>NC_137646.1:12048852-13286352 GCF_963383615.2 Lipophrys pholis | reverse complement strand
TTTTTTTATAGACGGAGCCTGTGTGTGTGTGCGTGTGTGTGCGTGTGTGTGTGTGTGTGTGTGTGTGTGTGTGTGTGTGTGTGTGTGTGTGTGTGTGTGTGTGTGTGTGTGTGTGTGTGTGTGTGTGTGTGTGTGTGTGTGTGTGTGAGAGTGTGTGCGCTTTCTTTTTTTGGTTGCATGTCCTCCTCCGTGTATCTAAAAATAGGCAAGTGCAAGTTCACAGGCCTGGGCCTTAGGGCGTAAAGTAAAGAGTCTATCTGGAGGCTCTGCATGTCTCCCCGTGAGCGTCCTTCTTTACAAGTGCATCTTTCTTCCCCGCCGTATCGCTCCAACTCTCATGTGACGAAGCGCCTGCGAGAGGTGAGGTGTCCCTCGGGGACCGGTGGGTGTACGAGAGACTGACCGTAAGAAGAAGAAGAAGAAAAAAAAAAAGAAAATAGAAGATGTGTGACTGAGAGCGGGAAGGAAGCGAGGAGAGTCCGCTCTCTGTGCGGTACGTTATAATTTGGCCCTGTGGTTTTTATCGCGCGGTCACGTGGCGAACTTCCCCACAGACGGTATTCATTTCCTTTACTTCACCTTTCCCTGAACCCCTCTCGCTTCACTCCAACTTCTTCGCCTTGGCTCGCGCGCTCCCGACTCGCCCGTCTTCGGCTCCACCGGCGATAAGAGGGAACGGCGTCTCCCAACTGCACAAGTGTGACTTGTGAGTTGGTTGAGCGGAGAGAGAGAGAGAGAGAGAGAAAAAAAAGAAAGAAAAAAAAAAAAAAAAAGAAGCTATCTTTAATGTATCGTTGGGGTCTGGGGATGGAAGTAGAACGACTATCAAGTGATTTACTGCGGGGAAGCATCAAGTACTGAAGAAGTGACACGTGGGTGAGCTTTTAGAAAGACGTTTTAAAACAGGTGTCAGGAGAAGAGCCGGTTAAATAAAGTTTGTCCCTGAGACCGCAACAAAGCTCCCCTTTGACCTCTGACATAGAGAATGAGTTCTGTGAACTGCCTCTTGCTTTTAACCCGTCTCGTTCTCTTCCTCTCCATCTCCATCTCTTCTCTGAGTGAATTCCTCCTCTGGCCAGTGGAGAACACGGACTCGCGGTTCTCCAGAGCGGCGCCGTTCAACCGGCAGTTGCCAGATCTGAGCCGGCGAAATCTGACGGTTGGAAAACATCAGAGCGTCTCGGCAGCCAGACCGAAGTCTGACTCCCGAGTCATGCGGGCCGCGCTGCCTCATCCGAGCCCACGCGGGTAAGAGTATAGTAGATGACCTGTCCGATTCAACGCTGCAGCCTTAAATAAGGTGGACAAAAGGCCTTGCTGAGCGTCAGGATTATGTTCGGATATCTGTCAAGAGCTTCTGCAGAGCTCTGACAGCCTGCACCTCGTTGGTGATCTTGACCTCCTCGTGCACCTGAACTTGTGCATCCCTCCCGTCACACATCCTGGAGTCTTACTCCAGAGGAAAACAAAATACTATAGCAAAGTAATGGGTATACATTAGGGAGATCTGCAGAACGTGCGTTCTCTTTCTTTGTAACACCTCTCTCAAAGCACATTAGATACACCAGCGATATAAATACACGCTGTTATATACAGGGTGTCTAAACTGAGACTGACACCTCCGAGTGTGCTCAAGTGTACACCAGAGACACTACTTGAGCTCGTAGGTGAGGATATCCTCCGAAAAGTCCAACTGTTTGAGCCACCTGCTTCCAGCGCATCCTCAAACCCGCAGGGTGACCGACCCGGCCGCTTCTGCCGACGACTGGCCTGCAAAACTCACCCCAAGTGGGAAGAAAAGCAGAAAAAAAAAAAGTGGCATACTATTTAAGTAAGACCCTAATGCTCTAAATACACGCTAATCCTGAGCAGCCAGCAGAACTCTCAACAGTCTCAAAATGTCACAATGCAGTAGATTCTCCCTAACTGAGGGCAAGCAGGTGCCTCTCCCGCAGCGCACTAATGACCCAATTATATCAATCAGAAGCCTTGATTGGTGCTACACTCCTTTCCCTTTTACTCTCTCTCCCTCTGTCTCCCTCACATACAATCTTGTTCCCAAGAGCCACCTGGATGGGGTGTATGTGCCCCCTCAAGTACAGTACAGTATGTACAAAGATGGAAAGTAGGCGGCATTGATGGTGGCGGAGGAGGAGGAGGATACTACTTGAGCACAACAAGCAGATAGAGGTCTGAATGAAGCAAAAAAAAAAAAAAAAACCATTAGACCCTTTTTAATGTTGGGCCAGTTTTTTTATATTCATTAGTACAGCTGGTTCCTGCTGAGTATCTGAAAGGAGTTTCTATTATTTTGCATAGACTCGTCACATGTGAATGCAGACAACCTGTAGAGGTGCAGGACACTAGTTTTCCAACTGAGGGATGCTTCTTTAACATTTAAGTGTCAGGTTGTAAAGAAAATGAGATCTCTATACATATATATATATATATATATATATATATATATATATATATATATATATATATATATATATATATATATATATGAAGGAATGGTTCTGTTATTAGTTTTTGATCAAACTAGAGGAAAGAGAAAGTCACTTGGGGCCAATGACCTGAGGGAAAATACACATTTTGACATAATCTAGTTTTCTGCTTGTCATTTTTTCAAAGATGATTTTTTTCTGTTTTCTATCTTCTTTTTTTGTTTTAAGTTACTGTGTGCACTGTTTCAAATCAACTGAGTTTAGGGATCCTCCAAAAACATCCATGATTATAGGACAAGCAGAGCAATGTCAACCTACTTCCACTGTGCACACTGTGCTCTCCAGAGTGTGACATTTTTGGGTGGATATAAAAATAGGGCATTTCAGGATCCCTAAACATATTCCATTGGATATAGAAAAGGCGACGGGAGTGTCTTTGGTCAACCCAGATGACACGTCTGCGCCTTATCTCAAGAGGAATTTCCTCCTCGCCCCTATGATGTGCGTCAATAACGTGCAACCATTTTCAGTACGCTCTTTCCCCTCTTCTCTCTCGCGGCCATCTCAATTAGAGGCACATTAATGAAATAAATAACCATCAACAAACAATGCACTAATAAACACCCACGCTGAAATGAGATTAAAACCCCGCTCCCGCAGATTGCGCACAAAATCCCGCTCGACCAAAAAAAAAAAAAAAAAAAAGGAGAGAAAAGAGCGATTAAAAGGCAGAAACAGTGAGGATGTAGTTTGGAGAAGTCGGAGGGTGGCGTGTGTGTGTCATGTCAGCCTATCTATCGCTCTCTCCCCTGCTCCATTTTGTTCTTAAATTTTCTATACAAAAGATTAAGGGAGGGGAAAAAGACGAGTGAGCGAGCAGGGAGAGGACGGGAGGAGGAAAGGAGAGGAGGAAAAAAAAAAAAGTGCCATCATGGATTTCATCTTGCCAATCTCACCACCCGACATCAGTCCCGTGAAAAGCGCCATCGTGCCCCCTTAAAAAACGCACATTTTTTACACCCACAAGAAGAAAAAAAAGCTGCAACTTATCCTCGCGGAGCACAATTTGGCAACACGCGTTCGGTTTCACGGCACACTTGCTTATTGCTACTTTCTGAGCTTGTAGACGCCGGAGGTGATGTTAGGACATCGAAACGGCTTTGTAGTAAACACTGTAGTAAGAAAGGTGGCTCGAGTCTCTTAACGATTTATAAAATAAACACCATAGCGCGGCGCGTGGATGCGTTTCTTTTTTTTTCTTTCTTTTGCGCATATCCCGAATGGAAAGTGGCGGCGCTTATCTCGAAAACAACGCACAACACAATGCCTAATGTGTGTCCAACAAAAGAATTAGTCAAGCTAATCGCATCTGCCTACAAATTACGCTTTGTAAATCAACTTGCTCACATGCAAAAATCCACTTTTACGCCTGGACAATATGTCTGCGGCTTATCGAAATCCTCCGTTACGCACCAACAACTTGTCCGTTTTTTTTTTTTTTATAAAACCTACTTTTTTTGGGGGGGGGGGGTCGCTTCTTTTTATTCGGGGAGGTGTAAAGAAGAAGAAGAGCAGCCAAAATGAGCAAACTGCACATAAAAGTGGTTAGTTTGACGGGAGAACTTGGTTGAAGTTACGTGGATTTATGTCAGAAACGCATTTTTGGCCACTCGGAGTGACTTTTCGTGCACTTGCAACCATTTTAAAGTGGCGTTTAATGTCGGAATCGACTTGTTTCAAGTGTCGGAGCGAGCATTTCCTCACGAGTGAGGCGGAAAGCACCGCTTTTATAATTTTCTTTTTTTCTTTTTTTTCCTTTTTTTTTTTTGTCATGTCACGGCTTTTTAAGGAGGCGGAAAAGATTACATACAAGTCGGCCATGCGCGCACACACAAATCCATACGTTAATACGTACATACATGCATACATGCACCGGCTTACATACATGACACACACGTAAAGTGTGTCCGGAGCGCGCGGCTACATACGTGCTTCATGCCAATCACTCGCAGCCGCGTGCGCGCACGCACACAGAGTGATATCACATTCCAAAAAAGAGAGAAATAGAACAACAACTATGTTGGCCATTATCCCGAGTGTTGCTCGTGCAAAACAAAAAAAAAAACAAGAAGGGCAAAAACAGTCGCAGCAAATTCAATTTTTGGAAATGTTTCATCACCCGGTGTTTCACACCACGGCGCATAAAAGTGCACATGTAAACATAGTGTCGGCCAGAAATATAAGTAGATAAATGAAGATATGGGATATATGTTGAAAGTAAAGACTCAGTGTACTTACGGGAGAGGCGGCGAGGAGATTAATGACACGACACGTCATGATTACGTTTCACTTGAATTAAATACATTACGAGTTGGGAAAAAAATGGAAATCAGGGTTGTATACAAGCATACGCCGTTTCCCCCTCCCTCCTCCCTCCGTTTGGTCACCCTCTTCTCTCTCTCTCTCTCTCTCTCTCTCTCTCTCTCTCTCCCTCTCTCCTCCTCCTTCTCCTCCTCCATCTCCCTCTTCTTTCCCTTCTCTCCCTTTCTTCTTGCCTTTTCCCCCCCATTTATTGTACAGGAGTGAGTGAATAGAGGAGAAAGCAAAGGAGAAGTGGGAGGGAGAGTGATGTAGGTTGGAAATGTTAATTATAATCTCAGCACGGGCACCATTTTACAACGCTGTCATCTCTTCACATTTGTATCCTAAATATGGCATCTGGGGTGGCGGGGAGCTGACAGTTAAAAAGACATTTTTTTTAGGGGGGGGGGGGAGAAAGAGAAGAATTGGAAGAAGAAAGTTTCATGCCAATTGAAGTGCGATTAAAGTGGTGACAGTGGGGCAAGAGGCTGCCTGGATGGCTGATGTGGGGGTGTGTATGTGCGTGCCACCCGGAAGCGCATGGCCATGGTCAGGATGGGAACTGGGTCCTGAGTTCCCAACGTAAGGCTCTGTGACAAATAGGAGTCCCTCGGGAGGTCTCCAAGGGGTCCCCAGTGGAAGTGAAGTCACATGGGAAACCACGCTTCAAGTGAAGCCCCATGCAGTCAAAAGTAGAAAGAAGTTTGACTTATTTCAAAGTGGCAAGTGCACAGATCCAACCCAACTACTTTTATAATCGTAATAACGCATAATAGTCATCAGGACATCCAAGGTCACTGTACCAAAAGGACATGTCAAAATACAGTTAAAAACAAGTAAGAAAGAAAATATATATATATATATATATATATATATATATATATATATATATATATATATATATATATATATATATATATTCTATATATAGCTATATATTTATAGCTATAAAAAAATAAAAAAAACTTTCAGGCATTTCCAACATTGTTAACATGAATACACTTGTTTCGATGAGTGTCAATATGAGATTTGAGTCCAGGGAGTTCCAGAGGTGGGGTCCGAGGAAGGTTTTACGAAAAATATGACCAATAATGAATAGGATAGTGTCGAGGGCAGAGCTCAGGGGGACACCGGAGGAGAGCGTAGAAGATGGCTAGGATCTGAACTGAATGTGACCTGAGAGGTATGAATTCAAACTAGTACCAGAAGTGTGTTAGGTCATCTGATGTTTCCCAATCTATGGAGGAGGGTGGAGTGGGGGATGGTGTCAAATGCTGCACCCAGATCGATCTAATAAGCCTCATCCTCATTTTGTCAGCGATGGATTGCGCCAACATTTATGTCTCATTTGGTATGTGACCTCCTGTCTCAGGACATAAACTCTGATCTGCTCTGTAGACTCTTTAGTTACCAATAAATATTGTTTTAATTGACACTTTCTTCATCAGAATTGCCTCAATTATACCTGGAGTGTGCTTTATCATAAACAAGTTTTATCGGATTTAGCAACTTAATCCTGTGATGCTTCCTTGCAAAATAGACCTTGATCTCAATGCAACTTCCTGGTAAAATACATGTGGATAAACTAAATGCAGATGCATTCGATATGAATATAAATCCACAAATGCTTATATTTAAAACTGTGAGAGGAGATAGCAACGTGTGGAGAAGAAACACACCTGAAAAATCTGATAAAGTTTCACAATAATCTAAGTCTAAATATAAACACACTGACCTGTCTGCCTCAACAGGCCCACGTTCAACTCCTTGACTGTGAACGGTTTCTAAATGTGTAAAATGTGAAAAGTCACTGTTTTCCTCTAACCTGGTGTCATCTCAGAGACCGTTCTTCTGGAGTGCTACTGATATGTGCATCAAAATCAGGAACTTTACCAGCCAGTCCCAACATATTTCACATTTTCTAGTTTTTTTAATGAGATCTGTTCTGCACATTTGTTCTGTCTTTTGAAATTTCTTCATGTTTGCAGATGTCCTCTCCTGCTGTCAAAGAGCTTAACAAGAACTATTGCATCCTGGTATAAATTAAGTCACCTTGATTCTATGCTTAGTCTTGCAGTACAAATCTTGTGGTACAAACTTACATGTTTGTACCACAAGATGGTGAAATGAGTCGTTCCGATAAGCGGCAGGAAGAACACGACATTTCCTCTGAAGGCCTCGGCATTTTCAAGTGAAAAGGGAAAACATTGTTACCACTGAAACGCAACTTTTTGAAAACAGCTCCCAAGGAGGAATGTTTTAACAACGCTCCAATGCGGAAAAATGCACCAATTCCACCCCTGTGGACACGGGGGAAAGTGCAGCTTTCTTGAAACGCTGCAGCGACGCATGCGCACCATGGCCAGAGTAGACAGTGGTTCTGCACTCGCTCCAGTAGAAGGACAATAACAACAATGGCAGCCTATAGAGTGATTGATTGTCAAGCTTGCTAACTTAAATGGACATACAGAACAATGCGTATTTATTTTTGAAAGATAATCTGATAATCTCAACCGTCGTTTCCTTCTATTCACTTGATTAGTCTGGGTTATTTTGGGCTGTCCAGGGTGCTCTTGTGCCCAAATGTCAGCTCAGATGGTGTTCAAACTACAAGCCTGAATACATCAGCTAACAAGACAGGAAGGAGAGTTATTTCCCCCAACAAAATCTAAGAAATGTTGCATACAGTATAGCTTTAACCAATATAAATCACAATTTAGCCCAAAGAAATGTTTGCAGACATTCATGCCACATTAATGCTACAACAACGTGCAAAGAAGGATTGGAACAGAGTGACTTTTCACTATGTTTTTTCAGAAACAGCCCTCCTGACCTGTTGATAACCGGTCATGTGGAGGCCTCAATCGAATGATGATCTGCAGGCCTGCAGATGAGCCTGGAAATCCTGTACCTATAGTTATACTCAGCTGGAAAAGAGAACAAAGAATGACCAGGCAAGTCAAGCTTATTTGGAGATCTAAAAGAAGCTATTCTTGTGATATTCGTGGCATTGATTGTCTTTGACCTAGTTGTTTTATTATCGTCCATCTTTTAAAAGCCGACCAGCTTTATTCAAGTAGGGGAGGTTGAACAGTTTCCAGCTTCCATCAAGCAAAAAGAAGGTGACAGCTTGGACTGGTTAGAGGTCACACAGTCACACCTGAGGTCAATGGAGAGTCCACAACTAATCTATCTGAGTTTTGTCCGGTGATTAGGTATTTTGCTAGTTTGTATGTAGTTATTCTATTTTTATTTCTATACGATTGAGGTTATATGAAGTTATAAAGGTCATTTTGTTATATGGTCATGCAGGAACTACCAATGACTCCAGCTAATTGCGATATAGCAATAGTTTTAGTGTGACAACAGTGGCTGACAGGCTGGGATGCATCAGAGATGTATTTTAGTTTTTTGTAGCTGAACGGCTCCACACAAAAAAAACGTATAACCTCTATGGGAATATTGCCGTTTACTCTCTTCCTATGCTCACTTTTAAGTTCACACACTATTTCCATATCTGCTATTCTTTTGTGATTGGAATTGTTTTGATTCACTTTTTATTTCATTTTACTTTAATGACCACTCCAAAATATATATTTTTCCATCGGTGGCAGATTCACAGTGGTCCCCCACTCTATTGCTATTGGTTGGAAATAAAGTCAATCATTGTGTGAACTTAAACCTCAAACATGGAAATGTTTTAAACAGTTGTTGCACAATTGAACTCATGTCTTTAGTTTAAATCTGAGGCTATTTCTGCTAGTGAGTTGGTCAGTTGGATTGTTAGTGGGTCTGAGAGTGACTGGTTGGCTGGCTGGCTGGGTGATTGGTTGGTTGGTTGGTTGGTTGGTTGGCTGGCTGGCTGGCTGGCTGGCTGGCTGGCTGCCTGGTTGGTTGGTTGGTTGGTTGGTTGGTTGGTTGGTTGGTTGGTTGGTTGGCTGGCTGGCTGGCTGGCTGGCTGGCTGGCTGGCTGGTTGCTTGGTTGCTTGGTTGGCTGGCTGGCTGGCTGGCTGGCTGGTTGGTTGCTTGGTTGCTTGCTTGGTTGCTTGCTTGCTTGCTTGCTTGCTTGCTTGCTTGCTTGCTTGCTTGCTTGCTTGCTTGCTTGCTTGGTTAGTTGGCTGGATGGCTGGCTGGATGGATGGCTGGATGGATGGCTGGCTGGATTGCTGGTTGGTTGGTTGGTTGGTTGGTTGGTTGGTTGGTTGGTTGGTTGGTTGGTTGGTTGGGTGGGTTCGTGGGTGTATGATCGGTCGGTCGGTTGTGGTTGGATATTTAGTTGTAGTTAATTGATTGATGGATGGATGGATGGATGGATGGATGGGTGGGTGGGTGGGTGGGTCGGTCGATTGATTTTGTGTAAACTACACACTGGACCATGATTGGCCTTCATGATGTCACACTGTCCTTACTGTATCTCATTGATGTTTATTCAAACTTTCCCCTCAATTGAAATTGACTGAAGGATCTACGTGGTCCCAAAGTGACTGTCAGTGGTTGTGGAAGCACTCGGTAAAAAACTTTAAGACCTGGAGATTGAGATTAAAATTCTTCATTGCTTGCTTAAATGTATTTCTTTCATTTCTTGATGCCTTAATGTATTTCTTTTATGAATATATTTATTTTATTTCTTTGTAAAGCACTGCGATTGGCATTGTGTTTGAATGGTGCTCTATAAATAAATGTGCCTTGCCTTGCCCTCTTCAGTAGATCAATACTAAATTCTTCACTGATTTCAATTAGTTTACAGTTTCAGAGCTTATACAATGTTAAGAAAACAAACATCCTTTTGCCAGCCTTTAGAGCTCAAGCAACAACCTTGAACAAGCCATGAATCTACAATGATTACTCTCTGTGGGCTTTCCGTCATAAATGACCCCTTTTCACAGTTGTTTCAGTCCACGGCTTCTCCCCTAGTGTAAGATTGAAAGGAGAATTAAAGTTCAAACATCTAATCCTACCAGGAGTGAGAGCTGAATACACTCACCATGTGCAAGGGTTTTCTTTTTTTTTTTGGGGGGGGGGGGGGGGCACTGATACCAGCATGAAGAAAGGTTGCACAACTAGGATATGATGACTATCTGTTTGCACTTTGAGGATCTTGTACAAAATCTGAGAGGATTTGAAACGGAATGTCTCATTCACAGGGAATCCAGTTGTGAGGATATCCCAGACTCTGGATGGATGGATGGATGGATGGATGGATGGATGGATGGATGGATGGATGGATGGATGGATGGATGGAGCGCAACACACCAATTCTTGTTCAAGCAAACTGCAGTTGAGTATAAAAACAGAGAACGTTGCTGAAGGGGAGTGATGGCAATAAAAGCACAGCTGCGACAGTGTGTAAGTAAGCCTGATCATATGTACACATCGTTTTCTCAACTCTCATTTACAATGTAGAGAATTTAACAACCACAACATTGAGGAGGAGTGCTAGTTTTTTTGAGTGGGCTAGGTATAGCCCTTGCTTTTGTACATAAAAGCACTTTTAGAGCTGCTATCTCTCCCTGCTGTGCTTATTGAACCAATTAATAGACTTCACATGGAAGGTTGTTACACAATATATAAGTACATTTTCAAAAGTAGTTAAAGGTTACTATTTTACTAAACTCACTTGAGGAGCGTCAGATAATCCTGAAGTCTTCCTAACAGTAAAACCAGCCTTAAGTAAATGTTACCTATATCAGAGCTGTCTGTAGTTCATCTCTCTCCCATAAACTTACTTTAATCTGTAACTTTAGCTGAAGTTAATGAATGAATCAGACATTGTATAGGCTGTGCTGAGAGCTGAACGGTGAAAAAGAAATAGACAGGCCTCACTGAATGTGACACAAGTAACTCAAGTGAAGCTTCTTTTAAAGATTCAATTGGATCACCTACATTTCACTGGCTTGCATACTGGTCATTAGTAATGACTTGTAATTCTCAATCTATGCCCTCACATTTATCTGCCCTGTTTGCATCAGCATTTGGAATATAAGCTACCTAAAACACAGTCTTTGGTTTTTCTGCCAGTTTGTGGCCTGGCTTGTTGAGTATACAGTTAAGGTCAAATGACAGTGACAGATATCTTTACCTTCAGCCTTCATCAAAGGGCGTTACAGTGTTAAATATGTGCATCAGACTGTTTAGCACTGGGAATAGCAATTTTCATCCTTATGTGTTATTTACTTCAGTCTTATTTTTAAATGTTTTGATTTCCCTTAACAATGGAGGTTTAGTATAAACAATGTTCAGAGGTAACCTTTCCTTCAGTGTGTTTGTTTTCCCCCCAACATATAGAAGAAATCAGATAATTATGAGTGTGTACGCCTCTAGGTTACAGGCCTGGGTTTAAGCATCTAAATGTGATGTGTATGCACACACACCCTCTGTGTGTGTGTGTGTGTGTGTGTGTGTGTGTGTGTGTGTGTGTGTGTGTGTGTGTGTGTGTGTGTGTGTGTGTGTGTGTGTGTGTGTGTGTGAAGGTAAATGTTGGCTGGGAAATTCAAATGTCTTTGCTGACGCAGAACATATCTCCTGGATCAGCCATTGTAAGCCTGCTATTGTGTATCTGAGAGTGACTGACTAAGTCTGTGGCATATGTGCAGTGCATGCTTGTCTCAGTGTGTGCACATAGTAAATCAGTGTGTGTGTGTGTGTGTGTGTGTGTGTGTGTGTGTGTGTGTGTGTGTGTGTGTGTGTGTGTGTGTGTGTGTGTGTGCGGGCACATTTTGCACGTCAGCAGGTTATATATGTGTATACAAGTGCATATATGTATGCATGCTTGGTCTCCTGATGTTCCTGCAACTGTACTCCATCTGTGTGTGTGTGTGTGTGTGTGTGTGTGTGTGTGTGTGTGTGTGTGTGTGTGTGTGTGTGTGTGTGTGTGTGTGTGTGTGTGTGTGTGTGTGTGTGTGTTTTCGTGTTCGTGTTCGTGCCCGTGCCCGTGCCCCTGTCTGTTTGTGTGCCTGAGCTCGGTACATATGTGTACGTGTTTGCGGCTGCCACAATGGCATCATCACCCGCCCCTGACGCTTTGATTGTTTTCTCCGCCGCAGCAGAAATGCACCAATTAATATGCAGAGAGTGAGTGAGACAGAGATGCACACACACACACACACACAGAAAACAAAACAAAACCCCCCAAAAAAACTGCCGTGAGGGAGAGAGACAAGGAGGGAGGTGTGATAGAGAAAGGAGTGTGTGTGTGTGTGTGTGTGTGTGGGGGGGGGGGGGGGGTTGGGGGGGGGGCAGAAGAGATGGCACAGAGAAAGGAAAAGAATTGGAGAGATGAAATGAAAGATGAGAAAAGTATGTGTGTGTGAAGGAGAGAGAGAGAGAGAGAGCGCATGAGGGGGAGATTGAGTGAGATAAGGGGCGAGGGTGGAGGGGCTGGGGCAGAGATGGAGGGGATGAAATCTGATAGATGTTTGAGGAGAAACAAGGGAAAGAGAGAAAGAAGAAAAGAGTGAGGGATGAGACTGGGGTGAGCGGGGTGGGGGTGTGAGATCAATATGTACATATTCAGTGAGATATGGTGGGAAATCAATTGAAAAAAGGGGTGGAGGAATTGATTTGGGGGGAGGAAGAGGAGGTGGGGTCACAAGGAAGGAGGGAGGGAGAGAAGGAGGTAAAGGAGGAGGAGGAGGCGGAGGAGTGCAGAGGTGGAGTGATATGTGGCTACGGCTGCTGTCCTTTTTGTCGCAGTGTCAGGGTATTGATACTGTAATACACCCCCCCACCCCCACCCCCCACCCCCCACACACACACACACACCATCACCCCTCACCCCCCATCACAATGGCTGTCGCGGCGACGCCTACTGGCACAATGCAGCCACAATACTGAGGGCACTGAAGCATCTCACACACACACACACACACACACACACACACACACAGACACACACACACACACACACACACACACACACACACACACACACTGGAGGCCAGAGAGAAAGAAAGAGGAGGAGGGAAGGAAGGAGGAAAAAGGGGGAGGAGAAATATAAGGAGGGAGAGGTGGAGATTAAGAGGAGGGGAGGAAGATGGATGGAGGGACAGAAAAGAGAGAGAGGGAGGGAAGAATGGAGATGGTGATGGAGGTGGAGAGGATAGAGGGAGGGAAGGAGGGAGGGACATGGATTGATGGAGAGACAGGAGGAGTGAGGGAGGGAGGGACGGAAGGAATGAAGGAGGGAGGAGGTGGAGGAGAGATATGGTGGGATAATATTACATGTGTAAAATGCCGGAGGGTGTGTGCCCATAGAAACATGTTTAATGGCTTTTATGATTGCAGTGAAGGTTGTGTGAGGTGTGTGTGTGTGTGTGTGTGTGTGTGTGTGTGTGTGTGTGTGTGTGTGTGTGTGTGTGTGTGTGTGTGTGTGTGTGTGTGTGTGTGTGTGTGTGTGTGTGTGTGTGTTTACAGACGGGGTGATGTATGCAGTGCATGTGTGCAAACAACAGGACGTTTTATGTGGAATCGGGTTGAATATATGATACTCATGAGGCTAAATGTTATATATACCTACAGTCTAGACGGTCTATTGTGTATATATATACATTGATGTATATATGTGTGTGTATGTACACACACTTATATGTGTGGGCACTTTTTCTATATACCCATGTCTAGACAGCGTAAATGTTTGTATGTCCGTGCACGTACATACCTGTATATGTGTATGTGTGGCCTATATCTACACACATATATACAGGAAAACACAGTGTCTAGACACAAGTACATTAAATATAACTCACAGGTCAGCGGAGGATTCAGCCAGTGTATATACTGAATGTATACACATACATTTTTGAATGTGTTTATGTACACTGTGTGTGTGTGTGCATATATATACACATACACATATTTGTATTTTCAAATTTTATGTTAATTTCATGCACTGATTTCCGAAAAAAGTTTAAATATTACTTGAAAAACGCAAATCTTCCAAATGTGACATTTTCACTCGCTCAGGAAAAAATAAAAAACATTTCTTGCATTTCTGTTCTTATCTAATGTTGTTGTTTTTTTCCCTTCCCCTCTTTAAATGATTCGCACAACTTAAGAAGAGCACATAAAAGAACACGCCATCCTTCAGGTTATCTGCGAATTTCAGGATACGTGAACGGCGACAACACAATTTTATGTTTGTTGTAATGGAATTTCATCGATTTTCACATTATACCGCATGTTGTCGTTGAAGAATGTGGGCGGGAATAAAGAAAAAAGAAAAGGTGATGAATTGGATGCCACACGGTGACAATAAAATGCCCACAAGAAAATCATCCCGCGGACCTGAAATCAGTGTTTGGCTGTTTGCGTTCCTCCTTTTTGGTGGCGGATAGGTTCCGGTGTGCTTTAAATCATTGGTGTCAAAACTTGAATTCAAAGCAGGAAAAAACATTTGACACTGAGTAAAAAAAAAA
Organism: Lipophrys pholis; assembly: GCF_963383615.2. Lineage (NCBI taxonomy): Eukaryota > Metazoa > Chordata > Actinopteri > Blenniiformes > Blenniidae > Lipophrys > Lipophrys pholis. The sequence continues at coordinate 13,272,131 of NC_137646.1, read as the reverse complement.
AAAAAAAGAAAAAAAGAAAGAAAACCCAACACTGACTGCTCTGACCTCCCTTCGCCAAAATGTCTGTGCTGGCATATTACTGTATCTCCCCCCAACATGCACTCTCATTTACAAAAGGAACGCTTGGCTGGCTGCCTATAAGTCAGTTTATCCGCGTGAGATGACCAACGTCCCTCTTTTTCCTTTCTCTTTTTTTTTCTCCCCCTCTCACTATCTCATACAGTGTGTGTGTGTATGATCTATAGTTCCCTGCCTCCCTCCTCTCCTCTCCTCACCCCCACCCCTCCTCACCCTAACCCTTCTTAATATGATGTAAAAAGCTAATCGCATGCAAATGTCTGTTGTCCCGGTAACCGGGCCTGAAAAATCCCTTTGATGTTTCCCCCGACTCATTCTCTTCACGTTCTCTTTGTTCGCCACAGTCTCGCTGCTTTGTCAACATCCCCCCTTTTACCCCGCTCTCTCTCTCTCTCCCTCTCTCTCCTTCATCCATTCTGCAGCTCTCTCGGCCTTCCCTTAGTTCCCCACGTTAAGGGGAAGAGCGAGAGAGAAGAAAAAAAAGTTCCTAACTCTACTTTGTGTCTCCCTCTTTCTATAAGCCCCCCTCGCCATTCTTCCTCTCTTTTTTTTTCTTCCTCCCCTCGTGCTCCTGCTCTCCCCTTGACTGTGCCTCTCTGTCTGTCTGCCCCTTCGCCCTCGCTCATTTCCCATCATTCCCACCTACTGTCTCCTGTCCTTCTCCTCTGTCGCTCCCTTTCTCTCTCCCTCAGCTCTGCCCCTTCCTGTTGCTGCCCCCCCCTCCCTCCCCTCCTCCTCCTCCTCTTTCTTTTTACCCACCCTTTATCTCTCATTCCTCTCTCCATGTCCCCCTTCACATGCACAGATGGACACACACTCATGCTCTCGGAGTGCCCTCCCTCCTTTAGAGAATTTGATCCCTGGAACTATTTGATATGTGGCGCTGCACTGTAGTTATCTAATCATTCTGGTTTCTCCGAAGGCAGCAGCACAGCTGGCTTTCGGAGGCGAGACCCCGCACTCATTAGAGCAAGTTGGAAGGTTGCGAGGTTGCAGGCCTCAGTGTGAGGTTAGACCTGCTAAAAGGTTCAAGCACAACCACCCACAAACCCCTCCACCCCCCCCCCCCCCCCCACCCCCCACCCCCACAACCACCCCGTCTCTCCTCTCCGGAACGCTTTGGGGAAATCTAATCCCGGCTTTAATTCAACACAGAAGAATTAAACAATACACTTATCAAGTGAGCATATCATGCATTTCAAATGTAAAAAAAACAAACAAACAAATGTAAACATCAGGCAGTGTGTGTCATACAAGTTTCTACACAGTAATGCTGCCTCCGTATGGCGTACATGGATTCTTTTGCATATGACAATCTATACTGCGGTAAGAATGAAAGATGGTGTTCATTACATCGCTCCCAATATAACGCAATGTACCAAACAGCTAAAGGCTATGAAGTGTACAGATTTCCTGCGAGCCAACAAATTACATATTGATTCGGAAAAAACGGCTCAATAGCCATTTGCAATTTTTTGAATTTGGATGCAGATATGAGACGTGCTAAATGTGATAACGGCGTCTCGACCTCGCCGCCGCCCGGCTCACCTCACCTGCAGGCTGTACCTCGAGCATCACGTTGCTCCATGCACATTTATGTTCCTACATTATAGGACTTTCTTTCTCCACGCAATGCAAGTTCTGAGAGTTTTCAAAAAGAACAGCAGCGTCTCATAGCATTTCTATTAATGGACTCGCAAAGCGAGTAGGAGAGAAGTTATTTTTATCCAATAGTTTTTGAGGCACAAGATCTCAGAAGACAACTTCTCTCGCTCTCTGTCGTGTCGCTAGTTACATAAGATTGATAAACAGTCTGCATGGTAAATACAAAGACGCAACTTTAGCGGCGGGTGAGCTGACCTCAGCACAAAGAATGTGCTCACCGCAGCAGCGCGTCTGCACTAATGTGGCATTTATAGTGATTGTTGAAACATGGGACCGGGGCGATTAAGTGCACGGTTTGGCGGGGATGAGTTGTCTCCATATTGTCCCCGTGTCTTCGGTAAATAATTTATGACGTAAAAGATGTTTTCTCACAAAAATTGAATGACTCTGCGACTTTGTGTGAGGCGGATTTCCTAATTCTTTAATCATAGTGCATAACATTGAGGTCACGTTGAACTTGACCTTTGCTCTGCATTTAGTCAGATTGTAGACGATAGAGAATTTGTCAAGACGCATGTGAACATTCGTGGATTATTGTGGCGTCAGAAGAAAGCGCTTGAGCCTGTAAATCCATGAGAACAAGAGAAAACAGAGTGTTTCGCCGACTCCACCGCTCACTAACAGCCACAGTGTTACTTGTTCTATGAGAAGCACCCCATTGTAGTTTGGACAGATGCACAAACTTGCAATAAACCGGTAAAAACATGCATTTCCAGAAGTGTCAAACTGTTTCAGCCATTGTAAGTTTCAAACATGTGCTTTTCAGCTCTGCGAGGTAAAGACAATTAAGTGTGTATGCATCGAATAAACAAGCAACAGAATGTTAATTAATGAGTTTTTCGGGGCCATTTCCACTTATTTAATGTGTCTTTGGTTTTATATTTACCATACAGAAACACTTTTCTATCCCGTTTCAATAATTAGGGAAGCTCTTCCTCAAAGCTGAAGCAGAAATTGAAATTATACGAATGTGTATATTTTAAGATTCTTTGAGCCGACAGTCTCATTTCAATTGAAAAAACCCTCTTTAAAAAATATAATCCCATGTAGTTGATGTATTCTTGCAAAAGGATTAATAGTCAAGTAATATGTCGCACACTGCACAGATCCACTTCTCTCCATCTTATGGAGAGCACGTTTCAATCAGGAAAAGCCTCAACTATTCTGAACAATATCTCTTTGTACACAAACTCTCATTGCACAGGCACCCATTTTATACCTTTGGCATATAGAATATGGCGTCCTATGACAAAAAAACCAACGTATTGCATTAAGTCCTTTGTCAGGAACATTGTAAGGCACCAGGATGTTGCTTATATAAGTTATAAAGAAGATTAAATACATGTCGCCTATAAATCCTTGCCACTGTTAATAAAAAAAACAACCAATACTGACAGCTTAAACAAACACTTGGACAGAAAGTGTAGCTGGTCATTAACGCTCGCCGTGCTGGTTCAGATGCAACCTTGCCTGTGGTTGATTTAGCCGCTGTGCCAGGCTCTGAACCGGCCGCAGTGTGAATGTGAACAGAGCTCCACTGTCTTACAACAATAAGAGTGACTGCATGCGTTGAGGGACATTGTGTGTGTGCTCACGCCACCCTTTGCCTAATTTACATAGATGCAATCACACCTTGCCTATGCCACACATTTTTACACAGGCGGGAGGGAAAAGGGGGAAAAAAACAAAAAAAACCCAAAGCCGACAGTACTCCATTCTGCGTTATGAAAATGACAAAGTACATAATACATTCTAAATCTGCAATCCTACGGTGGATTTACGCCCCGCATATTACTTCCTGTTTATTATCAGATGCTGGAGCATGTGACGCGTACAGTCAGCCAAGCCAGGCAGTCAGTGGTTCAGACCAAGTGGTTTGGCCTAGTGGGGAGCTGTGGGGCAGACAATGCCCGCACTGTGTGGCTGAAGTGCCTTTGGTGTCAATGACTCTGCCAGCAACTGAGACTGGCAGATCCAAAATGGCGGAGCACGGAGAGCCCTGCTGGTGCTTGTCATTTGTGTAAACAGAGCAGTTTTGATCCTTTTTGGATGCAGCTTTTCTTTTTTTTTTTTTTGGGAGGTGGGGGGTGGGGGGGGGGGGGGGTCACATCGGAGCTGTGAGAAAAAGGGGGGCAAAAGCAGCGCTTGTGCTGTTTGGCTTTTAATCTGCTGGCATTTTATTTATTATGAGGAGGTGAAGGGATTGGAGGGGCAGAGAGGGGAACAAGTTCAAATAGTGTTTTTGTTTTTTGGTTATTTTTCCAGTCTTCTTGCTCTTCATGGTCCAGTTTGGCTCCCCGAGAGATGTTTTTACAGCTTCAATATGATCCAGTTTCTGATGAGAAAAAGTTATGGAGAGAGAGAAGAAACATAAAAATGAGGGATATTATAATGTACACATGACGGTAATGTGAGGAGAGAGAGGGGTAAAAAAAACGCATGAAGGAAGTGTGTAATAAACAGTAAACTTACCCATGTTGGGATGACAGTCACACAGCCGTGGAGGGAGAGTGACTCTGAGGAGGAAGAAACAGTCACATTTATATGCTGCGCTTAAACTGTGCACGTGTGAGTATGTGTGTGTATGTGTGTGTGTGTGTGTGTGTGTGTGTGTGTGTGTGTGTGTGTGTGTGTGTGTGTGTGTGTGTGTGTGGGTGTGCGCGCGCACGAGGCAATCCTCCCTCTGTTGTTGAATATGTGCATATCGCTGTCTGCGTGTTTGCCCTATCTGTTTGGGCTGCGTGTGTCCGTCTGTCTGTCAATCTGTTCGCGGCGCAGTCTGTTTGCCAATCTGTCATATTCTGTTTGCTAGATAAGGAGATTGAGAAAAACGTGTGTGTGCGCGCGCGCGGCCGCGCTGGTACACGTGCGTGCACGCCGAGCAAATTCATTTAAACTCCACTGCAGAGACGGCGGGCCATTGCTGTTTGCTCACCGCGAGATGCATGCATTGTGTCTTCACTTCACAAACATATATGAATGCTTTTACTGCCTGAAGGACACTTTTTTTTTAAAGGTAAAAAATCACCTAAGTGAAAACTGTATTGCTTTCATCACAATGTCACCAATATTAAGAGACGTGCACAATTCAAATGACTGAAGATTTCATCCAGAGGCCATACATTTTTAATGAAAAGATGTTTTCGTTCAAATCGTCCTGCGAGACGAAATAAGTAACTGAACGCTGCGAATACCGGTGAGAAGTTCACAATTCAAGGATTTTTTCATATAACAAAAATGGAAAATGGCTCCAAAAAAAACAAACTTATATACTTATATAAAACAAATGAGTTACATGAAAGCAGAAGGAATAATGTGTCTGTGAGAGCATCATCAGCATCATCAGCATCAAGCTGAAGTTTCCCCCTAAATCATGAGGATTTAGAAGATAACTGTACTTTTAACGTGGTTTTGAAATAAAAAAACTCATTTCCTAAGAGTTTTGGACACAATACAACACTGAGACCCGAGCTGAGATATCGGTGATGCTGCCATGAGAGCTAGCAAAGTAGCAAAGCTGTGCTGCCAGGATGAGTTTGTAAAAATACCCATAATGCAACAGCTCGAGGAGATTTTTGTTTTTTTTGGACATTTCACTGTATTCACACCAGAAAGTATTATCAAAACTGGATCTATGTTAAGATTGTAGTCTTTTTTTGGTAGTAAATGTTTGGTTTTGTGAAATTACAGACATTTTCATTGTGTCTACTCTGCGCCACCACAAAGAAAAACCTAAATGTTTAGAGTTAAAAGTTATTATGACACAATTGTACATTGGTGGCCCACGGGTTAGAGATGCTGGAGTTCGTAGGTTTGAATCCCGCAGCCGACGGGTCACCACTGTGACCCTTAAAGCCTAATCAGTCATACTTTAATCACGTGCAGCGTGTAGCATGTAGCGTCTAGCATCGCTGGTGTCCTTGGTTACCTTGGTCATGCTGATTTGACTTCCTCAAGAATGATCAAGAAATTCCTCATTTTTCATGATAAACAGAACTATTCAATATGATTGTGTTTTTGAGTTTGCATGTTACAAATGTGACACGCCGGAGAACCGTGTCTATATATTTGATATTCGGACTGACTAATACAAAGCTCCGTCTACACTTTCTGGTATGTTGTAGATTTTCCTGATATAAGAAATATTCCAGGCATCATGGTTATGAAAAGTACGCGTGCCCGACTCTGTCAGCTATGACGAGCGGCTCATGATCAGATAGACTCGATAATCATGCATCGGTTACATTCAGGTGTAACTATGAATTCATGAAAATGATCCTTTTTTACAGTGCATATGTGTGTTTTAACTGGACCGAAAGTGTTGGGAGTTGTGGTACCGGAGCCACAGGGCTGTTTGTTTTTCACCGTCTCTGCTGCAACACACCTGAATAGATTGAATGTGTCATCAAGGTCTGCAGAACGCCCGATAAGGAGCCACTCATTACAATCAGATGTCTTGGATCAGGGAGGCATTGAAAGCACGCAGCACTGCGGCCCTTCAGGATCAGGACACCTCTGACGCAGAGTGGGCTGATTGCATTTCCAGAAAGAGATATTCTAATGCTTACCAATTGAAAAGAGACCTTCTGCATTCTTCTTAAGGCATTTCATGACTAAAAATCCTCTTTTAAAGTTCAACTTTTACCCAATACAAGCTGTTTTAGCTTCTGCCTCGAGTTTGACCAGCGTGCTTAAGTCGAGCTTGTAATTTGACACCAGCTTGGTCATTATTTAGGCGACCAATGTGAAGCAAAGGTCCTAAAAATGTATTTGTGGTAATATCAGTCGAAACTAAGATTTTTCCATGCAGTTGATATCTTTAATTGCACCTTTATAAGTGAAATTACATTTATGGTAAAAAAAGGTTTGGATAGAAAACTTCCATTGGAAAACATCCTCACTTCTCTTGCCTCCTTCATGTCATCGCTTTACACTTTGTATGGTTATTTTTTTTTCCAATATTCAGTGACAAGTTAGAAAAGCCAGCCACACCTGAATGTGTCACCGTGGAACAACACTAATTACAAAACTATGTTTGCACATTGCAGTAAGAGAAGGCAAACAAGACCTTCAAAGTTTGGACCCAAGAGGTAACTCCTACAGAGATTATGTGTTTGACCATGCGGAGCATTTAAAACTTCACTCTGACACATTCGTTGGAAACCATCTGCTACTGAAGAGGGTCCTGTTGATCGGAGCAAAAAACGAGAGACGTGTCACATTTCTCACCTCACATCTAAATTTAACCACGGTGAGAGATTCTCCCTGCTTCATTTACTGCGTGGTGGTGTGATTACGGACGCAGACCCTGAGCTCACCTGCGAGTAGCTGGTTGATCCTGAACTTCTCCGGGGGTCCCTCCCCGACCCCGGGGATCCCCCCTCCTTCTGGCTGCCGACGGAGGAGGAGTCCGAGCAGCTGCTGTGGACTGACAGAGACAGAGAGCGAGACAGGGAGAGAGAGAGGTGATTGCTGGTTAATACATGAAAATGCAGCCACCACTGAAGGTTCAAGCACAGACTGACTTTATATATATATATATATATATATATTTTTTTTTTTTTTTATATATACATCCCAAAACCTCCATACAAGCACCTTGTAGGAAAGAGACAAAGAAAAGGAGAAGTGAGCGTGAGACGGCCTTCTCCTCATCCTGTTCAATGAATTTCCAACACTGTGTCCTGTCCCACAGGACAATTCATGCATTGAGCTCCTGAGCCGCCGCACTCAATGAGACACCTGGTGAGCAGTATGTGCATTACAACCCAGCCATGAATGGGAAATCACTCCGGCTTTAGGGCAACAACAGCCTTCGGAGACCTGGAGGAGGGTCTGGAATCTGACTCGAGATTAGGTGTTTGAATTTTTTATGGCTTCGCTCTGTGGACGGGCCTCGCTTCTTTTTTTTTTTTTTTAAAGGGGAAATCCACCGACAGATGTGGAAATGGCTTCACAAAGTACGAGTTTGTGATTGTAACCTTTCCTCACCCTGCCTCTTAAAAGAGAGATTTATGAATGAAGGAGTGGATTCAGCAGCACCGTTTGTGAACCTAATTTTACAGATCAGCTGACAGAATCTGAAATGTTTCTTGTCTAAAACAGTGTTACTTGACGAGGATTTACAGTTAAATTGAATTGTAATACAGCAATAAGGCTGAGTTTATACAGTTTATACAGGACATGTGACAAATGATAGAGTCCCATTGTAGCATGATGTATCATCATACTTGCTGTATCCCCCCACGTATGTGCATAAAATGTAGACATTAGAGACACATATTTATGATCTGAACAGGAGGAAGTCACAAAGGTGAGGGTTGGGACAATACCCCCCCCCCCCCCCCCCCCCCACCGACGCTGACCTGTGACTTCCACTGATGATTAAAGGGGTTTGTCATACGCAGCTCATCAATTCTGCAAACTTTCTACTGGTTCAATGGAAGAAGTGGAGTCAGACCTCCATGTCACTGCTACACATTTCCCGGCTACATATAGAGCAGCTTCAATAAATCAAGACGGCAAAAATGTTTTACGTAAACAACGTTTAGGAGCTCGTGGGTAAACAGTCTCCATCGCATGTCAAGAGGGCCCGGCGTTCACACACAGTCAAGACACAGCGTAACAAGTCAATTTCACTCCACTTTGAAAGCAGATAGTTTATGTTAAATTTGAACTCATAAAAGTCTGTGGAGCATTAAGGTTTAGGCTTCAACTCCATTTCTGCTGTTACATACAAGACACACGCTGAAATAGACATTTTGTCTCACATTGAACTCCTAATATGTAGACATATATTACCCAGAATAAAAAATAAATAAATAGAGAATATAGAAAAAATATATCACCCAAACTAAGACAAAAATAAGAAAATTTTAAATATAGGTAAGAAGGCGAGTGCAACAAGAATGTATATAGAAGTAAAAAAAACTGAAATGTGCAATATACTCCTGAAATGTACAGAAACAATACAGAATAAGCTGTAATTGCCCATGAAATAACAGGCATCAGATGATCAGTGGGGTTTGAACTGCAGTGTCCACTGCAGTGAAGCAAGTCTTCTTTAAAATGACTGATGCCAGAATGGTGGGCAGATGTAGCATCAAGTGCTTGTAATGTGACACCAGCCTCGTCATCTTAAAGGTTGCAGCTGGTTGATATGAAAAAAACCTTAATTTTCAGATGATTTCAGTTCTCACAAAGAGTTAAGGGCAGCCTAAATGTGCACTTTTTAATATTATTCATGTACCACTTTGGCCCCAATTAATAGAAACTGCAGCAATTTTATATTTGCAAAAACAAAATCCAGGACCAAAACACAATAAATCATCAAAACATCTGCTGCAGGAAGCCACTCTCAAATCCAGGTTGTAATTTGACATCAGCCTCCTCTTATAGTTTCAGTGTAGCGGAGTCCAAACAGGAAGTCAAAGCATCTTTCAGGCAGATTTTAAACCCTTTTTCTTAATGCATCTAATTTCTCTACCTGAAGCCACAAAGTTAAGCCTATAAAATACACCTGAATGTCTCTATGTGGTCATGAAAAACTATACAGATGAATTCATGTTGTGTTTTATAGGAACGATTTCTAATGTAAGACGAAGTGTGTCACTGCTGCCTTTAAATATGTTTGAACCCGACAACACTGAAGGCTGTGATGGCTTTTGATCAGAGCAGATGTAAAATGCGTTTCCACAGCTGAGCTTTTTGACTGCTTGCTATATTCTCTGCAGGCATGTCACAGCTCTTCAAAATTTCTCAGTGTGCGACAAATATCAAAAATTCATAGAATAGCCCAGGGGCATGAGATTGGAATAATACAAAAAAAAGAAAAGAAAAAAAAAAGAAAAACCCAACATGTACTGCATTATTACCTTGTCATATGAGGAGATACACCTGGTACTTGTTTTGTTTCCTGTCTGTAATCTCAAGGCCACATCACTTTGGGCTCGGAAAGTCCATTTGAACAATCTGGTAATCCAATCCCGTCACACAAAACCGGTCAACTTCCTGACGGCGAGGTCTGAACCGACGAGTGGCTTAAAACTTGTGACTCTGTAACGCTGGCGGTGGGGGTCGAATGAACACAAGCCACGGATTTCCCCATATTTCGGAGCGTTGGAGGACCTGGAGCTTCACGATGAGTTCAGGGGACATAATTCCTTAAAGAATCCAAAACTGAGAACCATAAATCCCACAAAGTATGTGACATTACCATGCCAAATCAGTCACGCATGTGATTGTTTCCCACTGCTGTGAGATGCTGGTGGCATCTCAGCACACAAAGAACAGGATGTGGCGCAGACCTCTCTGCGGGGTCGCGAGGTTTTATCTCCCATCGTAGTGAAAGTCGAGAATGAACCACCTGTTCAGTCCCCGCCCCTTCAACCAACAACCAATTACAACCTGCAATCAGGTCCTGAACCCTCAAAGCCCCCTAATATATATGACGATGAAGAGCAGGGGGTGTCAAACATAAGGCCTGCGGCCCAAAACAGGCCCGCCAGAGGCTCCAATTTGGCCAAGCAAATTGTAAAACTTTTCAAAGAATACATTGGTTTATGAAAGGTAGCAAATTAGCATTAGCATCAAAGCCATGCTGCCACGGTGCCAAACTACCCATAATGCAACAGCTAGAGGAGATGCTTTCTGGACATTTCACTTTATCTGATTGTATTCCATACAAACTATATTAGATTGTAGTCATTTTCTGTAGTAATTGTGAAAATATAGACATTTAGATCACATCGCACCACAAAGAAACAAAGAAAAGTTTAGATTTAAAGGTATTTAATATTTTAGCAGTCCGGCCCACTCAAGATGAAAGTGGGCAGTTTGTTGCCCCTGAACTAAATTGTGTTTGTATAGAGCATCATGAATACGGACAACAAATTGTCTTCTGGTAACACAACATGTGAAGTTGGATTTGCAATCATAATAAAACACCTGATCTGTGTCTGTGAAGTTGTTGCTGTAACACGGAGTCTATTCCTGCTGTTTTCTATAGTTTTAAATCAAATGTTGCATCCAGTTTTAACACAATCTGTAATATTAATTTAGTCCTTTTTGCATCATTACATTATATCCTATGAAAAACAGAATAGTACACCCATCATTCAAACATAAAAAGCTGCAAAGAAAATATGCTTGTGGTTCAAGGTGGGATAAAAAGCCTTGATCCACTGAAGTTCACCAGAAGTTTGTACCAGCGGTGGCAGTAATTATCATTAATATGTTCCAACTTGAGCACACAAGGTCTCACATGATGTTTAGAACTTGATTATAGACTGAGGTCCTGTCTACTGGACCACTTTTCAAGTGAAAATGCAACATATAGTCGTTTCAGCTTCAGGAGAGGATTTCATTTTTAATTCTCCAGAATGATTCGGCTCTTTACCGATTCTCTTATCGATTCTCGTAGAGAAGTGAAACCTGCAGCATTAACAGCGGAGGACGAGCTTGCGCATATTGGTCGTATTTCCTCCCTTTGATGAAATATCCACTTTGCAAGTTTTGCAAGTTTCCCTGACGCCATCTTTCCTCGTGAAATGTTCCTGGTGTTTTTGAGCTTTGGTGCCGCTTGGGCGCCATCCTTCCTGCTGGCTGCACTGACGAACGACGTCACCACTCGTGTTGCGTAGGCGTATACGCTGCGCAACGTGCATGGCGGCGTTTGCAAATTTGCCAAACGAATCCAAGGAATCGAAACAATTTGGATTCTCATCCTTGGTAAGTACAGACGTGTTGACGTGTTCCTACCTCTGTCGTTGAGAGTGTAGATGGAGTCCAGCTCTGAGATCGGAGCTCCTGTAGCATCCAGCAGAAGTTTACTGGAAATCCCCATGCAGAGTGACTCTTTCAGACACAACTCTGGTGAAGGAGACGAGAAGGAGTTAAATATAGAGGTTGACCGATGGCGTGCACTTTGAGTCGTATCACAGGTACTTATCAAGAGTATTGTTAACAAGAAGAATGTCGTCTGAAGAGCAGGTGAATTGAAAATGTGTCAGTCCTCTCTGTGCAGGAGAGCATCTTTATCTGGGATGAGGCTGTAATCTAAGTGGCCTACAGGAAGCGGTGCAGAGATGCAGGGGTTTAGGGCTACAAGGAGACATGTGATAGCCAGCTGCTCCTTGTGATTTGAAAGGCGGGCATAAACAAAGGAGCAAAAATCAAATGGCAAACTGGACTGCTGGGGATATTTTTATATGCTTGCTACTTACAGGAAAAGGCACTTATTATTTCAGATAAGGTTACTGAAGCGGCTCTCTCAAAGTCTTAAAGAGGTAAGGCTTATTATATTTTTAAGGATCTAAATTGGACCCAGTTATAAACATGCTTATCCCTGCTGGTGACTATAACTGATCCTGCACCTTGGTCATATATGGTTTTTGTCTCATGCTGCGTTCCTGTTGCCTCAAGGGTTGGAAGTTGAGCCTTTTTTGTCGGTATTCTGACAGTAAATCTTTACTTTTCAAAACGGGCTTTAGTGGCTGAACCCAGATCACCACATGAACATAAACCATTTTTAAAGCACATAGAAGTTCGATCTGTACGTCCAGTTTCGCCACTGCCAGTGATGATGTGCCGTTCACGAAGTGCGATCGTTTATTCAAACTGAGGAGGAGGAACTTTCCTGGAAGCGTCCAGGCTGTTGTGATGAACTGGAAAGCTTGTTGTAGCGTTCCAGTTGATCACAGCGTTGGTAGAGTTGTAAGTATTCAAAGTCGGGGTGATTACGTGACAAAGGAACCCGAGCGTTCCACCTTCAGAGCCATTTTCAAAAAGTTGCATTTTCAGTGGCTTAGAGCATCATATTTGTTTAAACGGACACACAAAACACAGCGATAGTTTTGTGTTTTCGCTTGAAATCGTTAACAGGGGCCTTAGTCTCAGATCGTCTTAGTCTTAGTCTTCAGATTGTGCTGCAGAATCGACCGATTCGGTTTGGCTTAATAAGTCGAGATGTCGGATTTGTCGATTTCTTCGTTTTTTCATACTCTGTGTCTTCTTCTCCGTTTTTTTGGTGTATTTCTGTGGCAAGGTTACAGCACCACCTATAGTCCTGGCATATGAACTACATCATCTTGAGTCAGATTGATGCCACTGGGGTTAAAGGTCATGCGGTACCGGTGTTGTTGATGGCGTGTGTCCACAGCAGATGGGCGACGTCATGAGTCCAGGCTTCCTTGTCCTCCTTGTTCCGGGCTTGCAGTGTGATGCAATCTTTGATCCGCGGAGCTTGTCGGACCCAAACCTCGAACTTCACCCCCTCCTCACCGACACTCTGAGTCAGACCCATTTCACTCATCTGAAGGGAGACAGAGGAAAAAAAAACAAACGTGAAAATCGGATCACACAAGTTGGCGCCATCATCCACAGAGTGTTGTGTACCTTGATGCTGTGTTTGTAGCTGTAGGCGGTGCGTCCCGGACTCGGACTCTTCTGTTTGGCGAAAACGACGACGTGCTGGTAGAGGAAGACGCTCCTCACGCCCGCCCGCTTCCTCCGGGCGCCGCCGCACACCGTCAGCTCGCCGTGCCGCACCAGCTTGCCACGCTCCGCCGCAGGGATCTGAGTTCACGCGCGACACATTAGGGGTTAACTCGACCACATCCTGCAAAGAAATCCTCTAATTCATGTTTTAGCAGGCCGTGCCTTTTCTCTGTCAATGGGTTGAAGTAATTCCATTTGCTTCCAATCATATTTCAAATGACTCGCAAATTATCGTGAAACGAGTGATGAAACCTCATAAAAATGCAAAATCAGTAATTAAAACTTTTTGTATCTGTACTTCTGTTTGAGTGATTAATGTGCGAGCTTTCGCCACCTCCGCTGGGAATTCATTTACATGAAATTATCTTGGACTTTTCACTGAGATTTTAAGGGGGAAAGATAATTGATGGAGGTGATTTTGACTAATAATTCTTACAAATACAAAAAGACAACAAAAAAACAGGAGTATGGTAATTACCAGTTATATATGTCTATGTAAGGTGAATGTACACACACACACACACACACACACACACACACACACACACACACACACACACACACACACACACACACACACACACACACACACACACACACACACACACACACACACACACTCACACTCACACATTTTATTTGCCAATAACTGATAACGATATTAATGACCCTCCCGCTGAAGAAATCTGCTTCATTACAATTATTTTTTTGTGGAGTAACTTTTTCTAAAAGCCATCTGACTATAAAAAACATATCTGAGGACTTATAAAACACAACTTTAATATAGAACATGTTCTACCCAAGCAGTTCTTTAGTAATATATCATTTCTATGTTCATTTACATTAACCTCCATGATATATTTCCTTCTCAAAATGATCAATACGGTTGTATCCAATCTAATCACCTGGTGGTTCTACGATGTCCGATATTGTTCAGCTTGTTCCCTGACACATGAAAGTTTCTATATACAAACTGAAACATGCATTAAATAATGGAACATTTTTCTGTGTTTCAGAGTAAAATCCCCTTCCCTCTCCTTCACATACTCAGAATTGTAAGACATTTCGACTACAAAGCCTGAAAAGCTTTATTTTCGATTGGATGAAGAAAAAGGACAAAGCGGCATTATTATTACAGCGCTTTGCATGGTGACATATTCCCTCTTCACATGGACGCCTCTTTCTGTTGGATCTTTGCTCTAATTGGCCAGCTGAGTCAGGTCTTTTGTACAAACGCAGCTTTATTGTTCATGTCAATTACAGGGTTGTGATGCCGCTGCAACTCTTTACAAAAGACAGATAGAAGCTCATAAAAGTCCCTCGAAAAATTACATAATGCTCCTTTAGGACTCGATACTTGGCGTGCGAAGGCCCTCAAACAGTGAGCAGATCAACGCCAGTCGTAAATCAACGCTTTCTTAACTATAAGCGATCTGACAGCGAAATTAAAAGGATGGTTAATTTACAAGCAACCAGAGACTGTGAACTTTATTTTTAAACCTCCAGGTACGTGTGGGTCATGATATAAGTGATGCTTCATGCACTTTATGAACACCCACATGCACACACACACAACCAACACACTCACAATCACTTCTGCTTGGAGAGCTGTTGCAGGTTGAAGTAGCTCGATGGGAGCGCTTGCGCTGCCGTAATCTCTCCCCTCGCTCAGAAGAGGGGGGGAGGCGGGATGAGAGGGGAGGTTTGTGTATATATGTGTGTGTGTTATGTATATGATAATGTGTGTTTATGTGTGTGGGAGTGAAACGCTTGTCACGACTACCTCGAGTGATACTGCCATGTCAGAGTAGCAAACACAGTGTTTAGGATTAGAGCCGGAATTAAGTCTAACTATTTAAAACATGAAGAATAAAGATTCCAAAACAACGAAAAGTTTCTATTTTCAGCATTTTTCAGCATTTATTACTTCCTACTTGCAGAGCTTGGGATCTGATGTGCGCTGGTTCGATTCCCAAAGCTGACCCCAAGCGTGACCCTTGACCCTTATCAGCTCCACAGAGCAAAGCCTAATCCTACAGAACATGACAGAAGTGAGGACGAAGCGCTCTAAACTAAGTTTTAGTCATACATTTCTGGTCTCCAAACATTGATACTTGAAAATAAATCCCAAAAAAGTTATTATCTTAGAGGTCATTTTTAGATAAACAATTATCTTAAAGATCATTCATTCTTATTCCATTTACTATAAAGAAACTCCAATCTCGATCTTCAAATACCAGAATATTTTAGAAAATACATTTATTGTGTCTATTTCGGAAAAGAGTCTAAAAGTGTGTCTTTATACGCGTGTCCGCAAGGTTTAGGCATACACAGCAAATAAATAAAAAATAAAATAAAATAAATTAAATTGAATTAAATAAAAGTAAATAAATCTATCCATCTATTAACTCGGTTAGGGTTAGATGAGCAGTGATTTTTTTTTTTAAATAATAAACCTTTTGTTATTTACACAAACAGCCAAATGTAGTGTTAATATAGAGAAACAAATAAAAAATGTCTTGTTTAGTTTTGAAAAACCAAAAAAAGGTTTTGTTAAAATAGAAATGCTCTGTTATTGTAGAAATATAGAGCAAAAACATTGTTTCAAGACAAATTTATCTCCTCATTTCTGGAAGAACTCATGAAATCCTATTTGTACTCATAATAATAATCATGATATAAAGTAAACTGAAGGCATTTGAAACATCTTCAGTTATAATGAGGTTCAAAAACTTTACAGCCTCAAACATCAGATCATAACAATGGCTCCACTCTCCTGACCTCATCAAGATGATTGAGTTTCTTTCCCTCTAAGAAAAGAAAGTGGGACTTGTGGAGTCGTTAACTGGGACACGCAATCTCACCGGACATCCGACGATGAGGTCGCTGGCCCGGAGGTCCTCGCCGTGCCGCTGGGCGTGTCTCAGGATGGAGAGGGCGGAGTCGGAGGCGGGGTTGATGCCCCCCAGCTCCTCCAGGGCCTCGCAGTACTGCTCCAGCCTCTGAATGGGAGCCTGCAGACAATGAGGGAAGGCCATGGGGGAGAGCGGAGAGGCCTGGGGGAGTTTAGACTAGAGGGGGAGAAAGAAGGAGAGGGAGAGGGGCGGGAGGGGTGAGTCTCTGCTGGTGTTTCTGTCTCACATCCAGTCAAAGCAAAAGCTGAAAATAATTCGGATCAGAGCTGCGTGGGCAGCGGTTCACTGGTGTGTGCAACAAATCCAAATATGAGACGAATGTGATTATACAGCGATCAGCCACAGCATTAAAAACCACTGACAGGTGATGTGAATACTGCTAATTATCTTGTTACAATGGCACCTGACAGGCGACGGATGGATTCGGAAGTTCTGGAAGTGGACGTGCTGGAAGCTGGAAAGAGCCAATAAAGTGACGGCGAGGCGACTCAGTCAGATCGTCGCGCAAAACCATCGGCCTTGTGGGTAGTTGGCGTCAGATGAGTTGATGAAGCACAAATAGTGAGAGCGTGTTGCATGGAAGCCGTTAGCAGGATGTATCGTTGGGAATTAATACACTGGACGATGTGATATAGTCCTGCAGGGACACTCCGGCTCCTGCGCAGGAGGTTGAAGTGCACCGCCCACTAATGCTGAGGAAATGTCATTTGCAGTAAATGGACCATTGAAACATACACTGGACCAATCAAGACGATCATTCCGCTGCAGACGCAGCCACTGGTTCAGCACTTCCGCCTCGCAGTGAGGGTTTGAACATGATGTGACTCCTGTTGTAGGTGTGAGTGTGCTGGCAACATGTCCAGCTTGTACCTCCACTCTGCCAAACGTCAGCTGGGATTAGATGTGATCTTCGTAATGACACAGCTGTTAGAATCTAAAACATGGAGCAAAATCACCGTCTCAAGAAAACCCCCGCTGGGAGTCTGTTCTCTCCAGATGTTCTCTCCAGGTACTTCTGTTTCCTTCAACATGTGTTTGGGCTTCGCTGGTGACTCTAACTCAGGGGTGGCAGACATACGTAAGGCCCGTCGGCCAAAACCAGCCTGCAAGAGGCTCCGATCCAGCTGCCAAACCACCGAGCAAATTGCAGAGATGAAGGACCACAATGCTACACTGGGACTTGGAGGTTTTACAGTTGACGGTCATCGACATAACAATCCAACTTGGTCGTCCGTCCAACACTCCCACTGTTAATGTTTATAGCGTATTGTTGTCTGTGCGTATGTGTGTGTGTGTGGTTTCATTAGAAAAACAACCCACAGCATCCACTCGTGACCCCACATCCTACCGACATCGTTTCAAGTGTTTCTGCCGTTTCCGTGTAAACAGACATTGTTTTCAAAACGGTGCTGTGTAAATGTGAAACCTTTCCTGCGTTTTCACTTGAAATGTTATCGTGTAAACGAGGGCCTGAGACACAAGCTGAGATATCGTTGACGCCGCCTCAAAGCCATGCTGTCAGGGTGAATTTGTAAAAACACCTATATACTGTATGTTGAGATTGTTGTCATTTTTGACAGTAATTGTTTGATTTTGTGTGCAGCAACAACAAAGAAAAACTATAAGGTTATTATGGCACTTTTGTACTGGACCGGACCAGTGTTTGCAGTGCAGTTTAATATTGAGCCTGATCAGTATACACCTCACATCGGGGGATTGTCGAGATTTATTTCACATCACGCAAAGCACAAACATGACAAAGAATAGAGTCAAGGGAAAAATAATTCCCTGGATTTTGCAGTTATGTGCTCGAAGGCAAATGAGGTGCTTATTTATGGCTGTTAAACACATTTCTTCTCTGACATACCACAGAAACCATGTGATATGGAGTATACCAATCAGTGTTGTATAGCCATCTGTTGTTGTGACCTACTTTGTAAGGATTTGCTTGTTATTACATAACTTAAGACGCTGCTTGAGATTAAGTTGATTGTGGTCGGGAACTACTCTTCAGACAGATATTGTACAACTATTCGATTTAAATTGTTACATGGCCTCTCAGTGTAATTAAAAGAAAATTGGTGTTTTGTTTTTGCATTTGTGTTGAAGAGCTCTTTTGGCTTGGCACAATAACAACTGGAGGCACATGTAATCGGGATTATTACCTTGTTTGTTATCACATTGTAAAGCTTTTTTTTTTATTTTTGAAGGATTCAAATTGGTTTTCTTCCACTTTTTTTCTCTCATCCGCTGACGACAGAAATCATATTAAAGTAGGTACATGTGCTACTTTTATCTTTATTGTTATAACGATGATCACCGCTATCCCCAGAATGATCACCATCATGCCATGCATCCCCATAACCATAAACCCTCCCATAGCCATAACCCACAATGAGTTCAAGCTGTTTTTTAAAAGCTGCTGCAGGAGGTGAGGCGAGCTCACGCTGCCTCCTGCTGGCCACTGTGAGACACTTCACAACTTGGAGCAGCGACTCGTAGATATTAAGCACTGTGATCTCTGTGCAGAAAGCCCTCGCAGTAATCTTGTGATGCATTAGTTGAGTTTACTGTAGCTGGAGAGCTCAAATTACTTTCCCCATAATCCGTCTTTAATTGGCTTTTCTGGTGTACATTAAACAGGTAATTAGCTTTACTGTATACAGCTCCTGTTTAATTGCCACTATCGACAAATAAAGCAACTTTAATTGGCTTGTGTCTGTGATGTGCTCCAAAAAAAATGACTCATTATGTTGTTCTTAAGTTGTGATTAAACACATTTCGTCTTAAAATAGAATATAAAGCAAAAAGAATTGAGAAGGGGCCACACGGGCGTGAAGTGGTTAGGATTGGCCTCGTTACAGGAGAATCCCTGGTTTGAGTCGGAGTTGGGATTCCTGGTTGTTTTTTTTCCAGGTACTCCCACAGTCTGAAAAACAGTGGCTTGAGGTTAATTGGTGGCTCTGTCCTGAGTGGGCCTTCACCTATAGTCAGCTGGAACTGGCTGTGACCCCCATGGCCTGATAAAGCCGCAGAGGATGGATAGATGGATGGATGGATGGAGAACCGAGTGACCAGACACGTTAGGTTCAACCTTTAGAAGAGACTCCGAATCCTACCTTGAAGAAGTCAGCAGCCTGTGTGACGAGTGGAGAATCCAGCTCTGGTTTGGTTCTGATGTAGTGGGAATATTGCAGGAATTGCTCCCGCTGGGGATGAAAAAAGAGAAAAAGCATGAGGACGAAACAATATGAACACAGATGGAAGGCATGCCATCTCAAAAACACACACAGGTAAAAAGTATTACCTTTTTTGTTTTTGTTACAATGCAAAACGTTTGTTCCCACTAACAGTAACTAGGACAGGTGAAGCCATTAAGACAGAGAACAGGGATGTCAAACATTCATCACATATACTCTCTGCCACAAGAAAAAAAAAAAAACACAACTTCAAATTGTGCATTTAAAGGTTATCATGGTACTATTTTACAGATCCAGCTCACTCAAGATGAGATCGGGCTGCATGTATCTAGAATGATCTAGAACCACATATAGCTTCCACTTTATTTCTTTACTCATTTATGATGAAAGTTGTAAATCGGCGTGGAGTCAAATACAAGGAATCAGTACAGAGACTAAATACAAATCAATCAGCTTGGCTCAACCAAACACGCACCATAAGCACTTTTTAAATAAATCTACATGTTGTATGTCATGATGTTACTTCCTTTTTTTGCCTCACTTTATCCATGTAGTGAGGGTGTGAACCTGCACGGCTACTTTTGTTTCATTTCATTAAAAACACCAAAGAATAAGGTTGACAGTGTGGATTTATGTTAACAGAACAGACTTTGCTGTATATATTCAGCCAACGTTTTGAATTAAACCTGAACAAAGTCAACAGATGAGTTATAATACAGACTTTTTCTGAACTTACATATTTGCTGAAGCAGTCTTGCTGCAACAAACTCTGCACGAGAGCGCCCTCCATGGCTGGGAGCAGGTTCTGCGAGTGAAACGTGCACAGGCTGGCCCAGTTTGGAAAGATGGAATCCGCCTTCCCCCTGATGGAGGCCGGGGTGTCGGAGAGCTCCAGTAAGGGCAGGAATGTCTCCTCCACCCCCTTCAGGACGGTGACGTACTGCCTCTCCGAGCTCAGCATGCGACACCAGAGCAGGTACAGTTTACTGCAGGGAGCAAACAGAGAAACAAACATGGAGGCCGGCGGAGCCGCGTGAGCCAAGAGGAACTGGGAGTGGAGATAGCACACAGCAATGGGCAGAGATCAAAGAGTTACTAATGAAAAAATTATCTGAGATTGCATGCCGACTGATAAAAATCGTTGTGAAACAGACTTCACTTGTATCCCCAAATGATGGCGTCTCTTTATTGGCTTTCATCTCAGGCGGGCCTGTTCAGAGTCTGATTTCTAATGTGGGTCTTGTTTTGCAGCTGAAAGACTGACTTCTAACGTTGCCAGGGATTTTACAACAATTAGCAACAGACAAAATAAAAAAACAACCAAAGAAATGTACCTCTGTGCAGTTGAACCGGTTCTATCCGTTCCCGTCTCCCTCTCCGTCCTCCCGAGCAGGACGTGTTGCCGCGGCGACCCCGTGTGGTCCACCACCTCCTTGCTGCTGACCTCCACTCCTCGGATCAGCACGCCCCCGCTTCCCCCGGTGCCCCCCCACCCGGGCACGGCCGCAGACATGCCGGTGGTGATCACTGGGTCGGCCAGCGCTCGACGTCCCAGCCAAGACATGGGCGAGCTACGGCTGGCCCCGCCCACTGGGGAGTCGGGTTTGGGGGTGGCCGTGCCCCGACGGGGGGCCAGGAGGGCCTGCAGGTCGAAGCTCGGGTGTCGCTTCCTCGGTGGCTTGGTGGGGACGGCAGCCTCTGTGGGCTGGGGGGTGAAAGGCACGACATGACAAAAGTTAAACCTGCTTTATAGACAAAATTTCAGGAGATTGCATGTTCTCCTTGCGCATGCACAGATCATTTCGGCTGACAAACACACGTTGTCAGTTCAGTTCAAATCAACTGTTTTGATGTGGTGAAGCAAGTACACAAACTTACACTCTTCTTTGCAGGATTCAACAGGTTGTGCAGAAACTTCCCTCCTCCAGCTCCTCCCGTTCCGTTCCCCCCCCCAGCTCCGTCTTTCTTATTCCCTCTGTCCTCCCCTATCTTCAGCGTGGAGCACGTCTGTGGCCTAAACAGCGACGCGAGGGATCCCCACGACTGCATCCCTCCATCCGCAGCCCCCAGCCCCCAGTCTCCCTCCCCCTCAGGACCCATCAGGTCCCACACGCTGCTGGCCGACGGCGTTTTGGTCTTCCCCTGGCCCGGATTCTGAGTCCTGTCAGACTGGAGGAAGCGCGGTTTGACCTGCGCTACGGTGCGTTGGTAGCGCTCCACCGTCTGGGTCCACAGATCCAGCAGCGTCCCACCGCCCAGCTCCATGGCTAAAGAGCGCGCGTCCTGGAAACGTGACGGCGGGATGGGAGGGAGCGAGGCGAGAGGGCAGGTGGTGGCGGAAGGAGAGGGTGAGGAGGAGGTGGAGGAGACGGCATCGCACCACTGGGTGGCCTGCAGAGAAGAGCAATCACATGTGCTGTCTGCTTTCAGGGAAGGTTTTCCAACGTGTCTGTGAGCGCTGCTGTGAGGCGCTACCTCGGTTAACGTGGACAGCAGCCGCTGTGTGTTGTCCAGCGTGGTCCAGCAGTCGGACAGGCAGTGAGACATGTCTCTCAGCTTCTCTCTGACCGGAGGAAGTTGGATCTGAACGTCGCTCAGACCTGCCCAGTCCAGCTCGCACCAGCCCTCTAAGTCATTGAGCACCGACAGCGTCTCACTGTGGAGATCCTGCCAGACACAGAAGAACACAGTTAAACCCCAAACCTGAAACCTCCATAACACCTACCAGCTTAACTGATTCACTCATGAATTCACGTTGAGGTCAATCAGTTAGTGTAGTGGTGTAGTGCGTATTCCCCAAAACTAGTGGCATTCAAAGGTAAATGTTAAGATAAGGGGAGACTAATTGTAAGTAATGCAACACAGGAAACACATCTGTTCACAGTTAACTCTTTAAGCGACCGTCTAGAGCTTTTAGTGAGTCATTTAAATAGCATGCAGCTTTGGTTCTTGCAAAGCCAATAAGAGTTATGGTTGTTGAGGTGGGACGACAGCAGGTTTGTAGTTTCAGCGAGGCCATCTCATGCTGGAATACAACGATGCCTGACAGCACGTCAGCCCTTGTGGATTGAAAGTGCAATGTTACTGTTTGTTTAACGTTTCTGGCTTTTAGTGGCTTTGATGACTCACAAGATCTGGACCTTTGATGGTAAAATGTCACAAGATGAACAGAGCTAAGCCTTTGAGATGCTGCTAACAGGGCTATTTTGGGATGTTTCACAATAAACATGTCACCTTGCTGCCTCCTTAAATGGTCTATGAGAACAATCAGTTTGAAAGAAATGCAAATAAAACGTATGAAAGTGATGCGTTGGCACCACTCACGTTGGCCGTCTCTTTAAAAGTCCGAAACTTCTGCTGTTTGAGGGAGAGTCTGCTGAGCGAGAGAGGAGGGTCCTTGTAGTCTTCCAGCTGCGACTGGACCTGCTCGATCTCTTTATCACACTGTGAATTAGAGAGAGAGAGAGAGAGAGAGAGAGAGAGAGAGAGAGAGAGAGAGAGAGAGAGAGAGAGAGAGAGAGAGAGAGAGAGATTTTACTGTACTTTGGGGGGCGTACGAGGGAGGTGGAGGGGGGAGGGTACAAATTCACACGAAGCAGAGAGAGAAATGGGTGACAGACTGAAGGTCAGGGCCTTATTTTCTTCAACTGGGTGTGTATTGCGAGTGTAGCGAATGGTGTGTAATATCCTGTCTGTCCGGACCGACAGTAAATCAGGGAGTTTTAATCCACGTGGGAACGGAAGAGTCAATCTTCCTCAATCTTGTTTAGAAACTACATTTATTTTACAGAGTTGGTAAAACAAGTAGGAGAGATTTGAATCTTTCCTTTTAAATGCATGTGATCAACTAATATTCAATAACATCCCCAAAAATCATTGTGGAGGCCAAGCCAATGCTTTAAAAGTCACATATAATGATAAATGGACTTTCTACTGGTTTTCTAACAGTATTATGTGTCTCCATAGCCTGTCTGTCAGGCCCCAGAAGTAAAGAAAGTCTGTCACTACCCTCACTTGCTCGCGAATGCACGCTCACACAGGCGAATCAGTGGTTTTCCCTTCATGATGTCATGCGGGGAAATACTCTCTTTGACCCTCCCACAGGTAGATGAGCTCTCCCTTGTAAAATTATGAGCGAGCACCACTTTTTCCTGTGTTCTCTGTCCACTTCACTAGAGGGAAATACACATTGAATACAATGCTGTTGGACCTCTGATAACTATGTAACATTGCTGAAAAGCTGAATAATGTGGGACCTTTAAACTTGGATTATGTTGTGATTCTCAACTATTCATGGTGGGTTGCCAAGGTTTTTTTTGTCTTAAAAATAGGTGAGTCAGCATTTAATTCATTTATGTCACAGAACTACTAAGTTTAGATGTTTTCGTTAAAAGTATAAGCAGTGGGAGAAATAAAATGGCGGTGCCTCAAGCTAAAGAGAAAGATAATTTGGTCTAAAAGAGCCAAGACCGTTACATAGAATATGACTTCATAGACACAATGGATAAAAGTTTGAAACTTTGCAAGCTTAAGCGGCACCAGACCACTAAACCCCCCGAGGCGGAGTGTAAACCCAAAGAGTTTATCCTCAAAGAGAAGTTCCCCCAAACACAGTCGACCTGCCAAGTGACAGTCATCACGCCGTGCACCATAGATAAACAAATGTACAGTCTGCTCCTACACTCGTCTTCCTTCAGTACGTACCTTCTCCAGTTTGTCCACCAGCCGTGCGAGTCGTCCCAGAGCGTCCAGGTCACGACCCCTCTGGTTGGACACCCGCACCAGCCGATGAAGAGCGTCATCCACACTGTCGTAGAGCTTAGAAGCCGCGGCGAGGGCGGCCCTGCGAGGAACAAAGCTCACATTTTTGCTGGTAGAAACAAAATAATGATGAAGAGAAAAAAGAAAAAGAAAAAACAAAGTCTGGCAGCATTTTTGGCTGGTGAAAAAGGAAATCATTGTAGTAGTCTTGCAGAGAATCAGCCAAAACTCATTACAGAGTAAGATCACCTCTACAACAGTCTTCAGATCAAATTTAAGCTGCAGTTGTGCACAAACAAACAAGCTGCACCGCCGCATCCTCCATTTGAAGTGAAGTTCCTTTTCTCCTCCAGCTGGTTCTCATTTCATTTTCCCCCAACAGACAATCCTGCTTTCAGGGCGACGAGTATTTTTAACCCGCGACTCGTTTCGACTTGATATTCCCTCAATCTAACACGAGACACAGAGGAGGACATGACAATCTTTTTTTGTGCCTCTCGGGACCGAGCTGCTTTCTGTTTGTCTCCATGTTCACCCAATTAGATCTGTTGTGTTTGTTGTGACTTCGTCAGAGTTAAAATTGTACCGTGTCCAATCTGTATCATGGATATTCCAGTAGCGTAGCCATCACTATTGGGGTGTGATTCTATCATGGATTATTTAAAGCATTTTAAGGACACGTGAACACACAAGTTTATTATATTATTTGCTGTGAAATGGGGCGGTGGGGGGTCTCAATAAAGAATTAAGCACATATCAATCAGAAAAACTGAGCATTCACCAATTACTAAGACACAACAGCTTTAAGGTGTCAGTATCATTAAAAAATAAACTGGAAGAAAGCACACATTTGTGTGTCAGAAGCATTTCCGAGTCAACCTGGAACAATTCCAATCTAATATTCTTTTATGAAATTGGATAGTCGGACACAATTTCACAATCTTTTTTCAAAAATGACTCACTTGATTGAGGAAGACATGCCTGAACGTCACTCAGAAAACTAAAAATGACATTTATTGTGAATTTGAAGTAAAATCACACCCCAATTTTGGAAAAGAGGGAAGATCCATTATGGAGGGACAGAGAAAACAGCAACCATAATCTATACCAGAGGTGTCAAAGTAATTTTAGTTCAGGGGCCACATGCAGCCCAAATTTATCTTCAGTGGGCCATATTATGAGAATAGACTCATAATAACCTTTACATTTAAACTTGAACGTTTTTCTTCATTGTGGCGCAGAGTATATGTAATGTAATGAGAATGTCTTTATTTTCACAAAACCAACATTTTTTTTACTGAAAATGACTACAATCTCAACATGAAGCCAATTTTAATGAAACCTTCTGGTGCAAAATACAGTGAAACGTCCCCAAAAAAACTGCTGCATTACGGGGAGTTTTTACAAACTCACCCTGACAGCATGGCTTTGAGGCTAATGCTAGTTCGCTATCTTTCATGACAGCATCACAGATATTTCAGCTCAGGTCTCAGTGTTGTGTCTGCTACTCTTAAGATATGTGTTAAAATCTATTTTTATTCTTCCACCCCATAAAAAATGTTGTTTCAGTGCGAAACATGTACTTAAAAAATTTCACTGCACATTATACTATGTATAATTGGTGTGTGTGTGTCATGAATAAAAGACTTGACTTGACCTGAAAAAGACATGTTTTTATCTGTTTTGTAAAAACGCAGGGTTTTCTTCTTGTAAGTGAACGCTGCAGTGTTTGTCCCTGATGAATGGACAGACGGGATGCTTGGAGTAACTGTGTGTATTAACCTGCAGTCTGGGGACTTCTGTGCGAGTCCTGTTGCACTATTGGTCAGTCCAGCGAGCCAGGCACCGCCCCTCTGCTGCGGTTCTGTTAGGCGTTGATCGGCCAGCACGCTCGCCATGAGCTGCCTGTGTTTGTCGATGCTCTGGGGGACAGCCTGAGGAACATCAACGTGCATATTAGTGCTATTTTATTCACCCCCTCCTAATTTTCTGAAGCTACAAGTCGAGCGCTTGAAGCACCTTTATGTTGTCTGGCATCGGCTCGGCGTCCATCGAATGCAGCGCCTCTCCGAGCAGTGAGAGGGCGCTCTCACAGCGCTCTGTTAGACTCTCCAGACTCTGAAAAGTTAACATTAAAGGTGGAAGAATTGAATTTTGTGACAGCGATTCAGTCCCTTCTCTTGTTTTACGTCTGTGAGAAAGGTCAGAGGAAGACGGGAGAGAAGGAGAATGCTTTCATCTGTTTGGATGAAGCAACATAAACTTTCTGGGGAGGAAAAGCCATTAAGAGTCCTTGAGACTCTTATGAACGGCGTCCCTTCTTGCGTTGAGTAATCCTCCCCACACCCAGTTCATCACGGCCGTCTGAGATCACAGACCGCCACCAGATACAGCGTCTCCCCGGTCAGTGTCCTTGTTGTGTTTACTTTACATAGATAGAATATCCCTACTTCAAAGCTTGAGTCAAAACTAAGCCGAGTTAAGATGACAAACTGTGTTGGATTTGCCTGAAAGTTTCTGAAATCTGGAGGCTTTAAGTCAAACCTACAGCTCTGCGGGCCAGAATCGGCCAGCTCAAACTGTGCTGGATGTGGCCCCTGAAGTTAAATGAGTTTATCGCCCCTGATTCAAATCACTTAATTCTATTGAGTTATTAGATGTAGCAGAAATCCCATCAGTTAGTTGAAGGAAGTTGCTTTCTTGAAAGAGACAAGCAGCAGCAACAAAACAACTGCGATAAACTACCAAGACGGTTGATTCTAACGGGAAGTTAATATTTATCTAAGGCTGGGAATACATCCCAGCTGCTGTAGCTACAGCCTGGTGACGTTCATGGTGTTGTCTGCTGGACAGTGGCAGAATTTTTCAAACGAGATGAAAGTAAACATCAGAGAGAAAAGTCTGGGAATATTTGATGTAAATAGCCAGAGTCTCACCAGCCTGAAGGCCAGCCAGTCTGAGTGGCAGTGGGTGAAATCTCCCTCCGTCTCTTTGGGCAGCTGCTGTTTGTCCACATGCTGCTGGAGGACAGCAGTTCCTCGCACGGTGTGGACCTGAGGACAGGAAAACACAGCAGAGAAGTTCAATAATGAAAACTCGGGCAAAAACGATGAAGCACTGGGGATCATGAATGTAAAAAAACCCAAAAACAACTCTATAGGAATAAATAACATAAACCGTATTCTGCCTGGTTCACTCCACCTGACTTGTTTCACTCCTGAGCAGAATTTCCCTTTTAACATGCAAAGTTGTAGTGCTGCCAGCTCCAAATATAAACCACGTGCCTTGGGAGGATCATGCACCGTGCTGATCGGTGCAAAGCGATGCCTGAAATTAGCAACTGAGCCGAGGTTACGTGAAAACTCCTGCAAGATTCATGGAAATCGGCTTTATTAGATTCTGCGCGGTCCTACTGAGAGCGACTGACACTGATCGCATTGCAGCCAGGAGTGGAAGCATTCAGAAAACCTTATTTCCTCATGCACAATTTGCATACAGTTGTGCCTGTTGGTATGATAAGAAGGCATTTCACTAATGTTTTTTTTCTCACAAACTCGTGGGTGTTCCACCTGTGCTTTAACGATCAGACTCGCAAATAAAATAAGTTGAACTAAAAAATAAGTTATTGAGCCAGCGGGGGGGGGGTGTTAGTGTGTGAACTACGACGTCACCTCTGCGCCTTCCAGAGCGTGAGGGAGGGACTCCTGCTGCTGCTCCTCCACCAAGACCAGAACCGATCCCAGGCCGCCGGGAACCAACACCTGCAACCACAAACACATGTGTTTCAGCTCCGATCGGGAAAAAATCACAGTGCTCCGGCAACCATTTAACACGTTTGGATAAACAGTGTGTGTCGCCCTCACCTGGAACAGTTTAAGTGCGGAGAGGCAGAGATCGGAGGGCGGAGAGCGCCTGCTGTCTATTAACACCGTCAGACCCTTTTCTTTGGCTGCGGGCCTGATGAGCACGGATTAAGAGAGGAGGATGCAGGATTACCACAGGAGCACACAGATGTTAGACCAGGGGTGTCCAACATAAGGCCGGTGGGCTATAATTGGCTCAACAAGAGGCTGTAATCCAGCCAAACCACATGATTGTATTGCTGAGTTTATTGCAAGGTAAAAAAAAAAAAAAAAAGTCTAACAATAATAACAACAGCAGAAATAATAATAATAATTATAAATAATAATAATAATAAGAAGAAGAATTGGGGCGACGTGTAAAATGTGAATAAGACCAGGATGCAATGAATCACAAATACTCCATCCATCCATCCATCCATCCATCCATCCATCCATCCATCCATCCATCCATCCATCCATCGGTGAGAGAGATCCCAAGATACTCAATATAAATCCTATAAGCCCATATCTTATTCACAGTAGAATATGAAATTCCTGGAAAATATGAGCTCATTCAGATGGAAATAATATCTCAAAAAGTTTGTCATAGGTGAATAGCTTATATTGTGTAGCATCCACTCATCATGTAACAACACCTATAATCTCACCTATATATTCATCATCAGCCTCATCATGCTGCAACACATTATAGCTGCTTTCTGCATGCTTGGATAAATTCAACAGCTGGATTAACAGTCCTCAAAGGGACGCTGTGAAGATGACGAGCAGATGTTGTACTCATAACCTCAACAAAGTGTAGACCGTAACGCAATCCCCCACAATGGAAGCTGCTTTATTTATGGTCACTCTTCTGGCTCGTTTCCAAAAAATGTTCCGTGGTTTGTATTTGGCTTCTTTGCATGAAACAGATTTAAATTGCTGTGTTCATAGACAAGACATTTCTATCATTCATCCAGAGCCTATGCAGTGGTAAGTCTGAAAATTCCCCACAAAAAAATATAAACAAAATTCTGCTAATCGTTAGTTCTCTAAAATTCATCCTCAGTGGTTTTTAACTGGCCTGAAAGCCAGTTATTCTGTTAATCACGTTCACCAGACACACAGTGCATGAAGAAAAAAAAAACCTTAGAACTATAAGAAGAATCAAACTAATTACACTTATTGTACTTCAATTCTACTACCGTGACAAAGAAATTCAGCTCCTCAGCTCATAGCTATATATTTCTTCCACCTGGAAATGTAAATTTTTTCTAGATATGCTAAATAATCCCAGAGTTATAGTTTTAAAACCATGAATGCCAAATCACCTATAATTAAATTTGTCTATATGTAGTCTTATATTTAATGTATGGAGCACAGATGTTGGTTAGATTGACTCACTTGCTGCAGCTCCCTGATTCCACCGCCTGCACTCTATTTAGCAACGTCCACTAAAGGCCTGTCAAGTCACATGCAATTGCGAGGCACTTTTTGACTTAGCGGGTTGATTCGGAGTCCCCAAATATAAATATCGAGCAAGCGAAAGGTGAATCAGAGCCAACAAGTGACATTCGATGGTTCCAAAGGAGGTAAATGTGCGCCGTGAGCTCCCCTGATATCGACACACGTATTCTCAAGGGAAGACTTAAACCTCTGCAGCTGCTCGCCCTGCATGTGGGTGTAGAAGCGACGCAGCCTTACCGAGTGATTCTGTGGTAGCAGGCCAGGACCCGGGCCATCTCCTCCGCGCTGAAACCCTCCTCTGATGCCTCGGTCTCTGTGAAAACCAGCCCTCGCCCCAGCCGGTCCACCGTACCTGTGGTCAGGGAGAACCGAGAAATATATTTAGGAGTGTTTCAACATGTAGAAACTCAAACTAAAGTGTTCTGTTTTTATATGTCAGCTGTAAATACACCATACAGTAGCTTAAAATATGCAGTTAAACCTCAAAGGAAGTAATCTGATCATTTTTAAAAGATAATATTAAGAAGCTTGAATACGATCTCAATGCAAAGGCGCAGGGTTGGCAGTTGTTTAAAGACTTTAAATCAATGAAAACACTCTTAAGTTTCTTAGTTGCACGGAGTCATTTATACAGCACAAGTCAAAAATAGCTGTGAGCAGTTCCAGTTTTTAAAGTACAAAGGGGAACTACTTTATTATTTTAGACACAAAATAAGTTAATCTGTAAAGTTTGTGTTTCCTGTCAGTTTCACTTTTGTCACTCTAATTCAGTCCAAGTGTGAAGACTTGAAACGTTTATGCAAACTTGTTCTGCAGTTAAAGTGGAGGTGACATTGTTTCAGTTAATCAGGATCAGAAAACTCATAGAGGCAGAAATTATTTCTGAGCTTATCCTTTATTGTTAACTTTCATTTAGTTTTTAAAGTCTTTGTTCACATGCTGCAAACAACTATGTATTTCACTTATTGAAACAACCTTTAAAGCAAATGGACTTTACAAGCGTAATTTTATCTGTATGTTATGAATTAATTCAGAACATTGTCATTTATTGTGTCTGACTCCTGAAATGCTCTGAACTGGGAAAAATCTCGAGTGGTACATCCAAATTCCCAACCTGTATGAAGGCCTGTAAGTAAGTAAGATTAAAGGCCGGTTTACTGTTTCAAGTGAAAACTCATCATTTTTGTTTCAAGAATATGGAAAAAGCAGAAACTCTGAAAATGAGAAGCAAATGGGCTGCTTTGTTGAAGCAGAGGCGCTCAAAACAGCGTGTAGCTACATGCGGAAGTAGAATCTGGCGGCATGAAGCCCGTTAACCCATAAGAATCCATAGAGTTTAAAGCATGTGAAAAAAGTAGCGGCTTATAGTCCGGACATTACAGTATACTACTGCAGTAATAAAGAAAGTAAAAAAGATTTTAATGCTCGTGAATATTTTTAAAACAAAGTTGAAAATGTTGAGCGTTTATATTCCGGCTGCTGAAATCCGCTGACTTTACCTGTCAACTTCAGTTTTCCCGACTGAAGAAGGTTTGTGTCGAGCTCCCGCAGCAGGGCAGGCTCTGTAGCTAGGAGACCGTTCGGATGGTCGGGGCCGCTCTCCGCTGAGCCAGCTTCCTCATTAGAGTGGTTAAAGACGGCCGTGCTTGTCTGACCGTTACACACCGGCAAAGATTCGACTTCTGTTTCTGTTAAAGGAGAGAAAATATCTTTAACATTTGAAAGACGTTGGATTTGCTGCCATCGCAAAAAAACGTTCCATCAGACCTGTCTTGCCGTTCTTGGTGTTGTCAGTGCTCTGATTAGCCGTTGTGGATGCTCCGTCAGGTTCATCGGCTGGACACGTTTTCTCCGACTCGTTCTCCTCAGTGGTCGCCAGCTTCGACGGAGCAGAGGAGGTGGTGGGGCTCGGAGGAGGACCCTTACCCTGTGGCTTGGAGCCCTTCTGGTTCGCACGGCCACCAGACCGAGCCCTCCCTTTGGCCCCCTTTCCCTTCCTTTTCCTCCTGAACACAAAGCACAGGAAGGCCTTAATGAGGTGGGGAAGAAAGTTAATATTGATGTTTTTCAGACATGTTGAGGTGGTGTCACCCGGGTCAC
The DNA here is from genome assembly GCF_963383615.2 of Lipophrys pholis. Lineage (NCBI taxonomy): Eukaryota > Metazoa > Chordata > Actinopteri > Blenniiformes > Blenniidae > Lipophrys > Lipophrys pholis. The sequence goes on along the minus strand of NC_137646.1, from coordinate 13,240,610 downwards.
TCTTATCTATACATGTGTGCATGTGAAGAACTTGTAGCTCCAAGGTAGATAAAAGTGTGGAGGAATGAAGAAAGACTGAAATAATGTGTACCGTGGTGCTCTGAATCCTGCTGTTTTCACTTCTTTTCCTCTGGGACACGCTCTCTCCTCCGTCTTTCCTTCCTCTTTCGCATCTGGACTCTTTTGATTTAATGAACTCTTCATTTTAGACTCTTTGTTCGTACATTCTTCTGAGACGCCAGTGAATGGTCGCTCTGGTGCGTCTGACGTCGGGGTGGTGGCATCACTGTCTCCACTCAGTGGTTTATCAGTGTCTTCAAAGACAGAATCTGAATGAGACCCGTGATCTGAGTGGCCCTCTATTACATGTCCGACTTTGGGGTTGGCTGAGTCATGGGATTCAGTTGCGACCGAGCTCCCGCTAACTTTGAGGTCTTTACTTCTCTGATCATCCCTACATGGCTGCGTGAGGCCGTTGCTATCCCGCTCCCTTCCCACACCGGGCCTCCGCTCTTTGAACAGTCCGTCACCATAGAGTCGGCTTTCTATTCCGTCAGAGTCTTTGCTCAGTTTATCTCCGTCATCAGAGTCATGAACGGAGGAGGAGTAAGACCGCCGCCCTCTGCTGGGTTCAGGAGGTCCTGGAAGGGGCCGCGGTGGCACCACATCACCCTTAGGAGTCACCCCATCCCCTTTGGTCCCGAGGAGATTCCGAAAGCTCCCGGACCGTTCCGTTTTTCCATATCCCCAAGCTTTACCCTTACGAAGCTTGATGGCCTTACTTCTCCTGCACAATGGCAACGTCTTGGTCTTACAGATGGCGTGCATCTCGAGGTACCTCTGCCTTGGGTCCACCCCTCCATCAGGACCGCCCCTGGGCTCCAAAAGCTCCACATAATCCCCGTCAAGCTGAGGGTGCCTCGCTGTCCGCCCAAGCCCGTCTTCACTGCGCCTTCGTCGGTGGAGGGCGGGATTGCAGTCCAAACCGTCTGGTGGTAGGTCCTCGTCTTCTTCCTCATCCCAGGACCAGGAGTCCAGCTCTCCAGAGGATGATCCTCCCCAGCCTCCGAGGCTGCTGCTGCCTCCTTCGCTGGGCAGGCGTTTCGAAATGAGGTCTTTATTGTTGGACATGAGGCCCAGCGCCTCAGAAGGGTCGTGGATGAATTTTGGATAAACAACCTCTTTCCAAGGAAGCCGAACCACACCGTCACATGTACTAACCAGGCAGGTGTCAAGTCCTCCTCCAACTGTGGATTTAAAAAAGAGGGAAACTGTGTTTATTGAGGGTAAAATCAGGCAATAAGATCTTCCTACTTGAATATGACAAACATCAGAAGCCATACTGTTCTTTGTTCGTATACAGGATATGATTAGGGAAGAACTCATTGTAGGGTACTTCTGACATGGGGTGGGTGAACTGGTGCATCTGCACATTTCTTTGCCCAGGATGCCTTGAATTGGCTGATTTTGCTGATGAGTGATGTCAGGTATCGGACCCTTGTATATTAGTATCAGTGCATCCCAACTACAATCTGTTTTACAAATGCGATTGCTCTTTGACATGCAGTTCCTTGGTCATCCTCTTTCCTACCCCCCCCCCCCCAGAAAAAATACAACTTCTTCACATTGGGCGATTGTTTCGTACCTTCCCTCTTGTGACCCCGTTCTCTGTTGACACTGTGCAGCCACTCACTGGTGAACACAAGCGGATGCTGTGACTCCGGCACCAAGATTTCCTGAACCGTGCGTCCACCAGGGGCCAGACACTTCAGGGCCAACCTGGGGCATCGCGTGGAGAAAGGCACCACCTGCAGGTAGAAGTCATTACTGCGCAGAAGCCTCCAATCCAAGGTGGAGAGCTGGACGACCACCTTTTCTCCCAGACAGAGAGGCCAGCCGGAGTGGAGGAACAAGCAACCCAGGTACTGAGACTGAGAAGAGAGCAGAAGGGAGAGGCAGAGCGTAAAGACATGTAGAAAAGTTCAGTTTTTCACGTTTGTCTACAGTTTATGTTTCTAACCTTTATGGTCTTCTCGAGCCAAAAACAACCATTTAATGCAGCATCAAACTCTCGTTCACAAACCACAGCCCACATATGAGCTATTCAGAAGGTGTTTCCAGAACCAATAGCACACGACAACACTTTTCACCGGCTGCGCTGGCCCCGGGCCAGTGCCACAGACAAATGTCAGACATGTGACTCAGTCAGTGTTTTCTGAAGTGTAAAACCGCTTAGCTTGCATGACACAGTCAGAAGACTCTGGATGGCTGCAGAGAGCCAGTGTGAGTCAGAGGGAAACTTACAGTTGACCGACTCCTAACAACAAGCCGCCACTGTGTTTCATGAGTGTAAAAACACAGCGGGCAGCTCCATCGATCTATATCGAGCACAACACCAGTTCAAGGTACAGAAAACCTCCCCATGAAGGAAGCGTCTACCCAAGATGTCCGAATTCAGGCAGAGGATTTTTCGGCCTTCGTTGACATCCCGCGTAACATTAATCAAGCGAGCCACTCAATACGCCATAATCCGAGAGCTATTCCTACCTTAATCAATTCCGTATCAGATCTATATCCCCGCTCTTGAAGAGCAAAGAAAGCCATCCAGAAATCTCCCTCTTCAGTTCGCAGTCTAATCGACTGACACAGCGCTGCTCCCTCCTCTCTCCATGCCCTCCAGACTCACGAGATGTGATCAAATTAAATTCTTTACCCAACCTCTCCTTCATCTGCCTTTTTCTACCTTTATTCAATTTCTTCCCCTTGAGCCTGCCGTCTGTCTCCTGTCTTTTCCTCTCTGCCTTGCTGCGGCGGCGATTTAAGGAGGGGAAGTGAAAGCCCCATATCTGTCAGGGTGGATATCAGCATTAAAAAGCATGCGTGACTTTTCCTCCTCATAAAAAGTTTGTCTGTTTTGAGTCAGTCTGCATTCTGTAACCCTCTGTGTGCTCCGGCCCTCCTCCTTCTCCTTCCTCAAAGTACCCCAGTGTTTGCTCCCTCCCTCCCTCCCTCGCCGCCTCCCATTTCTCAAAACCTCCTCAGTCTACTATCGTCTGCGAATCTCCAGCATCTTCTTCATGAGAGCAGGGTGAATGGGAGCCATGTTCCTTCTCTCCTCGGACTCCCACCTTTTTTTTTTTTTTCTCTGCCGCTCAGCCCGTCTCTCGCTTAGCAGTAACATATGGAAGGAATTACTGTCATGACTCACAGTCTAACTCCCGTCCCGGGCAGCTCTGCTCAGCGACAATGAAAACATAGCTTTCTCACAATCTCTGTGCATGTGTGGGTTTAAGTCCGGGGAAACTGCAGAGGGGAATATGAGAAAGCTCTTCATCTCCCGAGCTCGCGCTAAACAAGAGTGCACTGTTTATCACTGCGTGTCTGAAGGTTCAAATAAAAGGAATGCCGTCGAGTTTAAACATCAGAGACCGGAGTTAAGTACACGCTGCGTCGCCTTTTGTTTGTCTTGGTTTATGTGTGTGAGGCAGAAAGAGCAGCAGAGTGATGTGAGGACAGAAAGTGGAAACTGCGTGTTGGCTCGGCGCTCGCAAACTTCTCCTGAATCACACTGTTTCCATGCATTCGCTTCTATGTGTGTGTGTGGGTGTATGTGTGGGTGGGAGTTTGGAAATTGTAACCAGAGCTTTTTAGTTTTATTTTTTCTTTAATTAATTTAATCATTCTCTCTCTTGTCTACATTTCATGTGGCTTCTTGCTCTCGGCACTTCCCAGGCAGAACGCCGCTCCTTTTGTCTGCGGGTCAAAGCAAATAGTAAATCTCAAATTTCACCAGCCACTTTCTCTAATTTTACTAGCCAGGCAGACTTTTAGAGCAGATTGAGGCTTCTGTAGAGGAGTGAGAACCTGGCATGGGGTCATGCGTTGAGCAAATGATGCACGCTTTAACCTTTGTGCAATCGCAATCTAATGTGGTCGAGTGCAAGAGCTCCATCTTTGATATCCATTTGTTCTTTGAAATCAAATTTTTTGTCTATTTTTGAGACGGTCATTGGGAGGCGCTCCTAATATAGTCCCTCTATGCCTTAATGCTGTGACCAAAATATTAGACACTCTTGTTAATTTGGACATGATGATCTTTATGGAGGTAGAATTTATGATTACTTTTAAATTGTACACGTGTGGCTAATAAAATGATGCCTGAGTGCAGTTTATTTATTTATTCAGCAGCCTGTATCAAACTCAGATATGAGGTCTATGTTTCAAGTCCTAAGTGGGCCAATGACCAATGATCGCGATGTGAAGAGAAAGTTAAAGTTTGAATATAGTGTATGCATGACTCTACACCATAAATACCGTATAGATGGGAAGATCTGCTGTGAGAGGCTGTATTTGCATATACAAGTGGTGCATGTATAGCAAAGCAGCTATAAATGAGGCCTCTTTACACTTACAAATAAGTAGAGGTCAAATGAAACATATAGGTGAACTACGGATAAAGTAGTCTTCAAAGCAGGACTGTATACGTGTATAAAATGAAGTGGATATTCACTGTATACCTGAAACGAAAATCATACCAGACCCGACTTGACAAAATTACTCAAAAAAAAAAAAAAATGTAGGACCACAGGGACATGTTTGTAAAACGGTCCTTAACTTATCCAGCAAAATATAAAACTTGACTTGACACTAGTTCAGTGGTGTCAAACACATTGTAGTTCAGGGGCCCAATTTCATCTTGAGTGGGCCGGACCTGTGAAATAGTGCCATAATAACCTTTTAATCAAAGATGAAATATTCCTTTGCTTAAGTGCAGAGTTTACGTAATGAAAATGTTCATATTTTCACAATTACTACTGAAAATTACCACAATCTCAACATAAAGCCAATTTTAATGAAACGTTCTGGTGCAAAATACAGTGAAATGTCTTTTTTATTATGGGTGTTTTTACAAACTCACCCTGACAGCATGGCTTTGAGACTAATTCTAGTTTGCCAGCTTTCATGACAGTATCACTAACGTCTCTGCTCGGGTCTCAGTGTTGTGTTCTCAAGACATTTGTTAAAAAAGATTATTATTATTTTTCTTTTTTACAAGTTGCTTGGTGATTTGGCCTAATTGGAGCTTCTTGCGGGCTTGTTTTGGCCCACAGGCCTTATATTTGACACCCCAATGCACTCATCTCTCACTCAGCCATTCTATTTCAATCATTAAAATTCGTTTTATTATTGACAATTGAAAATAGCATATTTTGAGAACTTCAGCGCTTCATTTCAATGATTGCCATCCTTCTTCAAAAACACAGCCACAGCTTTCCACTGCACCAAATCAAGACGCTGTAATCTGAACCTCTTCTTACAAAGACGCACCAGTAATCAAGCCGCTCTATCACGAGGGTTTCTGGGTATTACGGAAGGCAATTCAAAAAAAAAAGAAAAGGACTAATTATGTGCCCCTGATTTTAATCAAATTATTATTCTTTTTTTTTTTTACCTTTACTCAGCAATGTAGTAATTTGAAGTAATTTCAATTAACATCTGGTTCAACTGTGCTTAAAACAACCATTATCCTCATTTTACCTGTGAAAGCAATAATCATATCATTTTTGGAAATTGGCTAACGGGCCGCAGCGTGCGGCGATGGCGGCTGCGCAGGAGGCCCCCGGACCGTCGACACCAGATCGTTCAACTTCAGGCTTGATTTCAATGCTAAATGAAATGTTTCAAAGGCTCAGGTTTTTTTGGTTTTTTTTTTTACAGCTTCAGCACTTAAAGTGCTTAACAAGATTATCCTGGACAGTTGCCTTTGAAGGCGCTCGCCCACCTCAGGAAGCCACTCGAGGGCCCAGTGTCCTGCACTTCAACACATGTAGAGACATAGAGGAGGGTGGGACTGCCAACCGGGGGTATCGGAGTGTGACCTGCTCTAACCACTGAGCCACAGCCAGCCCACTGAGCTGAATCAAGACTGACACTCAAGTAGACGGAGAGATTTAAAAACACATATTTGATGGTTTTTGACAGCATCTCTAAAAATCTGAGTCCTTCGCTCGTCCATTTCATGTTAGTTTCTTGATTTGAGATCCTAACTTCATCCAGACCAGCTCCTCCACACAGCAACTCCAGACAACTTTCTCACAGCAGACTTCGACTCTGTTTCTGATTATACAGCCTTGTGTGTGTTCTCCTCCGCACGCAGTGTGTGTCTGCCGCTCGGGACTCACGCAGGCGTGCTGCTGGAGCTTGTGCAGGAGGTGCTTGGCCGGTACGAAGTAATCCAGGAGGTAGCGAAGACTGTCGTGTTGATACGTCGACTCCAAGACCGAGAAGACCTGGACAGAAGAAGAAAAATCTGAGTGGGCTCCCAAGAAGAAATGTTGGATATCACATCCAATGGATGGATAGGTAAAGCAATTCTACTTGGAAACGCCAGCTTCACAAGTTCACGCCGTCTTGGTTTCCCCTCGTGCATTTCTAAAAAAATATCAACGGACTTACTGCAATTTTATCTCAATTTCTATTAAACCTCCGAGCGCTTTTCAGACATGTTGAATTAGATATATGTGTATGTATATAAGTATATATAGATGTGTATACTTAGATATAGATTATTTATTTGTGTGTGAATATAGATTTAATTATTTCATTATATTTTTATTCTTTTGTATGTATCTGTATTTTGTTATATTTTGTAATGTGTTTTTGACATGTCTGAAATGAATTGTTTTCAACTAAATAAAACTGATAAAAAAATAAATGAGTAAACATATAAAAAAGTAAAATAAACAAGTACAAACCTGGAGTTTCCAAAGCAACAAAACAGCTGATTGGCGGCTACATTAAAAGTGGGAACAAACGTCGAGCTATTCCCAAAGCGTCACTGGATTCTAATAAATTTTTTCCTGAAGTATTTACAAGTAATTATGTGTTGTTCAGATTACATTTTTCCACTATCACGACTGGATTCAATGTTAAGTAACAGTAAGTAAAGCCCAGGAATGATTATCCATCAGTGCAAGTCAACATAAATCCTGGAAACATAAAACATAAAAGAAACTCAATATTAAAGAGGATAACTGAGGTGAATAAAGAACGTGGACAAGAGCAGCAGCGTTACTGAAAAGTCACCTTTCCATTTCTACTTCAGTAATCAGTATGTTTAAGTGACTGTGAGAGTGAAAATATTTGGCAATGAATGAACAGAAAACCAAATATTGTTACCTATAGTTGAAATATCTACAACGTCTTTCCAGGATACCTGATGCACACGAGAAGAAAGGTGTGTGAGCTAAAGTTCACCTGAGAGAGGAGCGGCGGTGCCGTGCTCTCAAACGGGGGATAAAGTGAGGACAGCGCCCCCTGGACACAGTCCTCCATCGCCTCTGAACCCTGAAAGGGAACAAGAAAAGATGTTACCAAAGGCTCGAGACGCGTCTTTTCACAGTCCCTTAACAATTACTTTGGAATCATTGAAAGGTAACATCGACTTCTGAAATAAACATTATTTGTGTATATGTATGTATGTATGTATGTATGTATGTATGTATGTATGTATGTATGTAAGCGCTTCTGTATGGGGGGGAGTTCAAGGGTCATGCTCAGGGACCCACAGTGGTGACCTGTCCGCTGTGGGAATCAAACCTGCAAACTTCCAATCCCAACTCTGCTTGCAGTTGAAGTGCAAAACAAAAGTATTGTGCATTTCAATGATTTTCAATCAGATATTCTGGAGTTGGAAGAAAGTTACCAAATATGCTCAAGTGCTCCACAAAGGGTTAAACTATAACCGGACACTTAATCGACTCCAATGTGAGTGCTTGTGTTTGAGAGCCGGCGCTTTTTGCTCACACACACACACACAGACACACACACACACACACACACACACACACACACACACACACACACACACACACACACACACACACACACACACACACACACACACACACACGTATACAAGTATACTTTACTTTCGCCTTCCTGTTGTATGGCCTGGGGAGCGTCAAACATTTCCTCCAAAGCCCAGTAGAGGCAGAGCCCTCCCCCTCTGAACAAAAGAGCCCAGAAACCATGACACACACACACACACACACACACACACACACACACACACACACACACACACACACACACACACACACACACACACACACACACACACACACACACACACACACACACACACACACACACACACACACACACACACACAAACACACACAAGCTCACACACACAGCAGCATGAACATTCCCACACACACACACACATCATAACACCGGGCTGGCCAGAGGGTGACAGAGCAGAGCACGCAACACATAGCAATGTTTATTTTTCTACATTGCCGGTCGTCACGGCAACCCGCAGCATTTCTTTTTTCCTCCTCCCCGTCTTTCTTTTTGTCGCTCTTTTCCAACTTTTACGTTTCCTCAAATCCCCCATCTGCTACTCTCGCTCTTTTCATCACCAGATTTTCTTCGCTTCACATCCCTTCAAATGCTTGAATGTCATCTGACAACAATTACAGTGGGATTCTCCTCGATCGCTGGTATTTTGTTTTGAGTAACAATCATGGGGATAGACAGAGAGCAATCAGGACAAAATTTCAAAAAAATAAAAAAGTTCTAGTGAGAAGGAGAACACGGTGTACGGAAAAAGAGAAGAGGGACTCGTGAGAGGCGGCCAGGACAGAATGAGTCGGTGGTGAAGCGGTGGAGGAAGACCTGGAGTTCAACAGCGTTTAAGAATTACTTCTTTGGGTTTGTTCCTGTATACAAAGAGGAGTTGGGGTTAGCCACAGAAGAGGACAGAATGAATCCTCCAAGCAGGAAAGTTTTATGTAAAAAAGTAAGTACTTGCGTAACATTGGACAAAAATGTTCTGAAAAAATGACTTGGTTGGGCCTCGTTTGCATTTTCTTTTTTTTCTTTTCAACCAGACATTGAAACTGAGGAAAAGCCACAGAAAACGAGTCGATTCTGAATAAAGAACTGGAAATGAGGAAGGAAAGAGTGCAAGACGTTCATGCAAAGCAGCGAAGGGGTCACATGAGATCACCCGCAAAAGACTTGGTGTTTTTTTTCAAATCCTAAATCCTAAATTAACACTCAATACAGTAGGTGAATAAAAAACACTGCCAGAGTTCCTTGCACTCTAGGGGAAGATCCCTTCTTCACTTGTTGGTTTTGCATGTCTCCAGGTACTTCCACCTCCTCCATCCATCCTAAAGTTGCATTTTCTTCTGTTTCCATGGAGACGGAGTGGGAGTGTTTTCAAAAACTTGTGTTTTTTCCCCCCCGTTTCCACAGAGACGGAGCATTTCCAAAAAGTTCCACCTTGGGGGCCATTTGCATGTTTGGCGGCTCTGAGCACCGTTGTGGTGCAAACAGACGCCCAGAACTCAAGGAAAGTTTTTCGTTTTCACTTGAACATGCACCAAAATGATTAAAAGCATCTTTTTGGAGGTGAGGAAACTGGATCACAACACACCCAGCGATAACATGCAAACTCCACACAACAATCCCCCCCAAAGCTGGAACTCAAACTAGTTACAAATACTGAAGATTTACCAACAGAGTAACATTCTTAACAATTTCTATTCATGTTGGTTCAGCCCAGAATTGAACCAAAGTGGTTAACTGTTGACTCGAGTCTGTCAGAGAGCAGGTTGTAAAAGGTGTAACGGAGCTTCAGACCGCCTTCTGGCTCACTGACAGAACATATTGAGCCTAGTAAAAGCACAGCAGGGGGTTCGGGGGCTCGCAAAGCGAGACAGCAGGAGCTTCCTCTCAGACTGAGGCCCGTTAAAAGTGTCCCTCAAGAGTTAATTCGACACAAGCTTCAATTAAAGTGGGAAACAATGACAGTGGACACTCTGACGCTGCCTTCAAAGGCACTACTGTTTGTGTGCCACCTGATTGAGCTTAAATGTTGAATTTAAATATCCGTGCAAAGCTTCTGCTCTCTTTAATTACTACTTGACAGACATAATTCTCCGTCTTGCTCAGCAGAGCTTCACATAACTTGTATGAATGGAATCAGTCACATCACAATGTACATTCACATACAGTATATCGGGACTTGTAAGGGGAGGGGGCTATATTTATATTACTATCTTCATCTCTTGTCATGCTGAAACTCTGAAACTTTTTTAATGGCAACTCTTCTTTCATTTTCCATCCGCGTGGACTTTGTGTTCACATGGCTGCCTTCAAGAGGACATACCCACGTTACCATTCAAAGAATGAAAACAGTCATTCAGTCATGGACCTCTGTAACACTATACCTCTCTGATGATGTTACTATAGGAGGACTGATAACAAACAACTGTGACACAACTCAAAGAGAAGGAATTCAGCATTTGACAATAATCTGGACATTAACACAGACAATTGGCCCCGCAGTCTGCTCGCCAGGTGAGAAAGTAGGTGGAGACACACACATTCTTCACTCAAGGACCAATTTACAGTCAAAGTCGAAGTGGATTGTTTTTTTTTGCATTTTAGTTTGAGAAAAGTTTTGCCTTTACATAGCAGCATATTGAAAATGATGTTCGTTTACGCAGAAATGATGAAAACGATGTAGTTAGCATGCCAGGCCATGAGTTGGCACTGTTGGTTGTTTCTGACTACACAGACACATATGTTCACGGTGAATATGATGAAGTCGGATGAATGATGAAGTTTGACTGCTATTCCAGGTGACTCTCCACTCAGTCCCAGGAGAACGCGGACTGGGAGTCATGACACTCTGGAGGCTGCCATCTTTGTTATTGTCACTCTACTAGACTTTTGATATAAAATCTACTCGAAACTGATAAAATCTGTAACCTGAATGCCAGCACTTAAATTAGCTATAGCTGATATTTAAACCTGATTGTGCGTGCGCCACATGATGTAATGCAATAGACCACGGTTTTCTTAATACTAAAGGAAGATATCCAAAGTCTTTTGGTGAAGAGAAGTTACCGCAAAGACAAAGATCACATGAGTGTACTCGCATTTGTTCAGCATGTTGAGAAACCTCCGATGTGATTCCAACTTTTGAAAACAGCTTTAGGGTTGCGAGGGGTCGAATATGATCCCAGCGGATATTACAGACACACCAGCACATGGAGACAATCACTCAAAATCCTCATGGTTGATTTTGCATCATCAGTTCGTCAGAGCGCCCAGAGAAACTCACACACACAGGGAGAACATGCAGGATTGAGTCTTGTCGCTTATACAAGCTGAATTCATCAAAAGAAGATGGATTTTCAGTGTCACAAATCATCAACAGTGCTATTTTGTGGATGTTTTGCAGTCACTGTGTAGTGTAGACACTGGAAAATAACTGCAACTCCCTTATAAACTAACCAATGCGTGACATTTTGAAGACTTCGTCCGGTAATTTGCAGCCTGTGATCGCTAATTCACCGGAAAAAACGTCTGAGTGTGTGAGTGTGTGTGTGGCACTGAGGACAATGTGCACGGGTGTATATCCTCATGTCTGTGTGATGAATATGAACTGCAGTATGTCATTCTTGCGTCAGATTTCCTGTCTCTCCCTCTCTCCCTCTCTCTCTTTCTCCGGTGCACGGACAGAAATGGAAAAGGCGAGTGTTGTCTCCCACACCAACGATTGGAAGGAAAAATAAAGAACAATGGAGAGATGCATGAAGAGGTTTAGAAAATAGAGACTGAAGCAGGAAAGAGGAAAAGAAGAAAAGTTCAACCTGAGCATTGTTTGTGGAAACCTCCGTTGCACTCGAACTCTTCCGAGGGAATTGAGACCCAAAAGGGAGACAGACAGACTGAGAAGAGAGACGTTAAGAAAACCAGACAGTTTTAGAGAGACTGGGGGGCTCAGACAGAAAAAGGAAAAGCCAAAAGAAAGGAGGAGGAGGAGGAGGAGGAGGAGGAGGAGGCTGACCGGTGGGATAGATCGATGGGAAACCAGAGCAGCAGAGACCATGATGGAAACCAGATGCAGACGAAGGACAGAGAGAGGGAGCGAGAGGAAGAGAACGGAGGGGTGACGAGGGGAAAGGATGCCGACGGGGAAGGAGGGAACAAAGAGGGAGAAGGAAGGTGAAGAAGGTTGAGAAAAGGGGGGAGACAGACAAAGGGGAAATGATGAAGAAAGAAAGAAAGAAAGAAAGAAAGAAAGAAAGAAAGACTTGACTTGAAAAACCCTTTATTCAAAAAACACAAAAAATCAATAATTTACATGCTTATCCTCCTCACAAAAGAGAACAAACACAGTGTGGAACCACAAGCAGGTCACACACTGTCAGCTATAAAGTCAACACAAGATCACATACAATATTAAAAGTTCACGATAAGACAGTCCCCCTCACCAAGGGAGCACAGGACCTGCCTGATACCCCACACTGAAATAAAACCAGTCACATTCTTTGTAAGTTTATAAAAACTGTGTTCCACTCTCAGGCGAGCTGCGATCAGACCTTTAAAAACATGCAGAGGATCAGTAAAACCGTCACCTGAAACCTGGTTCCTCCTGCTTCGCCAAATCCCAAGTTTTGCACATGCAAAGATAAAATTCAATAAGACCAATGTTGCCTTTTTTTGTTTTGTGTACTTGGGACCAAAAATAAAAAGGGGGACAGAAAAAACCTCTCCCAGAGCCTCCACCAGCCTTCGTAGAAGCCTGTAAAGGCCAGTCAGCCTGGGACAGGACACCACTAGATGTTCTAAGGTTTCCGGCTCTGAACAAACAGAGCAGTTCTCCCCAGTGCTTGGGTCAAGGCGGGCTCTGTATCTGTTCGTAGCTACAGCTCCATGTATTACCCTCCACTGGAGGTCACCCATCCGCTTTTCCACGGGGGGTTTGTACAGGACCCGCCAGCTCCCCTTAGGGGACGAATCACCACCAAACAAACCAGTCCACCTCGACTCACTCACTCCAGCCAGCGACTGCAGATTCAGGACCTTCACACAGCTGCTGTACAACTCCTTCCCAGGGCAGGATTGGAAGAGGCCCAGTCTTGGTGTTTTAATAGTCAGTAGTTTCCCCTCCTCCTCCTCCCATTCTCCCACAGCAGGACGAACCTTCAGGGAGGGGAAAGCATAATCTTCTCCTCTACTCCACTGGTCTGCATGATATTTATCCTGCGCAAAGGAGCGAAGAGGAGCAGGAAGCGACTGCCACACCTCTTCCACCAGATGCTGGACCACTCTGCTGGACCGGACCCCCATCATCTCTGTTAGCTGCTGTGTGTCTGTCCGAGCTAGATGGCCCACCTTTGTGATCCCTGCGTCAGTGAGCTGGCTTCTCAAAGTGGCTGAGGAGAAGGCCGCGGTGGAGATCAGGCAGTTGTGGAGCAGAGGTTCTTCAAAGACCCACAGCCCAGGCTTGGCGTCCGGACGGGAGATGTCCAGTGTCCTCCATGCCTCCATCATTGATGTGTAGAAGGGAGTCAGCCCCGACAGGTCACCCTGAGATGTTTGTGTCAGAAATAATTGTTTGTCCAGTCCGAGTCTCCCAGCCTTCCTGAGTAGCAGCTGTGCAAGTGGCGTCCAGACAGAAGAGCCATAGAGCAGTCTCTGTAAAGCCTGCAGTCTGAAGGCCATAGTTCTGGAGACGGTGTCTATGAGGCCCTGCCCCCCCTCTGCCAAAGGGAGATACAGGACCGACGCTCGCACCCAGTGCCGGCCAGACCAAAAAAAGTCCACCAGAACTCTCTGCACTCTTTCCAGGAGGCCTGGTGGAGGGACCAGGACTTTGAGTTTGTGCCACAGAGCCGAGGCGACCAGATTGTTGGTTATAAGAGTTCGTCCCCTGTAGGACAGCTGTGGTAGCACCCATTTCCATTTAGACAACCTGGCCCGCACCTGATCCAGCACCCCCTCCCAGTTCTGCTTCTCTCTGTCCTCATTTCCCAACCACAGACCCAAGGCTTTTATGCCTGTGGTCCCCCACTTGAGACGTCCAGGGAGGTCAGGAGTGTCCTCAGGACTCCAGCGTCCCACCAAACACGCCTCACTTTTCTCCCAGTTCACCCTGGCTGAAGAGGCTTTCTCATACAGGGCTAAACTGTCCTGCAACGCCAGCACGTCTTCTTGTCCCTCAACAAAAACATTTATGTCGTCCGCGTAAGCCGACACAACCACCTTGGACTCAGCAGCTGGCGTTGGCAAACACAGACCCGTCAGCCGGTTCCTCAGTCTGCACAGTAGTGGCTCAATAGCCATACTGTACAGCTGGCCTGATATAGGACAACCCTGCCGGATGCCTCTACGGACAGCTACAGGACAGCTCAGCCCTCCCCCCACCTTAACCACACATGATGCCTGACTGTACAACAACTTAATCCATGACACAAACGTTTTTCCAACACCAAAAGCCTGCAGTGTCGAAAACAAAAAAGAGTGATCAACACGATCAAAGGCCTTCTCTTGATCAATAGAAATAATGGCAGTGTTCAGGTTATACAGTTTACAGCACTCAAAAATGTCTCTCATTAAAAACAAATTATCATGTATTGACCTGTCGGGGACACAGTAAGATTGTTCTCTGCCAATTAAAAGGTCAACAAAAACTTTTAGTTTGTTTGACAGAGCTTTTGATAATATTTTATAGTCTGTGCATAAAAGAGCGACAGGTCTCCAGTTCTTAAGCAGGGTCACATCCCCCTTCTTAGGCAGCAGGGAGATCACCGCACGGCGACAGGAAGCAGGAAGGGTCCCATTCTTGAAAGAGTCTCTATAAACGTCCAACAGGTCACCTCCGAGCAGGCTCCAGAAATGTTTATAGAACTCTGGGGGGAGTCCATCAAGGCCTGGAGACTTCCCAGAGGCCATCTGCGACACTGCAGCACTCAGTTCCTCCAAAGAGAGGTCTGAGCTCAGGACGAGACGGTCCTCTGGACTCAGCTGGGGGAGATCTTGCAGCAGCTCAGCAGCAGCATCCCCATCACAGTCCTCCGCTCCAAACAGGTCTGCGTAGAAGGCCACAGCATGCCTCCTCATCTCAGCTGGGTCAGAGGTCAGCCGCCCATCCGGCAGCCGGAGACACACCATCTGCCTCCGCTGAGCCTCCGATCTCTCCAAAGAAAAGAAGAAGGAGGTAGGAGCATCCATGTCCCTTAGCGTTCTGAGCCTGGCTCGGACCAAGGCTCCTTTTGCCCTCTCCTGAAGAAAAGCCTTCAGCTGGTGCTGCTTGGAGAGCAGCGAACCAGTGTCAGAATCAGAACCACTCTGTAGTCCACTGATTTCCGCTTCCAACTCTTCAACAGCCCTCCGAATCTTAGCTGTGGAGAAGGAGGTGTACTGCTGGCAGAAACTTCTGATCTGGCCCTTCCCCACCTCCCACCACTGACTGAGGGAAGAAAAACACCCTTTTTGTGATGCCCAGTACTGCCAGAACCAGTTAAAATTCTCACAAAAATTTAGATCATTTAAAAGTTTAACATTAAAATGCCAAAAAGAGCCTGATTTTCCATTGCCAGATAAAAACAGCTCTGCTAAAACTAAGTGGTGATCCGTAAAACCAACAGGGACAATGGGGCAGTTTGCAACACGAGTGACAAAAGAGGCCGACATGTAAAATCTATCCAGCCTGGCTGCGCTGATTTGACCATCCACCACCTTGACCCATGTGAATTGTATATCAGAGGAGTGTTTATTCCTCCACACATCCACCAGGTCAGCCTCCGTCACCAACTGAGAGAGGAAACGGGAGGATTGAAGGTGGGGTTCTGCTCCTGTCCTGTCCACACTGTCATCCGGACAACAGTTCCAGTCTCCTCCCATCACTACAATCTCACCACGACTAACGTTTTCTACTACGGCCTTCAATTTCTTAAAAAGAGCCAGACGCTCTGCACCACCATTTGGTGCATACACATTAATGAGGCAAAAACTGAGATCATGAATTTTCGCTGTGACTACTAAAATTCTGCCGTTTTCTATTTCTGAACTTGATAAAATCTTAACATTAAGATTAGGAGAAAAACAGATGGCAACTCCAGCACTAAGATTAGAGCCATGGCTCATTACATGCTGGCCTTTCCACCACAAACCCCAGTCTGTTTCCATCAGGGCGTCACTGTGAGTCTCCTGCAAAAACACTACATCTATCTTTTTCTGTCTGATTGTCTCCATCACCAAACCCCTTTTGTGTGCGCTTCTACCCCCATTCATATTTAGAGAGGCGACCGTCAGAGCCATCAAAGGAGGAGAGGAAGACATAGAACAGACAAAGAGAACCAACAGATAGAGAGACACCCCGTGAAGTATGATCATTGTCAAATTATTTCGATAATTTCATCTTTTTGGCCCTTTTTCGGCCCCTTAGAGACCTTTTAACTGTAGTAACATGTTTTTTTAGACGATAGCGCTTTTTCTCATCCAGTACTTCTGTGCTGACCGATTTTTGAAGCGCGCTGACCGTCCGGATGAACTTCTCTGCGTTAGGGAAATAACTCCCCACATCAACTGGCCGGCCAAAGGAATCCTCCAGGAACTCATTGATTTCATCCACCGAATAAATATCGGTATTTTGAGAGGCACTGCCTACAAGCGATGTAGTATCCGAGTCAATCTCCTCCTCTGAGTCCAGTTGTCCAGCCACTGGAGCAGCCTGCTGCTCTGCTGCCTGACCATTCAGGGTCTGCAGTGCCTCCGCCATCTCAACACACTGCTCCATATCAGTCCTCACCTGTACATCAGTCACCTGTTCATCGGCACCAGCCTTAGCTTTTTCTAGTTCTTCATTTTTTTCCACACTGTCAGTTTTGTTGTCATCCTCTTCCCTCACCACCGTTATCTCCTTCACTACCTCTGCCATTCTCTCATTCTGCACCAACTTAGGTTCAGAGACACCAGAGTCAGTAGCAGCAGAACCTTGAGGACCCCACGCGCCCGCGGGGGCGGGTGCGGGGCCGGCAGGGCGACCCGCCGCCCCGGAACCTCCCGGAGCCGCGGGGGCCCCCGCCACTCCGGAGCCCCCAGCCGCGACCGCGGATCCGCCCGTGCATTCCGCCGGCGCGGCCTCAGCGCCCGGCTCTCCGCTGTCAGTGCTGCCGTTTCTCGCAGCGTTTTGCTTCCGCGGACAGGCGATCATTTTGTGGCCCAGCTCTCCACACTCAAAACATTTAAAATTCCCAGAGTTTGCATAAACCATATACACACCCTCCTCATGTTTCACCCGGAAAGACACATCCAGTGTCTGAGTCGGAGAGTCCAGGAACATGAAGACCTGCCTCCGCAGAGACTGGACATGCTTCAGTTTCGCGTCCTTGCAGCCCAGACCAACAGTACGGAACCCACTTGCAAACTTACCGAACCTCCTCAGTTCTCGTTCCAGAGCCTCGTTCGAAATGAACGGAGGAACACCGGACACGGTGATCCGCGTGGACGGTACAGCCAGTGGTGACACCTGGATGAACTCATCGTTGATCACAACTCCGCTTTCAATTAAATCCGCCACAAACTTTGGGTCCTTAAAAAAGACCACCACTGCCTTATTCATGCGGGATGCGTAGGTGATGCTCTCAAATCCGACCTTCTCCCCAACCACCTGCAGCACCTGCTCCACGGTGGAGCGGGGCTGAGGCACCAACCGAACTCCATGTCTCAGAGACACGGGAGTCGTCTCGGAGGACGCCATCCCGGCCACGAGACACGGAAAAACACACAAAAACACCAGCAAACTAAGTTTAAACTCCACTAACAACACATAAAGGGATCATACAAAAACACACAGTCAGAAAAAGAAAAACACAAACAAGCAAACACGTTTGTTTTCAGCAACAATTCGCTCTCAACTCGCTCTCTCTCAAACACACGTCCACACGTGACAGAAAGAAAGAAAGAAAGAAAGAAAAAAAGAAAGAAAAAAAAAAGGGAGAGGCCTGACAGTGATTTCCTCTCTTAAATCAGCGTCTATGATCTAACCCGACATGCAGTGGGTCAAACGGCTTCCTGGGATTCTCTACACTGTTATGGATGTTCTGCATAGAGCCAATGCAGGTTTAACATACGCTGGGAACTGTCCACATTTAGATCTGCGTCGTTTCAAACCTGCACAATGAGGAAAACGGGGGGATTATTTTAGCAGTTTGTCACAGGAGGCTAAATGCGGCGGGTCTTCCTCTGGGAAACGCTGCTCTTGTTATCCGTGCATCTTTGCACCAGTCTGCGCAGCTTGTTTTCGGTTCACAGGGCAGATATGTGCCAAGAGTTCACGTTTGGTGAACTTTGACCCCTGCTGACCTTTAAGCGAACACGGCCGGTCGCTTGCAGACGGCGGCTGGAACTGAAAATATGGATGGAAAACTTCTTCTGTTTGAAAGTTTCCACAACAGTGCGCTGACAAAGAGAAGGGGTTTCCACGCCAGACTAAAACAACAGTTGCTTTCATCACAACTGAAGTGTTGTAACGGCGGAGGCGTCATTCAGCACAGTGAACCCTAGAGGAGCAGAGTGGAGAATACTTCACAGGTCAATGCAAAGGAAGACTACCTTAAGGCCTCGGTTACACATTTTCACGTCCAAATTGAAAACTTTGGTCGTGTTTTGAGTGTCTGTTTATGTGACAACACAACTCAGAGCAACTCAAAACACAACTAGTGTAAAATGGCTCCCATGGTGGAACTTTCTGAAAAATACTTATTCTGCACATGCTGAGTAGATGTACAATAACATCAATGTTTTCCTCCAGAGTGTCATGACTCCCAGTCCATAATCTCCTGGGATTTGGTAGTTTTAAAGTTGACAGTCACTGTAATAACAATCCAACTTCATTGTCTGTCCATACGAATGTCCCTGTACTCCCATTGTTGATGTTTCTAGCGTATTGCTTTCTGCGTCATGTTTGTGCTTTCATTGCAAACACAAGCAACAGCACCAATGTTTTTTTGCTTCAGAGAAGTTTCGCGTTTACACGACGACGTTTACATTCGAAACCTTGTCATGTAAACCGGGAACTAGAAACAGGAAGGCATGGGATAAGATCTGCTTTTAATCTGACATTGTCCAAAAATATGGCGATGATGATCAAATATTACGGAGAGTTGTGAACAAATGAATTTAATCAAAAGTGAAGGAAGGTGGAGTGGTTAGCACTGTTGCCACATGTCGGGACTTTTGACAGTTCAATCCCATTCAGCAATGTGGAGTTTACTTGTTTTCCTCGTGGCCCCAAGTTCTTCCTTCCTCTCACATGACCAAGAAATGCTTGTAAGGTTAATGAGTGACTCTGAACTGAAGGTTGCACCCTGAAGACTTATTGCAGAATGGACATTTTGGAGGCAAGTTAATGGTAAAACTTTAGGCACGGGGCTAAAGCCATCGGTTGATCAGATCTAGATTCAGACGTTTTTTTCCTTTCCACCGTCACTGATGTGCTCATGTGGATTAGTTGCAGAATGTCGATGCTGACACGAGTTAACGGCACTGCCACCCCTCCGTCACGTGGCCAACGCAGACGTTTACCCCCGCTCACACTCAGAGTTTTGGATTGTGATTCATGACTTTGTTATGACAATCGCTTGTGTTACCCACCGACCCGAACCAGGGTTTGAATCTCTCCCCACAATCTGTCTGTCGGTTCTTTCCTTTTCTCTCTTTTTATCCCCAAACCCCAACGGGAACAGTAGAAAGTCTCCACCGTTGCGTCTGGTTCTGCAGATTTCCACCACCTGCTTGTTCGTGTAGAATTGTTGTGTTTGTCTCTGTGAAAGTGCCTTGAGATGACTTCAAACCTGAGAGCGCCCAGGGAGAACATGCAACTTCAGAGCCCAGGTACTGTTGTCTACACCAGGGACTAAAGAAGTATCGTGGTAGCTATTAAAAACCAGAATAACAATCTGAAAATCATAGAAATCAATCCAAATCAAAGAAACAATCCATCTATCTTTAAATTGAAAACCAACTGGTGACATTTCCTACTACCCTACATTCCTCCAACTACTCCATCGCTTTAATGTTGGTCTGAATGTGCTATTATAAAGCTTGAAGATTAAGCTCATACTGATATCATGGATATAGGGCAAAAATGCAAGAAGGAAGTTCTGGAGCTGCATGTATGCTAAATTTTAAAAAAAGCGTTTGAACAGCCACAGGCACTAAAAAGTCACAGTCCTCCATCTGTGGGCTCTCCGGACAATCACAGGAAACTCTGATGAAAAAAGATTCCTGTGATTGACAATGTGATTCTGATCCCGTCTGGCCGCGCAGGGCTATCTCCACCTGACCCGCACGCTTAAACAAACACAGAAATAGTTTGCACTCACTTTCACCAGACTTTTTTCTTCTTTAGGTAGCCAGGCTTAAGGACTGGAACATCCTTTTAGTTTGAAAAGCCAGCGGCTGCCAGGCGGAGGGAATGGAAATACCCTCCCTGCCACACCACTCCTGGCAAGAGTGAGTGCATGTGTGTGACTGCGTGCCCTGTGTACGCCTGCATAACTGTTTGCTGATGCGTTTTAGCACCTACGTGCATGCGCTGAATGTGCACAATCATCTCTCTTGTGTCGGGTTTTCAGAACAGTTGTTGGACGGGTTGTTTGTCCGGCTCATCGACCTCACATGGCTCTGCGAAAGAGTTAAATTAACCCTCACGGAAGGAGTGTTAACAGGAGGCAGATATAGCTCTCATAACTTCACTGTGACCCGACATCTGTTACAGTTTTCCACTTTAAACTTTCCCAAACTGGGTATACTGTGGACAGAGAAGCTCTGCAGCACATGTTTCGGCCTCCGCCTGAAAGTCCAAGCCATCTCTTGTTCCCCGTTCTTTTTCTTTCCCCCCCCCCCCCCCCCTTCCCTTTTCTCCCGGGTCCAATGTGGAAAATGCGGCATCACCGAAACCACCAGCACCGCCGTCCAAGTCTCCTAAAATAAAATAAAAAAAACAACCCTCCGCTCCTCTTTTATTCTGCCCTTTCCCTCTCCAGCTCTTTCTGTTTTTCTCTCCCTCACTCTGCCAAACTGCTCCACCCATCACACAAGTGGGAATATGATCTTTTTCTGTGTTCGTTTTGGTTTTTCCAGCCGATTCAAACGATGTCCGCGTACTTTTCCAAGTGTCAGCCGTCTCCCGCGCTCCCTGCCTCCGAGTGTCGACGATCAGACCGTGAGTGGGATGGGATTGTAAACAAATTCCCAGAAGATGCAGCAGAGGAGGTGTTGAGACATCACTTATTCCTCGGTCGTAACCATGTCAATATAAATAGTTTGCTTTATAATCTTTGCAACTTGGGATCTGCTCAGTAAACTAAATTACATGCATTTGGATTGAAGAGAGATACATTAGAGCTGTGCATGTTAGGGTAAGTCTTCATCACGTAACATTACTGATCCAGTAGTGTGGACATCCATCATGCAGACAACAAAGAAAATATGTGCGTCTTGTATTGCAACCACGATCCTTAACAATGAACCCAACAGCCTGTTTCATTCCCCTTTTACAAATAAGGAGGGAGCATACATTTGTGGGAATGTGGCTCCAAATCTCCTTCTGGCGATGCATGTTGACGCGTGTTTGCTGGATTCACTCGCACATCTAGAACAAATAAATCTTTTAGTATGTGCTGGTGTGTGCTATGTTCACAACAAAATGAAACTTCATCCATTTCCCATGCTTTTGATCCAAATACGACAGTCGCATGCACACCTATAGAGGTCACCATTTAACCTCAGACGCACAGAGAGAACATGCAAACTCCACATAGATCGGATTCGAACTGGGGCTCTTTTCATGTGAGAAGTAGGTGCAAACCACTATACTATTAATGACAAACAAACTGGAAAAAAAAATGCTCAGACTCAGCACTCGGTGCTGTTTACGCACGGAGAAAATGTGCGTAAAAGTGATCCATAAAACAACTTCTTTAATAGAATTCAAAAGTCAGCAAACAAGCACGCTTATAGCAGTTTATATTTACTGCAAACTACCCCAACCCCCGCCTTCACGGTAATAAAAGCTACATTTGTGGAGAAAATTCCCATGAAGAGCGGGGACTTACCATGACTTCGGTGAGGAATTCCTACATAGTCCTCGGCTGCTCTGCTGGCGTCGCTTCCTGAGCGCAAATCCCTGCGAAACTTCTCATCAGACAGCCTCCATCGTCTTCTGTGATCTGATTTCTGTCCCCGAGTCCAGTGTTTGGTGGAAGTTTTTCAGAGAAAACTGCGAAAACACTGCGATCCCCTCTTCTTCTTCCTCCCCTCCCTCCTCTCTCTCTCTCTCTCTCTCTCTCTCTCTCTCTCTCTCTCTCTCTCCTGTGCGTTTTCCCAGCATGGGAATCTCTCTCTCTCTCTCTCTCTCTCTCTCTCTCTCTCTCTCTCTCTCTCTCTCTCTCTCTCTCTCTCTCCTCCCCCTCTCACCTAACAAGAGCACTACAGTTCCCCCTCGGAACGCACTCAAACTTTCCGTTTTTTTCCTCCATTCAGAGCATCTTAAATGAATAGACAATGAAAAACCGTTACCCCACCCAAAAAGGAACTGCAAAAAAATAAAATAAATAAGTAAATAAAAAGTGGGGGGAAAAAAACCTCTAATGTTTTATTTGTTTGAGTTTCTGGCTAAATTACGCGTGGTTTATTCCAAGAGGAGGGATTATAAGATCTAAGCAGAGAGAGAGAGAGAGAGAGAGAGAGAGAGAGAGAGAGAGAGAGAGAGAGAGAGAGCGAGGACTGAAAACTAAACTACTCTTAACATTGCTTCAATTGTACTCAGTTCAGGGGCGGATCCAGAGACTCTATTGGTGGTGATGGTGGGTAAATGTCACTCAATTAAAAAAATTAAGAAGTAAATATAAATGGATTGAAAATAATGCATGTTTTATAATGTCTAAATAAATATTCCAACAAAGCCAACATATGCAAATTACAATAAAATTCAAATTCAATATTATTTCTTTAGCAACAAATACAACACAGTCACTCTACAGAGAGAAAAAAACAACAACAATTCCACATGAGCAAGCAGAGGAGGCGGTGGAAAGGAAAAACTCTTTTAACAAGAAGAATCCTGCAGAATCAAACTGTGAGGTGGAGACTTTCTGCAGAATCAGACCACAAACTTCCACTGTCAGAGATCCTGCAAGCAGTGATTACAAACAAAAGAGGAATATAAATACAGTATTTAGTAATAGTACATATCATCTTTTTACCTGGTAAAGTGTGATTACGTACTAGAGGCTACCAGCAGCTTTAGTTTACCAAATCCAGAGAGAATCCTTTTACCGCCATGCTTCTGTCATTCTCCTCAATCAAATTAACGTCATCACCACAGGTCTTCGCCACACGTTTTATCATCACTACAGTGCGAGCCATTGTTTACAGTCAACCTGTGGCTTCCGCAGATCTTTCAGACAAGGCTTTCCTTTCACAACATCTACCACATGTAATCGGTACGACACACTCTTGTCAACGAAGATAAGCGGCAGTTTGAATAAACTTTAGTCTTGCAATTTGACCACCGATGTACTGTGTATAGTTGTAAAGCCGGTGAAAGCATTCCTACTAAGAATTGGTGAAATATTCATGCTTTTGTTCATATTTACACTTTCCAACAAACGTATGAATAAATACATGACGTATGACGATTATAGTTCACATCCTGAAACTTAAAATTGGCTTAAATAACTTTCAAGTGTGTTTTTTTGTTGTTGTTTTTTAATGTGTGTGTTCACCTTTGGTTACACTATTCACTTCAGTATCAAAGAGAGTCATAACAACTACTTCTGATATTTTCTAAAGACGGTTCATTCTATTCTTACGACAACACAGTCATGAAAACATGCTGTTATACACAACAATCTTTTGTTTTACCTTTCCAACCGTGCACACAATTAGGGCTCTTAAAAAGAAACTAAACATTTGTACACTTTAATGGTCCCCGAACTAAAGTGTGCACACAGGTGGGTATGATTTAAACTTGGAATATACATCTCATCATTTGTGGGATTGTACGTTTTCATGGTTTGTCATGCAGCACTGACTATAAAGTTAATTAAAGGTAATTAAATGTAATTTGATCACCTCGCTCTACTCGGATGCAATATCCATTCATGAGCTCTCCAGTTTGTTTAATAAGTGTGGAGGTGTGCCACCATGTTATTCTGGGCTTTACTTTACCCAAACATAAGGTATTTGGAAATATAATCTGGATGAAGCAGCAGGTTTTCCGGCTCCTGTTGGGATGACTCACACTGTTTTGTTTTGTTTTTGTTTTGTTTTTATGGCTTTATTTCTCCAAACATGGTGCCACACTGGTAGGCCACAGCTAAATGTATCCTGGAACGTTTGTGTTCATACCACTGTAGTAAACTGGACACTTTGGGTCCTCTGCTGCTGCAGTCAGACACCGCCATCTAGTGTGTGATGTGGAACATCATTCAACCCTGTGGATGTGAGTGGATAAAACTCTGTGTGCTATGTGTCAGTGCTTGAAACTGTACCAAGAGTATCTAAAATTAGAGAATTAAAAGTAGGAGGTTACAAATGAATGTGTGCATGGTGGAGTAGTGGTCAGCAGTCCTGTCTCACAGTGAGGAGTGATGGGATCGAGTCTGGACTGCGGTAAGTTCAGCCAGTGTGTGTGCCGGTTTCCTCCCACAGTAAAAAAAAACATGGATTTCAAGTTGTTTGGTGACTTTACAATGTCATTTATCGTGTTTGCATGAAACTTGATACGTTCTTTGAAGAGTCACTGGAGAATTGTTCAAATAGCCCCAAAATGTAGTCAGATGAAAGAAGGCATACTTTATTAATCCACTTGGGAAGAGTTATACTTTCTGCATATAACCCATCTTACTCATAGTTAACCTTGAGTATACATACTGTCTATAGGAGCTGTGGGCTGCCACATTGCACTGCTCCAGGGAGTTGGTGGGGGTCAAGGTGCCGAAGTACTTTCCACCACACACACAATTTAAATTCACCTAAAGTGCAGCAGCAGGTGGAATAATTCTCAAGAAGAATATGCAAACGACACACAGCAAGCAGACCTGACGTTCTCTCTATTAACCACTATGACGCTATACTGCTATACTGACCCCCATTATCTATTTTTACCTTGATGTGTTTAATAGAGTCGTTATGAAAACCTTACATCACATGTGAGAACAAGAGAAACCAGATGATGTCGGGGTTTAGTTTAAGTACAGCGTGACTCAACGCCGACAAAAGCCACCGGGCCAGAAGGACAAGCAGGACCTGCAGACTCCACAGCAGGTTCACGCCGAACTGTTAAGATGCGTTCAAACATGCAATGCAGTGACAATATTTGTGGGTGGAGTCAGTCGGGGCATTGAGTCTGTGTGGAGCCCCGTTGGCATGACATTGTTAAAACGTTAAAACGTTAAAACACATCGATTTTGTGTTTTCGTTTCAGTAAAGCTTCAGTGTACGTGTCGTGTTTTCTTTTAAGAGAATGCTCCGGTCTGAGTTATACAGTCATTAAAACTCTCCAACCCTCCAAAGAAACTATGGGAAAGAACATGGACGTCCGTGCCTTAAAGCGGCACGGGCTGGGATACCGTCCAGCGCAAGCAGCATGACTCATATCACATCCGGGCCATTTAGCGGAAGTAACATAGGGTAGTGATACAATCCGACCTCAAGTGGTTAACCCGAAATGCACGATGCCCACAAATGTAAACAGTCAGGGCACGCCACATGTGATCTGATCAGCCGACGCACGTTAACGGCAGATGTACACGGGCCCGAGTTGGTTTTCGTAACAAAGCCACTCACACATGCGTGCAGAGAACAATACGCTATAAACATTAACAATGGGAGTACACAGATATTGGTACGGACAGATAATGAAGTTGGATTGTTATCACAGATGACTGTCAAAGTACCAAGTCCCAGGAGAATATGGACTGGGAGTCAAGACACTCTAGAGGCAAACATTGTTCTTATTGTCCATCTACAGTGTACTCTGTGCTATGTGCAGAAGCACTATTTACCATGGGTGTGCATGCACCGTAGCACGGCAATGGAGCCACAGCGTTTTCAAAAAGGTTTCGGTTTTCAGTGGCTCCAAGCATTGCTTTCGTGCAAACTGACACACAAAACATACCAAAAGTTTTGCGTATTCACTTGAAATTATTCCCGTGTGAGTTTCCCCTGGAGTTTTGCATATTTGCACCATGACGTTTCCCAGTTCAAAAGCACAAGTTTGAAACGGACTGGTGAATTTAAATTGGCTGAGGTGTGAATGTGATATTTCAGAGAAAGAGAATTGGGAGGGAAGGGTGGTTTAGTTTACAGAGTGAAGAAATAAATGACAGAGCCACAGGACAAGCAGAACCAGTTATCCCACACCTCTTAACCGTTAGGGTGTGTTTATACATGCTTCCATTTTACTGTCAGCTGTGATCTCGTCCAGCACAAGCCTCAGGTGGTTTAGAAGATAGATGGATGGATTGTGTCAAAGAATGCAGGCAGTTTTTAGTTAGAAGTTGTGTTTGTTTTTACGTAACGTCATGCCATCTATCGATTAAAGTCATTTTTCCTCCATGCTGATTCACGTCTTTCGTATTAGATTTAATGTACAAACTCATGTTAATCTGGTATTTTGTTTGTCGGCAGACTTTTTTGCAGTTTTTTTTTTTCCTGGTGAGGGTACAAATAAATAAATAAATAAATAAATAAATAAATAAATAAACAAATAAATAAATAAATAAATAAATAAATAAATAAATAGATATTGCTTTAGGTGGTTTGCAACAGCATTTCAGTTTTCCCCAAAAATTTGTGACTGAAAAGGTTTTCAACCAAACTGAGTGGGGAAAATAAAGTGTAATGATGAACCGTGAACCAAACTCCTCTTAACAGAATGAAAATATTGTTTGAACCTGAGATTTTACAATAGAATAACTCCAGTTTAATGTTAATCCACAATAACTATGCAAAGGCCATGTCAGAGATGCAAATATTCCCTTTTACACTCAACCCGATAAAAAAAAATAAAATTTAACTCTTCAACTTATAAACTTCTCCCTTTTTTTCTCTAAAGTCTCTAAAATCAAACCTGCAACCTTGTAATCGAAAGACGACCACTCTACCAATCATTCCATAGCCCCCGTGGGGCTGTCCTGGTTGCCACGCCTCGACGGTGTCCCATGAGCTTCAGGTACTGTCCTTTCAGACTGGCCGACTGGAGTGGTGGTCCCTAATTTCAAAAAGGGGGACTGAAGAGTGTGTGGCAGTTATCGGGGTATCACACTTCTTAGCTTCCCTGGGAACAGGGAAGTCTACGGGGAAGTCTATGGAGGAGTACTGGAAAGGAGAGTCCGACCGATAGTGGAAGCTCAGATACAGGATGAACCGTGCGGATTCCATCCTGGCCGTGGACCAAGAACCAGCTTTTCACCCTCTGACAGTTTATCGAGGGAGCATGGCTGTTCTCCAGTCCAGTCTACATGTCTTTTGTGGACTTGGAATAGGCCTACGACTGTGTCCCCTGAGATGTCTTGTGGGAGGTGATTAAGGAGTATGGAGTACTGGAGCTGCTCCTGTGACTGCAAACTATCCGGTCTTTGTATTTCTGGTGTGAGAACTGTGTTCATCAAGTTGGAGTTTTTCAAGGTGGGTTCTGGACTCGAAGGTTGTATCTTGTCACCTCTTTTGTTTGTGACTGTCATGGACAGCCAAGGAAATGAAGGCATCATGTGGGGGGCGGCCCGAGGATGGCATCTCTCGGATAATGCTTATGAATGATCCAGCGTTTACTGGAAGATTACTGCTGAGTGTGAAGAGAATGCGATGCGGATCAGCAGCGCCAAATCTGAGTTCATAGTCCTCTCTTGAAAAAGGATGGCATGCCCTCTCCAGGAAGAGGAGGAGTACCTTACCCAGGTGGAGGAGTACAAGTATCTCAAGGTCTTATTCACCAGTTATACGAGGAGGGACCGCGAGCTCAGCCACAGTTTCAGGCAGGCGGCTGCAGTGATGCAGTCACTGTACCAGACTGTGGTGGTGAAGACGGGGCTGAGCTGTGAATCAAAGCTCTCTATTTACCAGTCGATCTCGTTCTTTCGGTCACGACTGAATGGGATCAAATGAGATTGCAGATACACGCAGCAGAAATGAGTTTTCTCCACAGGGTGGCGGGCGTCACTCTTCGTGATAGAGTGAGGAGCTCAGCCATCGAGGGAGACTCAAAGTCGAGCCGTTCCTCCTGCACATTGAGAGGAGCCAGTTGAGGTGGTTCAGTTAACTGATGAGGATGCCTCCTGGTCGCCGTCCAATAAAGGTTCACCAGGCACGTCCAATTGTCAGCCCGGGACTCATTGGAGAAATGACATCTATGACTTGGTCTGAGAGTGGATCCCCCTGGAGAGCTGGAGGAAGTTGCAGGGGACAAATATGTCGGGGCTTCATTGCTCTCTATACTGATGGATGGATGGATGGATGGATGGATGGATGGATGGATGAATGGATGGATGGATGGATGGATGGATGGATGCCAACTTTCCCACACACTAAATGTACTGTAAACAAACTGCAACTCTTTTTCAACTGTTAAATATTTGTTGTGAAATTCTGTTGCAGAGCACTTACTGCTAAAGTGTGGAATATATTACATAATTTGTTGTTCTTGACATCTTTTGCCTTGACCTAACTGTTTAAGGTGTACTATAAAGTGTACTATATTTGAAAAATGCTTCAACTCCCAATGACCCCATCTTTGCAAAAAGCCAGGGGAAAAAAAGGAAAATACAAAATGCTTGGTATGAGATAAGCATCTTAGCAACACAGTAAATATTTTGAGACAATATATTCACCGCACAAAAAGGACACTTTGTTGAATAACTTTATTTAAAAAAAAATATGGAGTAAAATCTTCATTGTTTCAGAATGCTGTGTGCAAAATTAGCTTTATTAATATTTGGTTTATGTGAAGCATCTCTATGTACCCCTGTCCATTTACTCTTGCACAACTACACATTTAAGAACATCAGCCAGTGATGGCTTCATTGTAGGGTCAAAGCGAAGTAACAACAAAAACAAAAACAAAATACACAATAAAGATTATAAAGTTAAAATGCATGTCTTACAGGGAACAGCATGAATAGGGAAAGCTGTTTCTTTGCTTGTCTTGTGTAAGTGACAAAGACATTAAATTAAGAGGCAAATATTAGATATATTGCACCAAAAAAAGAAAATGCCTGACTTCATTTTTCAGCAGTACACCATTGACTGCTGATATTTACGAAATGATATGAAAGATTATAGAAAAGGTTCAAGTTTTGGCATGTAGATGCTGTTAAAAATCACGTACAGAAATTGTGTCGGCATGTCAGTTGGCCATTTTGGTGATTTTTGGCCTTTTATTTTAACAGCAGCCAAAAAACCTGTAAAATGTAGGTCTTTCCACAATATCTCCTCAGCTGAGTTGATTCAACATTAATCCTACCAATCGTGCTCATACTGGTAAAGTAAACCTCTTTTACGATTTGCGGGAGTTTGAATTCAGTTGGACATGTGTAGAAATAAGAAGGTTATTATTTGTCTATGATGCATGACGGCTTTCATTCTCCTCAGAGCATGGCCAAACCCACGACAACCAAAGTGATGAGCAGAGCTAAAAGGGAGGAAAGAGGAGAACATGAGACATCGCACACTTAACATTTTCCAACGTGAGGCCATTTTTTCATACAACTGGTGAAAAGTAATCTTGTGTCTAATGCTTACATTGCATGAGTGAATAGTGGACAGTAACTCCATGAGCAGTGTTTGCTGGGGAGGCGGTGGTATTGGTAGAGTTGTTACCCGTGTTGGTCACAGTTGCGCCCGCATTAGCAAGGTTTACAATATTGGTTGTGACTCTGGCCGTCGGGGCTCCCAGATCCCCAGAAGCTGTGAAATCAAACAAGGTAGAAAAGATCACAAGAACGTTTCAAGCACATTTCAAACCATTCATGTATTATCTGTGATCGCTCAAGGTACCAATGAAAAACTATTTCATTTTAACTTACAGGGATTGAAAGACCCAGTAATGATCGAGGTTGAGAAGCTTGTTGTTCTTGTCATTCTGGTTGTTATAGATGATGGGATTCTGGCCGAAAAGGTGCACTGGATTGTTCTTCCATTGATTCTTCCCCTCACATTGTTCACATCCAGCTACAAAAAGACCACATGGGAGATGGTGAGTCTTCAAATCTTGGAATTAAATGTAAATGCTGGTGGCTTTGAGTGAGATTTGTCTTGCAGCAGGTCATCAGAACTCACCGGTGTTCTAGTCAACATGCCATTGTTTAACAAAGCGCTGAAGAACCGAACCGAA
Source organism: Lipophrys pholis (assembly GCF_963383615.2). Lineage (NCBI taxonomy): Eukaryota > Metazoa > Chordata > Actinopteri > Blenniiformes > Blenniidae > Lipophrys > Lipophrys pholis. Next base: position 13,210,399 of record NC_137646.1, on the reverse strand, counting down.
CCGTTGTTGTTTGCGCAGATGTAGGCTGTGTCGTTGCCTCCCTGTAGTGCAAAAGCAGAAATGACAATTCCTCTATGATTTAATTTCAACTTTTAAGTGAACTATATGTGAGGTTGGGTTCATGGTCATTTCTTGGCCAAGACTAGAAGAAATAACTTGACATACCAGCATCGTGTCGAGTGACAGCACGGTACCGAGGAAGCCGTCTGACTCTCCTGAAAGCTCAAATTCAAAGTCTTGACCATTCTGCTGATTGGCAGAAACAAAGAAACATGATCCTGGTGTGGACGGGTCGCAGTCGCTGGGTTCAGACGCACAGAGTCGGCTGGATCCACAACCAGACCTTGAGGGAGCCGCCTACAAGAAAGAGAGTATGGGATACTTTGATTATAGTGAAGTAACTTTACTATTGTATTCTGAATTGTTTGTAGGGTTTTTTATCACTCACTGTAAGATTTTCCACTGTGGTGTTGGCTACAAATGGTGCCATTGTGGGGGTTGTGTTCCCTCCTGTTGTCATGTTCCCTGCTGTCATGTTGCCTCCTGTTGTCATGTTCCCACCTGCTGTCATGTTCCCTCCTGTTGTCATGTTCCCACCTGCTGTCATGTGGCCTCCTGATGTCATGTGGCCTCCTGTTGTCATGTGGCCTCCTGTTGTCATGTGGCCTCCTGTTGTCATGTGGCCTCCTGCTGTCATGTGGCCTCCTGTTGTCATGTGGCCTCCTGTTGTCATGTGGCCTCCTGTTGTCATGTGGCCTCCTGTTGTCATGTTGCCTCCTGTTGTCATGTTCCCTGCTGTCATGTTCCCTCCTGCTGTCATGTTGCCTCCTGCTGTCATGTTCCCTCCTGCTGTCATGTTGCCTCCTGCTGTCATGTTGCCTCCTGTTGTCATGTTGCCTCCTGCTGTCATGTTGCCTCCTGCTGTCATGTTCCCTCCTGTTGTCATGTTCCCTGTTGTCATGTTCCCTGCTGTCATGTTCCCTCCTGTTGTCATGTTGCCTCCTGCTGTCATGTTGCCTCCTGTTGTCATGTTCCCTGCTGTCATGTTCCCTCCTGCTGTCATGTGTCCTCCTGCTGTCATGTTGCCTCCTGCTGTCATGTTCCCTGCTGTCATGTGTCCTCCTGCTGTCATGTTGCCTCCTGTTGTCATGTTCCCTCCTGCTGTCATGTGTCCTCCTGCTGTCATGTTGCCTCCTGCTGTCATGTTGCCTCCTGCTGTCATGTTCCCTGCTGTCATGTTGCCTCCTGTTGTCATGTTCCCTCCTGCTGTCATGTGTCCTCCTGCTGTCATGTTGCCTCCTGCTGTCATGTTCCCTCCTGCTGTCATGTTCCCTGCTGTCATGTGTCCTCCTGCTGTCATGTTGCCTCCTGCTGTCATGTCCCCTGCTGTCATGTTCCCTCCTGCTGTCATGTTCCCTGCTGTCATGTTCCCTCCTGCTGTCATGTTCCCTGATGTCATGTTCCCTGAAGTGGTGTTGGTGATGTTCTGTGCTCCGGTTGATGTGCTGTTTTGACCGTAGGTACCCAGGAACCCCCAGGACAGCATTGCCAACAGGACCGCAAGGACCAGTCTGCTATCCATGTCTAGAGAGATTGAAATCATGGAGTTAATTAAGCTGTAAGTAGCTGTGTAGTGATAGAAAACAATTTGTAATGAGGAAAGAAATGACTGATGTCCAGTATCCAACATGATTTCATGGTAATAAGTCATTCACAAGTGAGTTACTCGGGTTCTAGAGGGAAGGGTTTAAGTTATCAAACTTTCAAATGAACATAAATCCTCCAGGTCTTGATTGTAATCCTTTGATGGGCCTCTGTAGTACCATTGGAGAGGACGGCAAGCTCCTGAATTCAATCATATTTTTTATCTTATTCCTCTGTCCTTAGCTTCAGTCTGGCCTGGTGTACTGTATGTTAAAATGCAGGAATACTCTGCCTCGCAGTCTGCTCAGTTGTGAACAAACAACTTTTTTTCAAACCTTCCATCTCTGTTCATTCTGCTTTGATATGGACAATATTTGTATTCCAGTTTTTATCAGTGTTTGTCCTACTGTCATAAACACTTTTTACATATTGTTTCCATTCCACATGGAATTTAGAGCAACTCAAATATGTCCACTGTGTATGTGTTTTTACTTTATTGTGTCATTAATATTTGATACTTTCATCTCATCAAATGCAGCATTATTAAAAACAACAATGTAAAAGATACAAATAAACAATTTAAAACACTATTGTGAATTAATAATAGATTGGTTGATGTGAGAAAATGTTTGTATTAATTTCGATTTTTGGCATTAGCACAAAACAGTTGGTCCTAAGTTCATCTTCTAGGATATTTTGTAATCGCATTTTTTTTACAAAATGAAAAGAAAGAAAGAAAGAAGGAAAGAAAGAAAGAAAGAAAGAAAGAAAGAAAGAAAGAAATAAAGAAAGAAAGAAAGAAAGAAAGAAATGTTTTCTGTATTGCATAGAATCACAAGTTCTTATCAGTATTTTGAGGAATTCTGTAAGGTCATATAATATTTTTCCCTGATGTTGCTTTTCACGGCACCTTGTGAATAATAATAATAATAATAATAATAATAATAATGTGCCGTGAAAAGCAACAACAAGGAAAAATTATAAATATAATTATAATTATAATAATTAGGGATGTCCCGATCAGATCGGTAGGTATCGGATCGGGGCCGATATTGGTGATTTGTGACTGATCGGGAATCGGCAAATCCAGCCGATCACCCCGCCGATCTAAAAAAATAAAAATACATTTTTTTCACGTCAGCTGCTGTAAAGCAAGCCCCGTTTGCGACCTGCCGTAAACTGCCATTAGCAGCCTAAAGCCATTGAGTGGATAAAATGTCAGTAGTCTGGAGGTATTTTAATGTTGACAACAAAACTAGTCCAGCGGCCAGTTGTACTATTTGCTTCACCACAGTCCCGAGAGGTGGGAACACCAGAGCTTCATTTAACACAACTAATTTGATAAGACATCTAAAAAATAAACATGCGGCGGAATACGCTCAGCAAAGACGATCACCCGTGGAAATAAGACGACGTAATCACCCCGTGATTGTTGTGGTTATTAGGTGACATTGCGGACCGCGGTGGGGCGAGGAGGGGGGAAGAATTGGGTTCTTCTGATTGGTTTTACTGAATACCGTTTATGTTGTAGTTTTTTATAGTTTAAATGTTAGTCAAACTGATTCACTGGGTTTCATTTAAAATTTATTTTTATTTGCCACAAAATCCAGGTGAAGTTGTTTAAGTTATCATAAATAAGAGATACAAGACTGCAGAGTGTAATTGGGTTTTTTTTGTTGTTATGACTGAATAAAGTTTAAATAAGTTCTTAAGTCATTCTGAAAAGAATTTTGATTCAATAAGTGAGTTTAACAATAATTTCTAGCTAAACAAAGCTTCTGCCAATAGTGCTTTTAGCTTCAGACATCTTAGTTGCTCCAAAAATAGACTATTGAGTATATTTGCAATAGCAATGTAAGTATCGGATCGGGAAAGTATCGATATCAACCGGTACTCATTTCTGAAAAATCTGATCGGTATCGGGGGCAACAAAGTGTGATCGGGACATCCCTAGTAATAAGCATAGGATTGCTTTGAATTCCAGTTGGATCAGGCATATGATCACCTTCATATAAAAAGTCATTTAAAAAAGAAATACTACATGCAACCCAATCATTTTAAATAATAAAAACTTACCTATTGATAGTTTCGTCTTTGATCCAAAAATTTAATTGGTTGAAATCCAGACGGAAAAGAGGATGTGTAGTTCCCTCCTTGTGGTTGTGTGCGTAGTTTTACCCCAGGTGAAGCTGTGGTACCTGTTCACTCAGTGTCACTATTTAAACAGAGGGAGGGAAGCTTCAAGGGATCAGAGTCAAGCCACACCTCACTGATGATGGTTCCACAGGATGGGGTGGGCAGACAGGATTTAGGGTGTGTGCAATGGAAACCATGCATGCATCTTGACAAGTCATCGCACATGTAATCAGAGAGTTTCGCTGCCTAATACTCTACTTCCTTGACAATGCCATTCAAGTTGCGTGATCTGCATGAAAGAGACTAGGAAACGGAAGGAATGCAGCACGGTCAACTAAAGGAGTTGTTGTTGTTCTCTGTTTTTTTAGAAGTTGACATCATGAAGGGTTTCGAGAAATTTAGATTTGCTCCTAGTTTGCCCCCAATGATTAGCAAATGGATTTATTTGTGATAAATTGACTAATTTAGTATTTTCTGGTCATTTAAATGTGGACACCCTGTCATCAGGTGGATAAATTCTTTCTAAATATTGCATTAAACACAAAAAAATATTTCTATCGTTTAATAAAATGGCAGGTACATGTGTAGCGTTAATGTGGTCCAGGTGATTTTCCCTCAGTCCTGAACAAGCCACGTATTGTTTAGAGAGACAACACATAAAATCAAAGACATTATGAGCGAGTGTAGCTTTTACAAAACCAACTCTCTCTTAATTATACCCAAGATGGCACAATGAAAGTATTTTTAAAAATTGCCATTTTGAGAAGCATACAGGTTTGACAGTCAGAACAGGAGTGGAAAAACATTTAGCTTTGGACATAAATAGGCAGGACGTCAAACTTTAGAGAAACCCTGAAAATATATTTCAAAGTTATTAAGAGTTCTCAAACACAAAGGAAGCTTAAGGTATTACTTAATCTGTTTCAGTGTGTTTGACTCTATGATTTCTTCAGCTGATTGCTGATGCTGAGTGGTCGGAGGGTTTATCCATTTTTTGCTTGAGACATTTTTTGCCCTGAACTAACTGTTCAGATATGTTCACGTGCAGGGCACACAGTGGTTTTCAATGTCTCAGAAATACACGAGTCAGCATTTAATTTATTTAAGTCACAAAGCTGCACATTTTAAGCAATTACATTAAAGGCGCATCAGCCATTTCAAAATATTTAAAAAATTTACTATTCAAAAGTTTTCAAGTGTTGCAAGGATGCGGTCGTGTTGAATGTGAACATCCTGTTGGGGAAAAAAAAAGATTGGGAACCACTAGTTTATTCGATGGCAATCTTCCTCACATTGAATCTTCAGTCAGGCTTCAGGTTTGGGGTCCTTTCTCTGTGGTGTTTGCATGTTCTCTTGGTGCTTATATGTTTTTTCCCTCGTGTAATGTAATTTTCCCAAACGTCACTAATGGAGGAGGGACTCAAAAAAGCCAGACAGAGCAGGTGTCAAGACAAACACTGCTTTTATTAAAGATCAGGGAACACTCGGAAACACATGAACCCGAGGAAGTCAAAGAAACAGGATCACATGAACAGTGAACAGAGGGAAAAATACAGACAAAGTGGCAGCAAGACACAGAAATCAAGCTCCTACTATGATGTCGGGAACCATGAGTTGCTTGCAGTGAAGATGGCCCTCGAGGAGTGGCGACATTAGTTGGAAGGGGCTGAACAACCGTTTGTGGTTTGGACCGACCACAAGAACCTTGAGTATGTTTGCTCCACCAGGAGGCTGAATTCCAGACAGGCTCGCTGGGCACTATTTTTTGGTCGGTTCAAGTTCACACTCCCCTATTGCCCTGGATCTAGGAATGTGAAGCCTAAGGCCCTGTCCCGCCTGCACTCCAAGGAAGAGCCTTCCAGAGAACCTGAGACCATCCTGCCCAAGACCTGCCTAGTAGCCACTCTGACATGGGAAATCGAGAACCTCGTACAGAGTGCGCCTGACCAGTCGGACAATCCAGGTACTGGTCCACCCAAGACCCTCTTTGTCCCTAAATCTGTTCCCCCTTTCAGCTTCTCCAATGGGCTCACTCATCTCGCTTGACCTGCCATCCTGCAGCTGCCCGTACCCGGGGTGTCCTAAGGCAGAGGTTCTGGTGGGACATCATGGCGAACGACACTCGGGAGTTCGTCGCAGCCTGCCCTGTCTGTGCTCGTCAAAAGCCCTCGAACAAGCCCAGCCTCCATCCGACGTTAATACTACAATCTTAAATGTGGTTGATCGTTTCTCTAAGACTGCACATTTTATTGCCCAACCTAAACTTCCCTCTGCTAAGAAGACTGCTGAGATATTGGTCTCTCAGGTTTTCAGGATCCATGGAATACCTGTGGACATAGTGTCGGACCGAGGACCTCAGTTCACGTCAGAAGTGTGGAGGCTTTTCTGCAAGGCTCTGGGTGCCACCGTCAGTCTGACATCTGGGTTTCATCCACAGTCGAATGGTCAGACAGAACCAGTCCCTGGAAACCATGCTGAGATGTGTCACAGCAGAAAATCCCAAAGCCTGGAGTTCTCAGCTTCCATGGGTAGAATATGCACACAACTCATTGACTAACTATTCCTCTGGCTTGTCGCCCTTCCAGTGCACCCTGGGGTACCAGCCACCATTTTTTCCATCTCAGGAAGAGGAGATTGCGGTTCCATCTATTCAGGCCTTCATCAGAAGATGTGAGACGACTTGGAAGAGGGCTAGGGCATCTCTGATCCGGTCTACTCAGAGGATGGAACAGCAGGCTAATCGCAGACGCACTCCCGCGCCAGTGTATACGCCAGGTCAAAAGGCTTGGCTCTGAGCAAAAGATCTTCCTCTGAAGGTGGAATCCAGGAAGCTAGCACCACGTTTTGTGGGACCATTTGCGGTGCAGAGGACCGTCAACTCCAGTTCTGTGCGGCTCAAACTTTCTGCTTCCATGAAGATCCATCCGATCTTCCATGTATCCCAAATCAAACCTGTTATAGAGAGCACTCTGGTCCCTCCTGTCTGTCCCCCTCCACCACCCAGGATGGTGGATGATGCACCAGCTTACACAGTAAGACACCTATTGGATGTGTGCCAACGGGGACGTGGACTTCAGTTTGTGGTGGATTAGGAGGGATATGGTCCTGAAGAACGCAGTTGGGTTCCCCGTCGCCAAATTCTGGGCCCAAAGCTGATCCGGGACCTGAGAAGACGATGTCCAGAACGTTTTACTGGTGCACCTGGAGGTGCACATAGAGGGGAGCGTACTGTCATGACCGCCACCTCTGGCTCTACCTCGTGCCAGTGTTTTTCAATTCCCTGTGGGCCTGAATAGTTACTTTTGAGCATTACCTTAGGAGTGGTATAGTTTCTGTGTTGTACTTTGGTTCCGATTTTTTCCCATCTTGGAGTATTTGATTAGTTTGGCAGTTTCTTAGTTTGTTAGTGTTTGCTCAGTACTTCAGTCACCCCTTCCCCTCTTTTTGTTCTCCGTCTTCTTACTTATCTTCTTGTAACAGCTAAGCTATCTTGTTTTTTGAGTTGAGTCCCTTGAAACCTTTTATTTATTGAAGTACTCTTGAGAGAACGCCTTGTACCGTGTCTCGGTCCGCACCTGAGTCTCTGAGTGTGAATCGTGACAAGTACCCTCAACACAGGAAAGAACACAGTAGAACAAGACGCAGAACTCAAGCCCAAGAACCACTGCTTTCACCAGGTGAAGACACTCAGGCTGATGAAACACATCAAGGCAGGGAACAATCATTAGACATGAATAGGGGAAGTCAAGGAGGTTGAAATAAGAGTGTGAGGATTGAAAATAAAACAGGACACAGACATGACAGTAATATGTGTGCTGTAACACCTATGACCCCAAAATTGCACACACAAAAAATTCTAAATGCTTGGTACAGGATTGGCATGTTAAAATCGCAATACATATGATCAGACAATATAGTCGCAGCACAAAATTGACTTTGTTTAATAACTTAATTTTTTTTTTTTTAAAGTAACAAAATCTTCATTGTTTCAGAATGCTGTGTGCAAAAATGAGCTTTAGTAATATTTGGTTTCATATGGAGCACTTTATGTGTCCCTGTCCTTCTGCATTTATTCTTGCACAACTACACACTTCATAAATATTAGCCAGTGATGGCTTCATTGTAGAGTCACAGCAAAGTAACAAAATACACAACAAAAAAATACTACAATAAGATATAATGTTAAAATTCATGTCTGACTTTTCGAGACAACATTACAAGGAACAGCGTGAACAGTTTGTCTGAAAAGACAAGATAGCAGATATAGTGCACACACAAAAAATGTCTCACTTCATTATTCAGCAGTACATCATTCACTGTGTTGGCATCTCAATTCAACATTAATCCTACCAATCGTGCTCATACTGGTAAAGTAAACCTCTTTTTCAATTTGTGGGAGTTTGAATTCAGTTGGACATGTGTAGAAATAAGGTTATTATTTGTCCATGATGCATGACGGCTTTCATTCTCCTCAGAGCATGGCCAAACCCACGACAACCAAAGTGATGAGCAGAGCTAAAAGGGAAGAAAGAGCAGAATATGAGAAATCGCACACTTAACATTTTCCAACGTGAGGCCATTTTTTCATACAACTGGTAAAGTAATCTTGTGTCTAATGCTTACATTGCATGAGTGAATAGTGGACAGTAACTCCATGAGCAGTGGTTGCTGGGGAGGCGGTGGTATTGGTAGAGTTGTTAACCATGTTGGTCACAGTTGCATTTGCATTAGCAAGGTTTACAATATTGGTTGTGACTCTGGCCGTTGGGGCTCCCAGATCCCCAGAAGCTGTGAAATCAAACAAGGTAGAAAAGCTCACAAGAACGTTTCAAGTACATCTCAAACCATTCATGTATTATCTGTGATCGCTCCTGTGACAAACCAATGAAAAACTACTTTTTAACTTACAGGCATTGAAAGACCCAGTAATGATCGAGGTTGAGAAGCTTGTTGTTCTTGTCATTCTGGTTGTTATAGATGATGGGATTCTGGCCGAAAAGGTGCACTGGATTGTTCTTCCATTGATTCTTCCCCTCACATTGTTCACGTCCAGCTGCAAAAGACCACATGGGAGATGGTGAGTCTTCAAATCTTGGAATTAAATGTAAATTCTGGTAGCTTTGATGGAGATTTGTCCTGCAGCAGGTCATCAGAACTCACCGGTGTTCTAGTCAACATGTCATTGTTTAACAAAGCGCCGAAGAACTGAACCGCACCGTTGTTGTTTGCGCAGATGTAGGCTGTGTCGTTGCCTCCCTGTAGTGCAAAACCAGAAATGACAATTCCTCTATGATTTAATTTCAACTTTTAAGTGAACTATATGTGAGGTTGGGTTCATGGTCATTTCTTGGCCAAGACTAGGAGAAATAACTTGACATACCAGCATAGTGTCGAGTGACAGCACGGTACCAAGGAAGCCGTCTGACTCTCCTGAAAGCTCAAATTCAAAGTCTTGACCATTCTGCTGATTGGCAGAAACAAAGAAACATGATCCTGGTGTGGACGGGTCGCAGTCGCTGGGTTCAGACGCACAGAGTCGGCTGGATCCACAACCAGACCTTGAGGGAGCCGCCTACAAGAAAGAGAGTATGGGATACTTTGATTATAGTGAAGTAACTTTACTATTGTATTCTGAATTGTTTGTGGGGTTTTTTATCACTCACTGTAAGATTTTCCACTGTGGTGTTGGCTACAAATGGTGCCATTGTGGGGGTTGTGTTGTTCCCTCCTGTTGTCATGTTCCCCGCTGTCATGTTCCCTGATGTCATGTTCCCTGATGTCACAGTTGTGTTCGCATCAGCAAGGTTTGCAACATTAGTTGTGACTCTGGCCATCGGGGCTCCCAGATCCCCAGAAGCTGTGAAATCAAACAAGGTAGAAAAGATCATAGGAATGTTTCAAGCACATTTCAAACCATTCATGTATTCTCTGTGATCGCTCCTGTGAGGTAGCAATGAAAAACTATTTCATTTTAACTTACAGGCATTGAAAGACCCAGTAATGATCGAGGTTGAGAAGCTTGTTGTTGTTGTCATACTGGTCATAGCAGACGATGGGATTCTGGCCGAAAAGGTGCACTGGATTGTTCTTCCATTGATTCTTCCCCTCACATTGTTCACATCCAGCTGCAAAAGACCACATGGGAGATGGTGAGTCTTCAAATCTTGGAATTAAATGTAAATGCTGGTGGCTTTGATGGAGATTTGTCCTGCAGCAGGTCATCAGAACTCACCGGTGTTCTAGTCAACATGTCATTGTTTAACAAAGCGCTGAAGAACTGAACCGCACCGTTGTTGTTTGCGCAGATGTAGGCTGTGTCGTTGCCTCCCTGTAGTGCAAAACCAGAAACGACAATTCCTCTATGATTTAATTTCAACTTTTAAGTGAACTATATGTGAGGTTTGGCTCATGGTCATTTCTTGGCCAAGACTAGAAGAAATAACTTGACATACCAGCATAGTGTCGAGTGACAGCACGGTACCGAGGAAGCCGTCTGACTCTCCTGAAAGCTCAAATTCAAAGTCTTGACCATTCTGCTGATTGGCAGAAACAAAGAAACATGATCCTGGTGTGGACGGGTCGCAGTCGCTGGGTTCAGACGCACAGAGTCGGCTGGATCCACAACCAGACCTTGAGGGAGCCGCCTACAAGAAAGAGAGTATGGGATACTTTGATTATAGTGAAGTAACTTTACTATAGTACTCTGAACTGTTTGTGGGGTTTTTTATCTCTCACTGTTAGATTTTCCACTGTGGTGTTGGCTACAAATGGTGCCATCGTGGGGGTTGTGTTGTTCCCTCCTGTTGTCATGTTCCCCCCTGCTGTCATGTTGCCTCCTGCTGTCATGTTGCCTCCTGCTGTCATGTTCCCAGCTGTCATGTTCCCAGCTGTCATGTTCCCTGCTGTCATGTTCCCCCCTGCTGTCATGTTGCCTCCTGCTGTCATGTTCCCAGCTGTCATGTTCCCAGCTGTCATGTTCCCTGCTGTCATGTTCCCCCCTGCTGTCATGTTGCCCCCTGCTGTCATGTTGCCTCCTGCTGTCATGTTGCCTCCTGCTGTCATGTTCCCTCCTGCTGTCAAGTTCCCCGCTGTCAAGTTCCCCGCTGTCATATTGCCTCCTGCTGTCATGTTCCCTGCTGTCATGTTGCCTCCTGCTGTCATGTTCCCAGCAGTCATGTTCCCAGCAGTCATGTTCCCAGCAGTCATGTTCCCTGATGTCACAGTTGCGCTCGCATTAGCAAGGTTTACAACATTAGTTGTGACTCTGGCCATCGGGGCTCCCAGATCCCCAGAAGCTGTGAAATCAAACAAGGTAGAAAAGATCACAAGACTGTTTCAAGCACATTTCAAACCATTCATGTATTCTCTGTGATCCCTCCTGTGACAAACCAATGAAAAACTATTTCATTTTAACTTACAGGCATTGAAAGACCCAGTAATGATCGAGGTTGAGAAGCTTGTTGTTGTTGTCATACTGGTCATAGCAGACGATGGGATTCTGGCCGAAAAGGTGCACTGGAGTGTTCTTCCATTGATTCTTCCCCTCACATTGTTCACATCCAGCTGCAAAAGACCACATGGGAGATGGTGAGTCTTCAAATCTTGGAATTAAATGTAAATGCTGGTGGCTTTGGGTGAGATTTGTCTTGCAGCAGGTCATCAGAACTCACCGGTGTTCTAGTCAACATGTCATTGTTTAACAAAGTGCTGAAGAACTGAACCGCACCGTTGTTGTTTGCGCAGATGTAGGCTGTGTCGTTGCCTCCCTGTAGTGCAAAACCAGAAATGACAATTCCTCTATGATTTAATTTCAACTTTTAAGTGAACTATATGTGAGGTTTGGCTCATGGTCATTTCTTGGCCAAGACTAGAAGAAATAACTTGACATACCAGCATAGTGTCGAGTGACAGCACGGTACCGAGGAAGCCGTCTGACTCTCCTGAAAGCTCAAATTCAAAGTCTTGACCATTCTGCTGATTGGCAGAAACAAAGAAACATGATCCTGGTGTGGACGGGTCGCAGTCGCTGGGTTCAGACGCACAGAGTCGGCTGGATCCACAACCAGACCTTGAGGGAGCCGCCTACAAGAAAGAGAGTATGGGATACTTTGATTATAGTGAAGTAACTTTACTATTGTATTCTGAATTGTTTGTAGGGTTTTTTATCACTCACTGTAAGATTTTCCACTGTGGTGTTGGCTACAAATGGTGCCATCGTGGGGGTTGTGTTGTTGCCTCCTGCTGTCATGTTCCCTGCTGTCATGTTGCCTCCTGCTGTCATGTTCCCTCCTGCTGTCATGTTCCCAGCTGTCATGTTGCCCCCTGCTGTCATGTTGCCTCCTGCTGTCATGTTCCCAGCAGTCATGTTCCCCGCTGTCATGTTCCCTGATGTCATGTTGCCTCCTGCTGTCATGTTCCCAGCAGTCATGTTCCCAGCAGTCATGTTCCCTGATGTCATGTTGCCTCCTGCTGTCATGTTCCCAGCAGTCATGTTCCCCGCTGTCATGTTCCCAGCAGTCATGTTCCCTGATGTCACAGTTGCGCTCGCATTAGCAAGGTTTACAACATTAGTTGTGACTCTGGCCATCGGGGCTCCCAGATCCCCAGAAGCTGTGAAATCAAACAAGGTAGAAAAGATCACAAGAATGTTTCAAGCACATTTCAAACCATTCATGTATTCTCTGTGATCGCTCCTGTGACAAACCAATGAAAAACTATTTCATTTTAACTTACAGGCATTGAAAGACCCAGTAATGATCGAGGTTGAGAAGCTTGTTGTTGTTGTCATACTGGTCATAGCAGACGATGGGATTCTGGCCGAAAAGGTGCACTGGATTGTTCTTCCATTGATTCTTCCCCTCACATTGTTCACATCCAGCTGCAAAAGACCACATGGGAGATGGTGAGTCTTCAAATCTTGGAATTAAATGTAAATGCTGGTGGCTTTGATGGAGATTTGTCCTGCAGCAGGTCATCAGAACTCACCGGTGTTCTAGTCAACATGTCATTGTTCAACAAAGCGCTGAAGAACTGAACCGCACCGTTGTTGTTTGCGCAGATGTAGGCTGTGTCGTTGCCTCCCTGTAGTGCAAAACCAGAAACAACAATTCTTCTATGATTTAATTTCAACTTTTAAGTGAACTATATGTGAGGTTTGGCTCATGGTCATTTCTTGGCCAAGACTAGAAGAAATAACTTGACATACCAGCATAGTGTCGAGTGACAGCACGGTACCGAGGAAGCCGTCTGACTCTCCTGAAAGCTCAAATTCAAAGTCTTGACCATTCTGCTGATTGGCAGAAACAAAGAAACATGATCCTGGTGTGGACGGGTCGCAGTCGCTGGGTTCAGACGCACAGAGTCGGCTGGATCCACAACCAGACGTTGAGGGAGCCGCCTACAAGAAAGAGAGTATGGGATACTTTGATTATAGTGAAGTAACTTTACTATAGTATTCTGAACTGTTTGTGGGTTTTTTTATCTCTCACTGTTAGATTTTCCACTGTGGTGTTGGCTACAAATGGTGCCATTGTGGGGGTTGTGTTGTTCCCTCCTGTTGTCATGTTCCCTCCTGTTGTCATGTTCCCCCCTGCTGTCATGTTCCCAGCTGTCATGTTCCCAGCTGTCATGTTCCCTGCTGTCATGTTCCCAGCTGTCATGTTGCCCCCTGCTGTCATGTTGCCCCCTGCTGTCATGTTCCCTCCTGCTGTCATGTTCCCCGCTGTCATGTTGCCTCCTGCTGTCATGTTCCCTGCTGTCATGTTGCCTCCTGCTGTCATGTTCCCAGCAGTCATGTTCCCCGCTGTCATGTTCCCAGCAGTCATGTTCCCTGATGTCATGTTGCCTCCTGCTGTCATGTTCCCAGCAGTCATGTTCCCCGCTGTCATGTTCCCAGCAGTCATGTTCCCTGATGTCATGTTGCCTCCTGCTGTCATGTTCCCAGCAGTCATGTTCCCCGCTGTCATGTTCCCAGCAGTCATGTTCCCTGATGTCACAGTTGCGCTCGCATTAGCAAGGTTTACAACATTAGTTGTGACTCTGGCCATCGGGGCTCCCAGATCCCCAGAAGCTGTGAAATCAAACAAGGTAGAAAAGATCACAAGAATGTTTCAAGCACATTTCAAACCATTCATGTATTCTCTGTGATCGCTCCTGTGACAAACCAATGAAAAACTATTTCATTTTAACTTACAGGCATTGAAAGACCCAGTAATGATCGAGGTTGAGAAGCTTGTTGTTGTTGTCATACTGGTCATAGCAGACGATGGGATTCTGGCCGAAAAGGTGCACTGGATTGTTCTTCCATTGATTCTTCCCCTCACATTGTTCACATCCAGCTGCAAAAGACCACATGGGAGATGGTGAGTCTTCAAATCTTGGAATTAAATGTAAATGCTGGTGGCTTTGATGGAGATTTGTCCTGCAGCAGGTCATCAGAACTCACCGGTGTTCTAGTCAACATGTCATTGTTTAACAAAGCGCTGAAGAACTGAACCGCACCGTTGTTGTTTGCGCAGATGTAGGCTGTGTCGTTGCCTCCCTGTAGTGCAAAACCAGAAACGACAATTCCTCTATGATTTAATTTCAACTTTTAAGTGAACTATATGTGAGGTTTGGCTCATGGTCATTTCTTGGCCAAGACTAGAAGAAATAACTTGACATACCAGCATAGTGTCGAGTGACAGCACGGTACCGAGGAAGCCGTCTGACTCTCCTGAAAGCTCAAATTCAAAGTCTTGACCATTCTGCTGATTGGCAGAAACAAAGAAACATGATCCTGGTGTGGACGGGTCGCAGTCGCTGGGTTCAGACGCACAGAGTCGGCTGGATCCACAACCAGACCTTGAGGGAGCCGCCTACAAGAAAGAGAGTATGGGATACTTTGATTATAGTGAAGTAACTTTACTATAGTACTCTGAACTGTTTGTGGGTTTTTTTATCTCTCACTGTTAGATTTTCCACTGTGGTGTTGGCTACAAATGGTGCCATTGTGGGGGTTGTGTTGTTCCCTCCTGTTGTCATGTTCCCTCCTGTTGTCATGTTCCCCCCTGCTGTCATGTTCCCAGCTGTCATGTTCCCAGCTGTCATGTTCCCTGCTGTCATGTTCCCCCCTGCTGTCATGTTGCCCCCTGCTGTCATGTTCCCCGCTGTCATGTTCCCTCCTGCTGTCATGTTCCCTGCTGTCATGTTCCCTGCTGTCATGTTCCCCGCTGTCATGTTGCCTCCTGCTGTCATGTTCCCTGCTGTTATGTTGCCTCCTGCTGTCATGTTCCCCGCTGTCATGTTCCCAGCAGTCATGTTCCCTGATGTCACAGTTGCGCTCGCATTAGCAAGGTTTACAACATTAGTTGTGACTCTGGCCATCGGGGCTCCCAGATCCCCAGAAGCTGTGAAATCAAACAAGGTAGAAAAGATCACAAGACTGTTTCAAGCACATTTCAAACCATTCATGTATTCTCTGTGATCCCTCCTGTGACAAACCAATGAAAAACTATTTCATTTTAACTTACAGGCATTGAAAGACCCAGTAATGATCGAGGTTGAGAAGCTTGTTGTTGTTGTCATACTGGTCATAGCAGACGATGGGATTCTGGCCGAAAAGGTGCACTGGAGTGTTCTTCCATTGATTCTTCCCCTCACATTGTTCACATCCAGCTGCAAAAGACCACATGGGAGATGGTGAGTCTTCAAATCTTGGAATTAAATGTAAATGCTGGTGGCTTTGATGGAGATTTGTCCTGCAGCAGGTCATCAGAACTCACCGGTGTTCTAGTCAACATGTCATTGTTTAACAAAGTGCTGAAGAACTGAACCGCACCGTTGTTGTTTGCGCAGATGTAGGCTGTGTCGTTGCCTCCCTGTAGTGCAAAACCAGAAATGACAATTCCTCTATGATTTAATTTCAACTTTTAAGTGAACTATATGTGAGGTTTGGCTCATGGTCATTTCTTGGCCAAGACTAGAAGAAATAACTTGACATACCAGCATAGTGTCGAGTGACAGCACGGTACCGAGGAAGCCGTCTGACTCTCCTGAAAGCTCAAATTCAAAGTCTTGACCATTCTGCTGATTGGCAGAAACAAAGAAACATGATCCTGGTGTGGACGGGTCGCAGTCGCTGGGTTCAGACGCACAGAGTCGGCTGGATCCACAACCAGATCTTGAGGGAGCCGCCTACAAGAAAGAGAGTATGGGATACTTTGATTATGGTGAAGTAACTTTGCAATA
The DNA here is from genome assembly GCF_963383615.2 of Lipophrys pholis. Lineage (NCBI taxonomy): Eukaryota > Metazoa > Chordata > Actinopteri > Blenniiformes > Blenniidae > Lipophrys > Lipophrys pholis. The sequence continues at coordinate 13,194,391 of NC_137646.1, read as the reverse complement.
GTATATTGAACTGTTTGTGGGGCTTTTTATCACTCACTGTTAGATTTTCCACTGTGGTGTTGGCTACAAATGGTGCCATTGTGGGGGTTGTGTTATTCCCTCCTGCTGTCATGTTCCCCCCTGCTGTCATGTTCCCTGCTGTCATGTTGCCCCCTGCTGTCATGTTGCCCCCTGCTGTCATGTTGCCTCCTGCTGTCATGTTGCCCCCTGCTGTCATGTTCCCTCCTACTGTCATGTTCCCTCCTGCTGTCATGTTCCCCGCTGTCATGTTCCCCGCTGTCATATTGCCTCCTGCTGTCATGGTCCCTGCTGTCATGTTGCCTCCTGCTGTCATGTTGCCTCCTGCGGTCATGTTCCCTGCTGTCATGTTCCCTCCTGCTGTCATGTTCCCCGCTGTCATGTTGCCTCCTGCTGTCATGTTCCCCTCTGTCATGTTCCCCGCTGTCATGTTCCCAGCAGTCATGTTCCCAGCAGTCATGTTCCCAGCAGTCATGTTCCCCGCTGTCATGTTGCCTCCTGCTGTCATGTTGCCTCCTGCTGTCATGTTCCCCGCTGTCATGTTTCCACCTGTCATGTTCCCACCTGTCATGTTCCCTCCTGCTGTCGTGTTCCCACCTGTCGTGTTCCCTGCAGTCATGTTCCCCGCAGTCATGTTCCCCGCAGTCATGTTCCCCGCTGTCATGTTCCCCGCTGTCATGTTTCCCTCTGTCATGTTTCCACCTGTCATGTTTCCAACTGTCATGTTTCCACCTGTCATGTTCCCAGCAGTCATGTTCCCCGCTGTCATGTTGCCTCCTGCTGTCATGTTGCCTCCTGCTGTCATGTTCCCCGCTGTCATGTTCCCCGCTGTCATGTTCCCACCTGTCATGTTTCCACCTGTCATGTTCCCACCTGTCATGTTCCCTCCTGCTGTCGTGTTCCCACCTGTCGTGTTCCCTGCAGTCATGTTCCCCGCAGTCATGTTGCCCGCTGTCATGTTCCCCACTGTCATGTTCCCCGCTGTCATGTTTCCCTCTGTCATGTTTCCACCTGTCATGTTTCCAACTGTCATGTTTCCACCTGTCATGTTTCCTGCAGTCATGTTTCCCGCTGTCATGTTTCCCGCTGTCATGTTGCCTGATGTCATGTTCCCTGAAGTGGTGTTGGTGATGTTCTGTGCTCCGGTTGATGTGCTGTTTTGACCGTAGGTACCCAGGAACCCCCAGGAGAGCATTGCCAACAGGACCGTGAGGACCAGTCTCCTATCCATGTCTAGAGAGATTGAAATCATGGAGTTAATTAAGCTGTAAGTAGCTGTGTAGTGATAGAAAACAATTTGTAATAAGGAAAGAAATGACTGATGTCCAGTATCCAACATGATTTCATGGTAATAAGTCATTCACAAGTGAGTTACTTTGGTTCTGGATGGAAGGGTTTAAGTTATCAAACTTTCAAATGAACATAAATCCTCCAGGTCTTGATTATAATCCTTTGATGGGCCTCTGTAGTACCATTGGCGAGGACGACAAGCTCCTGAATTCAATCACATTTTTATCTTATTCCTCTGTCCTTTGCTTCAGTCTGGCCTGGTGTACTGTATGTTAAAATGCAGGAATACTCTGCCTCGCAGTCTGCTCAGTTGTGAACAAACACAGTGAATTCTGTATAGATGAGGAAACAACTTTTTCAAAAGTCCCGACTAAAACTGAAACATTCCTTCTCTGTTCATTCTGGTCCGATATGGACAATATTTAACTTCCAATTGTTTAACTCTAGGTTTTTTTCATTTCATTTATTGATTTAAAAGGGATAATGTAAAATTTAAACATAAATGTTGCCATTTTATGCATTGTACCAGATTTAGCCGGAGGCTTTTTCGCATCTGCAGTCCCGTGGCAAGTAAAAGACAAGCCATACATAAAGACATTCACAGGACAATGTTTAAGACACAGAGACGCATACCAAGACATGAAACAACACTAAAAAATAAAATTACCCTGACTTATCCCTGCCCACCCCCCACATCAACCAGACAAGACAACATTAGAAATACTAAAATATGGCCAGTACTGGATCAAAGAGAAACATGGCATTGATCAGTGAGTGCAGTGCTGGCTACTTTTCAGATGTTTCTTAATCTCAGCTTTAAAGCCCTTGTTGGTGGAACATGTCCTTATAGCGTGGGGCAGCTTGTTCCACTGTGTAGTGGCCTTCACTGCAAAAGCTGACTGTCCAAAAGTGGAACAGCGGATTGGTATAATGCAATCGTGCAAAGAAGCAACTCTCGTTGATCTTATTGAATTTATAGAGCGCTGGTCGACAAAATTCGGTCATAAACAGTTTGTATACATTGTTTCCTTCTACACGGACTTTGTAGCAATTTAAATATTTCCACTGTGGATGATTGATTGATTGATTGATTGAAATGTTTATTTCGAATAAGGTACAAAAACAATAATAAAAAAAGAAAAGAAAATTAACAACAAAGTTTTCCTCTCAGTAAATAAATAAATGAATAACAGTAATAATAATATAATATAAATCAAGAAAAACATTGTCAGATGAGTATTCGAAAAGGAGTGAGAAGAAGTAAAAACTTATTTACTCTCACCCCTTGTCACAAGTAAATAATATAATTACTTCCTTCCATCTCTTACATACATACATAGATACACACACACACACGTGTCCTGTGCAGTACATAGAATATATATACATACACGTCCATTCATACATATCTACAGACATAAACACCTTGATCTTTCACATTATTGTTTACTTAATATTTAATATGTGTAGTTTTTCTGATCAAGTGTGGTATTATACACATCCTATTAACAATAATGGTAAAAGTACATTGAAAAAAAAAAATGCTTTGTTGTCATGTTGCTTACTGTCATATTCCCTCCGACATAAGGTGTGAAAGTTTGATTTTCCATCCGTGTTCTATATTCCTTTATCATGTGCAGGGTTTGCAGGGGAGATGGAGCCGATGCCAGCTCGCTATGGGCGAGGGCAGGATTCACCCTGAACGGGTCTCCAGTCTATGACGGGACGACCACACACACTCACATTCACACCTATTTGCATTCATGGGCTCCAATTAACCTCACATGTAAGTGGGAGAAAACCCACACACAAAATGCAAGCGCAACACAAACCGGTCAAGCACAATGTGGCCGAAACTGTTTTTACAAATAGAAAATCTTTCCATTAGTTCAGAAGAATTTATCTTCTTTTGTAGTTTTGCTTGTTGTTGTAAAATGTATTTACAGAATATACAAAAAAAACAAACACACAAAACAAACAATGTATTTTTGGTATTGCTTAGAATGACAAAGAAGGAATAACGATGATTTGCTAAATTAAGATATTATAATCAGATCACCTTCAATTAAAGTTGGATCAAGCACATTAACACGTTTATGTATATGAAGTACATTAAGACAGAAATACTACATGGAAATTAATCTTTAAAAGAAACTACTTACTGATATTGTTATGCAAAACTCTGTAAAAACGTTTAGGTTGAAAGCCAAAAAAGATCAAAAAACAAAGAAGAAGAGTAGTTCCCTCCTTGGTGTTGTGTAGGGAGCTTTAATGGCTGATGTGGGTTTTGTCCGTGACAGGCTTGACGTTCAAGTCATGAAAGCAGTTTAAGTGCCACTATTTAACAAAGAGGGATGGTTCAACATATCGTGATTAAAGAAAACAGAGGAGAAAATATTTTATGATTCCCACACAGCCATTCTTTAAAAGTCAGGGTGTGTACAAAGTAAACCAGGTTAGGCAGTGTTGCTTCAAAAACATTACTTCCTCATGCACTTCAAAAACCCAGGTGCTGGCATGATCTCAATGAACCAAACAAATAAATAGAAGGAATACAGCGAGGCATGCAGGGATGGACAACTGAGCAGCAAAAAGCAGTGAGGCCATGTAAAGGAACAGTGATGAGCAGTGAGGCCATGTACAGGAACAGTGAGGAACAGTGAGGCCATGTGAAGGAACAGCGAGGCCATGCAAAGGAACAGTGAGGAGCAGTGAGGCCATGTAAAGGAACAGTGATGAGCAGTGAGGCCATGTAAAGGAACAGTGAGGCCATGCAAAGGAACAGTGAGGAGCAGTGAGGCCATGTAAAGGAACAGTGAGGAGCATTGAGGCCATGTAAAGGAACAGTGAGGCCATGCAAAGGAACAGTGAGGAGCAGTGAGGCCATGTAAAGGAACAGTGAGGAGCATTGAGGCCATGTAAAGGAACAGTGAGGCCATGTAAAGGAACAGTGAGGAGCAGTGAGGCCATGTAAAGGAACAGTGAGGCCATATAGAGGAACAGTGAGGAACAGTGAGGCCATGTAATGAAACAGTGAGGAACAGTGAGGAACAGTGAGGCCATATAAAGGAACAGTGAGGCCATGCAATGAAACAGTGAGGAACAGTGAGGCCATGTAAAGGAACGGTGAGGAACAGTGAGGCCATGTAAAGGAACAGTGAGGACATGTAAAGGAGCAATGAGGAACAGTGAGGCCATGCAAAGGAACAGTGACGCCATGTAAAGGAACAGTGCGGTCATGTAAAGGAACAGTGCGGTCATGTAAAGGAACAGTGCGGTCATGTAAAGGAACAGTGACGCCATGTAAAGGAACTGTGCGGTCATGTAAAGGAACAGTGCGGTCATGTAAAAGAACGACGAGGAGCAGCGAAGCCATGTAAAGGAATGGCGAGGAACAGTGAGGCCATGTAAAGGAACAGTGAGGTCATGTAAAGGAATGGTGAGGAACAGTGAGGCCATGTAAAGGAACAGTGAGGTCATGTAAAGGAACAGTGTCACTATTTAAAAAAGACAGGAGATTGAATGTATCACAGTAAAAGACCATAGAATAGAAAATATCTTGTTTTTTCCGGCAGGGCAATTTTTTAAAGGCCAGGGTGTGTACAAATAAAACCAGGCCTGTCATTAGGTAGTGTGGCTTTCAAAAGCATTACTTCCTCATACACTTCGGAGGCCCATGAGTTTGCATTATCTCAGTGAACAAGACATTAAACCGAAGGAATACGGCGAGGCATGCAGTGATGTACAAGAGCAGTGAGGAACAGTGAGGCCATGTAAAGGAACAGTGAGGAGCAGTAAGGCCATGTGACGGAGCATTTCATTTGCATAGAAAATGACAAAGAAATTTAAGATTGTTATTACTTGTTATAATCTGACTAAAAACACTTATCAATGTCTGGTGTCGACCGCTCTATCAGTTGACAATACATCCTTTTTGCATTAAACTGCATCAAAACATGTCACAGTGTGTGTTAGTGGGTGTAAGCTGCAGTAGGTCTGAACTCAATACAAGGCACAAGACTCGTTACCCCAATAACAGGTTTGTCAGCAGCAGTGAAAGCACTCTGCTTGGTGTCAATATCTATTGTCTTCTTCTGCTTTTAACGTTTACCTGACTCCAATAATCCAACAGGCAAGTCTCAACAGCTCTGAACAGTCCCTCTATAATGATGGGCGAGTTAATTATGGGAACTAGCTGCACACATTATAAAGGACTTGTGTACGTTAATCCAAACAACCATTTCCTGTGGTCGCTTTAACATTTTTATATTTCTACTTTAAAATACATTTAACAATAGGAAATATTCATATATAATTTGCATTGTTTGTACATTTGTTTGATGTATTAAAGATCACGCACTTAATCTTCATCCAAAGCCAGTAGAAGTACAACCCAAATTCTCATAAAGTTTACATAATGCGTAAAACAAGATGATGATCTCAAATCCTGTGAACCAATATTTCCTCTATGATAAAACAGGTCACATATCACTAAAAAAGTTATATTTTAATCACTATTTCATGAGAAACATGATAATATCTTGAACATGTCAGGAAAAAGTTGACAAGATTGTAACCATGTCATTTGCATGAGCCGACATGAAGTAGCCATGAGGGATGTGTGACATCAGGTCAGTATTGATGGCTGGTCTGGGTTGGTCTTGGCTGGAATGCAGCCGGCTCAGGAGTTGGTACAGTTTCCTGATGAAAGCACTGGTGTTGATGTGAAAACCAGTTCACAGAAACAACAAGCCGATTTATGCAACGCCACCAGTAACGGCAGCTTCACCTGAGAAGAGGAGTTCAAAAAGAAAAATTTAAAATGTTTAGAACATAGCTCAGGTCAATGGCTGGAGATTATAATCGGTAACTAGAAAACTTTGCATGAAATCCGCCTGCATACTGCCATTTCTAAGTAAACTCACAAAGCAATAGCGCTGTCATTGTGTGAATGAGTGTCTCTGGGGGGGGGGGGAGGATATTAGGTATTTAGAATGATAACAGTAATAGTATAAAAGTATGAAAATCAGTGATAGTGATAGTTAAATAGTATAAACAACCAACAATAGTTAAAAAGAATCACCAAAGTATCAGTAATAGTTACAAAGTATCAATAAAGTAACAACAGCTAACGTGTATTAAAATAGCACCAGCAAGAGTTGAAATGTGTAATTCAAGTACCAGGAGTAGTCAAACGTTTCAATACATTACTAGTAATAGTTGAAAAGTATCAATAAATTACCAGTAATAGTTAGAAAATATCAATAAAGCACTAGTAATAGTTAAAAAAAGTATAATCAAACTAACTGGAATAGTTTCAAAAGTATCTATTAAGTATCAGTATTGGTTGAAAAGTCTCAATATAGTACTAGTAATAGTTGAAAACTATCAATAAAATACTAGTAATAGTTAAAAAAGTATAATCAAACTAACTGGAATAGTTTCAAAAGTGTCTATTAAGAATCAGTATTGGTTGAAAATTCTCAATATAGTACTAGTAATAGTTGAAAACTATCAATAAAGTACTAGTAATAGTTAAAAAAAAGTATAATCAAACTAACTGGAATAGTTTCAAAGGTATCTATTAAGTATCAGTATTGGTTGAAAAGTCTCAATATAGTACTAGTAATAGTTGAAAACTATCAATAAAGTACTAGTAATAGTTAAAAAAGTATAATCAAACTAACTGGAATAGTTTCAAAAGTGTCTATTAAGAATCAGTATTGGTTGAAAATTCTCAATATAGTACTAGTAATAGTTGAAAACTATCAATAAAGTACTAGTAATAGTTAAAAAAAAGTATAATCAAACTAACTGGAATAGTTTCAAAAGTATCTATTAAGTATCAGTATTGGTTGAAAAGTCTCAATATAGTACTAGTAATAGTTGAAAACTATCAATAAAGCATAAATAATAGTTAAAAAGTATCTATTAGGTATCAGTAATAGTGGCAGTAACGAGCTTGAGGTTGTTGGTTTCATGTGAGGACGTGATGAAGGCTGAAGGATTGCACCATGAGTGGAAACCAGAATAAGCTAATGTAGGAATAAAACGGTGTAATATGGATTTATTTCATCTTCATATTTGAATTATTTCACACTTTTTGTGAAAGACAGTTTACAATGGAAAGTCCTGCACATAAGCTGTTGTTTACGATCATTGTTTTTTGATTCTTTATTGTGTTCTTTGCATTTGCATTTCCGTTTCAGTTCTTGGTGCTTTGCCAACTTTAAGATGACCAATAAAGACTCCATCTAATCTGGGCTCTGGGTGATTAAAATAAATTTTCCGACCTTCTGCGAGTTATTTCCGCGTGTCAGACACAATCATAAAGTCGGTTTCTGGCAGAATACCTTTTGACGAAAGAGGGAAATTCCACTTTACATGGTTAGTCATTGTTAGAAGATTAAAAATAACATTGGTTGTGTTTATTTTCACTGATAATTACACGTATTTAAAAAGCAACGGCCAATGCAAAAGCTGCCGAAGAGCAGCACTGACCGTGAATCATGTGTCGACATGGGAGTGAACGCTGAGCCGTGAAACCTGTTTGGCGTGTTTTATTCATGAAACTGGTCTCGTGGTGTTTCGTGTTCTCATGTGATGAATCAGCGGAATGAGTATAAAGAACACATTTAACTGAGATGCAGTTTGGCAGCGCGCTGCGATGAGGATTACAACCTCGTTCCATGTATTTTGCCGTACCGGTTTTGGCACACCACAAAGGAATGATCGTTTGTCATTATAGTGGAGGCAGCTTTCACATTGTCATGTGCCTCTCGAATAAATTCCCCGTTGTCGGTGCTCATGCAGACGACAATGGAGGAAACGGTTGCTACACAAACAGATTCTGCACTTGGGCGCCGGTGTTGAGTGGGTAACGGACCGATTTCCAAACATGCATGGGGCTAAATTTAGCGCCGCCGTACCATTGATACCTCCACATTTTAGATTTCTGAGATGTGCTGTTCTACATTTCTGTAGAAAATAATCAAAAAGTACGATTGAATTGATAAACAAACCCACTCGACAAGCTATTTTACAATGTGAGAACACAACTTATTGATTATTTCTATAAATAACAGAGTTGTGCAAGTAAGTAGTTCTCACAACATTGTGAAATACATACATTGGGTGTTGCTCATATTTTCCTTAAATTCCTTTCAACCTTTGCTGTGTGATATCAGTCCCATTTAATCCCTGGGCCGTTCACGGTGACTAAAGAGGAGACATGACGTCAAACCTAAGCTGTCTTTTGCATCCTCGGACGCCCTTTATTGTGTGTCAGCATGCTTATGTGATGATACAGTCACGACAAGCATGCATTATGATAGAAAATAAACAAAAGAGCATCATTGTTAGCCTCGGATCCCCGATATGGCCTCAGACTGGCCGGAGAGCGGTTTGAGCAGTGAGAAAACAAGTCAGCTTTTTGGGTGGTCCACGTCTTTTTGTTTTATATTTTCCAAAAGTGCACAAAAGTGCATTGGCGGATTCGGGAGTGTGGCTTCTCCAGCAGCAGAACCCTGAATGATGGAAAATGGCGCCTTAAATACTGTTCAATCAACTGGGTGAAACCATTAAAACTCCATAGGTAATAAAAGTTAACCTTCGTGTCTCAAAACGAAGTTAAAATCCTCAACCAAAACCCTAAATATAAGTTAATACAAGAAAACCCATATTAGCAAATACATCTAAAAACCAAACACCTAAATACTAAACTAAATCCTAAATCCTTCTAAAAACTATGTTTAAAACTTGCTCCTCCTCTCGGTTCAGCCCGGAACCTTCTTTAGCAGTGTCTGTGCAAGGGGGAATCTTTTGCCTGGACAACGGACCGGAACACATGAGAAGAAGGTAAGTGAAGCTCTCCTCACACAACACACAACTCTCTCACCCACATCTTAAACCATTTCACAGCACACACATCAACAACTAAAAGAATCAGCCATTCTTAAATACACATATATTGCACAATGCTCAATTCAGCAATTAATTGTTGTGTTGCCTCCACAGATGGCTGGATCTACGGACGACAGAAAATTCAATAAATAAATTGAAAACAACAATTGTGTGCAAACTTATTTATATGTGCAAACAGCCTGATCTAAAAGTGCTGTGTGCTGCTCAAAGTGCTGGTGAACATTCAAAGTGCTGGAATAAAGTGCTGCGAGTGCTTAAATCAGGAACGAACTGCCTGTTACCATTAACAGACCGTAAATGCTCCAAATCAGTAAAGATAGGTTGGATTACTAGATTTGGCCTTAGTGCAATGAAGGAATCTTCATGGAAAAAGTCTGAATGGCAAAAACTACAACAGTGAAGGTGGTAGAGTTACTTTACCCTCGGTTTGTCTTAATAAGGGGCACATGGCTGTGATATTGTAGTTTAGCTACGACACATTAGCTGAAGTTGCATTTAGGCTCCGTTTACACAAGTGAAAGATGCATCATTTATACAATAAAGTTTCAGAAAAGTTGTGCTTTTACAGGTCAAGGTATTAAGAAATTGCTGAGAACAATGTAGTTCACATGCCAAAACCATCAAGTCCCAATTGATTGTTATGGTCCATATTAGGCCTCTTAAGACGTTACGTATCAGATCACAAACAGAGGCTTCAGTTAATTAAGGGAGTCTGAACAGGCTCAACCCTGGGCCTACTCTTAATAATATATATAGTTTTTGGATGAAACTGTGGTATATCCTAAGTTTTGCTTCTATGCTGATGACACTGTCATTATGGTGCATACACTCGTCATCCGTATGGACGAGGTTGTCTTGTTATTACAAGCTACAGAGCTCTGTTGTAAAGCAGATCGGTGGGTGTACATTGTTTACCTCACGTTGGATACAGGCTTAATGTGCCGTTCCTTTGCAGATGGACGTCTGTCATGTTGCTGAGACATTTTAGTGTGATAGTCAAGCTCCAAAGCTCACAGATGGCTCTGCTTGATTGCTTTCTAATACCGAGTCTTACACAGTAGTCCTTGCAACATGTTGTGACTATTGAAGTATTTCTGAGGGAGTCCCACAAGAGAAAAGTTAAGAGCAGGTTAATATTTGTCTTGGGATCTTTTGTATGCACTTGGAGACGTGAGCACAGTGTAAACAGACAGTTATCTTCATGGCGGCCAAGAAAGGAAAATATATTTAATCTGCACTGGTATAGATAATGAAAGAAATGTAATGGAAGCAGCTCCACAGTGTGCCTTTACAGAGCTAATGATGTCCAATTTGGATTAAAATCATCAAGGAACTTAATTTTTTTGGAGGTTTGTTTGCAGTGTTGAGCAGGACTATATTATACGGAGAAGACTTTGTGATATTTTGCCCCTCCTTTGTATGCTGATGATGTGGCTAGGACATTTCAAACACCTCAGAACAAACTGAGAGAGGCAACTAGAGAGTAATTGGTAATCAATTACTCAAGTTCAGAGCACTCGGTGAGGGACGTCAGTAGATTTCTGTGAGATCTTGCAGTACAAGGAACAACTGTTGGCATTTTCATCTGCCTCCATCAGTCTTGGAAAAAACTTGTTGCCACTTTTGCCAGTAAGACGCTCGTAACTGATCACAAGATAATAATGAAGTTCCTCAAAGGAGTTGTCGTCTGGGTTTTTAGTGTATGAGCTCATGCACTAATCTCATGTTTACTCAGTCATCCTGAAACACAACATGAAACTTGTTTTTTTTTTGTTGTGTGCATAGAATCAAGAGATGCGGAGCGAGAAATGACACCCAGATTTTGTGTTTCTATTAGTCTTTTCTCAGCAGTTTGAATGATTTTTTTCTTTAACAATATTTTTTATACATTTTAGTATAATAATAATATAATCTTCATGTAGGCTCAAATCTATGTCAATCCTTGTTAATAAATATATAAGGCATCGGCCTAAAATACATCCACCCTAGTTAAGACAAACAAGGGGGGGGGGGACACAGACAAAAAGAGGTTCATTTTGGGAATCAATGCATAACAGTTGATGATATTGTGGCTCTAACATTTTGTAAATACTGTAAAGATCCCAGACTCCCACACATGGAATGCAGTCCCCGATTATGTTGTGCCGTGACTTTATAGTCGGAGCAGCAGCATAAATCCAAAATTATAACATGTTTTTCCTAGTTAGGATGTTATAAAGCGACAAGTGATTTCTGTTGGTCATACCATCATCTGTTTAGCTTAGGATCCAGCTGAATTAAAAATAATGGCCAATACATTTACAGTGCTAGACCAACAACACTGCAATTTAAAAACGAGACCACATACTGTCAACATAGTCTTAGATTTACATTTCCAGCTGAGTGGTGAAACATTGGGGTCCATTTTGTTCTCTATGACTGGGGTGCACAATTCGGAACTGTATTGACTTGGTCTGATTACATACAGATACGTTCATAACGTCGGACCAGTCCTTTTGCCACTCTGAATCAACTTGGAATGTTTAAACCCCTCTCCCATGCTTCCTCTGTAGGCTGTGATGTCATAAGTGAGTTTACGTTAACGGCTCCGTAAAAAATTGTGACATGTTTCCTACCTTTGGAGAGAGAAAGAGCTTTTTCAACACGTGAAGTGGTGTTATTGACCTTTAATGTAGTGCCTATGGTCTCTAAATCCTGAATCTGTAGGAACCTGAAAAACTCTCCCTTGCAAAACAGTGTCGCGCCGCTAAACAAATCACCTCGTCTTGTAAGCTCTTTAAACCCAAGGTCATCCCAACCTGGCGGGAAGTCTGGATTACTTGATGTAGGGGTGAGAGGGGACGTTGGCTGAGCGTGGCCTTCAATAGCACGGACAAAACTCCACGCTCATACTCTAAAGTAACAGGATTAGTGCAAAAGTCAATGATAGAAACAGGGTTCTTCAGGAATAACAGATTTGGTAAAGGACACTCAGAAAGGGAAGATTCAATGTCAAGCAAAGCAACTTTACGACCTTATTTGATAGTAAAATAGGAATCATTTGCAAAGGGTCATAATAGTCTGAGTAGGATATTTATTTTAATAAGGGCAACCTTACCTACCCAAGAAAGGTAAAGGTGGGGCAACAGCGGTCTAGGTAAGCTTTTATAGTGTTCAATAGGGGAGGAAAGTTGGATTGATCCAATACAGGTATGATCCAATTTCTCAGGTAAAGAAAACCTGCAGGAGGATGTAGCTTTACTGGAGGCACATGTCAATGACCCAAGGGGCATGTCTTCAGATTTTTCCAAGTTAATTTTATATCCTGAAAAGGTTCCCAAAGTTAAAATTACTTTGATCAGACATGGAATGGAGATTTTGGGGTTGGACAAATGAATTAGTATGTCATCTGTATATAATGTAATTGTATGCTCCCTAAAGATACCAGATATTAAGGCCTTGTGCATTATTGCCTGTGCTATCTATATATATCAAAAAGCAAGGGGGTGAGTGGGTACAACATGAAACATTTGGAAACATTATCCACAGTAGCTCCATGAAGTTAGCATTAGAGGCGCTGGCTTACCTTTAAGGTGTATTAGTCATTCGTGTCAATAGTTTTGTTCGTTCAAAAATCAGTTTCTATCAAGAACTGCTGTTAGGCCCATTTCTGCATCTCCACTAAAACGACAGGAGTATGTACAGTTAAAAAAATAAATAAATCCAGGCCCCGTTTACAGGACGTTTAAAGTAAAAACAATGTCCATTTCCACGGAAATTTAAAAAAATGCTGAAAAAGGTGTATGTAGCGTGCAAAGGCCACAAGTTGGCAATGTTGTTTGATTTTATAATGAAACCACACACACACACACACACACACACACACACACACACACACACACACACACACACACACGAGTGCAAAGAACTATGTGAACGTTAACAATGGTGAGTACAGGGACCTTCGTATGGACAGACGACCGAATTGGATTGTTATTGCAGGTGATTGTCAACCAAACATCCACCAAGTGGTAATGGAGTCATGTGACTCTGGAGGCCACCATTGCTGTTATTGTCCGTCTTACTGCTCTTAAAAAGTTCTCCATCAGAGCACAAGCAAAGGCTTCTTTTAACTAAAGGAGTCCCCCCACGGCTCAACCCTGGTTCCACTTGTCTTTACAATATATACGCACTTTTTGGATAAAAATGGGGCACACCCTAAGTTTTGCTTCTGAGCTGATAACACGGTCATATACAAACATTCTCATCCAGTATAAAGTAGCTTGAGATGTTGTTTAGTTGTGTGGTGCTCTCGAATAACCAAAAATTTGAAATTGTATGACAAAAAAAAAAAGGGAGTAAACAGACATTTGTTGGACAGATGACAAAGTTGGATTGTTGTTACGGTGACTCTCAACTATTAAACTACCAAGTCCCAGAAGAACATGGCCATTGTTGTCTTTGTCCATCTAACCGGGCATGTGCAGAACTATTGACTACTGCTGAGGTGTGCATGTGCAGTGGCAGTGTTTCAGAAAAGTTGTGTTTTACCCAGTTTCCATTGACACAGAGTTGAAGCATTTTCAAAAAGTTACACCTGGGAGTTGTTTTCAAAAATTTGTATTTTCATTTACCATTGTCATGTAAACGGAAGCCCAAAACACAATGAAAGTTTTCCGTTTTCACTTGAAACTGAGAAACTAACTGATCCAAATTAGGAGTATGTGCCACCATTCGACTTTAACTGATGTAAGTTCAGCTGAACCTAATGACCTGCACAGCACCGGCCGTCATCATTGTGCTTTAAGAAAGTGATCGCTCTGTCTTCATGTCATTCAGTGTCACAGCAGAAACATGAGATCTCTTCCTATTTGCTCAAGGTTGGGGGTCAACCATATTTAAAACCATGGAAATCCAGCCCAGCTTGTTCATCCACATAAGTGCAGCTCTGTGTTGAGCTTCCTTGTTTTGATTACAGGAAAATATTTTTGGCAAGTGTGGTGGGGTTTTTTTTTTTTCCTCAAGAAATTCCTTCTAGAGTCATTCAAGTATTTCTATTCTATTTTATTCTATTTCTAAAATGGAAGCAAAAAAAAAAAAAACACAGCGTTGCATGTAAAATATTCTGTTTGAATGTAGTAGGCAGCAATGCTAACACACGGTGCTTTATCTCATTGTGTACTTATTAAATAATCCTCGTAGTGACTGCACGTTCCCACCGAGGAAAGCACGCATCTGTGTGAGCTGCCAGCAGCTGTTTGTCCTGGCAAAGTAACAAAACAAATACAGGACCAACATGTCGGCTGGAATTTGTTTATTGACGTAAACAAAACTACAAAAATAAATTTAAAAAAGACCCTTGACAGGGGAGTGGTGCCACATGAGTTCGGGGTTTCGGTGTGCATCCACACTTCATATATTGCATAACGTACGTGTCAATAGAGCTCCAGTAAAAAAGTAAATACATGATTTCACCGCATCCGTGTACCAAGGGACTAGAGACTGGTTTGCATTGAGCAGCACGGCAGGAGAAATGCTTTGGGAGTTGCTGAATCACTCACAAACCATTTGTTTATGTAGAGAATAAAGGGTATGATTTGAACTTGTGAGGTGATCTTGCAGCGCCATAAACAGGCCGGAGCAAATTTTTCATCTGTTACAAAAGACAAAGCAACAGGGCCAGGAACATATATGTAGATATATGTGTAATACTTTAATACACCTCTGGTGTAGGGATATCATAAAATCCAACAGCAAATTGTAGGACCAGTTGATATTGAACACACAACTGAACCAATATAAAGAAATGTATACAAAATAAATACACATAATATACATAATAAAGATTAAAAAAAGAAAGAAATATTCAAAGAATAATATATGCACCATTTTTACACCTGAAAAGAAGACAGTGTTATACAAAGTAAATCTGGAAAGGAAAAGAAATGTGCAAAACAAAGCATTTGGACCACAATGTTGTCATAGATAACTGATGTCTCTGCCTGCTGTAAGACTTTCTGTATGCGTACGGTAATCATCATCTTTCCAAGATGGCGGACATCGGGAGGCACTTGTACATTGACCATTGAAACTTGTAGCATTTTGACTGTTTCAGTGTCGGTGCTTGGTTTGAAATTTGCCAGGAAAACATGTCCGTTGCCCGCGTTTGTCATATTGTCCCCTCAAAACGCTGATTCGTTCGCTCAGTACAGGGCGTCCACTCTTATCGGGTACCCTCGCCAGAGGTTCTACCTGTATACCTTCTTTTCGCAAAAACCGCACAAAAATGAGGTCTGTGTCTCAGCGATGAGACAACTTGTATTTAATAGGCATGCCAGGAATGTCAAACTCTCTTGGTGTGACTTTCAGTGTCTTTACAGCATCTTCTTACCGGACTGTAAACCACAGCGTCATCTGCATAAAACATGTAGTCATGCATTACTGACATTCTTCTGAGTCACATATTGATATACTAACTTACTAAAAGAAGGAGGCAATATGAGTCTCTGGTGCACCTGTTGTAACTTTTAAAGATATGAGAAACCACCGCGTTAAACCGATCATCTTCCACCAGAGGAAGTTACAACATGAGCTGTCAGCATAATCTGACAGAACCATCAGTAAACAGAATGTGGGGGAATTTTTAGTGCCGCGTTGTTTCCAATATCCAGTGATGACTAAATAAAATGTCACATGACATCATGTGACAATGTTAATGTGTTTAAAAAGTTTTTCCACCCCATTTCCACGGACATTGAGTGTTTTCAAAAAGTTGTGCAAAACGAAACAAAAGTTTGTCTGTATTTTCACAATTACTACTGGGAATGACTACGATCTCAACATGAAGCCAATTTTAATGAAACTTTCCGGTACAAAATACTGTGAAATGTTCATTAAACATCTACAGCTGTTGCATTATGGGAGTTTTTACAAAGTCAAACTGACAATATGGCTTTGAGGCGAATGCTAGCTTTCTATGTCAGCGTGGGTTTCAGTGTTTCCAAATCTAAGAAATTTCTTAATATATATATAGATTTTTTCTTTAAAATGTTTTCAATTTAATTGGTTTGACCGGATTAAAGCCTCTTGCAGGCCGGTTTTGTCCGACAGGCCTTATGTTTGACACTAAAATATCATTTTTCTGAAGTAGTTAAGATGTTCTACTGTAGAGGATCCTTTTATTATTTAGTGTCATCTTAATTTGTCAGTTTTTGAAATTCAGTCAAATTTTCCATTTCCCACTTCATCAAGATCATTGTAATACTTTTTGCACTATTGACAAAAAGTGACTTTTCAGACATCCCGGGTTGGAGGGGAAATAGTTTTTTTTAAATTAAATTGCATGAGTTTTAATACGTTTATATTTATTCCTTCCTTGTTCCATCATTATTCCACTTAGTTGTTCATCTATCAAGTTTGAATTTCATACATGAACATTGTTTTTCTAATAATATCCGATTGATTCTTAAACAAGGAAAACCGTCAATAAACTAACTCTTGGGCTTAGAGTTAAAATATAGAACAAAATAATCACAAAATCCAGATACAAATGACTTAAGCTGATAATCCCATGTTTTAGATAGGAGCTATTAAACACCCAATGAAAGCAGCTTTGACAGAAGGAGTAAACCCTGTCTGCATCAATAGACTGATAACATCAAAACCAGAATTTAAAACCAGACCGAATCCGGGTCGTGCATCACTGCCCGTAAACAAAGAGCTCACACTCCGACCGGCCGCAGCTTTGTGAGAAAAAAAAAACAGAGAATCAAGTTACAAAGACAGAGCGACCGAGACAAACAGAAAGCTTTTATTAATGAAACTCACATTAGCTGTAAAGACAAAATACACTTCTGGTTTTCAATCAATTAATTTAAATATTCATTATAATCAAAACCTAAAAATGGAGAGTTCACTAAAGTGCTGTAATAAATAATCCTAAAAGCTACTTCCTCTCCTTCCTACTAAAACTGAGCTTTACTCTTCGAGCTCGTAAAGTTTCTTCAGATCTGACTTCAACACCTCTTCGTCCTCCTCCTCCTCGACCTCCACCTCGATGCCGTCCATCGTCTTCTGCAGCTGCTCCTTGATGCGGTTCAGCTCCAGCAGTCCGTCCTGCAGGTCCTTGCACACGTCGCGGATCTTCCCGGCGAACTCCGTCTTGGCGCCTTTCCTCAGCTCCATGGAGTCCTTGGCGAGGAAGAACACGTCGAGAGCGAGGAAGAGGCCCGACATGACTCCGGTGGTGACGCTCATCACCTGGGCGGCCTTGGCGGCGCCGCCGGCCACGGTGAGCACCTGGACCGTGTTGATCAGGCTCTCGGTGTTGATGACCAAAGCTTTGCCGGCCCGGCCGCCCTCCTTCATCACGTGCTTGACGTTTTGGTTCAGGTGCTTCTTGGCGATGCTCTCGGCGTACTGCTCGAAGTTCCACTCCTCCAGCGTCTCCATGCCTTCCTGTTGGCCAGAAATCAGGGAAGGACTTAGAAGTTGTGGCTTCACCGCTTCAGCGGTCTTTAAAAACATTCGGGCGCCGTTTACAACGATTCAAAGTGGAACGCGTTTTGACACCTGGAGCCCCCACTACTGGCCAAACATGCCAACTACATGTTTAAGCATTTTTAAAATATTTGCTGTGTAAAGGTGTAACGACAACACAAATCGATGAGTTTTCACTCGAAGCGTCGTCATGGAAACAGGACTTTGGTCACCTCCATTCATAAGTCTTCTCCGGCAATCAATCATACAATCCCAAACACTCGTACTTTACCTAATAATAAAAAAACTCCACAATAATGTAATCATTTTGGTTTTTTCTTCATGTAATAAAAGGCCTAACATAACTTTCCATAAGTATATTATATATTGATGTAAATTGAGAAAATCCCACAAAACTTGAAAAAAAACCTTTTATTTTGAAGAAATCCTGTCCTATATCTTAATGACTGGGTTTTTTTCAAATATAGATGGATGGGAGAGTCATACTCATTCGTTGAGGATACAAACTAACACTTTCAATTATAGCTGTAAAAGATCTATTACTATTTTATGACATTATAGGCAGGTTGTTACGTTATTGGTCGTTACAAGTCTTCTGTTACTTTCTTTCCAAACCACTGCAAAAATCCAAACTTCGATCTGCTTCAACTCAGTCAGAGCAGCTCAAAACCGCCAGAATACATTCTGTATCCGTTATTTTAAATTCAGTTTTCCTGGAGGACATGAAAAACCTGCTCAAGTTCTCACCTGCAAAAACTCCAGGCAATCCTTGATATCCTGAATCTCATCCTGGTAATCCTGGATCATCTTCTCCACCTTCTTGCGGTCCGTCTTGGAGTGGACCGTGTCCGTGATGTTGGCTGAGGCGGACGCCACGCCGCCCGCCGTGGCGATGCCGATGCCCACAGCCGTGACGATGAGCGAAGTCCCCGCGGTGAAGGGCGCCAGGATGAGGCCGGTGATGGTGGTGATCGAGCCCGCCACGCTGGCCACGCCGCCGCCCACGCTGGCCGTGACCGTCTTCTTGTGGAAGTTGTCCGCCGCGTCGGCCAAGGCCAGCAGCTCCAGGATGCGCTGCTGCAGGGAGGCGCCGCGCTGGTTGAAGAAGCGCACGAAGAGACGGGCCGCCATGAAGACTCGGTCGGCCGCTTCTTCCACCACTCTGACGGAAGAAAACGCAGAAATTCAGGTCGAGACGAAACTGAAGTGTGAATTTTAACCACGGTCAAATTTAGTTTCAGGTGAATAAGCAGAATTTGTGCGACTTTATTTCTGACCGTAAACACGAAAACGGCAGGAACGCTGAAAATGATGTCGTGTTCATGTTAGGCCAGGAGTGGGCGCTGTTTGTTGCTTTTGTAATGAAACCACAAATATGCGGATATAAAACAACACATTATAAATGTTAACACACTAACTTATTTAAGAGTAGATGGAGCTGGAAAATTTTTTATGCAGGGCACCGCCGCCGTTTCTACGGAGACAGTATTTTTTTAAAAATTTAATTTTCCAGTTTTTCCTCTCTCTAGAGTGATGGGAGCATTTTTAAAAAGTTGTGTTTTCCTTCATTATCCATGGAGGCAAATGGAGGATTTTTTAAAAGTTGCTTCCCCCCCCCCCGTTTCCATGGAGATGATTTTGAAGCATTTTTCCCAGTTTCCACAGTTGGAGCAATAAATGCACATTTGCAACTTTGACCAGTGACATCTGACCGAGTAAAAATTGGTAAACAATGAGTTACTTTTTAAAAGTAGTTAGTGGGTTTCTTTTCGTCGTCACCCTCCGGCTTGCTTCACTAATGAACACATATCTTTAGTATTCAGTACCGCTGGCTATTAACTTAATATGAAGTTACAAGAATGAATCAAAGGAAAACAGCTGAGATGACAGGAAGCCATTATTTATTCATTCAAGGCTACAAATTCCTTGTAGGATATTTAAAAATAAAGCCATAGAAAGTTCTGGTGAAATACAAGGAGTATAAAGCTAAACACTGTGCATGAATAAAACCAATAAATAGCTGATGAACAAACAAGTTTTCATCTTCATACGTTTAACCCTCACGTGCTGTTCACGCCTACATGACGTCTTTCCTTTGTGAACGAGGTTAACAACATCCTTTAAAAACACAATTGGAAAGAAAAGACTAGGCAAACTGGTTATACAAATGGATGATTAATCCCTTACGAACGCTTTAGATAGCAGGGGAAAGTTATTTTGGGAGTTTTGAGACGCTCACATTTCATTAAAACATCAGTTATGATGTCAGGACATAAAAACCAAGACAAAAAAAAATTGCGTTTTCTCCATTTTGGGGGGGTTATTTCAGAATAGGAATACCGAGTTGGAAAACACAAGAGGGGTGATTAAGTGGTTAAAAATAATTCCTGTACGGTTCGGGTTGTGCTTTCTTTGAGCTGTGACGTGTAGATTATGTAATACAGGTTTGAAAACTGCTGTTCAGATGCTTTCTGAGTACAAAAGGAAATTGCACAACATGACGACCTATTCTTACACTTCCTCACAGGTGTGAATTCAAGCCAATAAGAATAGACTTCAGGATTTTACAAGATTAAAACATCATCATCAAAACAATTGAAATATCAGGGATTTTAAAATGTCCGTACTGTCAGAGGCTCTTTTTAAGCATTTGTTTTTGCGAATATTAAACAGTGTTGTGCTCAAATTTGATTCCATCATAAAATACTCACTCTTCAGCTTCATCGTTTTTAATTGCCTCGTTCCACTCGTCCCATCCTGAGACACAAACAGGAAGTGAGTATATTTACAAGCTCCAGTAAACTCGCTGGCCAGTAGGATATGACGTGTACCTTCCACGGATCTCCACCACGACAGAAGACCGTCTTCGTCCTGGAATCGAGGAGTTTGAGACGTATTAGGTTATTAGAGAGTCCAGAGATTACAGCGGGTCAGCACACATCGTCAATGAAACATGTGGAGTGGAGCGTACGTCCAGAGGGTCCTGGAAAGTTCCTTCACTGGGTATGGGGACTTCTGCCATCTCCAAGGTCTGAACCTCCACCACCTCCTAAAAGAGAAGACACACACTGACTGGAGGGAAAACCTTCATGCCTGATGATTAGGACCCCACAGAGTTTTACTGATTCAAATACCAGGGAGTACAAAATTTTGACGACAGATTAAATGTTCCCATTTTTAAAGAAAAAAAGAAAAAGGAAAACCTGTTTTTGATGGCCAAGATATAGTTCCAAACACTTGTTATAAGGACATAAATTGAAGGGAGAACATTTGACCATTTCCAGATACTTTTATCAGAAATTGTGTGGAAGAAGCAGTATATAGTCGAACATAAAATAAATTACGCTGGTGCCGCCTCCAGGACGTTATAAAGCAAACTGAATCTGTGCGGGTAAAAAGAAGCTTCTGCACTGGAAATCTGCCGCTTTGAGTGTCACTTCATGTTCCACTGCATTTTTCTTGGTTCCACGGAGGGAGGGAGCAAGAAAACCGTGCATCTTCATCGATCAGATGGCAGAATTTGATCTAATTATTCCAGGATTTCAAATCTGACTGCATCATCACTGTCCGGTGATGATGTATTAGGCAAGGAGCTGTTCACTCTATGTGTCACGAATCTATAGGAAATAACAGTTTCACTTTCAGAAATACATTGAACTTTTTCATGATATTCTAGTTTTTGGAGACGTGCCTGTAGTCCATCTGTTTTTTCATTCCAGCATCTTTTGACAAGAAGATTTCATCAATAACTCATCGTGATGAGTCATGTGATCAGAAGCTGTTATGGACAGGAAACGCAGGCAGGCGTGGCGAAGAAAAGCGGCTGAATTATGATGAGTAATCGCAGTCGGTTATGTACAGAAGAGCATCAGGGCCACTCATGAGAAACTAAATTATATAATCATGTACTTCAAGAAAAACAAAAGCTAAAAATAGGTTGAGCAGCCTCTGCTGGAATAGCCGCTCATTAAAGAATTAACAAGACTGCATTACTGAATGACGTTTTTAAAACTATGCTGAATTTGTCGGGAATCGAATCGAATATTTGGAGTCTAGAATTCTACCACGAGAAAACCATAATTACACACAAATAAATAAGCTTTACAAGACTTCTGTCACCACATCGGTTATATATAGTGGATTATTAGAAAACAGGGAAATTCTGTGTAAAACAGTGGGCAAAACCTATATCGTCAGAATTATGTGATTTAATGAGATTATTTGGGCAAATGAATTGGGCTCGACCAGATGAGACATTTCCACTTTGTAATTACACTTTTTGCATGATAAGAATTAATTTTTTCTCATATATATGTATTTTTCCCCCATTGATTGTCCCTAATACGTCACGTAAAGGTAAAAGCTGTTCTCACAGTTTACTGTAAAGATATTGGCTTTCCCAGGTGATTGGAGGAAACTGCATGTTCAAACAGCTCAACGTCTGCAGGCTTCATTTTCAGCTCCACCAAAGGGGTTACTCTTTAAACAACGTCTTTAAGAACAATTGTAATAAAAGGCAGACCTATTTATGAGTGCGTATATCATTTCCGTCGCTTTAGGTGATGTACATTGTGCCTGTGCAGACGACCAACCTGTGGCGGTGCTTGGCTGTCAGAAGTGGAGTCCTGTTGAGT
Source organism: Lipophrys pholis (assembly GCF_963383615.2). Taxonomy (NCBI): domain Eukaryota; kingdom Metazoa; phylum Chordata; class Actinopteri; order Blenniiformes; family Blenniidae; genus Lipophrys; species Lipophrys pholis. The sequence continues at coordinate 13,172,048 of NC_137646.1, read as the reverse complement.
CAAACACACAATGAAAGAACATCTGGAAACATCTCAAATTAAATGAGCGGAGAGAGAACACTGAAAAACGATGAACACTTTACACTCCCGTACAGAAAATAAGTTAAAAATAAAAAGGTAAATCTATATATACGCCAAACTCACCTTGGTTCCTGAGCCAAATAATGCAGAAGGAAGAATCCGCTTTAATTTGAATGTCTACAGGAGAAAGAAAATACAAATATTCTTCACAATTTGCATGCACGCACAGACAAATAACGATATAATGACATAACAAAACCAAAACTAAATCTTTCAAATGCGTTTGCTTTGCTCCTCATGTGTCCTTATGACACTTTGGATTACATCGTTTTCCACAGGTGACCGGTCTCATGAGGACACGCTCGCTCTGCTGCAGGAATGTCAATAAGACGTGGGTTACGTACCATAGTTCTCTTCTTCGGCGCCACAGTCGGCCGGGACTGCGGCTCTGCGATGGCGTCTGCCTCTGCGATGGCGTCGACATACCAAACCGACTGGGAAGGAGACATTTTTGGGGGGGGAAATTTCAGAGAACTTCTACCTCCGAGAAGGATTTACACAAGTGATCAACTGTTCCAGAAGATTGCATAAGAAAATACTGAATGGTATTAAACCTTGTCACATTGCCCATATCTGTCACATTTCGGCCAATCGAAGACTTTGATTTGTGTTGAAAGTTAAAAGAAACTTTTTTCTTAGTCCTGATGATTCACAAAACTCCACGTCAGGTCCGTTAAAACATCCTGGTGAACCTAACTGGAGTATTTGAGTCATTAAAACATTTAGGTAACCTAGTTCTCATGTTAGACGGTGAGACACGAACACTAGAGTTACAGGAATGGAACAGATTCTTTTATATAAATCTTGACACTTTCACGTGACTAATTTGCTTTATCCATCACAACTTCCCGGAAAGAAAAACTTTGGCGGTTTTGATTTATCTTGATAAATGTTTGGACAACTGCTGTTCACTGAGCAACATTAACAGAAGATGAGGCTTTTTCCTGGGCTGGACGACATCTTTTCATCACTTCGTCTCTTTTTAACAGCGAGGAAATCAGAATAAAGACACCGAAGCTCACGTGTCTTTCTATCGTGTTGTCGTCCAAACTTTCAGAACTGGAGGAGCTCTCACTGTGAATCGCGTCGCTTGCCTGAGGGAAGAAGGAAAGAAAATAAAGGATTATGAGTTTGTTTATGTGACGTCCTCTCAGACAATCGGACACAGTGCCATGCTGTGTGTAAATGTCATGTTTGGTTTGGCACAGGAGAACGTCACGGCGGGGATTTCAAAGAGCAGCTGTGAGAACCGAGCTTACCAAACCTGTCAGCCATTCGTCAACATGAGCCGGCGATCAGTGCATGTGCGTCACTGCTCGGAGCATTACAATAAATTAGAAATATAAAAGAGATGGTTCACATTCCTCATGCACACTCACCTCTGTGGCGGTGGAGGAAACTGCAGAGTCCGTCTCGTCTGCCACCTGCAGCACGACAGAATTAACAACTCAACATCAAGAGGCGAAGTTTGTAATGAAGAGTCGAGACGTCCGTCGTTTTTATGATACCTGTGCGACGGATCTGAAGGGGTTAACTTTCTGCATCATGCCTCTGAACCCCCCCGAGTGGGTCTAAGGAAAGAGACGCAGGCATTGATATAATCATTGTGTGGCTATGAAGCTGAAGGCAATGAATCCATAAGCACAGCCTCAATCAACGCAGAGGCTGAAAATGTTTTCTTTGGCACCATCTAGTGGTGGTTAGAAGAATTGCATCCATTAACTACCAGCGCCTTAACGTGGCTCCAGCGGACCCCAGAAATAGGATGGGTCAGTGCCATTAGTGGTAATTAATAACCTTTAAATTTTAATTTTAGAGTTCATCTTTGTTGTGACGCAGAGAATACGTGATGAAAATGTCTACATTTTCACAATTACTACCAAGAATAGTCCAAAGAAAATGTCCACATTATGTCACAAAAAACTTCTCCCATCGGCGTTGCATTATGGGTGTTTTTACAAACTCACCCTGACAACACGGCTCTGAGGCCGAAGCTAGTTTACAAGGCGGTAATTTGTAAAAATATAAACATTTGCATGATGTATACTCTGCTCAAGTGTAAATTTAAGGCTAATTATTGCTCCATTTTACCAGTCCGGCTCACTGGAGGTGAAAGATGGGCTGTATATGGAACCCTGAACTAAAATGTGTTTGACCACCCGGTCAAACACACGAGAGAGAGAAAAATAGATTCCCTCTCTATGCATCTTCCCACTTCATATTTGTGGTCCACTTAACGTTCTGTTGGAAAATAATTTTTTTTTTATTTAATGACACCGTCAAACCCAAAGCCACCTGCTTCTCTGGTAAGTCTGTTAAGCTTCCACTGCTGGAGGAGAGCTCGTCGTCTAAAGGCCGGGCGTCCTGAAAGCAGACAAAACCGCAGTTGTTGTAGTCATTTCTAAACAAGTATAGAAGTAAATAAGCCTCGTTGTAACACACGTTACCTTTGGGTGTGACAATCTGAAGGGGTTGACCTTCTGAATCATTCCTGTCATCATACCGGGGTTCTTAAAAAGGTGGAAAAAAATAAATAAATCAACACGAGCGAGAAAATTCTGATTTAAAATCAGCGTGTCAAGCAGATGAAGACTGTGGTTACCTGTTTGTCTTGAGCTTCTTTTTCAATCTCTTCTGGATCTGTAGGATCTTCTTGGAGTTCATTTTTTGGAACCTAAAAATAAAAAACTATTTAAAAATAAAAATGTTCAAAATATGAAATAAACAGAATAATTTCAATGTTACACTAAATCATTAAACTCACAGAAACAAAGGCATGACAAATAGGCTAGACGAGACTGGGTAATGAATTCAGATTGTTTATTCTAATATAATTCTATTCGTTTTTGCATTTTCGCCTCAGAAAAGTTTTGCATTTAAACAGCAACATTAGAAAACTATTTATATTCAAACAATGCAGTTAGCATGGCAGGCCACGAGTTAGCGCTGTTGGTTGTTTTGTAATGAAACCAGATACAGAACAAAACGCTATAATATGCGAGCACACACACACACACACACACACACACACACACACACACACACACACACACACACACACACACACACACACACACACACACACACACACACACACACACACACACACACACACACACACACACACACACACACACACACACACACGCACACGCACGCGCACGCGCACACGCACACGCACACGCACACGCACACGCTCATTCATTTTTCCACAATTTCACATATACAACAACGATTTTGATTTGTGCCTGAATTCTCGAAAAATTATGGGGAAAAAATGGACGCCCACAGCGATAGGTGAGGTTTTCTGGTCATTTCACTGTATTCTGCACCAGAAAGTTTCATTAAAACTTGTTGGACTTGTAATATGTTTAAATTGAAAAAGGTATTGAGGGATGATTTTATCAGTCGTCACTCGTCTGTAAGTGGCTCCTGAGCTCATGAGATTAAATAATTCTCAAACTTAATATTTTAGAGAGCAAGGGCTTGTGGGTTACGGTGTTGCACTGTCAAATGGTGGCGGGGCTACAATCTGTACAAATCATCACTGTTTTTGTTATTTGGGTGTCAACGACATTGATATATTAAGAAATAAATAAAAAATAAATCTTGTGTGTGATTTGCGAAGCTGTAAAGGGGGCAGGACTCAAAAGCGATACTTCTTCCTACCGCCTTTTTGAACATGCGACACAAAATGTAAAATTGTCGTGTGTGTCGAGTTGATCTCTGGGTGACTCACTTTTTTTTATTCACTCCGTTTGTTTCTCGTTTCTTATTGTACATGTTCGCAAATAACTAAATGAAGTTCACATCGCGTGTTTTAGAGCAACTTAAAAATGGAGGCGGGCAGCAGTTTGGACGCCTCTGGTCTGAACACTGAACAGACACTGTACCTTTGCAGTGGACTTGAAGGGGTTGACTTTCTGCATCATCCCCTTCAACATACCCGGGTTCTGAAAATCAAGAAAACCCAGAGAAAATAAAGACCAGGAACACAAACTTGACCTTATTGTTTCTTGGATAGTATAAAACTCTGAGCCTTTTCATACCTGAGTGAGATCGGGAACTTTCCCCTGATCCAGCGACTCTGATGAAGCAGCTTTAGTGACCTGAGAGAGGTGGAATCACATGAGGAGGCGACCGACTGACACTAAACCTCCATTGTTGGAGTCACACTGCCGCAGCGTCACTGCTTTACCTGCGAGGTCGACTTGAATGGGTTGACCTTCTGCATGACCCCTTTAAACACGCCGGGGTTCTGAAAGACGTGCCAGGGTCGGCAATGCCACAAATATATGCAAGTGTAAGGAGTTCACATCGCAGCAGTACATTTAACTGTAATACTGTACGTTGTTATGATTTATTTTCAGGGTTTCTATCAACATATCAAAGATGGAAGTGGAAATGGGCCCGTCAATAGAATAATGAAGCAAATCGAGAAATTGGTCATATTGTGGAATAACACTTTTTTTTTTTTTTTTAACTTTCATATATATATATATCAAAATAATGGAGACAATTAAATGAAAAATCAACACGTTTGAAAAGGATGCCAGCCTGTTTGCGTCCTGTCATTTTTATTTTTACAACCAATCACATACTTAGAAACAAACACAAAAAGCAAAGAAAGCAACCAGCAATGTGAAAACACCTTGTGGTTGTTCCACTTTCTTCTTCTCCGTACCTGCTGACCAACGCTTGTTTGAGCGGCTTCATGGTGCGACTCTGCCCGAGCTGCTCTGCTCCACAGACTGAAATACTAAATGTTTTAAAGTCCCATGTGCAGATGGATGTTTGAAAAAAAAAAAAAGTTGTTTCTTCTTAAATTATACTCCCCCGTCTCTTTTAACAAACAGTTTCTGGATGTTTCCTGGGACTGAGCTATGTGATGCTGTAAATGTTTTGGACGGTAAGAATAGTGGATTAGTTTGGTCTCTATGATCCTTACGGCCTTTGTTTGCAGTGTAGACAGTGAATGGAGTGTATTTTTGAAGGTATTACCCCCAAAATCTCTGCACAAGTGTGGCAATCTTAGTAAACATTATAGAAACTGTATTTATTTTTGAATAATGTCCTTCCATAAGCATGATTAGACGCAACGTTTCGGAAACGTGATGTCAGAGACTTAATGGACACGTCTGCAAAACATCTTGTATCGACAAAACTTGTCAGAACTGATTTTTTTTCCAACAAAATCATTACATCGTTTCATATTTTAGTCAATTTAGTTGCACTCTAGGTTATAAACTTCTAGTGCAAATATAATCTCACCTGTGTGGCGTCTGTCTGCTCCTGTGGCTCTGAGGACGCTGGGTTGACCGAGGGGGACGCCTGAATAAAAAGACATTAGATGAACTTTACATTGAATTATTTTTCTTTATTAATTTTGTCCATGACTCTACCTGCGACGTAGACTTGAACGGATTGACCTTGTTCATAACCCTCATCACTCCTGTCCTCTGGTGCAGAAACCACGAGTTTCAATACATTTAATTTTTAATAAATCTTTCAGATTATTAATGGACATAAGCGTTTCAATAAAGAATAGTGTTTAAAAATCCCTGAAATGAATCACAATAATCTACTTCTTCCAACCTTTTTTCTTGGGCTCGTCTCACTAGAAACTCCATTGTTGTTTTCCTGGATTTAAAAAACACAATGTTGAATTGTGACTGTAGTGAGTATAATCCTGGAGGCTCATTAATCTGAGCATTTACCTGTGATGCTTCCGTCATCCCTGCATCCGGTGTGTTCTGTGTGGCAGTACTGTCAACATCCTGGTGATAAAACAAACAAAGAAAACCTAGTAAATATATATGTAGACATACACAAAATGTATCTTTCGATTCTGCATTGTGATACCTGTTTATTGGGTCGAGGTGGGAGCTCTGGGGTCGGCGCTGTGGAGGCCTTTTCTCTTCTGAACATGTTCATTCTGAAATACAAGTAAAAACATGGAACATGTACATTGCATCCCTGAACAGTGTCGTCAACCGCTGCTCGATTCTGGACTCAGTGTTGAGTCACGTCCACAAACTTGATGTTTATATTTGTATTTTTTACTTTGAATTTTATAGCGTGGGGGGAGGAAGAAGTACAACGTTTTACCTTTCAAACCCAGAGGGGCTTAAAACTATTTTGAAAGAGCACACGTTTCCATTATTCTTGTAAATAACGGGGAATAATTTGAATTATAACATAAGCTTTTATGCACAATAGAGAAAGAGAGAGAGGGGTGGGAGAAACAGTTTTCCAACATCTAAACTTTGTTGCCTTTTAAAGTATGAAATGTGCTTCACAGATAAAAGATTGGTCGATATAACCAACAAAATTTCCTATTTTTTTTTTTAAAAAAGTCTAACTGGCAAAGTTACATTTCTTATATAGTCCCTCTGTAATGATCAAGTACATCTCATAATGGGAAGTGCGTTAGAAAACTCGGCTCTTCAGGAGTATACAAATATCCGAGCTTCCTTTTGTGTACATGAACGCACCGAACTCCAAACGTTTATAACCACAATAAGCCTGAAATGTCATCAACTAAAGTCTTTACACAAGTTTTACTGTGGTTCTGTTGTTAAAGTAACTAACGCCGATTGATTGAACGGGTCTAGAGGAGTTGTTTAATGTCATAAACTGCCTTTTTACTGGCACGGGATATTGACACCAGCACGTTTAACCAAAGTCGTCTGAAAGTTGAATGCGGTTTGGCGCGAGTCGCTCTCGCCGAAACAGCGTCACGCTTCTTCTTTTTGCGCCCGGAGGAATGTTTGACAAACCGCAGCAGAAAACACAACAAGCAGGACAACGAATCAAAACAGGAAGCCTACCTCGGTGTGTGGCCGGAGAAACGAGACAACGAGAAAAACAACACACACAGCGGAGGATTAAAAAAAAAAAAAAGTGAAGTTTGTAGAGCCGGGTCTCTCACTTCCCCGTCACGAGGCGGAGGAGTCAAACCGGTTTTCAAGGCACCTGACGGGGACGCTCCGCGGCTCGGCTGCCGCCAACAATACGACTCTTTCTGCTCCGATTTCACAGAAGTTTGAGTTTGAAAGAAGAACAATACATCGGGTCGGTCCACGCCCTCAAATCTGTGAATAAAGATGCTTTATCTGTGTCACCTGTGTTACCTGTGTCACCTGTAGGGGGCGTGGCTTCGTTCGATTAAAACCACGCTCGTCTTCTTTTATAGAGATGATGAATCAGTGGCAAACATAAGGTTTATGGGTCGAAACTAGGAAGTTAGAAACTCCAATCCGGCAAAGAAAACCGTCAAGAAATTTGTAAAAATTTTAAGGAAAACAGATTTAATTTTTTTTCTTAAAAATAGTGGACACAACAAAACTTTAGATGAATTAAGAAAATAGTGGATTACTTGTCATTTAAGTGATTAACACGTGCGATCAGAAGAAATGCAGAGTATGAAGCTTTTATAGAAGCCCACCATGTTTCTGCTGTGCTTCTACTTTGATTTTTCAAGGCCACCAAAGTTTATCCTCCTTGTTTAGATTAAAAAGGCTGAAAGGAGTAAGATTAAGTAATCTTACATGCTAAACCTTTTTTTTTTTTTTTCCTTATTGTATACTAGGGGTGTCAAACACAAGGCCTGTGGGCCAAAAATAGCCAGCAAAGAGGCTCCAATCTGGTCAAACTGCCAAGCAAATTGTAAAAAATCTCAAAGAAAACAAGCTGAGGTGACGGTGATGCCATCAGGAAAAAAAATAGCGTTAGCCTCAAAGGCATGCTGTTCAAGTGAGTTTGTAAAAACATGCATAATGCAGCAGCTTTTATTGACATTTCATTGTTTTGCACCAGAAGGTTTCATTAAAATTGGCTTTATGTTGAGATTGTCATTTTCATCACGTATAATCTGCACCTCTAAAGTTCAAATTTAAAGGTTATTTGGAATTATTTTACCAGTCCGCAACTCTCATGAATTTTATGTTTTTATTCCAGCAGTACTTTAATATATTAGCTCGCTGGGTGATCACTTCCCTCTATCTACCACAAGAGGGAGCCATCCCACCACCACAGTTGAAGAATCACTGCACTGACAACTTAATAAACGCCTACAAACTCACAGGAAATCAGAAACAGAAAGAAACATGAAACACCAACCAGTAAATATGAAGTTGGAAAGGAGTTAGTTCCAAGTGGGAATATTCTCTCAAACTGGGAGGATCCCACAACAAAGGTGGGAAGTTTCAGAGACGCACCGAGAAGCTTGCGCTGCTTTCCATCAGCTGGGAAGTGGGTTAGGTACCAGTTGGGAAGGTCCCATTTACCAGTTCACAATGTTCACATGAGAATAAGAAACAAGCAGCATGCTTGAATCTGTGGTGCAGCAGTCACTTTGTTTTGTAAAGTTAAAATATACTGCACAATTATGCTTTACAGTTACAAACTGCCACTCTATTATACTGAAGCGTCTTAATTCATGCATAAAGGGGGTAAGCAAACATAAAATAATGTGTAAATCAAGTACATTATTTTACCTGCAGCTCAGATTCTGAGAGATTACACATTTTGACCTCTGTTCCAACAGTGTTTTCAACAGGGAAGTGAGACATTTATCAGGTTTCAGTTATTAGTAAATACAATATCAGATTGCACTGCCATAGTACAGTGTAAAGGTAACGAGGAAATAGATGGTCTTCAATAGCAGACAAGCAGGTATAATGTAACAAAGCAAGTAAAAACTATGTTAACGTAATAAAGACGTTAACAGCTGTCAGGATCAACTGAATAAAAACAAAACTCTTCCATTGAAAGTTAGATGCTTTTATAAAATGTTTAAGTCTTTTAATTCAGCCGGTTTTAACTGTCATTTAAGTTTGTTCTATTAACCATTTTATGACACGTCTCGCTGCTCATATAAATGGACGGTTTTCTGTGTGTGTGTGTGTGTGTGTACAATATTGCATGATTGAGAGTCTTAGTGTCGAAACAGTTTTCCTTCCAGTTGTAGTTACAACATGGAGACAGAAGCCACATCCTGAACCAACAACAGTTACAAAAACCAATGGCCAAATCTACAACATTTACAAATAGTCTTTATTTACAAGTTTAGCATCACAGTGTTAAAATCTTTACAGATACATCCCATTTAAATTATAAAGGCATATACACAAGATGATGGCAGGGAGAGTGCCGTGGCGAAAGGCTTTCTGGGTTCAAAATGTGCATTTGTAATTAAAATAAAGACGCACTGGTTAGAATCATTCAGGCGAGTTCATCTTCACACGTGCACATTCACAAGGACTCCACGTGGCACAAGCAGCACCTGTTCACACCAATAATGGCCTCTAAACTATAGTGTCAGCACTTTTATACTTTACAATGAGAGTCAAAGCTGCCTCACAGAAGTCCAAACTGGCCTCATTTTTCATCTTCTGTCTCCTGCAGCCACATGAAAAATGCTGTCAGATACATTTAAAATAGCTGAAGGAAAACGTTCCAAATATACGACAAAGTTATTTTTGAAGTGAATACATAAATCACAGACATTTAAAACAATGGAAGATTTCAAATGCTGATTATTTATAGCCTTAGCTTGAACCAACTACACTATATGCCATGAAAAAATACCGGTACGACAAATATATATTACTTCCTAAAAACCTTTTGAAGCAACTCTTTTTCCCCTTTTATATTTCCCACCATTAAACCTCATTTCCAGGAGGTCTTTAACCAATAAACCACAGCTGGACAACAAAACCCATCATTTTCTGTACATCATTGTAATATTTGCATCATATCTAGAAATGAAGTGAAGACATTATGAATTAAACCTCTTGATTCACTTTTGGAACCAGAAGAGTGGAAACCGTGCACTTCGTCTTCACTAAACGTCTTGTGATTCAAGCACTTCTGCCACATTAAGAGGTATAAAGTTAAAAGGTTGGATTCGTGTCATGATTTATTGGGCTCTAATGTTTTCTCACTGCATTACTGCCACTGACCTGCACTTTCATAGCCGATCGCAGCTCAGAGTTAATTTACAGTTTGAATTAGAGCAGGTGCAGTTCACAAATTCAACTAGTAGATGGCAGCAGTCACCTCAATGTGTTCAAAGTGCTTCAGATGTTCCCTGTGGATTCCTGAAGCTCTTCCCTGATGCCGTTAAGGTCCACGATGGTGACGTTGAGCACGTTGGCCACCTCTCTGATCTGAGCCACGACCTCCTTCCTGCAGCCTTTCTTCAGCTCGCGCGAGTCCTTCAGGAAGTACTTCTCCATGCCTTTGAAGAGGCCCTGCAGCAGGGCGATGGCGGCGTCCGTGATCTCCGTGGCCCGCATGACGGGCGCGTCCACCAGGCTGATCATCTGCACGGCCCGGCGGGTCTCCCAGTCCTCGGAGTAGTGCTGCGTGCCCGACCTCAGGAAGGGATGGCCGCGCAGTTTGTACACGCCGTGGTTGATGAAGTGGAGGATCTTCCCGATGTCCAGCAGGTGGCCTTCGTAGTCCTGCAGGACGGCCTCCATCTGATGGGGGGGGGGGGGAGAAGGAAAAAGAGAGAGTGAGAGTGAGAGCGAGAGCGAGTTAAGCAAACTGCATTCACGCAAAGCTAAAAGAAAGTTATTAAAAAAAAAAATTGTATTTTAATTTAAATACAGATTGTGTATTGAGTCTACATTCATCCTGTGGTTTGACATGAATAAAGAAGCATCACATGCTTCAGTCGAAAAGAAAATTGATTTATCGAGATCAATTACAGAAAATTGTGTGATCAAAGCTTTGAATGGTCTCGAGCGTAAATACGTCTCAGATTTACTACAGGAAACATCCAGACCCCAGACATTTAGTAAAACTCTTCCTGCGGACCGAGTCAGAAGAAACGAGACGAAGCAGCTTTTAGTTCCTACCCTCTTCACCTGTGGAACAAACGTCCTGCAGACACACTCACTTCCTTTAAATCAGGAAATGAAACACTTATTTGCCCAGGCTTTCTATTAAACGATAGATTTGACTTATTTTATTACCTTTATACCCTTCTTATGCACAGAAGTTTGACTGTATTTCCTTATAAAGCATGTGAACTGTGTCCCTTTGACTTGGCTTCACTGGCAGCGTTCAGAATCACTCGTAACCATAAACTAATTTTGTTTGGCAATTATGTCTCAGAAATCCACTTTAATGACATGAATTACTTCGTCACAGTTTCAGCTTGCTTGTTACTTATTATGGCGTCAATCCGCACAATAATCCAGCAATTATTAAGACGGGGAAAGCATCATGGAGTGGCGTTGGCTCGTTAGGCTGCAATCATTGATTTTTACTGGAGGTTATTGGATTTTACTGTTTGACTTAATAAAATAAATCTCTATAGAAGCAGTGAAATAAATTCACTGTATATAAATGTAAGGCATGTTGAGATTATTTTTATTTTTCACGTCTAAATTGAACTGAATGCAAAAAATGTTAAGTTTAAGACACTGAATTAAAAAGTTCTAAATGAAGTTTGACTTTATTCTAGAATATTTGACAAAATTCTGTTTATTTATCTTCATTCAAAACATTTTAATTTGGTTCATTATTTTTTTCCCCCCCTAAAATACCGTTCAAGTCAAACATTTTCATGGCGACGCCTCGATGTTTTTGCCAAATTGAAATTAAATCTTTGTGGAATCCTGATCACTGGTTTGAATATGCGTGCTTCCGTCCCGGAGGAGCGGCGGCTGACCTTCTTCCTGTCGTTGGAGTTGTTGACGTTGTCGGAGATGGCCGCCGAGGCCGAGGCGATCCCGCCGGCGGTCGCCACGCCCACGCCCACGGCTGTGATCACCAGGGACACGCCGAGGGTGAACGGCGCCAGAGCCAGGCCGGCGATGGCCGTCACGCCGCCGACGGCCGTGGTGGTGCCGCCCGTGATGCCGGCGATCTTGGCCTTCTGGTGAAACTCGCTGATGTCGTCGGCGATGGTGGAGAGGGTGATGATGGACTGCCAGAGGACCTCGGCTCGCTCGGTGAAGACCTTGTTGAAGACGCGCAGGCCGCGCAAGACTTTGTCCGCCAGGATGCTGAACGACCTGAGAGTTAAACCCAAGAGTGAGTACCGGACAAACTGATGAAAGACGGAATACACGCCGGACCGATTACCAGACAGTCACACCTTCCAGTAATTAAAACTCATAGGCTCGTCCTGGTAATTGTTTTTTCCCTACAGAATCGAACCAGGGGTCTTCTGATTGTGAGGCGACGCTGCAGCACAGTGATTACCGAAGTAAACAAGAATTAACCGCAACTTGAAAATCCCAAAATTTTGTGTACGACCTCCATTTTGTATTTGTCACCAAACTCTCATCCACTTTCACGGGCCAATCTTTCTGTTTTGGAGGAACCATGAATTCCAACATGTGCAGTGACGCAAGGAAGCAGAGCGGACATTGCGAGTGTTGAGGGGACAGTGAATTCCAGCCGTTCAAGCTGCACACCGACTGCTTTACATCCCATCAAAGTTTAATCTCCTCAGTTTTGTCCCATCAAACGAATTGAACTAAACTTTTTGCAGAAATGCTGGGGGGTGTGGTCGCTTTTCTGAGATACTGTAGTTTCAGAAACGCTTCATGGAGCCGCTATGAACCGACACAGGCTGTGGATTCCTCCTCTATGGCGCTCCTGGCGCCTCGTTTATTTAGTAAGGTTACTTACCAACGGGTCCTGAAAGACGCGTACGCCACTTCCCACGCAAAGTTTGTGATCTAAAAAAACGGAACTTTTCGGGAGCAAGCTTTGGAACTTGCGCACGCATGGTGAGGTGGAGAACTGAAGCCAGATTTATCTCATAAACAGATAAAACTGAACTTTGTCGGTCTGCTGTGTCTCCACCAAAATGTCTCCTTCCCTCTCTGGCGCACACGGTGGATGTCATAAACCATGGGGGGCTGTTTCTGCGCCCAGCGGTGAGCTCGGGTGCTGCCCTCCATGATGTCAGTCTCCTCTGGCCTCCACCTTCACACCAGATTCTTCTTCTCCACCTCTGCAGTCCCTGATCCCTCAGAGGCTCTCACACTATCTACAGCAGCGACGACGCTCCAGCGATCACTTATTTTATTCGTGATTTCACCTTGTGACCACCAAGTAATATCATTTTCCTGACCTCCACCTCCTCCATAACTATGTCTCTCTCCGTAAAGTTCCTTTTCTTCATCTCTTCTGCCAGGATGCAGCATCAGATGCCAGCGATCAACAGGCCGAATGAGACGCAGAAATATTCATGAAGTACTTTGCATTGATCATTTATGGTAGAAAGAGGGCGTGTTGAGGGCGGGATATGAACCGTCAACTTTCCAGGTGGACTGATCTATTAAAAGAAAGTGCGTGCAGACGTGCGTACGCACGGTTTAATAGATAGGCACACGCCATATACAGCTTTTGGGCGCACGTACTTAGTAGAAATCCCGCGCAATGTTTTATAAATGAGGCCCCTGAACCGTTCAGTGATCTGGATGTAGGCGTCCTGGCGTTCTCCTACAATGCAAAACCATGTCCATTTTTAATGCGACCATTCAGAAAAGACAGACACGTACTTTGACTCGTCCTCTTTGAGGATTTGATCCTCCTCATCCGACGGCACCTCGTCCCATTCTGAAACACAGTCACGTTTTTAATAAAACGTAACGAGCATGAGCGCGGTTTCAGTCTTTGCGGTGTGTTTGCGACTCACGCTCCACAGTGTACCACCACTCCATCAGACTATCGGTGTCCTGGAAAACAAAACAAAATCGCGGCGGCTCGCGATTAACAGAATCGGGAAAACTGCATTAGTTTCATGATCAGCGTGAGAAACTGACCCCTTCCTCTTCCTCCTCTCCGTCCTCCATTCCTTCTTTAGCACGCTCGTCCATCTGAGCGGCGTACCACTCCGCCTGAATGAAAAGGGAGAGGCGGACGTGAGAACAACAGCAGCAAGACTGCGTCAATAAGCTTTGGCAGCTCGGTACAGACACACTGGATCAGGACTCGTCTTTTGTGCTTCTGGTTCTAGTTGTGTTGCGACTCGACGCTATGCAGCCGGACCGGTTTGGTCACATGGCGAAGTTCCTCAGAGGATTACACATAGAAACTCTGACAGTGGAAAACAACCTGTCCTCGGATTGTTGGCTCGAATAAACAAGGAGCGACACTCGGTGAACCTCGAAATGGCCTCGGTGGCCCTGACTTTATTTTAAGAAGAAAAGAATAAAACGATCACCGTTAATGTGTAACAGCCTCATCAGAAAGGAAAGAATTGATACCAAGGCCCGTTGTGCAAAGCGGCGCTGGTGTCCTGCTGCCGCGTCAGAGTATTTAAAAGGCTGTCCACTCACCCTGGCGGCCTCCGACAGGTAGTCACTGGACGTGGCTCCTGGAGGAAAGTCACACTCCACGTCCATGGCGCTCCCCTGGGGGACAAACTGAACACGTTTTAAACGATCCGACAGCACTTAATGTGAAAATCCTCGGCGCGTGTCTCGTCCACGCACACACTCACCTTTGACTTGCGCTTTTTGAAGCCTTTGAGCTTCGAGTGCTTCTTCTGTCGGGAGAAAGAACGAATCCATGTGTGATGAGCACAAGCTGAGCTGAACAACGTTTGAAAGGTGGATGAATTGAAAGGTGGATGAATACCGGTTTGCAGCTTTCCAGTTCATCTTGTTCACTATCATCCATCTCTCTTGAGAAATCTTTTCCCGCCAGCTCGTCCTCAGCGAACCCGTCCTGTCAAGAGCAGCGCAGGTCAAAACCAGACATCCTGTGTTGAACCGCGAGTGAACGTGGACTCACTGCACACTGAGGACTGGTGTCGCTGAATCCATCCGCTCCACTTGATCCCTTTGCTTTGTGTTTGGATTTGCTCTGAGAGGAAAAAAGAAAAAAAAAACAAGACGAAACAATCAGAATCGTTTTTTCCAGAAGAGATTCAATGATTTCCTGTATAAATACCAGTTTGTAGTCTTCCTCCAGCCACAGCTCTTCATCATCCTCGCCAGAGGAGGTGCTCTTCATCTTCTGGGCGACTGCATCATCCAGCATGACGTCCTAAAGTCAAGGATGGAGGAATTAATTGCAGGTTGGACATGTGGAGGCCATCTTATGGTTTTGAAGATTCATATCCAATGAATGATTAAAGAAGCGACTTGTGATTTCTCGCTCTACTTTGAGCTGAACTATAATAGTGTTGCTGGTAGTTGAGCTGTGTTTATTCACCGATTATTTGAAGATTTAAGATGCTACAAACAACCTAATTTCATTCTGAGTGGGCCGATCGGGTAAAATAATGCCATAATAACGTTGAAACGTGAACTTTTTCTTTGTTGTGGTGCAGCGTATTAAAAATGTGTATTTATATATATATATATATTCACAATTACTAAGGAAAATTACAACAATATCAACTTGAATCCACTTTTAATGACACTTCTGGTGCAAAATCCAGTGAAATATCCACAAAACTTCTATAGCTGTTCCATTATGTTTTTTTTTTTTAAACAAATCAACATTTTCTCTGAAACTTTCACAATTTGCTTGTTTTGTTGGCCGGATTGGAGCCTCCTTGACTTCATGTTACTGCGGATGCTTTTAACATTTATTGACAGTAAAGCCTTCACACCTAGTCACTCATTGAAATTCATTCTACAAACTGTAAATTTTAAATTCTGTGCAGAGCAATTAGATTAATACCAGGGGGATACCGTCTTAATAAAGTCTCGGAATAAATGCTGAAGAGTAAGCTCACAGTAATTTCAGTCACATTAACAGTGACTAATGCCACCAGGTTTGCATTCGTAGTGGCATTATACTGACATCCACTTTAAAAAAATAAATATATATATATATTTTGAACCGTTTGGGAATTCGTCAACACAAACTGAGCATGTAAACGTTGACGCAGCAGAGCGTTACCTGGGATTTCTTTCGAGGCGTGTACATGCCGTGCGCACCAAAACTTTCGTCATGCGCTTTGTCCTGAGGGTGTAAAAAAAAAAAAAAGAAAAGCGCAGACGTGTGACGGTGCCCTGACGTTCTCACACCGCAGCACACGGTGGGAAGTGGCGCGGCGCTGCTCAATGAAGCGCTTACCTTTGAGCTTTTGCGAGGCGTGTATCCACTCGCTCCTTTCGGTTCGTTGCTCGTCTGGAGAGAAAAGGGTTTTAATAAACACATTTAAAAAAAAAAAAATAAAATAAAAAAAACACCCCAGTCCAGCAGGAGTTTGGTACCTTGTCTGCAGAGATGGTGAATCCTCTGCGTGGAACAAACTTGATTTTCAGCTTCTTCTGTCGTTTCTAGGGAGGAAATCAAAGCGTGTTAGAAATGCGACGCTCACTTTAGAGTCTCCGACATTAGAGGAAGAAATAACAAACGGGCTGATGACCTCGTCCAGATGGCCGTCCTCGTCTTCCCCGGTGCTCGCTTCCAACGCCGTTCCCTGTTCAAGCGTTTCATTAATAATTCGTTCCAGACGTGTAAAAACATACAAACTCTCTCTTTTTTTCTAGTACAAGTTGCATTAAAAGAAACTCCAGATTTCCTGCCCCAGGCGGAGCAAATACCTGCACAGAGACCGCAGAGCTCACAGGAAATTGTTATTTCATCTCATCAAGCTATTTTGGTGCCACTGAATGTCATTATATATATATAACACCAATTTGTTTACTGTTAATATGGGTGTAGCACCTGTAATCTCTTAATAATAACTATTTAGGTAGTACTTTTAAGAAAAGTTTTTCACAAAGTGCGTTACAGTAAATGAAATATATGAATAATATGAAATATATTGAGTCATTTTGAAGAACATTCTAAAAGCTTATTCCTGGTTATAGAGATATAAAGTTATAGAACTGGAGGTATACTTCGAATTTATCAAAATTATAAGGCATATATGAAGCAGAGGATCATTTGCCAAGATCTGCAAGCAACAGTTTTACATTAGAACATGTTAAATGCATTTTTAAACTTCTCTCTATTACCCTTGTTGCATTAATAATTATTTAAACATGCTGTTCTGTGACTGTGTTTTAATACAATTACAAGACGACGAAATAAAAAGAAATAAAAAAATCAACCTCTTGTCTGAGTGCCGAGTTTGATATAAATTTGTGCTTCTTAGACTACACATGCACGCGGTTTGTTATTGTCACAGTACATACAAATGAAGGTATTTCATTCTGGGAGGATATCAAGTCAAACTGAATTCTAAAAGCTTCCTGAAAGCTTTTCTTTAATCTGTAGTAGTTAAGTGTTGGTTTGAGAGCCGACAGGGAGGTACTTCACCTCGGACCATCTGCGGATGGAGTCTTTCTTGCTGATGCTTTTCTTATCAATCCCATCGTCCTGTCACAGAGGAAAGAGTCATGAGCGCAAGATAATTACCTTTCTTAGACGGACTAATACTTTCATTAACTTTGCTGATGCAATAGATTCGTATCAGAGGATTTGCCATCATGCAGGAAGTGGATTGAGTCACGGATTCCAGCTCTTTGTTAATAAAGTGAGATTGATCTAAACATACCACTCAAGAGGATTGCCTCTCATTCTCTTCGTAAAGGTGTGAATTAGTTTTAAGGGATTTATTTTGCATCCCACCTGAGGTGAATCTCCATTCCCGTTCTTTCCCCCGAGCCCAAAGGAGTTAGTGGAAGCTCTTCGGAGGAGCTGATTGACTTTAGTCTTCAGGGGTTTTTTCTACAGAGGAAACATAAAAACATAAAGCAGATGTGTCCATCTCGGTCTTTCTCATTCATTGGTTAATAGATAAAAACCTACCTTGTAGTCCATCTGTTCTCCATCCTCAGTATCTCGTAAAGACGTCTGGAAGTCTGACAGGTAATCCTGGAAACACAAATCCTCTTTATTGTACGGAATAATCAGTTGAAATAATCCCGGTGCATGTGGGCAGATCAGTTATTTGGTGCCTCTGAAGTGTGAACGTGACGTGTGCCCTTCCTGTTGCACATTGAAACTTGAAGGTGAACGGGTGCGTTCACCATTACGTCTACCAGAAGTGTCCACATAGTGAAATGAGGCCATACTAGACCAGAGATGTCAAATGTAAGGCCCGTGGGCCAAAACCGGCCCACAAGAGGCTTCAATCCAGTCAAACCACCAAGCAAATTGGAAAGATCTCAAAGAAACCACAGATTTTTTAAACAAATTTCTTAAGAGTAGCAGACACAACACTGAGACTCGAGCTGAGATATAAGTTGACACTGCCATGAAAACTAGAAAATGAGTACTAGTCTCAAAGCCATGCTGTCAGTGTGAGTTTGTAGAAACATCCATAGTGCAACAGCTAGAGGAGAATTTTTTTGGGAGGGGACATTTAACTGCATTTTGCACCAGAAGGTTTCATGAAAATTGGCTTTATGTTGAGATCGTAGCCATTTTTTCCCCCAGAGTAATTGTGAAACTATTGACATTTTCTTTAAGTATACTCTGCATCACACCAAAGAAAAAACGTAAAGTTTCAATATAAAAAGGTTATTATGAACTATTTTACCGGTCTCGCCCACTCAAAATGCCCCTGAACTAAAATGTGTATGACGCCCTGAAACAGACATTGCAGTGACTCAGTAGGAAGCGATTTGGCTTCAAACCATTGTGACATGCTGACTACATGCTGGACATAAACTAAAGGACGGTTTGAGTCCATCCTTCCAGTCTTACGCATGGCTCACAGTTGTTACCTTGGAGGATTTCCGGGGGATGGGAAGCGTCCTGCTTCGAGCCTCCATGTCGTCAGAAAGCTTCTCCTAAAATGAAAACAATTCCGATTACAAGGAGTAGAAACATTTATAAACACGAAGCAGACGAGCAGCCTTCGCGTACCTTCGAGTCTCTTCTGGAGAGCCGGGACATACTGAACTTCTTCTTTTTCTGCAACAGACGTCCACGTCGGACGTGAAGTTACATGTAAAAGTTGGACTGAAAGCAGCGCGGGGCGTCTGAGAGTCAATTATACCTTGTAGTAGCTCCCAGAGTCGTCCTGCTCTTCGCCATTCACTCCTTCAAGGTCCAGCTGTGACTGGATGAAAAAGTTCCACTTTAGCTCGTCTGTCCCATTTAAAAACTGTCAATGTTAAGAAAAGCAAACCGTCTCTGACCTTCATCGACTCCCGCCGCAGTTTGAGCTTTCCAGACTTAAAGTGACAAAACAAGGCCGTGAATTATGTTGGGAAGAACATTGGTGTGGGTTTGAGGAAACAAAACCAACATATTGAGAGATTCTTACTGGCTTAAAGTCGGGTTGAACCTCGGGGCTGTCCTCAGGCCAGTCCTCCACACACCGTTCCTGTTGGAAAATGTTAAGTGGAATTATCTCAGGATAAAACGTGCTTCATTAAGTCTCGAGACAATACAGTATTAAAGAGACACTAAACCATATTCACTGCTGAATTTTAAATTTTCAGTCGCTCTCACATCACCCTCAGACCAGGACATCGAAGATGCATACAGAATGCCTCATTATCCGATCGATAAACTGCTTTGCCATTTCATGAGCACGTTAATGGCACGAAGGCATTTGGTTTTAATGACTGGATTACGTTTTTACTGCCGTTTAATTGCATTTTAACACTCTCCTGGTAATGAGCTCATCAACAAACTGTTTATTTTGGCCAATATGCTCTCTGCGTCAGGTGTAGCCAGTCGTGGTAATTGACCGTCTCTCTTTGCCGTGGTTCAACGCCACAACTTTCGATGCCAACATTGTTGAAACGCACCTGCCCAATGAGCAGGATGTCTTCGAAGACGACAAAGTTCTCCGACTGCACTTTACTTTCCTGAAACGATAAATAATAAAAAATATTAGACAGATTCACTAATACCAAATCATTGGTGATCGAATCATTAATCACATAATTCAAACAGGAAGCGTACCGAAGTTTTCGTTTTCAGTCGCATCACTGGCTTTGGAAGTGGTTTGAAGAGCGGCTTGGGCGAACCTTTTGGTTCATTCGGTTCAGGTTCCATCTATCCAGAAGTCAGAGAGGTAATTATCATCAGAGGTCATATTTTAGAATGTTATCGAGGTAAAGAGCAAAGTCATGAATCCTACTGTGGGCTGTGGCGGCTTTTCTGGTTTTGGTGGTTTAGCTCGAGGTAGCGGCTTTGGTGGACGTTTGTCAGTCTTCACCTACAATGTTGATGGCGTGGGAAGAAAAAATAGGCAGATGTTAAATTATTCAAAAGTAAATCTGTCTTTGTTGGTGTCCAGTGTTGCATACAAGCATCATGCTGGCTGGAGAACGGCTCAGATTCCTGGCTCGGCTGAAGGGCGTCGGCTGATTGATCTGGTGTTCCGTTCCTCCGGGCGTCGTCAACAAAGTCGCAGGGACGTTTTTCGAAGACTTCGGAGGAACCGGAGGAGGCATGATCGGCTTTTTCTTGAATATATCTGGCGAGGACGTCTCCGATTCCAGTTCCGCTGGACTGCTGACGGAGGGTGACGAGTACGCGGCCTCAGAGGCAGTACTGCCGGGCGTCATCTCATAAACACTGTTTGACGACCGTGGTTGGAAGATGTCTGAGGTCCCTCTTGAAACGTTCTGGTCAAAAGGGGTATGTGGCTTCGAGGAAGCGGAACCAAACGGGTCATCCAAACTGGAAACGTCCTGGAATAAATTCTTAGTGATTGGGCTTTGGAACGGATCGACTGTATCTGTGGATGAAGTTGAAAAAACATCCACTTTCTTCCCAAGAAACGGTTCAAATAGATCCCTCTCCCGAGTTGGGGGGTCTGGTTTGCTTCCCTTGCCGAGGTCCAGTTGCCCACTTTTAGTCGGAGATGATTGGAACAAATCTGCTCCTGTGGCGGTGGCGGCGTGAAACGGGTTTCCCATGGCCGGTTGCATCGACCCGAAGAGATCGTCTGCGTTACTTAAAGGACTTTTAAACGGGTCCATCTTAGCGAAGAAGTCCGCCTCCTCCTCGGCACCAGCAGTTTGGGGTAAATCCTCCACATCACCTTTAAAGAGATCCGATCTTTCAGACTGCGAGGTTTGGGCGAGACGCGTTTGACTCGGATTTGCAATCACTTTCTGGCCCGAAGTCAAAGTCCCGGCCTCAGAAAACATACTTGCTAGAGTCTGACTGGCCGATGGAAGAGAGGAGCTTTCAAATTCAGGAGGAGGAGCGAAGATGTTATCGACGTCCACATCTGGTGGTGGTGTTGTTGTTGTTGTTGCCCCGCCGTCGTGACCATTGCTGCCCGACTGCTGACAGTAGAACACAAAGCCATTCAGGATTAATTAGTATTTATCATAACTAGTCCAAATGAGCACAGTCACATTTTCATACAAAAAAAAAAATTAAAAATCTAAAAAGCTGGTATCTACTTACCAAGTAGTAATCATAAAAGGGGTTCATTCTGGTAGGAGCGCCATTGTCTCCATCCTGCTGATTGAGTAAAAGGAAAGACGGAAACTGTGTTAATGATATGAATTTCTGAAACTGGGTCCAGTAAACATCTAATTACAGCTGAAGGCTTCACTGCAGCTCTTCTGGCAAACCACACAGCAAGAACACCAACTGAGACACTTTCACCTCAAAAGAAACGAGTATTTTCTAGAACTTGGTTGAAATAACAGCCGATAAAACCTGTCTAACAATTCCGGTCAGGTGACATCTGAAAGTTGAAAGTCACCGTGAGGGACGGAGCTGAGCGCACACCGAACTGTCTTCAGTTTCAGTTATAGAAAGCTGATAACAACAGTCAAGGCACTTAACGCCAACTGACAAGAGGAAATCAAAGAGGAACAGAATAAACTAAAACAATTAAACTAATCATACTTTATTAATCCCCTTTGGCGAAATTCCTTTACCCACATTGACCCATTCTATTTTTAGGACACAGTGGGCGGCTGCATGCTCAGGAATCCACTCTGGTGACCCGTCCACTGTGGAAATTGAAACGGGGAACTTTTGATCTGCTTCTCAAACCTCCCGGCCGCCGCTGCCCAAAACAACAAGTTGTTAGTTGCACACTGTGTTGAGTTGAATTGTGCTGATGGCTGATGAGCGTTTTCTTGTCAGTAGGTTGTAATACCAGTTGTCGGGATTACGTTTTTTATTTAAAAAAAATACCCAGAACAGGGGTGACAAACAGAAATGTAAATGAATTTCACTTATTTTGAAGCATTTTGAACCTGCGGAGCCACAGGAGTAGATTGTTTCTGGAAACATTGTAAGTGACTATAGTTCTATGTGGACGGTGCCCGTTTCCATGACAACGGTGCTCGGAGCCACTGAAATCACAACTTTTCTAAAACACACCGATAAATAGTTTGTAGAAAGACAATTCAACTCCGCTTTATTTCGAGGGCACTTTAAAAACAACCACAGCGGAACCAAAGCGCTGCATATAAATAGACATAAAAACCTAATAATATGAGTTGCGATCAATAAATAAAAGATAACACTTCAAAAAAATGTAATTTGAGCAGAAACTCAAACTGGGATTAAAAGCCAAGGAATATAAATGGATCTTCAGATTAGGAGTAAATTAGCAGACATAAATAAGTGCTTTCTCTACAAATTTGAAGGAATTAGGTCAAAGGAGCTTTTACACACCGACAGAAAAGTCAACAATGTTCCAAATGCCTTTAGTGTCACTTCCTCATCATCACATGTGAGAATCTCTGTGACAGCACAAACACAGCGAAAAGCATGTGACACTCGTTTGTGTGTTCCTAATCTGTAATCTCAACCAGTCAGTAGAAATGTAAACAAAAGCGGAACAAAACATCCGCCTACAAACACGCACCGCCACCCTTTTTGCAGTTAACTTTTTGTTGAAATATTGATTCGTTTTTAAATCTGTTTTCGTCTTTCTCCAGAGACAGACGAGGTTGTAGGCAGGGTGCCATTACTGAGGAAACTAAACGAGACGGCGCCGTTGCCTTTTCTCCTCCAGTTTTCACTTAGAATTCTTTAAAGAATGACTGGAGTGTAAATAAAACATTAATGTCACAGAGACGTGATCTACTCACCGTGTGCCGATTTTGGAGAGGGCTCGGCGAAACCTTCTTCAACATATTTTCTAGAGTTGTCACACTCTAAAAAAAAAAAAAAAAAAGAAGAAAAAAAATCCAGCCATTATTTGAAGTTAGATAAAATGTGAATCCTTTAATATTTTGCATCATATCCTGCATTTATTGATATGAGGAGGGAAGAACTGTCGACGTGTTTTTATAGAATTCTCTTTGGATGTAATGCTGATTAATTCAAAATACATTATAAAGTATTATTGACAAAACAAGCGGTGGTTTCATGTTTATATATGATTCATCATGTTTATGTGCAATTATAAAAGACTGAAATTATTAATCCACATAAAAGCATGTTGTTTTTTCAGTCTTATTTTCAAGCCATTGAAATATTAACTGTGTCCATTTTTATGCAAGTATATAATAAGCCATAAGGGGTTATGTCATGTAAATTTCATATGTATTATTCGTTTCAGACATGTCAAAACATACAAAACACACATACAATACATTTACACTAAGATTAATCTATCAATCTCCGTCTGTCTATCACACACGTAAAACAAAATGTATATCCATTTTACACACACACCTATCTGAACACAAATAATCCCATATATACGCATAGAAACACACAACACATCGAGTTCAACATGTCTGAAAAAGGGGGAAAAATAGGTCAAAATCATTTAATCCTACCACGATACTCAATAATCACATTTTATAATCATTCTGCTTCAGTCTTACGCAAGAAATTAAATATAATAAATACAGTGATCCACTATCATTAGTACATAATGATTCAGACAGTGGAAAATAAGGAAGCCAAAGATAAATATATATATGAAACTGTGATTAAACGCGTTAATATTGCAATCACTCATTTAATCCATGCAACTAACCAGAATAAAAAACTGGAAAGTTAGTTCATTGTGGAGTTGTTTCATTGAAAGTGCCGTGACGAGAACGGATTGTTTTCATTGTGTCAACACAAAAGTTTATAGATGCACTTTGGCAGAGTTTCTCTACCCAGTCTGGTTCCTTCGTCACCAAAACATGTCAGAGAGTTAAAGCCATGAGCGTGCCAACAAGGAAAAACACTGTCCTACATACCACAAAGCCAGTTTGTGATCTATTTTGGGGGGGGGGAAATAAACAACATCTAAACATCAACTAATTATTTATGTTTGCAGAGAAAATTCATGAAAGGTTTTAAAAAAAATAAAATAAAAATAAAGTACTCACAGATTTTCTCTCCCCAGATGCAGTTTCTGTCTCCACATGTTGATCTGCCCTCAAACCATCCTCCTAGTAACATTAAATAAATAATTGGGGGGAGCGAAAAAACTACTTTCGAATGTACAAATAATCAGTGATTTCATTACGCAAGGCTAAAACAGTTAAACGTCGGAGAGCAGGAGAGTCAGATCAGACACATTATATTACTCACCATGGCGTCTTCCCTCATGCTGCCGAAAACTCGCTTCAAAACGCAGAAAAATATATCTGTCTCGTTAGTTCCAGCGCAGGTGCATGAAAACGAAAACCGCAGTCAGAAGCGCTCACGTTTGCAGTTACCTCCCGGATTGATTCACCTGTGTTAAGTTTCCCGTGATCACACCTGAGCGC
Source organism: Lipophrys pholis (assembly GCF_963383615.2). Classification (NCBI taxonomy): domain Eukaryota; kingdom Metazoa; phylum Chordata; class Actinopteri; order Blenniiformes; family Blenniidae; genus Lipophrys; species Lipophrys pholis. The sequence continues at coordinate 13,147,368 of NC_137646.1, read as the reverse complement.
GTCCCGGCTGGGCGTGAGGAGAATAAAACCCAGGAGTGCGCATGCGCACTGCGGGTTCATCCAAATCCAAGCAACGTGAGGTGAGGTGACAGGCAATGTACTGTATCGTGTTTTTTTTTTTTTAAACAATTTAGGATTATTTATGATTAAATTATTTATAAATTAGGTATCCCGAATATACAAGAACATTTCCCATAACAATAATAATAACACATATGTGGAAACATTAAAACTAATTTAAATTGAAAATACAGAAAAAGGCTCAGTAGAAGATAAGAGCCACCTCAAAAAAATATCTTTTTTATTAAATTATAAAATGAAGACACTTTTTGATGTGGACCCAAAAAAAGTCCGAAATCTGACATTAGAATATTTATTATGAGGAAAAAATATCTAAATATTTTCATATTTGTCTTCTGTAAATAAAAAAAAATCATAAAAAAAAAAACTATGAGAATAAGTATCTCTTGCCATAGTTTCTCCATTCATCAAATTATGAATAAAATGAATAAAAAGTTTCCCTGCTGTCAATAATTACTCAACTGGACATTTCCTGTTATTTTCCTGGCCTTTGTATTTCTGAGTTTTGATATTGAATTTTTACTGTGAAAGAAGTTTATTTGTAAACACCATACTTGTCACACTTTTGTGGGCTCACCACCTGCAGGGAGGTTCTTAATCGGTGCAATTTCACGGATAAGTAGGAGAAAATGGATGGATGGATACTGGTCACACCCGTCTTAAAATGGAATGTGCAGGTGCGCCAAGTTAGCAGTTAGCCACAAGCCAACTGTGATTTATAGTTGATACAGTTAACTCTGATTCATCACTATTATTCACTTAATTGCTCTTGATTCTTCTTGAGGTGTTAGTGCAGTGAAAGAACTTCCCAATTTGTCTTTCACTTTAAAACAGTGTGGAAATAGTGGCAATTACAGAATGCAGAATCATTTTGAGAGATGTGTCACTAAATACAATTGTTGTTGGGAATATACCACTTTCCAGATGGGAGGCTTCACATGATGTAATTGTCCCACTCAGATGACACTATTATACCACTTCGGGTTCCGTTTACACAAAGATGTCTGTGATGTGCAAAATGTTCCAACTTGAGTGCCGTTTTCGAAAAGATACGTCTTCAGTGGCTCCGAGCGCCCAAAAATCGATGACATCTTTCAGTTTTCACCCTAAAATGTTGTGTAAACGTCAATCATGAATGCGAGATATGCTTCCAGTTTGATACGTGTCTTGGGTCTTTTATAGCTGCAATGTAAACAAGATCCAAGGTTTCGCCTGCCTTCTATGATGTCATCTCACACTGTCAGTTCAAATCATAAGGTACTTGATCTCAAGTGATGTTTACATAAATCAGACCAATTACAATAAATAATGCTAAAACCGGTATTATTCAATAATCAAAGATCAGATGGTTGTAGTTTTCTTAGCTGACTTTAATCAACATTTAAAAGTGTCGTGGTTACAAAAGATTAACCAAACATGTTTTATTTTCTTTATTGATCACTTTCTCCATTATTGTGAAGGTGAACTTTTGTGACGCGGTTTCAGTGTTTTCTGGTTCTACCAGGTTGACATGCGCCACCTCACCTTTGCCCCTCACTGCGCTCTCAATGCGGACGGACCGGTTGCCCTTCCCGGCCAAACCGGGCGGAGTGTCCCACGATGACAGAGGAATCTTTCAATCATGTTTATATTGAAGACACACACTTTAATCTCCTCATCCATGTTTGGTTGGTGTAAAAATAAATTGTATTGTTTTTATTTGTATATTTATTTATTCATTCATTTATTTATTTATTCATTCATTTATTTATTTATTTGTTTATTTTCATTTACTCATTTTGAAAGAACACTAAATTCTAAATCCCTTTTGGCCCAAAACAAAAGAGGGGAACAACATAATTCAATCATGTTCATATATTATTTATCATAAATTATTATTATAAAATCAACTTATCAAAACAGAAGAGACTGAAACAGTAAACGTTTTCATTGTTCTGACGTTGCACAGCAAATAAACAGAGTGAAAGCAACTAGTGCACAAACACTATAGAGAAACGTCTTTTATTTTTATTTCATTTTTCTTTATGTAATCCAAGTCTGATTCCATTTCAGTTCATTGACTCCATGTTTTTATTCATTGTTTCTTATTGTTGTAATTCAAACTTTTTGGAATCACTTTGTTAAAGAGGAAGTTATAAATAAAGTGAAAACAAAATTCTACTTCATCATAAAGCATTGCTTTAAATCTGTGTGAACTTACAATATTAATGTAACCAGAACCAGATTTGCTTAAGTGCTGCTTACTTAGAATATTCACGTTATCATAACTTAGTTAATGCAATTATGGTTTACTTAAGAGGAAATACTAAAAATAAGTTTGAAGAAAATGTAAGGCCCTGTTTTAAATAAAAGCAAAAACATTTCGCAAATTAGATTTTTATATGACAACGGTGCTCGGAGCCACTGAAAAGACAACTTTTTGAAAACGGCTCCCGACATGGAACTTTTTGAAAACGCTCCGACTCCATGTAAAAACCAACTTCTGTGAAACGCTCCATTTCAATGGAGGAAAAGACAAATTTTCTAAAACATTGCTACTGTCCATGTGCACCATGGCCACAGTGAATACCTCTTCTGCACATGCACACGCAAATGGACAATAACAACAATGGCGGCCTCCAAAAAACGTCATGACTCCCAGTCCACATTCACAGTGACTTGGTAGTTTTATGACTGAGTCACACAGACAGGCGTGGCCATGTATTTGTCATGGGCGACACTGATAACATGGGGGAATTTGAAATGATTTTGAAGGACTGAGTAATTACAATTTACGAGTTCTTACCAAGTTCAACTTATTTGACTATACAAAATAAACGTAATGAAATATGTCAAGTAACATGCATGATAAATAAAGCATGTGAAATAGTATGTGAACGAACAAATATGTGTATTGATATGCTTCTTAAAAAATACTGTATAATAGTATCCATGAAGATAAAATAGGTAAACCATTGTCAAAGAAATATGTAATTGATGTGCATGATTTAATCTGTGGGAATAAAGATGGAAAGGATGATGCATGGTTAATTTAGTATGTAAAATACATGGGGATAAAATATGTAAGATGTCAAGGATAGAAATAAAATCTGTAATATGATGTACACCTCTGTGTTCTTTGATAATTTCATTGCTTTACCCTCAAATTTGGCCTTGGGGGCATTTAAAATTTCCCCAGGGTAACTTCCAATTACAACTTCCTGTGAAGGACTTTGAATTTCACATTGTGAAATGTTCAGATCATTCATCGATAAACAAAGGCACAGCTGGAGTTTTCAACTTTGGATTTTAATGGATACATATATATTATAAATTCTTTCAAAACGTATCACAATGTCGCTTCAACGTTTTCCAAAAACACCACCTGAATGATACTGTTGTGACACTAAACTAAACAGTTTTTTCAATGTGTTTCAAAAAATGTACCACTTAGTGTCATTGTTTTTTTTATTAAACACGTTATTAAAAATAAATTCTCGTGTACCAAAAAAATACGACTACATCCAGATACAGACTGAAGAGCTCCTCCTTCTTCTTTATTTTTAGAACTACACTCTTCAAGTAGGTGGATAGACTTTCAGCTGCTCAGGTGTCCCTGATTTCTTTACCTACTTTAATTTCCTAAACTGAGCTCTCTTTTAAACTGAGCAGCAGCGTCTGTGTCAACAGACTTGGATTTTGTATAGAATTATTTTGATATTGCCTCATTAGTACTGCAAACCTGTCTCTATGACATATTCATCATTCTTTGTCATTCTTTGTGCCTTAAATGCATTTTCAACCCAAACTTTAAGTTGTGAATTCACCAGCTTTGACAGAAAGTTTGGTATGTGACAGGTATGTTTATCATGGCTTAGTTCACATGGTGTGAAGCATATTGATGGTTTGACTTCTTCTTCTGCAGCCTTCAGTACACTGGCTTCATCAGAATACATGTACTGACAGAGGCCGCCGCTGCGTGACAGCAATTGCACTTTTTTCCCTTCACTGTCTTGTTCTGGAGGTCTTTTGTTCAACTCCTCGATTTGGCCATTTTCGTTGCAATGCAAAGAAAACCTGCAAAATGGGAATCTTGTCTCTACGGTCTCAAAGAACTTAGCCAGCTGGTGAACTGTCACATTTTGCAGCTTTTGAGTCACAAGTCTTGAGTCTCTTCGTATTTGATTTGCAGACCCTTTTGCCAGTAGTCCTGTGTCTTCAGCGATTTGAAGAATACTGAACTCATCAAGATGTGGGCTCTGTATGTTCTCAAGCAGAACTTGAGGGAAGAGAAGTTTCTTCCCCACACTTATCTCTGAGTTAATCTTACTGTACTGATTAGCAGTAGCCCATAGAAGTGCCAAGAGTGGGTCTAAATGCTGTAAAGCCGGCATGTCAGTACTCAGATAAACCACATGATGACTTTTGTCGAGCATCAGGGAATCAGCTTCATCCACGATTGCACACTGGAACTTCCTCTGGCCAAATATCTCCATCTTGTGGAAGCGCTGCTTAAGCCAGTCTCCAGCAAACTGCTCCACAGTCCCATAAACAACCGGACACTCGTAGCATTGTTTCAAGTCTCCCTCAAGTTTCATGACGTTGCAATCAGCTTTGATTCCCAGTTTTTCAAAAAATGGTTTCCAGTCCTTCAGATCTCTGTTTGCAAGAACTGCTGAACTCGACATGATGTCTACTTTTTGTCCTTCTAGAACCCGAAAAGCTGCAAACATTGCCACTATGCAAGACTTTCCCTCTCCCGTGCCCACTTGAATCAGCCAGCCTGTTTTAGAGAGAGCCAGAAGACACCAGCTCACCAGCTGTGTCAGTCATGGTGAGTATCCACTGCATAACGCTGCCATTTTGTTTTTTTTATACATCATTAAGCATCATTACAGACTTTTTCCAGTATAGACAGTCTGTGGAAAAATCATGTTCTTTAAAACCGTCCGCGCTACAGAAAAGGTTGGGGAGCTCTGCTCTGTAACACCTCCAGGATAAAATCTGGGACCAGGTCCGGAGGCACCTGACTACCTACGGTTATCACATGATGCACAGAGTGGATGTGGATAATCAAGGTAGGACTGTAGTAACGTGCTGTCCAAAAATATCAGCGCATGCAATGAAAAAAGCTTCAAATCCAAAATAAATATTGAACCATCATCTCATTCAGCTTTGTGTATCAATTTCAGTCTTTAAAGATACATTGTTTTGGAGAAATGTGTTATTTACCATGATAAAATAGTAACTATAGTCATTTTGCCATTCGGCACAATCGTATACATGCACAGTGTGCATACTGTATCTTTTATTCATAACTTTAATTTTAGTAACATTTGACTTTGTTTTTCTTATATTCCATGCTGGGGCTTTTGCTTTTCCTGATTTATATCAATGACCTACCGGATGCCTACACTGAGCTTACTATATTAATGTATGCGGATGATGCTGTGCTGTTCACCCAGGGCGCGGATGTTAAGACAATTGCTGCTCATCTCACAAATGGCCTGACCAAAGTGCATGACTGGCTTAAACAAAATTCTCTCATGCTCAACTCAAAAAAGACAGCCTGCATGATGTTCAGCAAAACAATAGTGAACTATCAACGCAAGGCAGATCGTTTGTGTTCTTGGAAGGTGAATTGGAGTTGGTAAGCCAGTTAGAATATTTCTGGGTCATGCTGGAGTCCAACTTCATTTTCAAAAAACACATTTAAAAGGCCACAAGTACAATTAAATTGAACTTAGAAATCTTCAAACAAATTGGACCTTTCATCTTAATGGAAGCAGCAAAGGTCTACGTCACTGTATGAAATTCTCCCACATAGAATACTGCTTCACAGTGTATGGCATCACTGCATTAAGCCAATTGAACAGTTGTATAAAAAATGCTATAAAGATATTTGATCAAAGTCTCAGTCTTTTCCTATATGTGCTTTGATGGAAAAATTTCATTAAAAACATTTTCTTTAAGCTAAAAATCTTTAAAACTAATTGTCTTGAGTATAGAGTTGAACGGTCTGGCCCCACCACCTCTAAATTAATTCATTAAAAAAGAAATAGTGTCACTAGTACTCCATCCACATGTGAGGGGGACTGTGAAGTGCAGTTTCAGAAGTCCAGGTGTGCACAGAATGTGCTTTCAATCGAGGGCTGTTCTCATTGGAGCACTCTGCCAACGATAGTTAGAGAAAGCACCACTTATGCCTCATTTAAGAGGCAACTAAAAGCATGTCTTCTTGGTCAGCAAACTTTTGACCACTAGGGGGTGCTTTAGTACACAGGTACATTTATTTTTAAACATGAGTAGGTCTGTTTGCATGAGTGTGAGGGGGGGAGGGAGGAGAGTATAGGGTAATACTTGGAATGTATGAAAAGGAACCTTAACTAAAGCACTAGAGGGATAGACATAGTAGTGTTTTCTAAATGGTAAATTATTTATTTTGTAATGTGGTGTGTTTTCTTCTGTGTGTTATATTATATGTTTCGTAATGTGGTGAGTTTGTTATGTCTTACATGAATTGTAGTACTTACTTAGTTCTGTGTTTTTACCTCATAGGACTGCGGATGGAAATTAGCGCTGAGCTAAATCTGGCATATTTACAGCACTGGTTGTCTGTTCTTTAATATGCACTGGCCCATTCAAATCAATTAATATATATGAAATAATAGTAGCACGAGAATCATATAAAGAGATTTAATCGCACACATTCCTTACTTGATAAGAAGTACAGCTCCAAATAACTTCTTTACCAATTCATTTCTTCACCTGAATCAGGCCTTAAAACATTATTATGTGATAACACTTTCTAATAAACTATGGGTTTTACCTATTTTATTATAATTATTTTATTAAGGTTCTTTAAAAAAACATTTTACACTTATTTTTTACTTAGTATGCCATTGTGAATTGTTTATTTGTATGGTATTTCCTTTATTTACTTGTAAAGCACATTGAATTGTCTGGTGTCCGTGTTGGTATTGCTATCGCTCAAAGAATACATGTCTTTAAAAAAAAAAAGTCATTTTTTTAAAAGTTTAAAGGCGTGCATATGTTACACCCCTTTTTTGTTGTGTCAGCTGATTTTTGGAGGCTTTCAGAACCTTCAAAAACGGGTGTCCCCACAAATGAGAATTGCAACTGTGGTCCCCAAAAGACATAGAAACCAGTATGTGAATGCTTATGCGTGCACGTGGGTGAGTGTATAGTTAGATAAATTCTTTATTAGTGTAAATACTTTTTCTTTTTCGCTTTTTTGTCAGTTTACATATGATGGTTGCGATGTCTCCGGAACAAACTACTGCCACAGAAAAAAAAATTTATTAACTAATTTTCCAAATCAAAAACACTATGAATTCTATTTAAAATATGTATGCTTAAAAATCATTATTAATAAAGAATAACAATAGTATTTTAGACAGTCTTTCATCATAATTGAAGTAACTTGATCTCTACAGGTTGGATAGATGTCCAGTAAAAATGTTTCCTTCAAATGAAAGGAGAGGAGAGTAGAAGACTTCAAAAATAAAAATTCAATTTGTTTCAACATACTCAGTGATATTATTATGACTATATCACGGCTTTGCACTATGTCATTAAATCAGAATATATACACAGTACAAATTCACAGTATTGCACACAAATAAATTAAGATGCAACTAAAACACAGGTAAGGGTAAAACAAAGTAGCAAACTATTGACTTTTACTCACCTTTGAAAAGGCTGAGGAGCTGAATACTGTCTGGGAAACTATCTGATTCAAATTCTTTTACACGAGGCGCCGTTCCATTCCTTACTTTTGTTAAGCTTCATCGGGGCCCATCTGGGAATTTTCTTTACTTTCACATTCCATGTGTAAATGAAAGAACTGTACCTGCAGGTACTGCAGAATTCACCTGTGTCCTTTTCGCTAGAGAAACTGTGCAAACTACTTAATTTTCTGAAGTTGCACGGCCTAATACTTGGAAGCAGCCAATATGTCATCTAATACATTTCAATGTATAAATCATTTTCTGAATTTCTGCTTTTTCTGTGTAAATGGCCTGAGTAAATTATTCAGTGTCTGTCAGTCACGCAGATTCAAAGCTTCATAATGTTAATACATTGAAGAAACGATAACATTCATCAACTTTTTTCAACCTTTGCTGCGTTGTCAAAACACCTGTGCCACTGTGTGCCAAGTCACGTTGTTTTGGTTAAATAGACCAGCTGAAGTTTTCCTTTCATTTCTTCAGTCATCTGATTTCTTGTAAATGGATTTGGTTTTAAGAATAAAGAAAGGCCGCCATAGTATCATATTATTAAATGTTATGTAATTTTCACATGAACTCAACTCCTTGAAGGAACAGGAAGAGACAAGAGTGCAAACCACTACTCCACTGCGAAGGCCAAGTGATAATCTCTGTGTATATTGAACACATTCAAATTCAATATTACTTAAACATTGTACAACAGTACTGTGTTTCTTAATCCATTACAATTTAAAAAATTTTGTGGCATCTATCTCTCGTCTACATATTAGTTACATAATTGATTCACAAATGGAGTACTTCTTCTGGGGTGTGTTATGGTATGCTTCACATTCCTACCAATCTCAAGGATGGGATCACAAAGCTTGTGGCCATGGTATATGAAAACATAGTTTGAATCTAATTATATGAAATAAGCCAAGATGGAATTCTTTCACAGTTGTTATTCTTTATTACAACTATGATATTTACACAGTGAGACATGGACAACCCTGCACTCAGTCATCTTCTGCATCTGAGATTATTTTTCTTTAAAGGTTACACAGCGCCGCATAAATCCACAGGTCGTATGCTGCTCCACAACAGTCCTGTCTCTCCTCTTTATGTTTAGAACCTTGTTGTTTCAACTGCTTTCCCCTTATGATCCAGTTTTTAAGACAGCTCTGCACGTAGCATGTAATGCTACACATCACTGACTTGTGTGAAATTGTTTTAACAAATGTTTCAGCATAATTAGACCACCAAAAATGCAGCAGTAATAATAAACCTTACATTCCAATAGGGTCTCGCTCAGCTCTGCTCGGGCCTTAAAAAACCCTTTGACCCATGATAAAGAACAGAAATCCATTAGAATTTGCACTTTAAATCTGGACAAAATGAATCACCATTACAACAAGGTATACGTCACCATTTAAGACACAAAATTTTAGTAAATGATGAATAAGTCCGTAGAACAGATTAATATACAGAAGGAAGAATGAAGTGTTGAAAGTTCGGACTGTATTTCAAAGAGGAGTTGAGTCAAAACGAAACATTTCATAATTAGATACTTTGTTGGTCTTCATTCATCCTCAGATGTTCCTCAAGAATCTTTCTCTTACAAGAAATCATACAATTGTGAAGAAGGTGAACATCAAACCATAACATGGCGTGACGGTACCTGCATAAACAGCTCAGCTATCTGGGAAAGTACAGGTGAGGTGGTACACCTCTCTCTCTCTCTCTCTCTCTCTCTCACACACGCACACATACACACACACACACACACACATACACACACACAAACGTGCGCCGAGAACAATACACTTTTAACATTAACAATGGCGAGTCCATGGAGAGAGATTCAGAGTGTTTTTGATAAGTTCCACATTGGGAGCCGTTTTCAAAAAGTTTTTGTTCAGACACACACCAAATACGCAACGAAAGTTTCACGTTTTCACTCGAAAACACTGGTGTAAATGGGACCTGAATCTAAACTCAGGCGACGAAACTTGATGACAGTTTATTTTTCCGAAATTCTGTGGATTTACACATTTAAATAAATTATTACTAGATGGCATGTAGGCCGTATCAAATATTAAGCCACATATAGAAAGTGAAAGTCAAGAAAAGTCCCGGTTTGGGCAGTGCTCCCATGAAGCGTGACAGTAAAAGGAATAAAACGGCACCTTGTATGTAGGATTGACTCAGATCTCCTCAGACACCGGGCGGCTCTCGGTTTCCTCAGCTTGTTCAGAGGTAAGTCAAATTCAGTAGTTTGCTACAGACCTCAAAGATGTGCTCTTACCTGTGTTTTAGTTGCATCTCAGTTTACTAGTGTACAGTACTGTGAATTTGTCTTCTGTGTAAACATATTGAAAAGCCGTGATATAATCACAATAATACCATTGAGTGTGTTGAAACAAATTAAATATTTAAGTTACCGCTGTACTTTACTCTTTATGAGATCTTCTTACTCTTCTCCTTTCATTTGAAGGAAACATTTGTCCTGGACATCTATCCAACCTGAAGAGATCAAGTTACTTCAATTACGGTAAAAGGCAGTTTCTGTTTAAAGAAATCTAATCTAAAATACTATTATTTATTTCTAAAAACAATTATCAAGCTTAAATATTTTAAATAGAATTTATAGTGTGATTAAGAAAATAAGTTAACTCACTTTAATCACTGTTAGTGTGAGAAAAAAGAGAAAAAGAACAACTATTTACACTAATAAGAATCTATCTATCTAACTACACCCACACACACACACACACACACACACACACACACACACACACACACACACACACACGCTTTACAAGGAAATAAAGCAAATGTGGTCAAACAAACCGATTCAGAAAGATATGATAATTCAACTTAGCTATTAAGATAAAAGCTGTAAAATAAAAAAATTTAAAATTTGTTGATTGAAAAAGTAAATAAATAATGTTTAAAGGACTGATTTAAGTGAAAATTAATTGGCTGTGGAAGTTGCGAAGGAGAAGCTCAATGAGTGAGTCGAGTTGACAATCTATATCCATCCAACACAAACTGACTGTGGTGCCAAACATTCCAGCCCTGTGCGCTCCTGTTTTCCCCTTTTTAACCCTCACATCACTGCACACACCTCTTTACTTCCCCCTTACATCACCTGAACCCAGCCCCCTGCTAATGTGACACCCTCTCCCATAGTGCACACCATATGGTAAAGAAGTTGATGACATCTGTATCAAGTAAGGAATGTGTGTGATGAAAGCTCTTTATATGATTATTGTGCTAATATAAGAAAAAAAAAGTCAAATGTTACTGAGATTAATGTTATTAATAAAAGATGTAGTATGCACACTGTGCATCAATGGAATAATCCTTAACATCTTTTAATCGAATCCAGTATTGCCTTGAAAAAGTAATCTGATTACTGATTACTACTTTAAAAAGTAACTAAGTTAGATTCCAAGTAACTTTTTGGTTACTTTCAGTCGCTATCAACACCCCCCCCCCCCCCCCCCCCCCCGCCACACACCATCTCAAAATAAAAATGACAACTGTTTTTTCCAAAAACTCTGCTGATCACTGCCTGTTCTCCTGCACCGTGCTGATACATATTCTAATCTGTGACCTACATTCTTTGTTGTATTTATATCTGACTCACAGTTTTATCATCAGATTTTTACAATTACTGGTACAGTAAAACCTCTGACAAGTGGACCCGGTAAGAGTGGACACCCTGTACTGGGCGGACACGTCACTGTGCACCGACACATATTTAACTGTTAACTTTATGAGCAACAACCTGGCGAACGTGGACAACAGACAGGTTTTCCTGGCAAATTGCAAGCTCAGCGTCACGCGTACTCTGCGCACATGAAGGTTTCACTTTCCCTTGACAGCAGAGAACCGAAGGCCCGTGGGCCAAAGAGACCACAAGGAGCTCTAATCTTGTCCCACAAACCCACCAAGCAAGGTGGTTCTATAGGATTTATACAAGTTTTTTTATTGACATTCTATTGTATTTTGCACCAGAATGTTTCAATAAAATTGACTATATATTGAGATTGTAATCATTTTCAGGAACTGATCTTGCAAAAATATAGACAATTTCATTACATACACTGTGACCACAACAAAGAAAAACTTTGAAATGTGAATTTAAAGGTTATTATAACAATATTCTACCAGTGTGGTAGATGAAACTAGTCAGAGTGTGTTACTTGTCCACAGCAATATAGTTTGTGTGAAACAATCTCTAATTCATCTCTATTTGTCTTTTTGATCAGATTCCCCCACAATATGGATGAATCAAACCAAGATCCCACATTCCAAAGACTACTTGAGAGACTTGTGACAGGTAGTTTTTCATCCCCAATAGATGAGGTCTTCAAGAAACTGCAGAGTCTCGTAACAAACATCAAATGGACTCCAAGAGGTGTCACTGACCTGTTTGATGCTCTTGAAAATCGTTTTAAATCAACCCCAACAAATGACAGGTCACAATTCTCTGACTGGATGATAAAGATATTGCACTTGATGGAGATTAATTATATCACTCCCACTTGGAGACTGGAAACGGGAAAAACACTTTTCAATCTGATACGAGACCAAACTGTAACAGAGGAAAAGCTCAAAGATTATTTAGAGGAAGAGAAAGACAAACAACTGGATGAAATTCTTCATGAAATTCGCCAAGAACCACTAAATCAAGTAGATGAAGAGCTTTTAGAAAAGGTGAGATACGTTGTATCATCAGTTGCAGTTGATAAACAGCTTCCGTTCCATGCTGATGGGTCAGAGTTGAAGCCCCTGAAAAAAGTCTTGCAGAAGATCTGTAAAGCTGTGGAATCAACAGTGGGATACTCACCACGACTGACGCAGCTGGTGAGCTGGTGTCTTCTGGCTCTCTCGAAAACAGGCCGGCTGATTCAAGTGGGCACGGGAGAAGGAAAGTCTTGCATAGTGGCAATGTTTGCAGCTTTTCGGGTTCTGAAAGGAGAAAAAGTAGACATCATGTCGAGTTCAGCAGTTCTTGCAAACAGAGATCTGAAGGACTGGAAACCATTTTTTGAAAAACTGGGAATCAAAGCTGATTGCAACGTCATGAAACTTGATGGAGACTTGAAACAATGCTACGAGTGTCCGGTTGTTTATGGGACTGTGGAGCAGTTTGCTGGAGACTGGCTTAAGCAGCGCTTCCACAAGATGGAGATATTTGGCCAGAGGAAGTTCCAGTGTGCAATCGTGGATGAAGCTGATTCCCTGATGCTTGACAAAAGTCATCATGTGGTTTATCTGAGTACTGACATGCCGGCTTTACAGCATTTAGACCCACTCTTGGCACTTCTATGGGCTACTGCTAATCAGTACAGTAAGATTAACTCAGAGATAAATGTGGGGAAGAAACTTCTCTTCCCTCAAGTTCTGCTTGAGAACATACAGAGCCCACATCTTGATGAGTTCAGTATTCTTCAAATCGCTGAAGACACAGGACTACTGGCAAAAGGGTCTGCAAATCAAATACGAAGAGACTCAAGACTTGTGACTCAAAAGCTGCAAAATGTGACAGTTCCCCAGCTGGCTAAGTTCTTTGAGACCGTAGAGACAAGATTCCCATTTTGCAGGTTTTCTTTGCATTGCAACGAAAATGGCCAAATCGAGGAGTTGAACAAAAGACCTCCAGAACAAGACAGTGAAGGGAAAAAAGTGCAATTGCTGTTACGCAGCGGCGGCCTCTGTCAGTACATGTATTCTGATGAAGCCAGTGTACTGAAGGCTGCAGAAGAAGAAGTCAAACCATCAATATGCTTCACACCATGTGAACTAAGCCATGATAAACATACCTGTCACATACCAAACTTTCTGTCAAAGCTGGTGAATTCACAACTTAAAGTTTGGGTTGAAAATGCATTTGAGGCACAAACCATGACAGAGAATGATGAATATGTCATAGAGACACATGGAATAGTTCCTGTGGACTACAGCAACACAGGGGTTGTTGAAAACAGCAGACAATGGGCAAATGGACTGCATCAGTTTCTTGAAATGAAACACGGGTCCAAGATGAATCCAATGACTATCATCACTAACTACATGTCAAATGTTGGTTTGCTTCAAATGTATGGAAATCAGATCTATGGGATGTCTGGGACTCTTGGCCAACAGGCAGACACTGAAGCTTTGCAGGAAATCTACAAAGGCATCAACACCTGTAGGATTCCTTCATTCAGACGGAGAAAACTGTTTGAAGTTGAAGCCAAGATCGTAAGCATCGAAGAGGAGTGGATTGAAACCATATGTGACGTTGTGATTGAACAAACCAGCTCCACATCGTTTAGAGGTAAAAGAGCTGCACTGGTCATCTGTAATACCATCAATCATGCTGAAGCTCTGAAGAAAGCTCTTAAAAACACCGGGAGTGGCAACAAACTTTACATAAACAACAACATGGACAATGAAGCAACCCTAAAGAAAAAGCTTGAAGCAGGAGAGGTCATCCTAGCCACCAACCTTGCAGGTCGAGGAACAGACCTCCAGGTTTCAGACTCAGTCAAGGCAGCAGGAGGTTTGTTTGTTGTACAGACTTTCCTCCCAATAAACGCCCGTGTGGAGGCTCAGGCATTCGGCCGCACTGCGAGGCAGGGATCTCCTGGGTCTGCTCAGCTCATCGTCTGCATCGAACATCTGTCACCGTTACTGCAGCTACCACTTATGATGATGAAATTACAGTCTCTATTGGGAAATATTATTGACCTCACTTCAATTGCTCAGAATAGGTTTGCAGTACTAATGAGGCAATATCAAAATAATTCTATACAAAATCCAAGTCTGTTTACACGGACGCTGCTGCTCAGTTTAAAAGAGAGCTCAGTTTCGGAAATTAAAGTTGGTAAAGAAATCAGGGACACCTTAGCAGCTGAAAGTCTATCCACCCACTTGAAGAGTGTAGTTCTAAAAATAAAGAACAAGGAGGAGCTCTTCAGTCAGTATCTGGATGTAGTCGATGATCTGTATCGAAGCGCCAACAACAAACCAGCTCCTTCGGATTTAGCTGCACTCAATGAATTCTGGGCAATGTGGCTGATCACAGACTACAAAGACTCTGGCTGCATAGAATCCATGAAAGCCAAGCTTGCTGAAGAGCTGAGCTCCGCCAGGCAAAAACTCAGCCAGAGACAATCACCTTCATCCAACCTGCACCACTACACTGTCTTCGGCAATGAACTTCGCAAAAAAAAGAATTTCAAAGAAAGCATTGAAATGTACACAAAAGCCACACAAGAGGACCACCGATGGGCCGCCATTGCACTTTACAACCGTGCATTTGCATACCTAACCCAGCAGAATGGGAAACAGGATCATGTCTGCATCATGCAAGCTCTGGAGGATTTGCGAAACGCGTTCAAGTCTGTTGAGCTCTACCGTGAGCAAACTGACGTCACTGACGTTTACTACACACAATCCAAACGCTCCGGCAGAGCAGTGAGCAGATTTGACATACAGCTTGCAGCCAGGAAGGAAGTACTGCTGCTTTTCAAGTCAAATGTCGAGATGGCTATCAGAAAGTTGGACAGGGTCAATGACTTTGGGGGGACAGTTCAAGTGGAGAAGAGAAAGGTGTACTCCATGGCTCCAGGACGGTTTCTTCTGCCCTTGCTAGTCCATCAAATGGAATCACTGTCCGCAGTTCATTCAAGAGACATCCTGAGGATCCTCCGGCTCAACAGTGATCCTACAATGGACATTTTACATGACCTCTGGAGCCTCAGCTCTCTGGGCCTGACTCATGTCTATAGTTTGGACACGAGTTTCTCTGTGGGCGGCTTTTTCTCAAAGATACACAGGGCCATTTCTGATTAAATGGCAGCCATTCCGTGAGCAGCGGAAATGAATCCGAACAAGTAGAAACCGTCAGTCAAAGATTTCCATGTACTGAGAAATTCATCACATTCCAAGTTTCAGTGGGATGTGACAATTGTTTTATTTCTTAAAGTGTCAGAATTAATTCAGAAGTGTATTCTATTCTTTTTGTGAAATGAGATTGAATGTTACATCACTCCTTCTCATGCAGACGCAACCTCAGATGGTTTCTAGTTGGGAAAGTGTCACTTGAGTTCACCACAAGACAGAACAAACAAGTCACACCAATAGTAAAACCTGCTTCTTGGAACTTTCTTAAAGTCTCATAGTTTTTAGATTATATTTTGTCCCTTGAAAACTGAACTCCATCTCCTCCCAACCAGGAATTAAAGAATACTGCACATCTCCTGTTATTTTTGGTTTAAAAAGATATTTCCTCTTAAAATGTTTTCAAAGAATGATGTGATCTTAACTAAACAAAGTGAGTGTCCGTCATGTAACTAGTATATTATTTGCATAATAACTTTTAATATTTGTTTTCAGCAGTTTTTTGATAACTGATGATTTTCATTTACTATATTGTGAAGGACCAAGTTTGGAGGAGTAAGAAACTTTGCAAAAATATTGTGGGTTTGACTTTTCTTTGTTTTGGTTTCGTCACTGCAAGTTTTGAATAAAACCACAAATCACTTGTTCAAAAAAAGAGGCTTTTTTTTTCATGTATTATTCTGAAGAGTAAACAACAGAACGTATGTTTTCTTTTTATTGTTTGTTGTCAAGACGATGAATAATTCCCATGTTTCTTTCTGCAATAGAATTTATTTCTAATAGCATGTGTTTAAATAAAAACCACAACAATATGTGATACATTTTTATGAAACATGTTGATAAATTTTAAAAATGTATAAGATTTTAAAAATGTATAAGATACATATCTCCATTATAATCCAAAGTAGGAAACTCAAGCTGTGGCTTTGTTTATTGACTACTTGTCTGAACATAGAAAACATATATCCATGTACAGTGCCGTTTCTAGATGTAAATACTTGGTGGGGCAAGCTTGTTATTCAGGTCTCGTGACGCCACTGAATTCCAAAGTAAAGTGTGTGCACAACCTTTTAGCCACAACATTATAACAACCATATAGGTGCTGATCCCATACAAATGTTGAGCCTTGAAGCTGGCTGATCAAAAGAAGAAAAAAAAAAAGGTCAATGACAGGATTGGAACCAGGTAATACTGATTCAAAGACGGTAGCTGAAACAATCGACCACCGGTAAAGCTACAATTTCAAAAGATTCTTTAAAGATTTTGCTCCTGGCGTCACACAGTTTACCACTTTAAGTTTCTCTGTTAAAGTAAGAGTTTCAAACTCGTACTCGTAAATAATGGACCGAATTCATTTTGATTAACTGTTTGTACCATGTATACAGAGATCATTTACTTTCACTGTCAGGGACATTTCATTTTTTTATATATTTTTTTTCCCTTGTCCTGTTCGGCAGCTTGGGCCAACAATATGATGTGATTGAGAGCCTTCTCGGAGTCAGAACACTTTTTGGTCTTGCAACAGGGAGAGACCTGGAGTCTCCTCCTGTTGCCTCCTCCGTCAGAAGTTGGCATGGCTGCCGTACACGACCGGGGGGGAACGCACAAAGAGAGAGAGAAGAGAAGTTGAGGGGGGGGGATTAACATACAATATCCTTGTTGTGCTACATATATTATTTGCAGTTATCACACTGATCCAAATACTTTCCAACTGTTTTTGGATTAAACCAGCCTGAGCAGCTCTATCCAGACAGTAAAATGATTTCTTAGATTAACCAGCCTGAGCAGCTCTATCTAGACAGCAACACGAAGCAGGAACATGAATTAACAAAGAGGAAACAACAAAAGAGGAACATGATTTTTAAAGTTTGAGCAAATGATGACAGAGAACAAGCAACTTCAGAAGCACCTTTCGTGAGGAGTGTGTGTGTGTGTGTGTGTGTGTGTGTGTGTGTGTGTGTGTGTGTGTGTGTGTGTGTGTGTGTGTGGCTTGTCCACTGGGTGTGACCGGAACTGTTGTGGGGGGACCCGTAGCGACACCCCGGGGTCCGAGGCCATCGGGCCCGGACACCGCCACCCCGGCAGACGGCAGCCCCCCAGGGCCGGGGAGACCCCAGCGAACCAACCCAGAGAGCCACGCCCCTGCCCAAAAAGCACCCGACGGAGAATGCAGAGAGGAATCCCCCCCAGGCAAGAGGAGCCCACAAGAGAGGGATAAAGGGCACAGGGCCCCAGGTCCCGACCCAAGCCGCCAAGCCGAGAAAAGGCCGGAGCAGGGACATTTCATAACAACAACAACACTGCCATGATATGGTAATATGTGATATTGAGCCCTTTTGTCGGGACACAGTATATCAGTGGAGAGTATTAATGTGAAAACAGTGTTTGAGGTACACACATTTGTTGGTAAAATTTGATATAATAAGAGGACGCAGTGAGTATATATACATATATGTATATATATATATATATATATATATATATATATATATATATATAGTTGCCATATCCGTGCTTAATTATATTCATGTTCAAGTTCAGTTATATTCCTTGTGTTCTTTCTTAAACAGCGCCTCTGAGGCGCTGCCCACTAATCATATGTTCTGAGCAGGTCAACCTGACCAAGGCTGATAAGCAGGATGAGCCGCGCTATCCACACAGCCGCCTTCTCGAGGTCCCATGCGCAGGGGATGTCCTTTGATTGTACTCATAGTTGATAAAACTGTTAAAGCTCACAGAATGTTTGTTTCTATGATATGTATCCTGTAAACCCTCCCCTTTGTTGAATGGAATAAAAACGCAGGAGAAATGGCCTGGGAGCAGAGTGGATAGGAGGTGTACTTGGGCACACTCCTAGCCATTTCTCCTCGAGTAATCAAAAGCTCATTCTTGTTGTCTTCTTCTTTCTTGCAGATTTAATAAATGTCCGTAGCCTAAACCTGACATTAACTTGGTCCTTCGAGCCGGATGCCAACAACGCCTGGTGGTCCCAGCGGGCGCGGTAGTCGCCAGCAAGCCCACGGCCGTGGCGGGCCTCACTAGGTGAGGCCCAGCACCTTTTCCAGGAACTGACACTATTTCGTGTGCTGGGACCCACAGGTTGACGGCATCCAACGGCGAGAGGAAAAGGACTCCGAAGGGTGAGCATTGTTTTGGGTTAAAAAGGAAAAATGTGCAACTGAGGGTTGCAGGATAATAAAACCCTGTGAATTCTAGACTCTAACAGGTAAAATAGAAAGACGCTGAGGTAATGAACGCCTGAGAATAGTTCATGTTAAACGGGCGACGGAGTCCACGGTTGAGCGTCTACCAAAAAATCCGCGAGAAAGAAAATAAAAGTGTGCACGTTGAATGAGTGGGTGGCCTGTGAACCACTAGGTTACAGCCATCATTTAAAACAACAGGAAAGTAAGTAGTGGGCTGACGTGGATGCACAGGCAAGAATTCTCCACCTGAGAGGGCTGAAGCGAGAATTACCACGTTCAGTTACAGATTAACCACTACCCTGTTGAAGAAGTAACAAAGCGGAACCATAGACTACCCCAGGTAGTAGGGTCCGTCCAAATTTAAAAACAAAATGGGACAAGGGAACACCAAAAAACCTAAACCGCGCGATAAATTAACTTGTAAAGACTGGAAATATGTAGAACGCTGCAGCGAAGAAAATGTAAAACATTTGGATAATTGGATCGCAAAATACGGCTTCGACGGGAGCCTCAATACACAAAAAATAACAGTTTTACAAGATGCGATTAAAGAAAAAACTAAAAAGGATCCTAAAAAGATGAAAAAAGAAGGTTTTGATCATACTAGAGAATGGATGGAAATAGCACAAAAAAGGTTACAAAGCAAAAGAAGAGAGCTAAAGAAGCAGGCAGGCAGACAGCTGCAGGAACATATTACCAGGAAGATGACAGAGGGATAGAGGAAGTGTTTTACCAAGGGCCCCACAGGGGAAGGTTCAGAGGAAGAGGGCATAAGCCATTCAGAGGACAAAGAGACAGGGGCAGAGGACAACCAGGAAGTAGAGAAGATGGATGTTGGACTTGTGGACAGCTAGGTCACATAGCTAGAAACTGCACAAAGAGATCAAATCCAGGTGGAATGAAGGGACAGCAAGCATGACTAGACAGAGTAAATGAGAAGTGTGACAGAGTGATGGAAGAATTTGATGAGGCACTGATAAGATATCAACAGCAAAAGATGCAGCAACAGGGAGAATTCTTGCTGCATCAATACAAAAACACGACCACTTAGATCAAGACTTACTTAGAACTATGCAAAAACAAAGTCCACCAATAGAACAAGATTATTGGGAAAAAAAAAAAACAAGGTGCTAAACTAAAAGATAGCATCTATTTCTGACCAGAAAACAAACCAATCCTACCAAAAAACCTATACAAATGGGCAGCAATATTGAGCCATGTCACATGTCACATGTCACATGGCTCAAACAGGAGGGAGGGTAGGACAAATACACAAAATATATACAACCTATGGCTTTAATTCTTACTCAAAAATTTTTGTAGGACATGTTTAACATGCGCTAAACATAATCCGCAAGGGAACATAAGACCAAAGAGAGGGAAATTCCCAGAACCACAATATCCATTTCAAGTAATACACATGGATTACATAGAATTAAACAAAAGTGAAGGTTATGAATACTGCCTAGCGATAATCGACGCATTCACTAAATGGATAGTTATTTCCGACAAGGGCACCAGATTCCTTGACAGTAGCCAAAGGATTATGTAAAGACATAATAATAAACAATTCCAGAGGTAATCAGAAGCGATAATGCTAGACATTTTGTAAATGCAGTGATTAAACATATAGGAACTTTGGTTCACATAGATCTAAAAAATCATTGTTCATATCATCCGCAGAGTGCAGGTCTAGTAGAGCGAATGAATGGAACAATAAAAAATAGATTAAAGAAGTGCATGGAAGAAACAAATAGACCGTGGACAAAATGCTTAGATTTGGTAAAAATGTACATTAACATCACCAGTACGAATGGCTTAACGCCATATGAAATGTTATTTGGACGACCTTACAGAATACCAACCTTTAAAAATTATTGGAAACCAGATGAGGAAGCTAATTTAGCAGACTATATGAGGAAAATAGCTGAAAGACCCTCGTGGATACATCTGTCCCACGGTAAAAAGATCATTGGTGCAGAGCCACCTGATAAACCGAGTGAGCTAAAGTCTGATAATAGGGTGGACTCAGACGAGTAGAGTTTGGGTAGGCCTGAAGGTCAGCAGAAGCTGTTTCAAGCCACAACGTTTGATTAGAGGACAAGACTCTGCAGCAATGATATTTACCCCCAACCGTCACCATGTTATGGCTGCTGCAACCGTAATCGTGCTTCTCTCACTAGCCTGGATCCTCATGATGTACATTCCAGAGACCAAAGTAGTTAGAACTAAATCTAGCAACAAATGGTGGCAAAGTACTGATCTAAATCTATTTCTATTCTTTACAGAACAAGACATTTACTGAATAAGAACTGCCTACATTTGCTGTACTTTTCACTTGTGATGCCGTACATGACATATTGTGTTGACATTTGGGGTAATACATATAAAACAAACCTAGATCCAATAATCAAACTGCAAAAAAGAGCTATTAGGATAATAAATGAAGTTGGATATCGTGATTCCACAAATCAGCTGTTTATAAGATCACATACAATAAAATTTATGGACATTGTATATTCAAAAACATTAGAAATTATGTTTAGAGTGGTAAATAAGACAATTCCAGGTTGTATTCAAAAATTGTTTAAACTAAGGCAGGGGATTTATAACCTAAGGGGTTTGCTAATGTTTGACACTCACAAAGTAAGAACTAATATCAGGTACAGATGTGAGTCAGTTTTGGGTGTAAAATTATGGAATGGACTTAATGATGAAATAAAGATGTGTAATTCTATGTATGTTTTCAAGAAGACTTTAAAGTCTAAAATTATCAAAGGTTACAATGAAATTTGATTGAATTTGATTTTTCAGTAGTAATGGAGTATTAGTGATGTTTGATTGTGAATTATTCAGTTAATCCTATGATGGTACAGGATAGGCACAAATAAGCCTTGAGGCTTCAGCCTATTCCTTTTTCGGTTGCTGTCTGTTTATTTTGTAAAAACATGATTTTGTTTTCATTTTTTATTTTTAACCGAAATAAAGCATTCATTCATTCAAGAATAAGTATCAAACTAATGTATGGTACCGCTTCGCTGAATTCACAGCGAGAGGGACTAATCGGACTGATCGCTACATATGTACCAAAATGCCTGTGTCAACAGCCAACCCCGCAATAGTAGTTGCACCCCGTGCACCCTCATTCCAGTAGACGTTCTTCCCCTGGATGTGACTCTAATCTCTGAGAGAATGTTGCAGACTGATGTTTACAGGACGGAGATGGTGAGACGACAGAAAAGAAGCTGGAAAGGAGGAGAAGCCGATCCAACATACATCGATGCAATCGTGTACCACGTGGTGTTCCTGATGAGTATAAACTAGCAGATCAAGTTGCAGCAGGCTTCGAGAATATACCAGTCATTTCCATGATTTTTCCTATCACTCCTAATAAAAATGTTGACAGAATAAACTATATTAATTACAATGTTCAGCGTTTGGGAAATTGGACAGAAAGGGGTTTTTCAGCAGTTCATGGGCAGCTTTCAGCAACATCGACAATGGCTTTTCAGATACGTATAGCGGTGGATATGTTGCTGGCGGAGAAGGGGGGGGGTGTGCTCAATGTTTGGGGACAAATGTTGTACCTTTATTCCAAACAACACAGCAGCAGATGGAACGCTCACACGGGCCTTGGAGGGTCTTCGTACTTTGAATAAAAGGATGAACGATCACTCTGGCATCGACACTTCTATGTGGGATGGATGGGCTGATATGTTTGGGAGATACAAAGCTCTAGTAATGTCTGTTTTGATCTCCCTTGCTGTCTTCACTGCCATCCTCACCCTGTGTGGCTGCTGCTGTATCCCATGTATACGCGCCCTCCTCACCCGCCTAATCAACACTGCTATTTCTCCCATGACACAGGACCTGGCGCAGGCTTATCCGTTGTTGGGGGATGCTGAACATGACTCTGAAATTAGCGAGGGTGATGACTTTCCATCCTTGCCCGACCTTTTCCCAGACCCTGGAGATTATGAGTAAACAGTAAAACATTACAAACCCGAGTGTAAATATTTGTGTTCTTGCGAAAATGATCTTGCAGCTGAAAATCAATATTGAAGTGGCTGGTTACAAGTGATGTGAGAATGTAGGCACAGATATGACAAACAGGGGGGATATGTTAGAGTAATTTTATATATAGTTGCCATATCCGTGCTTAATTATATTCATGTTCAAGTTCAGTTATATTCCTTGTGTTCTTTCTTAAACAGCGCCTCTGAGGCGCTGCCCACTAATCATATGTTCTGAGCAGGTCAACCAAGGCTGATAAGCAGGATGAGCCGCGCTATCCACACAGCCGCCTTCTCGAGGTCCCATGCGCAGGGGATGGCCTTTGATTGTACTCATAGTTGATAAAACTGTTAAAGCTCACAGAATGTTTGTTTCTATGATATGTATCCTGTAAACCCTCCCCTTTGTTGAATGGAATAAAAACGCAGGAGGAGGTGTACTTGGGCACACTCCTAGCCATTTCTCCTCGAGTAATCAAAAGCTCATTCTTGTTGTCTTCTTCTTTCTTGCAGATTTAATAAATGTCCGTAGCCTAAACCTGACAATATATATATATATATATATATATATATATATATATATATATATATATATATATATATATATATATATATACACACACACACACACACACACACACACACACACACACACACACACACACACACATATACATATACATATACTGTATAAAGACAGAGAGTACATTGACTGCTTCTTCATTAACCTATTAAACATTTATTTACTTTGGCCAAACAGAGCTCATTTCTCACTTAACATATCATTAAACCTTTTTTGCAACATTAATGAAACGTATCTCATTTATTAATCTGATAAACACACTTTCAATTGACATATCTGTCAAATAAACAATATTTGTCAGCAAAGTCTTTACCACAGCATGTCATGACTACATGTTGCTTTACACTTTGAGTATCGACAACCGTGCTGACCTGAATGAATTGTATGGATTAACAAGTGGACTGTTTTAACCAGTTCAACATTTTAACAGAAATATAGATTATAACCAGCCAAATATTCAACATAATGAGAAATGGAACAGTTTCAAAGAGGATAGAAATCTGGGGGGGGGTTAAACACATTTCAGTTCCAGGATCACATGCAGCCCAATTTCCTCTTGAGTGGGCCAGACTGGTAAAATGCTGACAAAATAATCTTCTAATTTAAACAGTTTCTTTGTAGTGACGCAGAGTATACGTGATGACAATGTCCATATTTTTGCAAAAACCAAACAATTAAAACCAAAAACTACAACAATCTCAACATAAAGCCAATTTAGTATTTAGTATTTTTTGTTGAAATATCCTCTTTTTTAGGTGTATTTTCAACTTCGACTGTTCACATCCAACTTCCTTACCTGAACGAATCTCCTCACCAAGTCACTGCTGCTCCTTTCAGCTCCCTCCACTGTCTTCACCCACCGTTTTCCAGAATATTTCCTCTCACGGAAACTGTCCCCCTCGGAGCGCAACTCCATCATGGGAGATCGGTGGGAGATCGAGACTTGCTGGCGGTGAAGGTGGCTCTGGAGGAGTGGGGGTACTGGCTGGAGGACACGGAGAATCCCTTCCTGGTCTGGATTGGCCATAAGAACCTTGATCACATGCACACGGCTCAACGACTGAACTACCGTCAAGCCAGATGGGCCCTCAATCGCTTCAGTTTCACCCTGTTATATCACCCATGTAAAAACAAAGACATAAAAGCAGACTGTTTGACTGTACTCCTGAGGACCAGGCTCCCGATACTATTCTACCTGCTTCCTTTTTTGTAGGAGCCGTCACTTGGGAGGTGCAGTAGAGGGTGAGAAAGAGGGGGCTGCTCTACCAACTGCCTCTTTGTGCCTGAGATTCTCTGACCGCAGGTCCACTGGGCCCATGCCAAAGCGCTTTTCTGCCACCCGGGTACCAAGCGCCCCCTTATCATACCCCCTCATCCGTTACCGGTCCCACAACACCCTTGGTCTAATATCATCCTGGACTTTGTCACTGGCCAACCTGGATCCGATCTGAAACTTGTTAATACTCACCAGTGTTGATCGCGTCTCCAAAATGGTTCGATTTGTCACCCTTCCCAACACCCCCCCTCTGGCTCGGGTTCTGCTTCAAAGTGTGTTCAGGAAGCATGGATTTCCTGTTATTCCTCTTTTAATTGTCTTTTGAATGCTATTTTATTTTCTCGCTATCTTATTTTATTTCTATGATTTTAATCAAGTTTGATGTATGTCTTTGCCTTAGTGACACACTTGGAATTGGCTTGTGTATGAACAGTGCAATAAAAATAAACCTGCCTTGCCTTGATGATTACACAGGCTACACTCTGTACAGGCTTGTATAACAAACTGAGTGAAACCTGCCCCACCTCGCAACTGAAATAAGGAACCAAGCCTATAATGAACTTCTATCCAAGCAGAGGAGACTCCGTTTCATTGTATTAAAATCATCTCTGAGTCATTTTCAGTACCATGTCAGTATCCTGAAGGGAGGCTGGAGCAACCAGTTATGATTATAACAGCCAATAACATCGTAACTGTTTCCATTTCAAATGTAATGAAGCCATAACAACTTCCAATTCGGTTTCTGTCCTGTTTTGGATGAAGTGAAACTGAAACTGTAACTGTGACTGAGTGTTTGGATCCCAGAGATAAGGACAGTTTAGTATCGAGTCAGCAGAGAGACGGGTAAGCAGCTCCTTCTAACTTCATGCTTTTTATCAAACTTATTGGCTGTTCAAAAATGTTTTTATAATAATAATAACGATACATTGTATACATAATGATAATAATAATAATAATAATAATAATAATAATAACTAATACTAATAATATAGTACTATTCATAATAATAATTATTATTATATTACAAGTACATTTTTATAATGTGTGCATTGTGTACATTATTTCATTGTTTTTGTTTTTTTTCATAGTAATTTTAGCAGTGCTGTTGTGTTGCCTGAAAGTATTTTGCCAAATGTGACTATAAAAAGATCAGAAAATGTCCAGTTACTAAATGCTTTTGCCACATTATCTGGAAAACTTGGAAGGTTTCCACAACAAGAGATCACTTGCATTTCCAGTCGGGGACAAAACTGATATGTTACTGACGGTTGAGGACATTTTTACTTCTGTATGAACAAACAGAACTTGACAGGTTAAAAAATATGTGCACGAAAAGATGGCACAATTTACCGGCTGTGTTTGTAGTTCTGTATTTGAATACAATGACTTTAAACAAACTTTAGTGGAAATCATTTGCGAGTGTATTCTTGCTGTTGAAAAAGTGATCCGTTTCTAAGAAATTGTTCATTGTCCCCAAAAGAATTGGACAACTTTGTAAGAGCCACAAATATGTAACTGTCTGAACACCAAATTTCAGGATTATTTAATTGTCTGTATTTTTTATTTTTTATTTTTTTAAACTTCTGGGTCATTTTATATCTACGTGGTTCAAATAGAAAATCAGCATGACAAAGTCCTGGACATCCATGTTGTCACTGTATGTCTAACTACTGCTAATTGAAGTGGAACAAATACATTTCAAAGCAGGCCAGAGGACGGAAATGTGGATTGCTGAGAGAGAAAAGTCCTATAATGAATTTAAAGTGCTTGAATCCTGAACATGAACCAGAAATGTTTGTTTCATAAGTAATCGTGAACGCATTATTGCGGCTGTCGTGACCATGCAAATGACTCACGCGGTGTTGACATGGAAATACAGAACAAACCAGAAGTACAGTAGGTGCGGCCGTGCAGCGTGAGCGAAAGTGCCTCCAGCTTTTTATCCTCTTCTGAAACGGCTTCAAATCTGCAGATTTGCAATCGGCTGCCGAGGAGACACACAGGCAGCTCATTCACATATTCATGCAGCCTCACAAAACAAATGGTGCATTCATGTCATCAGTCTCTGTCTTCTACAGAAATCATCATGTTCAACAACAGTCTTCAGGTTTGCCACTGTGGTTGGTCCAAAATAACAACTTACCATGGCCTGAGAACTCACCAGGGGAAGATGGGATGCACGGTGAAAGGAATGAGGATCCCTGAGGATCAACAATTTACTGGCTTCCATAGAATTACATATCCGGGACCACCAATCAAAATAGAGGAGCCTTTCATCAGTAAACCCTATCATAAGTCTGGTAAGTCCGGCAAAATCATCTGTAGTATTACCCTTAAAACTCAAAACTGTGTATGATGTAAGCTGGTTTGGCCATTTTAATCCTTTTATCAGCTTGTAAAGGAACAAAGCACAGAGAAAGACACTTACAGACACAAGCACCAGCTTCAGATCAACCATCTACTAATGGATATGGAACGTGACATATTCTTTTCCTATAATATCAAAGACACCTGCTGCTACTATACAGATGAACAATACAACCACAAATTATGGCAAATTATCAGTGGTTCACTTCAATAGCAGGAACCTCTATGCAAACCACAGTGGCATCAAAGAATATTCAGGCAAATTCATAAAACCGTTCCAAAAAAATCACAATATCAGAACCATGGATTAATGATGAGAAAGGAGTAGACTTTCAACTAAATGGTTATGAATTTAATTGTACAAACAGAAAGAACAAGAGTGGAAGAGGAGTGGCTTTACGTGTGGGGAATTATTTAAATTAAAAGATAGTAGAAAATATGACAGCTGTTATAGACAACTTATTAGAATGTATAACAATTGAAATCTGTGATTAAAAAGAAAAGAAAAAGTGCTAATAAGTTGTATATTTAGAGCACCAGGGTCAAATCAGGAGGCATTTAAGGACTGGGTGGAAGAAATGTTTTCAAAAGTCAATGAAAAAGATATTTTTATCTGTGTTGATAACAACATTGATATGCTGAACACAAATAAGCACAAAACAACGGATGAATTTATCATTATGTACATTATGGGCTTATATCCGGAGATTACCAGAACCCAGCGGAATCCCATTCTACAGTGCCACTTTAATTGGATTGACTCGTTTCCCTGTTGAATGGTGACTGACATCCTTTAGCATCCATCGTTGCTGCTAGTAACAGCATATATCAAAATAAGACTCGTGAAAGGTACAACACTTCAAATCTTAATTGTAAATTAAGTTTGTAAATAAATAGTGTTCTGTCAGAACAGCTGTGGACTTCTGTTGGGTTTTTAACATCGGTTATTAGCACCAACAAGGAACACTAAACGGTCACCAGTTAACAGGGAAACCCGTTAATCTGCAACACTGGAAAGTTCTTCTCCCCAAGACACATGCTCACAGACACAGCTCATTCCACAGACACAGAAACAGCCTGTTCTCCGCTGAATTCACTAGAAGGACAATTAGACTGGGTGAAATTCAGGACCAAGGCTGGATTTGGGGAAATGCACTTTGAATACAATGTTGTTGGACCTCTGACAACTATGTGATATTGTTGGAAAATGGTATAATATGGGACCTTTAAATTCAATTCATACCTATAAAAAAATACATTTTAGAAAATGTTATTGTCCTCAAATCATTTCAATGACACTTTAATGATTTTAAAAAAAAATTCACGAAATAACTACAAAAACCAGCAAGTTTTCCACATTGCCTGATTCACTCATCTTGATGAAGATGATGTATTGAGTGGAATGGCTAACACAACTGTGGCTGTTGTAATGCAGCCTTCATAATAAGTAATTATGCACAACGTTCCTACTGCACACAATGTGGAGCACAACCAACCAAAATGAAGAGACACACTGCCACCTAACATCGACATGACAATCTTCTGCCCGACTATTGATAGTGGCTTGACAACGTGAACTCATTGATCCTTCATAGATATTAGTAAAGAAATATATTTATATATGTAGCAACATGAACTGATTCTTCCAAATGTTTTCAGACACATTGGACATTGCCCTGACAATTCCCCAGGACCTGATGAGGTACGCATTACAGGGATTGAGGGCCGGGGAGGTGGACGATTCCCTCAGCAAAAACCATATTCAACCAATTCATCAAAACTACAGGCCAAATACTGCTGTCAAGCAGGAGGTACTTTTATAGACAACGATGAATTGACTAAGGCAAGACACTTCCATTTCTTACAGATTGTCGTAGGTAAAAGATCCATTTTCTTTCTTTAATCTTTCCAACAGAATGTGCTCGGGTCTCCAAACCTCGTCCCCCAGACCAACACTCCAGCAGTGACGCAGCTCATGGGTGCACGTAAGAATTATCTTTCGTCAGTTTCTCACATGCAAACAAAGCAATTTTTCCCAATAATAATCGAATGTAATGTAAAAATCTTGTTTTCTTCAGGGGTTAAAACTGAACGGAAGGCTTCACAGATGGGAACAAACTTGGACAAAACACTAGGATATTCTGATTTCACCACAGTATGTCAAATTTCTGACTTTGTTGAACTTGAACCCATTTTGCCCAGGTATAGAAAGGAACAAGTTCTTTGTTATGAGCACCTTGAAACTGAAAATCACACATCAAAGTAGGGAATACAGTTATAAAAGCAGAGGATGTGAAAGGCAGTGATGTTAGAATATGTCTCAGGCCCCGTTTGCATGATGTTTCCATTGAAAAAGCGACAGTTTTGCATTTTTGTTACAGAGACGTTTTGCTTTTACATGGCAGCATTTTGAAAACGATGTCGGAAACACTAACAAATATGTAGTTGTTATGTAGCTAATTAGACAGAGTTGAGGGGGCGGAGCTTAGAAACCCAACCAACTATTATCATTAGATGCAATGTTGGGTGCAGCGCAAGTCACATTATTGATGCCATTTTTTAAAAAGAGAAAAGGGAACAATTAGCTGTTGACAGAAACTGAGGAAATGCATTGCTCAGTTCAAGTAGTTAACGAAATCAACATTTCTCTTCCAGTCTTCCTTGACGCCCACCGTCACCACACAAATGAACCTTCCATCTCCACAACCTACAGTGAATGAGAGAAGTGACTCATGTATGTATCAATCCTTTGTTACTTCATGAATTTCTTGCTTACCTTCTTTTAGCGATTCATTATTTCTCTGCAGTTTTTCAGACTCCGCAGTGTTTTCAACAAACCACCAGTAAATCTCGTCGAGCACTGGACTTTTCTACTTGGGAACAGCAGGTACAAATAATGTCCTATTCAACCACTTCATCAAAACTACAGGCCAGATACTGCTGTCAAGCAGGAGGTACTTTTATAGACAACGGTGAATTGACTAAGGCAAGACACTTCCATTTCTTACAGATTGTCGTAGGTAAAAGATCCATTTTCTTTCTTTAATCTTTCCAACAGAATGTGCTCGGGTCTCCAAACCTCGTCCCCCAGACCAACACTCCAGATGGGACGCAGCTCATGGGTGCACGTAAGAATTATCTTTCGTCAGTTTCTCACATGCAAACAAAGCAATTTTTCCCAATAATAATCGAATGTAATGTAAAAATCTTGTTTTCTTCAGGGGTTAAAACTGAACGGAAGGCTTCACAGATGGGAACAAACTTGGACAAAACACTAGGATATCCTAATTTCACCACAGTATGGCAAATGTCTGACTCATTTGAATGTTTGTTTGTTGAGCTTGAACCCATTTAGCCCAGATATTGAAAGGAACAAGTTACAAATAATGTCTAACTGACTCAGTTCACTTGGGAGGAAAGGGAGCCGAGAATTTTCACACCTTCATTTTGATTCAGCTGGCGTTCACATTTACTTTTGAGACCGGATCAAACCGCCTGGAAAATGTCACTCAATTTCACCAGCTGCTGGTTTGGGGGCGCTGTCGCCCAAAACAAATACTGACCAGAGAGGAAGTAAAAAAAGAAACACAGCTCATTGATTGGTCCGGACTGAAACTGGAAGTCCTTCTGCTTTAGGCTAGTTAGCTCATGGCTATTAGGTAGCCACAAACAACCCCGATATATAGTCATCAGACCAGATAAGCGCCTTTTTCACTACTTCTTCCTCACTACTCCATGTCTGCCGACAAGATATTGTCCAACTTTTTATTTCTCTATCTGCTTCTTCTGATTTGTGCGGTTAGCTTTGATTGTTTACTACCCAGAATGCATTGCACACTATGCCAACGTCTTCTCACCTCGCCCGCTAGAATGCTAATTTGTAAAGGAAGTGAGACCGAGCTTTTGAAGGGGATCAGAGATCGCTTGTTTGCTCTGGTTTGTGGGCGAGTTTACGTAAGAGAACTCTGGTCCAGACCAAACAGGGGAAAGTGAACACGCCCTTAAATGAATGCTAAAGAAAGTAAACCACTGATCTTCTTCACCCGCTCCATCTAAACTCGCCTTACAGCTGACGTCACAGGTCTCAAAATGCCAAACACAGCAGATGGTGAGAGAAAAGAGTGTAGGTGCACCGACTCCCAAGAGCAGAATGTTAGAAATGACGAGAACAAAGATCACAGACAAACTGGCCCCCATGACACAGAAATGAAATCCAATGTTAACTGATGTTACCAGGTGAAGACAATCACACACTCAGGCGCAGGTGAAACACATCAGGGCAGGGAACGGCAATCAGACACAGGGAGGGGAAGTGAAGGAGCCTGAAACATGAGATTTGAAAATAAAATGAGGAAACAGATGAAGCAGAAATGTCCAACATGACAGCTACATGGAGCTTATACCAGAGGCAAAACTAAAGTAAATAAAAAATTAAATAAAAAAAAGCGGGATCAAAAACTACAAAAGTTTGCAAGCCAGGAGAGCATGGAAGTCTTGATCCAGTTGATAAGCCCCAGCTTTACTAGATCATCTTGTTATGTATTTAACTGGGATTTATGTATTTTCTTCAAGGGAACGCAAGAAAGGATGAAGGCTGATTTACAGCAGGAGATTGACGTCAGACAGGACAGGATGGTGGAAGTCAGATCATCAGAAAGAGCTTGTCGGGTGAGCTGCCATGAACGTTATGACTTTGTGGATGTTCTTGATCTTAGGTAAGAAATTATGAAACTGGAGGCTCAACGATTAAAATCCCACTGATCAGCAATGAGAGTCCATGAGCAAGGCATGTACAGCTTTATTTTGAAAACAGACCATGGTAAATTTAGCAATTTTTCCTGTGTTGAGCAGTTCCAGTGAGTCAAATTTCACATATTATAGAATACTACTGATATGTGTGTGATGTTTGCTCAGTTTTTAAGAGATTTTTGTATATAAAAAATTATACACGTTAATGTAAGTATTTCAATGAGTACCCTTGAATGAAGTTAACCAACTCCAAACCGTTAAATCAAACATGCGCCTCACATGATTCACGGCGGTAAAACATACCAATGACGTCCTCATCCATCATTTCTTTCAGAACTGTCTGGATGCCGAATGGCTGCAGATCAACGACGTGTTCTCAAGTGTGATGAAACTTGTGCGGGACGCTTGTCAGAAAGCGCTTCAACCGCTGGAGGACAGGTCGGTCCAAAGTGGCTCAGGAACACTGACAGAGCACAGTTACCGAGCCTTGATTTTATCCGAACTAACATGCGAACGTGCTTTAATTTGTAGAAGAAGGGAAGTGGAAAGAGAAGCTGAAAGTCTTGTTCAGAATCTACAGAGAGAAATTGCTACACTGGAGCAGGCCATTGGAGAGTTGAACAACAACTCAGGGTTCCAGGTGAACGAAACACTCAAAACTGTTTAGTTCTACTTTTCAAACAGCATTTCCTGTGTGTAAAATGAACCAGGCCTCCTCTTAGTGACACTCTTCTCTTGCCCGCAGGTTTCCTCTCTAACAAGCCTGGAGACTAACATTGATACTTCGCTCTCCTTCGGTACCCTGAGAGCTGCAACTTCAACCATGATGAGTGAGATTCAACAGGAACTGGAAAAGCTCACTTTAGTTGGTGCGTTTTCATGTTTGCCACAGGTTGCTCCAAAAGTTTAGGATCATTCGTATTTATATCTTTCTGAAATTTTTGTTTCTCCAGAACTGAGGAGGATTCCGACCTTTGCAGGTGCGTGTTTACATTTGTATGTATGCAAGCCGGAAACAAAACTGCATATTTACAGAGAGACAAATTCAAATTAATACTACGTAGTGAAGTTACTTCCAACCTGGGATCGGAGATTTTGTCGGGGGAGCCAGACATCACTTTTTGAAAATGCACCGATTCTACTCCTGTGGAAACTGGGGGAAATGCTAACCTTCGTAAACCCTGCTACTGTGTGTTTCTGTTTCAGAAAACTTTTACATTTACAAAGCCTTTTGAAAGCTATGTCTGTTTGCACGAAAACAGCAGGTATGCTGAAAACGATGTAGTAGGCATGTCCAGCCACTAGTGGGCGCTGTTTGTTTTTTGTGGAGGGTTTTTCCCATTTTTTTCCTCTTTCTTCCCCTGCTGCTGTTTGTTTTTACAAACAAACCACACACATACATGCGCACAGAGAACAAGACACTATAAACATTAACAATGGGAGTACATAGATATTCATATGGACACATGACCAAGTTATTACAGTACAGGTGACTGTCAACAATAAAACTACCAAGTCTCGGGTTAATATGGACTTGGAGTCATGACACTCTGGAGGCAAGCGTTGTTGTTGTCCATCAACTCGCACATCTGCAGGAGAACTTTTTGCTATAGTTAATGTGCACATGCACAGTAGCAACGTTTCCGCCGTCTTCATGCAGAATAGAGCCTGAGTGTTTTCATAAAGTTTCACCTTGGGAGTCGTTTTCGAAAAGTTGTGATTTCAGTGACTCAGAGAATCATTGTCATGTAAACCAAAACGTTTCTGTTTTCATTTGAAATGTTGTGTAAATGGAGCCTTAACCATGATTTCTTTTTTTTCCTTGATGGGTTTATATTGTCAACCTGCAGTGGATGTGAAGCTGGATCCGGCCACTGCCCATCGGAGCCTCCTTCTTTCTCCCGACGGGAAGAAAGTGCAAAGCGGAAACAACACCGAAGTTGCCAACACTGCCGAGAGGTTCGACATGTTTGGCTGTGTCCTGGGCCTCAACAGCCTGATTTCTGGAAGGGCTTACTGGGAGGTGGAGGTCGCCAACAAGTCCGGATGGGACCTTGGTGTGACGCGACGCAGCGCAAACCGTACGGGCAAGTTGGTGCTGAACCCTGATAACGGTTACTGGGTCGCTGTGCATTACGAAGATAAAAAGTACGCGGCCATGACGGCACCGCCCGTCAGAATCTGCCTGAAGGAGAAACCGAAGAAAGTGGGAGTGTTTGTAGATTACGAGGAAGGCCTCGTGTCCTTCTACGACGTCACAACTCAGTCTCACGTCTACTCGTTCACCGAGTGCTCCTTCGCCGATGAGATCCGTCCCTATTTCAGTCCACATCATCAAAATGAGAAAAACCAAAATCCTCTGGTTATCTGTGCTGCGTAGCTGCTGGAGGAGTTAAACAAGTACAGCTTCGCGCTGTGAAATTTCAAAGGGCTTAAAACATTTGATATGTTTGTTCTGCTCCAGGATTGAGTGACTTGTTGTCGTTACTGCTTTTAGTCAGACTTTTTTGTGGTTGAATTTCTCAGGATGTCTATTGTAAATACACTGTCTTATAAAAAAAGAAAAGAAGATAAAAAAAAACACACTGGTGCCTCTTCGACAATAGTCATGGAATCACTTATTAACATGAAAAAAAATTACAGGTTTTTTTGTAGATTAGGTTTTTTTTTCTGTTGAGGGTGGTGCTAAATAATTGCAAGGGAATTTTGGTAAATTGTGTTTTAATTTCATGGGTTTATTGCAGATTTTAGGTTACCTTTAATGTGTAATGTATTGAGATCAAAGCAGAGACTGTGCAGAGGTGGTTTGAGGAAACGCATATCCTTTGCATATTGTTTGTGTACGGAGTATAAATTAGACTTAAAGTACTCGGTATCAGCCAGTTGCTAAAGGGTTAATGTCATGCATCAGTGCATCCCTACGATCATAAAAATGTGAAAACACATGATTACTGGAGCTTTGTTAATTAATATCAATTTAAAAAAATCATGTAGATAATGTCATTATTCAATAAAAACAAAAACCCTCCATTACTGAGTGAGATATTACTAGTAGTGAGAATAAAGTGTGATTTGAGGATGGTCTGTGCTTCATTTAGCAAGGTTCTTTTTTTAAGACAAACACTTTAATGTCAACATTTCTGTTGCCTATAACAGCTCTCCCTTTGCTTTTGTACTTATTCTTTATTTTTCAGAATAAATGAGATGTTGTGCAAACAAAACTTTTGGTGTATTCTTATCAATAAGGGCTGACAATGCACCGGTTCTGGGTTCAAACACCAGCCAGGCCTTTCTGTGTGGAGTTTGCATGTTCTCCCCCCTTTGTGAGAGTGGATTTCTTCTCCGGTTTTCCTCCCGCAGTCCACAAGCATGTGTGTGAATGTGAGGATGGATGAACGGATGTTCAAGGCTGCCAGCAGGGGGCAGCACATTCCTTGTATAAGTGTTTGTACCTTACAAGTGTGTGCGGCAGCTGTCTGCAGCTCGATACTCTTGAAACGCTCCAAGACATCTTCCTCATCACAGTCTCTTTGATTGAACAGGTTTGTTCACTTTTCAAACTCACTAATAACCATAGAAACACTCGTTTTGTTCTGCATATATTCTGTATGAATGTGTAGATCACAAAAGGCTCCCAGCAAAGTGAAAGTGAAAGCGCTCCCTTTGTACTACAAATGCGCAGTAAGGTATGCAGTCGTTTTGATGGCTTCAGGGATCATCGCGTACAATATGTACAGTGTACATGTCTGTGTTAAACCTTTTAGCTTAAAAATATGTGCACATGGAGGATTCAAACACTCAGGTTGTGTTAAAGATGAATTACCGGTAATTGTTTTGTGTCCATAGTTAACACCACCAGTGTTTTTCCTCTGTAATAAAAATGTGGCATCATGTTACAAATCCTACAGCATGAAAAGAGGCTAAAAGTCCCACTCAGTCATAATATTAATGTCTACATTATATTAATTTAATTGCAAATCTGTTTTGATCAAACAAATCGTGCATTTATCTTCTAGTTTTTGCTCAGTTATCATGAGTTCGTCCAGATTCTCTCTGCTTTCATCATAAATCGCGATATTTCAAGTAAAGCAATATGCTACAACTTAGAACTTCGATTCTATTAATCACAATAAGAATAATGGGGGACCAAACAAATCAAATGCGCTAATAATTGTGGACATTATATCAACTAATGAATTATCCAGGGTGCCACACATACATTCTGGTCCTGTGCAAAAAATCCATCCTTTCTGGGAGAGTACCGACTCAGCGCTTGGTGAAAGTTTTGGTTGTAAGATAACATTCGGGATATGTATTGATGTATATTTCCATGGATAAAAGTTGTGTCCTGCTTTCCTTCTCTCTTTCCGTGAAGACATAATGATCATCACCGAACTGGCCAACATCTTCCTCACTGTAGTGATCTTCCTCATTGCCAGGATCCCTGTGTCAGCCTCTGACCCGTGCACCACCAAGACCTGCCTGGCCAAGTACAACAAATTTGTCCATAAGCATGTTCTCCAAACTGATTTCGACAGAAATTCGGAACCAGCATGGGAAAGGTGAAAATACTCTTGTTTCATTTTGAACGCCTGATCCAGCAGGAGCTGGCAGTCACAGATTACATTGATGTCTTTGTTCAGTGTCTCGTCACGACAACGTGTGCAAAACTAATTGTTGATCTCCTCATGAAGCTATTTGAAGAAGCAGCAGCTGTGGTGCCGAACCTCCACCCAGTCCTTCATGGAGGCCAACCAGAATGTGGAGAGCATCTGCACCAGCGGCCTGCGGGTGAAGAACAGCGGTAACCTGTGTATCAGCCGGTCAAAGATGAAGGTCTATGATGTCAGAACCACGAAGGACAACAACGGCTGCAGAATCAACGTCAGTGTAGAATCGATCAATGTGATTGTGGCTTGTGACAAGGTTGGAAACCGCTGCCTTCCCGTTCACTACGAGGGAAACAGAACCCTACAAGCGAGTAAGGTTCCCTGCTTACCTAAGACATATCCATGATTTGACTGAGTTTGATTTGCTTTGAAAGAGAAATGTATTAACATCAACTTGTTCCTTATCAAATGCTTTGTGTTGCATTTTCATTGTTTTCTGATTGTTTGGTGATTTATATCGACCATCAAATCTAAAATAAGTTTCTTCACTTCATGAACACTGTCTC
Organism: Lipophrys pholis; assembly: GCF_963383615.2. Taxonomy (NCBI): domain Eukaryota; kingdom Metazoa; phylum Chordata; class Actinopteri; order Blenniiformes; family Blenniidae; genus Lipophrys; species Lipophrys pholis. Next base: position 13,110,309 of record NC_137646.1, on the reverse strand, counting down.
ACTGTCTAATAAGGATGCACCGATAACGGTACCAGTCCGATACTGCACCTGTACTCCCCGCTACAACCCGTCACGTAACATGAACTTAATGTAAAAATGCAGAACTTGTGTTTTACAGGAAATATACAAACCCTTATCTGTTTTTATACTTTGAAAAACTTTTCAACAATCCTTTTAGACATTTCAACACCGTATATGTGTTTAGAGGAGCTCCAATGTCTAGGCCTGAAAAAGAAGCCAACGATATTCATTCCGGTGAATCTAACACCTAAACGGATCAAACCATCTCTATCAGGGGGGGAATTGTGAGTCTCCACACTCTTTAAGGATGCAGGACTGGCACTGCCATGCACTTTAGACGAGGATGTTGACCAACTCTGACATTCTAACCTCTGCATTGCTGAACTCTTTGTGTTCGTCACACCTCGGCTGCAGGAAAGTGTGCAAAGCACGAAGAGGTATATATTACATATATAGCTTATATATTCAAGGACAATGGGTCCCTATTACATATCACATTATATGAATTAAAAGGAATTATACAAAGTGATGCAAAGCCCTCAAACTCCACGGAAAGTGTCACGTAAAAGTCAAAAGTTGACCTGATAAGTTACCATGATTAATGTAAAATAACCTCCAAATTCATCTCTTGATGGTCGAAGATTCTTCGGCTTCTGGGGCCGCACACCGCCGGCCGCGACTCGCGACCCAAAATTGAATCCTCAAAACTTGGCATGGTTGCTTCAGATCCCGCCCCTTTACAGAATCCTGCCTACGTCACAGTTGTTGTTGATTTACGACTGAATAAAATGAATATTTGAGAATTGTGAATCATGGAACTCTTGTTTTTATTTATAAATCTATCCAACCTTTGTAAAAAATGCAACCGTATTTCGAAAGAGTTTAAATCTATTGGTGTTTGTGTTGTTAATCCTGACACTGCAGCCGTGGCTGTACTGAGGCTGGCTCATCAGAGCAGGCTCTGGAAACAAGGTGTGGGTGGGACGGCGACAAATGCCCCGACACGGCCTTCCTTTGTGGAGTTTAAATGTTCTGCCCAGGCTGAAACATCTCTCACAGCTTGTAGAGTCATTTGGAAGCTCATCTATAACTTGAGAGAAAGCAAAACTATTTGATATTTTATGGAAAATGAGGCTTAAAAAAAAAATCAACAAATTTTTTTTTAACCTTTTCATTAAATCTGTTCATGGCTGCTGTGTTACACGTGTACACCTGTCCTGCCAGTAGGGGGCAGCATGGCCGCCATTCCCTCCACAAGTGTTGGTGCCTTGCAGATGTTGAGCGAAAACGCTCCAAGACAACTTCCTCATCAGTCTCTCCAGTTTAACAGGCTTGTTTTTTTCTTTTCAGACTCACTAATAATCTTAGAAACACTCTTTTTGTTCTGCTCGTACTCTGTAGGAATGTGTAGTTCACAAGATCCACTCTGCAAAGTGAAAGTACTCACTTTGTAGATTCTACAAGACGAATTTAACTACTTTAGCAAATAGTTTGAACACTGTGTAAAATGTCTTTATGTAATAATGGCAAAACTCAGTTCTTCATTGAAGTAGAAGTACATGTACTTGTGTCAAGTACAATTTAAACTTATAGTTTTGACATTATTTTTAAACTGTGTCTTTTAAAAGGCTTCCTGAACCTTTTGTCATGGTTGTGGCTTTAAGGATTATTGTGAACATCATATGTGTTGATGTATATTTCAATGTATAAAGGTCGTGTCCTGTTCTCTTTCTCTCTTTCTGTGAAGACATAATGATCATCACCAAACTGGCCGGCATCTCCTTCACTGTAGTGTAGGATCTGTGGAGCCGAACCCCCACCCAGTCCTTCATGGAGGAAAACCAGAATGTGGAGAGCATCTGCACCAGGGGCCTGCGGGCGGAAAACGGCGGTAACCTGTGTATCAGCCGGTCAGAAATGAGCGTCTATGATGTCATAACCACGGATGAGAACAGCGGCTGCAGCATTCAAGTCAGACTGATACAGACGCGTGTGATCGTGGTTTGTGACAAGGTTGTAAACCGCTGCCGTCCCGTCCACTACCTGAGATACAGACGGCAAAAAGCAACTCGTGTTCCCTGCTTCCCTTAGAGAATTCCATGAAGTGATTGAGTTCATTTAGATTTGCGTTGAAAGAGAAATGTATTAACATCAACTTGTTTCTAATCAATTACTGTTTACTGATTTTTAACGACCCTCAAAACTAAAATAAGCGACTTTTCTTTGGTACCGTTTGTGTATGGAGTATGAATTAAGCTCGAAGGCCTTTAATAAGTACTCGTATCGGTACTCTGTATCTGCAAGCAGTGAAAGGTTAGTACTATGCTTGTACTCGTTTAAAAAGTGGTATCAGTTCATCCCTACTTTCTTACTAAAACTCCCGGATCTGATATATTGCACATGAAGGTAAAACAGTTGAAATCCATAAAGGAAACCAGGTTAATTAAATTGATTGTTGATGATGAGAATTTTGAATCAGAACAACTGGACTCACCATTTAAACAGTGGAGAGGAAGGGGTTAATTTATAAGATTTATGTGATTTATTATATCAGAAATGTAAAAATACAAGAGGACAGATCCCAGTGTCAGCCTCTGACCAGTGCACCAACATAAACAACCAGGCCAACTATACAGTTTAGTAGCGATCGGACCAGTAACCGATTAACACCAGTGACTGATCAGTGGCATTTGATGTTCGAGTCTTGGGGCGCCGTTTAAATCCCCCCTGGTTCAGTGATTAACTTAAAGTCAGTTCTGATCTGTTCTCCCGTGTTCTAGAGATGTTGAGATGAAGACGACAAGCGATTAATCTCTGATTATTAACTGTCACATCTCTTCTAATTTACCGGTTTGAAAGGAGAAATTTGGCTGAAAAGCTGCAGGTCAGGTTCAACTTTCTTCAGGAGAGTTACTTATAATTACAAACAAACAGAAACGTGTCCAGGTTTGTAAATGTTTATAAATGTTTAGACATGCTCACATTTATTAATAACTGGAAATCTAAGAGCTTAAAAAAGCAGTTTATTTTGCACTTTGTTCTTTTGAGGTTTCTTTCAAAGCATTCTAAAATGTTGTGACTGACGTGTTGTTTGAAAATATACCTGATATACCTTTTGTTTATCCTAAACTCAGACTAACTGTCATTTCCAGTCAACCAGCCCCAAAACACATTCATTTACTAAAAGGGACTAATGAAGCTTCTGCTTGTATTGGTTTCCGAGTGTGTTAATAAAAGTCCTTTTAATTAGTGCTCTCGAGTCACGAGCAGTTTAAAAGGACGATAACTTTCATCACTGAGGCCTCTCAATCTAAAAAATGGAAGATTGTTGTCATGTGGTTTATAAAGGCATTTTCTTCAAATGAAGTTAACATTGGCTGAATGAGTAATAATGAAGAGCCCCACCTAAGATACTTATCACCAGCCGACACTGTGTATAAATGTTTGTGTCTTACAGATGTTGGGGGCTGATTGTTGTCAAAGTGATCAGAGACAACTTCCTCGTCAGTCTCTCCGGTTTAACAGGTTTGTTTGCTTTTCAAACTCACTAATAATCCTAGAAATATTCTTTTTGTTCGGCATTTATTCTGTATGAATGTGTACTTGATCAAATCCACTCTGCAAAATATTGACTTTGTAGATTATACTCAAAGAGACGAACTCAAAGCTTCTTCAGAAGTTTTAACTTTAGCAAATAGTTTATAAGTTTGGACTCTAAATGTGCATTAATGTATGCAGACGTTTTTATCTCACTGCAGTAATTTAATGTAGTATTGGTAGAACTACTTGTACTTGTGTCAAGTACCACTGAAACTTCAACTTTTCACTTTCCTGGCAAACTGTGTTCTTTTAAAGGCTTCCTGAGACTTTTGTCTTGTTATGACTTTAAGGATCATTGTGTACATTTTCTACATTATGTACAGTGTACATGTCTGTACACATAGGAAACTATTGTTAATCCTCCATGAGTCACTCATTAAAATATTTGCACAGGGGAGAATTTAAACACTCCAGTTTTGTTAAAGATTAATTACACGTTGTAGTGCCAATAGTTAACTACAACAGTGTTTTTTTCTCTGTGATAAAAATGTGGCAGAAAGTGAGTAAAATGACATCTTGTTAGACAACTTATAGTAAGAAAAGAGGCTAAAACTCTCACTGGATGTCTTCAAAAATCTTTCACAATCCTGTTTTCATCAGAAAATGTCTGTGTCCAGAAATTATTATCAAAATCTGGAAATAAATATTTCTGAGAAAAATGCCTATGATGCAAATTTAAACCCTATCATGTCAGTCCCCTTAAAAATATTACACATGAAGATAAAACAGTTAATAATCAGAAAGGAAACCGGGTTCATTAAATTGATTGTTGATGATGGGAATTTTGAACCAGAACAACTGGACTCAGCATTTAAACAGTGGACAGGAAGCGGTGAACTTCCTCATGCGCGATTATCAAGAAAGAGGAAATTAACATCTTTCAAGAAGTAAAAACTGAACATGATCTTATGAATCAGGACTTCTTTAGATAAATGAGTGATTTATTATATCAGAACTGTAAATATACAAGAGGACAGATCACATCCTGTCATAAAATTCTTTGTATTGGCTTATGGCAGTAACACATCCAAACCTCAATCACTCTTGATACTCACATACTTCATTATACCTCAAACAAAAGCACAAAAACATTGAGACTCTGCAGGCACATGGAACATATGTTACCTGCACACAATGGTGAGGGAGTCCATCCACTGCCAATAAAGGTACTTGAAACAAATTCAGTCGGTAAATACAGATGCAGCACAGTATATTGTCAGTATTGATTCACTCCACTGTTGTACTGAATATTTAGCTGGGCTTTCTTCCACCCTTTCTGTAACTACTATTGTAGAAGTACTGTTGAACATATATTACTAGATATTAAACACAAAAAACACAACTGCTAATGGTGGCTTATATTTACCGATACATTTCCAACTGTTTAACACATTGAAGATACATAAAAACAAATAGTATAACGAAACAATTACATAAGGTTACTAGTACTGGTTGTGAACATATATTAGCATCCGATGCTAGCGGTCGCTTCCGTCTTTTCTTATAATTAACAGACGACGAACACGAAACATGGCACCACAAATGAAAGATGGGTGGAAGAAAAGAATATACATGGCGCTTCTCCACTTTACTCACTTGTAAATACAGATGAAACACAGAATATTGTTAATATTGACTCACTCCTCTGTAGTACAGACTAACTTCGTGGGCTTTCTTCCTCGTTTGTCAATTAACAGCAGTTTCCTACAGTAAAAAAGGCAGAATACTGACCCCGAGCGGCGAAAGTGGGGATCACCATGAAAATACTTAAACAAAAGCAAGTTAATTTTCCTTGTGACGCAATGCCTTTTATTATATTAATCAGAAAAATGATAATGGTGGACCAAACAAATCAAATGAGCTAATAATTGTGGACATTATATCAACTAATGAATTATCCAGGGTGCCACACATACATTCTGGTCCTGTGCAAAAAAGCCATCCTTTCTGGGAGAGTACAGACTCAGCTCTTCGTAAAAGTTTTGGTTGTAAGATAACATTCGGGATATGTGTTGATGTATATTTCTATGCGTAAAGGCCGTGTCCTGACTTATTTCGCCTCTTTCTTTGTAGACATAATGAACATCCTCAAGCTAGCAAACATCTTCACTGTAGTGATCTTCCTCGCTGGAATCCATGTGTCAGCCTCTGACCCGTGCACCAACAGAAGCTCGCTGTCCAACTACAAACAATTTGTCCATAAGCATGTTCTCCAAACTGTTTTTGACAGAAATTCCTTACCAGCATGGGAAAGGTGAAAATACTTTTGTTTCATTTTGAACGCCTGATCCAGCAGGAGCTGGCAGTCACAGATTACATTGATGTCTTTGTTCAGTGTCTCGTCACGACAACGTGTGCAAAACTAATTGTTGATCTCCTCATGAAGCTATTTGAAGAAGCAGAAGCTGTGGTGCCGAACCTCCACCCAGTCCTTCATGGAGGCCAACCAGAATGTGGAGAGCATCTGCACCAGGGGCCTGCGGGTGAAGAACGGGCGTAACCTGTGTATCAGCCGGTCAAACATGAAGGTCTATGATGTGAAAACCACGAGGCGCAACAACCGCTGCAGAATTCAAGTCATACCGAGACAGACGCGTGTGATTGTGGCTTGTAACATGGTTATCAAGGCCAATAATTCCTGCTGCCGTCCTGTCCACTACCAGAGATACATAGGCCAAAGAGCAACTCGTGATCGCTGCTTACCTCGGAGAAATCCAGGATTTCATTGAGGTCAGTTAGATTTGCTCTGAAAAAGAAATGTATTAACATACTTTACTGTCTATTCATTTATTTTCTGATTGGTGATTAGTATCGATCATCAATTCCAAAATAAGTTAGTATTCTTTATCAACAATTTCTCAATTTCCAATAAGGATGCACCAACACCATTACCAGCATGAATGAAGTTTTATGGCATTTGTTGAGTACTCTGTATCGGCAAGTAGCTAAAGGTTAGTACTCTACTTGTACTCGTCCTTTAAAAAGTGGAATCGGTGCATCCCTACTCTCTAACATCTCATTGTGTGATTTATTGTTGATATCCTGCTGTGAATAAAAGGAATATTTGAAACTTGTGAATCATGGAACCATTTTTATTTCCTATCCAAACTCTTTACAAATGCAGCCTAATTTCCAGAGATTTTAAATTCATTGGTGTTTGTGTTGTGAATCCTGACGCTGCGGCAGCGACGGTACCGAAGCTGCTCATCAAAGCAGGCTCTGGAAACACAAGGTTTGTGGTGTGACGGCTGCTCGGTGGCACACAGAGGAGTGGACCCGCAGCAGCGCGCTCTCCACTGTGGTAAAGCCCATCATCAGCATGGAGGCTCCACTGAGGTGACCTGCGTGCAGGCGGTGGCACGGAGGTCAGAGGACGAGGGAGACAGACGATCCTGCTGTATGTTGGCGTGAGTACGAGACGCATTCAGAGGTCTCATGATCAACGGGCCGCACGGTGGAGCAGTGGTTAGTGCTCTCGCCTCACAGTGAGAAGGTTGAGGGTTCAAATGGCCCTCGGGGCCCTTCGTTGTGGAGTTTACATGATCTCTTTGGACTGAAGGGGATCTCTCAGAGCTTGTAGTTTAGTTTGAAAGTTTGACTTTGGAGGAAGAAAAACTCTTTGACAATTCATTGAAAATAGGGCTAAAAACAAATCACGAAAAAAATCAACATCAAATACTGGCTCTTTTTATTTATTTATTTATTTATTTTACCTTCTGTTGATTCTGTTCATGGCTGCTGTGTTACGCGTGTACAACTGTCCTGCCAGTAGGGGGCAGCATATGGCTGCACGTTCCTTGAATATGTTTGTGTCGCAGTTTTTGACATTTGATGTAAAGAAACCTCCAAGACAACTTCCTCATCACTCTCTCCGGTTTAACAGGTTTGTTTGTTTTTCATTCTCACTAATAATCATAGAAACACTCTTTTTGTTCTGCTCGTATTCTGTAGGAATGTGTAGTTTACAAAATGCACTCTGCAAAGTGAAAGTACTCACTTTGTAGATTCTACTGGACGAATTTAACTGCTTTAGCAAATAGTTTGAACTTTGTCAAAACAATAAATGTGCATTAATGTATTCAGACGTTTATCTCACTGCGGTAATTTAATGTAGTAATGGTAATACTGAGTTCTTTACTGAAGTAGAATTACTCGCACTTGTGTCAAGTACCACTGAAACTTCAACTTTTCACTTTCCTGGCAAACTGTTTTCTTTTAAAGGCTTCCTGAGACTTTTGTCTTGTTATGACTTTAAGGATCATTGTGTACATTTTCTACATTATGTACAGTGTACATGTCTGTACACATAGGAAACTATTATTAATCCTCCATGAGTCACTCATTAAAATATTTGCACAGGGGAGAATTTAAACACTCCAGTTTTGTTAAAGATTAATTACACGTTGTAGTGCCAATAGTTAACTACAACAGTGTTTTTTCCTCTGTGATAAAAATGTGGCAGAAAGTGAGTAAAATGACATCTTGTTAGACAACTTATAGTAAGAAAAGAGGCTAAAACTCTCACTGGATGTCTTCAAAAATCTTTCACAATCCTGTTTTCATCAGAAAATGTCTGTGTCCAGAAATTATTATCAAAATCTGGAAATAAATATTTCTGAGAAAAATGCCTATGATGCAAATTTAAACCCTATCATGTCAGTCCCCTTAAAAATATTACACATGAAGATAAAACAGTTAATAATCAGAAAGGAAACCGGGTTCATTAAATTGATTGTTGATGATGGGAATTTTGAACCAGAACAACTGGACTCAGCATTTAAACAGTGGACAGGAAGCGGTGAACTTCCTCATGCGCGATTATCAAGAAAGAGGAAATTAACATCTTTCAAGAAGTAAAAACTGAACATGATCTTATGAATCAGGACTTCTTTAGATAAATGAGTGATTTATTATATCAGAAATGTAAATATACAAGAGGACAGATCACATCCTGTCATAAAATTCTTTGTATTGGCTTATGGCAGTAACACATCCAAACCTCAATCACTCTTGATACTCACATACTTCATTATACCTCAAACAAAAGCACAAAAACATTGAGACTCTGCAGGCACATGGAACATATGTTACCTGCACACAATGGTGAGGGAGTCCATCCACTGCCAATAAAGGTACTTGAAACAAATTCAGTCGGTAAATACAGATGCAGCACAGTATATTGTCAGTATTGATTCACTCCACTGTTGTACTGAATATTTAGCTGGGCTTTCTTCCACCCTTTCTGTAACTACTATTGTAGAAGTACTGTTGAACATATATTACTAGATATTAAACACAAAAAACACAACTGCTAATGGTGGCTTATATTTACCGATACATTTCCAACTGTTTAACACATTGAAGATACATAAAAACAAATAGTATAACGAAACAATTACATAAGGTTACTAGTACTGGTTGTGAACATATATTAGCATCCGATGCTAGCGGTCGCTTCCGTCTTTTCTTATAATTAACAGACGACGAACACGAAACATGGCACCACAAATGAAAGATGGGTGGAAGAAAAGAATATACATGGCGCTTCTCCACTTTACTCACTTGTAAATACAGATGAAACACAGAATATTGTTAATATTGACTCACTCCTCTGCAGTACAGACTAACTTCGTGGGCTTTCTTCCTCGTTTGTCAATTAACAGCAGTTTCCTACAGTAAAAAAGGCAGAATACTGACCCCGAGCGGCGAAAGTGGGGATCACCATGAAAATACTTAAACAAAAGCAAGTTAATTTTCCTTGTGACGCAATGCCTTTTATTATATTAATCAGAAAAATGATAATGGTGGACCAAACAAATCAAATGAGCTAATAATTGTGGACATTATATCAACTAATGAATTATCCAGGGTGCCACACATACATTCTGGTCCTGTGCAAAAAAGCCATCCTTTCTGGGAGAGTACAGACTCAGCTCTTCGTAAAAGTTTTGGTTGTAAGATAACATTCGGGATATGTGTTGATGCATATTTCCATGCGTAAAGGCCGTGTCCTGACTTATTTCTCTCTTTCTTTGTAGACATAATGAACATCATCAAGCTGGCCAACATCTTCACTGTAGTGATCTTCCTCGCTGGAATCCATGTGTCAGCCTCTGACCCGTGCACCAACAGAAACTCGCTGTCCAACTACAAACAATTTGTCCATAAGCATGTTCTCCAAACTGTTTTTGACAGAAATTCCTTACCAGCATGGAAAAGGTGAAAATACTTTTGTTTCATTTTGAACGCCTGATCCAGCAGGAGCTGGCAGTCACAGATTACATTGATGTCTTTGTTCAGTGTCTCGTCACGACAACGTGTGCAAAACTAATTGTTGATCTCCTCATGAAGCTATTTGAAGAAGCAGCAGCTGTGGTGCCGAACCCCCACCCAGACCTTCATGGAGGCCAACCAGAATGTGCAGAGCATCTGCACCACTGGCCTGCTGGTGGAGAACGGCGGTAACCTGTGTATCAGCCGGTCAAACATGAAGGTCTATGATGTCAGAACCACCCAGAGCAACATCGGCTGCAGCATTCAAGTCAGTCCGAGACAGACGCGTGTGATTGTGGCTTGTGACAAGGTTGAAAACCGCTGCCTTCCCGTCCACTACCAGAGATACATAGGCCAAAGAGCAACTCTGGTTCCCTGCTTACCTTAAAAATAATTCTTAAATTCACTTCGATTTGCTTTGAAAAAGAATGGCCTTAACATCAATTTGTTTCTTCTCAAATTTCTGAATCTTTATTCTCGTCAAATAACAACCCTTGACACCTGCCACCTCTGAGATATTCATGACTTGATTGAGTTCATTTAGATTTGCTTAGAATTTGCTTTGCTGTCTTTTTATTGTTTGGTGATTTTTATCAACAATCAAATCTAAAATAAGTTACTGTCTTAATTAACAATGTCTGACTTTCTAATAAGGATGCACCAACAATCTATGTTTGAAGTATGAAATAGGCTTGATGGCATTTGTTAAGTACTCAGTATCAGCAAATAGCTAAAGGTTAGTACTCTACTTGTACTCGTCCTTTAAAAAGTGGAATCGGTTCATCCCTACTTTCTAACATCTCATTGTGTGTGATGTATTGTTGATATCCAGCTGTCAATAAAATACATTTTTGAAAAGTGTCAGTGATGGAACCCTGTTTTTATTTATAAATCTCTGAAACTCTTTTATAAATTAAACCGTATTTCTAAAGATTTTAAATGCATTGGTGTTTTGCAGCATCGACTGCACTGAGAGAAACTGTGAAGGTTCAGATCTCAGATTTTCTTAGAGGAAATTTCTCCAGTTTAGTTGAAACAAGCATGAAATCTAAAGTTGCGTCATATTTACTCTGATGCCTGTTATACACAACATTTAAAGCTGGACTGCTCAGGCCAACATCATACAGCCCAAGACCAGAGATAAAACAAGGCTGTGAAGCATGAAATCTATTTATGCATAAACCTGAATCCTCCAGTGTGCACGTTCTCACAAATTCACAGTAACTGCAATTCTTCAACACTAATGCTACTTTGCTAACAAGACCTCAGCTGTAGGGGTCTGACGTCAGGAGTTCAGTATCAGACCACAACCTGCTTGCTGTGGAGATTTCAGCTGATGGTAAGACATGGAGACACATTGTTCAATCCCTCGCTCAGGCCCAATCAGTAAGGACAATGACTAACGTGCAACAACGCCAAAGCTAATTAAGATCATGTCATTAATAGACATGGTTTTAGCAAAGTTGTTAGTTCTAAGGTAATAATTATCCTTGACTTGTCCAGTTGGCTCTGGGAGGGAAATGCACTCGTCACCTCACTGCCAGTCTCACTTGTAGTGGAATTTGATTTTTTTCTCCTTTTTTATTTCTCACGTTTAACTTTTATGTGCTTGTTATAATGCATCACTACTGTCTTTACCAAATGTCACTCCTCCTATAAAACAGTCCACATCACCACTCAACTCTTAAGATGTCGCTCAACACGTTTGAGCAGACACACTCCCATGACCAGCAGGGACGGCGGTAACATCTTACTTAGTAACGCGTGACAGCTTTTTTCAGTAACGAGTAATCTCATGCGTTCGAACCAGAAATCAGATTAAAGTTACGTGTCCAAGTTACTGTGCGTTACTATTGTCGCGTCCCGCAGGACGCTGGAAAGGAAGACGGGTCTGTGTGTAAAGTCGCTTTATTAGAATAACTGACTGCTCCTTCATTGCTTCTTCTCCAACCGGGCACACACACACACACACACACACACACACACACACACACACACACACACATACATAGGCTTACTCACTCTAATGGTGCGTTCAAGTAACACAACAGAATAGGAACAAACAGAACATTGTCAGTGAACCTTAACATTGCAACAAGAACACAATTGCAGAGACGTTACACTATTTGTAAAGGATGTATTGGTAGACGGTTAGTGTAGTCTATGCCACTTCCGGTTTGGTACAGGTCATGGGGTGATTAAGACATTCGTGAGAGTTAACATGCGGACCTGGAAAAAAGCAGTCAACTGAGAACATGTGTACTGCGTGGGTAGTGTAAGGCGAGATAAGAACACTACAAGTCTTTACTTTGTTCTTCCGAGTTATTCATGTCGTGGATGTCACAGATCGAGTCCACCGGACTTAAGCTTACGGGGACGAGTCACACGATGAGGAAAATCACTTTCGGACAGAACGCTTTCAGAAAATATGAAAGCTTGTCTGATTCTCTTCATGTTCCCCGTTTTTGGTGAAGCACAAAAACAACAACAACAAAACACAACGGTCAGAATCTTAGCGTGAAGTCCAGCCTCCATACGAGTGAGCCGGCAGCGATTAGTCAATTAAAGCTAAGGTTGCTTCGGTCCTGGTGAGATAAAGCTTCATATGTGACTGCTCAGCCAGCAAGTGAAGGAAGAGAGCAGGTTTGGTGAAGTCTTTTAACACTTGCATGCAGCAATGAGCTGCAATGGAACAGTGGAGCAGACAGGATTTATAAAGAATGATATGCTTATTTGAAATACTGGATTAATAGATTGATGAGGAGAAGAGAGACATAAGAGGGAGATTGTTTTGACGTCCTCCTTCTGAGTGTTCTTGTCTGCTTTTATAGCCCGAGGGGGTAATTCCAAATGTCCTGAAAACTGACGCGGTGATAGAATAGAGATGGTGTTATTGCTTCACATCAAGGGACAGAGTTACTGCCGCAGCTGCTGACACAACCATAGTGCGAACTCCCTCAACACGTCAGCATCCACAACACGACGGGCCGACGTACCAGAGGGGTAACGCACCGTCATGCTGCGTATGTCAGAGGAAACACTCAGAAGTGCCCACAGCTTGACAGGATGTCACGCAGGGAAAAACTGGATGCACTTAAAGTCAACAGAGTGTGTTTCGTATGCAGGGGTGGACTGGCCATCTGGCGTACCGGTGTATAGTAGTGTAGCCATTATAATGCAAAGTGTTCCCACTGAAGGCTGCTGTACTTCGGACTGGCCCGCCACTCCTACATGAATGCAGAGGAAACAATGATTTATCTATTTATAAATTATGAACACTAAGCTCTTTAAAAGGTTAGGAATCGCTACTGACTGTCCCGACACAGTTCAGCAATAAAATCTACTTCAATGTTGTGGAACGAATAAGTACAGTAATTCAGGAGAACTCCTTTATGAACATTTAATAGCTGTCTGCACATGGGTGAGTTTTCCTCTCCAGTTTGCAAAAAGAAGAGCCTGGATTAATTTAAAGGGGTCATATTATACAGCTGTTTAACACTTTCACATGGCCTCGTTGGTCCAAAAATGTTATATTTAAAGTTTATTGCCCCAAATCCAGCTTTTAGTTGATTTTCATCCATTTTGAATATTGGACCATAGGAGATGCATCCAGAATCTGCTGTGTCTGCGTGAGTTGGACTGGCTCCGCCCACACAGGCCCATCTTGGGAAGAGGAGGAAGTACTTCCTCTCGTGGTGCCATGTGTCAGAGCACAATCTTATTTCCAGAGCTTAGAATGATACAGAAAGGCATCCTGTCGCACGTTTTGTTACTAGAATGGTGAAAATTGGATGAAAACTGTAGGAAAATTGAGCCAAAAAAACACAAAGAAGACTGGAAAGTAATTATGCTTTTTTTTTTTTTCTTTTTAATATATATATACATTCTGTTGTGGGCGTGTCCCAATTTGCATATTTCGTGACAGGGTGTGGCTTAATATATATGACATCACAAAATGGGGCTAAATTCCCATAAAATAACTTTGTCTTTGATGTTTCAAGAGGAACATACCATTCATCTTCTTTGATGTTTTTTGGAGCGGTGGAAATGGTACGGACGAGCTAGAACCAGCAGATGGCAGTAGTGCAACGTCACGGATCCCAATTGCCATTGAACCCAAGTGAAGAAGAAGAGAAACAGTCATTAGCGATGGAACAGCGCATGAGAACAATGAGGGAAAAAGTCATCATAGATGATGATAGCGATGAGAGACAATGTAGGTAGATAGAACCAGCAGTTGTCAACATTGTTTAGGAGGTTATATTTAATAAAGTGTGTGAAGTTGGTGTTGGTACCTGTCCACACAGCAACAGGAGGTCTGTGAACTCTTTAGTATGGATCAAATCAAAAGAATTGATTTGATATTGTTTATTGTTTCTAACGCATCCGATGAAAAGTCAAATGTTGATAAATTTGTCTTTCGCAGTGGCAAACATGTTTTGTTTTAACTACTTCTCTAATAAACCTGTAGTTACATCCGTTTGTCTTTAATTACATCCTCCAATAGATAGTTCTGGTAATACTGGAAACACATTAGAATATTGTAAGATGTTTTGAATCAAATGAATCAGTGGTGATGGAATTGCTTTACATACTTTGGTAAATTCTGACAAGGAACAACTAAATTTACGCTTAATGATAAAGGTTTGTAAATCAATGAAATGTCCTCTCTCTTCAAGCAAATCAGTCACAAAGTATAGACCCTTCTCATACCCTCATCAAGTTCCCTTGAATATAGATTTTCTATTTATTGTTACCATCCTGTTATTCCATAGAGTTGAGTTGTGAGGCGAAAAATTGTGGGAAAATATCATTTTCCAGAAAAGTAAAATCTGTTTATAAAAGTCAGAAAACTTGATGGAAATCTTGTTGACATGGATAAATTAGTGTAGAAACACCATCTGCCTTTGATAAAAGTACTGTCCCAAGGATGGTAAGATCTCTACACAGCCAGCCACCAAGTGATTCTTTCATTTCTACTACGATATTGTTATTGTTTTCTTCTTAACACATTTGTGGACATCACAATCCCCAAATACTTTCCTTCTGTTTCAACTTTAATTGAGGAAATTTCTTTATCTGTGCAGGAGTGAATGGGAAGTAATTCACATTTATTAATATTAACCCTGCAGGTTGGTTTGGATTACAGGTTCAAGAAGATGATGACAATGGTTCAAAATGTAATATTAATGTCACGTTTCTCTATTGATGCGCGTTACAAATCACCAGTGCTGTAAAAACTAGTTGAAAGTCATACTTGAGTAAAAGTACAGATACCTTGCTTGAAATCTACTTATGTAAAAGTAAAAGTCACCCATAAAATAATCACTTGAGTAAAAGTCTTAAAGTAGGTCATATGAAACGTACTTAAGTATCAAAAGTAAAAGTGCAAAGAGACAAAACAGCTAGAAATATTCTTTTCTCTCACAGGCTTTATTAAGCTCAACTCTCCCTCCCTCCCTCAACTCCCTTCACATCTTGCTCCCTCTCTCCCTCCTTTCCTTAATTAAAATCCACAAATTTGCTGTTCATCTTCAGCAGAAGTTGATTTTCAAAATTGCGAGGGTTCAGGCTTCCTGGGCTGAAGACAAGTCCTGCAATGCTAAATAGTCGTTCACAGTCGTTAACAGGTAACGACGGTGTCCTGTATAAATGTAGCGAAGTAAAAGTATCATTTGTTTTCTTTTTAATGTAGCCAAGTAAAAGTGAAAGTCGCAATACATATAAAAACTCAAGTAAAGTACAGATACTCCGAAAAACTACTTAAGTACTGTAACAAAGTAGTTTCACTTCGTTCCTTTACACCACTGCAAATCACTTAAATTGCTGCTACTGTGACAAACTGTGCTTCCACTGTGTCTCGTGTCGCTCACCTGTATTCTTCACTTGATCCTGCAGCAGCCATGAGTGCAGATTCCCAAATCGGAGGCCAGCTGATCCTTGAGGAAATCTTTAACGAGAACAGCCTACCATCTGAGCAAGGTATCTTGGAATAGTAATGACACTAATAATAGTGCTGGGATCAGCACAATATGCTTAATTGGCAGCAGCAACTATATTATTAGATATAGGCTCTCCAGGCCCAAGGAGAATTATCTATTTGGATCCATTTGAATGAATATTTATTGTAATTAAACCATCACCCATTGAAATGATCCTTTTGATAGGACCTATTTTTGCCAGCTGATACAAACCATGCTTTTTCTAACTGCCCCCACAAAGCTGCAACTGGGATAATTACCAGTCAGGAAGGTCACATTTCCCACTTCACAACATTACCAAGGGAAAAACAAACAAGTCACATGACTGCTCCCCGAAGTGCTGCTTTCTAGCTGTTGGCAAAGTCCAGAAAATAGCATCACCTTCACAAGAAGAGGATATGATATTGATCTTAAGATTAAGCTTAAGATATCCGTGTTTTGGCATATTTGCTGTCCAGCCATTGCTTTGTCATAACTATTACTCCAGAGCTTTATGAATGCTGAGTCTATTTCACTGAAGTGGCGAAAGGGAGTGATGAATTGAATGCCTCTAAGTACAAGCATTAGCCACATGAAGAAAACTTATTTGTGTGCAGCAAAGTGAGGTGATCAATCATTTTATTTGAATTGCATCTACTTTTTCCCCACACTGGATGCCTTAGGTCCGTTTTTTTTAAGTTATGCTTTTCTATGTATTTAGTCCAGGATTTCTGGAAGCTTTCATCGCCATGTTACTTGGCGTTGGACCAGCTTCACTTAGGTCTTTGAAACTTCCTACTTTTGGAATAAAAACGATCCAGATGAACAGAAACTTCATTCAGATGTATATTTTTCCACGGGGAAAGATCGAGGAGGGAAATTGAGACAAAATGATCTGATCCCATCAGCATCAGTTGTTGGGTTTTGGATCTGACCTCAGTCTCTTACGTTATTTTTGTGTGTTTTTGTTTCTATCTTTCTTGTTGTTTGGCCGCCTGTCTGATCAGAGGTCTTGCAGTATGCCCAACAAATCGGCATTGACCCCGACACCGAGCCGGAGCTCCTGTGGCTGGCCAGGGAGGGCATTGTTACCCAGCTGCCTCCTGAGTGGAGTCCTTGGTGAGTTGAGACCCACCTTCTGAATGGCTTATGAGGACAGGTCCATGGAGACGTCAGCCGCAGAGAAGTGGTCATTTCCTGCACACCCTCACAGCTCACTAACACATCAAGACACTTTTTGGTTTCTTACTGTGATGTATTCAGATTAATATGAAGCAGTGATGAAGGGTTACAGAGTCTGAATAGCCAATCAGTGGTCTTCATTGTATCAAACAATGAACCGAGCTGATAAACGTCATTTCATTTTTACTGTCCAAGTAATCACATGTCACTGTTGGCTACACAAATATTTGACAGAAGTTAATTCACAAGTACACCAACCATCAACTGTATTTTCTTTTCGCGCTGCTCACGTGACCGCTCCTCCCCTCCTCCTCCTCCTCCTGACCACAGCCAGAGTGAGGAAGGAGACATCTACTACTTCAACTTCTCCACCGACGAGTCCACCTATGATCACCCTGTCGACGAGCGGTATCGCCGCTTGGTGGAGCAGGAGCGAGAGTGCGCCCAGCTGGCTGCCACCGCCGGGGCCCCAGGAGACAAGAAGAAGGGGAAAAAGAAGACAAAGAAAGAAGAGAAAGAGAAAGAGAAAAAGAAGAAGAAGAAGAAGAAGAAGGAGCCACTCAAGACACCTGGAGTGAGTGATGGTTCATTTTGTTCTCATCTTTTCTGTCACTTCTCTTGCCTAATGGGTAAAATCAGGAGGGACTCGATTTTTTTTAAAGCTGATATGAGACGCGTGTGTAAAGGTTTTATGATATAATAAAATCTGTCGGGCCACTGTAAATTAGCCTGTAGTACAAAGAATATCCATACCTATGAGTAAAGACCTATACTCCACAGTTGGACCTCTGTTCGGTTTCAATGTTAACGACGCGTCAAAAATACAGAAAAAGGCTTGTAGGAATTGTATATTGCAGGGTTGAAGAAAGAAAGTGTATCGAATGGTTAATATAGTATGAAATTAGTACAACAAAATGTAAATGAAGGGAGGTCAGGAGAATGGTTGCACATAGAGAGATCTAATCTGCGTGGCTTATAAATGTATCTCACATGTAACCAAAAGTAAACAAAGCATCTAGAGCCTGCTGCCTAATCCAACCCCGCCACGGCTCCCAACACGGCGAACTAACATTCTGAATCTTGGTTTGTAATGTGAGAGGGATTCTCAGTGTATTTAAAGTAATTCCCAGTCGACTCGTCTTCACCGGTTTACTCCAAGAATGACGCACAAACAGAAGCAATGACATAGAAGCAAAATTGAAGTGGCGATTAAAGCTGATCCTTAGATTAAAGCTGACCCCCTGGCTCACTGACTGTGTGTCTTTTTCTTCCAGGGTCTGAGTTCCACATTGGAACTCTTACTGCCCTCACTTGGCAGATTGCCTCCTATCAGAGAGACTCAGGCACCGTCACAGGACCCCGTCTTTGGATCTGCCACCGCTCTCTGGGGGTGTCCTCGCAAGCTGGAACCTATCAGGACATCCTCCAAGGTAACATCCCATGACTTCATCAGCTGTTATTCTCTCTACTATACTGTGCCGTGATGATAACCACACCGCTTCAGGGTCTCCGGGGCAGCGGTGCTCTCAGTGTTCTGGGACGCAGACAAAAGGAGAACGTTTTCCCTTGCTTGCCCGGCTCTGAAAATTAGGCTATTTTATCACCTTGGAGCTTAAAGAATGAAATACCTCTTGAGTGTCTATAAATGTAACCGGATATTTGTTTTTTTTAGCCCGATTCTACTGATTCAGATACACGGCTGAAGAATCTCCTCTTCGATATGGAGGAGCTCACAGGAGGCCCGCAGTATGAGGTGGAAACCTTCTCAATGCTTCATTTTGATTCCGTTAGAATATTCAGATATGAACATGTTGCTTGGTTTGGTGGGACTCACAGCCTTGTGTGAATGTTTGGTTGTAGGACAGTGAAGGAAGCCGTTTGGCCCCTATTGAGGAGACGACGGAACCAGAGTTGCAGGACTTGGTTATGTCCGGTGACCAGAGCCTTGAACTGCCTTCTCAACAAGTACAATCCCTCAAACCTGCACTGCTACAATTACAATTGTTTCCTCACTTCAATTTAATGCTCTTCCTTCACCTGCTCATCATATTCTCCACATGTTCCGTATTTACTGTCATTACTTTAGTGAAACATTACTTTTTGTTGTACTTTCCTGTTTATATACTATGTCTGAGTTTTCAGAAAGGACTGAAACGAGCTCATTTCATTATAACCACATGGCGAATCGCTCAGTGGAAGGGCGATGCTGTCACTTTTCATTTTATTTAACCAAAATTATATTAGAAATGACAAATTTTCATCATTTTGAGAGAGACTTTTGACCTCGATAATCACTTAAAATGCTGTGAAATCCTTGCGCCACTGGTGATATAATCTGACATTTAGCTCATCTACAGCCGGTTCTGTTTGTGTGTGTCTTTATACGTGTGCATTTCTCTTGTGCACTCATCGTGCACTCATTCCCTCATTGAACTATTCTCCATCTGCCTGACCTGTAACGGTTCTGCTTGTGTGTCTTTTAGCTGTCAGAGGAATCACTGGAGTTTCAGGACGTGTATGACAGTGTCAGTGTGATGGAGAATTCTGAAGAAAAAGACGAGACAGACTCTGACGCCGACAAACGGTTTGTTATTCATTTGAATCAGTGAAAAAACATGAATCTACTCTGTAAATAGGCCTTTTGTTAGAGAAATACACATAATTCTATTCCTGTTATAGAAAAAAACAACCCAATTGTTACATTACGTTTTATCCCATCCAAAAAATACTGAACACTGTTTATTCTACACGGCCTCACAAGATTCATAGCATGTTCTTAGCCAGTCCTGGTGCTCAGACACTAAACCCGATGGAGAGAAATAAAGCTGCATGTGTGATAGGAACTGCAGCCTGAAGTATCCAGAACATCTTGAGCAAACGCGTCACCAAAAAGAAAAGCACAAAGCTTACCTTCTGCACCATTTTCAACTCTTGATGAGTACTACAGTATTGCTGCCGCGTCGCTTCCCGGCACAACAGTGACCCTTTCCTTCTTTAAATGGTAGAAACCTTCCCTTAGAGAGTGTTTGTAGATGGGGTTTCAGACATGTTCAGTACATACAGACACTTTTCCTGATTCTCAGAACCTGTTATCGTTATTCACCAAACGTCATGTTTCCAGCAGCTCAAAAGTTCTTTCAACAATGATGGTCACACACTGTCACCATGCTCTCTACAGGCATGTTGAGGCCAAAAATGAAGACAAGCGTCTGGTCCATGAATTTGACAGAGTCAGCCCTTCGCACTCGTTCTCTGGCTCCTACCACTCAGAAGAGATCGCTCTGGAAAGTGACGATTACCCGGTGAAGAGAAATTCTAAACGAGAGCTGGAAGGAGAGAGGGAGTCCATGTTGGAAGATGAAGAAAGAAGGATTGATTTTCTCCAGGAGCAGCTGCATAAAGAAGAGGAGCAGGAGGAGAGATGGTTGAAGGAGCAGAGTGAAGAAAGATTGAGGTACGTAGACGAGCATCAGACTTTAGATCACACTGAATTTATAATGTAAACCTGAATAAGCCCCCAAATTCCTTTAAACTCCTAAACCGGGGGGTCTGCAACCTGCAGCTCTGGAGCCACATGTGGCTCTTTAGCCTCGCTGGAGTGGCTCCATGAGGTGTTCGCTAAATTTGACGTCGTAACAACCAGTAATGTTATAATTTTGGCATTTTGCAGTGTAATAAAACCCAGAATGTAATAACCTGCCAGTAGTGTAATAGCATGTTTGCCCCATTATCAAAATAACATTTTGCCTGTCATGTAAATACATGATTGAGGTAGCATTAAGAAAATGCTTTCTAAATGTCATAACTACAGCCAATGATGTGGAGTTTGCTTGTGAAAAATAGGGATATTGCATGGGATAGTCGTTGCATTCATTCATTGAGGATATTCTGCAACACACTCAATCATTGTTGTAAATAATATTCTATTATTGGAAAGATATTACATTGTTGGCTTTATTACGTTCAGAATGGCCAAAATGATCTCCTTATTAGTTGTCACACAGGTAATATGGTTCTTTATTTTATTAGTACACCAGACACATGTTCTTCTGGCTAAAAATGTCCTAAAAGTTAAAATAGCTGAAATGATTCAAGCCACAACTAAACGTGAAATAAGACAAAAGAAGCAAGATGACAAAAAATATTGTTATGAAATTTAACAAAACTGTTAACAAGTTTAATATATTTGGTAAAACTGTACAAATCTATGAATAGTGTTTTTGTCCTTTTAAAGGTTGAGCATTTTTTTGGTGAGACTCTACACAGGTTTTATTTGGTGAAAAGTGACAAAAATGGCTGTTTTGGTCATAAAGGTTGGAGACCCCTGTCCTAAACTATTTGATCGTAATGAATTGTTTACTTTTTGTCCAGTTGGTTTCATGTGGAAGAGTGAATTGAGCTAAACCAATAGGATTCCACCGTATTTAGGGGCTTTTGTGAGCTTATTAGTATATTTATTCCATTGTATATATTTTGAATGGTGTGTGTGTGTGTGTGTGTGTGTGTGTGTGTGTGTGTGTGTGTGTGTGTGTGTGTGTGTGTGTGTGTGTGTGTGTGTGTGTTTCTGCAGGATTCTGCGACATCACCTCCTCTTCATGAGGACAGAGGAGGAAGCCCGGCTGAGCAGGGAGTCTGATGAGAAGCTGGAAGAGCTCAAGCGATCTGCCGAGAGAGAGAGAGCGGTGCAGCAGCAGCAGATCCGGTGAGAATCACAACAGGAAAAATAAGACCTTTTAAAACAAATAGGTGCTCCGAGTGAATGAAGGAGTGTGATGACACGTGTTTGCACAGGGAGCAAAGCAAAGCCATGGTCGAGGAGCTGCAGGTCAGCATAGATGAGGAGCGAGCGGCGGCACGCGGCCGACTGGAGGAGGAGAAGCGCCGAGGGTTGGAACGTCTGAAGGAGGAGTCAGAGGAGGAGCTGCAGGCTGAGAGGAGGAGGCTGCAAGAAGAGCGCCAGGACAAAGTCAACTCCATCAAACAGGAGGTGACCTGGCATCTTGGACATTTTCTGTGTTTTGTTCCAGTGAACTCGCAACCCTGTGACGTCCCGTCCTGGAAAGTTGTGACGTCATCAGAACTCTTCAACAGCAGTTTGTGTTTGTCCTGTCGGTGTTGGAGCGGATTAGTGCTCATCAGTGTTTGTTTGGCAGTCTAAAGCTCAGAGAGGAGGAGGGAGCTGATGATGAGACCACGGCCTGAACACACATGCACACATGTACAAAATGACATCAGCGACATGTGCATTCAGTTTGAATATCCAACGTTTTTTTTTTGTGTGTGTGTGTGTGTGTGGGGGGGGGGGGGGGGGGGGGGGGGGGGGGGTACTTTGTACACTAACCAGCTTCTCCTACCCCCCCCCCCCCCCCCCCCCCCCCCCCAGCTGGGTGAGGAGCTCCAGGAAGTGCGTGAGGAGCTGCAGCGTGACCATGAGCGGAAGCTGGAGCAGCTGAAGGACGACCACAGGAGAGAGATGAACAACATCAGAGAGAAGTACCTGGACGAGGTCAGACAATTACAACCTCAATACCAACAAAACAACAAATTCAAATTTTAAATTAAATTCGTAAAAGTAAGAATACTTGAAAAATTGAGGTTTAAAGCTCAGAGTTTTTTTCAACAGTTGTTAAGACAAGAAATTTAATTTATACTTTGCAGAGCATGAATGAAAACTACTTGATCGCTGTTCAGTGAATGAATATGTATATTGCTCGTTTTTCATATTGCAGTATGACAAAATAACTTTTTTCTCTTATTTGTACTTTTGTAAAATGTGGAACGTAGATGATGCATTAACCCTTTGTTGTAATACTTACAGGATCATTAAAATATCAGAATTGGTTAAGAGAACTGTAGGCTCAATACAATGCTATATAAAATATCAAAGATTCTGAGTTTGTTTTCCAGCTGGATTTGGTTTTACTTTGTGTTAAACCTGTTAAAAAATAACATTGTCGGACTGGTTGGGTGTGACAATAGCTCCAGATATTAATTCCCACTGGTGGTGATGGTGTGAAATTGTGTGTGTACTCCAGGAGACTGCTCAGAGGGAGCAGATGCAGTCCGCTCTGCAGGACGACAGGGGGCGTCTTCAGGCCTCACACACTCTTGAGCTGGAGAAACTTGGCCTCCAGCTGGACACACAGATCCAGAAGACTCAGCTGGCACACTCGCGCAAGGTTAGAAAGTTTCCCAACACATTAAATAGCCACCTCTTTCACAGAAAGTGGGAGGATGAATGTCTTTTCTTTAGGAGTCAGAGCTGAGGGATCTGGCAGATCAGCTGGAGCTGAGAGAGAAAGAGCTGAAGAGCCAGGAAGCCCTGCTGCAGGAGAGACGCGATCGTCTCAGCCGCAAATTCAGGTACGGAATCGGCTGCAGCAGCTTGAAGGTGGAGCACAATTCGCCGTGTTTTTGGGAATTCACAAATGTTCTGCTCTTGTTCTGTCAGTGCGCTGGATCAAGCTGCAGAAGTGAGCTCCTCACACAGGTCTGAGCTGGACAAACGGAAGCAACAGGAGACGGCGCCCCCCGGTGATCGCAAGGAACCGTCGCTGCACGTGGAGGACCTGGACGGGTCGCCTTCCTCTCCCGTGGCCGACAGCCACGGCAGCTTGGACGAGTAAGAACAGACTCACACTCAGAGTCACTATTAGGGCTCATAAAGCACAACTTCTGTATTTACAAGTTATTTAGAAGTTCTTTAGTTTGCTACTTGCCTCAGATTGGTGATTGGTTCTTGAAGAACAGACGTAACATGGAAATTACAGCAGAAACACTTTAATGAGTTCAGTTCTGTTTTCTGTAAAAACACATTTTAGCCTGCAGTTGATTGAAACATTTTAAAAAAGAAAGCACGCTGGACACATCCAATAAAGCTGTAGTCGTTCGTTCTGCATCAATGAAAACTTTTGTATTTCAATCACAACCACAAATAGTGGGTCTTTTTACATACTAACTGGAACATGACATTTTTCCACTTTAGTTCTCACTTTTGACTTAATGTGATGTCATTCAACTGATTTATATGCTCGTATAGGAAAAATAAAATAAATCACAATTAATTTTACTCATCATGGGTTTTAAGGCTTAAACTAAATTGAGCTCACATTGTGTCAGGCTGCAAGTGTTGGTGTCGGTAATCATCAGCTAATCATCTCATGACTTTTGTTTGAATTGTTTAAACCACTTGATTTAATGCATTTTAATCTGCTTATATTGACAATGCATTACCAAAAAAAAAACCTCTCTCTTCTTCTCTCTTCCTGGATGCGTCAGGTTTCGGCATTACGTCTCCTCACATGGTGCAACTATCCAAAAGAGCAAAGTGCTGGTGGAGAGAGAGAGCAGCCGGCTGCGGGGGAGGCAGGCAGCTCTGCAGGCTGCAGCCCAGAGCGGCTCCTCTCAGGGAGACATAACCCAGGAGATGATCAGAAACCCCCGGCAGGTAGGGAAGAAGGAGGTGACCCACGATCTCATATGTTTGGTTTGGAGCTCATTTGTTCTCCTTCTGTTGGGGCAGGAGGCCAGAAAGGTGGCGGAGCTGCAGCAGAGCGTTAGGAGAGCGAAGCGTCTCCTGAGGAGTGTGGAGGAGCAGCAACAGCAGCTGGGGAGCTCCATGGCAGAAGAGGTGAGGAGGAAACCTCAGCCTGTGCTTGTGAAGGAGCACTTCACTGTGAAATGGAAATTCATCTCATTGAGGAGAAAGAGGCAGAGGAGTGACTAAATGTCTACTTTTGCATTTCTGCTTTATATTTGGTGTGTAACTAAGATGTTGCTATTGACTGTCGCTCTGGATTTCTGTGTTGTTTCAGCCTCTTTCTGAGGGTCTGTCTCCATATGCAGCAGACGCTGCAGGTAACACTCAACGCACGGATACACACCGAGCCATTCCTGATTTGTTTTATTTTTCACTTTGTTTGAATGTGTTTTTGTTCTTCTCTTGTAAATCGTTATCTCACCGCCCCAGCACAACTCTGTACGACCTCGCTGAAAAGTGGCATCCTAACCTGCTGTCTTGTATTTTCTCTGCACATGTTTATCTTCTCCGCAGTGGGTCATCCCACTGGTCCGGTGCAAGTGAAGTCCGGTGAAGTCCGGCAATTGGGCGATTCTCTCCAGCAGATCTCCAACCAGATCAACACCGTCCTGGGTGCTGTGAGGGCGCTGCCTCAGGGGCGGGGAGCCGCAGACTCTACCTTCTCCACTTATGCTCCACTCCTTCCTAACATGCGGCGCCTGAGCCCCGGCTCCTCAGGTCCTCCTCCTGCAGTCGCAGTCCGGGTCTCACAGCCGTCCTGTGCTTGGCCACCTCACAGCCACTCCACAGCCACGCCGTTCTTCAGCAAGCCTATCAGCGGCGGGCTGAGAGCCTCGGACCAGCTCAGCAACAGCCGGTGGAGCAGCATATTTCCAGGTAGCTGCGTCACTGAATCATCAAAGCTCCGATATCGTTGTTGCATCTACTTCAATCATTTCTACTCCCCAGGAGCATCAATTGACCCAGTCCCCTCCGGCATAGAAAGGACCAGACCCACTTACTCCTCTTACACTCCTGTCAGGTACCGCTTCCTCCAATACATCTTTCATTCAGAATGCGCCGTTTAAATTGTGCTTGTGACAGCTCTAACACTCAGGGTGTGTGCGTGTGTGTGTGTTAAAGTGAACATGGCGTGTGGTCCTCAAAGAAATCACAGGAGACGGACGGCCAGAGGCTGCAGAGCCTCATCAACAGCAACAAGAGGTGGTTAGCGATGCGCAAGAAAGACACCAGCATGTATCCTTTTGTCACTGAATCCACCGCAATCACTCACATCTGAAGTCTCATTTTAATCAGAATATCTCAAATCACATAACATTGATTTCTGTGAAATATAAGAACACTCGAACGTGCTTTGCCTCTTGACAAGTGACTAGAAAACCTCTTAATTTGAGTTACAATTGTGATGATGAGGCAATAACTTCATAAAGGTTTGACTCTAATCTAAATCTGGTTTCTTGTCAAAAGCCAGTGTATCGTTCATTTGGTGCAGGTATATTGACACACACACTCAGTTGTATTTATTCATCTTTAAAAAACAGGGTTAAACAGTTACTTTTATTAAGATATTCTTCTATTTCATTTGTGCAATGTTATGAGATGGTTCTTTGGGTCAGATTGGACATCCTGGACTCAGGGTCAGAGGTCAGCGTTGCTCTTGTCTTTAACTTTGACCTCCCAGACCTCTCTTCGCTCACTAAGGGGCTCTCTCCTCCGAGAGCGGCCTGGTCCAGCTGGGCCTGGACGATAACAACCCGATCAGAGTCTACCATTACTGAGCAGCAGAGACACACATCCTCCAGGACTTTGGAGCTGCAGTGACATCAGACCAGCCTGCATCGCCGTGTTTACATTGGTGCAAAGGTTTTCAGGGATAGTCCCGCCTCCTCGTCTGTGATCGGCTGAAGAGATGTTCACGATCAGGGGCTCACATGTCACAGAGGGCAGAGGACACCTGGAAAGACTGGAGATTTAAGCCACAGCTATATGGAGTGAAAAAACAACACTTCTTTTCAAACATATGAAAAATCTTGTGCTTGGCAGTTTGTAACAGACTGCTGTTGACAACAAAGGAATTTTGCGTGACGCCGCCCGGTAAGGTGCAGGTGGGGCCCCACCCTGGAGCCAGGCCTGAAGTTGGGGCTCTTATTCGACCGTCGTGGTGAAGAAGGAGCTAAGCCAAAAGGCGAGGCTCTCGATTTACCGGTCGATCTTCGTTCCCACCCTCACCTATGGTCATGAGCTTTGGGTCATGACCGAAAGAACGAGATCCCGGATACAAGCGGCTGAAATGAGTTTCCCCCATAGGGTGGCTGGGCGCACCCTCAGAGATAGGGTGAGGAGTTCAGTCACCAGGGAGGAGTGGAAGAGTGGAGGAGCTGGGTTCCAGAGTCCAAGCTGTGCGTGGAGATGAGCCCGACCATAGTATCTATTCTAGACGGTATCTCTCAACCTCCCGCACAAGCTCAGGCTTCTCTCCCCCGCCCAGTGAGGTCATGTTCCATGTCCCAAAACCAGATTCTGTGTCCGGGGATCGAGTCGTCGAGGCCCCTGCCACCCAATCCACACTCCACTCGACCCCTACAGTAGCCTTTGTGGGTGGTGGGCTCACAGGAGGAAGAGGAGGGGCCCACGTCGTCCCTTCGGGCTGGGCCCGGCCAGGCCCCACGGGCAAAGGCCCGGCCACCAGGCGCTCTCATTCGAGCCCCTACCCCAGGCCTGGCTCCAGGGTGAGGCCCCAGCTGAGCCTTACTGGGTGACATCACGCTTCTCTTTTGTTGTTTGTCCATCTGGGCTTTTTGAACTGCTTTTAGTCTGACCTGTCACCAAGGACCTGTTTGCCTTGGGATACCCTACTAGGGGGCAAAAAAAGAAACCCGACAACGTAGCTCCTAGGATCATTCAGGTGCTCAAACTCCCCCACCACCATAAGGTAGCAGTTCAAAGGGGAGTAGCAGTTCAACCATTTGGATTTAACAACCATCAAATCCAAAATAAGTTACTATTCTTTATTCACAATGTCTCCCTTTCAATAAGGATGCACCAATAACGGTACCAGTATCGTTTATGTATTGAATATGACTTAAGCTTGATGGCATTAATGAGTACTTGTGTCGGTGCAGAGTATCAGCAAGTAGCTAGACGTTAGTACTCTACTTGTACTCGTGCATCCCTACTTTCTAACTACTTTCAGATTTTCTTCTAGGAAATTTCTCCAGTTTCTCCAGTTTAGTTGAAACAAGCATGAAATGTAAAGTTGTTGCATTATATTTACTCTGATGCCTGTTATACAAAACATCTAAAGCTGGACTGCTCAGGCCAATTTCATACAGTCCAAGACCAGAGATAAAACAAGGCTGTGAAGTTCATTGATGTTAATGCTTCATTATTTCACACACATGCTGAAAGTCACAGTTGGAATCCTGCTGACTGAGCAACACAAACTCTGCTTCTCCTGCTCTGAGGTCCAAAAGTCGTTATGGACGACAAAATGGTTTGGCAATCTGTGTTTACATGTTACAAGTGCAGTCATGAAATCTGTTTTTGCAAAACCTGAATCCTCCAGCGTGCACGTTCTCACAAATTCACAGTAACTGCAATTCTTCAACACTAATGCTACTTTGCTAACAAGATCTCAGCTGTGGGGTCTGTTGTCAGGAACAACGTAATCCCCAGTGAATCAATCAAAAACCCCAAAATAAGAGTTAAAAACTAAATATTTACAGTGATTTTGTTTCTTTTTGACCAAATAGAAAATTTTCTGGGGGATGTTTCTGGCCCACAAACCCCTCCAAAAGAAGCCATCAAGAAAAGTCTATTAAATTGCATCTCATAGTAGAGGTGACATTATAAAAAAAAAAAAACACTCAGATTTTTGTTTATTCTTTTATTTCTTTTCAGTATAAAGTCCTGGTAGCGGTATAGATTTTTTATTAATGGGGGGGAGAGCGATTTTTCAGAAGCAGGCAAGCTTCTCGCTAGTACAGTTTACAAAGGCACCAGCTCCACATGAAATATACCAACGTGAGATCTGCATTTTATTAAATGAAATCTTTGAAATCACTGAAAGTGTTGAAGAGAAACAAAATGGCACTCAATGAGTTAACAATGGGATTTGACATGTGCAATGTACTGATCACGAAAGACAGCGTCCACCTGGAGATGAGACATTTCTGTCCATAAAAAGTTTTCTGTTCTCACGGAACCACAGAAAACATTGTACTTTTCATACGTACTTGTACAGTGGCGCTGTATCACTGCCACAGAAATACAGATGTGCATCAAAGACATAAGAAAACATGAAACATCCACATGAAGAGACTGACCGTAAAAAATACTTCATTTAATTCAGTATTAGAGACAATTGTCTTTGGCAGAACTTGAATGAACCCAGTCGTTATTTTAATCACAACTTTTATGTTCTTCTCACTTATAGAATCGACATTGATCGATTGGTAGCTTTTCCTCACAACCCTCTGTTGTCAGACCACTTCCTGATATCATTTGAATTTACATTAACTGGCTTTACAGCTCCTGGGAAGAAATTAATATATGGGAAATATTTGTTGGGACAAAGCTGGGACCAAATTTAAGGAAATAATTCATCAATATTTACTTCAATTCCATCTGTGGACCAACGTCTCTAAGCCTTGTTCCAAAAATAATTAGTCTGTTTCTCTTCACACGATAAGGATGAGATGTGTTAAGGTGAGAAGGGCAAAGTCCTTCTTTCCTCATGTCATTTCTGTGTCCATCGAAAGGCTCATACACAATCGTTCCACCCCGACTTTCACATGATCCAGCAAAACCTGTCAAATGTAAGGTTACATGAGCATAACACTATAAAAGAGTACAAGAGTAAAAAGCCTGCCATTTCGAACACACAAAAGTGAATATTTCCTCCTAGGCACATCAATACTAGATCAGTAGTATTTATCTCTAATAACAGGCTGTGTACTACAGGGCTTTAAGGGTGCAGTGATGAAACCTCTTCTTGAAAATCTCACTCACTGTTTGTTTGTGATTCACTTCCTCTTTCTTTCCTCCTCCCGGAACAGCAGGAAGTCTCCTCCTCTGAGTCTGGTTCTGCAGGTGTCTTCCTGTTAAAATTGCATTTTTTTTCCTTTCAAATGTCAAATCTGCTTGTAATTGTTGGCTTTGTAACTGTAAAAGTGCAGTGAGATAGCCACGTTGTCTCAGGCACCATATAAAAAAAGTGAACTGAAATGATTGGAATCAGCTTCAAGACTGTGAAACACTGAAAACAGCTTGGAGAGTTGATTCTACAGTTTCTGGAAAGAAGAATTATTTGTCTCCCTCTGCTGGTGGTAATGGTCGTCGTACCCCTCATTCCTCCTGAATAATAACACTAAGGGCCACAAAGACACAATACAATGATGAGACTCAATGAAATACAACTGCAGCATGCAAAAGATTAAATAAATCCACAACTCAAAACAATGAGACACACGTCTACTGATGGATCAAAAACAGAAGCAAATATACTGAAGACATCCAACAATGGATTAAAAATTAACACAATAGGCAACAAATACATTAAATAAATCTTAATGAGACATCAAAAAGTCACATCAAAATGTCAGATATGAAATGAGTGCTAAGATGCAGAAAATACACCAAAAAAAAACCTCAAACTAAATACAGAAACACAAACCAATCAGCGAAAACCAAATAAAGTACAAAATCCTCAAAACAGTCGCAATGAGGCTCAAAACTATCAAAATGCAACTTAAAACAGCAAGAGATATCATTATTCAAATGCTAAAATATCCACACACAAAAATTTTAAAAAATAAAGAGATGTGCAAAAATTCTTAAAAGAGACACAAACCAATAATTACAGCAATCAGAAACAGGTTTCAAAACACCTGGGAGTCAAATGAACTGTAAAGACAGATAAACTGACCACAATGAATCTAAGGACTAGTGATGAGAAACCTGACTCCTTAAACTGACCCTCAAGGGTTTTTGAGTCGTTCATCCAAGTGAACCGGTTTTCAGAGTCATTTGAGTCATTTGATTCAGTTGCGCATGCGCACCATTTCCACCCAATCCAGGACCTGGAGGCTCAGCTGAACTGCGTCACAAACTATTTCTACAAGCTTTGTGAAACAAACAATGTGTGGGGTTTTTTTCCACCGTCACCTCTACGTTCTGTCCGATTCAGAGGAGGTGAACGACTCTTTCAAGTTTCGAGCTGAGTCGGGCATGCGTGCTGAAAGCCTCATGTCACCTTAAGGAGCCGACCCAATAACACAGTTAGTTGTTTTGAATACATTTGTTGTACTTTTTAAGTTCTTAAATTGTGTGTAGTGTAGTAGATATCTGTTCCCTTGAATATATTCCCTTGCATCAAATCCAAGGTTGCGTCTTCATTCAGCTTTCTGAAAACTGCTCATCAACGAAACATCGTAGGAATCCACAAGGAGCCTAAAACACAAACCAAACCTAGAAGTCTTCCTCTTTCACAGAACACAGATGCACCAACGAACCAAACCAACCGGAGGTGTGCCAGAACCCAAAGCCAGGGTAGAGAGGCTGGGTGAAGGTGGTGTTGAAGGTGTAGAGGTGGATGAGAGTGTAGGAGGTGACTGTGTAGAAGGACAAAGTGCCAGCAGGATGGTCCAGATACACAGCTACTCTCTTGGAGACGGAGGGGGGGGGGCATAGGGAGGAGGACGAGGAAGAGCTGGAGACCTCTCTTCCATTGTGACAGACAGAGAATTCACCGTCGCCCGAGCAGATCAGAGTCCAGGACTGGAGGTTCCTCCCAAACAAACAGTCATTTCTGTCTCCTTCTCTTCTAATGGTTGAGTAACTCACAGATACAAGAACCTCTTGCCTCCATTCCACCTCCCAGTAGCAGCGGCCCGTCAGACCTTCAGTACAAAGCAGCTGTGGCCAGTAG
Organism: Lipophrys pholis; assembly: GCF_963383615.2. NCBI lineage: Eukaryota > Metazoa > Chordata > Actinopteri > Blenniiformes > Blenniidae > Lipophrys > Lipophrys pholis. The sequence continues at coordinate 13,078,805 of NC_137646.1, read as the reverse complement.
TCGAACCTGTCTGCATGGTCAGGATACGCATGATCTGTCTCCAAGTACATCGCCGTCCTGCCGTCGTCCAACACTTTGATGGCTCTGTTTGCTGTGTTGGTGTCCAGGGTGAGCTTACAGGTATCTGACGGAGAGAACAAGGCAGAGAAGGAGCCGTTGGAAGGTGCTCAAAAGTGTGCTGATATGTTTTTCTTGAGGCGAACTGAAAACTCACATTTCCTCAGACCTGGTTTCAGCCAGCGGGCTCCACAAGGGTCGACTCTTCAGAGCAACATGAACGAGATAACATTTCTGTGACCGTTTCTAAGAACATGGCCTCCTTCTTGTTTGAGGTGTTCAATGTGAGTTTCCTCTCCTTACCTTAGAGTGTCCAGCCTCTGGTGTGGATCCTTCAGTCTGCCAACCAGCAGCTTCTCTGCAGAGTCTTCTGGATGATTGTAGCTCAGGTCCAGCTCTCTCAGGTGGGAGGGGTTGCAGTCCAAAGCTGAGTCCAGAGAAGCAAAACCTTCCTTTGTGATCAGACATCCTGACAGCCTGTTAACCCACAAGAACCCAAGTTACAGAAGAACACTGTGATTTCTTTAATAATCGAGTGTACCATATGAGTTTGGTCTTGGAATGTGTATTTTCTCAAATAGCAGAGTTAGGAGTCTAAAAGGAGGAAGTGGTGTCTTTTGCATATAAACGTATATACATGCTATTGCTATTCTAATACTATGTTGGTAAAAGCTGCTCCTACGGGGGATGGAAATGCTAATGCTAACAGTTGGCTGGGTATGCAGAAGATAAGTAGCAATTCTGACCACTTTCCAAGAGTGACCGTGAAAACGGAAAACTTTCGTTGTGTTTTTGGGAGTTCGTTAATATGGCAAAGGAGACATTGAAAACACAACTTTTTGAAAACAGCTCCCAAGGTGGAACTTCTCGAAAACGCTTTGGCTCCGTCTCCGTGGCAATGAGGGGAAAACGCAATGCTGCTACTGCGCATGCACACCACAGCCTTAGTAAATAGTTCTTTTACACGTGTGCGAGTAGATGGACAACAACAACAATGGCGTCATGACTCCCAGTCCATATTCTCCTGGGACTTGTTGGTTCAGAGTCACCCAGATCCAACTTGGTCGTCTGTCCATACGAACGTCCCTGTACTCCCATTGTTAACGTTTGGTACTGTTCATGATTACAAAAAACCAACCACACCCATGCGTGACCGTACATTAAAAAGGGAGAGTTTTCCGAAATGAAAACAAAATCATACATTTATTTTGACGAAGAGGTAGGAGTGTAAAAATAATGTGTTACACATTATCCATAACATTGACAGTAAGTGTTTCTTTTGTCAAGAGCTGCAGTAACACACTTCTAAATCAATTTGAAGAGCATAGGCAGAACCAATGTGAAATAAACTGTTCCAGGAGGAACACAAATGGACTCTCAAAACAACCGAGTGAAAATGATCTGAGAGACCACATTTGTAAATGATTATCCATGACGGTAAGACTTAAAAGACAAGCAGATGAAAACGGTTGCAGAATCCCGACCTGAGAGTTTGCAGCACACAGTGTGGACTCTCCAGCCCCGCAGAGAGCGCCTTCACTCCAGAATCAAGCAGGTCGTTGTCACTCAGGTCCAGCTCTCTCAGGCTGGAGGACTGGCAGCTGAGAACCGAGGACAACCCTGCGCAGCTTTTTTCTGAAAGATTACAGTTGGAAAGCCTGTAGAGACAAGAAAAAAAAAATATATCAATTAAGATGATGTGAAGATTGAAACAACGTCCACTCTTATCATCTGACCTGTCCAGGGTGTACACTGGCCTTCACCCGATGTCAGATGTGATTTACTCCAGGGACTACTACCATAACTTAAAGTGGTGATAGAAGAATGGATGGATGGATCAACTAAAGTTGGAAATATATCCATGCAGATCCAACTGTTTTGAATACTTACAGAGCTTTTTTGGAGGCTTTGACGACTGGCAGCAGCTTCAGAAGAGCGTCCTCGGAGGCAGAGTATTTTTTCAGGTCGAACACCTCCAGGTCTTCATCTGATGTCAGTAAGATGAAGACAAGGGCTGACCACTGCGCAGGAGACAGCTGATCTGTGGACAGACTTCCTGAGCTCAGTGATTGTTGGATCTCCTCCATCAGAGACTGATCGTTGAGTTCGTTCAGACAGTGGAACAGATTGATGTTTTTCTCTGTGGACAAATTCTCACTGATCTTCTTCTTGATGCACTGGATTGTTTCCTTGTCGGTCCTGGAAGTACAATCAGCCTTCAGACCCCGCAGGAGAACCTGATTGCTCTGCAGTGAAAGACCAAGAAGGAAGCGTAGGAACAAATCCAGGTGCCCATTTGGACTCTGCACGGCTTTGTCCAGTGCCAACTGATGAAGACAATAGAGATTTGGTTTGTACCAATATTTATGCCACCAGGGAACTGGCTGTTGTTCTGCCAGCAGATTGACACCAGAGTTGACGAATGTCAGATGGACATAAAGAGCCGCCAGAAACTCCTGAACACTCTGGTGGATGAAACAGAACACCTTCTCCTGAAAGAGACCTTTTTCCTCTTTGAAGATCTGTGTAAAAATTCCTGAATAAATGGAGGCGGCTTCGATATCAATGCCACACTCCATTAGGTCGAGGTCGTAGAAGATCAGGTTGCCATTCTGCAGCTGCTCGAATGCTAACTTTCCCAAACACTCGATCATCTTTCTGCTCTCTCGACTCCAGTGTTGATCTGTCCCAGACCCTCCGTAGTACTTGATCGTCTTTCGTTTGGATTGGACCACCAGGAAGAAGATGTACATCTCAGTCAGGGACTTGGGCAGCTCTTGTCCAGCGCCGCTTCTCAACACATGATCTAGAACCGTGGCAGTGATCCAGGAGAAGACGGGGATGTGGCACATGATGTGGAGGCTTCTGGACTTCTTCACATGCGAGATGATCCTACTGGCCTGCGCCTCATTTTTGAATCTCTTATTGAAGTACTCTTCCTTCTGTGGGTCAGTGAACCCTCTGACCTCTGTCACCATGTCAACACACTCCGGGGGGATCTGATTGGCTGCTGCAGGCCGTGTGGTGATCCACAGGCGGGCAGAGGGAAGCAGCGACCCCCAGATGAGATTTGTCAGCAGTACATCCAGTGAAGTGGACTCTGTAACGTCAGTCAAGATCTCATTGTTATTAAAGTCCAGAGGAAGTCGACACTCATCCAGACCGTCAAAGACGAACAGCACGTTGGACTCTTCGGACCTGCAGATTCCAATTTGTTTGGCTCCGGCGAAAAACAGATTGACAAGTTCCACCAAGCTGAAGTGTTTCCCCTTCAAAACATTCAGTTCTCTGAAGCTGAATGGAAAGATGAACCGGATGTCTTCGTTGGTTTTGTCCTCTGCCCAGTCCAAGGTGAATTTCTGCACCAGGACTGTTTTCCCAATTCCAGCCACGCCCTTTGTCATCACTGTTCTGACTGGTTCACTCCGCCCAGGTGGGCCTCTAAAGATGTCTTGCCGTCTGATTGTTGTTTCTGCTCTGGCCTGTTTCCTGGCCGCACTCTCTATCTGTCTCATCTCGTGCTCCTCATTGACCTCTCCAGTCCCTCCCTCTGTGATGTACAGCTCCGTGTAGATCTCATTCAGAAGAGTTGGGTTTCCTGCTTGAGCGATTCCCTCAAATACACACTGAAACTTCTTCTTGAGCTGAGATTTGAGTTGGCGTTGAAAGACAGCAGGTAGTTCTGAGTGAAAATAAACAACAACATATAAGATCATCGAATACGTTAATATAGATTCTGGAAAAGAAATGGTCTTTCTGTATCTGTTTATGTGTGTGTATAACAATATATTTCTGTCCATTGAAGACTGCAGAGGTTGTGTGAGGGAACCTAAACTTTTAAAGTGGACCCATAGCAGCCAATTCCATTTTTGTCGTGTTATGCATCATATCATGGAAAATTCCCCAGAATTGTATGAAAATCAAGAACTATGATTATGATTATGAATAATTAACTTCATTAACCTTACTTGGGTTGATGAATTAGATTAAGTTTAAAGAACTTAATTCATTTGGATGTTAGCATTTGAAGAAATTCAGTTAAGTTGGTCCAACTTTTTTAATTTTTTCAGTGTCGGTGGGTGGTTTGAATTAAGGGTGCACTGATACCAATACCAGTATTAGGTCACTGAATTGCTTAACTATTACCTTAAAAATCCTACAGTGATGTAGGTGATAGTGTTATAATCCTAATTCTTAAGTAAAAATGCAAAATACAACATTTAGTGAGAAAGTCAAACGACAGTCAAGCTCACCAGACATTTTAGGAATGGGTCCGACTATGAAAGAAGAAACTATACAAGTGTTTGACAATCATGTGGAGAAGCCTTCTTACTGCTCTGCAGAGTGTCGGCCAGTTCCCCCTGCTTCATCCTCCTCAGGAGGTACAACATGATCTTCTGAAACGCCTCACGACAGCCCCTCTGCTCTTCATCCTCACCCTCCAACGACTCCTCACCCTCCATCTGACTCTCAAAATGTTTGGGATCATCCCGACTCAGAATCTTCTGCGCGTCAGTCAGCCCTTTCTTCACATAAGTGACTATTTCCTCCTCCAGTCGCTGGAACAGAAACACCAAACGACGAAGCGAGCGTCAGACAGACCAACGCTCGACTGGTTTACAAGGTGCAGGATACGAAGGACCGTGAAGGGAACAGACCCTAAATACGATGTTCCAGTCTGTTGGCTGCTGCTGGGAGGACAAAGGACTGGGTTTCTGTTCCGTCTTCTGGTTGGCTCTGTTCGGGGAGTCATGAAACAAAGAGACACAGATGTCACTTTCTACTTTTGGCATATGACTGGCAAAAAGAGTGTCGGAGCGCTCTACAACTATACCCCATACACAATAAAACATCAGCAAGGTAAATTAATAGAGTATACTTTCTTCCTCTCTGTCAACAAAATACTATGAAAGCTTGGATTTTCTTATTAAATAATATTTCAAAACTGATAATCAATTGCCAATTGACCACATGTGAAATCCTGAAATTAAAAACCTTCGATAATGACACCAGAAAGACATTTCCAAGAAGCTGGGATCCTGAGGTGAACAGGACCGATCCTGCTAAAACACATTTCAATTGCATCGTGCTCAGGTTATCATCCAGACACTTACAGAATGTGGCTTTGCATGATCTTGGTCATTTTGCTTAACAACTTCAAATAATACATTTTTAGATTGTCAAAACATAATAATAATAATAATAATAATAATAATAATAATAATAATAATAATAATAATAATAATAATAATAATAATAATAATGAAATTGTTTTGTATTGCACTTTACATTAGTAAATCTCAAAGTGCTCGAAACAATATGAGCTGAAGCAAAAACATAAAACACTTCAAATATCAGCAATAAACCCAATGGAAGTAAATAAAAAAACACTCACAAAAGAGCAATAAAAGTCAATAAGAAGTTGAACCAACTCAGGTGTCAAAGTGCAATGATCATTTCTACCAGCTTACATCTGATGAGGGGATGAACTTTGAGCGGTGAAATTAACGCCGTCACGTTTTGACCAGTCGCGACTGAAGGCCAAACAGCTGTTTCAAATCCTAGAAATGATCATTACGTCTGTGTAGTAATCCTCATCACCTGAACGGACTAGCCATAAAATACAAATTAAAGTGCGCCTCGGGTGGTAGAATAAATGTATTGCAATTAGTGTCGAAATTCCTCACAAATTTCATCGAAAACGCGACAAAGGTTTTCACTTGCAAACGTTGACTTGTAAACAGTATCGCAAGGTCAACTCAATTTGATTAAAGCTCTTTAAAATGATTGACCACTGATCCAAAAAGGTTCTTCAGTTCCAAAAGTGTCTTCAAACAAAACAGTTTGAGTCTAAATGCCTTCATCCTCCTTCTGTACGTATCGAGTCCAGCTCACATCTGATCAGCGGATTGATTTTGTCCTTTGAAATCAATGATGTCGTGCTTCGACTGGTCGCTCCTGAAGGACAGGCAGCTGGGCTCAGGAGAGTCTGACCTCTGGTGGTTAACGCTAGGAAGAAGAAAAACAATAAATATGAATGAAGGTAAAAAAATTGTGAGAGAAAATGTCTTCAAAAAGTTATTTGGTTTTCCAGCTCATGTCATAACAAGAAGCAACTGGACTTTCTTGACTTTCTATAACATCTTGAAGTGCTCATATTGAAGACTTTGGGATGCTTCTAGCAATCAGTTTTAGCGCACATCTTCTTCTTCTTCAGGGTTCAACAGCAGTTTGCACCCATAAAGTTGCATTACCGCCATCTGCTGGTTCTATTTATCTGCATTGTTTCCCACCACTCTTTTCGTCCCTAATGACTGTTTCCCTTCTTCTTTTTCTTCACTTGGGTTCAACAGCTGTCGGCGTCCGTGCAGTTGCACTACCGCCATCTGCTGGTTCTAGCTAGTCCATACCATTCCCACTGCTCCAAAAAAAAAAGAAAGATAGAAAGAACATGTCTTTAGCTCACATCTGATCAGCAGATTGAATTTGTCCTTCTTTGAAATCAATAATGTCGTGCTTCGACTGGTCGCTCCTGAAGGACAGACAGCTGGGCTCAGGAGAGTCTGACCTCTGGTGGTGACTTCTGGAAAAACACACAGATAATAGAAATGTAAATTAAAAAAAAAAAAAAAAGTGTTTCTTCCAACTATTAATTCATGCATGTACATAATAAATTGCAGCCCTCCAGGTCACCAGGTGACTTTATATCAAGAAGCAAAAGGACTTTGATTGATGTTCTTAATCACGTTAAAAATCTTTATCATAAAAGCTTCTTTAAAATTAAATATGAACTCTCTTTATGGACACAAATCAAATCCAGTAACCCTCTTGATATAGCTTACATCTGATCAACAGATTGATTCTGTCCTTTGAAATCGATAACGTCATGCTTCGACTGGTTGCTCTTGAAGGACAGACAGCTGGGCTCAGGAGAAACTGCTCTCTGATGATTCATCCTGGAAAATAAATAATAAACAGGATTTTATCCTGTTCCAGGTGTGGATTGCATTGTGTGTTGCTGCTGTTCTGCTTGAAACAGAGCCATACACACATACAAACAAAGCCCAAGACTTCCAGCTCACCCCTGAGCCTTGCTCTCCTGTTCCCCCAATGGAGAGGCTGTGGTGGGGTAAAGCCCCTTCCGTGTGACGTCACTGCCATCCATTCCCTCCCATCCACATCAACTCTAATTCACACGTTTACATGTTAAAGAAAAACAAAGAATCTGTAAGAACGTCTGCTGACTGGCACTATTCCGTTTGCTGTACTTATACAACCAGCCAACTTAGATGGCACTATGGAGGAGAAGTGACACACACAGGCTTCCTCCACAGGTTCATTAAAACTGATGGAGCTGGAAAACCCATGGCCAGCTCAGGGAGAACTTGCAAACTGTAATCTTCTGATTCAACATCAATGTATGTGTCTTCTAGCACTTTACCCAACTTAGAGTTTACTGGAGGGGGGTCCCAGCTGAGTGTGGGTGGAGGCAGGTTCCACCAGAAAAGTCTCCGCCCCACTTGTTCATCAAACATTGAAAGAATAGTTATCATCTTAAGTAATTCACACTTTACTACAGTTACAGTGAAAATGCACAAGTTCAAATAAAGACTAACATCCTCAAAATTGTCAAGCCACAAGCAAGATTTTATCTATCTATCGATCGATCGATCGATCCATCTATCTATCTAGCTATTTATTTTGGGGAGGTATCAGAATTTTGTGCAGGCTTTTTTCATAATTACACTTATTCCAGGTTCATTTCATCCACAAAACTATCATGGGCCCTCATGCCAACGCTTTTCTGATTAAATCTCACTGTACTCCTGCAGTTATCGCCATCCTATCCACATTACAATCGTTTCTAAGCACTCTGAAGCATTAAAAGCGTCCATGAAGCCGACAGGAACAAGCGTTAAGCTTGTAACTGTAGATTTCTTCCGCGGTACATCGACTCGCCATGACGCGCGGATGCGTAATGGCGCTGCGGTTCAGTTCAGGGGAGCCTTTCAGCAGTGAGAGAACGCAAGAACTACTGACGAGACCAGGGGCAAAACAGCGAAGAAAGAAAATAGTTTATTTACCTTCAGCCAGAGTTTTAAAAAAGAAAAGGCAATCTCCATCACGGCGCACCTGAAAGTGAAAGTAATCTCGGGTTCAGTCTCGTGATTGGAATGTTTGGGGTTGGACTCCGTTTTTTTTATGAGATCATATCTGACAAATTCCTGTAAACTCGTCAGGATCGTTTATTAAAGCTACAACATCTGGAAGTTTCAAATTAAGGGAAACAAATTCAAGTGTTCTACTTTTCTTCCTTTTGGATCGTCACGCTCTCTTTACTGCAGCACAACCAGATTATCTAATCTGCGTCTAGCAGGGTTTTGCTCAGGGTTTTTGAGGACCAGGAGTTCAAGTCATGAAAAGGATCCACACATTTCATCACTGTGACAATAGAAACTAGATGGTTGCAGATTTTATGTCCTCAGAGACACAATATTGAGAAAATCTGATCAGCCTGGTTACCTGGTGATCACATTGGCACACATTCGATATCTATCTGATTTATTTCTGCATTTGAGGCCTGTGTCCAATCTCAAACATGTGAATTCTCACATCTTTTTCCTGTTTACATTGTCCAAAAGCAGATCAGATCTGTGCCACATGAGGGCAAAAAAAAAAAAAAAAAAAATTGGGTCACATTACACAATACAATCCAGGTTTTCGCCAATCAATCTTTAAAAAGAAAAAAAAAATCCTATTTGAACATTTGAACATTTTATTTGATTTTGTTGTAAATTAGATTTTTGGTTGTGATTATTTTGATGTGTTTATATTATTTCATTGGTTTTAGTTTATTTTTACAGCTTCCTGTTTCCTGGGGTTGAGGAAAAGTAGGTAGGAAAGGAGATAGGAGGGATTATTCGGATCCACCCTCAGACTCTAAAACCGACAGGAAGTCCGCCATTTTGCATTAGGCGAAATTCCTATTTAATAATAATAATTATAATTAATAATAATAATTTAATATTATTTGAAATTCCTATTCAAGCCTCAAATGGCTTGAATAGGCCTGAAATGTGGCCAGTATATACAACAGGGCTTGCTGATGAGAAGATGTAGAAATAACATTCATAAAACTTTTTTAAAGGACTCCTGAGCCTGCGGCGTCGACTCGATGCATGGAGGCCACCATCCTCCACCACTGAACACGAAGGCCCAGTGACACCAAATGGCCTTGAACCTTTCGATAACCAGCATCTGGCATCGGCGTTCTAATGGCTGAAATGATGTCGTCATTGGACCTACGGTGGCCTGGAAATGTAAAACAATACAAACTTCAGAAAACACAACAAAAAACACGTATTAGAGAAAACACTACAAAATAGAGAAAACACTGCCGAATCCAAAAACCACAACTAATTAGAGAAAATTCTACAAAATACAGAAAACACAATTTCAAAAAACACTACTAAATAGAGAAAACACTACCGTAAGAATGAGACCCTGATGCTTTTTATAGACAGCGCCACCTACTGGGGAACTGCAAAAAGTGAACCTGCAGAGTGAGGAACGGCAGTGTGATATCCTGCACTGCTTTTTGTGCAATCTCTTACATTGTTTGTTTATTTTTGAGTTATCCCATATTACTATATATCTGGTGCATTTGTTTTCAGACGAGAGCTTGTGACTCAATGCCTCGGAAATCTTCCGGAGTTTCCCTGACCACAAGATGTCAACAAACCGGCAATGATCCGCGAAATTTAAATGCCAGTAACATGTGTTTGTAAGAGTGTAGTAATGAATTTCCTTCAGAAAGGTACTGACGACGTATTAGAGATGTACATTAACAGCTAAAACTGGATCCAGAATTTTTCATGTTTCCCATTTGGATTCTGTTAAATTAATTTTAAACAATAATAAAAGATGAGTTATTCATACTGTTATAAGTCATGATTTCACTCAAAACATACCTAGAACTTTTAACGGTCAATTTAAAGAGTAAAGTACTACTTTGTAATACCTATATGATTAATCTAATATGGTTTAATTGACTCAAAAACATATTTTTTAATGGAAAAGTGACTGTATATAAAGGGTTAAGTCTCGTGGTGTTAAGAATAGAAAAAAATTGAAAGAAAATTTTATGTTGTTTCTGCATTTTTGCACCCACTGCAAAATATCATATTTCATCAAGTAGCAAGGTTTGTTCTTTCTTCATGCGCTCCACATCTTTGAAAAAGGGGGGCGCTCTTCTCTAGTCTATTAGACTATAACTAGTTTCGTTGTTGTTTTGTTTTTCTACGGGAGGTGGCGCTGTCCAGAAGGTACGAGAAGGACTAGAGGTGCTCACGCTGCGGTTGCTCACGGTGCTGTCTCCGGTTATGCAGACCATAATATTATTACTTCACTGGGCGTGGCGACTGCACGTTCCAGCCGGACAGTGGATCGCGTGCGCTGCATCTTCTAACAGATCTCCGGTGGTTTTGTGTTTTTGGGACGTTAATCACGGTAAGTCTGAGCTTCCAGAATTTTCTCGTGTTATAGTTTTTCACTTGCGGCGAGTTATTTCTTCCGCGCGACCTTTCAGCCCGTCAGCCCGTCAGATGTGGAGTTTAAACACCCGCCCAGATGTGCGCGCAGGCGTGCGGCGCTGCACGCCTGCGCTTGGCGCGTGATTTGAATCTGTTTGCCAGAAAATCACTCCGGTCAGATCTAATCAAGTTCTCCCTCATTCGGTAGATTGGTTTTAGACATAACCGTGCGGTCTAATCCGGTTTGTGATATGGTCAAAGTGTCCGCTGCGTTTCGGTACAGTACTTAATACTTTTTTTTTTTATCTGGTTCATCAATGAAACACCCGAAATACACAGCAAATGGAAGGATTGGATTTATTTTTGTTTTATTGGCGCTTCATCTGAAGGATGTCGTCTGTCAGCGCGTGTGTTTAGGGATCAACAGCTGTAAACAGCTGTAGAGCTGCAGTCGTCCATTTTATGTTGAGTATCTCCATTCTTCCCCAAATTGTTTCATGGCTCCTGAAAGTAAGCAATGACGTCACTGCTCCCCATAGTCGGCATGTAATGGATCCTTCCAGCTGGTAGGTAATCTGTTTACTCTCATGTTATGTTGATTCCAGGGCATCCAAAATGAAAATGACGAGCAGGTTAGGAAATTCAAGAAACCTGCACTACATATGCGTTTATGTTGTTGCTATTTATGACGTCATGTTTACTTTAATAAGCATGATTGGAATAGATCATCTGTTTTTGAAGGTGTGACGATATATAGTAGTAGTAGATATATAATAGTAGTGTGTGTTTGTGTGTGTGTGTGTGTGTCTGTGTGTGTGTGTGTGTGTGTGTGTGTGTGTGTGTGTGTGTGTGTGTGTGTGTGTGTGTGTGTGTGTGTGTGTGTGTGTGTGTGTGAGAGAGAGTATAAAAAAACTGGCTGAAAACAAGACAAGAATGTACCCACTTATGAAATGCTTTTATGCCTACAGGGTCTGTGTTTTACTGTAGTGAAGGAGTGAATGAGGGAAGGAAGGAAGGAGAGAGGGAGGGAATGTGTCCTACCCCAGTGAATGAGGGAGGGGGGGAATGTGTTTATGGCAACAGGTAATTGTGAATCAGATATTTACTCTGTGTATTCTGTGTATTTCTGCTTGTCTGATGTATCTTGGTGTTGTATGTACTGTTGTTTCCTCTTTTACCCTCTGAAAAGCCCTTCCAGGGACGAGAGTGGCAAATTAGTGTCAAGCTACATACTCTATGTGCAACACATCAGATTTCTTTCTATGTATATTGCACTGTCCCTGATAAATAAATAAATTGAATTGAATTTCTAGCCTATACAGAAAAGTTGAATACACATTATCGGTTTGGTGCCACTTCTGTGTTCACTTTTGGTTTAAGCTTCTACTGTTAGAAGAACCAGTCCGGCTTTTGTTTTGTTTTTTCAGAGACAGTGAGATCTGGTTTTGTTGTGCTCATACAATGTTGCTTGGCACAACCTCCTCTACAATGGTGAATATTTTTTTTTTGGAGGCTTTTTGTTTATTAAACCTTTTTCCTTATGTCACATTTGCTCTGACTCCAAAACTCTGGACAAGGAAATGATGTTGTGCTTTTCAAGTGCTTGAATAAAGTTTTTTGAATCACTGAAGTGTCGCAGTGGTTAGTTGTCCCTGCTCACGGCGAGAGGGTCTGGGTTCGAGTTCTCCTGGGCCCTTTCTGTGTGGGGTTTGCGCGTGCGTGCGTGCGTGCGTGTGTGTGTGTGTGTGTGTGTTGTCCTGTGATGGACCGGAGGCCTGTCCAGGGTGCGTCCGGCCGTCGCCCATCGTGAGCTGGGATCGGCTGCAGCACCCTGCGACCCTGCCAGGATGAAGTGGTGTCTAAGATGGAGGGAGTGATGGATGGAAGCAGCGGGAGATGAGACACGATCCTTTCCCCGGGATCGTGCTGCGCCTCCAGCCCGCTGGGACGGCAGCCATGTTGCTCTGATAAAACACAAGAAGCCAGACCTTCGTCCTGAACCGCAACTTCACTCTACGGAGGTTGGATTATATGGGTTCATTTGACGGAAACCGGGCTTCGTGACGGTCAGCTCACGCCTTTCTCGGAACGTCTTCCCGCCCGACGTGGCTTTCTCAGCTCCCGTCGGACCGGCGGTACAGGTACAGTGCCTTGCCTCCGTTTCCTCTTCCGGCAGGTTCGCTCTGACAGATGATCGCTGCTCCAACTTGGAGCTGCAGCGTTTTGAGAGGAAGTTCCTATAATTGTTGCGTGTGTGGTAGCTTACCAACCTCCAGAGCGTTTATCCAGGACTGGACCGACGCTGTGGACGGGATTGTGATGAAATAGGATCCGTTTTTAAATCGTCGGTGATTTTATGGCACACGTGCGCTGCCCTCGGTCCTATCGACTCTTTGACTCAGTAGGTTACAAATCATGAAAAACTTGACACACCTGTGTGTAGACGTCAGTGTAATATGCGAGGCGTGTATTTCAGATCGTCTGCCTGTTTGGGGGTTCGGGTGAAACAGGAGCTTGTAGCGACAGGAAGTCGGGTTGCACACGACAAAGAGCCGCGGACTCCGTTGACGTGACTTAAGTTTTGTGAAAAAACGCTGAACAAGCACAGAAAACTCTTCCTTCTTGGCAAAAACCATGTTTACTCCAGATAATCTGAGCTGTATGCAGGAGCTGAATCCTCCATACCAGGAAATGAAGTTGCAGTCTATACAGTAATACGAATAATACCCTGCTGGTTTGTTTTGGTACTTCGTTTATAACTGCTAAATCACAGTAAAATTACATAGATTTTTACTTGACTTCTAAACCATATATTTTATAGTTTTCTATAATAACCTTTGCCTTTTCACGCAAAATCTTAATATGTAAATATAAGAAATGGTATTAAAATGTAATTTTAGTTCATTCTTAACCATTATCAGTTAAGATTTGGAATAAATGACAAAACAGTTAACTTTTTCATTAATTCATAATTTAGGAGCTGCCTGCTTATATTTTCTGTCAAATAGAGATGGAAACTAACGCATACACGATAGACAGATTTTAACCTGAGCTCTCCTGAGTGTCCATAGAAAGACCATGTCAAGGAAAGCTTTTGACTTTTCACGAGTACAATAACACTCCAGAACGGCAGCTCCTTCATCATTACTGCGGTAGTATAGTTATCAAAGCCTTTTTATTCCAGTAAATATGTAAGAAGCTGCAGAGACCCTGAAGCTTGAGTAACATTAGCTTGGTAATACTACAGATTTGCAAAATTAAGTTCAAAATAAAAGGTGATTTTTACACCATCAAAGACTCAACACGCCGAACTAAAAAACTGTAGCTGCAATGTAAACTTCTACAAGTGACAAATGGTCAATAAAGAGAGGGGTCGTAGGTTGTTTTTTTTGATTTAAACATTTTATTCATGCAGGTCAGAACTTTAAAAACTTCAATACAATTCAAAGTATTGTACTTACTTCCATTCCATCAAAAATCCTGTGTAAAAGAAGCTATTCGACTGTCCTGTCAGGCTGCTTCATGTTAGCAAAGGGAGTGGAAACTATCTGCACTTTCATCCGCCGCTGATCTCACTTCTCTACTACAGTTCAATAGTGAGCTCGTTTCTCCGGCTTAAGGACGCAGTGGATTCTTCGAGGATCCTTTCACGTACGGCCGAGGACATGAATCTGAGTTGATTATTTTTCATGACATTTTCGAAGATTCAGGATGGATTCGCACTTTGATGTGTTGAATGTAAAACAGACATAAAATATTTTAAACTTGAACTAAAGGAGCCTTTTAGTGTCCATTTCAATCGACGTCTTTCATTTTAACACTTAAATATTCAGACTTCAAAAACTTTAAAGTGGAGAAAAATCTCACCTGCTTCTTTTTTTATTTGACCTCTTTCAACTTCATGCCAATTATAGTTTGAATTTAACATTACATTAGATTAGTATGGAAAAGTATTGTCGCCACTCAAGGGAAAAAAGTATAGGAGGTAAAAAAAATATATATTCTTCAGTTTGAGAAACAAGTCAAAATAAAATAGAGATTTTTTTTTTTTTTTTTTTAAACACGGTGCACTTTGAAACGAAATAATGTAATACAAACTGGAAAGGCCTCCTCTGGTCCAATCTAACCCAAATAATCCCATAATTCTGACGACACAGGTTTGGTCACTGCTTCTGAACATCTGATTTCAACAGCAACACTTTTCTAAATCCCAGCGGGATCGGGGAGCTGCAGTTTCTTCAAAGTCGAATACTGAGAACTACACTGCGTTTATGAGCTAAAGCTGATGGAAAAACAAAGAATCTCAACATTGAATTTAGAATTTTTTCCTCAAAGTGCAGGATGAATTTTACATTTTTTTTATTTTTCCAGTGGCCTAATACTGATTCCATCATAAGTTTTTGATAACAAATGAAACAACAAGGCTCAATTACTCCATAATGAAACACAAAAGCTACACTTCTCATTGTCTCAGTGTGATTGGGTGTTAACACCAACCTGAGGAGAGACGGTGACTTTAACCTGGCCGGAGGTGTGAATGTGAGGTACTAGAGACCCGCTTCCCTTTGGGACGCGACATGAAAGGATCCGTTCTGCTGACAAAGCATCCTTAAGCATGAGAAACAGTAATCCTGACGTGAACATTGCTGCTGGTGTTCAAAATGTGTGTGTAAGAGACAGAAGAGTAAGCTGGAGCTGGACTGAACACATGTGGACCTGTGAAAAGTGTTTCCTACTCAAACTGACTAACTAGCCTGGACAGAAATATCCTGTCTGCATGATGTTAAAATTCAATAGACCTGAAAGACCTTCACTTACCTGTCGAGTCTGAAGGTCTCCCGCAGCCTCTGGTGACCCCTCCCCTCCCCTCCCTCCCCCACATTAGATTATTTAGCTAGACAGCGAAGAAGGTTCAGTTTTGGCATTGAGGAGCGATGGGTTCGGCTCGCCGATCAATGAGAGATGTTGTATTTTAGACAATGACAGAGAGGCTTCAGTGAGGAGCGAGGCGATTTTACCAAGTCTGCTGCGTTCCGTCAACAATAGACGCATGAACAGTTGATAGGAGGATTTAGGTCAGGTCAAACGGCATTAATGAGGAAATTCAGCGCTGGGCAACGAGCAAAGCTTTGAACAATACTGAACAGATCCATTCGCTTGAGCAGTTTCACAAGAACGCAACATGGAGGTTTGTTTTGCTGTGGAAACGTTTTACATAAACGATCTGGAGTTATACCAAACAATTCAGTTCACAAGGATCGCCTACAAACTGCTGCGAGATCAGCATTCTACAATTTACACACATCAGGATTATTTAAGCGGAAAAGTCAAAAATAAAACAAAAACGCTTATCTTGCACTACAGAGCACAATGACAGACTAAAGACACTCAGGAGGAAAAAAAAATGCGAGTAAAAACTGTCCCAAAGTAATAAAATCAAAAACAGACGAGGGCGTCGGCAATTCGCTTCCTCCTGTGAGCGTCGCAGGAGTACGTTAACGCGCTCAGCCGCAGACAGGAAGAGGATAGTGTGACGCACATCAGGAGGCGGCGAGCGGTGACGCAGTGGGACGACAATCCTGGAAAGAAAAGAGCAAATACACAAATAAACTAACTATAAATCGAGATGCACTGGACGCTGTTCCACCTCCATTTCCTCCAGATTCTGTAGCTCCAGGAACGACCTTGACCGACAGAGCTCAAACTCTGCAGCCTGTCACATCTAAAACTGGATTTGATCCATTGATTCGACGTGCATTACCAATAAGATTACTTTTGGAACAGCATTTTTGTACGCATGCTTTCTTTAAAACTCTGCTTCTCCCAAAAAGATCTGCATTGAGCGCGACAGTTGACAAGCTGCCTCCACCAAGGGAACATGAAACTCAGTCTACCTCAGACCTATTCTCACCTTCACATGCTGAGGCCTTGCTTAATAAGCGTAGCGTGCAGGCGGTGGCG
The DNA here is from genome assembly GCF_963383615.2 of Lipophrys pholis. Lineage (NCBI taxonomy): Eukaryota > Metazoa > Chordata > Actinopteri > Blenniiformes > Blenniidae > Lipophrys > Lipophrys pholis. Next base: position 13,062,255 of record NC_137646.1, on the reverse strand, counting down.
GAGGCAGCCGTTCGGCGTAGGGGTCCCTTGCACGTGGAACTCCGTATGCAGGGACCCGGGAAACCGGGGAGAGTCGGGAGCGCTCGTAGGAGTAGCCGTTACTGGCGGGGGGCATAGGAGCGCTAGCTCTCCGGAGAGGGCTGCGATCTCGGCCATAGTACGAGGACGGAGGAGGGGGGGGGAGTGGCCGACGCTCATACGGGTCGAGCGACGAGTTCATGAGACGATCTCGGACGACGGCTGACGGGGGCGGCGGCGGGGGAGGGGCGCCGACACGCTGGTCCTCGTAGGAGGGCATGCCATACGGACGGGCTCGGTACTTCTCATAGTAATCTACCACGCCATAGCGGTCCCGCTCGCCTTCATAGGGTCGCTCAGGATAAACAGATCGCCTAGGGGGAGGGGGTGGCAGAGGAGGAGCGGGGTAACCGGGGGGCATGTGGCCGAGACGGCCCCTCATGTAGCCGGGTGGGGGAGGCTCAGGCCGCTCTCCTGGGTAGCGTGGGGGCCAGTAGCCACCATGTTCAGGAGGTGGAGGGAGGTATTCTTCCCCTTCCTCATGTCTGGGGCGGCTCTTGGAAATCTGCACATGGATTCGCTTCCCTGAATTTGAAGACAAAAGCAGATTACATGGTCAAATTACACAAAATTAAGACTAAATTATGCACAGATTCCTCTGACAATACTTCCAGACCGGGTTCACACCTTGAAATTCGGTGTTGTCGAGCCCCTTGATGGCATCCATGGCTTCATCGGAGTTGGACATGTGAACAAAAGCAAAATTCTTGACAACAGCACACTCTGTGACCGTGCCGTACTCCTCAAACAGAGCACGCAGCTCGTCGTCGGCACCCTTCTCTACATTGGCTACGTGTAATTTGATCGATCCCTGGTTCTTCCCATGGCTGGCCTCCACGTTGATTGGTGTGCCGTGGAGCTTGAAGAGATGCAGGCTCTTGATGGCTTTGGTGGCATCTTTTCGGTCATCCATGTGGACGAAGGCGAAATTTTTGATGATGGCACATTCTGTGACTGTACCATGTTGAGTGAAGAGAGCCTTGATTTCCTCCTCGTCAGCTTCCCGGGGAAGATTGCCCACAAAGATTTTCACCATGGCTACAGAGCTGCTTCAATGTACTGAAAGGGAAAAAGAAAAACGTCAGAATGTTTTAAATACATGTTTTAACGACTGTAAACTTAACAGGCCTGTTCATTGAGCATGGCCGAAGTCAATGTAGCCTTGATCAACAATTTAACCACAAATAGAACAGAATATTCAAACTTAGCACATATAAATGCTTCTTCAACTATCAACTGATCACAATGGAGTCACTTAAGCAGAGTGATTCCTTATTAGTTTTACAGATTACCGACTGAAAGATGTTAGCCGAGTTAGCATCAGCGTGCTAACAAAGCAACGCAGTAGAAACGGAAAGCTTAGACTATATTTCAGTAGCGCACCAGCAAGAACGTTTACAGGCGTGATTTTAAAACTGTGTGCATCTACTTACTCTTTCAAGCCGTCAGCTGGACAAACAATGGAGATGTTGGTCGAGATTTTTCTCGATAATTTTCTCTAAATGAAAGACTACAAATAACCGGATGCCGCCTTCCTCTTCTTCTTAGTCTGCTTCTTCTTCACCATTCACGCGTGCTGAGCACAACTGCCCCCGAGCGTCCAGGAAGACGCATTACAATATCTTCAAGAATAAAAATGTGGTCACTGTGACAGTGTGTAAACTTATTGACAAACAGCAGTGTAGGCCTGAGGAAGAAAAAGAAAAGAGTGAGAATTTAGATTGAAAACATGTATAGTTTAAAGCATGTTTGTTTTTTAAGTAATAATATTTTCTAGTTGAGCCTTGGTCAACTTTAACTCCAGTTTAATTTTGATCCGAGATGTTTGTGTCATGTGAGGTGTGTGGAGGATTCAGGCGCCGACAGGACGAGGAAGTTATATTGGAAAAAATTGTTTATTTTGGTGATCTTTCCAGCGGACGGGCAATCCTCGGAGAGGACCGGGACGCGATCTCCCGAGCAGGACAGAGCGGAGCACACGGGGACTGCACAGGAGAGTAGAAAAACAGATAACTCCAAGTATCTTAGAACACGAAAAACAAACGGTCATACAAAAAATCTTGAGGGGCCGAGTCAAAGTACCACGGGGGTAATCGTGACGATCTGGCATTGAGAGCCTGGAAACACTGGCCTCACTCATCGGTTTCAGGTGAGCATCTTACTCCGTCCGCTCCACCTATGCACACACGCCCACACACACAAACAAAAAAGAAAAACCAGCTGAATACACCTGCGGAACGTGACAGTTTCCATACAATGAACTCTTCTCTTAGGTCTGACAAACAACAACATGCCCCTGATCGGACGAATAATCTCCTCCTCCACCTCGGAGTATCTCGTGGAAGAGATCCTGGGCAGTGGAGCCTTCGGGGTGGTCGCTCTCTGCAAGAAAAAGCCCACCAATGACTTTGTAGCTTTGAAGATTAATAAAAACAAGCGTTCGGTTGCTGTGCTTGAGGAGGTGCCGTACAAAAAGAGTCTTGCACATTTCACTTGTAATCACATCCCAAAACACTTTGTCTGACATCAGATTTGTGTGATCTGCTATGATTCTAGGCCAAGGCTCTGCACATACTGACAGGTTTGGGTGCCGAGGAGTTCAACATTGTGCGATTCAGCAACTCCTTCATGGATGGTGGGCTATGCTGCCTGGAGTTTGAGAAGCTGGACATCAGCCTATCAGAATACACAAAGGAAAATTATTTTACACTGAAGGAGATTCGTCCGATTGTCCAACAGGTTTGACTTTCTTTATTGTGTGTTAGTTCACAGTGAGTGACAGAAGGAACAAATGCAGTACAAGTAAAAAGCATAAGCGATCTCACAAAATATTAAACTTAAGATCAGTAACATAATGTCCTTGTTTGCTGAGAAAAAAAAGAAAGGAATGAAGGTCATATTGTCAGAGAAATTCAAAAAACTGAAATGGATTCAGAAAAAAACAACATGGAACAGGAAGACAAAATATATGACATTGATACACATGTCGCTGAAATTATATTTAATACTGCAAATACCTGTGAATATTATAATGAAGAAGCATCCAATGAGAAAAGCGTTGAAGAAGAAACTCTATCCATCATCCATCTGAATTTCCATACTTGACCCATTATTGTTTATAATATACATGAATGACTTTACAAAAGCATTGGATAGATTACAGAGTATTTTATTTGCTGATGACACAACCTTATTTTACTTGGGGAAAGAGATACAGGAAACAATGAAGAACTCCAAAAAAATAAAACATTGGTTTTTTTTCTAAGATATCCCTTTATTTATCTCGCATGTGGAGAAATTTGCAGTGGTACAGCAGGATAGTGCAGAGAAAGAAGCACACATAGCATTTGATCAAAATAAATGTTAAAAAAACAACAAAATATATAATATTCAATGACAAAAGAGACACCGTTGATGAATCAATAAAAATAGATGGGATGGACATTCAAAGGGTTAAAGAAATTTAATTCTTAAGAGTCATCATTGCTGAGGAAGTCAAATGTAAGTCAGATATATATTATATAAAGGAAAAAATAGCAAAATCCATCGAAGTGTTGCATATAGTCAAATGGTCTGTAAATCTAACTTCTTTACTCACTCTATATAACACAATGATTATACCATTATACCATTTACTATGTGGAAAATTGGGGCTCGACCTGTAAAACTTATACACAGCTACAGTTCATTTTACTGAAAAGGGCTCTGAAAACAATATATAATATAAGATACAGAGATCCAACACACTAAAATTGAATGATATAGTTGATTATAATATTCTTCAGCTTTTTTATAAAGCCAATAAAAAACATTGCCAATGAACATCCAAGAAAGGTTTTAAAAAAAAAAGAGAGAGTCACTATTATTTGAAAGGAACAGACATCTTTAAAAAACAAACCCAGCTTTCACTCCAAATATATATATATATATATATATATATATATATATATATGAGATGATATGAAATATTAGATATTTGATTTGGGCAAACATGAAAATGATGGTTATCTTTCTTTTTTTGTGTGTTATTTTATGTTTGGTTTTGTGTATACTGTATATAGAATACTTAAAATATCTGCAAATATGAAGATATTAAGGGGCAAATTTAATAAGAGTAAATCTTCTTTTCTGCTCCTTTTGTTCAAAATGAGAACTGGAAGTTTTGCAACAAAGACTTTAATTTAGTTTTATGTTGTTTTTACTTTTGAATGAAATAAAAAATTACATTTTTTTTTTTTAAAAAGCTTAAATTTCCTTCTTTTGGAGTCAGAGAACAGTGTTGCAGCAAGGGTATTAAACATCTTTGAAATGAGTTTAAAAAAAAAAAGAAGTGTGGGACAAGCAGGTGATTTTCTTGTTGTTCTGAACCTTGTTTCAGCTCGGTGAAGCTCTTTCCTTCCTTAAGCGCGCTGAGTTTGTTCACGCCGACCTCAAGCCTGACAACATCATGATGGTCGACCATGTCCAGCAGCCGCTCAGAGTCAAACTGATCGACTTCGGTTTGGCTCATAATGACCCTGAGAGACACACCGGCAAGACCATCGGGACTCTTTGTTTCATGTAAGTAATCACACTCTGTTCTGGACATGGAGAACAGCCGCATCAGCTTTGTAAGCTCAGGTCTCAGTTTGTTAGTCCAGCTCATGTCTGACCAGGTCATCGTGAACTAAAGTGGGTTTGTGTCGTCCTCAGGTCTCCAGAAGTACTGCTGGGAATACCTTTTAACCAGGCTATTGACATGTGGGCTCTGGGCTGCATCGCAACAGAGATGCTGACAAGAAAAATGTTGTTTCCTGGAAGAAGTTTTGCGGATATGGTGAGATGAGATGAGATGAGATGAGATGAGTCCTTATTGTTCAGGGCGCCTGTGTTGGTGGTCCAAGTGAGTTTATTGTTGAGGCAAACACCCAGGTATTTATTGGAGTCCACTGTCTCTATGTCCAAACCCTGGACGTTCACCGGAGTGTGTGTCCTTCAGAAGTCTATCACCATCTCCTTCATCTTGCTGGCGTTGATCCGGAGGTGGTTCTGACCACACCAGTCCAGCAAGTTGGCGATGACCTCCTTGTACTCCAAATCGTTCCGTCGATACACAGCCAACAATGGCTGTATCATCAGTCAACAACTGGAGGTGGCAGCTGTCCGTGTTGTGGCGGAAGTCGAAGGTGTAGAGGGAGAAGAGGAAGGGAGAGAACACAGTGCCCTGGAGAACTCCTGTACTGCAGACTACCACATTAGAGACACACCGCGGTGTGTTGGTGAGGTAGTCCATGGTCCATGCAGTCAGGGCGCTGTCGGCGCCCAATCCCTCCATCTTACCCCCGAGCAGAGACGGCTAGACGGTGTTGAAGCTGGAGAAATCAAAGTTCAAGACCCTCACAGACACCCCGAGTTCTCCAGGTGAGACAGGGACTGATGCAGCAGGTCCACGACAGCGTCCGCTACACCAATCCCTGCTCTGGAGGCGAACTGCAGGGGGTCCATTGTTGGGCTGACCCGACGATGTCTGAGGAACCGTTAACACGACACAGATCCACTGCATCCATCACTTTTTTAAGACCAGCTCCCAAGGTGGGACTTTTCTTCCACGAGTGGGATTCCCCCCTGCAGAGAGCACCCTCCCGTGGCCCGGCATACTAATTACCTCGTAGTCAGTGTGTCTTCAAGCTAAAGACACGTTGTTGTAAATAACATATTGAAATGAGAGCTTTTATAAATCGGCAGTAACATGTAAAGAAATAGTCTCTCCTCTGTTCAAACATATAACCCATCATTGTGTTTTGCCCGCAGGTGAAACTCATCACATCGCTGCTCGGACAGCCTCCAGACGTGATGGTGGAACATGGACGTCGCGCGAAAAAATATTTCAGGATAATAACTTCAACTGAGTCCAGCTCTGTGAAGGTGTCGTTCATCAAAAAGGTATCGGATCAGAGTAGATTGTAGTTTCCTCCCTTCATACAACCATCATCTGGAATCAACTCAGTCTTTCCTCTCTTACGTTAACAAAAACAAAAACATTTCTCTGGTGCCTCCTCAAGCTGAGTGTTCACAGCCATGGCATTGCCTTTGTTTCTTTAGTTGAAGCCTGATAAAGACCCAGCAGTGAATTTTAACAAGTGGGGGGATCGTCTTTTGGAGGTGAGCGATGTCTCAGAGAAAAACATGTTTTCTAATGTTTTGACCAAACAAGTTTAAGTGTTTTCTAACTTCTGTTGACTTCTGCACCTGCAAGGATCATACCGGGACTCCACCAGAAGACGTCCCTGCTGAGCAACTTGACCGAAGGACCTTCTTTGACTTGTTGACTGAGATGCTCAAGCTGAGTCCTGATTGTAGAATAAAACCCTCCGATATGTTAAAACATCCTTTCCTGACGCTCAGTCACCTGGACAGCAGCTCCAGCAGATAGTAAGTCTCTCAGGTGTTTGGTGCTTCATCTCCTCAGCGTGCAGGCAGAGGGCGTTGTTGAACAGAATGATTGGTTGTCTTCCAGTGTACAACAGTCCATCAAGCTGATGGAGATCTGTCCCCATTGGGGTGTCGATAAGGAGGAAGATGCTCCTCGTTGCTCTGCTGCCAGCCAGCAGCCGTCCGCTCAGGACGCAAAGCCCTCAGGAAAGAAACGGCCTAGGGACAGCGAGGAGTGTGCCAACAGGTATTTCTTTCAACTTTTTCCCTGCAGTCGTTCTTCAACAAACGGCATGATGTTTGGACAGACTCACTGTTTGCTGTCTTGTTTATGAAGCTCTGCGCCTCAAACTGCCGAGGAGGAGCTCTGCAGAAGGGCGCCTGGCCGCTCTCCACCGAGTAAGAGGAGGAGGATCAACCGTGACAAGACAGTGACCCGTCCAACTCCTCCATCTATTATTATTACAACTCGGCTATTCCAACGCCTCCGAATCTGAATACTCCAACTCCAGCTACCGAGGACGACCTGAGTGAAATGATTTGCTCATTTACTCAATGAAGCAAAGTTAAGCCACTCTTAATGCCTCAAAGATGCTGAAAACAACTTGTGTTTTATTTTTAATGTTTTTATTCAAGGTGGTTTTGTTGTTTTTTCATATATAACAAGCATTTGAAAGAATAAAAACATGAAGAAAAAAAAAACCATGTCTTTGGAATAATCTCCTATGTCCTGCGTGAAGGTTTAACCATCTACTGTCCGACTGTAACAGTCTGGTCTCCTGCTTCCATATGCATCTTTATTACTGAGCAGACTAAAATCCCCTGAACTCCCGAAATATTTGTAAAGCGTCTCTCCATTTCGAAATTTAGAAGTAATGTGCATTGAAAAATAACACATTTTCTTTATATTGAGTGAAATACAGTTTCCATCCCGCCTTTCTCGACTTGGATGTTCAAGACGTTTACGACTATTTACAGACGTTTACCAGATCGGATTAGAAAGTATTTTGTGGACATGCAACAATTGATGCATAGAGACATTCAAGTTTCTGTGAAGAATATCGAAGGACGACAGTCTTCTGAGGAAGTACAGACGTCTCTGTGCTTTCCTGCAGAGAGCATCTGTGTTTTCAGTCCAGTCGGTCGTCCAACTGTACTCCATTTATCTTACAATGTCCACACAGTGCCCCCTAACGGTGACGGGCACCACTGCCACCTTGGTCTCCTGAAGTCCACCACCATCTCTTTGCAAAACCCGCAACGCAAAAGCAAAAGCCACTAAGCAACTGCAAAAGTTCAAAGCTGGTGATCATCTCGCTAATTCAACCCAGGCTATTCCCGTCTTGATCAGCGCACGGTCACTTAAAAGGGGCGGAGTTCGCAGCATCTGATCAATCTGACCAAACCGTTATGTGATGGAGCAGCAGACTATTAAATATGAAGAAGTCAAACCCATCATCCAGGGAAAAAGCAATACCGTTGCCGCAGAAAAAGCCAGGAAGGAATGCCGCAGGATATTCTCGACATTCAATATACAATGCTATTTTACAGACAATATAAACCGACAGCACATGATCTGTCTGTTTCACTTTATTTGGGCAGAGTTTCCTCAGTGCCCTTCCTTTAGTTTATATTTTTCATTGAGTTGTTTTGAGATTCAGACCCTTTTTTCCAAGAGGATCTGATTGGTCAGGAGGCAGAGTTTTTATGTTATCCAAAACATGACCTGCTCCGGAGCGGGTTAGCCGTTCAGTGTAAGTTACCATGGTGATTTATCTCGGTATGAAAACCCAGAGTTAACCCTGAAGTTACCTCGATCCCACTTTGAACTCTCACTTTGTTGTCCAGGCCTGGTGCTGCTGTGAGCCGCCCCCGCCCTCTGGAACTCACTCCCACAACCCATCAGGAACACACATAACCCACCAGTTCAAATTTATTTTCCTTCGTCTTGCCTGTTCCCCAGGGACCTGTTCCAGTCCAGCCTCTTCTCCTGTGGCCTCTTCACCTGCCTGCCTCTGTGTGTCTCACCTCGTGTTTCCAATTATCCAATGTTCCACTTGTGGCCACCCCTTCCTTGTGTATTTAAAATCATCTCCCGCTGTTGTTCTTGTCAGATTGCCTCGTCAACATATCTCGCCTCTTGTCACCTTGTCGGTCCTCTCCTCGTCTTCCCTGGACTTTGTTTTAATAAACCTGGTTTTTATGGAACTTGCTGCGTTTGGGTCCACCCTTCAAATCCCTGACCCCACCGAGTAATAAAAAAAATGGTTTTAATTAAGTTCTTCATAGTTTTGCCCTCCAGTCATTTGTTTTTAACGGGGATTTGTCCACAGATATAAACAAGTAAGACATCCAAATATTCTCAACTCCAATATCTTGGAAATAATGTTTTACCTAAGTAATCAAAGGCCTACAGTGATCTGTAACAACCAATAATGTACTAATAGACAATAATGAAATAATATTGGACTTTTACTTTTCATCAGTGTAATAGAATATTTGAAATAGTAGTAAAATGTAATAACTGTGAGCAATAATCTAATATATAATCAGAACCTCATTTATTTGAAATAAAACCCGTTTTTCTGCATTTTGCTCATCAAACTTAAGTATGGTGGATAGTATAGTTGTCATATTCATTAATTGAGGATACACACTCTCCCATTAATGATTATGAAATTAAAAAAACAAAGCTATTACATGCTGGTAATGGTCCAACTTTGATCATTAAATAACTAGCCGTACTTTGTTTCGTGGTTTAACACCAGTCATGTGTTTTTCCGGTCGGGCTGGGGAACCTTCAGGATGTGGAGGAGATAATGAAAGTATTCAATGACTCCTGATTTATTTTCAGTTACATCAACTGGGAATTTTCTGCACTGTGATGCGTTCAGGTACTCATACTACGGCACGGACAATAAATCAAATGATCAGCGACTCAACGTCTTAGCACTGATACCTCCACGGTTACGACTGATAACTTCTCCACGCACTAAAATGTAAACGAGTACAGCGAAGTTTTCCTCCCGACCCCCGCTGTTTTTACTCATCTGCTGCTCCGTGTATGTGTTTTCCGGATTGTTCATGAATGCATCAGGTCTTGTGAGAGGGTGACGAAACTTTGCAACGAGTGAAAAAGAAGCTCGGAAGTCAGACCTTGTTTACTCTCCGGCTGCACCGTTACTTACAGCCTCCGTTACTTCTCCGGACCAGCAGAGTAAGCAGAGACCGTTTTCCTCAGGTAAGACAACAACAACAACGTTTTTCTAATGGCGTGTGTCACGTGTGTTTCTCCCCAAGCATCTGTCTTCATGTTTTTCTTTTCCTCATGTGTTTCTCCTCCTCATGTGTTTCTCCTCCTCATGTGTTTCTCCTCCGGTGTTTCTTCTCCTCTTGTGTTTCTCCTCCTCTTGTGTTTCTTCTCCTCATGTGTTTCTCCTCCTCTTGTGTTCCTCCTCCGGTGTTTCTCTTCCTCATGTGTTTCTCCTTGTGTTTCTCCTCTTCATGTGTTTCTCCTCCTCTTGTGTTTCTTCTCCTCATGTGTTTCTCCTCCTCTTGTGTTTCTTCTCCTCATGTGTTTCTCCTCCTCTTGTGTTCCTCCTCATGTGTTTCTCCTCCTCATGTGTTTCTCCTCCTCCGGTGTTTCTCCTCCTCATGTGTTTCTCCTCCAGTGTTTCTCCTCTTCATGTGTTTCTCCTCCTCTTGTGTTTCTCCTCTTCATGTGTTTCTTCTCGTGCATTTGTCTTCATGTTTTTCTTTTCCTATTGTGTTTCTCCTCCTCATGTGTTTCTCTTCATGTGTTTCTCCTCTTCAGGTGTTTCATGATGAACGTGAGTCAAACCCTGGAGACGGAGGAGGACCTCCTCTCCTGCCTGCGCCTCCAGCTCCACCACCCCCAGCAGAGCACTAAGGGTCAGTTCAGTCTGCTCCCCGTGGGCCGTCGGGCCACTCACTCGGCCGACGACGCCCTGCGGCTGGGCCGGGACGCCCAGGTCTGCAGTTACGTCCTGCTGGACCCCCGGGTGTCCCGCAAGCAGCTGGCCCTGCAGGCCTACCGCCGCCCGGAGAGCCCTGACCTCCTGTTCTGCATCCAGAACCTGAGCCAGAAGGGCCGCATGTCGGTGAACGGCAGGGTGCTGGGCTACCTGGAGCGGCTGGACCTCCCGGACAAGGCTCTGGTCCGCTTCGGGGAGTACGAGCTCCTGGTCCGCCGGGAGCCCGGCGAGGCCCGGGCCAGCTTCGAGGTGGAATTCGAGGTGCTGGCAGTGCCCCCCTCCAGGGAGACAACCTCCGGCGTGCCGAGCATGACGCCCGTCAGCGAGACGAGCCACCCGACTGCTCTGACGTCAGCCGGACCCCTGGAGGTGGACGAGTCCCTGATCTGCTACTCATGATGAAGACTGCTGCCTTCCCTTTACCTGCACTCTGTAATGTGAATATTTTCTACCTTCTAGGTGTTGCATCTCAAACACTGTGTTGTACTGTGATCACTTTTCTTTTGCAAGTATTTAAAACATGTTTCCTACTTTATATATTTAACTCGAGTTCAATAAACTTTTTCTATACCTTCTTTGTTGATGGTGTTTTTGTTCCACATTCTAACGATGCATTAGGGGATTGAATACTGCAGAAACAGGTTTTTCAGGATGACCTTCTCTCAACATTCTGAGCTCAGGTTACACTGATAACACCTTAAAGTATGATGACAAAGTCTTGAAGTTTTCTTTAAAGGGTGAGAGTACAGACACTTTTTAAAGAGGCGGTGACTCCATAGAAATGGATTATCTTTGGATAATCAATTTTAACATTCTGAAACGGGTTTATGGAACGCCGTTATCAGTGCAGTAAATCCAGTATCGGGACAGTTCCATGGTCAGCCATCAGACTATTTGAGTGTAATTCAAAAGGGAAAAGTGTTCTTCCATCACGTACCTCCCACCATCTGAACCACACTTGAACTGCAGGCACTACAAGATCAAAATGCAAACTTCAGTGCAACTTCAAGTTAAAAAACTTGAAATTCAAAGGTTTTTGTCAAACAGGAAATTGTAAAATCTCGAACAAAACTTTCAAAACAAGAAAAAAAAAAGTCTGGATTATATTTAATCAAATCAAATCAAACTTTATTTATATTGCACAAAGTGACTAAAACTAGTAATGTTAAAAAAGACACAGCCAGGTCCACAACAGAGGACACACCAGTGGTCAGGCCGTAGGAGATGACCAGGTCCAGGGCGCGTTAAAACCACTGGTTGTTAAAACCAGTGGTTTTATTTTATTAACTGTAAATTGTAATATATAAAATAAAATCTGAGGGCTGCTAAAAGCAAAGGCGAGACGACACAAATATAATTGAATAACTGATGCTTCTCTCGGGGTTAGGAAATAGAGTTCTAGCTGAAGACACTGGTGTTGATTAATCACACAAACTGACTGATGAACAGGAGGTGCAGCTTCATGTACGTGTTATTGTGGCTTATCACCAACGATAAGTGATAACCGCCATAAAACATTTGGATTACTGTCAATGCAGGGTACTCATCCAGTAAAAAGAGTTTTATAGGATGAGGTGAAACAACCAACACCCATGATTTCCCAACAGTCCAGCAGGAGGTGAGTGTTTTTTTAAAGGAGGCCTGGTTTCACCTTCACTAACTGGATCCTGCACTCGGCTTCTTGTAAAGGAAACAGAAAGAAGAAAAAAAAAAAAAAAGGCACTTCTCTTTTCTTTGCCTTCTCTTCAAGTGAAGCAACTTCTAATATCTCACTTAACACAGTGTCCGCTTTGTGAGGAGTAAGGCAGCGAAACACTAACACTGTTATCTCACCAAGAATGACAGATTACACAGTGAAAACAGAATCATGACCTCCCATCGCGGCGGTAATATCTAAACTACTTCCACTGTGTCAGAACAATGGTCTGATTGTGTTGTTAGTGAGCTGCAGATAAAATAACCGAGCTGGGTTTATAATAAATCATATGACACACTGGGCTGGAAGCTTTTTAAAGAATCGATGACGGCTGAACTTGATATTTGTGAATCAGGCTCGGGGCTGAAAGAGCAGAGTTCTCTGGTTACCTCAAAAAAAAAAAAACTGGATCTCAAAACAGTGTGAAATAAAGCAGCTGGGATTGAGTGTGAAAAAGGCTTTATTCTTTATTTTGATACACAGAATTCACTATTCCTTCCTGTCGCTCATCTGGATAGATCCTGAGCGGTTTCCCGGGCCCGCCTGCAGAAATAATCCCTGGTGGTCCAACGTGAACTCTGGGTTCACTGTGGGTTCGCCTTCTTTCCCTGAAGTACCAACTCTACTTTCACTTCCCTCCAGATAGACGGACTGTAATGAAATGCAAAAAGATCTTGTCCAGGTTTTAAATCCACAACCGGACATAGGAGCTCAATCAGTGGTTCTTCAACTTCCACCTGAGAAAATATGGATCTCGGAGAACCAGTAGTGGACATTTACCCTGTCAGCGTTGGGATTATTGAGTATATACTTACTTCAAATAATTTATCCTAAGATTTTTTTACTATTTTGACAATATTTTCAAATGATAAAAGTAAGTATTTATGACAGGCTCCCTGTGTCCTACATGATCAAAAAGATCTTTTTTTTTGTCACTTTCCATCAAATTAAATCTAACTGAAGCCACGATCCATGTCTGACCTCTAAACCATGTCTTATGTCATTTGACAATTTGGGATGAAGATTTCATTACATTTCCAGCTGTTTTTGTACCTGATTTTAGAGTTTTCAACCTTCTTTTAAATCCGTTTTCTGTGTTTTTTTTTATTGCAACCTGCAACCTGGAAACGGATAAGCGGGAGAAGATGGATGGAAACCCTAGGTATCAGAGATTTTCTTTTTTAAAAGCTGTTTTCGCAGGGTTTTTAGCCATTTTTCTCCATTTTCGCGATGCCTTTTTTTTTTTTTTTTAAAAGCCCCGTTTAGCCAAGAGCTAAAAGTCCTTTTGAGAACGACTGTGTGCGTAAATAAAATGAAAACAAGACAAAATGTTTGCTTAGGTGTAATTTAGTGAAGGCTTCGGGGAGCCACTACAGAAGGGCCCACAGAGCCGCAGGCTCCAGACCCCTCCACTAGAGGGAGCGCCACAGTTTGAGGATCACAGAGCCAGATCGATCCATCCTCCCGGGCATGTTTTTGGACTGTGGAAGGAAACCGGAGAACCCACGCATAGACGGGCAGAACATGCAAACTCCACACAGAAAGTCCCCGGCCGGTGTTCGACCCCGACGACCTTCTCGCTGTGAGGTGAGCGCGCCAACCACTGCACCACCGAGCTAAACTATCGGGCAAAAAGGTTCCGTATAGTCATACAACACAGGAACCGGGACTGGAGTCACTCCAGCTCACAAGCATCGAGCTTCACCAGAGCCTCGATCATCGCCTGCAAAAGAAGCGAGAATTCAATCAAGAGAGGCGTCTTGAAAATCAGGAGCTTCGCGAAGCACATTGATCCTGGTTTACCTTCTAGCACGAGACGCTCGGACCACATCTGCTCAGCAGTTTTGGATTCGCTTCAGAAATCCACCTACAGGAGAGGAACAAAGGTCCTGTGGACGGAGACACCAAGGAAAACTATTAAAAAAAAGATCTAAATCAGGTCTTATTACAATTTACTCAGGGAAACATGAGGCAAACTTTAGACTTGATGGTTTCCCAATAAAGTCCAAAAGACTAAACTGGAGCTACAAGTAGATTCAAGTTGAAGAAAACCGAAACAGTATCTACCTCATTTCTCCAAGTGCTCGACCTCTTCTAAAGCCTAAACTGACAGAACCACCGCATGAGGCCCTGCGTCTCGCCACGCCGGCAATATCGCATCTCCGAACGTTTGTAGCTCCGCGTGGAAGCGACGCAGACCGCTCTGCTACATCCCGCCATCTACCTTTCCCAGTTTGTTCTTAATACAGGAGAAAGTAAAACTGCTCGGAAAGTCTTGGTTTGTATTTCTAACAATTTGAAACAAATCGCACACGCTTCCACGACAGAGCACGACCCCCCCCCCCCAGCGTCGCGGCGACGGAGAGGCGCGACGCGGCCTTAAGGACTTACCATGAGCCGTCGCCTCCTGCACAGGGCCTAACAACCTACAGGGAGCACAAATACTGAGAATCCCAAAAGCAGCATGCAACATGTGGCACAGCGACAAGGCGTGAGTGTCCCGGGAGAAGAGCGCCGATGGAAAAGTGTGGCTAAAAATAAAACGACACAGGACAGGTTATGGCTGGAGCTCGGAATGTGCCGGGAGACGCAGGTGAAGAGCAGAACCAAAGCTGGAGTGAGTTTTCATTTTTGAGTCGGAAAGCAACCGCCATTTAAAAGTTTATATAAAAAAAAAAAAAAAAGACAAGACATGCCCCTTTTAACGTTTGCGGCTTGGAACTGGTGGACAACTCACGACAGCGGCGGTCGGTTCGAGATCGGCCGCTTGCGAAGCGAACTCATCCGGGACTCAGACGAACACAAGACCCCGGGGGCTCCGCAGGGATGCAAATCGGGCGCAGAACTTGGGGGGGGGTGGGGTGGGGGGGGAGATTACACGTCGTCCAGCAGGGGAACTATCGCCCAGGTGGAAAACTAGCGGAGCTGTGGAGAAGCGTGTGAAGGGCAAAAAGCGCCTAAAGTCTACCTGCTGTGAGAGATAGAAGTCCGTCAGGCTGGCAACGCAACCAGGAAGAACTCGACAGTTAGGAGCGCTTGGGTTTGGTTATATATTGTTTATTAAAAAGCAGGGAGTAAAGTAAATAAAATCATACACAACGATACTGCAGACTACTTTCGCAAGGAAAAGTTAACACAAAGTGTGAAAAAAAAAAAAGAAAAAAAAAAAGAAAACCACACTGGAAGTTTTACGTCATGCCAACATGTGTCGCAGGATTTAATGTCGACGGTACAGCCGCCCACTCCCAGTATCATTAAAATAAAAACAACCTGAGGAGCAGCTGAGGAACCCAAAATTCCCCCAAACAACAAAGATGTGCAGATATTTCTATTTAAATGAATTCCCTCGTTATGAAATTTAAATTTCCAGAGGCCATATGCAAAGCCTGGAGGTCGGCGAGGAGCTCGCTGTACGGCGTCACACGGCGATGACCTTTCCTAACAGTCACCTCAAGGATCCGAGCAGTAACACAAGCAGAGGAAGAGAAGAGGCAGATGTGGAATTGAGTGTTTTTAAAGGGCTGTCCCGCAAAACAGCATCTTCCAGTAAGTCTCAGGCGAACGCAACGCAATCCGCCATAGACGAGAGAGAGAGGGGGGGGGGCGGGGAGAGGGGGGGAGGGGCTTATAGCGCCACGTGCATCCGCAGACGACGACGATCTTGTCATATTCTAAACCTGGAAAGAGAGCACACCAGAACGTCAAGGAGCGCCTCAGGCTTCGCGCAAGACTCATGTCTGATGTTACAGCAGAAAAGTCTGAAGGCTGAATATTGATCTGTGGAGATTTAGAGCGAGTTTCTACGTCACCGTTTCAGAGCTTCAAATACTTTCAGTCACTTAGTTTTCCTGCAGTTATGAGGACAAGACACCTCCCCACCTTCATTCTCACCTGGCATTTCCCCGAAGACGACTAATAGCCGGTGTAACGAGGAAGCGGCGGCGGCGGCGGAACCCTCTCTGTGAAGGAATCCCGGGGACGGGCGTACATGGGAGCCCTCGATCCTGGCGAGAGTCGAGACCGCTCGTAGGAGTAGCCGTTACCGGCCGACGGTGCAGGCGGGGGCGGCGCTCTCCTGATGGGGCTCCGGTCCCGGACCATGTAACCTGGAGGCGCCGGGAGCGAGCGCCGCTCGTACGGGTCGAGTCTGAGGTGATCCCTGGACATCCCTGCAGGGGGAGGCAGGGGAGGGGGGATGGCGCTCACCCGCCTGTCGTCGTACGCCGCCGCGCCGTAAGGATGGGCTCTGTACTTCTGGTAGTAGTCCACCACTCCGTAGGGATCCCGCTCGCCGTACCCCGCGTCAGAATAGGACGCTCGTCTCGGGGGAGGGGGCGGCGGCGGCGGAGGGGGGTAGGCAGACATGTGGCCTTGGTACGGGGGCTCCATGTACTCCCCGGGGTAGTAAGGAGGATAGAAGCCAGGAGGCGGCGGATATTCCTCGTTCTCAGCTTCACCTTTGGGTCGGCTCTTTGAGACCTGGACATGTATGCGCTTTCCTGAGAGAGAGAGAAAAAAAACAAACATGGATAAAAACTTCATACCAACAGAAGTGAACCGAGACCACCAAGCTGTAGGAGCAGAGAGAAACTTCCCACAGCTGCAAAACACCACGAACTTTTGAAATTTGAAACCAGCTCCAGACCCCCGACCTGCACGGCAATAAACCTTGCGTAATGCAAGACTAATACATCAACGGAACTGTAATATTTCATTGCATTTCTTATTGTTCTTGCCAACCTTGTGGAAATGTTTTGAAAATAAAATATTTTTGAAGTCATGATCTTTCGTATTGTATTATTTGCGTCATAATGTCTAAAAACGTCACAATCAACAGCCGGTCAGGACTGGTTTACCAATCAGGCTCTTATTATTGAGCGACGCTTCACATAGTTTATCCTGGCCTGGTTGATTAACAGTTTGTCGGCTTTATTCTCTGCAGACGGCTTTAGTTCAGGATCTTTAAATGACAAAATACTCCATTAATAAATATAATAATGCAATATTGCAGTCACCTAATCTAATATCATTGCAGTATGTGGTTAAGCAGATTTTAACAGAGCGGTAAGTCTGCAACCTTGATGGCAAAAAGCCGTTTTAGCAATTTTCCACCAAATAAAACATCTTAAAATACTTTTTTTAACAAACTAAAATTTAGGTTGCATGGAGAAAAAGTCAGGTACAATTTAGATATATTTTATTAAATTCTTTGCATCCCCCCCCTCTTTTTTTCATGAATTCTTTTTTAGCTTTGCAGCTTGGCTATTTTAGCGTTTGCTCGTGGTTAGAATAGAGCCATTTCCAATTTCCTCCAATCTATTTTCTTTTCCCCAAAAAACTCAGTACTATCCATTTCAATAATTTTAGTTAAACTATTTTTACAGGGTTTTTTTTTAAATTATTATTATTTGAGCACTTTTACTATGTTATAATTTTTTGGACAATTCCAGCTATTATCACTGTTTTACTTTATTTGGCCGTTTTCAGGCTGGATTATGGAAAAAATTATGGAAACCATTATGGAAAATCAGTGTGGTATGCAAACAAAATAGAAAATGTAAGCAAATATTTATTTACAAATAATTTTCTGAAAATGTCAGGGAGCCACTCCAGGGCGGCTGAAGGGCCACGTGTGGCTCCAGAGCAGCAGGTTAGAGACCGCTGGACTAAACCATGTTACTGACCAATCAGCCCTTAAACTAACGAGACCTTTGTGTTTTCCACTTTTCCATTAATCTCATCTTAACTATGGTGAAAATGTGGAGTCAAAACTGAAATTCATCTCTTCGAAGAGTCTCAAGATAACATATTTGATAAACGTTTAACTGGATTCAAGGTTGAAAGGAATTGGAGCTCCCTCTAGCGGTACGTGGGGGCATGTCAAATATATATTGTTTTATAACAGTAAGTCCAGAGCCTCCACCACTGCATGTTCAGGTCAACCATAACGGTGATTGTTGGAGAGATCCATATTTGATATTTACTGACAAAAGTCTCAAAACCACTGGAAGTCACAAAGATCTTGCAGAACCTTTTCCTAATTGAGTTAGATCGAAAAACCCAGTCTTACCCTGAAACTCCGAGTTATCCAGACCCTGCAGGGCATCCATGGCCTCATCAGAGTTGGCCATGTGCACGAAGGCAAAGTTTTTGACGATGGAGCACTCGGTGACGGTGCCGTACTCCTCGAACAGATCCCGGAGCTCCTGCTCGAAGCCCTTCTCCACGTTGGCGACGTGCAGCTTGACCGGGCCCTGATTCTTCCCCCTGCTGGGCTCCACGTTGATGGGCCTGCCGTTCAGCTTGTGCAGGTGCAGCTCTCTGATCGCCTTGGTCGCAGACTTGCGATCATCCATGTGGACGAAGGCATAATTCTTGTATTTCGCGCACTCGGTCACCGTGCCGTACGGGGTGAACAGAGCCTCGATCTCGTCCGTGTCTGTGTTCTGAGAGAGGTTCCCGATGAAGATCTTCACCATTTTGGCTCCAGTGTGTGTCTCTGTGAAGGGAAAGAGGTGAATAGTACAGAGCAGAATGCGGCATAGAGAAGCAGACCAAAGGTCGTCCAGCACTTTGATCTGCAGGACGGACCCGAGCTCGTGAGCGTCAGGAAATAGAAAGCTCGTCATAAACACTACTGTACACGGCCAAACAGAGTCACACAACAACACCATGAATATATAAACTCTCGGTGAAAAAAGAAAGTTGAGCTATTGTAGCTAAAACACCGTAAAGCACAATTAAATCAGGTAAAATCTTCAGTTTGTTTTGACTTCCGGTGTGCGGAGCAGCAAGTCGGTGAGCTAGTAGCATGCTAACACCAGCCACCAACCACTGCTGTCACTACGACTAAATCAGACGCCAGATGAAACTCCTATCCTGCTCTGGGGGAGTGACTGAAACTACCACAGTGAAGCGGTTTTGGTCTAGTGATGAAAAAGCTGTGAAAATCGACGAAAGCCTAAAATAAATACTCACCGTCTTTGTGAACGGCGCAAACAGCAGAGTCCAAACTACGGGAGTGACGTCAGATGCCATGACGGTCCGAGGTTTGGATAATCACTGGACTTTGATTGGTGAAGGGGAGTGTCAATCAATAATCCCCGGCTGTCATTGGATGGAATGAACAGAAATTCGGAGGTTTCTGTCGCTGCGTCATGTGTAATACAAAGTATGTTTACTGAGATTAAAACACGTTCTTTTTTTAATTTGACGTATTTACAATAAAAAAAAGTAATTTGAAGAATCTAATTTGCACAAATGCCATATTTCTGAATTGATAAGTAATGGATGCAAAGTTGAGTAATTTTACAGAAGTCTTCCTTTGTGATCAGTTTCTTCCGCTAAATGTTGTCAGGAGGTCAGGAGGATTATTTTCCCTCCATGCTTTATAGGCTTTATTCCCCGTATTATAAAAGAAACAAGCAATCAGAGTAAAACTACTGATCATTTCACTGAACCACACACTTTATGACGGAATTAGTTGGTGCAAAACAGTTGCAGTCTGTATACAAATTTTTTTTTTCAAAATATAGAATCATCGAAAACCTTTAGAATAGAATAGAATTTATGAATTTTATTCATATACAGTAGGACAAAAAAGTATTTAGTCAGCCACCGATTGTGCAAGTTCTCCCACTTAAAATGATGACAGAGGTCTGTAATTTTCATCATAGGTACACTTCAACTGTGAGAGACAGAATGTGAAAAAAAATCCAGGAATTCACATTGTAGGATTTTATTTGTAAATTATGGTGGAAAATAAGTATTTGGTCAATAACAAAAATTCAACTCAATACTTTGTAATATAACCTTTGTTGGCAATAACAGAGGTCAAACGATTACTATAGGTCTTTACCAGGTTTGCACACACAGTAGCTGGTATTTTGGCCCATTCCTCCATGCAGATCTTCTCGAGAGCAGTGATGTTTTGGGGCTGTCGCCGAGCAACACGGACTTTCAACTCCCTTCACAGATTTTCTATGGGGTTGAGGTCTGGAGACTGGCTAGGCCACTCCAGGACTTTCAAATGCTTCTTACGGAGCCACTCCTTCGTTGCCCGGGCGGTGTGTTTGGGATCATTGTCATGCTGGAAGACCCAGCCACGTTTCATCTTCAAAGCTCTCACTGATGGAAGGAAGTTTTGGCTCAAAATCTCACGATACATGGCCCCATTCATTCTTTCCTTAACACGGATCAGTCGTCCTGTCCCCTTAGCAGAAAAACAGCCCCAAAGCATGATGTTTCCACCCCCATGCTTCACAGTAGGTATGGTGTTCTTGGGATGCAACTCAGTATTCTTCTTCCTCCAAACACGACGAGTTGTGTTTATACCAAAAAGTTCTATTTTGGTTTCATCTGACCACATGACATTCTCCCAATCCTCTGCTGTATCATCCATGTGCTCTCTGGCAAACTTCAGACGGGCCTGGACATGCACTGGCTTAAGCAGGGGGACACGTCTGGCACTGCAGGATTTGATTCCCTGTCGGCGTAGTGTGTTACTGATGGTAACCTTTGTTACTTTGGTCCCAGCTCTCTGCAGGTCATTCACCAGGTCCCCCCGTGTGGTTCTGGGATTTTTGCTCACCGTTCTCATGATCATTTTGACCCCACGGGATGAGATCTTGCGTGGAGCCCCAGATCGAGGGAGATTATCAGTGGTCTTGTATGTCTTCCATTTTCTGATAATTGCTCCCACAGTTGATTTTTTCACACCAAGCTGCTTGCCTATTGTAGATTCACTCTTCCCAGTCTGGTGCAGGTCTACAATTCTTTTCCTGGTGTCCTTCGACAGCTCTTTGGTCTTGGCCATAGTGGAGTCTGGAGTCTGGAGTCTGGAGTCTGGAGTCTGGAGTCTGGAGTCTGGAGTCTGGAGTCTGACTGTTTGAGGTTGTGGACAGGTGTCTTTTATACAGATAATGAGTTCAAACAGGTTCCATTAATACAGGTAACGAGTGGAGGACAGAAGAGCTTCTTAAAGAAGAAGTTACAGGTCTGTGAGAGCCAGAGATCTTTCTTGTTTGAAGTGACCAAATACTTATTTTCCACCATAATTTACAAATAAATTCTTTAAAATTCCTACAATGTGAATTCCTGGATCTTTTTTCACATTCTGTCTCTCACAGTTGAAGTGTACCTATGATTAAAATTACAGACCTCTGTCATCATTTTAAGTGGGAGAACTTGCACAATCGGTGGCTGACTAAATACTTTTTTGCCCCACTGTATATGGACAGATTGAAGAACTTCACAGGTGCTTTGGACATGTACTGAGAGGAGACAGCGCAAAGTGGAAGATTCACAGCTGTAGTGACAAGGATCATCATGGGAGGAAAAGAATAATCTTCATGTTTGGTCACAATGACACGTTATTTACAATGTTATTTTATGTTGTATAATGATCTTTGACCTGGATGAATGGATGGATGGATGGATGGATGGATGGATGGATGGATGGATGGATGGACACACACACACACACACACACACACACACACACACACACACACACACACACACACACACACACACACACACACACACACACACACACACACATACACACACACACTTTGATGAGATGTCCATAAGGGGGAGACACAGACCAATAAAAGTAAGGACACAACTACAACCTGTTTTTTTTAAATTGTGGTATTCATAATAAGGTTTAGATTTTTAATGTTGCTTCATAATACTTGTTTTTCTCAATATAACAGGGGTGGATCAACAGAATTGGGTTGCACACTCAGGTGGAACCTTCAGTAAAAAAGCAGCATCAAAAAGTGATATAAAGTCTTTGATTACTATAAAGAATGAAGACTTTGTAATTGTTCAATTATTATATTACTTTCTTGCTGATCCAGTGAATATTTACTTTTTGTAAAGACGATTTGAATTTTTTTCTTTTCTAACAAACAATTATGTCCAACTTATTCATAAAAATAAGGAAATGAATTCTTCTAATGTTAAACAGACTCTCTCACATACTCAAACCAATGTGGAGTCACTAATTCAGATTAAATATGTGCAATCCGTCTTCCTCTTTAATCAGTTGTTAAATTACTTTCCAAGATGTATGACGACTACTGTCATATTTCCCTTCTTCTCTCCTGATTAGTGCTTCAGTCTCTTTGTGAGACATTCATATGGAATTTTTTGTTTCCCATGTAACACACACTAATGGCTTTTGCTTCCACATTATTTTATCTTCACGGTCAAAAATATGAACATGAGTGATATTTTTTTCAGGCTTGTACAATCAATTAAAAGAGGATTCTTGAACTCAACCAGGCTACTCATGTCATTCGATGGTCCAAGTTATTGTTCACTAATACCCAAACTGTACTTAAATACTAAACAAATACAGTGTATCCCAAAGTGTGGCCGCGAGAGGAAAACCTTACCGACTTTATAAATAATTGCATTAATCAATTTTACAACAGCGACAACACTCCCCACCGTCTCAACATGAAAATGAGAACTGGTTTTTCCAAATACTCTGTGCTTATCCCTGCCTGGCCTCCTGCTGATACATATTTTAACCTTAGGCCTTTATTCTTTGTTGTATTTATATCTGACTCACAGTTTTATTGTCTGATTTTTACTATTACTGGTACTTATTTATCAGGTGACATAGCTGTTGCCTGTTGTTGCATTATTTATCTATTTATTTATTTTCACTGCCTTTTCTATGCAACCTTTCAATTGCCTCCCACAAATATAGTCTTGGATTGATTGATTGATTGATTGATTGATTGATTGATTGATTGATTGATTGATTGATTGATTGATTGATTGATTGAAAAAAGGAGGGGCTTCCTGCCAGTACATCTTTTAACTAACTAAAAATAGTGTAACATTTCTGAAGTTGTGTTACTGATACAATGATAAGGTTTAACGATGACGTAGTGTCGGTTCCGATTGTTTTGTGTCACCTGAATGCACCGTTAGAGCGAGTTGACCTGTGATTGGCTGAGAGTGGAGAAGGGGCGGGTTATGTGATTGTGCAGACACTGTGTGTGTGTGTGTGTGTGTGTGTGTGTGTGTGTGTGTGTGTGTGTGTGTGTGTGTGTGTGTGTGTGTGTGTGTGTGTGTGTGTGTGTGTGTGTGTGTGTGTGTGTGTGTGTGTGATTTAATGAAGCGAGTCGCTGCAATAGTAACACGCAGTGACTTCGAGAAGTAACTGTAATCTGATTACTGGTTCGAAAATAGTGACGCGTTATAATACTCGTTACTGAAAAAGGTGGTGAACACGTTACAGGTATCACTGGATGAGATGAACGGAAATGAATGGGACATTTTTTTATAGTTTCGCAGTTTTTTGAGATATATCAGTAAACAGTTTGTCATTAACCTCATAAAATGTAATCGATCGGTCCTTAGATAATGACAAATCATCCCTGAAATGTCATGCAATTCGGGTGAGTATTTTTTGTGGAAAGTTGGTAAAATACATACATACATACATACCAATCAATAAATACATGCAGACGAACACATTTCGTTGGCGAAGGAAATTACTAGATCTCATGTATTACATTGTGCCAATGTTGCCATGCTGAAACTTCTCAGGATTCCAGTGTGGGAAGAATGAAGAAGTATGAATAGGTTCCTGCTCTAGTTGCCTTGGAGGTTGGGGTTACTCGCATTTCCATGTGAAAATAGAAAAGCTGCCTTTGCGGTGGTGTCCCAAGTGTATAATTTGGGAAACTTCAATGGCTCAGTTCGGTTTTTAACGCGGCCGCAAGCCGTGCGATTTTGACGAGAATTATCAGCACTTTTTTTCAATGAGTGTTTCATTGATGCTTTCATAAACTCTGCCACAGGGAATAAAGTATATACTCACAAAAGGTTAGGGATGTTCAGCTTTCGTGCGAAATTTCAGGACGACCCTTAAATACACCATGACCTTTCCAGGAGAACTTAACGTGACCTTCTCTAAACTCCTGAACGCACGTGTCCACCTGCTCAGTGTTTCAGTACTTTTTGTACACCTTGCTGTTCTCTAACAAGCAGCTTAACGGCAACATTCACAACAGGTGTTTGATGAATGAACCACTAAAGTTCCTGGTTCAAGTAGAATCTGCATTTAAAGAGTTCCTCCTCATCATGCCACCAAACAACTGATCAAAAGTACTTCGACATTGAGGACCTCAAACAGGAAGGCCTCAGACTGAAGAGTCCAGAGTGTCGTCAGCAGGTTGACCAGAGACACTCACAGAAAGACATAGAAGTGGACGTCCTTTGGCCACATTCCACACTGATGAGCTCTTCATGATGTTGTCTGTGCGCTGGTTTCTGATGAAAGTCCATTCATGCTCAGCAGAAATGATGGCCGCCAACGATGCTGGAGATGTAAAGCAGAACGCTATGCATCAGCCACTGTTGTCAGCAGACTGGCGGTGGACGATGTTTCAGCGTGAGCAGGTGTGGCGAGTCATTACAGAACTGTAATGCACTTTGTGAATGGTACATACTTGTGCATGAACAACGGGTCTCATTTCATCTTCCTGGATGACAAAGCTCCAGCTCATGGAGGTGGCATCCTCAGGGAACGGCTGCTGGAGATGGGGTGACTGAAATGGAGTGACCTGCATCCCACAGAAAACCTCTGGGATCAGCTGCGTGGCCGTGTAGAGGCTGATAACTCTGTACCGAGAAACCTCAGTGACCTGGCGGCCATCCTCCAAGAACAGTAGGATGCCTCAGCAGACAATAAGTCCACTTATGAACAGGACACGTCGTCAAGCTGGAATTGATGCTCAGCGTCACTTGAAAAGTTCTTGAGACATTAAAATGTTTTGTCGTGGTACACACGCCACTGTTTTTGTTTCAGGAAAATTCTTTAAGATGAGGACACCCCCACCACATTCTTCTACTTGAGTGCCCCACTTCCATCATAAATGATTTGTGTCTGCGCTACTTCCTGACTTGATCATCTGTATTTTTACAATCTGGCTGCTCCAAAGAAACATCTTTGTCATTATCCAAAATTCACTTACTGATGGTTTCCCAACAGTACTAATCGTCCCCATACCTGGAGTGACGCCCCAGAAATGAAGAAAGTCTGTCCTCTCTGTCTCTGGATGGTTGCAGTTTCAAAAAAGTGTGTTGCTCCAACCAGCCAATCAGAAATCAAACCCTATATAGTGTCCACGGGGGTTTAGCCAAGCCCAATCAAGGTAGGCCCTCCCTTTGACCCTCCCACAATTAGGGAACTCTGCTCTGGCACATGGCACCACCAGAGGAAGTACTTCCTCCTCTCCCCAAGATGGGCCTGTGTGGGTGGAGCCAGTCCAGCTCACACAGACGCAGCAGATTCTGAAAGCAGCTCCTATGATCCAATATCTAAATGGATGAAAATCAAGGAAAAGCTGGATTTAGGGCTATAAATGTTGAATACGACGTTTTTGGACCAACCAGACCATGTTAAAGTGTTGAAAAGCTGGATAATATGACCCCTTTAACAGTAAAACTTTCATGAGTTAATAATCCAAAATGCATGAGAAGGTGAAGTAAACCGAGATGCTTTGCTACAAGCTGCTACTGCAGGAACTACCCTAACTAAAGGTGCAAATCTTCTTCCAAGCTGGTGTTTCTTGGAGCATCCACATTATTGGAACCCTTCCACATCATCAGCAAGAATCTCAGGGTCTCAGGTGTTTCACCCCTTAACCTGAACACCTCGCCTGAGTCGGGCAGCGAAGACTGATTGGTCTTCACTTGCGGAGGGGTTCCAACTGTGGGCTCTCCTCAGCCATCGCCGTCTCGAGCTGGACTCGGCTGCTGCTGCTGCTTTGTCTTTGGTGGCTTTTTATCTAGCTGTTTGGGGCCCCAGCCCATTTTCTGTTGGAAGTGGCACACCGATTATGCAGGGAAACCGCAGCAGCAGACTTCAATGGGGTAGCTGGTTGCAGGCCACCCCATTAAAACAGCTTCATCAACCAGGTCTTGGTACTTGGCTTTTTTTAAGTTGGTGGGCTGTGGCGAGCCTCTCCTCCCAGGGCACCGTGAGCTCCACCAACATGATGGTTTTTAGTTACATTAAAAAATATTCAATTGGGCTGAATTCTAAGATTAGAGGATGCTTGAATCAACATAAAAGTTAGGGGAATCCATAGCATGGCTTGTACTTAATCATCAGGCTTCATTCATCCATCTTGAGTTGGATGTTATGGAAGTTGTTGCAGCTTGTCCATATTTTACAGTGCAGGTTTCACCTGCATCCCTTTCCCATTCTAAACGAGCCTTTCTTAAAAATGGCTCAAGACAAATTTAACACTTGAGTCAGGTTCATCTTCTACAATATGTGTGCAGAAATATGTAAGAATCCCTGCTGGATCACTTCAATACCTACAGTTTCACATGTTTACACACTTTCAGGCTGGCTGTGGCTCAAAAAGAAGAAACATATGAGAAAAAGTGTATACCAAACAATGAAAAGTCCTTTATTGCCATCAGAACATGAGTGAGAAAACCAGAGACAAAATCTGACAGAGTGAGGAGTCGACTGTACAACCAGCATCCACACACACACTCACACTCACACTCACACACAAACACACAGAATCACACACACTCATACACACAGAGCAGCCAGCAGACCATCAACAGGACGTGGGGAAGGGGGGGGAAGGGGGTACAGATACAGTACTCACACAATGAGGTATAAAGGCGAACAGACCAGGTAGGGCTTCGTCCTGCACTCACACACATGCAACTGAACCAAGGTACAAATACTGGAGTGCTCGTACGTCCTCTAGAAACAAGACGACACACTAGGTGAGCAGAAATGTGTAGAACAGCAGCATCTGGGGTCATCTGGGGTCAACCCACCGGCTCCCACCACACCCGGCTCTCAAAACCTTTGGTCATGTGGACACGCTCGCCTTTTGTCATGCACTAAAAGTTGCCCTCCGCCCCTTTTGAGTTATTTAATACTTTGAGACTCTAAAACTTGTTAAATCAAAAAAAAAAAAAAAAGTGTGTGTGTGGGGGGGGGGGGGGGGGGGGGGGGGGGTGAAGGCAGGTGCCTTCCTGACTCCACTGATAGACTAGAAACCTGTGGAGTGATGACGGGGGAAAATGCTGTTCCAGTCACAAATAAAGTTCCTCTCTTAAAGAGTTTCTACGTTAGTTGGACATTCAGTGTGTACATTAGCAGCAGATCTCGTGAATGAAACAATGGCTTCGTAAGTCGGATTAATTGAACACCCTTGTGTTTTCATCTCATGCATGGGACAGGCACCACCTCCACCAGCTGCAGCGCCAGCTGACTACTCGGTAACTAAATGCCATGCAGGTTAGAAAAATAGACCGTCCACTCACAAGACAAGAGAAATCAAGGTTCGTCTCCACAGAAGAGGTTGATTTCACTTCAGTTTTTTATTTCAGATTTTTCTAAAGATGTGGAAATAGCAACAAAAAAAAAAAAAAAAAAAAAAAAAAAAAAAAGGAAGTCAAGAGCGGTTTAGCTTGAGACAACAGTAACAACATGAGCGGAGAGCTACCGCGGTTTGCTTTTCTTTTCTTCTCCAAGTAGGTCTCCCACTCCTCCAGACACAACCTGCTCGGTACAGAGACACACCTCGCTTGGTTGTTGCCCTTCTTTCTTTTTTAATCTTCTACTCGTCCCCGAGCTTTCTCGCGCCCCTCCGGCGAGGGCGGATGCGATGCCCCTCTACGGTGTGTCACGTCTGTCACGTGAAGCTACGCCCCCTCCCTTCCCCCGGTTCCGAGTGGTGCCCCGAGCTCCGGCCCGCTGCAGTGGTTCATCAAGACACGAAAGTGTGGCTGGAAGCTCGCCCCGCCGCCCCCCTCCGACACAGAAAACAGGCACGGTAATAGTCGAAATGTGGCGTCTGCCGCCGTCTGTCCGGTTTACGGATGGCACCCCGCTCAGCGATGCCTCACTGAGTGACCTGCCCAGGGCTTCCGCTTCGTTTCCCCACGGATTTCCGTCACATCGCCCACGTTACCAACACACAGAGCTCGCACGCACCGACTCCTCAACGCCGTCCCTTCTGCGCGGGATGAGGACGAGCGCCTTGAATGTTACCGTTTGGCACCAGACTCTCTCTCATTGGCCGGGCCGCTCCGCTTCCTCGCCGCTCGGCCCTCAACAGGCCCGTTTCCTCTCTCCTTCAAACCCAAAAACAAACAACCTGGGAGAACGCCGTCGCCGACCCTCCCGTTTTATTTTTCCCCCTCTCAGGAAATAAGAACAAACTGAACGGAAAAAGTTTTTTTTTTTTTGTCATTATTTTTTCTTATTTTTGTTAAATTCAAGGCACAATGTCTCGGTATTCCAATCCGTCGGTCTGTCTTCACTCAGTGTGCGAACGTGGCGTCACGTCAGCTCATGCGCCGCTCCCTACGGCCCCACACCTCTCCCGTCTGAACTTCTAACACTGTTAAAGAGACGCGTCTGTTTTGGTTGAGAGAGCGACCACCGAGTCCGAACCAGTGATAAACAATGAACAAAATAAACATTAACAAAACAAAACGGAAAAAAAAAGAAAAAGAAAAAGAAAAAAAAAAAAAAAGACACAAATAAAGACAACCGTTTTCAAAAACAACAAAAAGAGTCTCGTCCTGTTTCTCGTGTTTCAGTATTCTTAGAAATCAAGTCATATCCACCAGCTCTTTTTTGGCAAGCTAGTTGTGTGGTTTCTTTCTTTTTTTTTTTTTTTTTTTTTTTTTAAATAAGCACTAAGTACTGATAGATAGGATAGCATACACCGTTAACGTGTGTTTTTAAGTAGATGCGTTTGTCGTTTTTTTGTACTTTTTCACTCTCATAGTATGAATTCAGGTATTTTGTCAGGTACTTTTCACTCATCAGTTTAAGGTTTAAGTTAATGCAAGCAGGGACACAGTTTGCCATGGAGTCTTGCTCTAGACTTGGGTTTCGCGGGGGCTGGGGGTCCGCCGCTTTATGACACCCCGTTGACCAGGGTCAGGGTCTCGCTGGCCGAGGTCACGCCTTTGCTGGGGGAACGCTTGGAGGGCGTCCGCTCGTCCTTCTTGGCACTGGTGCCGTTCTCCTGAGGGTGGAGAGAAGTCCCAATGGTCACCAGGCTGAGGTCAAGACTGTGTGTGTGTGTGTGTGTGTGTGTGTGTGTGTGTGTGTGTGTGTGTGTACATACCTTGGGCTCGGGGCCGGTGTGGTTTTCCTTCTGGGGCAGGTTCTGTCTGCTCTGGGACTCAGCACGGGATATGTAGTCGGCAACAGTCACTGCAGGCAAGACAATCTGTAAGTTCTGGTGCTTGTTGCCTAACAGTCATTAAAAGTTAAACATTTTTATCTCCTTTTTTCTTCCCGTAACTGAAACGAACAGAAATGCGAATCCAGTTTCACCATCGTCTCCGTGGCACCAGCTTCAGGAATCATCTCAGACTCACATCCACTGCGTTTAGCTACTCAACACATCAATCAAATCGGCGGGAGAAATCAGAAATCACTGGTGAAGTCTTCAGGTGGTCGACTCACCACTTTCAGTCGGCTGCCTGTCGCGGCTGGTTGAGCCTCCCTCTGGGCGGCTGCCACGGTTACGGCGGCGGCGGCTTCTGTTGCGGCGCTGAGGTCGCGCTTCATCGTCTGAGAGCGACAGGAAGATGCACATTAGCGTCTCTGACAGTGTCACCGTCATCTGGCGTTCTGGCCGTCGGCTCTCACCCAGTCCATTCTCGTTGGGGCCCGCCTGGCTGTCCGACTCGGTGGCGGTGTCCATCAGGCTGGGCTCTTGGTCGTTGCGGCGGCGTCTGGAGCGTCTGCGGCGGTCTCCCATGCCGTCGCTGATGTCGGCGTCGGCCAGCTCGCCTTCTCCCTCCAGCAGAGAGTACGGGTTACTGTCGGGGTCCCTCAGCACTGGACGAGTCACAGAAAAGAGATCTTGATATTACTTTCTCTCATTCACACACCTTAAAATCAAATCTCATCATGATCTGAGCTAAACTCTGGTAAAGGCTCACAGGTGAGCCTTTACGTCTCTCAAATTTTGTGTTTAGTGCAGATTTTCCTGTCAGAACATCTGAAGTCACGGATTAATATTTCCGTTTGTGATCTTACAAATGAGCCCACAGAGTGTTAAAACATCACAGTGAAGCCAAATGGTGGCAGACATAACTCCTTTCACTGTCTCGTGATTTTCGTTTGACATGTGATTATGTAATTCTGGTAACCTCCGAGCAGACCAGAATACAATTTGATGGATGAGAAAGTTGTAAATAGCTTGCCACTTTGGGAATCCACCACTGAATCCAAGAGTAATTTTCTGAGTTACTAAATCATTTAAAGAGTCTAAAGCATCCAGACACTGCTGTAATCATAATAGTGCTTTAAATGTCAAGCTGACACAGTAAGTGTGATAATTTGGAGAGACGATAATCTCATTGGTAGAAGAACCTACGATACCTGAGCTGATGGAGTTGGAGGGCTTCGCTCCGGGCCCTCCACGTCCTCGCCCAGAGTTGGACCCCCGGCCCCTGCCGCCCCGTCGAGAGCCCCTCTCGTCGTTGCCAACGCCGCGGGGCCTCTGGTCCCGATCGTTGAGATCCTCCGACTCAGAGGCGTTGGACAGTTCAGAATTTGTGCCTGCATTGATCACAAACGTTAGAGAAAAACGAAACAAAGCACAACAGCTAATGAGTTAAAGCCACTTTCTCTCACCGTATCCGGAGTACTGGCTGTTGGAGGCCCGGCGTCCTCGCCCACGGCCTCCGTAGGTACGAGACGCGTGGAGCGAGTTATTGCTCTCGTCTGTCAGGTAGCCTTTCTCGCGCTCGTTGCCGGGACCGCTGGTTCTGCTGGGGGGATTACGATACCCGACCCCGATCTGACGGAGCTGCTCATCAATCTGGAGGCGCTCCAGGCGCAGCTGCTCCACTTCCTGTAGGACGAGGCCACACATCGACTTCAGAGTCCCTCCTCTCAGCCCACCAGGGTTTAAACTTCATCCTCCTTGCACCGTTTTCCAGCGGCCACAAATTAATTCAAAACTATGTCCAATTCATCATCACAAATCAATTTTACACAGATTCATTATTTAATCCTCCATAAATGTAGAACTCCTGCAGTGGTGTGAATTTAAAGACTTTAAAAACGGACTTTCCCACACTCAAGCTTTCGGCACAGTGTTGTACATCTTCTACATCTTTCCTACTTTCAACAGCAATATACAGAGTAAACGGGCCCGACGGACCTGCACCCCCCACATCTCACTCCAACTCAACAGAGGGACTCTCCCACTCTCAGAGAGGGGGTCCATGGGCCGACCCCAGGGCCTCGTTCCAGTTGGCAGTGCCTGGCATTTCCAACAGGAGTCAACCAGGGGGAACACTGGCAGACGCTTCATGTCACTAGAAAAGACTCTGCCGTCAGCCTTAAACACTCATCCAACTCCTCAACGAAAGTTCTGACTCATGGTCTGCTTAGTGCTCCTCAACAGCATAATTCTCAGCAAATTCTCAGCTTGTCACAAAAAACAAACAAAAAAAAACAGCACTCTTACTTTACAGTCGGACCGGACAGTTTGTTCTGACAGCAATCGGACGTGACTGGCTGCATGTGCTGCATCCACAATCAAACTGGGCGACTTGTCCACAGCGATCGTCCCGAGATAAACAAAATTTAGTAGTATTGCTTTCTTACTGGTCAGTTATGTTGAGCAGCTGCATTTTTCCACAGTCGACTGACAGAAAACATCAGATTGAGGTGCAACTCGGAGAGACACCACAATCGACTTCGTCATCCATTCTGATGGTAGGAGGACATCTGAGAGATTCACGACCTAATTACTTGGATGTTCTCGGTTGGAGTCACTGATACAAACATGGTTCAGACGGACTGTGAGATCATTTGCCTGGGAGTTCCCCTCCATCACCATCCTCACAACAGACACTCAAAACTGTCAACTAAAGCTGAAGGTATACTCTAATGGCGTTTGAAGACAAAACATGATCTCTTTTGACATTTCTCATTATGAGCCTTCTTCACATACACGGGGGGATTGAGCAACAGTGTCTTAAACAGCCGTGCCCTGCCAGCACTTTCTGCTTTCATGGCCAGCGATTTGGGCGAGGGGGGTCTGGCTCCATGGTGTGACAGCTGTCTCCACCAATGACAGCTGATCCTCAGCGCTAAGTGTGAAGGAAGTGAGGCGGGGCGAGGGTCTAGGGTTATTTTTGAAAGCTGAGGGGTCCAGATAGTTTGTAATCTATACCCTTCACCCCATCCCAGAGAGAGGGGCTATTTTTAAAAGCACATGAGGTAAGGGCAAAATGAGGCGCTCTCAGCAGCTTCCTCATGTGGTGCGAGGCTGGTGACCAATATGAAACAAGCCTGCACAGACGCCCACACTGTACTCAAAACTCCGGCACTAAAAACACTCACAGGAACATCGAACAAATTCATTTAGATAGCCATGGCTCGTGTGGCAGGTTCTCCAGGCAGGGCAGAAATACTGTGAATACACATTCTCCTTTTAGAAGCACTTTGAGTGACAGAAACAGACAGTGCAGGCCAGTGCTGCCATCTAGAGGCGAGAATAGGAGTGACTGACCTGGAGATACGACACGTGGTACTCCAGAAGAGCCTGAGCGTTGCTGATGTTCTCTTTAGTTCCTACAAAGACGAAGGGAACCATGCCCTGATGAAGGATAAACAAAAGAACAAGCTATTTAAGAGCTGAGGGGAAAATACAGACAGGTAAATAGTGAGCCGTGTGGAAGAGGAGAGATCACAACTTGGAGAAAGACATTTGAAGTAGCGAAATACAATTTGAGGAGTGATTGTAAGCTTAAGAATTACATAAAGCACACTCAACAGAAACATACCAACCCATCAGAGACAGCTAAATTGCCCACACATGCAGTATAACTGACATATGTTGAGCAGTGGGCTGTGCGCACTGAAAGCAATGAAAACTGAAGCACCAGTGACAGAGGAGGCGAGACAGAGCAGCAAGATAGAGCGGTGTCAAAGCAGATGGCACACGGGACGTTCACACACTGCCGCGGTTAGATAGCTTTGCTTGTTTTGGGGAACGGGGTGTGTATGTGTGTGTGTGTGTGTGTGGGGGGGGGGTTAGTTTTAGGCAACGGGGGGAGAAGAGCTGTGCGGTCCATTCACCTCTTTGCTGCCGGTAGTGTCGTCTCTGCCAGCCCCCTGCCTGACTACCTCCTCCCGGGGAAGCTTTTTGTCGTTGTCTCCCTCAATCCTGACGCGCACCACGCCCGACTTGTCCACGATCTCCTGGATGACTTTGCCGTTCTTACCGATGACTTTGCCTGTGCGGGAGGGAAAAGAGGGAGTAAAAGAAGGGGTAAAAGAATGTCATAATAAAGGGAGTTGGAGTGTAGTCATCAGTTATATGCTGTGGTGGTGAAGTGAGATGTCGCCGACTAAATGAGCTCTCAGAAATGTTGCATTGTTCACTCACCTACGAGGTTCCTGGGTACCTGAAAGTAGTCTTCTTTAAATTCAAGATACTCTCGGGCCTGCTTGACAGCCTCTGGGGTCTGCAACAACACACGACACGACAACACAACAGACATCAGCCTCAGTCACTGTGCACAATAAGGGCAAACATGTTTAGACAAAAAAGGCATGCGCACACACACATTACATACCTCCCCATAGATCCTGAAGGTGCAGCTCTCCTCCTCCAGCTCGATGGCGGTGATGCCGGGCACCTTCCTCGCCTGCTGGATGTTGGCACCGTGCGAGCCGATGGCGAGACCCATCAGGTCCTCCCGGACCCGCACTTCCTCCTGGTACGCCGACGCTAACTGCTTACTTGTCTGGGAGGGGAAAGCTCATGGTTTGTGTGTGACACGAACCACAGGGAGTTTACTGTAGACAAACAGTCGGGGCGTGTGGGTCTTACCTCCAGGTGTTTGGTGGCTTCTTCATTGCGGGACATTAGCATTAGCTTGGTACGGATGCTGCGGAAATGCATGTCACTCAGAAGAGTCGCACGCTTTACTGTGGTATCGTTTGTAGACTGTGAAGACAAAATAACATAAAAGTTAATGGAATCATGCAAAGTTTCTTTTGGTGCAATAAGTTTGAATGCATTTAGATTTTTTATTTTTTTTTGCATAATTGCTGAATTCTGATTTTAAACGGTGTTGTGGATTTGTTGGCGAGCATTATGTTCACTAAAAATGTAAAACTCATTTCAATCGAGCGCTGTCATCTTCAAGCACAAGTGGTCACAAAGTGAAGCATTTCTTCTGCTGGACTTTTCACCTCATTCACTTTCCGTTGGCCTGCAGGTAAACGTTAACACCAGGATTTAAAAGTGGAACCTGCAGGTGGCATGATGGCTTTTGGAGTCTTTTACAAGAACACTGACCATTTCTTCAGAATTTACAACACTTGTTCAGTGATTTTCACAACAGCAACACTGATGTTTTCAAATTGTATACCAGATGCATCCACACTCAGTCTCCCTGAAGCCTTAAGAGGGCCATTTATATCTCACTGTGATGACACAGCACACTTCAGTAGTAAAACAAAGCAGACCGTTAAACAAAAAGGTCCCTCAAGACACTCCCAAAAAACCTCCTAATCGTCTGCACCCAACTGGAACAGCCGTTTGTTGAACGGCTGCGTTATAAAGCAGGTTGATGATTTGAAAACAAACTGGAGATTCAGCCATCTGAAGGTACAAACAACCAATATTTCCATACACTTCCTATATTTTAAATGCATTTTTGGGCTAATGTTTTCAACGTTATTTACGGAAACAAAAGTCATGCAGGTGTAATAAATCAAAATAGACAAAAAAACTAATCAAATGTTTGGCTTCCTAGTCACTGCAGATACCATAACACTTTTTTGAAATAAAACCAGACTCCACAAACCATCAACTATAACTTTTTGACAATTCATTAACTGCAATAGGAATAGCATCGGCAATCCGTCTGAACATCTGCTGATTCAGCCACTGACGATCCAAAGCTCCTCCGCCATGTTTACTGTTTACATGTGACGTCGCCTGCTCCATCAGTTTGCTTCACTATAATTATGTGACAGGGAATCTGTTCAGGCCGCATGTGATTCTCCTGTACCACCATTGTGATGTATGATCAAGATCTCTCCCTTGTAAGAGCGTCTTTACTTCTTGTGGATTATTCCTCCAATCTGTGGATGGATAACAAGGCCGCCACATTATGTTCAAAGTGAGAGGTGTTTATTCAGAGTACTTACCAGGACAATGAGTTCGTGTGTCTGGGCGCTGTAGAAGATGCAGTTGGCTCCGATAGCTTTCCTGAAGTCTTTGTGAATGCTGTCATTTGCACAGCTGTCGATAAGAAAACAATCCACAGGAGAGTCACCACCATTATGACCATGCTGCTCTGTAAACCAGCTCAAAACGAAATGTGCCTGAACATTGGATCTGTATGAGGCGGGACTCACATGTCCCTCAGGTCTTCTGGGACTGGGATGGGGACCTTGTGGAAGGAGTTTCGAGAAGAGGGGCTGTTGGGATTTAGAGGCCTGATGCGCTCCGCTGTGACGATCTCGTTGTATGTGGCGTCGCATGCCGCGTACTCGATCACGTAGAACTGAGGAGAGCATGAAAGATCAAGATTTGTAATAACCCTGTCAGAAATATCAAATAAAACACCACCATAACCCAAAACACACACACACAGCAGTGAGCTGCTGGATTCAAAGACTGAAATACGCAGTCTACTGATGTTTCCTGATTTAATTCTCATGCTTGATAAAAAAAAATAATAATAAATCTTCACTATGAAGAATAAGTGAATAAAACTATGCTCCTTTTCTGGTGTCTGCTATTTTAGAGGAACCCATGATGGAATCAAAGAACGTGTGCTACAGAAAGACGACAAAGAAAAAGAAGGGCCGTGAGAGAGTGCGGCAGGCAGATGAACGCTGAACGCTCGATGCTCAAAGGCCTGAATTAAAGCCATCAGTCAACGCGAGACATTCCTGCAGGCTCTTATCAGACTGCTCCAAATAACAGCACTACACCAGCAGCCAGTCCCTCGGCACAGTAGCACTGCGAAGCCGTCCTTCGCATATCCCACTGACCCACTATTCAACCTGCAGCCTGTGCGGGTGACAGGAATGGTCAGATAATATGAAGATTAAAAAGCTTCAAATAAAAAAACTAAAACACAAAAAGCAAACAGTGCCTGTTTGACCGGGTCTGGTATAAATCAATTTTGACACAACAAATCAGCGTGAAGAAGCAGCACAGGGTCTTATGGGAAATGTAATTTGAAGGTACAATGTCAGAGCCAATCAGAACGTACCGACTCTGAACTCATTACCCAGCAGGACTTATCTGACTATACGCTCGTCTTCACTCCACACTCGGCAGACTATAAAGCTCAGAAGACACTTACAAGCAATACAACAAGACAGTGGAGCAAAGCAAAAGATGATTGATAAGCCCGGTATTACTGCTTGATAAATACACATTCGCAGAGGAAGCCAACCAGGCTGGATCTTATCATCCACCTAAGTCGTCATCCTCTCAACATTTGTCTTTCTCCACTGGACAGATGATTTTCTGGACTGGGTTCTTGAATTCTGTTACTTTTCTTTAATGCATTCAAACCAGGTCGAGGTATGGCAAATTAGGCTGGATGGTTTTTTAAAAATGACATGGTTTAAAAAGCCGTTTTCTACGGAATTATGTTCATTGCCACTTTCAATTCGCCTCAAGCCCACAACAGGAAATTACAAACAGGTTTTAAAACTCTCCATCAGAGGACTCTGCACCTTTACCTTTACCAATAACAAGGAAACAGATTTAGGTTTTGTTGTTCCTTCGTTTAGTTATTTATTTCATACGCTAATAGATTGACTTTCATAGCAACCACTCACCTCGCCCTTCATCATCCTGACCCGCGCCAGCCACCAGCCACATGGCTCCTGTTCGTTGGCCCTGGAGTAAACCTGAAAGGAGACACGTCGTCATTACATCAACAACTGGATTTTTACTGAGTAAAAGTGTGGATGTGAAACTGACAGCACATTCCACTGCTTCTGACTGATAGCATCTGTGTGAATCAAAGTCAAGCTGAAAGGTGGATTTGTTCTGCCATCGTTCAGGAATCCCTGAATAAAAAGGGTCTCATGAGGACTTTTACGGTTTATCTGGATTGGCATTGCAGCACAGTTCAGACTTTATGATAAATGTAACAACTCCTCAGCATGTCAGACATCCTCTCGTGTCCCGCCACCTGCTGATCCCACCTTGATCATTTGATACTGTTGACTCTTTCAAATAGTGCTGCGCAGCTGTCCAGGCGGCCTACACAGCTCGCGACTTAGCAAGATCTCACAGACGTTTAAGATTCACTTTGGAGGCTATAGGGAGAGGGATTCTGGCTCCCACTGGGTGAATAAATTGGCAAACAGTAGTTGCTAGGGTGCTGCTAAGATATGATTTTCTCCTGGATCTAATAAAACAGTCCAAACTTGTGAATATGTTCGGATTCCACAGCCCACACCAACATTTTACACTGTTAACATTTGTTCACAATCACTTCTGATCTGCTGCTGAGAACCTGCAGGAGATAATGATGAGTGATGACCTTCAGACAGCAGAGGGTCTGTAATAATTGGTCAAATGAAGTGGAAGGAAAGCAGAGCCCCTAGACAAGAGGTTGAAAAACAAAACCAATGTGTATGAGCAAAGTTCCGATACAAAGTGTCGGGCCTCACCTCCACCTCCTCTCCTTCACCAATATCCTTGTGGTAATCGGCTGGTGGAGGCAACCGCACATCGCTGAAGGGCAACTGTCTTTCGGGCTGCCAACTGTGGAGAGACAGGACAGGAAAAAAAAAAAATCACACACTTGTCAGCTTATCAACAACCACAGGTACACCAAATTAAATACGGCCTAGGAGCTCTTTATCGCACCTGTCAGACTGCAATGCTGGTGCCGTGTGCGCATCAGAAAATCAGTGCATATTAGAGTTAAAAAGGCTGAATGATGACGAAACACCCTGTTAGAGACTCATTGTGCTTTTCCAGTTTTTATACCATCCAACTTTTTAAGGATCTTTTTCTTCATTCATATCTTGAGAAACTTCTCATATATTAATTTTTACTTTGAAATCCAAATGAAGTTTTACTATACGAGCATGATTCATTCACTTTCTTCTCCCACCATGTGCTCAGAGAAAGTAAAAGGAGAAGGAAGGAGAAGGAACCATCCCAAAAATGACACAAGCCACAGCGCCGCTGGCCCCTCCTGCCTCGCATACCTTGGATCACTATTTTTAGGTGGACACTGATCTACACTCGGAGCCAAGCAGATAAAGAGGGACCCGGGGGAGGGTGGGGTAAGTGGGAGGGGGCGGCGGTGGACGACAGAAGGTGTGGCTACAGGAAAGCATGGCAGGGCCAAGAGGTGAAAAAAAAAACTGTTGGGAGACATGTGTGGACAGCTGCATGCCGGGCACAGGTGCTGAAAGAGGACAATTTTAAAAGCAGTTACTGCAGTTCAAGCGTCATTCCCCCCATGTAAGGAGCAGTCACAGTAGAGAGGGGAAACTTACTTGTTTTCAAATACAATTGTGAGCGAGTCTTCGTGGACGTCTTTGATATAACCCTGAAAACAAAGAGGGACAAGTTTTATTCACAGCAGAAAGACAGAAGGCGGGTGGGGCAGGGAACGTTTGATTCACACATAAACAACACAGATAAACCAATACTGTGACTCTATTTCGGGGGCAAAAGAAAGAGGGGAAAAAAAAAAAAAAAAAAAAGCATTTTGGAAGCCGAGACATCACATAGCTGACACAATTCTCTGGCTGTGAATTGTGTGCTGGATGAAGTGACAAGGACTCCTCCTGACAGCACACACAGCCCGGAAACCTCGCTCGCACACGCCGATAACACAAACACAATTAAAAAGCGTGAGCCATCGATGCGTGTGGAAGACGATAGTATTGGCACAAGAACGGACCATGAGGACGCACGTACAAGGCAGGGAGGATGCCTGACCTATATGGAAAGCCTACGCCGTAGCTATTACGAAAGAGATCGCTCCAACATGTTACTCGTCCATCACGACCCTCCACAAACCTGTCACCGCATGCCATAAACTTTAACCCACACTCATGGTGCTGAGCAGAGAGGAGACACGAGGGACCTGGTGGGCGTGGCCTGTTTCGCACTGTGACACGACCATAAATGGGACAGTCGGTATATTCAGTTATGAGCATGCTTGCAGGTTACAAAGTGGCCGCGGATTCACCTGACAGGAAGTTACTAGGGTTGTCAAAAGAATGGATATTTATACCAATTTTAGTAAATACAAAATCTCTAAGTTTTTTCTATTTTATATATAAAAAACCCACAAATAGTTGATGGTGATAGCATGTAGCATTGTATTAGCATTCAGTCTACAGTATGATCCTTGAAATGTTCCAAAAGAAACAGTGTAATCTACTTCATACATCCCCCAGTCAGCAGTTAATTATTCATGATACAACTAGGAATCATTAAAAAAATAAAGTGCTGAGGAGCCATGGGGCGCACAGGGACATTTCCTGGTGGCTCAGTTGTCAAGAAAGTCCGCCATGCACTTTAAATTTCATCAGAGAGAGTTGAGAATGCAGGTTGCATTCATGATGGAAAGGCATCAAAAGACATATGGAATGATTCCTTTCTTGCATTCGGATGAAAAGAGGTTTTCAGAACTGAGTTTTTTGTGGCTTTTTCTAAACCTCTTGTGCCACTATTTGGCTGATATTTTGTCTTGGAACAAAGTGGACACACACGTTTAGACTCCTTAACCAATCCTCTTTAAATTTACTCTGATTATTGTTCCTTTGAAGAAGAATAGTAGCAACTGGAGAAAAAAGTCAGCAATGAGCACAGTTTGAGTCATACTCCAATTTCCAAAAGTTGCATTGGGAGACAGCTGGATGTGCCAGTCCTGCCAGCGTAAGTACTGCTTCCTCTCAGGCACTAACGGGTCAAAGGGCGGGCAAACCCTCGCCGGTGGGAAGATAGAAGCAAGAGAGAGGCTGTGGGCTGTTTCGTAGGGAGGTCGCAGCATCCTCAGCTCAGATCCACGTGGTCACTGGACCGGGAGCAACTGACATAAACTAAAATAAGACATTGGATGGATGAATTAGGCCTCACTTGCAAATTCATATAAAACACTCTTTTATCACATCGGTGTGATTAGAACAAATCATATCCAGACAGAAAATGGTCACACGTCGCCGGAAAAGAAAATTAAAGGAGCTGATTGAATCCTTATTTGGGTTTTTATCAGCTTGGCCAACATGTGCCTGTTAGACTAATAAACATGTCTAAGTGCCGTTTTTCCTGACAGGTGTTGTCGTTCTCTACTGGCTTTGTAATTGCGAATTCAAACTGAAGTAGAAAAAAAAAGAAAAAAGAAGAAAGGTCTGACTCTAAGAAGGACACCAGGCGAATAAGGTGATTTCTCTAAGTTAACTCCTTTTACACCTCATGTCAATCATGGAAGGGGGGTGCAGTAAAGATTTTGCCACACACTGTCACATCGAGCACAAAAAAGAAAGTAGTAAACGACACTCAGCGTGTCAGTAACACACTTATGACTCGGTGTGATCTGCAGTGAGAGGCCAGAGATAACGGGAGTTTAGTGGAAAGTGTTCATTCACACCGGGGCCGAACTGTCACCCTCTAAAACTGAACAACAGGTGAAGCAGCATGAGAGGAGTAAATATAGGGTCTTCGGTGTCCTGCCATGTGCTCCTCTGACCAGATCAGAGGCTCCAATGGACCAGCAGTCATCCAGTCGCAGGAGAGAAACACAAATCACAAATATTCAAGATCAAAACAAGAACAAAGGGAAAACAATAATACGATTTTCCTTTCCTCGACATGGACATATCTTAGGACTGTATCTTGTGGCCTTTATATATTTCCAGATGTGTATGATTGCTTACTAAAAACAGTGACACAGCAGCAGCAATCACTCAGTCATGTGTTTGTGTGATTCTCAGGGGAAAAGTGTCCAGACATGAAACAGAAACCAGCCTCTACCGGACTGTCTCTGCTCCAGTCATAAAACCGCGGGTCCTGTGTTGTGACTAAAACGTGGAGTGGTAAAAAAAACAAAAAAAAAAACAACAACAAAAAAAAAAAAAAACCTACAACAATCAAGTATGTTTGTGTGTGCGCGTGAGAGAGCTTTGAAGTAGCATCACATCATGCATGAGAGCTGCATGATTAGCAGCTCTGCTCGGATTCAAAACGCTCCTTTCCCACATCGCAACGCAAAAACCACACGTTTGAAGGAGTGTCTTTGGGAGTTAGTGGACCGCGGGAGACTGTTTCCAGCGGTATAGGGTGAAAATAAAGGTGACATTTGGGTAAAAACGTAACAACACAGGCCATACATGGTGATGACAAGTGCACCTAGCCCAGGCGCTAGCTGCAGCTAGCCGCACTCCCACAATGGCCAGCCTGCGAAACAGGCTGAAGTTGGATACAAATTCACTCCTAAAAGGGGAAACTTGGGGGATATTTTTATATTAAGTGTGTAAATTGTTACTCTCACCGACCTGTAAAGGACGAATTCTAAATCCAACCGTCAGATTCACGTCAGCTGGAATGTATTGGTTAATAA
The DNA here is from genome assembly GCF_963383615.2 of Lipophrys pholis. NCBI lineage: Eukaryota > Metazoa > Chordata > Actinopteri > Blenniiformes > Blenniidae > Lipophrys > Lipophrys pholis. The sequence goes on along the minus strand of NC_137646.1, from coordinate 13,020,447 downwards.
CTCAGGAAAATTGGCTATATTTAGACTTGAGTGATAATATATTAGATAAACATCTATTCTAGTTGCAGATTGCAGCTTTTCCACGTGGTCACACAGAGGATAAATATACTGCGGATCAAAAACGGTTCAGATTCAACCTGGAGTTTCTGTGATAGTCCAATTCTGAAAGATCCAAGTAGCGATATAGGAGATAACCTTTACCCAATGAGGAAGAAAATAAAATTGCTCCTTTGTGGAATGTACTGTTAATATGGCATTTGAGCTTAAGGGTTTCATGTTAAAAATAAAACTGCAGATATTGAGATTGGACGTGTGAATTTTCACTCAACTACCGCGTCGAAAAGTGACCAAATGGAGACGAACTTCAGCCCGTTTCGCCAGCTCCGGACCAGAGCTAGCATTAGCCGGGAGCTGGTTAGCCGGGCTGGGCACCGAGAAGCGAAACCTAACAGCCGAACCAGAAACTTAACTTTAACCGCGACGACAACAAACTACCCTTCCGGCCAGGTTACCTTGTAGAAGGCCCCGTTCGAGCCGCGAACTTCCACGGCCAGCCCGTCCATACTCGTCGGTAGATCCCCACGGCTGAGCTTGTCCGTAGCCGGGATGACTCCCTGCGAGTCGGGGAGCGTTACCACCCCCAGCTTCGCCGCCGGCCCCTCGCCGCTCTCCGGCCGCTTGTGGATTTCCAGTGTTTCGGGTGGAGGAGAGAGGGGCAGAGGTGAAGGGGTTGGGGAGATGGGTGTGATGGAGTCAACTATTGCAACGCAGACGCTGTCTCCAGCAGCAGCAGCAGCAGCAGCCGGTCCGCTGTCGGGCTTCTTTTTGTCTGGATGTGGGATTCGGAGCTCACGACCCCGACAGGCAACCGCCACCGCCGTCGGCGAATCCTCGACGTCCGCGGAGAGGAGAGAGGAGGAGAGGCGAGCTAACGATGGTAGCTGCTGGTAATTAGCGGGGAGGCTAGCGGGCTACCGACACCTTGATCCCGTCGCTTGTCGGGGGATGCTAGCACGCTAGCATCGGATACCACTGGCTGCGTTGTGGCGCAGTCGCCGCGCTGAATAATTTTCACAGAAGTCGTCACCGGGGAGGGTCGTTCCTTCGAGGACGCGGCGCAGATTTCGGCGGCGTTTGTTTTCCTCGAAAGGCGTTGGTGATGCGCTAACACCCGGCGACTCCTTACTCCTACGACCCGTCCCCTCCAACACACGCCGTTAGAGTGAATCGGAGAGAGACTGAATGACCTCGAACACCCCACCCCTCTACACGGAGCCCCGCCCACCACGAAATCCCGTGCTGTAATTGGCTAAAATCCTCAGCAATCAACTGTAGTCAACGTTGATTGGTTCAGCAAAAAAAGGCCGGTCCGCACGAGTGTCCAATCGAATGAGGAGGTTCGCATCCCAACACGCTCCATTGGACGGTTTCCTCGTCAATTAGATTTTTACTCAAATCGACTGGCTCACACATCTAATTTTGCCCACTCATTGATGAGTGAGGACCACCACCATTGTGTAAACAGCACTACCGTGGAGTTACTACACGGAATATGTCCCGAGCTAAAGTTACATCACATGGCAAAAACACTCACTTTGAGACTGGGGACGATAAATATACATTTATTGAGGGGAATGCTTGTTCTTCCACCACATTCTGTATACCCCCTCCAAATAAATAAACAAACAAACAAACAAACAAACAAACAAACAAACAAACAAACAAAAAATAAAACTGTAGAATAACTATATTACTAACAATAAGAGTGAGACAGATGAGATGGTTGCTAATAAAGGGACTATTTAAAAGATATATACAGCTGTGGTCATCGGGTAAAGCCACACAGAACAAGAAGACCTTCAACCGTTGGACCCCTCATCCAGTGTGTGATAAGAAGGGGCAAAGATCATGCAGGTTGCCATGATCTTTGCCCATGGAACTTGATCACCATAGTTCCATGATGATCAAATATAAGTGGTTTGATTAAAGTAGGCATGACAAGTACACATGTGTGATCGGAATTCTGAAATTCATTTTTGTTAGACGTCACCTCACAATCCTGAATTGGAGAAGCAGTCTAGAAAATGGATGGATGGATTGATATATTGTAAATAATGGTACCCAACAGGTACTCACAAGAATTTTGTTGTTTTTTTAAAAATGTTTCTTCCTCACTGCACTAATTGTCACTGATCCACATGTAAGTGTGGTTGACTGCATCTAGAATATTGTTAAACTTCAAGATTACCAGTTTAATTAATTTAAAAGGGAAGTAAAAGTCATCCAACTAAAACAATTGAATGGAGTTGATTTAAAACACACAAAAAAACCTTATTTGCAGTCTTAAATTAGCTCAATTCCTGTGAAAGTGCAAACGGTATCCTCTGAAGTGACAATATTATCAGTCGGTGATAAGAGGCAGTCGGCGATAATCAGGTGGGGGAAGGTTTAGTGGAATGAGATTCTCCTTATCCGAACCAAATGTGAGAGACTTTTATAAAGCAACACTTGTCAATGCAAAAAAAGCAGGATTTTTAAAATGACAATTTACTATATCCTGCAAGTTTAAATCCTAAAAAAAAAAGACATGTGATCACTTCCGCTCACAAGCATGATTGTAAATAGTTGACCCTTTGCAGACAGTTGCATGCTCACAACCCTCTGACAATAATCTGAGTCAGCAGACCAGAGGAGTTACACTTATTTTAGCTCAGGGGCCACCGACAGCACAAACTGATTTCAAGTGGGAGAGTATTACAATTTATTTATAACCATAACTCCAAATCTTTCCCTATTGTTAGAAAGTACATTATACCAATTTGGAATCTGGGTTACAAAACACATTTTGAGACTGTAATTATCTTAATACTTATCAATCATTTTGAATAAACAAGCGCCACTTTTTATTTAACAGCTGTTATTAACAATATCTTACAATGCGATAAACATTACTGAGGCTTCTACCTTCAACAGCAACGCTCATCCTCTCATGTTCTGAAATCCTGTTTTAGAATATAAGGTGATTTATTTATTTACAATAAGCTATGTGTAGTGTTTTCTCATTATCTTCATTATCAATGAAAGGATTGAGTTATGTGGGTTAGCATAAAGAGGGTGGATGGATGGATGGATGGATGGATGGATGGATGGATGGATGGATGGATGGATGAAGTTGTTGTACTTTGTTACTGTATTTATATCTTTCCATTAGTATTTATTTCTCTGATAACTTTTTACTTTTATTCACTATATTTTGTGAGAAATATCTGTACTTTCTCCACTTACATTCTTCAAACTGGCTTCCTTATCGTGACCTCAATGAAGACGATTTAGTGTCACAAGACAATAATCAAAGCAGCTGGATGTATCAGTGATCAAGTTACACCAATGATAATTGGGTGCCAGGATTTCCCTTTTCCTTTTCAAATGTAAAACCAGTTTTAAATAAAAAGTTTTAAGTCATTCATATTGTTTCATACAATAAATACCCAGTCAAGTTTTAACTGAGAAAAATGTTTTGATTATGACTCATCACATGATCAGTAGTGGTATGTTCACATTGAAATAGCTGTCTGTGTGTGTGTGTGTGTGTGTGTGTGTGTGTGTGTGTGTGTGTGTGTACACATTAGATCTGCATTTATATGTTCTATCGTTGCACTTGAAAATATTTCAGAACCTCCACTTGATGAAAAATCGACTTCTGATGCTTTTCATTGTCATTTCCAAACTTTTCATGATGAGTTTTGTTTAACTGGATCACAGGGTATCTATTCTAACTCACATTAAAACCGAAGTAAACCACCAAAAAGTTTCAATTCCAAATTGCTTATTGTGCTTTTCAAGAGTATTATGAAGAGAGTAGCTTTGTTTTTGTTTTTTGTGGCCCACTTAATGACAGATTTGACCATAAACTTACTCAACAATCCTCTTTGATCATTCCGATGTGAACATACTTCAACAACAAACTAAATAGTTTAAAAACGTTTTTGATTCCGGTTAAAATGTTACATAACTATACTTTCATTGAAGATATGAACTGAATGTGTTACGTTGTCATCGTGCACGCGCATCGTTCTCGGCCATGTGTAAACCACGTGAGCCCGCTCGCCAATAGGAAGCCTTCCAGTTGACGCGCGCAACTCGAATGAGGAAGTCCGCGTTTATTTGCTGACCTGAAAAATCTTCACAAAGCTGAATTTTTCCGACTTTCCGCCTGAGATTCCCCAAATACAACCATAAAATGTGTAGCAGGCGTGAAACCACGGATTCATCGGATGTGAAAAAGGGTCGGAGTTTACGTGACAAGAGTAAGCGGTGTATTACGTATGATTGTAAAGTTTCGTTTGTAATGTGTTTCGCATGTGCAGTGTTGTTGTTGTTTTTGACGATTGATATTTATTGATGGCGTTTCTTCTTAGTTCTCGTCTCCTTCCCTCTGTGCGACCTAAAAGAAGAAGATCTGATCCAGAATCCTCACTTCTGTAAGCTGCTGGCTTCCTTAACAAAACATGTGGATCAGACTGGACTCTCAGAGCAGCTGAAAACCGAGCTGGACCAGGTAGGAGTCCTCCAACATCCGCACCACCCGACAAAAAACGTCTTTACTTCACAGATGGCGGTAAACCCGAATTTTTCCTACGTTCGTCATTCATCCATAGAAATGTCGCCACAGCTGGGTTGGCGATGTTGACTTCTTCTGACCTCTAGTGGCTGTCAATGGGAAGTGCAACAACATGGACAGGGTCCCTCCTTGCTCAGGGGTTTTGTTTGTGGATCATTTATTAGCTCCCTGGGTGAAATTAACCAGTTTGATAACAGGTTGTTTTCGTCATCATCCATTGGAGAAAAAAAAATGTTCTAAACATGTGAATCGCAAAAGAGACACTTACTAATATTAACAAGTTAATGATATTAGATACTCATATTGCTATATCATATACATTAGTCCCAATTTGTCAATATTGTATCTAATAATAATGATAATAACTCTAATATCTTATATATTACAAGTTTTGACAAACAGTTTTATATGATGACACATATCAGTTTCTAGAAACGTACTCGTACTTTGACCATGGACAAATATAAGGTCCTATATCAAATTCATTTTATCATCAAATTAAAGTAAATCTGCAGAATCGGACCATTCACTGCTCATTTAACTTTGATGCTTTTGCTCATTCGCTCCACTCTGGTCAGAACTGCTATGATTTCTGTAAATGACTCAGTAAACAGATGCTGTCATTGAAAACCCACAGTGGACCAAATTGCTTTTTTACACAAACTTTGTTTGTTTCTTTTCCAGGCTGAGGAGAAGCTGCGGTGCCAGATGTGTCACTGGCTGCAGTTTGAGAGCCTCCACAGGGGGCTGGAGGAGATGATCCAGGACCACCTGGTTAAGAAGCAATACACTGATGTTTCCCCCGAAGAGAAGATGGTACGTTTCACGTTCCATTTCATCTGCACAGTTTACAGAAGCACAAACAGCAATGAGGACATCATTAAAAAGATTGACGCATTTATAGCCATAAATACAAAGTTTGACTTGGAAACACTGCAATCTCCAAAATTGGATTTCTGAGTTTATATTAGTTTATGGCTGATTGTATTTAATATGAGCACTTTTTTTTTTTTTTTGTGAGACCTAAACCAGCAAATCTCACATTTTGAAAACTAAGCTGAATATACAGCAAAAAAATTATATGAGATAAGTGCCCAATTTTTGGAATCTATCTATCTATCTATCTATCTATCTATCTATCTATCTATTTATCTATCTATCTATCGTTCTATCATATATTATATTTAGAGTTCTGTAATATTTTGATAGTATTAGAGTTTCAAATTACTTCCAATATGTGTGTTTTCATTATTATGTTTTCTGCTTGTTAATATTTCTTATTACTTATAATATTGTAGCAATAATATCAGAATATTTGAAAGATATTCTGATATTTTAATATCTATTATTCTTTAATCCCTGACTTTTCCATATACCTCTGATATGGAGCTGCTGTGATAGTCTTATCTCATCTCCTCTTATCTTGCCAGCAGGATCGCCTTCGTTCAAACTTTTCAATCAAACTTCTGTTTGGATTTTATCACTGTGGAAAGTCGTGTGTTGAGTTTTATGTTGGAGCAAATTCCCCCCAAAAATACTGTTTTTTCATTTAGTCTTATTTTATTTGCATTTTTCAACCGGGGGAAACATAAAAAATTTAATTCTGTTGAGAATCCCTGTATTTTTCTTACGTGAGGGAAGCCAACTTGTAAACAGAAGCTCACTCATTTAAATCAAATCATTTACTTGTGGCTCTTGAACCAAACTGCTCAGATTGCATCAGGATTGGAAAAAGTTGTGCCCAATCAAACATGACCTGCTTCTGATTGCTTTTTGCGGCTCCCCCAGAACGAGGCATCCAAAACACACTGCCGTTAGTTATTTGACCTCTTTTTCATTCAGAGAGTTGCCGTTTAGTGACGAGGAAATAAATGTATAAATAATCAGACACTAACAAGTGAAGACCCCCGGGTGTAGTTCTTCGAGACGATGGAGAAGTGCCTGCTGGTGGCCCAGTGCGTCAAACATCTGGATCCCAGCAGCACCACACACCAGGACCGGCCTCCTTTACTGGGCCTGACGCCTCAGCATGTGATGCACCTCCTGCCACCAGAGGAGGTGAGTCAAACATCAAGCAGGTACAAGGTACAAAAAAATAAAAATAAAGGTGTGACAGTTTCCTTCATATTTCTGTGTCCAGGTTGTGCAGAAGATGAAGAAGAGCTCATCCACACAGCTGGAGCAGCATCTCAAGCGAAAATGCCTCAGCCTCCTCACGTACTACGATCCTGAACTGGGTACGGTAACTCAAAAGCTGAGCGGGTTTACATGAGGACGTCTTCCCAATCTTCACGTCTCCTCACACACTGAACAAGTCGTCGTTTATTGTGACCCCCCCCCCGCAGAGGACGAGAGCGAGACTCTGAAGACCATGAAGCTCTCTCAGCTGTCGGCGCAGCTGAACAAAGACAAGAAGAGAGCGGAAGGTCTGAAGGGGATCCACCAAGAGAACCGAGCGTTATTACAGAGACAAAGCCAGGTTTACATTTCGGTGAGTACCATTGACAATGCGTTCATTTCTAATACCAATCCGTTTTTTTGACCGCTTGATCCAATTCAGAGTTGTTGTGCCAACACAGAGGGACACCTACGTACACACCTAGAGACAGTTTAAAGCGTGTGAGGAAACCAGATACCTAGAGAAATGCCTCTTCACACAAACTACTACAACACGGCAGGTTATTATTACATGTGTTCATGTTGGACTTTTGTTAAGCCACTCTTTCTGCTCTGCATCAGTCGACTTCTAGAATTTATTTCATTGTTGAATAATATTAATCCTTCAACAGGGCAAAATTACCAAGCAGCAGACACACATACAGGAAATGAAATCTTCCTTCTTTAAAATAAAAGCAAAGCACTTCTCGTAGACACATTTCCATCCGTTATTTTTTCCTATTGAAGTTTTACACTGTTCCCAAACTGCTGTAGTAGAAGTCTGAATGTTGTCGCTTGGGTTGCTTTTACAATGATGTAACCCTTTTTATCTGGCTGTCCAGGAGCTCACAGAATGCATCCAGCTTTTTGAGACTTTCATCAGTCACCACAGGATGAAGGTCCAGGCAGATTTGGACCGGAAGAAAGTGGACTACTTCGAACAGAAATGTGTCTTACTCCATCAGAAGTTAAAGTGAGCTACTGTCACCCTGGACCTGCTTTTTGCATCCTGTTTGGAGCATTCTTTACATTAAATATACACATTCCTGAGGTTTCTAATGGTGCACTCTTCTGACTCAACAGGTCTGAGCTGGCTGATCTTCAGCTGCAGACCTACACACCTGGCACAATAGCTGCTCACAAAAAAATCAGGCGAGTTCTTTTACATTGTTATTATCGGTCAATTCTGTAATGAATCGTGTCTAATCTGCGTTATTCGTGGCGTCTCAAACCTCAGGAAGGAGCTGGAGTCCGAGGTGAAGGCCTGCAAAGAGGAGAAACAGTCCCTTGAGTCCAAGCTGTCCTCTTTTGGGATCCTGGGGGAAGAGTTTGAGGCTTTGGCCAAGGAGTATTGTAGGATACAAGAGGAGATAAAAGTGAAAAACTGGGCTATTGATGAATTCCGACTGTATAATGAAAAGTTATGAGCCCAACACCAACTCTGAATCACTGAAGGCTCCGATTAGTTTAATTATCGGTTATCGCATTTGTATTTTGTTTTGCGCATAATCTCAAAGATTCGTGCTGCGTTACAGTTTGTTGTCCTTTAAATAAAATGAATTTGGACATACTGATACTCAACTGAAATCAGAAAGCATCCCATGAAAATGCAATAAAAGTAAGCATCATTTGTTCTGTCTTCAATTGTGCAAAAATATTTTCTTGTAGTTTGCAGTAAAAATCCACTAGGTGGCAGTATACTGTAAGCTTGGGTCACATGCGGCCCAGTTTGATATCGCACAATGACTATAAAGGGTGGACATTTAACATCTCAACAGTAATTTGAGTAATTCTGATGAAACATATTGTGATTTCCACCCATGTGTGAGTTGCTATGTTGCACTCTGAGAACTGGCAATGTTACCAGTTGGAAAGATCCCATATCCACATGTGGCCGTTAACGTGACAACAATTCTAAACCACAACATCCAAACAATACTAACTTCATTACCCGCACAGACAACCATTGTCCTCAAAGACGACAAAAGAATATCGGGCATTATAGAAAATATACCAGTACAGTTAAATCAACATAGCCAGGATCACAATTTAATTCACTGAATTAATAGCTTAATTTAAATAAAGTAAAATAATTGTTGAGTATTGGGTAGTTTTGTTGAATTTTTTGGAAATGATACATGACAAATCTCATATATATATATATATATATATTTCCACAAACATCCAAGAGGAGGCAGACCCCAAATAGGAACATTCTTCTAAATTCTTAAATTTTTCCCAATTTTTTGTTATTGACTAAAATAACAATTAGATACTTGTTTTGATTTCTTTAATGTGTGTGTTCATTTTGTGCATACATTATTTTTATTCATTATGTTTATTTTATTATTAGTTTTTGTTTTCATTTTCATACAGCAACAAATTTTCAATATGATTGCGCAACAAAATATTTTTAAAAAGCTGTAATTTTGCTGAGAAAAATTTTATAAAAATTGAAAATTTGAGAGAATAGTGGTATAATAACATTAGTTTATTGTTGTTTTTTTTCCAACCAAACAATATATATATTTAAGTGTCTTCCTTCGTGCATCGTCTCACGTTGACGATCTTTGATTGCATGAAACCGGAAGTGGGGAGGAGTGAATCATTTTACCCCGATAGATGCTCTCTGGTCTCCTCCTCCTGCATCATCATTACCACCATCATCACCAGCAGCACCAGCAGCAGCAGCGGCCCCGCCTCGCGACGTGAGCCGCCGGCTGGTCCAGGCTCACATCTGGCTGTCACACACACACACCCCCACACACACTCCGGTCCCGCGGCATGCTGGTAGTCAGAGCCGCTCACGAGAAGAAGAAGAAGTGGATTGTAACGCGATGTCGGAGGTGCGAAAATTCACCAAGCGGCTGAGCAAGCCCGGGACGGCGGCGGAAGTCCGGCAGAGCGTGTCGGAGGCTGTGAGGAGCACCGTGGACCTGGTGGTGAGCCCCCCCTCCCTCCCCCGGAGCAGCAGCCCTGATGTTGCTCCCCCTGTCTTGTCCGTGATCTGATTCTAGTTTCTCCACATTACTTCTTCATCTGCGCGCTTTTATTTGTGTTGCAGCCCCATGTGGAAGCTCTTGGCGCGTCCTCACGCGCTTTTTCTTTTTTCACCCCTCTGCCATTCAGAGTAACGTTCAAAGACGTGTCCTTAAGGAGGGATCGAGCACGGGTTCGTCCCATGTGCTTTTGCCGGATCTTTCTCTGATGTTGCAACCATCATCCAGGGGCACGCAGGCACGCACGCGCGTGCTCTGCGCGGCTCCTTTTGTGTGCTGGCGGATGAGGAGCAGAGCCAGTTGGACAGCTGCAGCATGGCTTCTCTCTGTGTGCTTCTTTATTCCTGCTGGATCTGGTCACACATTGCAGAAGAAGGCAGCCCTTGTCTGGCCCCCAGAGCCGATCGTGTTATTGATCAGGCTGCACGTGCAAAAGCAGGACACTTCTGTCTGTCTCCTGATGAATGGGCGGCTGATTGAGGCTTAGAGGAGGCTGCAGTAATGAGCTGGGATTAAGTGCAGTGGCTTGAATGGAATCACATGCAGGTTCCTGCTGATGCAGCATTTGTGTGTGTGTGTGTGTGTGTGTGTGTGTGTGTGTGTGTGTGTGTGTGTGTGTGTGTGTGTGTGTGTGTGTGTGTGTGTGTGTGTGTGTGTGTGTGTGTGTGTGTGTGTGTGTGTGTGTGTGTGTGTGTGTGTGTGTGTGTGTGTGTGTGTGTAGAGGGATTTTTTTTTTTACCAACTGTGACATTGGTCTTGAAACTTAACTGCACACTGAGGCTCCTCCTATTCAGGAGCCTTCAGAGGTAAACTCTTGTTCTCTTGTCTTATGATGATGATGATGATGATGACCTCGAGCAGCGTGACGCTAAAGACTTCCCCAGCTGAACGGTCTTGTGATAGGCTCCGGAGTTCCTCAACAGTGGTGGGAATGTCTCCCATTCGTGGCCACGTGTGTCCGCTTAAAAGGATTTGGCTGATCACTTCATGGGGGTTCGGTGGTAGGCTGGCTGGCTGAGAACAAGCATGGGTTTGTGTCATGGCCTCTCCAGGGGATTCCCTCGGGCATGCTGTGGCCATACTTCCGCCGTGACGTTCCCTCTATTGGCGTCGTCCTCCCGGGAACGCTTTGCCTCCCATGTTTAGAAAAGGAGAAACAGACCTGACGTGTTTTCAGGCAGGAGGACACCAAACTTATAAGGCAACAGAGGGTTTGCTTGCTTTGTCAAACCAGCTTTGGGCTTGTGGGAATTTCCATCAGCTGACGCGTCAGTGATCGCTGCCTGACTGGAGTCCTGTTAAAGTCATATTGAGAACTTATCACATCTACTTCTGTCTCTTTGTTTTTGTGGTGGGTTACATAACTCTGTTTGGAAACACAGAGTCGCCCCGTCGTCTCGCGTTTCATCGACACCAAAACAGATTGGTGTTTTTAATGTGTTTGAAAGAGCCTCGGCATCTAATCCACACGAGGAAGCTGAGAGGAGAGTTCTTCTTCAGAAAGAGGAAGGAGGAACTCAACAGGACGTAGAAAAACTGAAATACAGGCACGATCAGAGGCGGGCCTGTACACCTTACTTTGAAAATCCTAAAAATCACTGTTTCCCTAATTGTTCAGGTACAAGCAGCAAGAAGAAAGAGCGTCTGTTGATAAGAACCAGCAGCAGTGACAGAACGGTGTCAGAGCAGCAGCGGGTTTCCTGTCTGTGGTTTTATTTCGGGGCGCTGTAGCAGGTGGTGGAAAGGTTTTACCTTTGTACGTCTTTTATTTCTCCCACATTCACTCACATGTTCCCTCGTCCACTCAGCTGACGTGTGTGTGTGTGTGTGTGTGTGTGTGTCTGTCTCATGTCCTCCGTTGTGTACCTTGTCTGGTTCAGTGGAGTGTATTGTGTCCTCGGTATGTTGAGTGGCGTGCCGGCGCTGTGTGCTCACGGGCTCTGATAAGACGTTTCTTCCCTTTGTGCTTTTGGGAGCCACGCTGGAGGAATGTTGTCCGGGTGGAGGACCGTCATCCTGCAAACTACTTGCTGGATTAAATCAATGCTCATCAAGCTGATTTGCTTTTTGTCATCGCTCGCAGTTTGTTCACAGTGTGTTGGAACATTTAATAACCTGCACAACCTTCTCATGCAACAGTTTTCATATCGTTTGTTCGGTTATAGTTTTTTACAGCTCGGTCAACATGTCCAACTGTCTGTGTGTGATGATTCAAACTAGAACATAGTACATGTACCTAGTACATAAATACACGCAGGCGAACACATAACCTTCTCCACCTACTTCGATGGTCGCCCAACTTTTGTTGGCGAAGGTAATAACATGAATCCAGCTGCTGTAACTGGTGTCCGGAGGCCTGCGACACTGGATTTTCTCTTATTGAGTTCTATGCACTACAACGCTGGTTCACATCCTCCCGGGTTGAATCTCCATGGTAACGTACGCCGCAAGGCTGACCTCCAGGTTACGTTCTGGATAAGAGATTGAATATAAAAGCTCCGCCTCCTGGCCAATCGGATGTCTTGGGAAATGACCTGCCCGTTCTTAGAAGACCCTGGTTGGTGCACAGATTCGTGAGAAGAGAAAGAGTTTCAGGGGAGGGATGGAATCGTTTTGACATAATAAAATAAATCCTTGTCACTGAGCTTTGAAGGATGGTTTTGTTCCTGTTCCCAAGACTGTTTAGCCCCACGAGAGTTGATCTGAAGTAATGAGGTTGATCATGATGGTCGCACACGGCAGAACTGCAGAAGCATTCTGAGGCGAAAGGAAGCATAAACTCGAGGAAGAGCACTGAGGAAGCTGATAAAGTAAAATTGAGTGATCACAGTGCCGTCTGTTTATATTGTCCAATGAATTCATACTGTATAATCTCACCAAGTTACACAGTAATCCTTCCTGGCTCTGGCTAGTGTTGCTTTTGTGTTTTAACTCTTCATATGTTTGGAGAATAACTCCTCCATTACGTGAGCTGCTCTGCAGGGTTTGCCATTGGTCAGACGCTGCAAACTCAGCCCCTTTTATGTGAAGGCCAGTGTTAGAGTTACTAGTTACTTCTTCCAAAAAAGTAACCGAGTGAGTAACTGAATTACTCCACCATAAGACCATGACTGGTAGACGTACTTAACGCCATGATGTGCACGCTAACCTGCAGGCAGCAACTTTAAATATAGACTTTAAATATAATGTGCTGCAGCCAGCCAGCAGGATTCACTTATGTGGTTGCCCCACCCCCTCATCAAAGAGAAAAACAAATCACCTGTGTAGCTCTTGCGGCCGGCAGCCTGAGAGCCAAGTCGGATGAGTCTGGGTTGAATTACCAAGTGGAGAACCAGCTTCGTAGAACCGCTTACCAACGATCGCTCATGTCTGGGTTTTGTTAATCCAGATTGCGTAGAGGTATCCCGGGTATGTCAAGTCCGTTCTGGTCCAATAGCAGAGTGTCTTTGTTTAACCTCTGAAGTGGCTCGGTTTGAGACCCATCATTCAGCATCGTTACAAAGCATTTACTGCCTTATTTATTCACACCTTGAACGTGCACAGTGTTTCGGGCTCTTCCTGTACTCTAATAAATTCATAAAATGTGAAAAGTTTTACACGCTTAAGAGGAAGCTCTATTTCCTGGCCTCAAGCCTCCCACGCACGCCATTTTCAATTGAAGATTTGATCGTGAGAGAATCGTAAGTGAAATCTGTGGTCGTGGCTCTAACCGGTTTGCTCATTGTACAAAGTTTATAAATGGCCGAGGTGTCGGTCGTAAGCCTCGGATCCATGTCAGATGGCGTCGGATATTCAGGTGGATCGTTGCTGCCATTATGTCAGCACAACTAACCAATAGAAATGCAGCATGACAAGACGTAGTTCTCCGCCTTTAGGGGGGAAAAAAGACTTTTATTTTTTTTCTTCTTCTTTGTAATGAGCCGCTGTGCAGCTCATTTACACCCAGACTGCAGCACTTAGTGGGGTCAGCCGTGGGACAGCGTGCGACTTGTGCTGCCAGTTTGTGTCCATGTCCTCGTCCATCCCTCCAGCGTAGTGTGTGAGCTCCCTCCAGCCGGCGTAATGAACTCCACTTGGCAGCGTCGGGAGTCGCCTCACATCTGGAGCTGCACCCTTGTTAACATCATCCTGACGATTGGCGCTCAGCTATTCTGCAGCCGTGCTAACGTTGAGAGGGGAAAGTGTGAGACGTATTAGGACGTGGTAAGAAGGGGAAAGTGTATTCCGTTGCTTTTGCCACACCCGAAGCATCTCGTCGGTTTCGTCAGCGCCCGCTCGTGATGCTTCAGCCCCTTTTGCTTCATGTGTGAAAGCAGAAGTCGCCAAATCGGGCTTCCGTCCTCCCTGCCTCTGTAATGTGATCGCTGCGCCGGCGGTCGCCTCTGACTCGCAGCACTGTGGTTGAACTTGCTGCATGTGACAGGAAGCAGAGCACGGGGCTGTTTTTTGGGTTTAGGGACCGCCACGGCTGTGCCGTAATGGTTTCTGCAGACTTTTAGGTGTTTTTCACTGCCGAGCCCTTAAACAGGAGTTCTAAAGATGGCAGCGAAGCCGTAGCAGGCAGAGACTTAGGAAAATACCAGAGTTTCTCGGGTGGCATTAGGGTCGGGAAGTTTTTTTTTTTATTTTGATTAGTGGTTCGAGAAAATGTGAGACGCAGGGTTTGTGTGGACGGCCGAGGAAGCCAATGTCTGGTGGAAAAATCTGCAGAGAACATGTACATGTAACAGGCCAAATTACTGGTTAGACGGAGAGAACTTTCCTTTTACTGGCTCCTGAACACATGGCAGCACAAGTTTTAACCCTTTACAGGATGTATGAACTCATGAGCAGCAGACATGAAGTTTGATGCACCTTTACATGATTTACACTGTATTCAAGGTAAAATAATGGTATTTTCTCGTAAAAGTGCAATTTTAGGAACCGCGAGAAAAAGTGCTGCCACCAAAAGAAATGACCTTTTTTTCTTTTTTTAATCAAATGAAATTAAAAGGGGCAGTTTTTTAATCTTTACTAAACTTTTACTCCAGAGAAGAAGTCAGTGAGACAAGAAGTCAATCCAAGAGAGCTCAAGATTAGCACACGTGGCTAATAAGCAACCATTTGCTAAATTTAATCCTCGTTTACACAACAACTTTCAAGCCAAACGCATCATTTTTGCATTTTTTTGATTCAGAAAAGTTTTACATTCACATGGCAACGTTTTGAAAAGCGATGTCTGTTTACACGGAAACACCAGAAATGCCGAAAACAATTTGGTTTTCACGTTGGGCCACTAGTCGGTGTTGTGTATTTTAGTAATGAAGCCACACCAACATGAACACAGAGAACAATATGTTATAAACATGAGCAATGGGAGGACACAGACATTCTCGTTGACAGATGACCAAATTGGATTTTTATTATGGTGACTGTCAAAATAAAACCACCAAAGTCCGAGGAGAACATGGACTGGGAGTCAAGACATTTTGGAGGAAAACGTTGTTATTATC
Organism: Lipophrys pholis; assembly: GCF_963383615.2. Classification (NCBI taxonomy): domain Eukaryota; kingdom Metazoa; phylum Chordata; class Actinopteri; order Blenniiformes; family Blenniidae; genus Lipophrys; species Lipophrys pholis. Next base: position 13,005,178 of record NC_137646.1, on the reverse strand, counting down.
TGTCTACTGAGCATGTGCAGAAGATCTACTTACTACAGCAGGGGTGCACATGCACAGTAGCAGTGTTTCAGAAACGCTCGGGTTCCTGAATAGAACTGCCTGCTCTACATAAAGAAATGACAACGTCATCAGCATAAAGGTTTGTCTTCACCTCAATATCAGTCCCCATTGTTTATACTGTAAAATAAAATAGACCCTAAAATACAACCTTAGGGTTGAACACACCTTTTGGTAGGGATGCACGATAATGGGGGGTACTCACACTAGTGATGGCAGCGCTATGTTTATGTTTCAGGTGGCGCATCAATTTGACGTAATGCGCATGACAACAGTAGGCAGGAGCGTCACTGTACAAACTATCAGACTGAAAATGGGTGAAATCAAGGCGAAGTTGGCTACTTATAACTTGATGTAATTATCAACAACAACCAAAAGCCTCATTGTCGGACTTATCTGTGTGATGTCATTTTTCTCCAATATTAGGCCGATAAATATTGTGCATCCCTGGGTAATTAAAAACAAAATCTATAAATATTTGTGACCCCTCTATTTACACACGACATTTGATTAGTGAGATAAGCCCTGTAGTTGATAGTATTCATTGTCTTCTGGTTGGATTTCCTTCAAGAAACTAAAATCCAGATGTTTGCTGTATGAAACACTAATAAAAACATTTGTAACTGCCATAAAAGGTGCATTATGGAGCCCAACACTGTCAATGTAGAGCAGAATAGTTTTAATTTCCTTAAATTTCTTTAACTATATAAATTTATTTTGGTCAAACACGAGAATTAAACACATTTTTAGGGTAAAAAGGAAGATTTGACGGCTTAATGGAGTTGGTGTGTCTGTACAGTTGTGCTCTTTAAAAACAACCTTTATAAAAGCTTTCAGTTTCCTTGTAAACATTCCTCGTGACAGTTTTGGCTGAAAAGAGGGAAGCGTTGTGTTTCTGTCCCGAAACAACAAGACAAGCGAAGCTCTACATCCGAACCGCGCAGCATGTAAATGGCAGCATGACACGGAGTGCGCTGGAAAAGTTCTCAGTCATTTTCTCTTAGCGCCATTCTTTCCCCGTCTGCCCCTCGTATCTCAGCGTCGGTGGTTGAACTGCCCGACTCTTCCTCTCCACTTCCACTCCAGCTCAAACGGAGCTTGTTGGCTGAGCCACTCGCCTCCCCCCCCAGTTCCTCTGCTGAGCTTCAGCTTAACTTTCTTGGAATTAATTTTCAACCTTTCCAAGTCGCCATCACATCTTGACCCAGTTGTGGAAGGCTCGGTTTTAAGTCGATAGGCCTCTTTAGAACATAAAGAGGGGGGGGCGATTGCTCAACCTGGGCTTCTGTATGGAAGTGAAAACGGGAAGATGTGCTGTTTGTCTGGGGTGGCGGAACTAATGTTTTCATCAAGCTCCATAAATGAAGTTGCGGATCAGAAACTCTCTCCATTCTTTGCCCTCGGTATCGTCTCTCTTGCCCTGTGTCATCTTTTTACCATTTTCTTCCTTTCAACCGCCCTCAACTCTCTGAGCAACTGTTTCCTCACGCTGTGACAGTCCTCTGAACTCTTGCGGTTGCCGCTCTGATCTCTCGTGGGTCTGCTGTTGAAAACTTTCCGGTGGCGGCGGGGACACTTGTAAACTACTCCGTAGCAGCAGGAGTTCATGGTAGCTTGCCAGAGCCTCGCTCGAGCCTAAAAAAAAATATATCTGTCTGAGGTCAAAACAGAACTAATTTCTTTTTGTTTGTTTGTTTGTCCTCCTATCTGCAGGAACAGCCAAAGATCATCGAGCCACTGGATTACGAGACCGTGGTGTTTCAGAGGAAGGCCCAGATCCACAGCGACCCTCATCGAGACCTGCTGCTCTGCCCCGTCGATGACGTCTCCGTGAGTCCTTTGCCTCGTCTCCCCTCCGCTGCTCTCTTTGGGTCACCGCCGCTGTCAGAATGGCATCATAACCCACAGCAGTGATTCAGCACTTTTCTACCACATGTTCTGTAATTCCTCGCCATCGTATTGTTTGCTCTTGGGTTGACGTAATCGCCAATATACAGTATGTGCAATCAGTTCAAAATACTGAGATTCATTAACCTGCATGTATTAGTTAAACTACTGGAAGTAGTGTAATGAATGCCATCAAATATTTGCAATAAGAATGACAAATATGTTTCACAAACATCAAAAATCAGTTACTAATCGTTCAGTCGGATGTCAAAAGTTAACTTTCCTTGTCCCAATGAGTAATGTAATATTTGCCAATAATGCAATGGTTATTTGAACCCTTTTCAGTGTGATAAAGCTCATCATGTAATGACTTGCCAGTATGGTAATAACCTATTTGATCCATTATTGCAATAAGTTATTACATAATTTAAATTAGTTGAATTAAAAAATCCTTTCAAAATGTAAGAAATGCAGCCAATAATCGTATAATACAATAAAGGCCTGCATTTCTTGAAAATATTTTTACTCTACTCAACCTGGGATGCAGATTTTGTTTGTGTGTATTATTTTGAAAATTCAGAAAGAAAAAGACTTGATGAATAAACTTTGTCAGTATTTTTTGTGAACTTCAGATTGTGAACTTCAGATTAGGACTTCAGATTAGGACAAAATGCATATTTATTCTCTAACCTGTGTTTATCTTAGAACTGCCCTTCAGCTGATTGTACTTTTTAGATGCTTCTTGCTGAAACACCTGCAGCATCGCATCGCCACAGCAAAACGGCATAATCAGTCCATAATTTTTATCTAATGTGTAAAATATGGCTTTGTAAAGAAACGCCTTCCGCTTGTTAGTCAGCATTTATTCCCAGAACACCAGGCTGGGTTATTTATGGGTCAGCCCGGAGGCCCAGCCAGCTACTTCTGAGCTCTGTTTATTGGTGCTGCTTCAGACACATGTGGTTTTGCTTAGTGACCCATCCCGATTTGTGTTTACACCCCCACCGACCCCGGCACCCTGAGAGATCCGTTTCTTTCTATCTCTGCCTTCTGTTTCTCTCTATGTGCTTCACCCAGTGCAGCTGTGCTACCGTTCCATGACTCAGAAATGTATTTCTCCGCACGCAGGAGTCCCAGATCTCTCGCCAGAGGAGGACCGTCGTTCCCGCGGTGCCCCAGAATGCCCAGCGGGAGGCCAGGAGTCTGTTTGCCAAAGAGGTACGCCAAAATGATTTCTTATACCAGAGGGGAACTCTGGAAAGCAGACCTGCTCTCTCCCAAGATATAGTCCAGTCTGAAAACTTGATATCCAAACAGAATATTATAGTATGTCCCCATGCGTGTGGAACAAAATTACAAAATTCCACCTTGTGTGAAGTTTTCAAAAAGTTGTGTTTTCAGTGGCTCCGCCCAAAACGCCACCGAAGTTTTCAGTTTTCATTTGGGAACCTTGCTGTGTAAACGGGGCTTAACTTTGAACTCACCCTGCACACTGTAGCCAATTTTGGTTAAATTACATCCCGTCTTCCTGTATTTTCACATTAAAAGATTTTGAAACGGCTGATTCATCTGCTTTTGTTCATCTCTATATATAGCCTGCAGCTGCTGCACCCGTTCCACTAATTGTCCTCCGTTATAACTCATTTTTCTGTACATTCCTTGCACGCTTGTTGACTAAAACATTCGGTCGCTGAGGCAGAACGTGCACACAGAGCTCATAAAGAACCTCAGTCTGGGAGCGAACACGCTGCCCTGATGACTTACTGTATTGGCGATGAAAAGCAGATTTTATTTCTGGCAGGACGCGGACGCTCTCTGCTGCTGCGCCAGGCTCTAAATCTGCAGCTCGGGCAGCTCTCATGACTGTGATGGAGCACAGAGACCACTGTCGCAGGGATTGTGAAAACAGACACGGGATCGCTCGTCACTTTTTTTTTTTGCAAACAAGGTGTTCATTCATTGTGGACAGCAGTGAGAGCTTCAGCGTGCAGTTTGACTACGGGGTGAAGGGGAATACGCACAGTGAGCCCCAGCCTGCGTAAAGCCGTAACAAGGCAACTTGTGCAGATGGTGCAGAATTTCTCTGAGAGCACTGCAGCCTTTACTTCAAAACTGTTGTTCAGTGGCGTCTAAACAACAACGAAAATCAATGGCCTATATGATTGAGATGATCTGTGTGGTCTTATGGAGGATCTGCAGGTATACTTACACATATGTTTTTACAAATTTGACCCTTTTGGGGTTATTTAGCTTGTGTAATAGAGCTGCTCTGGAAAAATCCAGCTTCACGCCGTCACCAGCCAAACAGCTATGATCAAATCGGCGTGGAATAGTTGCAAGAGTAAGAAGTATAATTAAAATGAGTTTGTGTGTCAGTGAGTGTAGGAGGTGTTAAACGCCACAGTGCCCATACAGCACACTGTATTTTTGCTCCAAAGACAAACTGACTCAGCTTCGTTAGATGTGCTGCTTATTGAATTGTTTTGTCAACCATTTATCACGTTTTTGCAGAAGAAACAACAGAATTTTGTATTTTGTGAAGCAAGTAAAGGTACAAAAGTGGGACAAAAAGGGTAAATGACTGTGTGCTTGTTCAGATCAGACTGATGTGGTTCACTTGTTGTGAGCCTACTTTCTAATCCCGCCCTCTCCTCCGTGTCAACCTTGTTTGGCAGTGCATCAAGATGTACAACACCGACTGGCACGTGATCAACTACAAGTACGAGGCTTACTCGGGGGACTTCCGCATGTTGCCGAGGTAAGGAGACGAATTGGACTTGTACTTTAAAGCAGACATAAACCATTTCCTGGCCAACATGGGCTCTGGATTGAGCCTGCTCATGTGGACATGCTGAACCTGCAACCAATCAGAGGGAAACACACACACACACACACACACACACACACACACACTGAAAAACAGCAGAGTTCAGCCAGATGTGTTCCTGCTCAGCAGGTGCAGCCCACATGTTTGGACCTTAAGTCAGGTTATGTATGACAACAACCACCACCATTCACTCACAGACACTCATACTTCAGTATTGAAGTGATCTATTGACCCTGTCCGTGTCTCCTGTTAAAGCAAAGGCCTGAAGACAGACAAGCTGCCGGGTCACGTCTTCGAGGTCGATGAAGACGCCAAAGATGAGGTGAGCCTCCAGGTGGTTTTCTCTCGGCTTGGCTGCAGTCCGGTCATACTGCTTTTAGCGATATTGTACAAATCAAAGCGTTTCGGAGGAGATGCAGTTGAACTGGAACGGCGCAGGGGAAAAAGATCATGTGACTTATGGTCACCGAGAGACCAAGCAGTGAAACCAGAAGCGCTCTGCGTTCTATAAATAGACCTCATCGATCTTCTTCTTCTTGTTGTTCTTCCTCTCCTGGAGCCGGATGCAGATAAAGTTAGCCAGAGGGGAAGGATTAATCGGAGGAAAACGTACGTCACCGTGCTCCGCGTCATGAAATCTGCCTGAAATGACAGGACTCCGATTCTAAATGTTTGTTTGAGCATTGATTTATGGTTATTGCACCGTAAAGCAGCCGGGGGTGGGTGACAATCTAGAGTACATGTGTGAGGAATAAAGGATGGACGAGCTGCAGGAGGACGCCTGCCAGCCAATTAGATTAAAGGACGAAGGAGGAGGAGACGGTAGAGACGTGACCGGCAGAGGACGGGAGCGGCACTTCAGCGGGCTGGTCTCCATCGGTCTGCGTCCTCCTCCCTCCGCGTTCTGATGCCTTTCGGTCCAGGCTTCGCATTAAGTTGATTAGAGCCTCTGAGCACTGAACTCTGCAGAGAGGCCCCTGCGCATTACCGCCCAGCGGGCTCTGTGTGCAACGTGATGAATGTTTGTTTACCGAGATTATTAATGCGCCTACACCGCTGAGGATTTCTTTCTGGGAAAAGCGGAACAATTCTCCTTATTTATCTGGAGGTTGATCAACTGCACTGTTGATGTATTAATGAACATTATTCATAGAAAAGCTGTGATCTAAATTAAGTCATACAAGAAAGCCTTTTTAAATCCTCTATAGGAAACGAAGGTTTAAGCATTATGACGTGCACAGGGCAATGTTTTTCTTTAACCACAACTCCCCCAACAAGTGAAGAAGCTGTAAATAAAAACGGAATGCAACTATTTGCACAGCTTTTGAATTCAAGTTTTATTCCCGAGACCAAAAACAACATATCGGATGTTGCACATTAGATGTTTTACAGGTTTATAGTCGCTATTAGCTCATTTTAAACGGCAACAGAAACCATTAGGGCAGCTAAAAGTTCTATTTTAGGAAAGAAAATAACAAAATGTTCTTGAAAAACTTCCGTGGCTGAGTTTAAAAACAAAACCTGACATTCCACTAGTGGCAGTGAAGGAAAATACCAGTCGGTCGTGGGGAAATTCTCTTGATTACCTTCATAGTTCATGCAAATATCGTCGTTGTTTCCAATAGATTCTGTGCAAAATTTGAATCTTCTTTTTCTCTCGATCTCTTTCATCGGTCAACACATCAAAATGAAATGTTTAACATTTAGCCGAAACAGTTCAGTGATGATGAATTTTTTTATGTAACATACATTTAGCACACCAAGTCCCATCATTTAAAAATGAATATAACAGTTCCACTTTTCAGAAACAAGATTAAATACAAGTTAGTATTTGTACACAGGAGTAGTATTAGAGGCGAAGATGCTATTTAGTGCCGATGTAAACAGTGTCACTAACATGAAGCTGGGCGACAGAGGATGTTTAATATGCATTAGGTTTAATAAACGTGACTGATTCCCAGTGTTCTGTCTGTCAGGACACGTCGTCACTGTGCTCCCAGCGGGGGGGCATCATGAAGCAGGGCTGGCTTCAGAAAGCCAACATCAACAGCAGCCTGTCCGTCTCCATGAGGGTGAGTCACCTTCTGTCACCACAACACGACGACGACAAGTCAAACCGCCTGGTGGAGCAGGGCACCTCAGACACAGTTTTTCTTTCTGTGTGAAGACCTCAATTTGCCTGTAAATGTCTCTGTCCTCAACCGGTTTACTCCAAATTTTCAGTCACTTTATGGCTTTACGTACATTTTACTCATGCCGCATGTCTGCTTCTCCTCGGGTTTTTTTTTAGCCCACAGTTTGGACTCACAGGTTCTATTTTTACAAAGTCCTGTTAGGTTACATTTAAATTTGATTTACTTATCTATTTAGAACATGAATAGTACAAGCAGGAATAAGTAGTGAGGCTAATAGTAATATTCCGCCAAGCAACCTTATGTCATTGTCTGCATTGCGGGCACACAAAAAAAAAATACTGTCCATCATGGCAGGAGAAGAGAAAGACGGGGACATTTTCAGGTCCTCATAGGTCAGCATATCTTACGGATGCACATATCAAACATTATACACCAAGCACACATCTTACACAGGCACAGTTTTTATAAACACAGAAATATCAATAAGTATGCACAAAGTATCAGTAGTAACACTAGAAACTCAACATGTGGATTTCAGCAAAAACTACCTTGTGGTTCTGACTTTGTTGCATAAATGTATGTAAGTCTCTTTAATGGTTTATTATTTCACCAAAATCAGTTCAAATGGTAAAATGTTGCTTCTGGCATTGAGCTCACTTGCTCTCTATTGTGAAAATTGCAGGTGTTCAAGCGGAGGTACTTCTACTTGTCTCAGCTCCCCGACGGCTCCTACATCCTCAACTCCTACAAGGACGAGAAAAACTGCAAAGAAACCAAAGGATCCATCTACCTGGACTCCTGCATCGATGTCATTCAGGTACGAGCCGCGTTGGGAAAACAACGTGTGTCGCGCTGTTTAACTATCGCTGCGTGGGTGGACTTACCTTTTGTGCTCGCCTCGTAAAAAGTCGCGGCCATTATCCGTCTGGCCACACTCCCGAGGCTTTTCCCTGCTTTTATTGGACAGATTCAGTGCATTCCTTCGGCCCGGGTGGAAAAGTCTGCTTCCAGCGGATTATGAGGGACTCCTGCTGTTGGCTCAAGGCGCAGGCTGGTACCTCGTCCAGCTCGGCCCCCCGACCGACCCGCCGCCACCCGCCCACCCGGGCTGCCAGGAAGTTTTCATTTGGATGAAAGCACTCGGGAGATGAATGGGTGGAGCGGGTTTAATGCGCTGAGCCTGTCGGGTGTGAATAATAAATGTTAAACTCTGATTTCTCTCCCATCCTTACGGAAAGCCTTCAGATCCAGAAGATGGATGCAGACCGTCACTCACCATGAAAATCCCCACACCATCTTAACCTGCCCCCCCCCCTTTTTTTTTTCTCTCCTCAGAGCCCCAAGATGCGGCGCAATGGCTTCGAGCTGAAGATGCAGGACCGCTACAGCCACTTCCTGGCCGCGGACAGCGAGGCGGAGATGGAGGAGTGGGTGTGTACCCTGAAGCAGGCTCTGCAGGGTGGCTCCGAGCCCGGGCCGGACCGGAGGAACGGCTCTGAGGCGCTGGACTGCGCTCTGGGTCAGTTTGACGATTTCACTTCTCCCGCAGTGACATATGACGATCCTGCTACACATTGGAAATAACTGTACGCCTTTAGATTAGACTTATTTAACACGCATTTGATATTTTAGCCACGAACTGTGTTCGCTCGTATAGTAAATACACATAAAGGAGCTGCTGCTTATCAGCTTCAAACATGGCTAAAATGACTTTTTGTCTTCTAAAGATGGTGGAATTCAGCATTACTGTAATAAAGGACAACATTTTTAACTTGATAATCCCGTGTAATATCAGTTTTTTTCGAACGTCTCCTGGTCGGGAGTCCATCAATCCTGCGTCAGTGATTTGACTCGTACTTTTCAGACGACGACGCCGTCAGCCAAGGCAAAGCCGAGAGCTTCCTGGAAAACCCTGGAAGGAGTTTACAAACCGAACTCATGAAGGTAAAAACGTCACTTCTGGAATCACTTAGCTACTGTAGGTCGGAGGCGGTGCCGTGGATTAGATTAATGTTTTGTCTGGTTCCCTCGAGCATGCCTCCTGCTTTGAATTCCCTCGTTTAAGTGATCGGCCAAAAAAGTTGATTGTTTGAGTAAAGAGCCACGATGAGTAAAAGACCGGAGAATTTAAGGACGTTGAGCTCTAAGTAAAATTTTGATCTATTATTAACAGATTTATGAATAGTTTACACGCTTTAGCTCATTCACATTTACCTCAGCGATTCAGCACAGAGACAAAGGCAGGGCAAATGTATTTATTTATACAAGAGAAATGCATTAAAGCAAATAATTAAGAATCTCAAGCGATTAGGAGTATGAAATACTTAAAACCTCTCACACACTCTCATCCTTTCCGTTGGGCCGACTTCACTTTGCTCTTTTGGTAAAACACAGATTACCGTAATTTCCAGATTATACACCACGGTTTTTTTTCAGACGCTTTGAACCCTGCGTCTTAAAAGATGACGCGGCTAATTTATAGATTTTTACAGGTTAAAGGGCTTCGTGCTGCCAAACCAGCCAAAAATGGGTGATGCGTTCAGGTGCATCACGTAACTCTGAACTTTCTTTCTTTCTTCTTTTTTAAATCTGTTGGGTGCAGCTTTTATTCAGTTGCGCTCAATAGTCTGGAAATGACGGTAAATGCATCCGTCAGTGAATGAAGCTTCAAATCAATTGTGAAATTCTGTCTCAGCAAAAGACATGAAAACACAGTGTGGCAGCTTATTCTTCAGCTTTGATTAACATTTAACCTGATCCATGACTCAACTCTGAGCTTTTTAATCCTTCACATTGGAGGGGTTTGTAATAAATAGGTTAATGGAATGATATTAAGAGCCCAGGTAGACGTATATTCTGTTGTTTCTGATGTGGTTGAGCAGCGGCTCTTTGTGTGAGTGAGTGAGTGTTTTAAAGCCTGCGAGCAGCAGCGTTTATTCCACCGGGGCTTCAAAGCGTCTACAGACCCGCAGCGTCGTCTCTCTACTGGTCTGCAGGAGGCAGACGGATCAGATTCCCACCTCAGGGTTGGATTTGTTTGTCTCCGTTTTTCTTTCCTACCGTCTGCTCTCGAACAATAAAGGCAGCACAGTATCGGGAAAGCCTCGTGTCTATTTCCTCTTATTTTAAATTTGTGGTTAAAACAACAAGAAAGTAACATTTATTTTGAAATAAAATAGCTTTTGTTTTGGTCAGTGAAGAACAACTGTAATGTATCAAACATACAGTCAAGGTACTTAAAAAGCTTAGATTTCTTTATTTAATATAAAATTTGTATTGAACTGCAGCAGATGAAGCGTTTCATTGAAGTGTGTTAGAATAAGTGTGTGTGTGTGTTTGTGTGTGTGTGTGTGTGTGTGTGTGTGTGTGTAGTACGCCAGGGAGACGGAGCAGATGAATAAGATGAACAGGAACGAAGGCCGACAGAAGCTTTTCTCTCTGGATCCCGACACTCAGGTACATTCTCCTCCTGCTGCTCTGCTTTGTCCTCGCATGACTTATTTATTTCACCATCGATTCTCACTCTTTGATCCGACACTCGCACTTCCTCCCGCCGTCTGTCTCCTCTTCCTCCCCCTCCCCTCTCCCGGCTCAGAGGTTGGACTTCTCGGGCATCGAGCCGGACGTGAGGCCGTTCGAGGAGCGCTTCGGCCGGCGGATCGTGGTGAGCTGCCACGATCTGACCTTCAGCCTGCAGGGCTGCGTGAGCGAGAAGGGCGACGGCGTCCTCACCAACGTAGGTCCACCGCCGCGTTCCAGCCAGCACTCACCCGGTTTCCTCCGCAGGGTTTTAGTGTGTGGGAGAACCATACAAAACTGACACTCTTCAAGCGGCGGGAAAATAAGAAAAATCGACTTTTGGATTTTTGTTGTCTTTTTACGTGTCTGTACTGAACCTTCAATTACAAATACCCAGAATTTGAACTAATATGCCTTCTGCTTAGTCAAAAAACATAATTCTAAGAATTTGTGGGTGTTTTGTCAAAAAACATTTTCTGTTTTTCGGGTTTTTTTTGGCAACAATAACATAAAATACTAAATATTCTTTTGCGAAAAATTTGCCAAATTCCCCCGAGCTTGTTTAGTCTTGCAGTACTAGTTTTCACCAGAAGGTAGTGTATTGAGTAGAAACTATTCATCTTCTGGACTCATTCTGACTCAACACTGCCACCATGTGGACAAGAGTGGAATGACCTTTATTTACAAAGTGCCCCTTTTTACAGGGAAAAAATATAGATTATTTTTTTTTATACATTTTTAAATTGCATATGTGAATGAACACATGATGCAGATCTTTATTTCTTAAGTCTGCCTTTTTCTTTAACTGTTGGTATACTTGGAGTTTCTGCATATTTTAGGAGATTTAGATCTTTGCATAAACAAAAATCCATTGGAACACATTAAACTTGATGAAATTACAGACGATTCACTAAAAAGGTGAGAGATTTTCTGCTCTCCGTATTATATCATCTGAAATTCGCATTTAATCAAATTTATTTATCTAGAAACTTCTTTTAAATTACCGGGCCACACTGGATGAAAAACACAATTATTTCATTTGTGCGTTTTATGGATGGAGTGACCTGAAAACTTCATGGAAAGACAAATAAACCTGAGCAGCTCCAAACAAACAGGGTGGAAGCAGAGCGTGTGTGACGCCAGCGTGAGTCGGCAGGGCTTTAAGTGCCACTTATCCCGAGTGGATCACTGTAGTCATAAAACATTGAGTTCGCCTCCGTCCTTCCTCTGCTCCTCCCAGACTGGAGGCTTCTCGCTCTCCTCTCGATTTTGGCAAAATATATTTGCAGACGCTGATTGTCTTTTGTATCATTGTGATAGGAATTTCCTATATATATATATATCAGTAATGTTGATGTTGAATCCATGATAATTAGGCTCATCACAGGTAGAATGGGTCTTGGGTCTTTAAATTAGTTGAGTTTCCGGGGATGCAAAGAGAAGATGATTTTAGAAACTCATGTGGTTCAGTGTCTCCTCTTACTGATTCATGAAATACGCCTGATTCTGAACCCAGGTGGAGCCGTTCTTCATCAGCCTCGCCCTCTTCGACGTCTCCAAGAGCTGCAAGATTTCAGCCGACTTCCACGTCGACCTCAACCCGCAGTGCGTCAGGGACATGCTGACAGACGCCGCTCTGTCGCCTTCGTCCGACTCGGACGGAGGAGGAGGAGGAGGAGGAGGAGGAGGTCTGGGGATGGTGAACGGAGATTCTGGGAAGGGAAACGGCCTGCCCGTCCTTCAGAGGGTGTCGGAGGCTCTGCTGCGCTTCCCCACCCAGGTACTGACATCACCGACCAAGAAATGTCTGAAATTAATGACGGACTTCCTCATTCGCTTCAGCTGACGTTACATCAGTCAGTGGAAGAAGATGAATTTAAAGAATGATTTCAATCCCTATCTGCACCTTTTATCCAGGAAATTAAGACTTTGTCAAAAGTCATTCTGTAAATGTACATGTGTACTTCAAATTTTATTTATGTGAAACAAAAGACTTCCAGACACGTTTCATGTTTTTTTTTCCACATATACACTAACTTCATGTTCTGTAAAGTCTTTTGTATCATATCTGGATGAACAGTAAAATTCTCCGAAAAGTACAAGTTGCAGTTTACGGGGCTGAAACGGAACTGAAATCCGTCCAATTTGTCAAGTCGGACATTAAATCAAATATTTAAAAGAACTGATATTCCGCATTTTGTACTTTACGCCAACATGCAAAAATACGAGGAAAAAAACTAAAACAACCTAAAAATATAGACAATAGCAACAATTTATTTGTGTTTGATGGAAAAAAATAAATAAAAAGTCAAAGAAAGTAGTTTGTTCCCATTAAAACATTTCAAAGGCTAAATGGTAAAATTGGTAAATGGATTTAACTTATAGCAAAACAGTGTCTTGCTCAAGGACACTTTGACGGGGGGAGACGGGGAATGGAACCGGTTATTGAGGATTTGGTGGTTTTGTTATTTGGCTCAAGATGAAACGGCAAACATTGAAAAATAAAAGAATTTCTGGTTGATCTCAGTTTGACATATTTGTGGCTCATTGAAGTTCCCCCTCTGTGATGTGTGAATCCGCCCCCCCCGCCCCCCCTCCCTCCCAGGGTATCTTCTCCGTGACCAACCCCCACGCCGACATCTTCCTGGTGGCCCGTGTGGAGAAGGTGCTGCAGAACGGCATCACCCACTGCGCCGAGCCGTACATCAAGACCTCCGACATCAGCAAGGTGCCCCCCCCCCCCCCCCCCGTCCATTCTCACATGAGTTCATTAGTTTCAGCGGTTCTGACGCGTCTCCTCCTCTGTATGCAGACGGCCCAGAAGGTGCTGAAAGCCGCCAAGCAGACGTGCCAGCGCCTGGGGCAGTACAGGATGCCGTTTGCTTGGGCTGCAAAGTGAGACCAGAATAAAACTGAAAATAAAGTGAAGCGTGTGTGATCGGTGCTCTTCACCTGTGTGTGTGTGTGTGTTTGTGTGTGTTGCCAGGCAGGTGTTCAAAGACGCTCAGGGCAGCCTGGACATGGACGGGAAGTTTTCTCCTCTCTACCGTCAGGACAGCAGCAAGATCACCTCTGATGACATCATCAAGCTGCTGGCCGACATCAGGAAGTGAGTCGCGGCCCATTTCCGCCGCCGCGGCAAAGCCGCACTCTTCATTTGAACACGCACGCTCTTGTTTCGTCAGACCCGAGAAGAGCAAACTCCAGACGATCCCCGGGCAGCTGAACGTCACCATCGAATGCGTCCCGCCGGACTACTCAAGTATGCTCTCCGTTCCGCGCGCAGCGCAGTGGTCAGACGATACACATCGATCTTAGTTTAGTTACTATAGTAACACACTCATTTTCTACTCTAGATATCTGTAGAACATCCGAGTACTTTAATCATCTACATAATCGCTTTACAGTCAATCACATAACGTAACCAAAGTAAACAAGTGGAAAAAGTCGAAATAACATCCGGAGCTTTAATTTTTTTCCCTAAATACATTGTAATGGCATCAAATGTATTAATTATACAGGTACGGTAATGTTTTAGGTCTTACTTAAAAAGTTATTCTCTGATAGCATATTAAGGCTAACAATCATAATATATAACCTCACTGTCAATCATTGATTATCTTTTGCGGCACTGACTTGCTGAAAGCCTCCGTTTATTCACATTTTGTGTGAAAACGTAAAGATTAGCAGGCGTGTAATTCTTCATGAATGAATGACTGAATGAAACACTTGATGAATGTAAAGAAAAGCTGACCGGAAGCAGTAAAGGAAAGCAGGAGGTAAGATGTTGGCTCCTCTAACCCGACGTCCTCCCCCGCCCCTCAGACACCGTCACGTCCTCCTACATTCCCGTCAAGCCCTTCGAGGACGCCTGCGACCGAGTGTCGGTGGAGGTCGAGGAGTTTCTCCCCGAGGAGGCCAAGTACAACTACCCCTTCACCACCTACAAGAACCAGCTCTACGTCTACCCCCTGCAGCTCAAGTACGACAACCAGAAGACCTTCACCAAGGTGCGTGACTCTGAAATGAAAGTGGAACTGCGTGAAAGTGAGGACTCACGCTGGTTTGTGTCACTGACCTCTCCTCACCGTTTCCTCCACATCAGGCCAGAAACATTGCAGTCGGCATCCAGTTCCGAGATTCAGATGACGAAGGGACGAGCCCTCTGAAGGTGAGTTTACTGGCACAGACCACGACAAACGTATGATCGGTTGATGTGACATTACAGCTTAACTCTCTAAGACACATTCAGAAATGGAGGATTAAAACATTAAAACATTTTTAACTGGTGTTAAAAATCTACTTTTTTTTATGAATTTATTGTCCATTTAAAAAAAATAAAAGAAACATCTGAATGTTCCTATGCAACACAAAGCGAGTGGAAAGTGGAAAGCAGACCATAAAAACATTGTATTACACTAAATATAGTTAAAATCTCCTTTAATTCGGCAGAATTTTCTCACTGTTTCAATTTAGAAGCTTTAACAATCATATTGTTTCATCCTGGTGTTATTGTCCTGTTTTCAAAAGAGAAGTCATGTGTTTTTGATTTATCAAGGTTAGTTTTAGAAACACGAGAAAGCTGAACGTGACCATATATGGATGCCTTATGAAGGGTTGAATGGTGTCCCACAGGGTTCTGTCCTGGGTCCAATACGGTTTTTACTGTATTTCTTGCCTCTGGGTTCGATGATTAGCCGTTTCAGTTTGATCATGTGTCTCATGAATAAGCTGATGTGAAAGGTGCAATATAATACATTTTACTCATTTAAATCGATGGTTCCAAACCTCGGGGGGCAACGAAGGGAAGTCTTGAGGCTTTTTCTGCTCCGAGGATGTCGAATTAGATTCTCGCATGTCAAATGAACCCATGATGGGACTCCTGCTAGAGCCGAGAGGAGAGTTGGGGAAACTGTCCACTGCCTTTGAGAGGGTGGTTTTTCCACTTGTTTGTCTTCACTGTGAATTCTGGAGGTCGGAGAGAAGTTTACGGCCTTTATCGCAGGGGGCCACTTCCTGAAAGCAAGCAGATGGACGTCTGCTCTGTGATTGGCTGATCTTTGCCTCAGGCTGGACTCAATATGTCGGTGTCTTAATAAAAACCTTGAATCCAATGATACAGAAGAATTACTCATATAAATCTTCTTTTTTTAATTGAGTCGGGTTATTCTTCCAACACATGAATCCTGTAGTGATGAACTGAGGACGAGACACAAACTGCTTATTACTGCTCGTGGTAGAAAGTAATGAATGGTCACTCCCCCCCCGGCCACACACGTCAAATATCTGTGGTTGGAAATAGTCACCACAGCCCCGCCGATTATTTTTCTCCTCACTTTTCCAGAGCGAGGTGGTAAAACAGGAATTTGTCGTTCTTTCGCCGCCACAACGTTCGCAGCCGCTGCTCTGGATTAAGTGAATCCAGACGGACGCGGCCGGCGAGCGGTTGGGCATATCGCATCTGCGCAGAGATCGGGGCGAGTCTCCGGCAATTTGTCGCGCGGCGTTTTAAAGCGACAGACGGAAAGTTGCACTACAAACGGCGGAGCCAGCAGCGCACGACCCCGGGAGATGTTAATCGGCGGAAGCAGGGGAAGATCCTGAGATCAGAGAGAAGGGAGAGTTCACGTGATGCTTGAAAGAAACAGACGGGCTGCCGTTACTGCAGTCACAATGATAAATACTTGGACGTTGAGCATCTGTTAGAAGGGAATTTTGGATAGTAGCATCAGTTTGCTGTAAGGCCTTCACACTTTACCTGGTTTGAATGGACAGTCTGCAAATCTATTGACTTACAGATCTGACTTGAGCAGAAGGCGCCTCCGGGAAACGGCTGACATTCAGTACGTTTTACTTCAAAGGCGTCATTTTCCTTTAATTTACGGGAGGTCGGCCTGAAAAGTGAAGATTGAACAGATTCAACATCTTTCAGATTAAATAAGTGACTAAAAAAACAAAACAAGTCATTGTACAGTTAGAGATGAGTTTGAGCCATAAATAACCCGCAGACCTGCTGAGTCGTGAGTTCCTATGAGACGCCGCTATCGGTCTGTACCAGGAGGAGGCGTGTGCCAACAGGCTCCGTCAGTCAGATAAAACTCACCGCAGCTCCTCCGCCCTCATCCCCCCCCCCCCCAGGTAATCTGGACCCCCATCGGCTCTTTGTCTTGCACCTTGTCGGCTGCACGTCTGTAGCCATTTTCTCACAGAGCCACTTCCTTTCCTCCTCAGACAAATCTCTCTCTCTCTCTCTTTTTTTTTTTTTTTTCTTTTCGTCTGATTGTGACTCCCGTCGGTCTCGGCTTCTGGCTCCAGAGCTGCGTCCTTCCTCTGGCCGGATCTGCTCATTATCGCTCATTACAGGCGACTACGTTCGTTAACGTCCTCATTAGAGCACAAAGCCATGAGAACAGGTCGAGACGTTCACCTTCCACTCCGTCGAATCTCATTTCAAACATCCCAACCGGCTCTGCAAATGAAAAATGGCTCTGCAAAAGTTGGCGTGTTCTTTGTTTTTTGTCTGTCAGGTGTCAGGATGAGAGAGACTTTCTATTTGGCTTCATTATTTCCAGTCTTCCACCTGAATTGAACAGACAGACGATGCCCGACACATTTATCAGTGCTGATATCAGTCTATTTATTTTATAAAGCACCTTTCAGATAATACAGTGCAACTTAATGTGCTTCACAGATGATTGACAAATCACATGCAAAGGAAAAACATTAACAAGCATTCAAATTGATCCACCCAGACAACACACACGTACACTATTTGTGTACTATTTGTATAAGTGTTTTACTTACTAAATACATTGAAGGACAAAAACAGTAAAATAAAGGAAATAAAAAACAAAAGTCTTAAGAATAATTCATCAAACTTCCATGTAATAATATGAACAAAATGTTAAAGGGGTCATATTCTGCAAAATTCACTTTCCAATGGTTTTCCAACAGTAATAATCGTCTCCATACCTGGAATGACGCCACAGACGAGAAGAAAGTTTGTCAACTCTCCTCTTTGCATGTTTAAAGAAATTTTTTAAACCGTGTTGCTCCAGCGAGCCAATCAGAAACCAAACCCTATATAGTGTCATGTAATCCCAATCAAGGTAGGCCCTCCCTCTGACCCTCCCACAATCGGGCAGCTCAGCTCTATTGTTTACAAAATTAAAAAAATCTTAGAATGCAACGTGTCAATTTGTTACTCACAACAGGGTTTCAAAACATTTTAGAATTTCTTTTAATTGGGCTCAACTGGCAGACTAATGATCACAGGTGTCTGAGATGGATTCCAGCGATCTAAAGAGTCCTGAGACGTAACACCATCCATGAGTTTAACTGAAAAACAACACTTATGACACAACAATTTGCTTCGTAATTTTGAACTCGGTGTATTTTGTCTTTGTCGCATGTAAGCTCCGGCTACTTTTTTCCTTAAATGTTTTTTTAAAAAGATTTTTTGGGGGAAACATACAAAATTAAATACTATAAACATATATAAATACAATATAAAGCTCCATCCCTGCTGCAGTGTTACTGCACCATTCATTCATCCAACATTTTAGAAGAATGACATACTGTACACAAACAAACACTTCATTTGGGTAAAAAACAAAGTAGGATATTTGAGAGAGAAAAAAAGATGATAAAAGAGAAGTAGCATAAACAAATAGACAAAAAAGGCAGTAGAGATGCAGGTAGTTATATGGGTCATTATCGCAATATCTGTAGCATCCATTTTTCAAATTAAGAGGATGCCATGCAGCAAAACCTTTCTCAGCATGTCCTTTAAGCTACTTTGATGACTTTTTTTTTTTGTAAAGCTCTTAAACTCATTTAGCAAAAGAGTTTCTTTATGGAGACTTACTGTTTCTACCAAAACACGTCTGCATCTCATGTTGGTGTGATCACATATTATAACCAGAAACCAGTCAAACCATGACGTGAGACGGCTGAGCCCCTCGTTATCCTCAAGGAGCTGCGTCTATCAATTCCCTTGCCTTGAAGCCCCTCCTGGTTCAGAGGTGGAGATCGTCTGGACTCACCCCGGTGGTGTCGGTGATTGCCGACTCCAAACCTGACTGATGTGGTCGCTTCGTTGTCTTTCAGTGCATCTACGGCAAGCCGGGAGACTCCCTCTTCACCGGCAGCAGCTACGCCGCCGTGCTGCACCACAACCAGAGCCCAGAGTTCTACGACGAGGTGGGATCAGGGTCCGAGCTGGACCTCCACACCCCACAATTCATGTTAGAGACACTGACGACGAGGAAAACTCCTCAACACAACAAAATTCCTCAGCAGCGCTGTGATAATCCCATAAATCTGTCTCAGGGTGGGGCTGTGATCTCACACACAGTTGAAGCAGTCGAGGTGCGTTGGGGACACTGCTGAGGCAGAGGGGGTCCATATGGCCGTGATACGAGACGGATTAGGATCTTAAAGTGCACACACACATTCATGCTCTGTGGGATTTACCTCCACATGCTTCAGCCTTCACATCCTTAACATTTCATATCTGCTTCACAATGAGCTGTGTTCCACTCAGCCAACAGAGAATCAGACTGATTCATACTTGTGTCATGACTGCATCTGCTAATTCCTCCAGGTTGTTTATTATGAGTGAAAGATGTGCTTGCTGCTGCCCCCTGCTGTATGAAGCATTCCTCAGACCTCAACCCAGATTATTATGTATTTTGTGTCTCCCATGTTTCTTTCTTTCTTTCTTTCTTTCTTTCATTGGCACAATATTTTAGTTTAATTATTTTTATTATATTTTCACATCAAAGTACAGCAGTTTAGATGTAGTTTGTTTCTCAACCATGTTGACAATTAGTTGCTGTACAAACCTTAAGAAAAATAAAATAACTGAATGCAAAACTGCATTCGTGCACCAACACACTTTGTATTGCATTATATTTACCAATGTATGCACAACAAAAAAGGAAAAACACACAACTAAAGTTCCAACTTATCTAAATATAATCTGCCCAAATTAAAGTTAGATGTTTTTAATATATGTGAATATATAAATGTTACTAGAATAAAAAAGTACGAGACTGTAACGATTTATTTACTTATTTGTTTATACACCCGTGTAATTATTTTTAATTGATTTGATCATTCACTTTTACATTTGCTTACTTACTTATTTATAAATGATTTTAGATCAAAAAGCTGTAAATCAGAGGTGCAGATAGTTTCAGTGAAATTCCTCAAAGCACTGATGCTCCATCAGACGTTTGAGCTGCAAATCGAAGGGTTAGCATCACATCTAATAAACAGGAAGTACTCAAACAATTCGAACATAATATTAAAGTGGTCCAACAAAACGTGCGGTGGGGTTTAGACTCTGAAAGCAATTTGTCGTCTGAAGCTCACGTCTCTTCCCGATGTGTGCAGGTGAAGATCGAGCTGCCGGTCCACGTCCACGAGAAGCACCACCTCCTCTTCACCTTCTACCACATCAGCTGCGAGTCCAGCAGCAAGGCCAGCAGCAAGAAGAGGGACGGGGTGGAGTCTCTGGGTGGGTCCGACCACAGGTCGTCTCTGTAGAGCCTGCAGAACATCACTGTGGAGACAAACACCTGCAGACACGCCTAATGATATAAGATGCTTTGGATCTCTAAATTATTTTATTATGAAATTATTCTTTTTTTGTGTGTGTGTGTGTGTGTGTGTGTGTGTGTAAAACCTTCATCTATCATATTTCTGGTCACTCACAGTTGGTATTTCGATGTAGGTACTCCTCAGTTTGTTGTAGCTTCAGGCTGCATCTTGACCGATAGCTTCTGCTTTAGTCTCTTCTATTTCACACATAACTGTGATTTTTGTACCCCATGTGTTGAGTCTTTGTACGTCACAGCTGGCCGAACCTGGGAAAAGTCCTGAATGCCTTTCAGTAGAGAGACGGAGCTGCTGTTTCTGTAAAAAAAAAAAACGACGCGCTCGCGAAATTTTAAGAAAACATGGTTAAAGGTCTGAACAGATGATCTTTCCTTTTTATTTAACACTGAAATTAAACAAACTGCTTGAATAAATTCTAATTTTATCCACACTTTGGAAAGTTCTGGAGACGTTTAGCCAACAATTCACCGGATCTGATATCTTTTGCTTTTGTTTCAAGCAGGTTTTGTTGGGTTCTCTTGTGCAGTGTATCGCAGCAGTATGATGGTGAACCGTGTTTACCGCCCTCTAGTGGCCACAGGATTGACGACGGTGCTTTTGTTTCAGTGGGTTACTGCTGGATGCCCCTGCTGAAGGACGGGAGGATGCAGTCGCTGGAGCTGCAGATACCCGTGGCTGCCACCCTGCCCGCGGGGTATCTCTGTCAAGACACCAGGAAGGTAGAAAGAAAAGCTTTTTTACAACGAGACCCGAGTGCCGAGAAACACGAGCAGCTGAAACGATCACACGTTAGTCACTAACGGTTGCAGAGCTGCTGTCTCTCCACATCAAGTTGACCTTCATACTGATAAAGCTGATGAAGGGCTAGTATTGATTTTAGAGCATCTTCCTCCTCTTTACTCCAACTGCATTTATTTATGTTTTCAGAATGTTTTTATTGTTCATACTGTAATTACCATATTTCCTAGATTAAATTCATTATGAAGAGGGAGAAAACACGCTCAAGTCGCATTTATTATCTTATTGCTGTGTCATCACATTTGCTGTCGGTCAGACACAGTAGTAAAGGAGGATTTCTGGTGGTGCTACAGCAGCACTAGAGTCCCACATGGTGTGTACCAAATTATCCAAATCCTGAGTGATGAAAATGAACCGTACACTCTTAGAGGCTTTATGATTTCACTTTTTTACTTTAAGTCTTTAAACTCAAGAAAAGAGTTCAGAATAAGGAATAAAGCTCCCTACCGTGAAACCACTAATAAAGTATTGATAGCATTTTGCACCTTAAAATTCTTAGATATATGCTAAAAACATTAAACATAAAAGTCTTCCCACCTCTATTCAACATTTCTTTTAAATAAAAAAAAATAAAAAATATATATATATATACTTTAAGGGCACTGAGTGTCTTTGAAAGAGTTAATGTGAGAACTAATGTTAAATCCAGATGCGTTTAATTTTTGGGAGTCATATTATGGGATTGACTTAGTGATTATTTGAAATTGTAGAATTCTGAGTTTCAAAATAAAGATTGAAAAGTAAAATAATTAAGGATTACAATGTAAAATGACTGACGTGAATAGTTCAGAGTAAATTTTTGTTAAGTTTTCATTTTTTTACCCTCTGTGTTACTGATATTCTTTGTTAGTTTATGGATGGTATAGCTCGGTTTGGTAGACCGGTCGTCTCCCAATCGGAAGGTTGCAGGTTCAATTCCCATCTCTGCCTGCCCACATGCCGAAGTGTCCTTGGGCAAGACACTGAACCCCAAAACTTGAATGGCTGAATGTGATGAGCTATGTAAAGCGCTCTATAAGTTAGTCCATTTCATTGTACAGGATAGACATAAATAAGCCTATTCCTTTTCGGTTACAGAGCTTGTTAAAAAAGAAAAAACAATTAAAATGTACAATAATTCTTTGTGAACTGAATGCACACAATTCCAATTTCTTATTGTAGATTGAAACAGAAATAAACCATTCATCAAGTTGCACATATAAATATGTGTTGATCACAAAGAACTACAAAAGGAAAGGTGCAGCTTGTCGTCCCAAAAATACGATACTCTGTGTAAATAAGTGTTTTCCTTATTTGTAAAGTCGTTAAGAGTGACCGTCTCTCTTTCCTCCGTCAGTCTCATCCAGACATCAAGTGGGTTGAAAACGCCAAGACTCTGTTCAAAGTGAGGACTCGCGTGGCGTCGACCATCTACCCTCAGGACCTTCATCTCCACAAGTTCTTCCAGCACTGCCAGACGATGAAGACGACGTCTGAAGGCAACCAGGCAACCGAGCTCGTCAAGTACCTGAAGGCAAGTCTCCGCGTCTCGTTCCCGCCCCTTCGCTTCCCATTCCCGTGGCTGACGTCCTCGCCGTGTCCCACAGTGCCTGCACGCCATGGAGACTCAGGTCATCATCACCTTCCTCCCGACGGTCCTGATGCAGCTGTTCGAGGTGCTCGCCGCGGCCACAAAGGAAGCCCACGAGATCGCCGTCAACTCCCTGCGGTCAGTCCCCCACCCCCGTCCGCTCGCCGCCGCCAACATTCATGGTGTTTACAGAGAGTGACTGATCCCTCTGCTCCCGCAGCGTCATCATACACATCGTCTCCCGATGTCACGAGGAAGGGCTGGAGAATTACCTGCGCTCCTTCGTCAAGGTAGTGACACAGCAGCACGCAGAGGAAAATACAGTTAATATAGTTTCAAATGATGTTGACTTCAAGGGAAATACATTGCAGGAGAGATTCTCTGCATTTTATAATAATTAAGTTGAGAATAAAGGGAACAATATCAAAAATCTGATATTAAAGTATGAGAATGATCCAGAAGAAAGCAGGAATGTAAATCAAAATATAAATCATCACTGTTGGAGCACTTTTTAAAAAAGCTCAAGCTTCTCAAAATTTGTAACGGCAGATCTATTTCTCCTTTCTTATATAATGAATAATAGAGTTTCAATAAGCTGATAAACAAATTGGTACTCTTCTTCCTTTATGCAGCATTTATGCTCGTATTTTCTTCACATTTAGCAAAATTTAAAAAACTG
Organism: Lipophrys pholis; assembly: GCF_963383615.2. Taxonomy (NCBI): domain Eukaryota; kingdom Metazoa; phylum Chordata; class Actinopteri; order Blenniiformes; family Blenniidae; genus Lipophrys; species Lipophrys pholis. The sequence goes on along the minus strand of NC_137646.1, from coordinate 12,982,082 downwards.
TTCCCATTAGTTTCAGACTGAGGGAAATCTTTTGCTTCTACAACTACTTTTTTCAGCTTCTTTTTCTTAGAAAAACTTAATTTGCTCACCCAATTGTGAAAAAATATGATAATGTTTGAGTTAATTATGATGAAGAGAATAAACTATTTATCTGGTTTAAATGATTAAATTCAGTATAAACAGATAGTTATGGTCAAACTGTAAATAATAGAATAAAAATAAAGGGTTTGGTTCAAAATCAAATGTTCAGAATAAGAATGAAAAAGATGAATTATCCAATTTAAATTGCAGTGTTGAATAGAAATCCACACTGGATGTCAATAATAGAATATACACAGTGAAAAAACTGTTAAGAATGGTAAAAAAAAAAAAACAACAACTCTGACTTCACAGTGAAAACGTCTACATTTCTGAATTTGTTCTGAATCAATAAAAGCAACAAGAACGTTTTCAACAGAAACAAAGTTCAACACTTTGTGCCCAACAAATCGACTTTATTCAGCAGACTTTCTCACTGTCATGTTTATTTTTGATTGAATGAGGCTCTTGTAATACACTTTGAAGTAAAATATAGAAATAATGTGATTTAATTTGCATGTGAAAAGGACTATCTGGGAAGATTTATTTCCCTTTAAAACCACCATTAAAGTGATATGAGTTAAAGTTATGAGTCCTTATAGTGTTAACAGTTTGCACTAATTCTTTTTTACTGTATTTTACTGTGAAGTGATGAATTGAAAGAATTTTTGGAGAATAAAGGTATAAAAGCAACCTCCATCATTTACCCGTTTTCCTCAAAAGACCTGGACACGCCTTCATAGTTCTTGTGTCTCACTTCCATAAAACGTGTGTTCTGTCCTCTCAGTACGTGTTTGTGACCAACAATCCTGCGTCGGGAAGCTCGGTGACGACTCACGAGCTGCTGGCCACCTCGGTGACGGCCGTCCTCAAGCAAACTGCGGATTTCAACACCAGCAACAAGCTGCTCAAGGTGTGTAGTTCCAGCTGTGACCAGCAGGTGGCACAGCGCTTCACAAAAACATGCCAGTACTGTACAGCCATCCACAGTACATTGTGGCCACTTTCCTCAGCACAAGTGTGCTTTATTAACTTTAAATTATTTTTTTTTTGTAGTACTCCTGGTTCTTCTTTGAAACGATGGCTAAGTCCATGGCTCAGTACCTGCAGGAAGGAAACCGCATAAAGGTTGGTGTCGGGTTCACATTGCCAGCAGGTTTCTTCTGCTTCGGAGTTTCATGGTTGATGTTTCTGTTGGTCAAGATGCCGCGGGCCCAGCGCTTCCCCGACAGCTTCCACCAGGCGCTCCAGTCCCTGGTTCTGTCCATCATGCCGCACATCACCATCCGGCACATGGAGATCCCCGAGGAGGCTCGCTGCATCAACCTCAGCCTGGCCAATCTCATCAAGGTCCCACGCCGCTTGTGTTTAACTCAACGCAAACATCACAGATCCAATCACCTGGTCTATACCTCCTATAAACATGATTTAAATATACCGTGTGTATAATCTACTCCTGTACAATTAAACATGATTCCCTCTTTGGATCATCCATCCATACTGTGGGAGGAAACCTGGAGAAAAGTCACTCATGCTTACACTTGATTAACTGGCTGTATATTATATCATGTTATGTTATGTTATGTTATGTTATGTTATTTTATGTTATGTTTAATTAACTAAAAACTAAAGTATCTCAAGATTTTTTGTTTTGACTTATGGGTCATGAAAATGAAAATTCTATCTGTTCAAAGCGTGTAGTATAGTAAATAAAAATTAGCGAGAAAAGGGGCCGATCATATAAAAATGTCAAACTTATGAATTCCGCTCTCGGGACGCGTCTAATTAAACTTTAATGGTTTGAAATCAGTTTTTTCTGTAAAGCTCTTGCACTCATTTACCAGAAGAATTTGTCTTCAAGCGAACTTCCCAAATTAGTTTCGTATTGCGTGTTTGCGTCTTGCATTAGGTGTGTTCACATATCGTGAGCGGAAACCCGACAGATTTACTTGGTGAGACTTTCTCCTTCAGTCTTTCTCTTGTAATTTCTTCAAAGCTCTTTCTTCCTCTTCCATAGTTACTCCACACATGAACAATATGTCCTCAATTTGTATTTCATTAAATACAGTCATTAAAAGCTCTAATCCAGTGATTCACCCAAACATCAGTGAGGCAAACATTCCCATGAGTGCTGTTATTATTTAACATGCAATAATAATAAGAGACTTATCTCAGGGAGAACTACATTGGTATTTTCACTGGAGTAAATCAAGTTAAATCGGGATTTTTAACACAAATATCTAAACCTTTTGAAGAAACTGTGTGTTTTCTGTGTCCTCAGAGGTGCCTGACCGTCATGAACAGAGGCTTCGGCTTCAGCCTGATCAACCACTACATGTGTCACTTCAGCCTCAAAGACCCGAAGGTACGGCCACATCCTGTAACGGCACACTTCTCATCCCGACTGCGTCTTGTTTGTTTGGATTGTAATGCTTTCCAGTTTTACTGCGTGGGCCCTGTGTACTTGCTTTTATTCAGGCTGATTGAAGTATTTACCTTGGTGGGAGCCGTTGCTGTTTTCTGTTTCTGGATGTGTAAGCAGGTTATTTGACTAACAAAACAGCAGACGCCCTCACGCACGCTCCTGCGGATCTTTTTTTTATGTTTTTGTTGTTGTGTCACAGGTGCTGAGTGAGATGAAATTTGACTTTCTGATGGCGGTTTGTAATCACGAGCACTTCATACCGCTCAACCTGCCCATGGCGTTTGGCCGCACCAAACTGCAAAGAGTGCAAGGTGAGAATCCACCGTCATGTTTCACTGAATATTACCTGAGCTGGCAACAAGAGGACATGCGAACGTCGCCTCTGCGGTGCAGATGTGGACATTAATATGCTGTGAAAGTCATAGATGCATAAAAATCGGACTTAAATTGATTTAAAGCGACGACACATTTTGAGCGGCTGAACTCTGAGAACGTATTAAAAGACTACTTAACAACCTGAGCTACTGGTGGCTGTACTCTTCGGTCCCAAAACGACAAACAATGGCAATAATTGGAGTTTTCACAGTTTTTGGAGAGAGATGAAGAGGATAAACGAGCGTCAGATTTTAAATTAATAAGAACTTGTGAACACATGACATGTTTAATGACATAAGCAGCCTTCGATGAAGCCGACACTCGCCTATACTTAATTCTAAAAGCTGTTTATTTAACTGCCTCACACCAAAAGTCTAAAAACCGCTCAGGTAGTATTTATGATACGCACTCCAACAAACAGGAGAACACTCGTCACAGCATCTCTTTACTTTTTCCACTTTCTCCCTCCAACTGGTGTTTAAGTTTTAAGTCTCTGAAGTTTTCAAGCGGTTTGCTTGTGTTGTAATGAAAATAAATGATATAAACGCCTATAAGAGTGAAGAGGATCACAATCCAGCTGCAACCTGCTGAGTTTACCTCCTCAGATTGTGAACATGAGCAGCCCGAGTGGATTTATTTTTCCATTTACACAGACTTCATAGTGGCTTTTTTTTGTTTTCAGAAGTCGAGTTAAAGTGTTCAACTTATTTGCTATTGTGTCAGGATATAGTTTGTAAAAATTTGGATTCATGCAAAACACAGATTCTTATGTCGTTGTGTTGATATTGACGTTGTCGGGCCGTTTGACTCGAGTTTTGAGATGCAGCTCGGCTCATTGGTCTGCACCTTCCCTCCAAACTAACTGAATAGCCTTATAACCACTGACTAGCTCTCACATGACCCCCCCCCCCCCCCCCCCACACACACACACACCCCTCACACCCCCCATTAACGTCCACACATGAACCCTGTTTTTGTAACTTTTGCATTTCTTTATGTGTCACTTGATCATTGATCACGTTATGTGCACTTTCTCATTCGTCCAGACAATCATGTTACATTTGTTCCTTCATGTTTACACATTGAAATCAAAACTTCCTGACAAAGCTTTCCTTACATGAATAACGCTCGTGACAAGTTTTCGAAATGCCTTTCGTTGAGTCGCATTCAAACTGTGCAAATAATACATGAAGGCCATCATTTAAAGAAATACAGTGAGAGAAATCTCAGATTTGAAGACTTCTCAAGGTAGAAATGGTGGAATGTGTTTGTATGTAAATGACACGAGACACGAGAGTTTGTATTGTTGAAGCATCCTGAGACAACAGAAATACCTGCATGGACTGTTTCCATTATTTTCTCCCGAGTTGTCTTTATTTTCACTCCACCCCTCTTTGTGTTTGTGTTGTTTTTGTTGTCGTTGTGTTTTTTTTTGTTTTTGTTTTTTGTTTCTGTGCGTGTGGTCAGATTTTATTCCGTATGCGACGGAGCTTTTTGGGCCTGTAGGTAGGTGATGCTCACCGCACCAGACTTGCCACATCGACGCCATCGCGTTGCCGATCTGCACTAACCCGCCCGCCGTCACCCCCACCCCCCCACTCAGACTGGTTGCTAATGCTGGGCTCCTGTCTTCATGTGCCTGCCGGTGGGGGGGGGTCGTAGAGGATAGGAGCTTTTCTGTTATTGGAATCAACTGACCCTCTTTCCTTTCCTCCACACTTCTAAGCAGTAGTTAGAAATCATTGTTCTTTCTCTCCGTTTCTCTGCCTGTCTGCTTGTAGAGAAACGCCTGCAAGGGGGTTCATTACACCACATCTCTCATGTCTCAGCGGGACGTCGCTCTGGTTCCTATAGATTCATTGCTCTTTTTCTTTTTCTACGACGGGGAGAAAAAAAAAAAAAAAAAACTTCCAGCATTGCAAGTTCTTCCTGGTCGATCTGCAACACGTCCAGAGACACTTGAAATCTTCCTTGCTGTGTTTGTGTTTGTGTTTGTGTTTGTGTTTGTGTTTGTGTTTGTGTGTGTGTGTGTGTGTGTGTGTGTGTGTGTGTGTGTGTGTGTGTGTGTGTGTGTGTGTGTGTGTGTGTGTGTGTGTGTGTGTGTGTGTGTGTGTGTGTGTGTGTGTGTGTGTGTGTGTGTGTGTGTGTGTGTGTGTGTGTGTGTGTGTGTGTGTGTGTGTGTGTGTGTGTGTGTGTGTGTGTGTGTGTGTGTGTGTGTGTGGTCTGAATGAGCGTATTCTGCTCTTCTGTTGCCATTTTTTCCGCACATTGTTTTGCAGTGTTGCACCTTCTGTGACTGGATCCATCTTGGTTTGCTTTTTCTGAACTGTGCAAGTGATTTAATGTGTGTGTGTTTTGCTGCTTATTTGTTTTTAATGCAGAGTACATTTTCATTTTTATTTTGAGAGGCGCAATACAGATTAATCCTGGCGTGTTAAAAGTCATCAACAAAGTGCTTTGATGTTTAGTCCAAAGATAATCCATCAAACGTTGAAACTAATACGTTCTATTGTTTTAAAGTTCATTTTAAATGTGATACCAGTAGATTTGAAGAAGTCCAAAAAACATGTGAAATGTGAAAATACAGTAAAATAGGTTTGAATTCAAGTTGCATGAGATCAGGTCAACATGCAATAATGTTGAGTTGATGGAGTTGATTTATTGTTCCTTCAGATTTGTTCTTCCAATTCAGTCATTTGGTTCAAATCTTTAGTTAATTTGTCAAGATAAATCACACTTTTCATTCATGTTTAAAGTTATTATATTATAAATGTGTAGAACATGAACATACAGAGCATAAGAACATCATTTATTGCGGTTCAGTGAGTCTTTTGTGTTGTATATTACCTTGTCTTGCGCGATACTGATATCGTGGTGACAATAACTGCAACATTTTGTGCCGTTCTGGTCAATATCAACCAATGAAGTAGTTTGAAAATACTCTTTCATCATAAAATTGTAGAGAACCGGACCCGACGGAACAGTATATAGTGAATTTAACCATGTTGTGATATCAAGATGAGCGTACGTTTCACAGAAGGCTGACCTGAGGTTGCTTCCATGCACTGCACATTCATGCTATTGCAACATGTGAAATCTTTACATATTGCATGTCCACCTGATATTGTGCCGCCCTCACTAGGAACACAAAACCACAGAAATCAAAGAGAATCTATAAAATGTAAGGAGAAAGAAGAGAACCAGAAAAAAAAAACTGATGGCTCAGATATGATCAGAAGAGCAAAGCACAAAGACTTGAACATCGTCTGCATAATTAGTATTGTAATACTTTACCTCATATTGTCCAGATCTAATTTAGACCTGCCTGCAGTCCACATGTGTCGCTGATATTTGACATTTAATGCAACAAAAAAAAAAAAAGAATAGATACCGAATTAGAAAGTGAGCAGCAGACTGATGAAGCTGGAAAATATCAGCTATCGTCTCACTTCTAAGTTAAGGACAATTGATATCAGATCGGACATCCACAGGATTTGAGTTCATGGTTTTGAGACTGTCTGGAGTATCTCCTCCCGCAGGCAGCAGGAGGAGCAAAGTGAGGGATCAGGGGGAAAACGTTTCCCCACAACATTTTCCTTTCTTTGTTTGAGCAGAAGGAAAATGAGGTAAAGCTAAAACTGCAAATAACAGACATAAAGATGTAAAGACTCAGATTAAAAGCACACGTTTAATCCACTTGGAGCTGAATGTCCCTTTATTTATTTTTTTTTAGGTCAGTTGTAGTTAGATTCCTTTCTGCTTGTGCGTGGGGTGCTGGCTTTGGGGAAATAACAGTACGGTTAAATAAGCGTGAATGACTTCAGCTGACGCACTGATGTTTCCCGTCACAGAGCAGAGTCTGGAGTTCAGCTTGACGGAGGATTACTGCAGGAACCACTTCCTGGTGGGGCTGCTGCTGAGGGAGGTGGCCGAGGCCTTGCAGCAAGGCCCCGAGGTCAGGCAGCTGGCCGTGAGCGTGCTCAAGAACCTCCTCATCAAGCACGCCATGGACGACCGCTACATGGCGTACAAGGTGAGCTGCGGGGAAGACCCGTCTGGGTGCGGAGACGGGGAAGTGACACCATGCCATTATTTATGACCGATGGTAACTTTGCAGGACACACGACCTGTTTATAAGAGACAGATTTCAGATGAAATCAATGTTTCAGTTCTTTTCAGAGAAAAAGCTGAAAATTCAAAGAGTTGTCACGTGAAGTGTGTTTAATATTGTCTATTATAGAGGTTCTATTATGAAAAAAATTCGCTTTGTAATGGTTTTCCAGCAATAATATGCGTCCCCATACCTGGAATGACGCTCCAGAAGTGAAGAAAGTCTGTCATCAGAAATCCCTGTGACTCCTCCCACAATTAGGCAGCTCTGCTCTGGCACATGGCACCACGAGAGGAAGTACTTCCTCCTCTTCCAGAGATGGGCATGTGTGGGCGGAGCCAGTCCAGTTCACACAGACACAGCAGATTGTGAATGCAGCTCTTATGATCCAATATTGAAATGGAGGGAAATCAATAAAAAGCTGGATTTGGGGCAATAAACTTTGAATACAATGTTTTTGGACCAACGAGACCATGTGGAAGTGTTGAAAAGCTGCATAATAGGAACCCTTTAACACAAAGCAAATGATATCACAGGTCCACGTTCACCTTCCGAGAGTATTTTAAAGGGCAGGTTCACTAAAACCTGGTTTGTGATACAAACATGTTATATGCTCTTCTTCTTCCTCTTTTTTTTCCTCCTCCTCTTCCTATAAATAATCTAATTTGCAACCTGCACTTTATTGACACACAAAACGGTTGATGTTGTTTGTGATGCAAATCATCAAATGTTTTCACTCTGAATCAGTCAATTCATTCATTCGTTGAGTTATTTGCTTGGGGTGTATTTTACTGCCTCTCTAATAACGTCTTTTGCTGCTCAATATCAATATCCCAATCGGTATCGCCCTTGTTCCTGTTTCAGAACCAACAGGCCAGGATCTGTTTGCTGTACATGCCACTTTACGAGCTGCTCTACCAGAACCTGAAGCAGCTATCGGCTCAGCCCTACACCTCCAGCCCCGGGCTCGGCCTCAATGTGAGTCCTGTCAATGAACTCGTTTTTGTTTTTTTTCCCAACGTGGTGAAAAGTATGAACTGAACGTGGGAGGAGGTAGGAACACTGTCTACCTTTGCAAATAATTGGAGGCTAATGATCTCCCCACACACTTACTTGCTGCCTTTTTGAGGCTGTTGAGCAGCTTTTGTACTTTGTTTTAATAATGTCACTTTATATATTTAGCTCCTTGATTTTCAACTAGGAAGGAATAAGATTTGCCACTTGTTTGTGTTGTTGTTTGTTCCCTTTTGCTGATGTGTGATACTGCTGTGCCGACACGCGTGTGAATGTCCCAACTCCCTGATTTTGTAAGAATTCTTGCTGTGGGTGAGTCAGAGATTGCGACATAAAGCAATGCACAGTCAGATGTAGATCACAGGTTTCCCTGGAGCCATATGTTGCTCTTTGGCCCTTCCCTTTCTAAGAAAAATGATAAAACCACTAAAATTGGCTGAAAATGTAATGAGATCTTTCCACCCTAAATTGTAATTGAAACTTGATCCAAATTTTTTTGTAAATATATAAAAACTTTACATGAAACCTTTCAAGCTGTGTCAGCCCTTATTTTGAAGGTGAACGTGTTTTGCGGCTCCACTTTAATTTGATTTGGTGGAGGGTTGATTAAGACGGCTCTTTTGGTCATAAAGGTCACAGACCTAATCCAAAAACATGCCGGTCGAAATAAAACGTGTGAAACCTGATGGTTCGTATTTATTCCAGCCATTACTTCGAAGTACAACATACTTATGGCATGTTCACCTGCAGCACTCGTGTAAACAAACATTCGATCACGCTGTGATTCTTAATTAGCCATTTCGAGTTGTACAAGTGTTTTTCTCTGTCCAGGGCTCCAGAGACGACCTGATATCGACGGGATCCACGGACGGCAGGAGAATCAGCACGATGATGGATCGAGACCACGGTGAGCTCAACCTGCCGCACGTTACTCTCCGTTCGTGCTCCCGAGCGCCGCGGCCGCCTGGAGCCTCATGTCGCTGCAGCGCTTCTGCTTCTCCATCCATTAGCAGTCTTTTCTTATCCGACACATTACTGACCCTTCATTTTCCTAAATCGATCTGAATTTCACTGCATCGCTGTCTCAAGTGATGATGTTGGGCTTTCCGGTTCACTGACAGGTGTTGCAAGTTCTTCAGTAACTTGCTTCATGCGATGTCATCGACACAACCTGAACGACACCGTCTATCTGGACACCATTTACTACACGAGATAATTCCTTTAGAACTGCTGAAGCTGCTCTGACTCAGCCTTGCATCGGGAGCAGAGAGCGGACGCCCGTTTCAGCCTCTCCACATACAGACGCTGTCCTCGCCTTTATTGATAGCAATAGGAAATGAACTTCGAAACTGTTTTAGCACAATACAATCTCACAGATCCCCATAATCATCTACCTCAGAAGCAGAGCACCAGCGTGTGAAAAGATCCTGGGCTAATTCAACATGGGTTTGCTTGTCCTCTTTTTAGTTACTAAACTTCTGCTGTAATGCTTCTGGAACTAGTTCATACGCTTTATCTTTAACAAAAGTGACACTTTTAAGAGCGCTCCGGGCAGAACAAGCTCTCTGGGCCTTGCCTGTGACAAGACACTGTAACGTTAGAATGCTACGACCATCTTTTTCATCAAATTCCGGCAGAAGACGGGAGTTTTCGGCAACCTCACAACCAGTAGATCCACTTCCACCACTGGCCAACAATGACTTGCGTGCTTTCTTTTCCGTTTGCAGCTCCAACTTCAACTCTCCCCCTTTTCCACGGGCACCTCAGCCCTCGTTCTTTCCTTCTTAAACTGGAGCTGTAATGTCTCCTTCTATAATTGACATTTTGCCCTCTTTAAGATAAGATAAGATAAGATATCCCTTTATTTATCTCGCATGTGGAGAAATTTGCAGTGGTACAGCAGGATAGTACAGAGAAAGAAGCACACATAGCAGATAAAAATACAATATTAAAAAAAAATATGCACACGGTGCCTATAAGTGTGGACATGTACAGAATATGGGGGTGGATGTATTTTACATAGTAAATACATTCTTATAGATTATTATAGTTATAGCACCACTTCTTGCCACTTCAGCTGATGATATTAAATGACCGAGCGCCACCAAGAAACTCAGATTTTGGCTTTGTAATTTGAGTTAAAGCACTAGGAGATGGTCTTTTTAGGAAGTCAGAGACCAAAGTAGAATTACGCTCATTATTACGCTTTTGTTCACCTTCTTCATTTGAGACTCCTACTTACCTTCTAAGATCTGAGTTCCAGCTTTTCTCCCTGAGCCTGACAGATCCTGTTGTTTGCAGGTGTGCCGGTTCAGAACGGCCACGTAGTGAGGAGAGAGGACTCCAGAGGCTCTCTGTTTATGGAGCCAGGGACCCCGGACAGCATTGAGGTGAGCAAATTTCCCAGCTCATTGATTTTTACCTCGTCACACTTTGTGGATGAAAAAGCAGCTGACATATATATATATCTAATATGTAAAGGGACTGTACTTATATAATGCACATTCCCATCACTTCAGCAGTCTCATTTACACAATCTCTCACCAGTCTGACAATACAAGGTTCAGTATCAACACTTGCTAATTGATAATGAGATTATTTCCAACGCCTGGGATTACATGGAAACTGACGGTCAAGCCGTCTCCATCCGGAGGAATATGAGAACGGAAGCTAAAGCCATATTTAACGAAAAGCTTGGGGAGGGTTTATCTGGAACAGGTGTGGTTCTCTGGGCATTTCTACTGTGTAAATATAAACTGCGGTTCTCTGGGCATTTCTACTGTGTAAATATAAACTGTTTGAACAAGTTGTCAGAGGAAAAACTTACCCGACACTTGATCCTCAAAGACAACTCGAAAGAAATGAGCTGTCGACATCACTTCCAGTATGGCTCCTGTTGTTTGTCCGCTTTAAGATCCTAATCTGGAAAATCAATCTGCTGAATCAGCAGACATGAACACCCACTTTCAAAACATTGACTAAAACTACAGCAGCGTCAATAGAAAACGGTCCTGTTGTGGCTTGAACCGGCCCGACGTGATGTGATCTCACCTGCTGCTTCCTGTCAGGACTCTCCCTGCAGAGTTCTGAATCTTTTAAATGGTTTTTAAGACACTGAGATGATAGGGGATTACAATAATCTACTCTGAAAGTAACAAAAGCATGGATTCCTTTTTCAGTGTCACTCTGATTCAACACATTACTAATATTAGAAATATTACACAGATGGAAAAAAAAAAACAGTCCTGCAGACTTTTTCTAAAGTGGGAGTTGAAGGATGAGTTCAGGTCAAAAATAACTCATGTTCTTCACAATGGTGCTGGAGGTCAAAGTAGTATGGGACGCAAGAAATATGTTTAGTCCCATTTGGAAGGGTTGTGACTGAAAATTCATTTTTCTCCGATATGAGGTACAGTGAAGAAGACAGATAGAAATCTCATTTTGGGCTTAAATTGAAGCTCATAAGCTCACTTTTATATACAATTGAGACAGTGACATGTTCATTAAAGTGCTTGAAAATATGCTCTTTTGATGAGAACTTTTCAGGCGAACAGACAGTTTTTTGTCTTTTTTCTGTATGTTCAGGGTGATATTTAAAAAAAGAATCCCCCAAAATGTTATTTTGCTAGTTTCCCCCGTGTGTCAGGATACTCTGTGCAAAATGTCATAAATATATGACAATCTATGCAGTTGTACTACCTTGATATTTGCATTTCAATAATTTCACCAGAAAACTTTTCCCTGAAATGAGGTTTTCTGGCCGCCGAGACCAAAAGGCCCAGAGCGAACTGGAAATATTAGTGGATAAACGGTAGCAAAGAACATCCTGAGGGGCGGACCTGGCTCCCGGCCTGTAATACCATCCAGTGTTAATATCACCTTTTGATAATTTGTCGCTGAAGAGTTTCGGATCATTCATAATAACTTCACTAGATCAAATAAATGGACTTTAATATTCAGTGCAACATGTCAGTGAGGCCGATAAAGTTGTTGTGTATTGTGATAAAGAAGCGATTTCTATATAAAGTGAATGTCTTCCATGAATTAATTAGGGTTTTCCTTCATATTTCTAATCCTACCAATCTGGAATTTGCAAAGCATGCCTGCACAGTGCAAGAAAACACACTTTATGTTGGTACTTATGACACTAGATTGTAGCCCGAAAGTGGAAATGCTTTCCTATCCTTCCATTAAACCTTCACATCCATCGCTGCAGTGTGATGGGTTCAAGGATTTCTTAAAGAAAAGTTACTTTTTTCTATTTCTTTTGCACAACCTCGAGTTGAAAGGCCATGCAAAAGTGTAGCGTGACACACAAGAGTAAATTTCCCTTCCATTGAGTGTGTGTTTGTGTTTGTGTTTGTGTGTGTCCTGCTGGGCTGCAGCTGCAGAGACGCTGCTCCACCATGAGCTGCAGTCCCATGCCCCCCGTCGGCAGGCTGGGGCTCTATGAGATCCGAGGGCTGCTCTTCTGCTTCCTGCACATCGTCAAGACGCTGTCAGAAGGTCGGTGTTGATCCTCACTCCCCTCAGTCGCTGGATTATTTCGGGACGAGGCTTAAGCGCGTGTAAATGCGTTCCTCGTCCTGCGCAACCCCATCAAAACAAGGCGGTGTTTATTCTAACAACAAGCCTGCTTTCACAGACACGTTAACGGCTTACTGGAACAAGATCGGTCCTCAGGATATCATGAACTTCCTCAATCTGCTCGAGTGAGTCGCGTCTGCACAATGCTGTCTGCAACCTGCTGTGATGAAAGCAACATCACCTCTTATGCAAAACACCGTGACTTATCAGCCATGAACAGATACTTATCAGACTTGATGCAAAGTGTTGCGTTTACTCCCCTGCAGGACCTGCCTGGTCCAGTTTCGCTATGTGGGAAAGAGGAACATCGGCAGGTAAAGTACTCGCCATACGTGACAGCTGACTCGAGGCAGTGTCCTGGAGACGCCCGGGTACTTTGATTAATCATTACTTTATATCAACTTTACATGCGGGACCTTATCAGGCTGGGTTTTATTGTGTGAAAGTGCCCTTCAGCTCCTGGTCACACTATTTTTATTAATACAAAAACAGCCTGGATGTGTCTTAATTTCCCGTACCCGAGTGTTACGATTCTGCTTCAAATAGACCCACACATTGGATCATTTGAAAACACGCCGCCCAAGCATTAGTTGCATTTATTTACCTCGTTTGTGCCAAATAATGGAACATTTTCGGGACAAATAGTGTGGCCCATGTGAAATCTGCGTTGGCGCCACAAGCAGTGACTTCACAGCCTTGGTCATGGTTTTGGCATGATCACCGTCTTTAAAATCTGTTTTCGTTTTCGCCTGTGGATCTTGGCAGTGATTCACAAAACAAGCCAGGCGAATGATTTACGACTGTTTTTCCGCATTTTTTTCATTGTTTCAAAATATTTCGAATGTTGTCTTATGACAAAACATGAAACACAAACCCCCATTGTGTTAAACCAAGTACAACCGTCCTTCAGGAGTCAGATGACTAGATCAGGTCAAAAGAAAGTAAGAGGGCATTGTTATAATGATAATAAGATGCCACGTATGAACCTTTGTGTCGAACTCGAGTCCCTCTTCATTTAATTTTTTTTATGAAATTCAGTGCAAAGTGACAATAAACTGCATCTACTAAGGCCACGTTTACACTTACCCGGGTATTAAAAAAAACGATTTATGATATTTCCCTGCGTTTGGGTACATTTACACATAAACGCAGCTACGGGTCATCACAAACGATGATTCCTGAAAACTCCGGCCACAGTGGAGATCTGGATAAACTCAGTGGGTGCATCCAAATAGTCCCTCCTATCTCCTTTCCCATCTACTTTTCCTTAACCCCGGAAGTGTTTAAGTGGCGGCCATAAAGAACGTTGGAATTCTCAATAAGCAAAGGAAAGGAGGCTCAATGCTACCTTTAGATCCTCCTTTAGCCGAGGAAACACTGATGCTTCCTTTACCAAAGGAGGCGAGCTCATGCTGCCCCACAATTCCTTGCGGCGACAACATTCAAAAGGGACCTTTGTGCAGCCTCTTCTCAGTCTGATTGGTTATATATTCCTGGAGCCTCTTTTTCTTTGACTTCAATTCAAACTTTGTGATATTTGGGATTATATCAGCGGTTAGAATCACAGGGGAAAGTGGTAGAAATGAAAGTGATGTCATCTACGGGCTGAAGGAAAAGTGGATAGGAAAGGAGAAAGGACGGACTATTCGGAAGCACCCTGTGTCTCCGGTTGCATCTAAAGGCGGATATTAAGGTCACAGTTCGTGACGTAGTAGTTTTGTTTTGTTGTTTCCATTGATTCTGATTGGCTATCATGGCTTCATGCTTCACCTTACACTGCCCCCTACAGGTTTGGCTGCTCATAGTAGCTCTGAGCCAAGTGGATGTGCAGGTCGGTGCCAATGAAGAGTTTTTTTGTAAACGTAGGAGGGGAATTATCTGTTTTTGTATAAACCCGGGTACGTGTAAACGTGGCCTGAAACACATCCTAGTTAGTTCTAACGAGTGAGTTCAATGAAGATCAACCAAAGAAGACTAGAGAAAAGCTCATGAAGGGGGCGGGGGGGTTCTACGTCAAGATATTTCAGTTTTATTGACAGACCATCATAAAAGCATAAAGTGGGCGCTTGATGAGTTGAACTTTCACAAGTTCCGGTCAGAAAATGCAGACACCTGATCTATAATGTCTCATTCTTGACGTCCGACATGTGCAGGTTAGATCTTTGGTGCAGGAGCTCCTTTCCTTTCTTGCTCTTGAGTCCATTTACGAAAGAGACGGTTGGATTTGTTGCCGTGTCATTTCTGCAGGAACCAGGAGGCGTGCACGCCCAAGCTCTTCTCCTCTGACAGGAAGTCTCAGACCATGCCGGCCATGCGCTGCAACCGCGCCAGCTTCATGCAGACGAAGATCAGTCAGTTCAGCACCATGGAGGCTTCGCTCACCCTCAATATAGGTACCGACGCCCAGCAGCCTCTGGGCACAATCCCGCCACCATTTCTAAGAAAGAGTTACAAAAACAACTTGTCCTAACTTATACTGTGGCAGAGGAAGTTTTCAATAAGTGGCAAATTTTCCTGTTGGAGTATATCTGTATTATTATTATTGACTTTTTGCGTTTTCAATTCAACGCACTAAAATAAATGAACCTTGTAACAACCAATAATGTAATAATGACTTTGGCCATTTTCAATGTTTAAATAGTAAAAGATGTTTTACAACTTTGATTGAGAGGCTGTTGCAGAGGTTATTGTTCATAAGCATATCGCTTTGACAAATTACTGTATAGGTTTTATTACATGGATAAAAAGCTACATTTCTGACAGTATTTGTTGCTACAAACCTTCGACATGCCGACTCGCCTCCCCCCTGTGGTTAATAAGACGCTGCGGCACATTTAAACTGGTGATTGAAAATAAAACAACCTTACTCTATTAAATAATTTCCATTCTAACAAGTAACAGTATGTCTGTGTCCAAATGATTGAAGTTATTTTGCAAAGCGGCGTTTAACATCACCACAGTAATTCATTATTCATTAATCCAAACTTCATGGCAGTTTCACTTAAGTGAACAGATTCAGGGGGGGGGGGAAACAGTTTACTGCCTTGAATACAGGTTTGTGAATTGTGTGAGTAATTAAGATTTATTGCAGTCTGAATTAAACTGTTTAGTTCTTTTTTTTCACACAACTATTAAATATTATTTTATGAAAGATGTAGCAGAAATTAAAAAAAAAAGAAGCTTTGAAACAATCAAAAAGTTTAAGAGGATTTCTTTTAGTTTTTAATATCTTGGAATCAGTTTATATATTTTTGATGCTTTTCTCATTTACTCATAAAGATAGGTTTAGCGGAGGGCACAGAGTTTAAATACACGATGCAACACTCAATGAAAGATTATTTTCCCTATTTTAATACATAATTTGCTACTTATTAAGTTATTGGCTTTATTCCATCTAAAACGGAGACAATGATTATTTGCAGGTATTAAGTTTAAAGAAACATGATTGGACAAAATAGGATCTTTCTGGTTGAGAATTTAACTGATTGACTATTTGTAATTGAAGCTGGGTTTTATAGGATTTTATGGAACTGGATGCACACTGCCACAATTCCCTGTTCTAACAGGGTTGTTCCCTGGAAAGGTAGTTTGCACTCCACACGGATATTTGAAGAGGTTAAGTGAGAAAGCACCTGCTAAAAATAACATCGTGTGACAACTAAACACAATCATTGGCAAAGACAAGTGTAATCAAGCTTTAATTCAAACATACCAGGATGACACTGTAAGTTTATACTCCGTGTGTGCGCGTGTGTGTGTAGGAACGGGTCCTTCAGAGGCAGAGATCCACCACCAGGCCCTCCTGGAGGGGAACATCTCCACCGAGGTGTGCCTCAGTGTCCTGGATGTCCTGTCCTTGTTCACCCAGTGTTTCAAGGTGAGCACACACACACACACACACACACACACACACACACACACACACACACACACACACACACACACACACACACACACACACACACACACACATCTTAGGGCCAGCTGTGTTTGTGAGACTCAACCACACAATGTAGTGTACAATTGTGATAAAAAGCAGTGTTTGTGAGCCTTTTGTGGTGTTTTTACATGAATCACCCAGCATCAGGTCCTCTGGAGGTTTGCTGCGTCGCGGTGTGATCCCATCATGAGTTGACCCACAAAGCGTGTTTACATATTCTAACTGAACACGATGAAACACAGAACAGAGACAGAACCCCAGAATCTCATTAGGTGGAAGACAATAGAGAACAAGAGCGCACGTGAAAGACGAGGCAGAGAGCGCTGTTCAAACACAAAGCAATTCAGTACTTTACAGAGAATTAAGAGAAATACATTCACGCTTTACAAAGGAATAAAAGCAAGCAATTAAAAATCTTAATCTCCTGACTTTTAAATATTTTTGCTGAGTCTTCCCCGTAACCGCTGACCATATGGTCCACCTCGGATCGACTTTACTCTGCGCTTTTCCCAAAAGGTGTTTGACGTCCCAAATCACCCACAAATGATACGTCTCCTCGTCAGAGGACAAAGGTGTCGCTCTGTTCCGGGTGCCTTTGCAAACAGCAGACACACCCTGTGCCTCTAACAGAGAAATGTGACATGTCTACATGAGCGCAGGAATTCCACGCGTATAAATAATGATTTTTATTTTTAACGTCGATCAATTTCAAACAGCAATTGACAACAATTAAGCCATAAAGCTACAAATCCTGTGTAATTTCTCACTGGTCATTGAGTGGTTGTGGTGAATAACATTTACATACAACAATACTTGGTTTGCTTCGAAATCCAATTTAATTCAATTTAATTTAAGCTGTTACAGTTAAAAAAAACCAACATAAAGTGAAGGGCTTATATACAGATCATCTTTACCATATCGGTATTTGTCGTCTAAAACCTTCGCAAACAACAGACTCGCTCTACGCAGCCAAAATAGAAATAATACATTTCTTCCTGAGCGGAGGAAGCACTTCACCGCATCACTAAAACAAAATTCGTTTATTTATATTTATTTATTTATTTCCGTACATGTACAAATACAGAAAAAGAAGCAAACAAAAAAAAAGACAAACATTCAAATGAGTAATCCAGAGATCACGTGACACGCACTCCAATTTTCCAATATGTGTGTTTACAAGTTCAAAAAGGGGGAAAGAAGAAGTATAATTTTTAATCCGACCCATTTACATCTTTATCGCAAGTTTCAAGTCGATCACTGTTTAAAAGAGAGTTGAAGGGGTTAAAAACGGCACAAAAAGGAGAATAAATAAGGTAAGAAAAAGGTTATAAAGTAAGTAAAACCTATTGTTTATTCTAAAAAAAAAGAATGTGTTAAGTCCTGATTTAAAAGAAGTGAGTGTGTCAGCAGTTGTTGAGGAAGTTTGTTCCACAGGTGAGGAACGTAGGAACTAAAAGCTGCTTCACCTTGTTTGCTTCTGACTCTGAAACACATACTAAGCCTCTTCCTGAGGACCTCGGCGGTCTGGATGAAGGATGAACAGTCTAAAGCACACGTGTCGAACTCCAGGCCTCGAGGGCCGCAGCCCTGCACGTTTTGCATGTCTCCCAGCTTCAACACAGCTGATTGCAATGAGCAGCTCGTTATCTGGCTTTGTGCTGAATGTGATGATGAACCATCAGGACATTCAGGGGAGGGAGACATTGAAAACGTGCAGGGCTGCGGCCCACGAGGATCTGAGTTTGACACCCCTGGTCTAAAGCAACATTTTTGACCTCCATTTTTAAACCACATCTTCTTTTGTTTTTAATAGTTGTGCATAAAAACACTGAATCATTTCAGCTTAAAGTGAATATTTCCCCCTCTGCCTCCCAGTTCGCTGTTTATCATTAAACGTAAATATTAAATATTCTATCACAGGTTACAAACTGAATCCTATTTTAATTCACTCATTTTGAGTTTAGTCAACGGGAGACTTTCTTTCCCCAAAGCCAGTTGAGAAACTTGGTTTTTGCACCATGTTGACCCAGTCAGTTGATCACTCTACAGCAGGTATTTAAACCTGATGAAGACATGTCACTTGTGGCCGCAATCAATCATCTGGAGTCATAAGTATTTCTGTGTTATGGTTGGAGTGGCGCCAGAGAATTTCCCTTCCCACCTTCTTTTTACCTGGCCTCCATGGCAACATTGTTTTCATACATTACTGATAGTCAGAATAAAACACAGTCTGAAGAGCTGTTTGAATAATTTTCTGGTGACTTCCAACAGGACTTAACTTGGCAGTTAATTCAGCCCACATGTCAGAGAGACGAACTTTCACTCAAAGCCACACGACTTGTTTAATTACTGTCATGTTGGAGAAAACCAACAACCAGAATCACTCGTCACTCAAAACTTAGCGACTGGAGGAAATGACTTATTGATGCCTGTTGTAAACATTTCAAGAAATAACTTTCATGAAGAATCCAAATCCAACAAATACAGTCGTAATTATCGGAACTGTAAGCTTTGATTATTTTCTATTTTACAGTGTTTTATGAAAGTTAAGTCAGATCGACTAAATTTTATTTCATAATTCACAACAAAGACATTTAAACTATCCGATAATTTCCACTTTGCAATGCAAAAAAAGAAATTCAGAATTTATATTTTGCTTCCTCCAAAATGTCCATATCAACTGTCTTTTATATACAAAATATCAAAAATTCTCCAAAATGTCTTAAATAATGGATTCATAGAATTCAAATAACCAAATTTTTTTAAATATGGCATTTATATTCAAGCTCAATACTTGAGGAAATCCAACAAAACACCACGCCGAACACAAGGGTCAACAAATCCTCAGGACGGGCAACGACGTCTAGTAGCAGCCAAAGGTGTGCTTATGGCCACTGACGCAAGCGTAGTGTGATAATAAATGAGTGTTCACGTTTCTCCATGTTACCTGTGTGATACCCAATCATGCATGTGGGCCGACACTTTCATTGCACTTTAAATGCTTCCTTGTTAAGTTGTTGGAAACATGTTGTTACAGTATACAATATTCTGATCTGAAGACATAATTAATTCATTATGTCATAATTATTCTGTGTGTGTGTCTGTGTGTCTGTGTGTCTGTGTGTCTGTGTGTCTGTGTCTGTGTCTGTGTGTGTGTGTGTGGGTGTGTGTGTGTGTGTGTGTCTCAGACCCAGCTGCTGGACAGCGACGGTCACAACCCCCTGATGAAGAAGGTGTTCGACGTCTATCTGACCTTCATCAAAGTGGGACAATCAGAATCTGCCATCAGACATGTGTTTGCTGCGCTCAGGGCTTTCATCAACAAGGTGTGTGTGTGTGTGTCTGTGTCTGTGTGTACGCTCATATAAAAACAATGAAATGTGTTTGCCGCAGCTTACAGAAGCTAATGGACTCTTGGAAAAAAAAATGCCGACCGCCCGGTTTCTTTAAAAAGAAGCAAACCAAGTAGAAAACCAAGCTGCAACATGACTGTGTGTTGTGTTTGGAATCGTGCCACGTCGTTCTCGTGGGAAGGAGCGCGATCGTTGTGAATGTTTTTGCGAGATATTGTACCTGTCACTGTTTCACAACTGTTACACTTCGAACTTTTACACATTTCGTCACATTACAACCGCAAATGTAAATGTATTTTATTGATAGACCAACACAAATTGTCACACAATTGTGAAGTGGAAGGAAACCAACAAATAGTTTAAAAAAAATGTTTTTTGCAAATATCAAACTGAAAACTCATTCACTCTGATCCCCTGGAATAAAATCTGATGCAACCCACTGCCTTCAGAAGTCACCTAGTTAGTAACTAGAGACCAGTCGTGTGCTTTCTAAACTGTTATAATCCAGCTGCTCTGTGGCCTCAGAACTTCATCGGAGAACATTTGTGAACAAACGGCATCATGAAAACTAGGGAACACGCCAAACAGGAAGAAAGTTGTGGAGAAGTTTCAAGCCGTATGACACAACTACAACCCTACCAAGACGTGGCCGTCCTCCTGAAGTGAAGGCCGGCAGGGAGAGCGCTGATCAGAGAAGCGGCCCAGACGGGCAAGAAGAAAGTTATTGTTGAAACGAAGCCAGAAGAAGTTGCAGTTTTCCACAAGTCGCGTTGGAAACACAGCAAACATGTGGAGGGAGGAGCTCTTGTCAGGCGAGAACGAAGCGGAACCTTTTGGACCAAATTCCTGTTTGGTGGGACAATTGCACTGCGTGGTGGAGGCAGCATCGTGCCGTAGGAAGGCTTTTCTTGAGGAGGGACACGAAGGCTGCTCAGAGTGGATGGAACATGGACGGAGACAATAGAGGACGATCTCGGAGGACAAGAGTCTGAAGAGACTTGAGAGTGGGGTGGAGGTTCGCGACTCTAAACATTCAGCAGACGTAATAAAAAGGTTTTAGATCAAAACGTGTTCACGTGTTAGAATCGACAGGTCAAAGTGCAGACTTTCTTCCAGTTGAAAATCTCTGGCGAGAGACTTGAAAGCTTGCTGTTCACGGACGCTCTGCATCGGATGTGACGGAGCTGGAGCCGCTTTACAAAGAGGAATGGGTGAAAGCTTCAGTGTCTAAAGGTGCAAAGCTGCCAGAGGAAAAAAAACCAAAAGACTTGAGGCTGTGATTGAGCTAAAGGAGGCTCTACGAAGTATTGACTCGTGAATCCAACACTATTCAGTCTTTTATTTAGAATAACATTTTCCTTCCTTTTCACAGTTATGCGCTATGTTGTGTTCTACATTTCACGCACGAATGTGTCCCCCCCACCCAACCCCGTCAGTTCCCGTCGGTGCTGTTCAAGGGCCGCGTGACGCTGTGCGAAGCGCTGTGCTGCGAGGTGCTGAAGTGCTGCGTCTCCAAGCTGGCCTCGCTCCGGGCCGACGCCTCGGCGCTGCTCTACCTGCTCATGAGGAACAACTACGAGTACACCAAGAGGAAGACCTTCCTGCGCACACACCTGCAGGTACAACGGCTCCACCGCTCTCGCGCTGGGCTCGCCAGAATCTACCTTTAATTTTTCTCGTATGCATTCGGTTGCTTTAATAGAGGCGTACACTCGCCGTTCTCTCCTCCCGTCCAGATCATCATCGCTGTCAGCCAGCTGATCTCCGACGTGGCGCTCACCGGCAGCTCGCGCTTCCAGGAGTCGCTCTCCATCATCAACAACTTTGCCAACAGCGACAAGGTCATGAAGGTAGAGGAGGAGACGCGACGCACGCCTCTGTTTGCTCGCACATTATTCTCAGTACAATTCCTGTCGTTTGTTTTGGCTGGGAAATGTTCACAAGCTTAATAGGGATTACGAATACCTCCGTCAATTGACTTCAAAGCAAATATTTGCCCATTGCTGGTAATAGAATAATCGTAGGCTGCGTTAAAAGGTTGTGTGATAAATATATTGTGCCAAGATTCAGTGCAGTTGAATCGGCAGTGAAGAATTTGTATTGTCATTGTCAATAAGAGCATTTCCAAGGACCATCAGTCCTTCTGATTTTACAATAGTTTGAAAAGGCTGGAGGTTCATGGCTGTGCTGTTCCTGCTGTTCCTGCTCTTCCTACAGTCCACGGCGTTCCCCTCGGAGGTGAAAGGTCTGACCAAGCGGATACGCACGGTGCTCATGGCCACGGCCCAGATGAGGGAGCACGAGAAGGATCCGGAGATGCTGCTGGACCTCCAGTACAGCCTGGCCCGGTCCTACGCCAGCACCCCCGAACTGAGGCGCACCTGGCTGGACAGCATGGCCAGAGCCCACCTCAAGAACGGAGACCTGTCCGAGGTACAGCTCACTGATACGGACCGGACCAAAGGAACCAACGAGTGTCTTTTAGCTTCCTGCTGAGGAGAAACTGACCGCAGGATTTGACACTCTGGACCTTGGCTCTACCTCCGTCATTTAGCGGGAGAAGTTGTTGTCACTATTGGCTTTCACTCATACCTGTGGTGTACTGCAGGGTTCACTGTTGGGTCCCATTTTATTCCCAGTTCATGCGCTCGCTCTAATAAACCAACATCGCCATGTTAATTTCAGGTTTCACGGTCATAGTAAAGTCACAGACGATTGATTTGATAATACATTTTTACCTTTTTTCTTCTTTTTATTCGCCTGGCCATATTTCCCACAATCAACCGACCTAAAACAGGATATTTTTCGCTCCAAAGCACTGTAATTGGAGTACTGTAAAAGTCATACAGATTTAAAAAAAAAAAAAAACCTGGTTAAAATACACATGAAGCAGTTAAAAGTGATTTGCTGTCCAACTGTATTCATTTGACGAGAAAAGCCACTTGTCTGTTAAAGCAGACATCCCGATATCTGGATATACTGTAGCAATAAAGGCGGCCGAGGACTTGAGAGGAAGTTGTGCAGCGAGACAGTGGAGTGTTTCTTCATGTACTCTGCGGTGGAATGACACGGCAGCTTTACGAGCTGCATGCGCTGTGAAATACTGAGGTTTACCTGCAGTTGGCAGGGCTGTTTTGCTCGGTGTAGACTCTGATGGGAAACACTTGAGAGCACGATTCAGTTTTAGAAAGAAACAGAAAACAATAAAATCTTTACTGTCTGTGAATTAGGGAGCGGTGCACACAGATATCTTTTCTTTTTTTTTGAACGACGTGAGTTTCTTTAGGTTTTTTGTTTTTAAAGGTTTCTCATGTTGCACTCTGCTCAAAGGTCAAAGATCAGGAGCGACGCAAATCTTCAATGTTAGTGGTCCAGCTTCTTTTACTCTTTTGGTTCAAGTGCATTCATTTGTTATTGAGTAAGATCGTGAGAACTTTCTTGGGGGTCGGGCGTCTGCCGCCTGCAGCTCTTTAGAACCAATCTTTAGCCTGATTCCTGATCAACAAACTGGAAATAGACCAATTGTTGCCACATTATTTGAACCATGAAGGGCGATGACGTGATTCTGACAATGACGTTTCTGAGTGACGAAGGTTAATAAATACAGTGAATTTTGGTCAATCTAGATTGTTTTATTCATTTTTATTATCGCACGAACAAGAGTAAACTTAACTTTTGTGTTTATTTTATAGCCACTGTGCAACGATTTCCCCTCACTAAACCTGCTGCCTGTCTCTGTCTCTGTCTCTGTCTCTGTCTCTGTCTCTGCAGGCCGCCATGTGTTACGTTCATGTGGCTGCGCTCGTTGCTGAATACCTGCACAGGAAAAGTAAGAACTCCAAGCACCGATGAGGCTTACTCAACCAACACAACGGAAATCTGGATAATTAGTTCTATAAACAAATCAAAACTGCCATCGAGGCCGTTGCATTAACCGAGCCGCCACACATGCCATGATTCAAAACGTTGATTTAAAAAAAAAAAAAAAATTCAAATCCCTGTCTTTGTTTTTCGTCCTCAGAGTTGTTCCCGAGCGGCCTTGCTGCTTTTAAGAGGATCACGTTCAACATTGACGAGGAGGCGGCCATGAAGGAAGACACGGGAATGCAGGACGTTTACTACACTGAGGTGTGGCTCTTGAGTTTTGTTTTCCTGTGAAAGGCGATGGATGTCTGTGTGGCAATATCGTTTTGAAAAGCAGAGCTAAAGGGATTTCGCTCATGTCGGTTCTTTACCACCGCTTGAGCAGCCCCCGCGGCTTTACATCGGGAATCCCGTTCACACGTGCGGCTGCCATGCAAGGTGCTCGGCTCTGCCTGAAGCCTCGGTGCAACGTTCCTCCTTCTTGTCTGTGTTTCAGGAAGTGCTGGTGGAACACCTGGAGGTCTGCGTGGAGGCGCTGTGGAAAGCCGAGCGCTACGAACTCATCACGCACATCGCCAAGCTCGTCATTCCCATTTATGAGAAACGTCACGAGTACGAGGTACACGTCGGGTCTCCGGTGGCCCAGAAGAAAAAAAAAAAGTATTCTGAAAGCAGCGGGCGCCCGTCGGCTTTTTTACCTATATAGTAGAAACTGACCGGGCCGATGAAAGACAGTTTATAGGTGCTTGAATGTTTCCATTGTAGTTTGCAAACTCGTTAATGCTTGTGCCTTATCACTGTGCATGGCGATCATTGCAGCTTGAACATGGCACTTTCTAAAATAGGGAGATGCAAAGAACAATGCGGTCTCCTGTGGTTTCAGTCAGTTCATCCTGTTCCTTTCACTTGGCTGTCGAACTGAACAATGGGAGCTCAGGTATTCAAACTCTTTGGGTGTGTCACTTAAAGTTTTATTTCTTAATGGCTTTTTTTTAACTTGATGCAAAAAAAAAAAAAATCTATATTCCCCATTGAAAATAATGACATTATTTCTCATACAATTTAAAATTATAAACACTCTGATAAGTAAACTGTATATCCAGCAAGGTGGTTGTAATAGCAGAAGAAGTAGAAGTTATCCGCTCTTTGTAGCTGGATTAGAGATTAGATTGGATGAAGTGAGATCAGAGGGGATCAAACTGGATCAGGTGAGATCGGCTCCAGTGAAGCTGAATGGATGCCATCTAGATAATGACACATGTTGTGGAGTGAATACTTAAAACCCGGAGCTTACTCGGTTATTGTGAGCTCACCTGCTTTTCAGGTGCTCATCTTGGGCATCAGCCAAGTACTCAAGCTGCTGTTTGTGTTGGCAGACATCTCTATTGAAGTCTTTCCATGTCTTTTGGCTGGACGTTGTGAACTGACAACTGCACTTTAATAGACCCTGAATCATCAAGGGGCACTGCTGCATATCTCTTCTTACCTGATGCCATTGTGATCGAGCTGGTTTGGCCACATTGTCCATTAACTCACAATGTTTTCTCCTTGTTTTCCTCATGCCGCGTTAGCGGGTGTCTTAGTTGTTACTTACAGAAGATTAGAAATGATGGTTAATAGTTAAACACGACTATTCCCGTGAATAACTTGTGGTGAATGAATCGACGACAAAACACACTGCAACGCTTCCACCCACTCACCTCCTGCATTAATAAACCATCTCACAGTGGACCAACTCTGTTGTGTTTTCACTTGGTTATTCATTTTCTTCTCCCCAGAAACTCAGCCGGCTGTACGACACTCTGCACCGAGCCTACAACAAGGTCATGGAGGTGATCCAGTCAGGACGCAGGATGCTGGGGACTTACTTCAGAGTGGCTTTCTATGGACAGGTGAGCCACAGTCTTCAGATAACCAGCTTGTGTTGATGTACACAAACGTCCAAATCAACAGTATCCGCGGACTAAAGGCTGGTTGAACCACCAGTGGATTTCACTGCTGAATTCCCAGGGACAGTTTATATGCAACAAGTTTGACTTGTGCAGGTGATTTGATTTGTTTACACCATTTCATCTCAATACATTACAATATATTGGAATTTGTTTTGAAAATTTTAGAAACAAATTGTATCGTAGGCCTCTCTCAGGATTAATCCCAGAACGAAAGTTCGGTGAAACGGCTTCCCACACCGGCTGTGTGTGTTTCGAGCAGGGCTTCTTCGAGGAAGAGGATGGGAAGGAGTACATCTACAAGGAGCCCAAACTCACCGGCCTGTCGGAGATCTCCCAACGGCTGCTGACGCTCTACGGGGAGAAGTTCGGACCTGAAAACGTCAAAATAATCCAGGACTCAAACAAGGTGGGAGGCCTGTGGTTAAAAACAAACAGGAAAAAATTGTTTTGACGATGGAAAAATGCGTTTTCATTCAGTTTTCTGTCAAAAGGAGTCCAAACTCCAAGTCGTAGTTCCATGGAAGCAGCTGAATTTTCTAGTTTATGTGTTTCCGAGGCACTTTTTTTTTTTCACATATACAACTCATCAAATCCAGACTTTTGTCTGACTTGACATCGACGCTCCTCCGATCCTACCCGCCGCAGGTGAACCCCAAAGACCTGGATGTGAAGTTCGCCTACGTCCAGGTGACCTTCGTCAAGCCCTACTTCGAGGAGAAAGAGGCTCCGGAGAAGAAGACCGACTTCGAGAAGTGCCACAACATCAGCCGCTTCGTGTTCGAGACGCCGTACACGCTGTCGGGCAAGAAGCACGGCGGCGTGGAGGAGCAGTGCAAGAGGAGGATCGTTCTCATAAGTAGGTGGAAAGTGAATCCGACATCAAATTAAAACATTTTCTCCGTGCCACTCGCTGAAACTCGGGTTTAACCTGCAGATGCGTGAAGCTGCTCCTTTAAATCGATCGAGCTTTGCTTTGACTGCATGCGTGTCACACGACTATTATAGCAAGTGACTGCAGGAAGGTAGAATCCTTCTCACCACAATATATTCTTTATTTACCTTTTATTTAGCCAGGTATGCACATTAAGAACTAAGTTTAATTTACAATGTCGTTGTAACAACCAGCACCGTAATTATGTCCAATAATGTATTAATACATAAATAGGACTGCTTTTCTTAGGAACTAAATATTTTATGGAGTTTTTTCCCAGTTTGCGCATCAAAAATAGGTTTTATTAACATCCAGAGGATATATAATATACGGCATTGTCTGAGCAGGTTTATTCAAGTAGAATTATGAAATGTGAATAAAATTAGACAGTAAACCAAAAAAAAAAAAAAAAAAAAGAAATCATAAAGTTTGCTTTTTTTGTCAGTGTCTCATCCTTACAATGACAACTGACCAGTTACACAGTTTGTTCAGTCAGTTGAACAAAGCAGCAGTTTTAGATTTTCATGCATTAAACAGTGAATTTCTCTAAGAGTATTGACAGATTTGTGTCCTGAAAGGCTATTTTTTGTTTGTTTTTGGTGGCAAAATGGATCAAATAGTGATTTAAACAAAAAACAAAACAAGTGATCAATATAGTGTCTTAGTTATGAAATATGGAAACGTGTGAGTTTAGTGGAGAAAGAGGAAGCCATGTGAAGGGGTGAAACTTGACCTCGAACCATGGAATGTTTTTACAGTGAAGTTCAGACGTAATCTGGAACTGAACTGTGTTTCAGGATTCATTGTTCTTCCTGTCTCGATAATCCCCGCGTCACTCGTCCTGTTCTGGTCCGAGTGAACTCCCGCCTGCATTCGCTTCTTAAGTTACAATTACTGAACACGGGTGTGCGGTCACGTGACTCTGGGTTTCTTGGCTGCAGCTGCAAACACCTTCCCGTACGTGAAGAAGCGCGTGGAGGTGGTGGGGGAGAAGCAGGTGGAGCTGAAGCCGGTGGACGTGGCCATCGACGAGATGAAGGCCCGGACGGCCGAGCTGATCAAGCTCTGCTCCAACCAGGAGGTGGACATGATCCAGCTGCAGCTCAAACTGCAGGGCTGCGTCTCGGTGCAGGTGAGCCAAGGGGAAACCGAAGTACCAAGCAGCAGAGCAACGTTTTACCACTCTCTTCGATTCATTACGGGGCAGCGGTTGAAATGGGAGCGTCTCCCAAGACAGTTTAACCAGAGGAGTTAATGTCTACCGGGTGTATACCATCTTTATCCATTAGGATGGAAACGATTACAAATATTAGCCGTATGTTTTTCACTGCATTTTAAAAGGGTTGGATTTCTCTGGAAAGGTGGAGTTGGGTCGCCTCTCGGGGGGGTTTCAGGTTCGATCGCCCTTGTGAGGCGCTTCAGGGGCGAAATCATTCAACCATTTATCTGCACTATTAATTCCAACAATTCCTACAGCGAATTAACCTAAATGTGATTTACTGTTCGTTCAACGACGAACACGAGAGGAAAGATTCATACAGGAGTTCATCACCTCAACAAATAACTTCGGCTTTAATGACGTGTTAATAACACCGTGTAATAAAGAGGAAAACTTAAGGTGCTCCAGATCAAATCAGACGGAGAATTAAATATAGAATTCTCTCTCTGCTTTGATCTGCGGTTCTTTATTCTCTTTATGCACGATGAACTCAACTCGGCTGCAGGCCAAAAGCAACCTGAGCCAAGATCTTCATCTTCCAGTTTGAAAAAGGAAAGAATGACAATCCTCCGAGGTGGAAATAAAGATCGCACAGAGAGCATCACACGTCAACACTTAGTTACAAAAGCATGAATATTTAAACAAGATTTTTTTTTTGGTGTATTTTCGTCAGAATGTTGTGTAGCCGAGATCCGAGAGCCATGCTTAACGTTTAAAAAGCTTCTTTGTTTCTCATTTATGCGTTTTTACATACAAATTCTGAGAAATTTAACTTCCGTTTTGCGTTTTCTTT
Organism: Lipophrys pholis; assembly: GCF_963383615.2. NCBI lineage: Eukaryota > Metazoa > Chordata > Actinopteri > Blenniiformes > Blenniidae > Lipophrys > Lipophrys pholis. The sequence continues at coordinate 12,953,440 of NC_137646.1, read as the reverse complement.
TGTCTTTATAGAACTATTTTCACATTCATGCGACGACATTTGCGCTCTGAAAATATTGTGCATTACTTGATTAAAAGGGTTGAGCTCATGTGTTAATAGAGGACAGGAAATGGGTGGTAATGGGTTAAGAGACGTGTTCAGAGAGTTTTTGATGAAATACATTCACGACCTTCTCAACGTGCTTCGGTACTTTCGATTAAATCTGGAGGGAAAACCCTTCACGCTTCACGCTCCCGCCAGAAACGCCGTCTGTCTTTCTCGCCGGCATGCGACTGACCACTCTGGTTTTTGCGCAGGTGAACGCGGGCCCCATGGCGTACGCCAGGGCGTTCCTGGACGAGGGCAAATCCAACCAGTCCGGCGGCAAGAAAATCAAAGAGCTGAAGGACGTGTTCAGGTGAGAGCGCGCCGCCGAGCCGGCCGTCGCCGGGTCGTTAGCCGAGTCACCGAGTTGATGTGGTTTTGCAGGCGCTTCGTGGAGGCGTGCAGCATGGCGCTGGACATCAACGAGCGGCTGATCAAGGAGGACCAGTTCGAGTACCACGAGGGCCTGAAGGCCAACTTCAAGGAGATGGTGAAGGAGCTGTCGGACATCATCCACGAGCAGGTGAGCCCGCCGTTACACCCCGTTCTGGAAACCAGCGGTCCAGTGGAGGGACACGCTCTTCTCGGTTCTTCCTCTCGTGTTTCTCGCGCAGGAACTTCGTTCAGTCGTCACGTTTCATCGTCGGCCTCTGACATGTTGCTCCAGCTGTTAAAGCAAACCCTGCCTCCGATGGCCGACAGAATGAAGTCGATCAGGGTTGTCGGTGTCGAGTCAAACTCTCCGGCGGTGCGGATTCTGATTGTTGATGCTGGACATCAGCTGTGAGACGGGACGTCCTATTAAATTAACCTCATTGAAAACTGAATTCCCCTCTCTAGTGTCTCCTGCAACATCGAATCCACAAAATAGTTTGAGGTCTGAATCTCAAAGGTGTCGTCCAGCAGGATGACGGGACGTGAGAATGAGAAGCAGCTGCGTCTCTTCACACACGTTCCTCTGTTTTGTGTCTGTTAACATCTGATCCCTCACTCCCCCCCCCCCCCCCCCCCCCCCGCTGAACTAACCGCTTTGATTCTTCTCTCCAACGTGCTGCACTAAAAGCTTTGAGGATCAACAGGTAACGTGATCGTTCACTGTTCCACAGTTCCACCCCGTCCACCTTGTTTTATTTTGTTTTGTTTAAGTTCCAGTTCGTTTCCCAGTTACGCTACGTGCAGCTCGAGTTTTTTGCCGTTTTTTGGGTGATTCAGTTTCACCTTCACATTCCTGTCGCCTCTCGCGTGTCTCAGCATGCGTGTTCGTCAGGGCTGCAGCTCCTCCAGCTGAGCCGCCTTGAAATGTTGAAGCGATCTTTTAAAAGGAGGGGCCGAAGCACATGCTACAACCAGGACACCCAAATCTGGATTTGTTAACGTTCAAAGACAGAAATCGACATGTCAGGAGTATGTGTTTTTTATGCATGCGGCACACGCTTACACATGCTACCGATATGAAGGACGAGATAACGGCGTCGCACCTTTTTCTGCATAAAGTCAGACCCCGTTGGCGCCGACGGGTTCAAGTTCATGGACACGGCAACGTTTTAAAAGCACTCCTCCATGCAGACGCCGGAAATGCAACTTTACCGAAACGCTTCCAGCAACAATCCGGTTTGAAGTGTTTTACATCAGCAGCCGCTTGATCCTCGCACGCCGTTCACTTCAGACACGATCCTTATAAGGCGGCAGAATGTTTCCTCGTCTCCGTTCCTGTAAACGTCAGCGGGGATATTTATTTAGAAGAGGCAGAAGCTCTGCGAGATCCCATCTGTGGCCCTCGTTTCTCAAAGCGCCGGCGACTTCACGTCGCACATTAATCCGACTGTATGAAAAGAGTTCACCTCTTTTGGTGTTTTCAGATTGATCCTGAGCGAGATATTGTTTTGATACGGCTTTCACTAAAAGCTATGTACTTTTACCGCAATGAAACGTGGAGAAATCGTTTTTATAAAGTTGTCCTTTTTTAAAAAATAGGGATACAGAGATATCACCATCAGTCGCATTCAATTTGTAAAATTGAAAAAAAAAGTCAGTATCAAGTGTACAAATTTCAGTAAAGGTAGAAAAAACATTTTAAGTTGAATTTCTTGTTTTACAAAAAGGTTTAATTTGAGCAACGACCTTAAAATTGCTGATAATGAAGAAGACATTCCTGACTAATTCCACCATTTCTAAAATATGAAGAAAAAAAGATTTTTCTGAAATAATCATTTTTGTCAATAAAATATTTATATTTATATATCTTATATAATTTCAGGATTAATTGGCGAAGTAAATAAAACAACACATTTTTCAGAATGTAAAAAGATGGAAAACGAAATATAAAAGTGAAAAAATATATTTTCTGACAATTGAAAAGAAATCTGAAGACCAAAATACTCTATTTTAAGATGACATGAAAAAATAACATGAAGCACAGATTTTGTGAGAATAGATTTTAAAAAATTGACATTGAAGATTTTTTTCTTGAAGAATTTAGAATATAGAACTGAAATCTCTCAAGATAAAATTATCTTGTTTATAATAAAGTAAAAAAAACAAACAAATGAGAACCTTTTTGGGTGAAATAGATATTTTCAAAATAAATATTTAATCACCAATCAAGTCGAATTTTCTAAAGATGGATTAGAAGAAGAGAACGAAGTAGAAATACTCCAAAATTGTAGGGAAAACCTTAAATGTTTTGATAAATAAAACATTTCAGAATTTAAAAAAAAAAAATATCAACCTTGTCAGAAATAAAGTAGAAAATCTTGAGAGAGAGAGAAGGTTTTTTTTTTGGTAAAGTAGATTTAGAGCCAATTGAGAACAACAAAATAATTTTCATAATAAAGTTGAAATCATCACGAATGAAAATGAGTTTTTGGAGAGTTAAGAAGAAATTTCTGAGGATAAAGTAGAAAAGTGTACACACGAAGTTTAGATCATTTATACTGAAATACAACAATATTAGTTTCTCGAGGATGGAAAAGGTTTCTATGTCGGCGGGATTTTCAAGAATTGTGAAGAAAAACACAATTTTCAGATTAAACTAAATGTTGCATCAACGCAGGTCAAACTTTTCTTCGTTTTGCGCTGAACAGATGAGATAACACTTCTTCTTGTTTGTTTCACGTGGCTGTAAAGTGTCGCCGGGGAGGTTGAACTGGTTTAGAAACCAAGTTGTTGTTGCAACAAGTGAAACATTCTTTCTCTGGGATCGTTTCTCCCTCCATGTCACTCGGTTTGATTTGAGTCCTTCTCTCTCTTCAGATCTACCAGGAGGACTTGATGCGCTCGCTGCTCCAGAACTCGCTCCACGTGTTTCGCGCCATCAGCGGGACGGCCACCGATCTCGCCTGAGCGTCGACCTTTGACCCCCCCCCCCCCCCCCCCCCCGGGGCGGCGCTGGGCTCCACGCCCGCACGCGTCGGGTGCGGGTTCCTGCTGAGTCATGCTCGGCTGCACTGCACTTTCTTCCACCGCGCAAATTTTTTAAATTGTTTTCCCCTCCTCCTCCTCCTCCCGCTGCAACGCCGCCTTCGAGATCTATGCAGGACAACGCGTCTCCACACGACTTCTTCTGGCCCGCACCGCCTAATTTGTTCCATGGCGGTGCTCGGCCTGCCGGTTCGATATCAACCGGTTAGTATTTATGTTCTGGCAGCAGCGTTCCAGGCCGAAGTTTCAGGCAGAACTCAAAAGAAAAGACTCGACGGGTTTGAAGCTGCCGTCAGGAGATGAACGTGCAATCAAACACGAGTGCGATTGTGTTCCAAGGTCCGATGGTATATTTTGATCTCCGTGATGCGCGAACTTTGGGACGAGAGCAACAGAGGCGTTAGAAATGTGTGGAGCGCCAGTCGGTGCAGCTGGTCTCTCAGCATGAGACTGAGAAAGACTCAACAAATTCATTGTGTGGGTTCGTGAAGGGTTAGGGTTCGGTTAGGCTTCCGCAAAAGTCAGACAAACTTCTGCCACCGGGTGAAAAACAGGAAGAAATCGAGCCAATTTGAGGCTTTTAATTTATGCTGATCAATATTTCCAGGCTTTATTTTTTTCCAAGGAAACATTTTTTTCCCACTTTTAAATCGGACCGATTTTAAAAACAATGAATTTTCTCACATTTTCAAATTCTATGTTTTTTTGTTTTTATATTTATATATATATATTAAATCTTGTGCTTAAATGATTTGCACATGATTAAAATCAGGGCTTTTGATTTTTAATAAATGACACATACAGTTGAGGAACTTTAGGACAAATGGTGTCCGTTTGAAAATGTACTTTTGTTTCTATTTTTGAAAATTCTGAACTTAAATTATTAACAAATCGGTCCCTCGTAATTTGTGAGTCATTTTCTTGGTAAACAAAACGGAGACGGGAACTTTCAAACACTCTCTCGCATTTCACGAACTCGTTTCTGCTCCGAGGCCACGAACAGACGCGTTTGAACTTCTTTTATTTTTTTTTAACAAAACTCAGTGAAGTGTCCAGGCATGACCTCGAATCATTTTGCGGCCTTCAAGCGTGCACGATTCTACACATTTGCCCTCGCAGTATTGCAATATTGCTGAATCATTGTTTTCCTTGTGAGTACACTCGGACACTTTGCCTCCCATCGGCTTCACGTTTTTGACCCGATTGTATTCCATAACTGAGATTTCTCACTACGAGAGCTTCCCAAACAATCACCAAAACCTTTTTTTATTTAAAAAAAGAAAAAAAAACAAAAAAACTGCTTCCGGACAAACTTCTGACCTCTGCAATGTTGATCGACTCAAACAAGCCGAGGAACGACGGCTTCCTCTCCTCTGGGTTTCGATCCAGTGCCTTTGTGCTCGACTGAAACTTTTCTCCTCACAGTATTTCACAAGTGCTACACTGAAACGAGCAGATGGAAGAAGAGTATTTAAGCTGATGTACATAGATCCTTGCTGTAAATGAAAGTCTGTGTCCATGTATGTATTATATTTGTTCCTTTCTGCCCAGGCAGAGATTTTCCTTCTGTTCTTTTTTCATTTTTATTGCATTACATGTACCGAGGTGCAGCTGCTTGTCAAACTTACTTTGTAAAGCCTTTTTCAAATAAAACCTGTGGGGGAAAAGCAAATCTGACTCAATTCCATTACTGGGCGCATCAACATCTACAAAACTCTTGTCTTTCAACAATTAAAGACGATCCTGTGATTTAGAGGAAGTTTTCGAAGGTAATTGTTTGATCTGAATACAAAAACTGGGATTCATTTTCACTGCTTCTACCTCAAAATGACTTGGGTGTGTGTGTGGGGGGGGGGGGGGGGGGGGGGATATGCCCATCAACCTCAACATCAGGTTGCATGTAATGTTCTTCAGGATGAACCATAGAGGGCGCTCCTGAGGTCACAACAAAGGTCAATGGATTTTCTCTTATCGAGGTGACTTCAAGGCTCACTTCTCACCAGGACAAATCGCCGTGGTAACTGGCAGAATGCCAGAACGTTCCGGATAAGATCTCAATGAGTGTAACAGCTCCGCCTCCTGACCAATCAGACCTCTTGGAAAATGAGCCGCCCATTCTTAAATGATGGCGAGTGGTGCGCTGGGTTCAGCGAGGAGCAGAGATGAGAAAACACATATTTTTGGGACATAAAATAAATCCTGGTCACTGAAGCTCTGAAGGATGTTTCACCATCACATTAGAACCTTTGGCAGTTGGTATCAGGAAGCACCCAGATATTAAAGGTCTCAGACTCGGTGGTGTGGAAACCCGCTTGGCTCTATATGAGGACGACCTTCTGCTCTGTTTAGCAGGTCCAACAGTCTCTGTCCCAAATCTAGTCAATTATATCGATTGAGTCCTGGAAGAAGCTGCTCTTATCTCCGATTGGACCGGTTAATGCTGTCAAAAATGGTGAGTCTACCCAGGTTGTACCTTTCCCCAGGCCTGTCCCTATTTTTAAATTCATCTTTCTTTAGGAAGCTTGATTCTATTATTTTACCGTCTGTGTGGGGCTACAAATCTCATAGAAGAGCCGAAGCTCACATACACAAAAGGAGGTCCTGGACTACCGATCTTAAAACATTATTATTGGGCGGCGAACTCCAGGGCTCTTGTCAACTGGAACCGAGAGAGGCAGAAACGACTGACAATTAGAAGCCTAAGAGCCATGCTTATTGTTTATTAGCAGCCAAACTCACATTTTTATCGTTACCCTCAGGTTAGACACCATGTTGAAGAAAACGGTCCACATTATGAGTCCTCACCCGCCATTCACCCTTTTATTGAGAACATGCATCACTGTTCATTTACAAGTAAATCCAGTACAACGTAATCCATCAACTACATTGAATCGCATCTTTCCGTCGGTGTCTTCCACATGTGACAATTGCTCTTTTATGGCACATGTCAGATCTCTGGGAAGCCCCCCCCCCCCCCTTGTTCGAGGCATTTCATGCATTAAGCCACATGGTGGACTTCCTGTTGGGTTTAGAGTCTGGCTGTCAGAGACACTTTAGTGCAGACAGACATGATCATTATAGATGTCTCAAATGTGGAAAACAATGTAGGGGACGCTATGGAGCCATTTTGCCAGACACCATTGGCCGTGACCATAAAACACAACATTTTAAAAGATTGAGCACATTTAGGCTGGAAAATGAGGAGCAGTAAAAGAATAGTTAAGTAATAATACTCTATACTAATACTAATAACTATAATTATAATAATAATAATAATTCCATGTATTACAATAGGGTCCCGCCCAGCTCTGCTGTTCAGGTATTTTAACTGCTCTCCCTGCAGTGTCCATGGGGAGTTTGCACGTTCTCACTGCCTAATTGCTTTTTCTTTTCTTTCTCTCTGCTTGTCTACAGTTCACTCATATGTTGCTGTTGCTCTTTAAATCCACTCCAACATGAAACCTCATTGACTCATTATCTCATTAAGAGCCTGATGTCTTCCTGGAGGATTGGACTCTAAACATCCCGCATGCACAAAGTGGCGTCTTTCTCTCCAAAAGCTCTGCCTGCCGTTTAACTCTTTGTGTTCAGTGTCTGCGCTCTCCTCGACGTCATCGGAGGTTGTTTAGTTGTTGTTATATTTCTTACCTCCCACTCGTGCTCCACCCTTCAGTAGTTCCCGGTAGACTGACTCAGTCTGCAAAGTGTGCGCAGCCTGTCAGGACCCAGTGGGGCAGTCGGGTCGCGTTTGGCGACTGTTTTCTTTCACATCCGGCTTTTTAAATCCCTTACACGGTGTTATCTATCCATCCCTCTCTCTTTATTCATTTAGTTTGGTTTTTTTTGTGTGTGTGTGTGTGTTAACTCCAAGTCGGAGCTGAGAGAGAAGAACGCGCGTCTTGGATTAAAGACGCACGGGCAAAAGAGGACAGCATGACGGCGACGCTCAAATTTTACGCAGTTCTATTCACCGTCACGTCGCTGGGATTCGACTGCAAAGCAGGTAAAGAAAGTGAACTCAACCGTTTACCACTTTGTTCTTTATGTCTGACCCATTTGAGTTGACCAAAGTTCATTCAGGCTTCCTGACGCACTCGCTGCCTTTCTGTTTATTGTGTTGATCCATGGAGACCAACTTGGATACAAATATTTAAAACCCCCATGAATACACATGCTTTTGTCAGATTATTTTACAGTGATATTCCAGTTTCTATTCAGTTGTCTGGGCGCTTTATTGTCGTGGTGATGCTTAGTGTGTCTTATAATAACCAACCACGCGTCACCTAATAGAAATCGACAACCGGTACTTCTTTTCTCTCAGATCTGCGTAAATAATTTTAATTTGTTAATTAATTAACGTTACTTTTCTCGTTTTACCTTTGGTGTATTGTGAAGCGCAGGGTAGATCATCAACCGAGAGGGAGGGCGAAATGTAAGACAGATCCAAAGAAAAGCGGCTCAAAAAGAGCAGGAATACTCGTTCTATTTATTAACTTCTGCGTTCACCTCCTTAAAAAACAACAACAACAAACAAAACATCAGACTGGCCTCCCGTGTTGGTCTATGAACAAACGTCTCATCCAGATCCACAGAAACCAGCAGCGACAATATCCCACTTCCTGCCCCGGAGGCGCGTCCCATTACGCATGGGTTAAAAATGAACTCGAAGAAACAAGATGACACACTCCAACATAATGTTTATAACAGTCTCTTTCATTATGTAATTTATTTTATAAATATTTATACATTTAATGTTTTGAGTCATGTTTTGGCCTAAAGATTAATTTTAATTATACTACATTTCATTTATTATTCTGTCAATCAAATCCAAGACTTTACAAAAACAATTAACAATCTTTTTGTTAATTCTTTTCTAATTCATTTGTTATCCATAATAGTCGCCAGGTTGTATCGAGGATATTTATCAGAGTACAAGTACTCCGTGCAGTATCGGACTGATACAAGTATCTGTATTGGTATTGGTCCATCCTCATTATTATTATAATGACTGACAGAATAAAGTTTTGTTTTTTTTACTGATAATGATTGAAAAGTTAACAAAAGCCTTTGATTAAATGTAATATTACTCCCAAGAGCAGCACTGTGCTGCAGAAAAAGATCCATGAGAAGTATTTGGATTTTTGATGTAAAATTGTCCCTTTAAAATGTTTTGACCTGTTTAGTTTGGTCAGTCTGGATAAGATTTGCAGTTTTCTATCCAAGACATGTGAAAAAAAGTTTAGTAATCATCATTTCTAGAGGTCAGACTATTGGAAGTAAACATCATAACTGTATTATAAGTAGCTTTCGGGGTCTTTGCTCCGACCGATCATATTTAGTTTTTTCATGCCTGATCGCACTTAAGGTTTTAATTTATTTTTTTTATTTTTACTTATCATAATAAAAAAAAATAAGTTAAAATTGGCTTGTAAGAGCTAAACTGTCTCTGTATTGCACTGTGTTAACATGTATTTATTTATCTTACTCACAAATATCTTTTTGTCTGGCACCGTCTGGAATGGTTGAAGCACACCAGGAAGAGATCACTTGTCTACCAGCTGATGATGTTTATTCAAAGCCATTTTTCTGAGCTGCACAAGCAGCGGAGAAGCTCTTCCTGCGGCCCTTGTGCTTCCAGCTCCATCCATGCACAAGGCTTCCTGCCCCTCCTGCTTCCACATCACTGCATGAGTGGGCTTTTTCCCATCAGTCTGAGTCTGATTGCAGCTCCACGCCTTATTTATCTCCTCTATACCATCGACACAGGCTTAAGAACTCAAACTCAAGGTTAGCAATCAATAGAAAATGGATGTGGGTGGCACAAAAGAAAAAACAAACTTAATTTTGAACGAGTGAACGCGTGGCTGGGTGAGACTGTTTTGATGTTTTTGGGTTTATGAGTAAATTTCATTCATGAAACATTCTTGGCTCGATAAAGAAAGAACCAGCCAAAAACGCATCCCAGCTCGAGGCGTTTTAGAGTCACATTCTGGTTTTAGATCATCAGTCTTTCTTTTTAGCTCATCTGGCTCCACTGCACATTGGCTGAGCAGTAAAGCAATAAAACCCGGCAACATTATTGCCAGTGAAATTGAATTCGCTTGTAATCCATGCAAAGCACGATATGTCTGAGTTTTTCTCCTACTAATGTGATATAATATCATATATAATATCATGTAATATATCAGAACTGAGGCGAAACCTGATGTCCATGTTGTTATGGTCCAGTTTTCTCCATGAGATTATTTACGAGACGGTGCGGGTACATTGGAGTCAGCTGTACCGGTGAAAAGTGTCTTAAACAAGTACAAAGGTGAGAAAAACACATTGTGTGTGTACTTAAGTTTAAGTATGAATAAGAGCAAGCAGAGATTTCTGACCTCCGCCAAGGGTTGACATGGACACAGGGAAATGACACATATTCTAGATCAACTGCCTTTAATAATTTTTGTGGTTTTCGTGATCACGTGAATATTGCAAAATGAAAATTTTCAAATGTAACAATTATTTTGATCCGGATCAAAACCGCACAACGGTTTTTGAGATGTCTTGTTAACAGACGAACAGACAGATAAACGCGGGTGTTTTTTTAGCCTCATTGGCGGAGGTGATAAGACAGATTACATATTGAGAAGTTAACAGTAGCACAAAGTAGTTAAAATAAACACTGCAATAATAAATATAGTTTAATCTGTATCTTGTATCTTGTTCAGGTCTTTAGTTTTAATTGAGTTTTTCTGCTGTAATTTGCTTGAATAAACTTCTATTTAATGTAATATAACCTAGATACAGTAAATATAAGTCATGAATGACCCTTAAGTGCATGGCTTTTGACTGTGGGACCGAGTCCTGTGAGGTTTGGCTGAGAGGACTCAGGGATGCTGTAGACAGACCAGAAGCTCAGTTTTACTCCCAACAAGCAAAAGCCAAAAATCCGAAACAACCTCAACTCTTTTGAAATAGCTGGAGCTCGGTTGCCATAAAAACGAATGAAAACAACACTTTTTGAAAACTCTCGGGCTCCGTCTCCTTGGTGACGGCAGAAACGCTACCACTACTCATGAGCGCCAGAGCCGTCGTAAATAGTTGTTCTGCACATGCTCAATAGATGGACAATAACAACAATGTTTCCTCCAGAGTGTCATGACTCCCAGTCCATATTCTCCTGGGGCTTGCTAGTTTTATTTTGACGGTCACCGTAATAACAATCCAACTTGGTTATCTGTCCTTATGAATGTTTAGTTCAGTTTCACTTGTGTCCTTGTTGGGCAATTGGTATTGCCCCAAAGTATAAAAACATAAATAATACACATACGTCCAGGAAGGAGGGATAATACAGTATTGTAAAACAAACTATATTACGTTGGCTGCGACACCTATCTACAATAAGATTAAGGTTGTAAAAGTGACGTCAGTGCATATTGCAAGTTTCTGCCTCCTGTGAGAAGCCACAATCAGATCAAATTAGGTACGACTCCTACTCCCCTGTCCAGGAGGGAAATGGCTTTAAGGACGATAGCGTGCTTGTACCTGTTACCCTTCATATGAGGAATTCTGAGCCGAAAGCTGGAAGGAAAAAACTGGAACTCAGCATGTAAAGGGTGGGAGCTGATGGAGAGCATGGCATTTGCCTTCTTGAGTATTGGTCTGTGGAATAGATCAGTTTGTGTGCTAGTGTTGTTTTCGCCATTGTTAATGTTTATGCCGTATTGTTCTCCGCGCCTATGTGTGTGGTTCCATTGAGAGGTTTTCATCAGTAGTACTACACTCGGTAGAGCGCAGGCCTTCGCCAACGCTACATTTGTTTGCGGAACCGAGTTAGCACGATAGCCGTTAGCTCATCTAGATGCTGACTAGGTAGGTCAGGCAGCCACATCACTGTGTGAAACACTGAGCAGGGAGCGTCTCCATGGCAACAGACGCTGATCTCCTTTGATTTACATGAGGTGCCTCTCATCTGCTTTGTATGGGACATTTTTTTCGCAGTTGTTTGGAATTTATTCGGAGACGGTTAGCCATTAATGTCCCAAAATGTCATCGATTGGTCCTTGGATGATGATAAATCATTCCTGAAGATTTCATGCAATTTGGGTTAATATTTTTTGCGAAAAGTCGGTAAAATACATTCATATAAACCAATAACAATAAATAAATAAATACAGACAAAAACATAACCTTCTGCCCCTGTTACCTTCACCAACGAAAGTTGGACAACCCACAAAATTTTCATCGGCGTGTATTTATTTATTGGTTTGTATGTATGTATGTATGTACAGTATGTATGCATGTATTTTACCAACTTTTTGCAAAAAGCTAATGAAATGTTCAGTGATGATTTGTCATCATCCAAAGACCAATCGCCAAGAATTCAGGATATTAACGGCTAACAGTTTTTCAAATAAACCCCCCAAAACTGTGAAACAACAAAAAGGAGTTACATTCATCTCCTTTCATCTCATCACACTAAATTACCATTGAAAATTTCTTGTAGTAATAGCATTAATATCTACCTATAGCATCGATATGAGCTAACGGCTATCATGCTAGTGATGCTAACTCGTTTCCACAAACAAATGTGGCGGTGGCGAAGGTCTGCGCTCTACCAAGTGCCCGTTCTAGTTTTCAGTGTTTTTGCCATTGTCGCGTAAACAGACACTGTTTTCAGAACGTTGCCGTGTAAAACGTGAAGTTTCGAAACCTTTTCACCTGAAACGTTGTTGTGTATACGGGACCTGAGACACTGCTCACCCAGGAATCCAGAAACGCGGAAGAGTCAACAACCAGAACAGACAGAAGACGCCCAACATACGCCGCAGCCACCAGGTGCAGACAATCACACAGGTGAAACACGTCAGTGCAGGGAAACAGCGATCAGACGCCAGGAGCCTGAATCCAGAGACAGAGTCAGAATCTCAAAAAGAACGCAAGAAACGTAACGCGAACCACGAGAACACAAAAACACGCAGAAAGATTCAAAACGGACTGGAACTCGGGATTGTCTCGCTGTGACGCTTCAACATATTCAATCAGTTGTGACGCTGAAGCTCATTGTGTGTTGTTGTTTGTTTTAATTCTTGGACAATAATTTTGGGGTTTGGAGCATCACGCTGTTAAAAATGTCGTTGGAAAAACAAATAATTAATAACAACCAGAAGTGGAAAAAAATTTAGGGTCAAGTTTTCAAATTTAAATAGAAGTTTATTTAAAATAAACAAAAAAATATTTTTTTTAAAGCTTCAATTTTTGAACTCTGTTTGCTGTTGTGCAGCTTTTTCTTCACATGCGATTCACTCATGTAACTGGGAACTGGGATAGCTGGGACTGGGATAGTTACCAGTTCACTCATCTTTCCGTCTATCTTTTCCCACAGATCTCCTTCCTCCTGTCTCGGAGATCTCGTACGAGTGGATCGATCCTTTCAGCGTGAAACTGTCCTGGACCTGGGAAAGACCCAGAAACCTGCCCAAAGGCTGTAAAGTCCGATATATCTGTTATCGGGTGAACAAAAACGTATCCAGCAAAGTGGTGAGCCTCTTTCTGATCATCTGCTTTTTTTTTTTTTTTTTTTTTTTTTACAGTAATGCTATTTCATACAGTCTAACATGGCAGTGTGAAATTTGTTTTGTTCAGCTCAAAACCAGTTTGCTCTCAGCAAAATATCAACTTCTCCGTGAATAAAGACAACACCCAAAAGGTTTCCCTTTGTTTTATGTAAAAATAAATGAATTTGACATTGGATAAAATGATCCGACTGATTACACACATCAGATTCTGTCCCGTCCAGTGCCAGTTTGTGACGTGTATAATCCCAACTCTTGAAGATGGATTTGTGAGCTCAGCCAATCATACTCACCAACAACAAAAAACTTCTTCCTTGTCCAGAGTCTGATCAGGAAAAGATAAGTGAATACTTGACAAGCATGGGCAACGCTGAGTTCCTCGAAATGGCGTGCATGAAGTGTTTAGACAGACATGCACAGTGACGCAAATCACTAATCACACCCCAGCCAGGGACACAAAATTGGAACGATTTGTTATACGACTTTAGGATCAATCCAAGAACCATCCCTCTCTTTCAGAATGAAATGCCACGTCTGAATTGTGTTTACATGAAGCATTTCCGTTTTGGTCATGCTTTTATTACTGTTATTTGTGTAAACAAAGTTTTTCTTGTGGAGAAATTTAGAATTGTTGCTACTTTTGTCACCTTTTCTTAAGAACATTGCAGGTTTATGTCTTCTTAATGATTTCCACATAAATAAGAGTCATCCTGAAGGCCGATTGGACTGTCTGGCAGTCCAGTTTTGGGTTAGGGTAGGGTTAGGGTTAGGTTTAGGGTTATCCCACCAGTCTATCTGTTGAATTTTCCTGAAGCAAGACATTGATAGCATTGGCAAGGGTGATTATAACAATGTAGTAGTTTGGCTACTAAAGCAGTGGAAAAGTGTTAAATAAATAAAGTCCAATGGCAGTTTTTATTCTCCTATAGGCTGGAAGCGTATCATTGTGTCTGAGAGGGCGGATTGTGAAAGGTGAAAGTGTTTCCAAGATAAGGCAAGAGCCTCACCACCACAATGGAGTGTAGAGGACTATGTATAACAACATAATATATATATATTGTACTACAGTGTCTGTATAAAATGTACAGTGAGAATTGATGACGACTGTACAGTACATAACGATCAGTCTAATTGTTACAAATGTGATCAGAACTACAACAATCAACTGATTTTTCATATAGCAGATCAAGAAACACATTTCAAAATTGCTCCATCGCTTTGGAAATGGAAGAAAACGTAACTTTTCTAAAATGCTGTTACTGTGCATGCGCCCCATGGCCATAGTAAATAGTTCACATGTGTCAGTAGATGGACAATAAGAACAATGTTTTCCTGAGAATGTCATGATTCCCAGTCTATATTCTCCTTGGGACTAATCAGCTAATACTATATTATAGTAGCTAGCTATAGTTGAGTCCCTGTATTAACAATCCAACTTTCTTGTCTGTTCATGCGAATATCCTTGTGCTCGCCATTGTTAATGTGTAGTGTATATTGTTCCCTGCACGCACGTGTCTTTAGATTTCATGGGACTTTGATTTGACTAATTAATGTGATCAAAACAAGTTTCTTATTTCTTCCAAGATAGCGGCGTACAGGCGCAGCGGCTCGTTGCTCTCCCATGGTTTAGTAATTTCATTATATTACACATATACGGTAATGACAAATAGATTATTTTCTTATCATCTTACCTACAGTATCTGTTCATCCATTCACTTCAATCATTGACAGAGCAGGAACTATGTGGAAAATCTTTCCTTGGCTATGTAATGAAGGTGGCATTGTGTTGCAATGTTTAGTCTTCTCAGCAACAGGAAGCAGGTCAAAGTACAGGTGAAGGTTTTTCTGAGTGGATTTTGCATGTTCTATATGCGCATGTTTTAAAGAACGATGTGCTTTTCTTTGTTATTAGATATAAGATATGATAATCATTGAGGAAATATTGACTCTCCGGTTACTAGGAGCAGTGAGCTGCCACGGTGCAGATGATCGGGGTCAAACGTTCAGGGACCCACAGTGGTAACCTGCTGGGATTCAAACCTGCAAACCTCCACACAACAAAGTCGCTGCTGCTGCCGCTCTAACCTATAGGCCACCACTGCTCACAAGCTACTTGTTCATAATCTCTTCATTATTTATAGATTCTTATATTGGAAGACATAATGAGGTACAATGATGAGCCAGGGTGTTGCTTGGTATTAGTGTAGCTGATTTGTATTAGTTTTGATTTGGGTGATGGTATTAGCATTAGAATTATTATTATTATTATTAGTATTATATACATTGATTTCTGATATACCTGAATGAATCATTTGGCAGAAAAATCCAAGATGGCGAACATCAGGAAGACGTATCTTGAAAGTTGTAGTATTTTGGCCATTTTATCGTCCGCTCAGCTTTAAATTTTCCAGGAAAACCTGTCTGGCATGTTGTCTGCTCATTTAGGTGTGTTAACAGTTAAAAACCCATCCATGCACACCCATTCATCTGCTCACTACAGGGTGTCCGCTCCTATCAGGTTCCATCACCAGAGCTTCTCTGTATTAGCATTAGAATTAGTAATGGTATTGGTACTGATATTGATATTTATACAGTATAATGGTATTAGTATTAGTATTGATATTGTCAAGTATTGGGATAATGAACAATATGATTTGAGATGAAAATGAACAGTTATGTCGACGATGTTAATGTCTTTGTGCTTGGATGGGTGAGTGTGTAGGGGTCCATCTGATTGCCTGAATATATTGACATGCAGAGAGCCAATCATTGACATGAATCACTGACATGACTATGTCGACATGGGAACTTATGCAATATGTACATTGTGCATGTTTATCACACTAACAATGATTTATAGTGCAAAGAAAATGACTTGCTCTCTGGAAGGAATGGTGGCGAGATAGACTGCAACGCTGCCCCCTTGTGGAAGAGAAAGCACTTTTGTATGTCTTTGGTGGAGGCTGCAGGTTCCTTTTTTTGAGGTGCACTAACCTGATTGCATGAAATACACGTGCACATTGTGCTTTCTTTTTCTTTAATGAAATGTGTTGAACTTCATAACATTCTGATTTTTGGGATATTTTTTAAATGTCAGGAATCAGTGTGTAGATAGTTTTACTCAAAATTGAAACACGTTAGTTTTTTTGTGGTTTTCAGGATGCACAAACAACAAACACGTACTACAGTGACAGCTACCTGACAGGAGAAACAGGTTCGGGTCGATGGGAAGTGATGATTCAAGTTGTTGGCGCTGAGTCCTGTGAAGGCTGGAAGAGCATTAATAAGAGCAGAACTGTGACTACGAAGAAACCAAAAGGTAAAATACAAGAGTATCAAGCATATGTACCATACAGTGATTTTAGGTGATTTTCTTTGTATTGGTCATTATATTTGGGTCGTATTTGTAGCCTGTCTGTACTGTATGTGCCTGCACAGGTCAGCTGGTGAAGGATTTTAAATGTGTGACTGAGCCCGGTGGAATGAACTGTTCCTGGATCCCACTGAATCCGGATCTTGACGTGGCCATGTCCTACAGGTGAGGATTAGAATATATGGAAACAGAAGAAGGAAAAGCTGTACAGTATATGCACAAAGCAGAGGATTTACACAATATCCCTTCCTGTATTACTTTACTAAATATTGAGGTATATGAATGCAATGTATGGTATATACTTGGAAACTGGTCTGTAGCTTCATTGGTGGAATTATAGAACGGACAAAATGATCTGAGCCTCATTTCCTTGCTAAAACAGAAAATGACCCGACCATCGATTCAGGGAATTTGATATTTATTCCCTATAGGTTCTTCCAATTTTAAGGACATTTTAAATCAGAGTCCATAGACTGGATTTTCCTTAATTCTCAAAACTTTGAATGAGTTTTTGAAGCTTTGTTCTAATAGTATTTATATAATCATGATTACAAAACATTTTCTTTGCTCTGTTGTTCCCTCAGTCAGACATTATATTAATTTAAGAGCTACAGAGCTTTAACTCCATGGCAACTCCTTATTTATTATTGAATACCAGACTTCATAATGTTTTACACTCTATATTAATAACTGTCAAGATCCAAATTCCAACTGTGGGTCATGCTATAATTCCAATCTCAATTACCTTTGTATCAAATTCAACAAAATTTTAGATTTTGGGTAAAATTGTGAATTGTAGGACCTCCTAGTGGTGAAATAAGGAATTGCAGAGTCATCAACCGCAAGCACAGGCTGAAAACTTGTCTTGACCACTCCTGTCTCTGTAATTGCAGGCTTTGTGAAAACACAGAGGAGAATATAAAAAGTTTAAAAAGATGTCATCACGGTTACAGCGATGGGATGAGGAACGGATGCTACCTGAACATTCTCAACGCAGACATCTGTGTACTCATGGAGACTGACTCTGAATTAAAAACTTTCAAGCCTGCACTTGGTTGGTGCTTTATATCACATATGTCCCACAAAGTGAAGTGTGGCTGGCTCATTTGTTGTCTCCTGTCTCTAGTAATACCTTTGCCAAAGATGAGCATCAGAGAGGATGGGGAGCGTCTCAATCTGACGTGGACGACTCCAGAGTTTGGCGAGAATTGTTGCTGGGTATACCACGTCTGCTACAAAGAATGTGAAAAAAACCAAGTAAGATGTCTGGCATGTTTGATCTACTCCCACATTTAAATATTAATGCTGCCGGCTGCAAAGAGATGGCGGTTAATGTCTAAATATTATCCATTAATTGAAATTCTGTCCTGTTTTTCCCCCAGACCTGCCGGACCATACGGATACCCACTGAGCCCACAGAAGAGGGCTTATTCCATTATATTATGGACTATAATAATGAGTGTCGCTATGAGTTTGTGTTCAATGTTAAGTCCAGTGATTACTGCCCGAACATGCTGAGCGACGGCAGCGGATTCATGACTTACGGTAAGAATCCTTATTTAAAATCCAACGTTTAATCAGAGATCACCAAACCCAAGCTCATATCTATGCACCTAGATCAATAAAACAATAAGGTGGGGTCTTTTGAATGATCATCTATTTTATATTGGATCTATTTTCTTTGTGCGTGTGCATGCATGCCTGTACAAGAGGTAGAGGCATTTATAGCATTTCACATGCCAAATATGTAACTCCGCATAAATATATGCCAATTCTTACAGAAAGCCGTGTGTGCCTGCATGCATGTTGCTTATGCATGTATATTCTCCATGTATTCTGTATGTGTGTGTGAGCAAGTGCTTTAAGTGCAACAGGTACAGTTTGACCACCGCTTATAGATCTGTATCAGATCTTCCAACTGTGGTGGAAAGTGAAGGAGAAAATAAATCCAAATCAGCATGCAGTCGTTAGTCTGGCCTCCTCTGGACTCTCTTTAAGGAAGCGTTGAAGCCCTCTGCTGGTTGTATACTGAAGTACACTGGAGGGTCTCGTTTCACATGATACACATCTGAAGACAAGTAGATCTGCCCAGAAGTGAGGGGGGGGGGGGGAATAGTTCTGTGATCTGATAAGTTTGTAGGATGAGACTGTGTAGAGTTGAAGTGAACAAACGAATGTGTATTGTCTTTGTCACAGGTAGTAATAGAGATCCTGTCCAGCCCCTGAAGTCTACCATTGTGATCGCCATCATCCTTTCAATCATTATGTCTATCTGCTTGGTTCTGGCCTGCTACTGCTTCAAGAGGTGCGTCTTTTAAGAGTTTGTTTGTTCGGTCTTTGAGCTTCTGAAACTCCAAGAGCCACAATATGTTGGTTTTTTTGTTTTCATCAGATGGTTTCCTGACTTGCAATGTTGTAATCCACTCAAAAGGCAATAAGCCAGTTTTGTGGCCTAAATTGCAACTCTGTTTTCTGTTTGTTTCGTAGATACAGAGCCATCTTTTGTCCCAATATACCCGATCCTTCTGCGATATTCAAGGAAATGATGGTGAACGGAAACAAAGACTTGAAGGTACAGTAAAGAAAAACATAAGTGTTTGCTGTGTCTATCTGTGCAGGAACTTGAGCCCACGTCTTTATTTATTTTTTGTTATTTACAGACCACGACAAGCCGTCTGTACACGCCGATGCCTGAAGCCATCGAGCCGTGCAAACTCACACTGGTGACTGAGAACAGCATCCTGGAGGAAAACTCCTGACAGACCCGTCGTTCACCCTGAGCACCAGAAGGTTTTGTTTTACTCGTCTCTTCTGATTTGAAGAATGAAATGCGTCACTTGTCCGTGGCACCGCCAGTAACCTCATCGCGGTCCTTTCCGGCCACGTCTGATCGAGAACTTTTGCTTTCTGCTGAGAAGTTGCTCTCTGATGCGGGGCCGATTCGCACTGAGACAGGAAGTGTTTCCCAGGGACAGGAAGAGGAAACTTTGGCGCTGCCTTCCAAAGAACTGTTCAGCTCCAAACCCTGGATCTTGTGTGTGTGTAGTGCACTGGGAAATGTGTGAGCCATGATTTCTTTTCGTGTGTGAGACATTCTTCTAGGAGCTGTGCACTTTTCATAGTTCCAAGAACTCTCGGAGGGATGGTACCTGCCACATCAAGAAGAACCCCGTCAGTTCTCAGCACTGTCTTTTTACTCCCTGTTTTCAAGTGGATACTTTCCTATCTTGCACTTGAATGGACTGGCAATGGCAATGGCTAAGTTAGAAATCGGTTACGATACAGTACAAAGTCCAGGCTGAAAAAAGTCTTTGAAACAACTTCTCCAAACTACACAACAATCAAAGGTCACTTTTCCTTTTGGATCCAGAGGAAACTGGTCTCTGTATCTGGCAGTAAATAAGCTCCACTCCTGCTGCTGCCGGGTTCTCTCTCTAATAAATGAATGAATAAGGCATTGACCAGCTGATATTTAAGCATTTACCGAACTAGTTTAATTATCTAATGATATCTGTATTAGTTGTACACTGGCGTCTACTAAAGTTAGCGAGCTATAGCCTGGGTCGTGTTGTAATGCCTGTTTGTGCCACAAGGTGGTGTAGAGAGCCAACAAACGAGGAAGAAGCAGCACAACAATGATCGAAAGTCTTGGTCGCTCCCAAAACAAAAGCTAATTTATGAAATCAGAGAAACAGACGCAAAGTCTTCTATTCACCTCGTCTGAGGGAACAACGGGGGCGTTTATTAATTCCTTCTAACAACATGATGGATCCATCAACCTGCTCGAACTTTACTGGGAGAAACTTCTGACATGAGCCACAGTTTGTTTCTCTTTTTACGCGGCATGTGACTTTGACGGGAATTTGTGGCTTTTGTGTGTTTTTCTTCTAACAAAAAAAGCAATGATGAAAGCTGGGGCTTCTCCATACTGGATAATGAAGTAATTCAACAAACCTGGATGTCACTTAGTTGATTCTGTCTATATTGTTCATGCAAAGTGAAGACATGCATAATGACATTCCTACTTGCTTATTTGCAATGAGATGTTTCATCCTGGGTTCTCTGCTAATTGTGTTTTAACGTGTTAATAAAGATAATCTGAATTATTTCGTTATCTAGCAATCTTGTGTTTTCTTGGCAGATGTTGGAAGGAAATCATCCTGGTCTCAAGTTTCAATGTAATCTGCAGTGAATTTTATTAAACGCTTACAAAGTTCTTCTTCTTCTTCTGGCAGTATGCAGCCGTGAATGTTGCATTACCGCCATCTGCTGGTTCTATCGCTCTGTGTTACTTCCCACCGCTCTATAAGAGAAAGAAAGAAAGAATGCTTGCATTCCTTACAAAGCTCTTGTTAATAGTGTAAGGTTTACAAGTTAATTAATGCATTCACAATAATTTTCAATATTTGTACAATTACTTCCATATTTGTGTTCTAATATTTTTAGATCTGGACATGTTGAAATGGTTAATTAAGTAGGTTGAATTCATCTGAAGTTTTAGATAAGCTCATCTCAGTCAAAACCTTTTCTATATGCTCATTGGACAGTCGAGACATGTGATTGATGAGGGGGGGGTAATCAGGAAGTGTGGTTGTGAAGTGGAGGAGAACTGTGAATTGAAGTAAAGTGACTGCTCCAGACAAAATCCGTCACCATCCTTCTGTGTACTCCTTCTGAGAGTGAGCCGACTGCCGCACATCAAACCCTCAGGTTACATTTGGTGGCAGTGTGGTGTTATTTTGGTGGGTTTTGTGCATTTGGTGAGTTTTAGTCACTTGACAGTGGAGTCTCATTTTTTCTTTCTTGCTGCATCGGCTTTGAAAACTCTTTTGGATCAGATGACCTGCAAGCTTTGTTTTTGTGCCTTCGTGAGTTTTGGAGAGATTTTATTTTGGTTGGAGGAATACGGCTCCTCCTTTTGCCTCACCTGCTGGCGCCCTCGAAATAGAGCTTCCACCTGCTCTCAAAGGAGGTGGGACGGAAGCAGATTTCTATACGCTAGTGGCCTCCGCTCTCCCGACTCGCCGAGCTGATGCTGCATTTCTGTATTGGGACAGCCTGACTCCATCAATTCAAAGAGACTATGATTCAGTCAAAGACAAACTTAAAGATGTTTTTGGACCAAAATACTCATTGCCATTCTTCCAAACACACGTAAATACTCGCCCTCGCAAACTAGGTGAATGTTTGGATGTGTACAGTGCTGACGGTACTCACCTTGTGCTTGAAGCCTTCCCCAAACTATGATCACAATGCGCTGGAAGGGAAGAATTTCACCGCTTTGTTGCCGACTTGGATCCCACTTGGCAATCAAGAATTCATGAAATGGGCACAGAAGACCTTGATGAAGCCCTACGTATTGCGAGCCGCTGTGAGAGGGCACGTGCAGGATTCCTTCACGCTCAGCCGCCAGAACAAGTGGCTATGACCCGTCCGAAACCCACCGGTGACAAACTCCTGTAAGCGGTGGAGCAGCTGACTCTTACAGTAACAAACCTGCAACTTGAAGTGAAACGGCTGCATGAGAAGCATGGCGACCTTGCTCGGCGTGACAGATCTTCTGATTCCCGATACATACTCCTTCACCTGGTGATATCAGACATCCTGCTAGAGGCTGTTACGCCCCTGAGCAGTATTATGGTCCCGGGTCAGAGTCTTGATACGAATGCTGTTCACCATCACAGACATCATGAGTATGGACGTACCGACAGATGTGACCGGCATCACTCGCCCTACCGATACTCGAGGTATAATAATGATTGGTTTTATATAGCGCTTTTCTGGACACTCTGAGACGCTTTACATTGCATTGTTCATTCACTCGATGGTGGTAAACTACGTCTGTTGCCACCGCTGCCCTGGGGCAGACTGACACAAGCAAGGCTGCCATTTTGCATCATCCAGACATTTCTCCTGCATGGTGACTGAACTCTCTTCTGTGTGGTTGTCCTGTTTCTTCTGGTCTGCCAGAGCTTGGTACTGCTTCTGGAAGTCTGCCTCTTTCTGGTGCATCTCTTCATGTATCTTTCTCAGCTTTGACTCGTTGTCCATAATCTTTTCCGTTAAGGTCGTCTTTTCAAGCAAGGTGCCGGTGGCTGCTGCTGCTTTTTCCCGTCGAAGTTAATTCAGCTTTCTCTCGTTCTCCTTCTTGCAAAGCAGCGATCTGTGTGGCCACCTTCCTTTATTGGTTGATCCAGCGCTCCTCCCACAGCGACTGTGCATTGTCTTTGGTCTTCTGCTCTCTCACAGTTGTCTTCAGGCTCTCAATTTCTGAGGTGAGCTCAGCCACAACCTCCTTCTGGCTTTTGCGGAGAGCGTCCTCCTCCATTTGTGCTCTCTGCTCTCCAGTCTCTGATTCCAGCAGTTATTCATGTCAGCCAGCATTTTGTCTGCCACTGTCTTCATCTGGCTGACTTTCTTGGCCAACAGACTCTCATCATATTTGATATCCATTCGCTTGTTCTGCAGAGTCTGTTTGAGGATGTTGACCCCCTCTTCCTTTTGCTGGAGCTTTATTTCCATTAGTTTTTGCTTGGCCTGTAAAGCTCTCAGTTGGTGTTCTTTTTCTCCAAGCATCTTCTCTTTTTTCTTTTTCAGAGGTGGTTAAACGCTGTTTCAGCTCAGTTATTTCAGAGTTCTGCTCCATGCTGATATGGCTGTAGAACTTGAGAGCCTTGTCCAAGGACTGAATTCTACATGGGAGATACTCAACATTTTCCGGCTGCATCTTTCTCTTTGTTTGAATCTCCAAGAAGATGCCGTCACTCAAGATGGCGAATTAAGGGAGAAATCTGGTGGAGATTATGTACTCGCATCTGAAATTTAACAACATAAAGACCATTAAAAAATCAGCATACTGCCATTTGAACATAACATGACCTCAGACCTTCCATTAAACAATATATTTTACTTACTTCATTACTTTTAAACAAACATTTGAACTTGTATCATTTGTGTGTGTGTCTTTTTTTCAAAAACACATGTTCAGAGCCTATGTAATGGATACTGCCCCATTACAACTTGTGATGCGTTTCTTATCGGATTGATCTGTTGTTTTTGCAATGAATCGCTTGAAAAACAATGATCAAGCTCTAAAAATAACACATCTGCTTGAAATGTGCTT
Source organism: Lipophrys pholis (assembly GCF_963383615.2). NCBI lineage: Eukaryota > Metazoa > Chordata > Actinopteri > Blenniiformes > Blenniidae > Lipophrys > Lipophrys pholis. Next base: position 12,929,880 of record NC_137646.1, on the reverse strand, counting down.
AAAAACTGTCCCATAAATTCATATCAATACTGGTTGGAAAGTCATTTGTGGGTTTGAGCTGAAAATGTTTTATATATATATATATATATATATATATATATATATATATATATATATATTGCCAACTATTCTCTTGTGAAAGATCCAAACCAACCATGCCAGCAAGAGGTGCTGCATGACTTGGATAACACGTGTTGTACAGGCAGAGAACAAGAATATGAACGTGTGGTAGGAGGAAGAGGAGTCAAAGTGAGGAACCTTTCACTCACCCTTCACATCCAGGAGCTGCTCATCCGTCGTCCAGCGAGAGTTCTTCATTGGGGCCGGCCAAGTTTAAAATGTGAAATAGGTGCCCCCCCCCCCCATTTTGTTGTTATGTCAAGGTCACTTTGTTGATTAATATAATTTCAAGGTCCAATCTGTTTTAATAGAGGGCATTATAGGTTTCACCAGCAGAGGGCGCTCAGTGAGCATCAGTGGATGACTACTGTAGAAGAAGTCAGTACACGATGCGGCAGAGTTGAGACCACGCTGAATGCTCGCCGTTTCACCATTGTTTTTGTTTTTACTGGTAAGCTGGGTTGTAAACTATATCAAAGTAATAGCCAACAGTCGTGACAGATTGTAAGTGCCTTGGAGGGTAATCGATGTTGAGTTAAAGATTGTGCCGTTAAGTTTATGAGTGCATGAGAGTAAGTCACCACGTTGTGAATCCAAGATGGCGGACCTGTATTCCGTAGCGATCACGGAACCAGGGAACTGGCTCAGAGGTTCACGTGAAGTCAGGCTGGCTACTGATAGGTGCATATGGCTTCTGTTGAAACGTGTTTGTGAAGGTGTGAAACGGAGTCAGTGTGTCGGACCAGGAGGGGGTTGTGTCTAAACTGATCTACTGAAGTGAGTTTTTTTAATTGAACATTAATCGAATACAAACAGTTAAAAGACATTGGTTTAAAAGGGGATTGGTTTAATAAGCAATTCTGAGAGTCTTTAAAAGAACACTAAGAGCAATCTTTGAAAGCAATACAAGAGTATTTTGAGTTCATTAAGATATTTGATTATCAGGTAGAGTGTCTTGTGATTTTTCTGTTTCAGACTTGTAACATATGTGGATGGATGTAAATATAGTAATGTTATAGATGTAATTATTTTAGCCTTTGTGTTCTATTGTACGAGTATATTGTGTTCTGGTTATTGTAAAACTAGAATAAGTCAATACATGATGAGGCAGAGTTGAGATCACACCGAGAGCTTGACCACTGTTTTTTTTTTTTTTTTTTTTTTACAGTTCCGGTAGAAAAAGAAATATGTTGCATTGGAGATGAGTTGGCCCATCATCTTCACCAGTGTAACATGAAGAAGGAAAAGAAATGAACGGTTTTATTACCTCAGAAGGTCGGCACGTGTCAACACCTTCACTGACGCTCTGCTTCAAACTGCTGTTGTATAGTTTGATGGACTGAATCTGCAGGAAACGGAGGAAAGACAACAAGCGATGCTCTGGAGTCTGCTCGAACAGCACGTTGTCCTCCACCGTCCACTCCACGTCCAGGACCAGGGTGCAGTTGGCGAGGTCGGTCAGCAAGCGCTCCACGTCGTGCTTGTGCCACAGTAACATGCCCTGAGCCTGAAGAGGACGAGAGTCGGAAACACGAGGCAGCCACAGGTCAGGACGGCGGCGGACGGAGAAATTTAAAATTGTTAATCGCAGGTTGTCATGACAACGGCTGCCGTTCTAATGTGTGACAATTCCGGGAATGGTGCCGACAGCGTTTGGAAATGAACCTTCCTCCATTGAAATGAACGCACTGTGGCTGCACGTGTGCCCCATCCAAGATGGTGTCGCGCTGCAACGTCAATTCCAGTAGGCAGCGCCAGTCAAACCGTATATTAGTCTGTGTTCGATACGGTGTGTATGATGTGTATCAGTGACGTCTTTATCTGCCCCGCGGAGGAGGAGGAGCTAGAAGGAGATCCTTGAGGCCAGAGCTCCTGGTGGAGGTAGGGGTGGAGTTTACGGCGGGCAGAATGAGCAGGTGGTTGTGTACGGTGCTGTTCTGCAGGCGCGTCGCGGGTAGAGGCGGATGGGAGGGGCTGATGGAGGAGCGAGGCGCAGCAGTGGGGGAGGCTGGGGGGTGGAGGAAGAGGAGATAGAGATCTGGTTGGAGGGTGGAGAGGAGTTTTTAACTACACATTTCTTCTTGCCGTCTATCCATATAGTGGATCATATTTAGGCTCCTTTGTTTTCAAAATGAAAATTATTTTGTAAGATAGCAATCCACGGTGTAAACCATTTTAGCCAGAATTCCAGATAAAAGTCTGAGTTTGATCTATTTTTCTTTGTTTCTTGTACGTATAAATAGCATAGAGATGTTGGTTAGTGTCTTAAATGTACAAAAAAAGTATTGAACTATGCTAAAACAACTGTACGGTTGAAATGAGTAATTCGATGACTTCCTTTTCAACCTTTACCAGCACCTCAAATACAATAAAAACAAAAACCTTAAATTACACACAGTTGATTAAAGCTTGATATATGTTCAAGACCTTTCAAAATAAACTTAAACTTTACTTGGAGTTGATGAACTTCACCTGGATAATGTAATAATGGTCAATAGAATCATAATTTGCCCACCTTAACTGTAATAAACCCAATAATGTAACAACTACCCGACACTAATAAAACAGTTTAGACAATATCATAATATAATTTTGGCAATAATTTAATAAGTTATTACATTATTGAAACAGCATTAAAAAAGCTTTTTGAAGTATAGCCTTGAAAAATGTAACAACGTATCAATAATACTGTGTTTCATGGAAATACTATTTTTGGCAGCTGTTGTGCAGTTTTTCTTATCAAAAAATAGGTACATTGAATAACAGTCATACTGATTCAGTGAGGATACATATGCAGCAGTCTTTCTCATTATAGATCATTTATTTTTTACTGTTTTATGGAAGGACGGGTCACCAGTCCATCACACTCAACTCTTTCAACATGAAAATTTATGAAGATTGGAAAGTGTAATTCGAAATATTTGGATATTGCCTGTGGCGCCCCCCAGGGGTCAATGGTGGAACCTTAACTCTTTATAATATACGTCAATGACACATACAAAGTATCTGAACTTGTGAAATTTGTATCATTTGCAGATATTTTAGGAACTGGTGAGAGACTTAATCACTTCAGAGTGAACTATAATTAAAATATGACTTGACAAATATAAGTTATCATTAAATCTGCGTAAAGCAAAAAAGATTTTGGGGAAAATGTAAAGACGTGTTAGATCAGAAATGACTTTACATTCTTTATAATTCACTGGTTTTAACTTATTTAACCTACAGTATGGAGGGATAGGGAAATACTTGTACAAACTCATTACAAAGAGTTTTTATTCTGCAACAAAGAGCAATCTCCTGTTTTTACAGGGTTTGTGTGTTAATGGAGTTGCATTGATGGATGGTTGTGCTGTAACTGTTGTATAAAATTGTAACCGTTGATGTTTTGGTGTATGAATGTAATGACACCGATGTCAAATTACGAAGATTATGTTGTTTGACTTGAAATGAAGCTGACGCAAAGGAGTAGGATTGAATACATTTACATTTCTCCCTACTTATTTTCGAACATGCAAATCCAGAGTGACACATAAGGGATTGTGTTTGTCCTCTTCATTTGTTAACTCATTTGGATGTTTTTTCCTTGTTCCTTGTCTGTCTGTTTGTTGTTTCTTTCTTTACATGTTCGAAATAAAGATCTATCAAATCAAACTGAACATTTTGCAAAACATTGGGAAGAAACGCTGGATTTCACACTTAATAATAATCAGAACAGCTTGGGATTTTACTCCAAACTCTGAAGAGTGAAACTGTTGTCGCGCGACTTTGGAGCGTTTCTCTCCCTCTGCGTATTTCCGTGCGTCTGCGTGTCTAAAGAGGAGGAAGCTCGACGCCCATTTCCAGGCAAGAAGCATTCCCCCCACCAGCCTGGAGGGGAAAGGAAAGCTGCGTTTTTATTTCTTCACATTTGAAAGCAGCGCAGAGAGGCGGGGAAGAGACGGGCTCTCTCTTCTCCTCACACCAACAACATCCCAGGGACACAAATGTGAGAGGAAAAGGGATGAACATGGAGCTACAAAGTTTACAATTGTGCCTTTTGGGCTGCTTGTCTTTCACCGTTCAAAGCAAACCAGGTAAGGAAATCCCCACATTGACTTGTTGCGGTGTAGTTGTTATCCTTGAGTAACTTCTCCTGAGCGGAAATTCGGGGTTTCCCAGCAGTGACACTACGTCGGCTGCGTCACGGCTGGGAAAATGTGAGGATTGGGTGGGCGAGGGTTCGAGCCCCGGTCCAACCAGAAATGAAACTTCCTATTTCGTTCTTTTACAGTGGACTCTGTTAAAAAAAAAAAAGAAGCAGATATTTTCTTTTAGTCGGAATTGACTAAATACACCTGTTATAGTGTCACAACATGTTCTCCAGGTTAGAAATCATTTACTCAATGAGTTAGAAATACAGAGAGAATGAGTGGACTTCAAACAATACAGAAGACTGAAGTATACTGATATGGTAGAGTTTTATCTACAGAAAGACATGGACTGTTGGTATTTTTAATCAAGCTGTCAGTGATGTACAGTCCGAATAATTCACAAATGGGGTTGGGAATTGAAACCAGTTTTTTTTTGGCACCTGTTCCAAGTGTTTCTTGGAATCGTTTGCTAATCTTGAAAAGGGAGTGAATCTCAACCCAGTAGCAGCTGCAACATTACCATGTCCTGTGCTGTATTTACTGTTCATACTAATATGGCTGTGGGCCTCTTACAGAAAGACCTTACAGGTGGGTTTGTAAAGTCCTGTTACTTCTAAATTAAACAAAGTTGATGCTAGTAGACCTGTTTCTTCTTAATTTTATTCAAATGAGAATCAATAAAGAAACAAATCTTTAAGCAGAGTGGAAAATGGAATCACAATCATATAAAAATCATATCAATTCCCATCCCTATTCACAAATATACAGAAATGAGAGACAGATCATTGAGTTTACAACAGTAATAATAGACATTTAATTAGATGATTACACTTACACACAAAATTGTTTACACACATTTCTTGAAAGTGCAACACTGAACAAAAAAAAGTCATGATGAATGGAGAAGAATTTTCCATTCATCATGGTGTTTTACATTGAGCACGTCAATGTTCATCTGCTTCTTTTAAATGTCTACTCATATTATGATTTATGTGTGTCATTTGAAAGCAAAATACCCTCTTGAGAAGAAATAACATTGTTTTGAATGTAAAGCGTCTTTTTGCTGGTGAATTGAGGGGTTTCGCCCATTGTGTGTGTGTGTGTGTGTGTGTGTGTGTGTGTGTGTGTGTGTGTGTGTGTGTGTGTGTGTGTGTGTGTGTGTTTTAAATGTGTCTAGAGTTTTGAGAGTATGAGGCATGCTTCCAGGAAATGTGCGTAAACAATTGAGAAAAACTGTAAATGGACACATGCATGAGCCATATCACATTTCTGCAGGGTCTGAGAGCTTCGTGTAAACAAGTAATAGCCTCAGTATCTAGTATTTTAACAGGAAGCGGCGCTTTTGGCTGTAACTGTATCACTGCCACTGTTAGTAAGAATCTCCTAATGATGGCTAAATAAAGCTTGAAGGGTCTGATTTTCTTTAAGCGGGTTTTGAACTATGATCTTGTGGTCACAAGCTTATAGGGTTTGTATTGTGACACATCAGCTCAGGCATTTCCTAGAAGCACAGCTGTTTTTTTCAGCTGGGTCATGTTTCCTGCCTCTCTGGTTCACACTGAGTAAAAAAAGAGTTACCATGTTGTTTTTATTCACTTCAGGAAAAGTCCTCCCTCCCCGAAATGTGTCCGCTCTGTGGGACACTGACTTCAACCCGGGCCTGTCCTGGTATCCTCCACTGCACTCAACAACCAACTGCTCCTATGCAGCGTCTGCGACAATCAAATCATCGACGGTCACAAAAGTACGTGTCCGCCTGTGTCTTTGGAAAGCATTTCATCATGTCTCACGGCTCATGTGTGCATCGTGGTTACAAAATCGGTCTGAAGGTTGTCTGGTTTCGTCATAGCTACGTCCAAGTGTCGCTTATTTTTTTTAACTTGTTAGACTTGTTACGGTTACATTATAAGTCTTGTCATGACCTACATCTGTTTCTCCCTATTACACTTGCCGACAACGTCAGAAACAAAATGTGTATTATAAACTTCAGGCTCACTACTTTTAATCCGAGCGCTAACTGCCAAGCCATGGATGGTGACTTATGTCTCATACGTTGTGGTGACAGAGCAGAGCATTTTATGTATTTTATTGTTTTTCTGCACAGAGAAAATACAACACACAGAAACAAATCCCCCACACCGCGACCCATCAGACAGCATGAAAGAGAAGAAGAAATGCAAAATATAGTCCAATTAACCAGAACAGTAATGATAGTAAAACAACTAATGACAATAGTGAATGCAGTAGTAATAATACAACAATAATTTTAAGATAATTAGATAGAGAAGAAAAAAATAGATTAATAAAACTAGATTTAGTAAAATAAGAGACAGTTCTAGTTTGTCTGCAGTCTGCAATATGGAATCACGAGTAAAGAGCAACAAGTCATCAAAACCCATTATATAGTTTGAGAGCTAAAGGGGGAGAATTTATTCCATTCAAAATAACTGTCTGTCGCTCAACAGCAGATTTCCAAGATCTGCAGGTATATAATTTAGAAAAGGTGTCCAAACTGTTAAAAATAATTGGTCTTTACTCTTTACTGTAGCTTGTAGCCTTCGTGAGGGAGGATATTAAAGATCTCCCTGTACCAGATAGTGATATTAAAGGTGGGGGTTTGACCCAGTTTTGCAGAATACACTTCCGAGCAACTAGAAGGAGTTTTTCATGTCATGTAGAAAGTTGTAAGTCTGTAGATGGGAAGGCCTATAGGAGGAAATGTTCATTCTTGAAGACACATTCTTTGACAGAATTGACTCATACGGTCATTTATTTCAAAGAATTTAAATGAGGGTCCACAGCTTCGTCACATGTCTGGGTGTTGGGATGCTTCATGTGATTCACTGGGTGCTCTTTTACCTCCATTGATGATGTTTAGAAGCCGAAAAAGTCTCCCGTCAACATTCCTTTCCTGATAATGGAGGGAGGGTCCATCCACTGGAACATTGCCACAGTCTGTCAAGGCTCAAAGAGCGAGCCGGTGGCCTTCAACATCTCCTACCCAGGTAACATCAATGAGTAAGACTTCCTCTCTTTTGACCCAACCTTTGACCAAAATAGACGCTTTTACCCTTTTCCATCGAATACAATTCATCTGGAGGAACAGCGTAACGTCAGAGCGCCGCGGTCATCAAGAAAAACGCTTTGCTTCATCAAGATATTCCTTAATAAGAGTGTTTGATATTAAAAAGGCCCTTAAAACAAGCCCAAAGCAAAACAGCTCAAACAGCCAAGGAGGAGTGGGCTGAAGGCGACACAGATGTCCGTCCTGACGCGGGGGAGCTGAGGGTGAATGCGAACATGGCTAGCTTGCAAGTGAGACAATTTTGACAAGAAAAACGCCAACACTCTCCGAGAGCTGAGAGAAGACATTAAGGCAACCAACAGCAGAATTGACAAGGCCGAAATGCGAATTTCAGGAACAGAGGACATGGGCTGAAGGAGGCTACGAGCTATCTGCTAAAGCTCTAGGAAACGCTGGAGGCTAAGCTAATGGATCAAGGGGGAAGAAGCAAGATATGAGAATATAAGAATTGACGGTATAAAGGGAGGGTCGGAGGACAGCTCCACATCGATGGAAGTATTTGTGGAACTCTGGGAAAAACTGCAGCAGCCTCTGGCTAAAATACCTAAAGAGCGAGAACATCGCGTAATGAGTCACGACTTTTTCCCCCCGAGATCCATCGCGGTTAAGTCCGCCAGCAGCGAAACTAAAGAAGAGATCCTGAAAATGATTTGTCAAAAAAAGGGATTCCTGGATCAGGAGAAAAGAGTATAATATCTGCCGTTTCCATGTAAACAGGCATTGTTTTGAAAATGTTGCCGTGTAAACACGAAGCCTTTTCGAAGCGAAAATGCCAAACGATGCGTAACGTTGTCATGTAAACGGGGCCTAAATGTCACATTCGTCACTTTGAACTGTAAAGACAAGACTCCTTTTGGTCTGCAAATAAAAAGTGTTTTTTGTTGTGTGTATTTCAAGGTGTGTGCATGTGTTTGTGTTCCTCTCAGAGCTGGTGATGGACTTGGATTGCTACTTGTATTCTCCACACAATGCTCGCTGCCAGTGGTCACCAGTCAGACTCCCTCCAGACTTTGGATTTTACTATCAGTACGACTTTTGTTCTGTTTCTGTGGATAAACAAGAGAAGTATAAGTAACAATGTGGATTTTGTATAAAGTTTGCTACAACCAGTTGTTTTGAGCCGTAGCCTTCATGCCATCCATCACCTCCATTGAATTTGCTTTTCCTTGTTTATGTCCTAGGTTAGTAAACGAATGTGGCGAGGACTCCGGTCCATTCGCTTTACAGGAGTGCTCGTCGTACAGTTTGACGGACGGCGTGAAGTCTGGCTGTGAGCTGCAGGCCACCAGTTGTAACGTTGTCTACGTCCTATTCAACGGAACTCTGAACAGCAAGCCGGTCAGAAACACCTTCAAGAGAGGCCTGAAAGATGATGGTGCATATGCAAATATCCATTTTCGAAATTCTTGTTGAAATGTCTTTCGCTTTTGCAGTGAAGAAAACATCCATGATGTCTTCTTCTTGACAGTGAGACCACCTCTGGTAGATTGGACAGTCACAAAAAGTGGCAACAAATTCAATATCAGCTGGAATCCTCCTGATATCACAGTTCCAGATGGATGGATGATTCAAATAAATTACACTGAATGTGGTGTGACACATGAGGTAAGAGACACAACAATCTGCTTCTTGAATGTCTTTCAGTTCATTTTTCTGTTGGAGGACATAAATTGGTTAGAAAACTGAATGAAATGTTTTAAATTTTGATTTCACAGCTACCAGAATTATAAAGACATTTATATATATATATAGTCAACCTTTACACAGAAATTAAGTAATGCTACGAAATTTTCAATATCTGACAATATTATTCATGTGGATTCACTATATTGTAATGAAAAAGACTACTGAAAAAGCTGTAAGTGCTCAAAGGCAATAATGGAAACAGGTAAAATCTATTTTTTTTAGCGGGTGAATTGACTTCAAAAGGTAAAACAAATAATAAATAAATAGCATTAAAGTGTAAAACAGTACAAACCATGAAAAAGTTCTAAAATAGCAACAAAAAAAGCAATAAAGTGGTAAAAAATTACAATGAAACTGCTGAAAAAACCCATAAAAAACTGCTAAAATGACCAAAAATAGATACAAATAGCTAACAAGCCAAAATAATTAAAACAATTTGAAAACAGAATGTTTAAACAGCTGAAACTGTTAAAATAGTAATAGTAAATTTTATAGCGCCTGTTTGACAGAGTAACCGATTTAAAGCGCAACACTCAAGTTTGTTCAGTCGAATATTTGGAGTAATTAAAGACGCGGTGCTGGTGGAAGGTCTTCCGACTCATTTTTTATTACAGTGTGGGTTTGCCTGAGTTGACACCACTTCAGTCTGAGAACTGTCCTCTGGGAAAACTCTCTGTCCTCAAGTTGGAGTCGTGGGACGTTGTCCATATCCAAACAAGACGACCCGGGGGGAGGGTTGTGTGTGTGTGTGTGTGTGTGTGTGTGTGTGTGTGTGTGTGTGTGTGTGTGTGTGTGTGTGTGTGTGTGTGTGTGTGTGTGTGTGTGTGTGTGTGTGTGTGTGTGTGTGTGTGTGTGTGTGTGTGTGTGTGTGTGCGTGTGTGTGTGTCAGGGGGGGATAAGTAATGTGTCTGGACTTTTTTATTTATTTATTTAAGTGAATGATGCACATTCTCTTCGGTTTTCTTCAGCCTTTAGCCATAGAAAGAGAAACGTCATACCTGCTGGTCCTGGACTCTGGCTGTCACAACAGCATCGCCGTCAGAGCAAAGAGTCAGAGTGGAGTGACGCCGTGGGGCGACTGGAAGCATTTCGGTACGTGTTGTTTGTTTTAATCTTTCTGGATTTATCTTCCGTCTTCACACACTGATGAATCTGAGCTCGTCGATGTGTTGACTTTCACATGAAGATGCTGACATGTTGCTGTATATCGTGCTGTGCGTCGTTCCAGTGATGATCGCCGCCCTGGTGGCCTTGATCTGTGTGTGTTTCCAGAAGTACGTTCGTTCCCGTTCATTCCGCTGCTGTCTCTATTCATTGGTCTCTCCAGTGGTGTATAATTCACTATCTCCAAACAGGAACAAGGCCACAATCTTCCCCAAAGTGCCAGAGCCTATAGATTACCTCAGCGAATTTTCAAACGACAACAACAACACGAAGGTGACACATTTATTTTTCTTTCCTCAAGAGTGATGTTTCATTAACCTTTATTTAACGGGCATTGTATTGAACACACCTGGTATTCTCACGTATCCAGTCTCCTTTGAATTGTCTTTAAATCAGTTCTTGAAATTTATTAAAAGATGCAATTAAATTAAACATTGAACTTAATCTGACGCTTTTTCATACCGCAACTTCCTCTCAAGTGAGCGTGCGAGATTTTGAGCGTTCGGCGCGTGTTGATTGGCCGCAGCAACTGTCAATCATGGCGAGAGCAGAGAGATAGCATAGCAGTATTTTGCCAACATAAAAGATAAAAAATGGTGGAGCCACGTAGAGCAACGCACCCCGGAGTTTTAAAACCACATGGGGTTCTAAGATTGATATTAGTTCCGTTAGCGGCTCGTGGCTAACTGCTAGCAGCTAAATCTAACAGAGGAGGGTTTAAGATATTAGCCTCCTGTGGTGACATCATCACAGGAGCACAAGCAAAACCTTGTGGAAGATTTTGAACAACATTTGAACAAAAATGTGATTTCTGGGTGACGACTCCTTTAATCATTTAACTATTATCAAATGCAACCATTTTTCCCAATTCCTTATCGATTGTCTTTTGCTGTTAGAATGATTCCAACATGACGCTGCAGACACGCTGCCTTTTATTTCAAGCTCCCCTCCACACAAACTGGGATAATTGAGACAAATAAAGTAGATAAATTCATGGATTCTTTAAAAAGGGAGTGAAAAGGTTCCTATTTTGCAGCTCTTGTTGATTTGTATTGCTGCTTACTGGTGTTTTATATCGTTGATTTTAGTTTCGGTTGTTGTTTTTAGCACTTTGAGATCTTTGACTGTAAAGCGCAATACAAACAATACGCGTTATTGAGAAGATTCACTCAACACTGGCACAAATACCGTCTGTGATGTGTGTTTATTACGTGAACTTCTTTCATTGTGTGAGGCAGTAAAAGGCAGCGATCTATGAGTCCATATTTTGATAAATTGTGTGTGAAATCATAAGGACGGCGACAGTTTGTTTAGTGTGATCGCCAATATGTGAGTTGTACACGAGTTTTCCGTGAGCAAACTAAAGAAGGTACTCCAGGTGGCGAAAAGGAGAAAACCGTTCTTTGGTTGTAATGTTTGTATGTGAGGATTCTGCCTTTGTTTTGCTCGACCCCTGCATTTTACAGTCAAACCTTGTGACGACGGCTCCAGTTAACCAGTTTATTTTTCTTCACTCAAGTCACGCTGAAGACCTGCAGTCCACTGGCTCATGAAAAAAGTCCAACTCGCTCTGACGCTCACATTCTGTTCTCCTTTTCTTCTTTTCTCCAGAACGTTTTTTACAACTTTTACACCCCGGTGAAGGAAGAGGAATGTAAGATTTCAGTGGTGCTCGACCCGCAACTCAGCAGAGCAAACTGCTGACACCCGTCAAATCTCACTTTCAACAAGGAAGAAGGAAAATGACGGCAGCTACCGTATTTCTTCATGAGCTGCTGCAGCTAAAACCACGCTGTGGTGTCGACGGAGTCGGGCACCAGGAAGTTTTTTCTGAATGAGATATCTGTATCGGGACACACCAGACATGCCAGTATTTCCGGTGTTAGTTCATATAACGTTAATATAGTGCTTTAATAAAAAAAGAAAAAGAGATAGGCACTATTCTATTATAGGTTTTACATAATCCTGCTGGTGCAGTGACTATATCTGGAGTCTGACGGAGTTTTCAATTAGTTCAACTCTTCAACCATTTGGTAGCTGGAGTTCTCCGATTATCGATTGACGGCAAAAATATTTCCCATGTTTTCTCATCTGTAATATACAATATATATATATAAATACGCCAGACTTTTTTAATTAACCTCTTTGCATTAACAAGCATTTCTAAACACAGACATAGACAGACACTGTGTAGAAAGCAAAGTGTAACTACTGGAGAATGAACATCTCTCAAGCCGCTTCACTTGAAGAAAGAAGTTAAGAAACACAGAGACAATTGGTAAGAAAATTTCAAAATCTTGTGGGAGTGACACAGCTTAGAAGAATCTATTTTTTTTATATATATATCTTGTGCAATAGCTTATTACTCTTGTGTTAGTTCCTTCCTACTTTTTGAGATTATACAACAGCTTGTACATTCACTCTTCAAGCTTAAAACTAATGGTTTCAGAAGTTGTTTCGTCCATTAGAAGCAGTTTATTATTATTATTTTTATCTTCATCACTTTCCTCAGTTTTGGTCCAGCATGTGCTCCACACGTGCTGCTGAGTGTGATGTTTGAATAAACTTGATCTTTCATGAAAAACAGGTTGTACTTTCACTGTTCAAGCTTAACTATGAAGGTTTTAAAAGTTTCAACTTGTTTCATTCATCAGATTTGCTGGGTATTTAAAAAAAAAAAAAAAAAAAAATAGCTTTACAGCTATTTTAGCTGTTTTGGCAATATTTAGTCATTGTAGCCTCCTTTTTACCTGTTTTAATTGTAACAGTTTCAGCATTTTGGTATTTTCAGTCGTTTACTTTTTCTTGCGATTTGAGACGTTGTTATGCTAATTTGGCTGATTCATTCTTTCTGGCCATTACATGCATATTCATTTCATATATACATATATATAATGCAATAATAAATTGAAATATATACTAAAAGTAAGGCATGGGGAAATTTCAGTTCAGATATAGCCTAAATTCTTTTAAAAAAAGGGGGTGTGGGTATTTTTTCACGGTACACCATAAGATGGAGGACAAGTGATATGCGAGCTGAGCCCTCAATCTGGTTAACTCAATTATACCATTTCGACATGTATAGGTCTACTTTGTTCATAAATCAGAATGTCAGCTTTCCCAGCGCAGCCAGATGACTAATTTGACAGGACTGAAGATTAGGCCCACTCAAACAAAGATTCATTGACTTCACAGACGAGAATGGGAAATTTAACAACATTTGAACCTCTGGTCAGTTGTAATTACTTTATTAGTGAATGCAAACTGAAGTTCTCTATATTCAATAGACAGAGTTCATAATTATATGTTGTTTTTGAGGTGAGGATGTAACCAAACGTTTTGCCAATACTGAATCATTCAAAGTAGGAGTCCGTGTTATGTAGATTGCTGAATAAATTGCCTGGATTGTTCTTGATTCCTGAACACACGGGATCACATAGGACCACATAGGCTTTGTCATGTGAACAGGATGCGTCGAATTCGTCCGGGGAGGTGGCGGCGCAGGAAAACCCACTATACTTGATATGGAAATGCAGGTGCATGATCAGAAATAAGTATGTTACCAAAAGTGGAGGGTGCTGCAGAGGAAGGGACTGGCTATGAAATAAGAAAGTAGTCTAGTCTTGAAAGTGTGCCAAGATTAGAGCCCGGCTGTTTTCACTTCATACCAAATAAAAATTGCCTAGAGCATCAAAAAGGGTTTAAAATAAGAATAACATTGTTTATAAAACGTTTTATAGCACCAGCTATAGGCTAAAACTAACATATGGTATTTTTCATAGTATACCCCCCCAAGCAATTATATGTTTCAGAATTATTACATAAACACCAACACAACAACAATAATACTAATAATAAAGTGATAATTATCAATATCATTAATTAAATTTGCCCGTTCATTTAAATTGTTTTAACCATTTCATCTTCAGCATTGTTATTTCCCCCTTTTCGTTATTGGAGCCTTTTCTAGATCACTTCCCCACACCGGTAATCCAGCATTGAGTCTGTCCACATTAAATGAAGCAGCATTTTCCACTGAAACTGGATTTATTCCTGGTAGCTTCCTAAAAGATGTGATTGCAGAGTCAAAATTTATCACCTGCAGTGGAAAGCAGTGGGGACATAACATATTTTGGCAAAAATGTGATTCATCACTGGAGATTATCTGTTCTGCTGCAAAATCGAACATGAGCTGAAAATGTGAATTCACACATATGTTTGGAAAGCACTATGGGCTGCTATAGAATGGATACAGACTCCGAGACTGCCAGGATATTGTGACACATACAACACCTTCTTTTCCTGCCTGATGTGTTTTTGCAGGACTGTGCAGAGGACAATAACCTCTATCTAGATGTCCTTGACGGGAAAAGTGCAGAAACAGGGTGTGCGGGGACATGGGATGAATGTGGGTGTCACACTGGGTGCAGGAGGAGGCGCGTAATTGGATTCTGATGCAATCTCGGTGTAATCCCACTGTTATTCACCTGCAGCAGCAGCAGCAGCAATGCACCAAATCCTCGAAAGAGCTCTTTTTTTTCTTTTTTATAATCCACCGAGGATTTGCAATAAATAATCAGAACGGCGTCGGACGCTTTTTATTGACGCACCATCCTTCGTCAGGAAAAACGCTTTATTTCTGCTCGACGTCATTTCTTTTATAATCTGAAAATTGACGTAACTGATAATAAATATAACATCTCAAATATATATTTTGATGAGAAACGAGACAAATAAAGCTCTCCATTTTGGCGACGATGGTCACGTTTGCGTAAATACTATCAGCTTCTTGTACTTGCTCTTTCAAAATTAAAGCCTGCGTTCAAATGTGTCTTAAAGCGTCATTTACGGAAGCGTGGGCTTTTAATTTTTGGGTCTTCAACTCCCCATTTCCGCTTGTACCTTCAGACGCATGACACAATCATGTTGTCAGCGCGCGGCCACAGCGGCCTCTGGTGGAGAATCAGCGGAACTTCAAAGATGTCGGCTGACTGGTCCTGATGCTGCGGGGATGCGGAGAAAGCGTCATCACGGGAGGATGTGAGCTTTATAAACCGTAACAGCTCCGGTTTATCTCGGCGCAGTCTCTGTGGCGCAATGGAATAGCGCGCTGGACTTCTAATCCAGAGGCTCCGGGTTCGAGTCCCGGCAGAGATGAGTCACTCTGTGTGCCAAACGGCAGACCTGCGGTCCTTTTTTTTCTCGCCTGGTCATTTTGGAGAAAGATTACTGCGTCTCTGTAAATAAATCCAGGCTGTTTGACAGCATTGCTCTTCGTATACAGAGTTTACACAGTCTCATTCCCCCACCTCCATCCATGTAATATAAATCATTTCATCCATAAAACAATTATTTCTCCTCTCTCTCTATTTTTTAATTAATCTTTTGCTGGGTTACCAATTAATACCAGAGAATTTAAAAGCAAAAAATTTAAGTAGAAGACAAAAACCAAAGAAAAAACCGAATAATCCAGGACAAAGGGGGATAAAAGGTTGCATCAGCTGGACACCTATTAGGTAAACTGTCAAACATGATGAGTTGGAAAAGCTAGACATCTAATACACAATACAGATCCACCAAAAATACGATTTCTTTGAGCTTTCTTGGTCTTTCTTTGTTGTGGTTGTTGTGGTTGTTGTTTTTATGTTTCTTCTTTGTTGTTTTGTACGCTGCTTTTCTCGTTACGGAGGATTGTGTTTAAGGAGGTAATGCAGAACTAATAACTCAAAGGTTACATGTTAAACTGATGATTTAATATGCCAAAGCTCATTTGTCTTTTCTATGGCCAAGATAAAACTAAGTTAACCAATTATTCACGGTATCTTCATTTTCATGAATGAGATGTTATTCTGTGTTTGTCCTTTCAATTGCAGGTATTTGAATTTAGATTTTTTTCCTCCAGCAAATTTTTTTTAATGCAAAGAAGAATAACCAGTGAATAAAAGCAGCCTCAACGTGTAAAGTCCACTAAAACAACACTAAACCAGGATGTTATTGTGTGGTGACAGACTAAACCACTGCAGCACCGCGCCAACCAGAGGGTTTAAAAGCTCAAAGACTTTGAATCATTGTGCCGCTCCACTTGCATGTCATTCAATCCCATTTATGGTTTAATAATAGACTTCCAAC
This sequence comes from Lipophrys pholis, assembly GCF_963383615.2. Classification (NCBI taxonomy): domain Eukaryota; kingdom Metazoa; phylum Chordata; class Actinopteri; order Blenniiformes; family Blenniidae; genus Lipophrys; species Lipophrys pholis. The sequence continues at coordinate 12,913,563 of NC_137646.1, read as the reverse complement.
GATTTCCCATATAGAAGATTTCATTGTGTTCGGGGTCCAAAGAGAATAAAAGAGCTCATCTTCTGCTCGATAGAGGTTTTTATACTAAAATATCTGGTATTTCTTCATATGTAGGATTTTGTTTATGAGCTCGCATCATAGTTTTATCCTCAAATCGGTAGTTTTCATCAGATTTTCTTCATAAAAATTGAAAAGGGAAAAATCATTCAGTGTGTTTTCCAAACCCCCCTCATGCTCTTTGTTATCCCACAATGAGATGATGTGGATGTTTTCTCTGAAGCTTTGGTAGTTAGAGACACCAGGGGGCGCTGCAGCATCACTGTTCCCTGTGTGAGGGGCGAACAGCTACATGAACCACCAGGACCACCACCTCCATACCAACATGTGATTCAACCCTCTCAGTATGTTACAGATTATTATTTACCTCTCATGATTCTTTTGTTTTGCTTGTTACACCACAATAACACTGAAACTTCTCACGTTGTTCCCACAAACGATTTATAGATGTTTTCAAAGTTTAGTTGAACTGTAGTATTCCTAATAATAATATATAATATAATATGTAATGCAATAAATATATATAGATGCAGGTCCAGAAGATGAAGTCAAGAAGTTTCTCAACAGATTCCTCCAGGGGAGAGAGAGAGAGAGAGAGAGAGAGAGAGAGAGAGAGAGAGAGAGAGAGAGAGAGAGAGAGAGAGAGAGAGAGAGAGAGAGGAATGCGCTGCTAATGAGAAAATAGTGTCAAGCTCGAGACATTACAGTGAGGGCACCGGATATATATATATATATATATATATATATAAATTTTTTAGAACATGTTACAAAAAGAAACAACATGATGTGCACATCCACCCATCTTCTATACCTCGTAATCCATGTGCAGGGTTGAAAAGTCAGACAGTCACACAACAACAACAACAACAGCAACATAATCATCATCAACAACAACAACAACAACAATAATAATAATAATAATAATAATAATAATAATAATAATAATAATGATAATAATAATAATAATAATAACTTATTCAAAAAAAAGTTTTTAAACGTTGACCTTAATGCTGACTTTTATTTTGAAGTTAATACCGGAAGTGCCGCGCTGTGATGTGACTGGCGGACAGGCTGAGCGTGGAGCAGAAAGCGGACAGTCGCTGGAGAGAGAAGAAGAAGAAGAAGGAGAAGGAGGAGGAGAAGTAGAACAGCCGAGCGGGTCTAAATACTAAAGAGAAATGTTGTAACGGCCGAGGCGGACCGCGGGACTCAGCCGGGGAGGAGGATTATCGTTGTTTGTGTGTTGAACCGAGAAAGTCCGCGTCTTTTTGATGCTGCTCTCACGGAGGTCTGAGCCAATAACGGACTTGTGGGTCGGCTGAACCATGCAGAGGCTGCTGCTCCTGAGTTTACTGCTGACTTCTCAAACTGGTAGGAGACGGCGCGCGTGCGTGTGCGTGTGTGTGTGCGTGTGTGTGTGTGTGTGTGTGTGTGTGTGTGTGTGTGTGTGTGTGTGTGTGTGTGTGTGTGTGTGAGCGTGTACCATGATTTCATTGCATTCCCATGTGAGACGCAGCGATGGATCACCTCATCCGTGCGTGCGTCCGTGCGTGCAGCTACGTGCGCGCGCCTGTGTGGCTGCATGTCTGCACCGCAGCAATAGATCATCACAGACTTTTTTTTTTTGTGGTGAGGACGGGTTTTTTTCTATTCTTATCTTTGGGGGTGAGGGGGAAGTAGTAGATATGTAATGGTCGTGCGCGCGTCCTGACGCGTAGCGTGCATGCCATGAACTTACACGCTCGCCACCATCAGCCCAAATGACCTTTTCTTTTTTCGTCTTAATTTCTCCGGTGCCCACTTATCGAGGAAAGGGAGGATGGGGGAGGAGGAGGAGGGGGGCGGGTGGCTGAGGACGTGACGGGAATGGCAGTGATTGACTGGCTGCTGCTGCTCTACATGCCGGCTGCACCTCCAGAGCATCTTAACCTCCCCCCTCCCCCGTCTGCCTCCCCTCCACCTGTCTCAACTCCCCCCCCCCCTCCTTCCATTACCTGCCTCCTCACCATCCTCTTCTGTTGTGCATCTCAGCAGCACAATGAGTTGTGCAGCAGCAACCCCCCCCCCCCACTCCCCCATACCTGTGTGGTGCCAGGTAGGCTATTGGCTTATGATAATCACAGCTGTAGTCATGTTGCTAGGCGACAGGAGGCTGATGGAGGAGGATGGTTGTAATTTTTCCAAAGCTACCTGTTTGATTGAGGCAGATCTGTGTGTATCCCCCCCCCCCCCCCCCATCCTCTTCCTCCATTGTCTACCTTGTGGCTGACCGGGGAGCGTGCACGTCGCCCGCCCCATCATAGGTAGTGGAGTGGGTGGGCGGGTGGGAAGCGGAGGAAGGGGGAAGGTATATAGAGAGAGGATGATGTCACCGTGTCTGCCAGGCTTTGTATCGCCGTGCTCCGCCATCCGCTCGGCGAACGCCACCGCCGAGGGTCCTCCCAGCACGCTCTGCTCTCCGGGCGCCGGGCGAAGGATCACCAAAATCAAGCGGACTCACACACACACGACACGACGTGATCCCCAATCACACCACAACTCGCTGGCATGTGCGACGCCATGTGTCCCATTGTCTTGCCGCTGTGTAATCCATTATCTCCTCATGTTGATCCCTCAAACACAGAGATGTTTTATCTGGAAGGCGAGATTAGCGGCACATTGGAAAGGTCTCTGTGATTTTCTTTTTTTTTTTTTTATTGAGATTTTTTTTTTTTTCCCCCAAAAAACAGAAAAATAATCCAGAAGGAGCTTGAAGTCAGGTCACCTCGCCGAGGCTGGCGTCGGGTTCGGGAGCGTTTTTTTCCCTCGGCAGCTCACAGCCTCTTATCTCTTCATTAGACTGGTAAAACAGTATTTCATGGCCTGCAATTTGCACACATGTAATTGCCTACCAGTGCTAATGATTGGATGGTTATTAGTCGAGCTGCTAATTAAAGCTTTAGTGCGTCAGAATGCTTCAAGTTATTAAAAAGTCAATGGTACAGCCTGTAAACAGGGCTAACCACGCTTGGTTTTCACTCGCATGGCCACGGGGGTGATTGATTGAGTTTCTACATACCGAGCTGGTAATAAGTCCCAAGCAAGCGCCGCCATTAACGCAGCTGTTAAGCGTTACTGCATAATCAATCACCACAAACTCACTCCTTTAACTTTCTAATGAGTGTGGCCCGCCGCCCCCACCTCACCCTCGCATCCGGGACCCCGGGGGTGGAAGTGCTGACTCGGACAAAGGCTCCAGTGCAGGTGTACCATTCGTAAACCGCTGCCCTTTTTGTGCCAGATCCAGGCCATGAGCCGCCGCCGCCGCCGCCATCGCCGATACTCTACTGTACGGCCCGGGCTCTGAATCACACGCAGCTCGAGCTGTGATTCACAGACCTCTCAGACAGATTCCTGTGTTGTGCTCAGCAAAGAAAATATCCCGACGCTGGGAGAGTCAGACGCGTTCGGAGGCTGGGAGAAAGAAGGGTTCCTCGAGGGTTTGTTTGATCAGGGAAGTGGCGGTTCCAACTGCTCTATGGGTAATGTTAATGACTCAAAGTGGGCCGTAATAGTTCAAATAAAAATGAAGAATTAGGAAAGCCTCATAAAGAATCCGGCGCGGCCGCCGAAACTGCTGATTTACAGCATTTCAAGCATTTTTGCCGGTAGTAATCTGTGGCACTCTTTTTTTTTTTTTTTTTTTCCTTCCATTTAATAAACCCACCGATTTTTTCCATCCTATTGCTGATTCATGTGGCGCGAGGGGAGGTTTTCGTAGCGCATTTTCCGTTTGCATGGTAAAGTTCTCCATCACACAGCAAGCGCTGTGTGTTCACGTCCTTTGAGCAAGTAAAAGAACAACAATCTTAACCGTTTTGTTCACCAACAGTTAGTCTTCTGATTGTTTGACCGACTTTATCAAGTAGTTGCTTGAAGACGTCAGTAAATGTGGAAAGAGCTGCTTATCAAAGCTTGGCTCGCAGCCTGAAACGCCTTGTTTTCATTTTATTAACAGCTCTCGTCTGACCCACACTGTTGGAACCAGAAAATGTTCTCATATGATCCAAAATCAGTCCATTTTAGAAGAAAAGGCTCAATATGTGATCTCCTGGAGGGATTGTCGCTTCATTCTCGTGAAAATCTCAGGAGAAGTCAAGGCAACAAATTGACGGTATGATACATATCAGAGAGGAGTTATAATTAGATACTTCACATTGTGTTGCTCGATGCACAGCATCGATGGATCTGGTTCTGGTATGCTCTATAAGGGCGGCGAGGGGATAATCCCAGGTGAGGATAAACACAGAGAGACCAAAAAAAAAAATCTCACACACTCACATCCAACACCCAGACAATCCCGAGGCTCCAGGGGTGGATTCAGATTAGGGATAATCTGTCAGTAAAAGTTCCCAGAGGGAAATTCTATGAGGATGAGAAGTCCCCCCCCCCCAACATACAAACCAAAGTCTCTCACAAAGTTGTAATCTTATCAAGACAGGAAATCCAGCTGGATGCACAAAACGCTCGCAGACAGATGTCGGCTGAATCTGTATACACACAATTATTTAGTTGTTTCATTTTATTCGTTCGGTAATATTGACTTTATGTCATTGTTTACATTTGTCAAGATACGGGTGAGATTCTATGTTTTGGCCCTTGAGTTGTATTCAGAATAAATGAACACAAATGAAACTTCAATCAGTTCGTTTGGTCGATTCCTCAGGAAATTCACTGAAAGATGAATCTATAGATCAAAGTTTCCAAAATATCCAAACTATATATCAATAAAAAACGAAATATATGTCAATATAATTGGCCCCCGCAATTTTCAGTGCAAGAAATCTGGATGTTTATACATTTACATTAATTATATTAGTACATACATTCACGAGTACAATGAATGTCCTTGTACATACATTCAGGAGTACGTTCAACGTTTCCTAAAACCTTACTGCCAAAGCCTGCTGATCAACCAAAGACAGTCATTGTTCTGAAAACGTAATAAAAAGTACAGACCATCTCGCTGTTTCATTAATAATCATATTCTTGCTTTGTCTTTTCCCTTTTTTTTAAATGTTGAATCTTCAACAGCTCCGGTGTGTTTCCTTTTTAGCGTCTCGTGCGTGGTGGCGTGGAGTGTACACAGTACTCGAGTTGATCTGAAGTACTCCCGTACTTTCGATGTTCTCGGACTAGAAGTTTTCTCACTCGATGCCGCGCTCGCTTCCGACTCATCTGCCGCCGCCATTTTCAAATCAAAACAGTGAAGGGGGAGAAAGAGGGGAAGGTTAACCATAACCCCTTTCCCCAGATTGGGATTAAATGGCCGCCCACTGGTCTGGAGTCACGTTGTGTTCCGGTTACTTCAGATGTCGGAAGTCAAATGTCCCAGTCCCATTCGTTGGTGTCCCAAACGTGAAGGCAGAGCAGTTTTGTAGAGCTACCAGAGCGACATGTCAGCATAAAGAGTCTTTCAGTGTTGGTTTTGTGGTCGACGCAATGAGCTTCAGAAACCAAGAAAACTGGACGGTGTGGGGTTTTTGTTCCTGCTCCGTCTTGGTACATTATTTATGAGGCTTCAGGAGCTCCAGTGGCTGACGAACCAAACCGACAAGCTCTTTAGGACCCTCCTGGTGGATTAGCACTTGTGGGACTATTTACGGCACTTTTTTTCCAAAGATCTCTGGTGTGGTTTCAAGGCTAACGAAGCATTTCCTGGTGCTCGACGGAGCCTCCCCGTATAGATCAGAAGTGACATATGTAGCGAGGCAGAAGTCTGTTTTTAATTTGAAGACGTGGCGGCGCCGTCGATATGAGGATTCCAGTTGCGAGATCTGAGCGACGCTTGTTTACCAAAAAGCGTCTCCATTTGGCGGCCGTCCATTCGAAGCAATCGCCAGGCCGGGGTCCATAATGCTTTAATGTACATGTTGGCCTGCTGCTTCCCCACTGGCTTCAGGAAAATCAAGAAATTCTTGGCATTTTTGTCCCAGCGGGTGTTTGTCAATGTGTGACACGTTGATTGCTCTTCTGCCAGTTGATATGTTTGTTTAAGCGCATTCCCCCGGACACAAGTGTCCCCCTAATGTGTTTTTAACTTGCAGAAGGAGGCTCGCGCTGCTCTCAGATGATCCACTGAAAAATGAAAACATACTTGCTTAGTGGGATAATTGATTATCGGACTCGCGACGGGAGATAAGTCCGATCAATGGCGTACGCGTTTCCCTCCGAGCTTTCTCAACTTCCTGGATTCCCTGGATTTAAAAGCCTCGTAATCTGATTGTGTTTGACAAGCTGGGGGCATCCAAGTTATAAAACGCGGGGGGGGGGGGGGGGTTGACAACAACAACTTCCCCTTAAAAATGTTTCTTTATGCAGAGTCCCCCGAGCAAGCGAGGAACACTTCATCACATCTGACTGAATCTATTGGCCTTGTTTTCCCAAACTGCACGGCCACATTCTGCAGCGAGGAGCAATTTGGGGTGACGGGGGAGGAGGGAGGGAGGGAGGGTGGAAAAGTTGTTTGGGAAAAGAATGGAAGCGGGGGTGTGGGGGTCTCGTGGGCAGGTGGGTGATCGAGAGTGATTACTTTTTTTTTTTTGTGTTGTTTGTTTTAGAAGTGCTGAGGTGGAGGAAGGACCGAGTTGGGGGGGGGGCGGGGGGGTTGTAATGTGCTGTTGGATGGAAAGGAAGAAAATAGAAGAGAGAGGGACGAGGATGGAGGGGGAGAAGGGGAGGAGGGGGAGTGGTCGGGAGGCCAGCGGCGGAGAGAAAGGGACCATTACTCAGGCCTGACTGCTCGCCTCAGCGGGGACAGTGGAGCCGCTCTTTCAGACAGAATATGGTCGGGGGGCCGGTTCAAAGGCTGCTTCTTTTTTTTTCACAAGATATCGACCCCCCCCCCCCCCCCCCCACACACACACACACACACACACACACACACACACACACACACACACGCCCCTTCTCCCCCTTTAATTCCCATCAACCCGTGTTGCTATTAAGTTTGCTCTTTGACTTTCTCTTTTATTTTTCTAATCCCTTGCTTACCAAAGTTTCTCTGTCCCCTCCTGGACTCTTTTTTTTTTTTTTTCCACATCTCCCCTCCCTCCATCCTCCCCCTCACCCACAAGCACCAGGACTTTTTCTCTTTCCATCTACTCCTTTCTTTCTCCCCTCGCTCGCTCTCTAATAACTTCCAGATGTGGTTCTTGCATTCCTCTGGTCGGCGGAGAGAAAAGGAGACTGGAGGAGGGGGGCGGGGGGGGGGGGGGGGGGGGGGTATGAGTCGGGGGAGGCAGTGGGGGGAGGGGACAGGAGGAGGAGAAGCACATGAATTAAAACAGGGAGCACATGATGAGGAAGAGGAGGCCGTGTACTGTAGCACGCGCTGGAACGCACATACAACACACACACACACACACACACGATGAAGGAGGAACGTGTGCGTCAGGGGGGTTGTAACCTCAAAAGTTTTGGGACATTCTCCTCCTCCTCCTCCTCGTCCTCCTCCTCCTCCTCCTCCTCGTCCTCTTTGCTCTATTCCCCCTCCTCGCCCCCTCCCTCTGCAGGAATGTGGCTGACGCTGATGATGTCACTTCATTTCTCTGCTCTCCCTCTTTCTGCTCCTCAGCAGGGACGAGGGAAAGAGAGAGAGAGCGAGAGAGAAAGAGAGAGAGAGAGAGAAAGAGAGAGAGAAAGAGAGAAAGAGAAAGAGAGAGAGAGATTCGACTCCTTCATCCATCTTCCCTTTATGATAACAACATTAGGGTCAGCCGTCTAACTAAATCGGTTACCGCCGCACCGCATCGCTCGCCGGCCTCCTTGTCTTGTAGTACAACAAGCCTCCGGGCGAGATTGTGGCGTACGACAAATAATGAGCGAGCCATCTCTTAGTGGTCGTAATCATCAATGGCTTCCAAGTCTACTCATTAAAATAAAATGTTGGGAAGTTATTTTGGTCAAAGAATCGTCCTCAAGGATGAGCTCACCTGAGAGCTGTGGATGTGGATCCAGACTCAACCTCATTTCTAGTTTGAGTCAATGGGTTTAGTTTTCTGTGTTTTATTTATTTATTTTTGCCAGTAGCTATGGGAAATGTATTATTTCTAACCTGTGATACAAGCTGTCACGATGTGTCGGCATTTTGAATGACTTTAGATTGTCGTTTTAATAAGTTTAATGTGGGAGAATTTGAGGAATTTAAAAACAAACCCGTCGCAAGCCAACATTGAGTTGTGTTGAGTTGTTTATTAGAAGATTAAGAGTATGTGTAAGAAACTAAACGGTCACTTTCGTTGTACCTTTCAGTGTCCTTGGGCGTGAGTGACCTCAGCATTTATTAAGAAAACAAATAAATTACCTGGAAGCTCGGCTAATAACAAGCAGAGACACTTAAATGCAGCTATTAGAAATATCTCTGGTGCAGAAGAAAACCCCACAGTGCAAACAAAACTCTATAATGTGGAGGGCATATGCGTATTTGACGTAGGAAATCAGGATAAGTATTTGCTGCAGAAACCTACAAACATAAAAGTGACTTGACATGACAATCATCCTCCAGAGTAGAAACTAATCTCCTTTGCTGCCTGCCAGCTCTCCCTGTTCGTGCACCTTTGCAGAAACTCTGTTGTGATGTTTAGAGTACCTTCCTATGTATGATGTATGTAGGTCCTTGGACCTGTTCAGTACTTTAGCCTGACTTTTACTGCTGTCACCACTTCTGGGACATTGTTCGATGTAGATATAAAGGCCCTTCCATACTTTCCGCGTTGCTTGCAGAGTTGCACTGCAACGCGTTTCCATCCATGCTACATTTCGAGGTTCACGTCGGGACGCGTTCCATAACATAACACAACGAAAATATTCTCCTCCTTTCCTAAAGTTTTTGATATTTGACGACAGGAGTTCTGAGCCATCTGGCAATCTTTATTCATTTAAATTGGGATTGTACAGATGGGGGTACTGGCGGCTCTCCTCACACAAGCGTTCAGTAGGCGTCCATTGTTCCTTGCTCTGGCGCATGCCTGGTCGGTGGGTACAGTCCATACGGTCACAAAACTTGTGCTGCAAATTGTGTCGACCGCAGACGGATCCGCATGGACCCTCACTCACAGGGTGGATGGCGATGTTTACGTCACATGGACGGGGACACGCGTACTCGGAAAGTATGAAGTGGCCTTTAAACTGATGACCTCATATTTAGGTACCACACTGTGAGACACTTCACAGATTTAAACTTATTTACAAATGAATGTATTGAGAGAAGCTGCTGCACCGATTGAATCAGGTCAACTGGGCTTTGAAGATGTGTCACTCCTTATCAAAGTGGCTTCCAGCAGCTGTGCTGGCATACTGTCGTATTTAAAATTTGCTCGAGCAAAGAAATTGATGAATGCTTCTCTGAAATGGTTGTTGTATTTAATTCATGATTTGTTAGTCATGCAATGGAGTAACTCAATAGTGATGACCAGAGGTTTCATTCGGCTTTGTTGATTTCCTTCACAGCAAAAGATCTGCTCTGATCTAATCTGTAAATATGACAAACAGCCTTCTAGAAAATGTGGTCATTTAGGATAAAACATTGAGTTAATGGGCTCTCTTCAGGCGAAAAGTCCAAGTTATTTCACGCCATTCGCCCAGAGTCAGGTCCACCATCACCACTAGTTGCTCTGGTTCATCTCCCTATGAAGCTGTTATCATATATTTCCGTCTGGTACCCAGATTTAGCTTCACCCGTCGTCTGGCTTTCTAGTATTTTAGCTTGTTTGCTGTCACAAACAAGCTTCCTCTTCACGGCGCCTGTATGCGCTGGTGGCAATGTTGGCAAGAGCCTCAGCATGAATATTGCTGCACTCTCTGAGGTCAAGGTCCCAAGCTTTTATGGGATGGTTTTTGTGACAGATGACATTGCGAGAAGCTACAGTACATACCAATAAAATTAGATTGCACCGGATTGAATTAAAGCAGACCTTGAAGGAGGTGATTTATTGACGGTATGCTGCTTGTAAAATAGTCCTACTGGATTCCAGCTCTGCATCACGCCGTGACATGAAAGCTGTCACAGCCAATGGTGCGGATGCCTGCTTGCAGCAACACGGAGGCGGAGCGGCTCCGGGGACCGTGGCCTGCGTGCTGTAATCAATGGGGAACCACTGCTGGGAATTATGGATATTCATTATGATATTGATTGTGCCGGTTGAATTCAGCGTCGGCCCATATACTGCACTCCACGTGGTGCACCTCTTTAGGATAGATTTAGTGTGGTACACTGATCAGCCATAACATTATGACCACTAATGTTGTGAAAGTCTTGATCCACCAGGACAAGGACTCCACTACACCTCTGAAGGTGTGCTGTTGTATTTGGCTTCAAGATCAAGAAGGAGTAGGGATACTTCCACCGGCTCTCCTTCCACCGTTGTGCATGTTAAGGATGTAAAAGAAAACTCGTTGAGACCAGGCCGCCTTCTTTCATTGCTAAGTGGTTCAGTTAAGATGTCGATTGTGTGGGCCTTCTGCAGTGAACAAGGGTCGGCATCGGCAGCCTCACTGGTCAGCAGCTCCACACATAACAAACTGCAGTAAACTCTGTATTACGGCAGCTTTCTGTCAGAACCAGCAGTCACTTCTGCAGCAGTCCAAGCTACAGCAGTTTGTTGGATCAGCTCACACAAGTCAACATTAATTTTTCTGTGTGCTTCACCGTGCCTTGGCCAGACACTGACAACTGCAGACAAGGAAACCCCAACACATGCTGCAGCTTGGAGATACTTGCAGTCACTCTTTGGCTTTTGCCAAATCATTACACCTCACTGCACATCAACGTTGAAGACAAAATGTTACAGGTGCCATGATGAAGAGATTTATGTGTTATTCACGTTATCTGTCAATATTCTTAATGTTACGGCCGACTGATGTGTGTATCCCTTCACTCCAGCTTATCCTAAGGATGGCTATTGTTAGTTGTGGTCCCCCTTGGTAAAAGCAGAGCATTCTTTGTCAGCCGCTCGGCGTGTTGGCCACACAAAGACTCCTGGATTACCAACGACAGCGCCAGCTTTCCAGCAATTGAGCATATTCATGTGGCCGTAATGTGTCCGATACCTCGTCCATGAATTATCATATTACCCACCAGTGATCAAGGGGTTGCCATGGCCACCGTGTCTATCATTGTGTCAGCGGTCCTCACTGGCTGTAGCCATGGTAACAATGTCTGTAACAGAGGTTTGGTACAAATAAAACCCTTCAGATGTGAAATGCGCGTGTGAGACGAGCTCCGGAGAATGGAAGGGTGGCACTCTGCACACTCTGCAAACAGTGAGGGAAAATGAGTGTGAGCACCTTTTGCACTACACAGCGGTTTTGAAATGAGCAGACAAAAAGCAGTGCTTCTTTAAAAAAATAAAATAAATCATGGGAATAAAGACGGAGGACTGATTGAGGAAAGACGAGCAGATGTGAAACAAAGTAGAAAAGGTAGCCCGTAAAGGGATTAAGGTGAAGGGGAAAGAAGGAGTGATGATTTCTAAGTAGATGCCAGCTGGACAAAAGGAAGTCAATAGGGAATGAGAAGGCCACAAAAGAGGGGAAGAAAGAGAGAGGGCCCGAAGTGCGAGTAAGTGGGAGGATGGCAAGGTAAAAGATGACAGAGGAAAGGAGTGAGCGGGCAGACAATGCGGCAAACAAAGAAAGAGAGTCTCAGACTCGACTCATTCTGCCCCTAATCTTCCCTCTGCTCCGTCCCCACCTCCAGGAGACACCTTTGTGTTTGACTGACACAGTGTCAGCACGCTCAGTGGGTTGCCTCCTTTCACTCCCCCACCGCCTCCCCTCCCTGTATGTTTCTCACTCGTTTCTATAGCCTCGTCACCATGGTGATGGGTTATTATGGCCATCCTGCCAAAGCGGCCATGTTGTTGAGTGGAGACAGGCACAGGTGGTAGAGTTCCCACAGACGGATAAATACATGAAGAAACTGCGTGTTGTTGGGAGTTTGGAGCTGAAAGGTTCGACGGATCCATCATATGGTGGTTGTAGCTGTGCTAAATACATGACGTCATAGGGATTGTGGCGATAGAGGTATTGCTTTGTTGAGTTGAGTTTTTCTGTGGTACCCTTAAATGTGATATGAAACCCCCATATCATCCATCCTACCCCAGGTAGTACCAAAGTTAGGGTACATTCTGGACATGTTATTGTATCGTATCATATTGTATTGTGTTGTGGCTATTCCATCACATACCATTCTGAATTATGCTGTAGCATCCCATATATATCATACTATAAGATATTGTGTGGGTTTTTAGTCGGCTTGAATTATTCTGTATTGCATCGTCTTGTATGTTATCATATGTGTATTATGGCATGATATCATAATATAATACTTAACGCACCTAATCTTGTATCGGTTCATATCATGTATTAGTAAATAATATATTGATGTCATAAAATATCCTGTCATCAAAGTATTTTGCATCAGACTATTGTTTCATATCATCGCTTTCTATAGATCGTTCATCCACCTACTACAACACTTTTTCCAGTTCAGGGTCTTTAGCCAATCACAGCTATAATTCCTGTTTTTTAGAGAGAGATGAGGTTTTCTTATTTCCATGAACATATTGACATTTCTGATTAGGAAGTGATTGTTGTTATTGTTATGTTTTTGCTGCTTGTTTTTAATGGCACTGTCCCTCTTGCTACAGCTGTATTGTAAAAATGTTTTTTTGATTTAGCATCAACAAAATTGTTATTTTAACAGAATGTTAGTCAGTAAGGACTCAAAAGCAAACTGGATATACAGTATAAACAGAACAGGACAAATACTATATTTAATTGTATTGCTTTACATTGTATTTGCTTCATATTTAGGGGAACATGTGATGTGATTGAGTATTGCGAAAACATTTAGTTACGTAAATGTTAATGTCTTTACGTCTTGAGATCTTATTCTTATATGCTTGTTTATAACTAGTTAACTTGCACTTTTCTTTCATATTCAAAATTCTATGTTATATAGAATTTGCTGAGTGTGAATGAGGAATGCATGGAAACAGTTCATCACGCTCCAGTCAGTCTTTTACGATGTACGTAGCATCTTGTTGATATTTCGATCACAATAAACCTGCGGATATATTGTGCAGCCCGAGTTTACAATTTGAACATTTTGTTTGTGACTTATTGTTTTTTTGACCTTGACGTCAATAGAAGAATGGTTGTTTTAACTGATATTCCCAAGGGGACGTCAACGCTTATATTCTGTAGCATTGTATCTCATTACACTGTATTAATATGTTGTATTGTGTTTCTTTGTATTTACACGTTGCTGCATCTTGGGAATATAAGGTGTGATTCTTTTGAGTCGCTTTACGTAGTCTGAAAATGGACCCGTGGAGACAAGTATATTAGATTGTAGGGTATCGTTAAACCTTTTATTTTTATCTCCACTGCGAAGATGAAAGGTTTTGTTCCTTCATTAGTTTCATTGTTTCATTAGTTTGATAATGTAGTGCCTGCTCTTGAATTGTCTACTTTTTCCCCCCCTAAATTATCCAGCTAAAATGCTGTGATCTCTTCTTCCAGATTCCCCAACAGTAGAAATAGTTTTTACTGTGAACATTTTTTGATTTGCCACCATGGGCTCAGAGACGGGACAGAAGCCAAAGCTAATAATGAAAATAATTGCTGCTTGCAGCTATTTATACATTATTCATCCAGTATATAGAGCAAACATCATGCATAAATGCATCAAAATTCATGCAGGCTACATGCATGCATAGTGTATATGCATCCATGTATATATGTCCACGCTGAGTAATGCTGTAGTGCATTAAAGCCTCATATCGCCAGCTTTTCAGGAACCGTGTGTGTGTGTGTGTGTGTGTGTGTGTGTGTGTGTGTTTGTGTGTGTGTGTGTGTGTGTGTGTGTGTGTGTGTGTAGTGTAGACGTTTGGTGACAGATGCGTGGAAAGATGCACCTGATTGACAGCTGAGCGTACGCGTTGTGCGGCGTGCAGCGCGGCGTGAGTCAGTGCCGCATGACTCCTATGGCTGCAACTTTGTCCCGAAACAATGATGTCATCCTCCATCACACTTCACAGCTCGGCGAGTACGGACCTCGCCGGCGTCTTTGTTCTCCCGCTCCTGCATCCCGTTTCCACGGCAGCCCCTCCGTAACACCGACACGTCGGTCGCACGCGGTGGCGAGTTAGACAGATAACAAAATCTATTCGGAGCAGACTGACTAACAGTGAGGAGAAGATGGGGGGGGGGGGGTAATGGGAGACCGCCTGACTATTAATTGAATAGGTGGAGGGAGGATGAGGTCATCGCGTTTGTTTTTTTTTCCCAGAAAAATGGGTGTACCAAGCACGGAGGAGGATTTCATCAGACACACAGATGCACACACGCGGGGTGTGCTCCGCAGACACTCTCGTACAAAAAACTTTTTTTTTTTGGGCTGCTACTTTACACGTCAGCTGTTGCTATGGTGACGCAAGTCGGTGATCCAGCTGAAGCGGGGGATTGGCTGGAGAGGAGCAAGGGAGGTAGCGAGAGGGGGGAGGCAGGTTGGTGGTGGTGGTGATGGTGGGGGGCGGGGGCAGACACAAAGATAATTAGATCGATGCATAACAATCCATACGAAAGGCATTTTATTTAATAGCTCTGGATTCACCGAGGCTGAATGCCACCAGTGAACCTTTCCCAGAAACGTCCTCTGCGTGGCATCACGTCCAGCCCGTCCCGTCCCATTCAGCCGGGTAGACCCAGGTCTGTATTTTAAAGAGGTGAAAACAAGCTTTGGCCATCGGCACCTGACAACAGGACGTGTTGCAAATCGAATTCATTCCTCCCCAGTACATCCCAGTTCCATATCTGCTCTCCTAACTGATACCGATACGACATGTAGAGGTAGAGATATGAACGAGGCCAGATGTGGGCATGGACAAAAAAATGATTTCATACTGGGCAAGACACACGTATAAGTGGTAAACAGAGTTCACTTCTGCCACATATTTTCATTGCTTCAGCAGTTTCAAGGCACTTGTCACATTCACCCATTCACACATCCACTAATGGCCAAGGCTGTCCTGCAAAGTACGTGACCGCCGTTGGTTTTGGTCCTCAAGGACGCCCGAAGTTTGACTGCATGGGGTAGAAGCTGTTTAGGAGTGTGTACGTCTTTCGAGGTGGCAGGAGGGAGAGGATTTCATTTGCAGGGTGGGTGGGGTCCTTTTAAAATATGGCTCGCCTTCTTTTGTGGTAAATGGTAAATGTCTCAGGGGAGGTAGTTGTGTGTTTATGATGGTGGTAGTGTCAGTATTAAATACAAGCTGTTGGTTGGGGCTATGTTGGGTCTTTGAAGGCCTTCACCTTTTCTAATTGAATGTCTTAACCTGGAATTGTGAGTTGTGGGGCAGTTTTGGGGGGTCTAACATTAACTACAAGAGGGCAACTTTAATTTGTGTGGTATTGCTGTGAGAAGTTGATTATGGCAGCACACAACGTGGGGCATTATAGGCTCCACATCTTCTAAAAATAGCGGCAGACGTCTTTTGCAAGCATGTAGCCTTTCGGTAATTTTCAAATTGACGCTTCATTACCTTGCTGCTAAAACACCATCGCGTGGTGCGAGAGGTTGCCATGGGGCTAAATCATGGCGGTTGTTGGCACCGCGGTGGCCGTGCTCTTCGGTGAGTCACCCGACGAGGCAGCGTGTGCCTCTGGCTTTGTGTCTGCTTTGACGAGCGAGGGGCTGGTGTCTCGCTGTCTGCCAGGGGCCGTTGTCCTCGGTGCCAGATTAATCCTAATCCCTTTCCAAACTTTGACCAGGGCCCCTACTTAAGCCTCGACGCCGCTCCCAATGGAGATGAAGACGCTGTGTCGAGTTGACGGTTTTTACTCCGTGTTCAGGAAACCGCCTCTGCGTGTCGATTATACGTTTGGGGTTTCGGGGCGGTTGTGTTGTGTGTGCGTGTTGACAGGAAATGGTTAGCCCATGTGGTGAACGCTGGGTCATCTGTGCCGCCTCCTGTTTTTTTTTGTGCGTGTGGTCATACGGTCACAGCGCCGTAGTCTTCTTGGTGTGGCCACGGACGCTCGGAGTCTCCCGGTGGTGTCTTGGGGATCGGTGACTCAAGGAAATCAGGACACACTCTAAATTTGTCACTGCAGCATAACCCACATAATGAAAGAATACAAGCTCCCTTTGCTCTCCTCCCTCTGCCTCTGCCTCTCTGTGTAGATTTCCTTCTCTCAACACACCCGGCACAAGCGCATACACTCGTGTTGACAAGTGTTAACTGGGTAATATGGAAATCAGAAGGCGACGAGCACATGTTTAAATGAGTCAGTGTTTTCAGTCCTCAGCCTTTGCATGGGTGTTTTCTCTGCAGATTGTGTATAGCCTCCACTCATGAGCATTCAGCTTGGATTATGTTTGTGGTTTACAGAGGCAGTAGAGGGAATACCTCCAGCTAGCGTATCCGAGGTGGTGGAGGAAAGGATTTGCTTGCCCTCAGGCTACTGTCGAGGTTGCGGGGTAGTTTAAACCCAGCTAAACTCTTTTTACACCGCGTATGTCTGAGAAAAGGCTTTTCAAGCCTTTATGAAGGCATAAATCCACAACGGATATTCCAGTAATTAGCTTTAGAAACATTCGTGTTTTCTCAAATTAGGGTGTGCAAATCTCCATCGTCTACAATTACCTTTTGTTTATGATGACATATTCACCCAGAAGAGCTTCAAAACTATGTATGTCCCTTCTAATTACCTCTGTCAAATGCGCATTCATAATGAAAACCGTATTTACATAGTGTATCTGCTCATGAGAATTTTGATAAGAATCTGCAAATATTAGCATCAAGCAAGTCATTTGATACATGTAATGGCAAAAAGCATTTTCCTCCACCCGATATTTATGAATATTAAGACTTTCTCATCATTCCTACAAGATACATTTCAGATTGGTTTACGGTCATTATTCAGTTTATAGGTGAATACTTTTGGGTTAAAGCACGTCGGAAGCATCGCCGTAGCTTGAGCTCCTAAATTTGCATTCAGGATTTTAAAGTGGGAGAAAGCCGAGACACGTCAACTATCTTAATATACAGTTTGTGATTTCAAAACACGCAACTTTGCCCGCAGTAAAGCAACCTCGGTTCTAAATGAAATACTTGAGTTAGTCTGTACTTTAGCTGCTTAGCAACTCATGGGAGTCGTGAAAGGTTAGTAAGTCGGGCTTAAATCTTTTGAGGCGAGAGCGCCAACTACCTGCTGCACGATGTTACATGAACATAAACACTTATGTAGATGATGTTGGTGCCTTCACATTTCTTCTTCCCAAAAAACAGTGCTCTTTCTCCTTCCCCTAATTTACACTAACTCTGAATTTATACTGAGTTTTTTTCTATCCCTCCATCGCATTTAGGTCTTTGACCTTTGGCCAGAAGTCAGATCTGAAATAATTAGGATTTTTTATAAATTAAGATTGTTTGATTAGTTCATTTCATAGTTTTTTTTGTGAATTAATTACGATGTATTGCACCTTTCTATTCCTTTTTTTCTATAAAGTTCAGTATTTTTAATTTGCAGAGCATGATCAGGGGTCAAGTGGTGGCCTAGTAGTCAAAGAAGCTTCTCAAATGCGGGAGTTTGCTGGTTCAAGCCCCGCAGTGGACAGGTCGCCATTGTGATCAAGACCCTTAACCCCCATCAGCTCCCCCGAGCACCATAAAGTGTCTGCCCACCTCGGTAAGAGAGTTAATGCTGAAAAAAGGAATTCAGCCTTGAGATTCAAAAAGTATGATTGTTATTGCGATAATGATAAAGTAACCATATATTGTGCAGCCCTACTAACCATCAGTTAACAGGGCACCACACTTACATTCATTTTGTAAAAATAGTTTCCCGCTCCGAACTGTGGTTGCAACAAGCCATATATTGTCATTGTTGATTATTTTGTTGACTGAAATCTTAAAAAGATGCATCCTTAAATCTCTTGTAGAGACTAATCACCATCCAATCATTTCCTTTAAATCTGTAAAAAAAAAAAATATATATATATATATATAAGAGATGAAAGAAGAACAAGCATTTCTGATGAGGAATTACAATTCTACGCCAAAGAAATGTGTGTTAATCTAAAATTCTCATGAAGACAGCCAAAGGCCAACTGAGAAAACATTTTAAAGATTTAATGGTCTGGATAGCCTCATAATTTGCAAATTCACCACAGAGATCCTGAAGTCCAGAGGAGGAAATGCTTCGACTGCTGACTGCCAGAAGGAAATGGGAGATTCCTGATTTATTGGAATCCAAGCAGTCGAGGTTGCATCAAGTGGTCATTAGAAGAATCATATAACTTTAAACCGATGCGTTCGCCGGCTGATGAAATGTACATTTTTCTGCTCCTGCATCACAGTTATACGCCCTCAACTTCTCATAGACAGCCATTCTTGTTTTCTTCATCTTAACTCATTAATCCAGTTAATTTGGGCATTCCTCTGGGTGCAAATTAGGGATTCATTTAGTTTTTCCTTCTCCGTGTCGAGCCCTGAATTATTCTAGGTATGCGTGCCGCAAAGCTCCATCTGCATCTGATTCCCCCCTCGCCGTGTATCCTCGCACATCTCCTTTATCTCCCGAATATTAATGCGCTGCACTGTCAGAAGCCATTGTTGTGATTGGGCCGGAAATCTTTTTGCATGACTGGCTTCCTTTTGTATTATCAGGGCATATTGTACCCCTGCAAATGGCACCAAATATGACATGATAGGGGGAGAGTGCATGTCTGGGAGGAGAGACAGGGACCCGAGGGTCACGACGAGGGGGCGGAGGAGGGTGAGGCGGGAGGTCGGGCGCAGAGGCATATGGCACTTGTTAAAATATGAGAGAGATGGGAACCTTAGGAAAAAAAAAAAAAAAAAGTGCTGGAGGGCTCGGAGGGAGAAGTGTGAGGGAATGAAAGAGAGGGAGGGAACGGAGTGTGAGGGAGGCAGAGGGGTAAAAGTAGCAGTGAAAAAGTGGAGAGGACATGTGAGAAGGGGAGATGTAAACGGTAGGAGGTGAAGAAAAGGGAGCGAGGGAGAAAAGTGAGAGAAGAGGGAGATGGGTGAATGTGGGCAACGAGGAAGAGAGAGGGAGAGAAAGTGCTGGAGGGCTGATATTTAATGTGATAAATGAGTTGTGACAGTCCGCCTCTAACCCCCTTCCAACCAGCAAGGAGGAGGAACACAGAAATAGAAAGCATTATGGGTAAAAGGACATATACGGCATTATATATGTATATAGAAAGAAAGTGGCGTGTACTGTAGGGGAGGGGAGGTAGAGGGAAAATCAGTTCAGGCAAGAGGACATCGGTAGACAGCGTTATGGATGTACAAAGTGAAGGAGGCGAGTGGGGATGCATACATATAGGCCGAAAATCGAGGGAGTGGTGCGAAGCCATCCGGGTAAAGGACACAGGAGAACAGAAGTAGGGAGGCAGTGGTAGATGAGGAACGGTGTACAATGCAGCGGTGGGTTAATGATCTACTGTACGAGTTTCTCTGAAATTGCAAGTGGGAGAAAAAAAATAAAATGGAAAGTCAATCCTCCGCAGTGGTCGCCTCGCGTGCATTGTGCGGGTGTCACGTCGTCGAGGGACGGCTAATTAGAAGTTGTCACCGCACGGCGCGGAGCGGTTTTTTTCCATTGTTTCCACCTCGGCTCGGTGGGCCGGCCAAACTTAGGCAGTGGACTCCTGAGCGCGGCGGAGAGAGAGTCCAGTAGAGACAATGACAGCCACTGTAGCTTTGGTTGGGGAGTGGAAGCCTGGGAGATGACTCATAGGGAGGAATGAAGAGGGGAGAAACAAGAGGGAACGGGAAGAGGAGGGGAGGCGCTGCAGAGTTTTTGAAGAAATAAAAGTCAGGAGCGAGAAGAAAATGGGTGTGAGACACCCCGATGGCTGAAGTTGTCTTGTTTGATCTCGCAGCGCTCCTCTCCTGAGTCAGCATTAACCGCCTCTTCCACTTCTTTCTTCTTCTGATTCCCCATTCCCTGACACCTCCGTCTTTCCACGCAGCTCCTTTCTCCTTTGTGGTACTCGGCGAATGGCTGCGAGCCACTGGCGCGATCAAAGGTGGTAATTATGGCGTTCCACCACTGCCGGTCGAAGGCCTTACTCTTAATCTATTAACCATAAAAGTTAGAGAAAGACACATCTGCTTCTTCTTTTTTTTCTTTTTTTTCACTTCCAACTCATCCCTGTCTTTTTCCTCCTTTCTCCAGTGTGGACGGCGAGATTTTCTCAGGAGCCAGCAGACCAGTCGGTGGTGCGGGGCCAGAGGGTGATCCTGTCCTGCGTTGTCTTCAACTACTCCGGCATTGTTCAGTGGACCAAAGATGGCCTGGCTCTGGGCATCGGAGAGGACCTCCGGGGTGAGACATCATACAGCCTCCCCGGGCCTTCCTCGCTGCGTTGAGCATGTGACTAAGACGGGTTCAGCCGAGCTGAGGCTGATATCTTTGGACTGGAGCTGCTGATGGCCATCATTTTATGCCTCGTCTTTTAAAGCTGCAGACATTTTTTTTTTGTTCTGATCTTTTCCGTCCGGCCGTTTACTTGCAGAACTTGAGAAAGTAGCGGAAAGATGTGTAATTGTGTTGTTCTCCCCCCCCGCCCACTGTTACTTTAGAAGCCAGGAAGATCCAGGAGATCCAAACTCACCAATTGAAAAGAGCAGCCCCCGCATAGTCCTAAATCATCTTTGTATCTGTCCAGCAGGCGTCCATCCTATTGGATTGATGAAGCCGTTGGTCTTCTCCATGCTATTTTTAGCTTTTACCGCAGCCTGGCTAACTCCTGTGGGTCTGTAGTTGCTCCCTCACACAGGCTGTGGACACAGGTGGAGCCGAGGTCTCCAGGTCCAGTCAGCAGCTCGAGACCGTGACCTCCAGTGGGGATGAGCAATCTGCCGATGCGCTCTGAACACTGCCGTCCACATGCATAGACACATGGCTTTAACGAGGACATTTAACTCAGTGCCGCATCAAACCATATAAACTGAGCAAAAGCGTGATGCAACTTCACGTTATTCATGTTTAAGTAGAAGAGTCCAGGTGGTGTTGTGGAAGACTTTAAAGTAGGCCGTGCTACTACCCTGTGGTGATAATTTGACCTCTCATATCAGGAAAAAGTACGAAGACGTTAATATTTGTGAGGACGTCACCAAGGAAAAATATGATGCTGGATTGAAAACAGGTCAAATTTGCTAACCGGACACAATTAACTGCTACTAAATTTGCTAATGGTCCCGGCTCTGTGTTTTTCAAGGATCTTCCAGCGTCAGCACCACATTGCTATGTATTTGTAGTCGTCTAATGTATGCTGACAAAACGTTTTCCCTGCTGAGCGTTTTAGCTGCTGCTGGACTGAGCGAGCAGAGTGTGTCAAGCCCAGGAAAAAAAACAACCCAAAAGGGCCACTGTCATGTTACAGTGAGCCACCTTAACTGCCACAGCAGATACCTCATCACTTCCTGCGCGCAAGTTAAATTTAGCAATCGTCCGTTTTCCCCGCTCACATTTGACGGGGATCTCTGAGCCGCCGGGCCCCGGGGCACATGGGGCAGACTGACACCCTTCGTTTTGGTGGAGGAGCGTCACATCACCACCTCTGTCACACGCGCCGGCGAGTCACACTGACTGGCTAATGTCGGCGTTTTATTCGAGGGTGGACTCATCAGGGCAGCGCGGCGCCGTGGCTTCGCTTTCCTCTCGGGTTCCTCTCCTTGCAATTTTGTCCTCGCCGATTTTCCGGTTTTGAGTTTGTGTGACACTGACAAAACCTGAGAGGGAGTGATGCGTCTCATCGCTGGGTTATACAGCATTTGCAGAATTGCACTGATTAGCCCGGAGGGGTTATGCTGGGGCTGTGCAATTACTGGTGAAAACAAGTGGGCATATTTTTAACTGATTGGTCCAGAGGCGGACAGCAGCCTATGTGTCATGCTGCCATTTGCTTTGTATTAGCTGTTTTCTGAGAGCCTCTTTTTTTTTTTTTTTTTAGTATTTTCTCTCAAAACTCCTCTGCCTTTTCTTACTTTTGCTTCACCAATTGTTCCCATTTTCTTCCCTTTACATCTTTCCATCACAGCGATGTGCCGTATCCCATGATTTTGGATCCTCTCCTCTCCTCTCGTCTGTCATGCAATTCCTTTGTGACCTCTTCATCACAGATCCCTCGTTCTCTCCTGCACCGAGTCCTCTCTCATATTCCTCTTTTAACTTGTCGAGCTCGTCTCTCCTCGGCCTTGCAGCTCCGCACACACTCAGTCAGTCCTCCCTCGTGTCCCTTCTTTCCCTTCCTCCTGCTTGTCCTTGTCTGTCCCTTGTCCTTTTTTCTTTCTCTGTCTCCCATCTTTTCTTTTTTGCCCTTTCCTATTATGTTATTACCGTAATTTATTTTCTGATTCAACCCAAGGCTTCTTAAAAAAAAAAAAGAGGACATATGAATGAACACTGGCCAGTTCATGCTTACATACACTGTGTGTGTTGTTTGTGTGTGAGGCTCTGTCCCTCGCCCCCCCCCCCCCCCCCCCTCCCCCCCCCCCCCCCCCCCCCCCCCCCTCCTCCTCTTCACCCACCCACTCTTCTTCCCTGGGCTTTTCATACGCCTTCTCGCCCTCGACATTTCACATGCAAATGCACGTATATACAAGGCACACACATGCACAAATGCATGCAGAAGAGCAAGGACGCGCAAGGTTGGGC
Source organism: Lipophrys pholis (assembly GCF_963383615.2). Lineage (NCBI taxonomy): Eukaryota > Metazoa > Chordata > Actinopteri > Blenniiformes > Blenniidae > Lipophrys > Lipophrys pholis. The sequence continues at coordinate 12,890,766 of NC_137646.1, read as the reverse complement.
GAGCAGCAGAAAGCGCAGCTCGGAGGGCCGCACATGTGCACGTCAGCGGAGGGAAATTTTCACATGTGATCTGCGTCTGGGCAGCAAACATGAATTCTGCACCACCGAGTGGATTTGAGTCCTCTAAAACGCTGCTGTCATAATGCATTCATCTTTTCCTGCCCGCTGATAAAGGAGAGCGTGGCTGCCACCTAATGGTGAGAACGCCAGGCAGCGACACCGCTGAGGTGTGTGTGTGTGTGTGTGGGGGGGGGTTGGGATAGCTATATGTGTGTGTTTTGTGTGCAGATCACACAAACGTGTGAATGTTTGGTCAAGCGTTTGTTTACGTGCATGTCGGTGGTCATCGCGTGGCCGTGCAGCTCTGCGCCGTCCTTCAGGCTAAAACAGTGTCACTTTACGCGGGACAGAGCTCTGATCAGCTGAAACAAGCTGCATGGTGTTGTACCCCACATGGGCGTGTGACTTACCCAAGTTTCAAATATTAAAGACCAAGAAATTCAGCTCGATTTAGAGGGAAGCGATTTATTGTCTCGAGTCAACACTTTTTCATATAAAAAACCCCAAAAATGAATAAATCCACATTTCACTCCACGCAGAGCAAATAAGTGTTGTCTTATTCATATTATGATGGCCCGCAAGCCAATAAAGGTTTAAAGAAACTTACTGCAACTGCGGTCGTATAAAAGCATGCTATATTTATTATTATGGAGCAGGAATGAGCTCATTGTTTAAAATATTTCACACATTCGTAGTGGCACAAGTGTTTATTCCTGGATGATTCTTTTATCTACTCCCACTGAACGGAATATTGAAGAAAACAGTCTTAAAGAGTCTTTAAAGGTGCAGTGTGTGAAATCAGGACAGACTGCTGCTGAGCTTGCTAACTGAACTATTAGCATACCATACAAACACCAAGGTGTTCTGTGTCTTTAAATTTGACAACAAATTTAAAAAAAAAAAAAAAAAAAAAAAAGGAGAAAACAACAAGTCATCAGCGCTGACACAGCTTTCCATATGACCCCCCATAGGACAGGCAAACTGGCTGACACCTCAGCTCATCTTCATGATGTTTTTGAGGAAGTGCGGAGTCTCAATAAAATACCACTGACACAATGGGCCTTCATCCCATCTGCAGTGGTCCTCACAAGTCCCAAATATGTGATAGGACTGTCCAAAAAAATCCAAAGTGAAAAGAGCGATTCATTGTGAAAGAGTTTAACTCGTCCTACTTGTGTGTGTGTGTTTGTGTGTGTGTGTGTTGCAGCCTGGCCCAGGTACCGTGTGCTCCGGGTGCAGGATTTGGGTCAGTACAACCTGGAGATCCTGTCAGCGGATCTGTCTGATGACTCCCTGTACGAGTGTCAGGCCCCGGACGCCGCGCTGAGGTCCAGGAGGGCCAAACTCACCGTCCTCAGTACGTCCACACACACATGCATCTCTGTCACGTGTGTGTGTGTGTGTGTGTGTGTGTCCCTAACCATGCCCTCTCGCTTGCTCCAGTCCCCCCAGATGACCCGGTGATCGACGGGGGTCCGGAGGTGCTGCTGAACGCGGGGGAATCTTACAACCTGAGCTGTGTGTCCCGAGGGGCCAAACCGCCTTCTATGATCGAGTGGCTTAAAGACGGCCTGCCTATCGACGGGGCCGTCAGCGCCACCGTAAGCCTCCTAACAAAAAAACACGTGCATTCACGAACACCACTCTGGGTTTTCAAACCTTCCTTCTAACCTCTCGCCTGTAGGAGGTGCTCCCAGACAGGAAGAGGGTGACCACACGTAGCTACCTGCCTATCCACCCCGTGGACACCGACACTGGGAGGAACTACAGCTGTGTGGCCACCAACCTGGCCGTTCCCACTGGGAAGAACACAACCGTCACACTCAACGTGCACCGTGAGCTCCTTCCTCCAAAAGAAACTGAAACGCTAACACAAAGAAAAATTGTGAAACTCTTTTTAGGATTATAATGATTACGACTGATACTGTCTCCAAAACGCTCAAAGTATTTAATGTGGTACTGAAAATGTTCTGAAAATCCCTTTTACTGTTGGATAAAAACAGACAAACTGAACTGAAGCTCCAAGAAGTAGAGAGAGGATGGAAGAGGCTTCACTGAAAAACAAAATATAAAGAAGAAAGAAGATAAAGTTTTTAACTATTTTTAAGTGTCTAAAAAAGTAGATAAGATAAAAAAATATATAAAACATAATCTCATGCAGTTGGCTAAACTGTTTTGACTTGAAAAAAACAGTAAAATTATGAGTGAGGAAATAACTCATATACAACTTTGTTATATTATTTCATGCATTAAATACAAGCATTTTACTGAACCAACTTTACATTTACTTCTAAAAACACTGTGGACACTCGCAATCATACAAAAGCATCATCGAAATCAAAAGAACGAAAGTGTCTCATCCTGGTTTTATTTGGAAAATCCTCTTTTGGAACCACTGCTGTGGGTGTTACGACACTGAATGCTAATTAGGAGTAAAAGTCAGAACAGAAAGCCCAATCAATCATGTAATACCACTTTGTGCCACAAGTTGGTGTAGTGAGTCAATATTCTGACATTCAGGCCCAGAAAAAATGAAATGGCAGATTGTGAGTAAAACAGGAAGATTAACAAGCACTTCACCTCTGAACAATGCTGAAGAATAGTGACTCACTACTGCCACCCAGTGCACGAAAGGTTAATGACCTAAATCTTACATCTTGTGTGTCTAATGCACTGCAGCCATTTTGCATGTCCTGTCCTTTAGATAGCCGTAATGAAGCTGTTATGTGAGTCTCCCTGGCTCTCTCTCCCCTCCAGATCCACCGACAGTGACCTTGTCCATTGAGCCTCGTTCTGTCCTGGAGGGGGACAGAGTCACCTTCACCTGCCAGGCTCACGCCAACCCCCCCATTATGGGCTACAGGTCTGCTCCCATCTCCTCTTCACCAAGCCTCTTAAAGCTGCGGTGCTATTTTTGCACCAGAATTTGTGTGGTTCCTTCTAAATTTAAATATCTGAGCTCGTGTGTTTAAACTCCTAGGTGGGCGAAGGGCGGCGTGGTGCTCCAGGGCGCCCGGGAGAGCGTGTTCACCACCAAGGCTGACCACTCCTTCTTCACCGAGCCCGTCTCGTGCCTGGTCTTCAACGCGGTGGGGAAGACCAACGTCAGCATCCTGGTGGACGTTCACTGTGAGTCACACTCCGGCTGCTTCAGTCTGGAGTCGGGAGGGATGAAACGCGCCATTGTTGTGTGTTTCACCTCCTCCTCCGAGCAGCTTCTCCCCTTTAGACCTGCTGCATTATTACTCAAACACAACAAACAACACTCTCTCTCTTTCTCTCTCTCTCTCTTTCTCTCTCTCTCTCTCTCTCTCTCTCTCTCTCTCTCTCTCTCTCTCTCTCTCTCTCTCTCTCTCTCTCTCTCTCCTCAGTCGGCCCGATCCTGCTGGTGGAACCGCAGCCAAAAACCGTGGATGTGGACTCTGACGTCACCCTCAACTGTAAATGGGCTGGAAACCCTCCTCTCACACTTACCTGGTTCAAAAAGGGTTCAAACATGGTGAGGAGCTGGAAGCCCACGCTTGTTTTCACACTATTTTTACAGGCCACACTCTCTTCTCCCGTGTTTACTAAAGCATCCTGTCATTGAGGAACAGCATTGTATCTGAACACAGTTTTTATATTCTTATTTATTCTCACTGTCCTTTCATTCTTAACACCAAACTAAAGAAAAGATGAAAAACTATCATAGAGCAACTGTGGAATACAATATAATCATAAATAGCAGACCAATCAATTAATAGTAGATGATTTTAATTCAAAATATTTACCAAGTCTTTACATATACTCTGCAGCACTTTTCAATGATCTCTATTACACTCACAGTAAATTCAGTGATAAGAATGTGTGTATAAATACAGTAATGGCTACTTTTGCCTTCCTTTGTCAATATTTTCTTCTCAAAAATCTGAAGAAAAATTCCTATTTTAGTAAAAGGCATTCAAGTGACAAGCAGATTTTCCTGCTCCTGCCAAAGTTATTGAAACAAGGTCCTTTTTTTAATGTTCTAAACATGTAATTACTTTTGTATTAGGTTGCTTTTTTAGGTAACCGCTGTATTTCTCCTTCAGTTATAGTAATTAGTTGCCCCAAATCCATTTAATACTGATTTTAAGCAAAGTTCACGCTATTATTTTAAATTGAACAACTAAGATTTTCGGAACATTTTCAGCGAGGGCATTCAAACACTGTAACATTTCCATATGAAGTTTTTAAATATAATGAGCACACCTCCTAAAATAAGGTCCTTCTCCCGGAGGAGTCACATCAGGACGTCCACTTCCGCAGCTTTGAGTTTAATAAAATGAGCCTCTACAGTCAGTTTGGGTTAACCGTCACTGGTGTGTTGTCGGCGTCTCCCGCGTGCAGCAGCCAGAAGCCAGAAACGCGGCTCATAGGTGTGCGTAAACATCTCCACGACTTCCTCTGACTACTGGCTGTTTTGGTTTCGCACGCAGTCGGCTCGGGTTAGCAGCTCCGACTCTCATCGGGCTGCAGAGGAGATCCAGTGGAGGGCGCAGGGGGGGGGGGTTAGAGAAGTCATGATTTAAGAAAGCAATAAGTACAGATATGAATGTATTTTATTTATGAAAAAGATTTAAAGTAAAAAATCTTTGAAATCCAGACAAATATTGAACAGCTTCTTTTGGTGAATGAGCGACTTCCTCATCAAGGTTACATCTAAAAAGTAGTTCTTTAAAGCCATGAAGATGCAACTATCATAACTGTGACATTTCTGGTCGTTCTCTAAAGCCCAGTTCATTATTTTAGTTTGTCTTTGGTGTATTTGCGTCACATTCAGTCCTAAAAATGTGTATTTCAACTTCAAAAGGTTTAAAAAAAAACTTTAAATCAGAAGTGTATATTAGAAAACGTTGGCATGCTGGGTGAAGACCTTAAATTAACCCATGCACGACTGTTTAGCCACGCTTCAGTGCAATGTCTAGGCTCAAAACACATTTTCTATCATTTCAAACATTCAAATAACACATTTCTTTCGGGATTGGTCTTGTTTACTTGGGTGTTTTTTTTCACTCCTCTGTAGGTGCTGAGCAACAGCAACCAGCTGTATCTGAAGTCTGTGAGCCAGGCAGACGCCGGTCAGTACGTGTGCAAAGCCATCGTCCCTCGGATCGGAGTGGGAGAGACGGAGGTCACGCTCACCGTCAACGGTCAGGAAACATCCACGCAGCTAGATTAAATGTGTCACTTTTTGTGGGGCCATTTTCGAAAAGGTCAGCTTGTCTGTAATTGGGAGGCGTTTATTTTTTTTTACTTTTTTTTTTTGAGCAGGCCTATAATAAGGTCAGCGTTCAAACACACACAAAACAAAGGAGGGAGGGGAAAGGCTTGAAGCTGATTCATGCAGATCTTTGTATTGAAAGTGCTGCTTCCTGCTGTCTCTTTCTCACATGTTGTGTCATTGTGGCCCTGCAGGTCCTCCCATCATCTCCAGTGACTCAGTCCAGTACGCCGTGAGAGGGGAGAGAGGAGAGGTGAAATGCTACATCGCGAGCACACCTCCTCCAGATAAGATAGTGAGTACGACTTTAAAACAAACCTTCCGTGGAAATGTCCAGATTATTTGCCCTGCGTCAATTATTCAGAGAGGAAAAATCCTCAACGAGGGGAAGAAAAAAAAAAGGGAGGGAAAGAAGAGCACGTGGTTGTACTTTTCAGCCTGACAGCAGTTTTACTCTCACTGTACCTTTTCTCTTTCCTAAATGGCTCTTTGCCTGCGTGGCCGACGCTTTTAGGCACCGTCCCCTTTTCTTTTTGAGTGGTGACTCAGCCTTAAACTCCCCTCCAATGTTCCTCCATCCCATCACATAAACAAACCAACACTAAGCTGCTCCGCTTTTAGCTCCGGCCCGGATGCTCGGCAGCGTGTAGTAGTGTTTCCTCGGCTCCCCCGCCTCTGTGAATGATCCGTCCTGACTTGGCGGGGCGCGCTCCTTAATGCAAGCGGCGGAGGTTGGGACAGAAAAGGATTTATAAAATATAAAAGGGCCGCGGAGGAACAGTTGTCCTAGTAAACGCCACTACAGGAGATTCTCCTTCTCCGGAATAAGTGGGCAGATTATGGGAACATGTGGGCTTATGCATAATTAACCCGCCTCTGTACGGCGCGGCGCTGCTGAATAATACAGCTGCTTTTAGTGGCGCCGAAGTTGGAGAATGTGCAGGATTCTCGCGAGCCCATCTTCAACTTCAGCGAGCGGAAACACAAACTGTTGCTGGACGCAGATGTCACAAATACGGGCCGTGAATTATCCTTGTGTGGGTTTTCAAACGACACTGTAGGAGACACATGCACGCACAGGGAGAAAATGCAAACTTCATACATAAAGAGACTTACCTCGATGGAGCAAGAGTGCTCATGCTCAATAAACCAAATGGCCAGAAAATGACCCCCCCCAAAAAATAATCAGCCCATTCAGTGTATTGTTTGAAATATGTATAACCTGCTATCTTGTTTTTTTAATTATAAATATTTATCAATTAATGTTAATCATAAGAATTCATATTAAATGTTTAAATCTCGACCTAATAGATGAAGCCCATTTGTGTGTGGACTGGACTCACATGACTAGAAAGTGACTCTGGATAGCAGCGGTTCACATTCTCAGGTCCATGGCTCACATTTTGGGGACGCGTCAGGGGGTCTGAGGCTTTTCTAGTGTCAGAATTAGAGTTGCACATACCAACAAAACGCAAAGTAGGATGCCTTTTAGACTCTAGAGCAGACAGAGGATGTTTACTTTGAAGAGACTGACTAAAATATGTTGTATGTAGAATCTTCCTGTCGGTTTAAAATTAACTTTTGATGTTTTGTTTCTCATAAGTTTTCATTCCTTTAACTCGGTACGCCGCCCTTCAGTTCAACGAGCTGTTTCAGGCTCTGTCTCTTTAATTTAGGCTTTCTTGCGATTGGCTAATCTTCAGGAAGTTTCTTTTTAATTTATAAACATCAAGTAGAGGTAAAGTAAAACCAGTTTCATTTGTTTCACATGTTCAAATCTGCCTTTTTTCTGTTTAACTTCAATATTTGACGCATATTTTACGTTAGTATGAAGATTTTTCCACCTTTAATGGCTCGGTTCTGAATGACTCTTTCAATAATGTGTTTGTGTTGCAGGTGTGGGCGTGGAAGGAGAACGTGTGGGAGAAGGAGAAGGGCACGCTGCTGGAGCGCTACACGGTGGAGCAGAGCAAGCCGTCGGCGGAGGGCGGCGGCGTCCTCTCCACCCTCACCATCAACAACGTGATGGAGTCCGACTTCCTGTCCACCTATAACTGCACGGCCTGGAACGCGTTCGGCCCCGGTACCATGATCATCTCGCTGGAGGAGACAGGTGCGTTCATTTGGAGAATCGCTTCACGGTTTTCACGTCCTCGGCAGCAAAACCGTGAAAAAATTAACTTTCTTCTCTTTTTCTGTGCGACAGAGGACGTTCCAGTGGGAATAATAGCCGGTGGGACCGTGGGCTCCACCATCCTCCTGTTCATCTTCCTGCTGGTTCTTGTCCTTATCTTCTACCGGCAGCGCAAAGGCAGTGAGTCATTCTCCCCATGTGCTTTTCACATCCAATATAATGCAAAATGTGAGGATTTCCATGCCTTGCATGGAGGATTGTGCTTTAAATGCTTGGAGTCTCTCCATGTAACCTGCTGCAAGGCAAAGAAAAATCTGACTCCCGCCCCCCCCCCCCCGTCAGCCGTGTGGATGTCGGGTCTCCGTCTGAACTTTCCTCCTTCGGCTCGTGCAAACACGCTGACTGACAGGCGTGCGTCCGGCTGCGTTCAACCTCGCCGTGTTTTCTTTCCAGGTCGGCGCGGGGTCACGCTGGGTAAGCCCGACATCAAGGTGGAGACGATAAACAAGGAGAGCCACAGCTTGGAGGAGGACTCCGGCAGCGTGTCCACGGCTTCGCGCATGGTCAAGGCCATGTACTCGGTGAGCAGCAGCAGGACGCCGGTGTTTTCACCCGGACACTGTTTACACAGCCTGCAGCTGTAGAAAAAGCTCGGGATTAACTCAGTAACCCCTCCCTGCGCCGCACCAGACACAAACTGTGATTTCTCCCTTTTTTAAATCCTCTTTTAACACTTTTATTACCATTCTCTCCTCTTTTCCCTTCTGTTGCTTTTCTTCCATCTTCTGTTTTTGTTTTGGCACCTTTTTGTTGTTGTTTTTTTGTTTGTTTTTTTTCGTTGTTGTTTGACGCTTTAGTTTCTTCCCTCTGTGTCCTTCTCTCCTTCCAATCAGCCCTTTAAAGATGACATAGAGCTCAAGTCCGACCTCCGCAGCGACACCCTGGACACCCGCCAGGAGTACGACCTCAAGGTGAGACCACTCGTAAAAGAAACCGCTATTTTCATCATGTAATTTTTAGAAAAGATAGTACCGTTTAGGCCAGTCAGTGACTTTAACAGTTAATTTAAAGGTACAGTATAATGTTTTTGTTTAACACTCAACAATAATAACAGTAATAATAATAATAATAATAATATTAGAAGAGCTGAAATGAAGTCAAACTGCTACTACCGAGACTCACTGCTGCCACCTAATGTACAAAAGTGACATTGCAAAATATTTACAAGCTGCTACTTTAAAGGGGTCATATTATGTAAAATTCACTTTGTAATGGTTTTCCAACAGTAATAATCGTCTCCATACCTGGAGTGACGCCCCAGAAGTGAAGAAAGTCTGTCCTCTCTCTCCCTGGCTTGTTTCAGGTTTAAAAAGTGTGTTGCTCCAACAAACCAATCAGAAATCAAACCCTATATAGTGTCTTCGGGGGTTTAGCCAATCCCAATCAAAGTATGCCCTCCCTTTGACCCTCCCACAATTAGGCAGCTCTGCTCTGGCACATGGCACCACAAGAGGAAGTACTTCCGTCTCTTCCCAAGATGGGCATGTGTGGGCGGAGCCAGTCCAGCTCTCACAGACACAGCAGATTCTAAATGTTGCTCATATGGTCTGGCTGAATGGTACGACTGAAAATCAAGGAAAAGCTGGATTCGGGGGAATAAACTTTGAATAAACTGTTTTGGGACCAACGAGACCATGTGAAGTTGTTGAAAATATGTATGATATGACCCCTTTAAAGGTAAACTTCTACTCGGATGTGACTTATACTCAGCAGAAGTGGAAATGATGGAAACATTCCATTTTCCCAGTGAAAGATTCCCAGTTTGACAGCAGTGAGGAGCATTTTTCCTAATCAAAAGTAGACCCTTTCCCCTTTTTTACTTATAGGCTGAAGTGTCCACGATCCAGTGCAGTGATTTTTTGATTGAGTTTTCCACGACTTACCGGGTAATTTTCAAATCTGAGTCTCCGAATTCGGCATGTAGAGTAAATATATTTTGTACAGTGGTTTGCCTTCATTGTTGATGCTCAGTTTGTCTCTTATTCCCCTCACTCTCTGCCCAACTGTGAGTCAACTTTTCTCTCTGATTAGTCAGAACAAAGCAATGCAACCCAAATTGAGTAGGATTTGTTTAAAAGAACAAAATTCAAGACGACTAATACTGATTTAGCAGGCATGAATCATTTACACTCTTTGACACTGTGAGGTTGGGCGAAGGTGATGAATGTTTTTTTCACGCAAGAAGCTGCCAAAATGTTCCTCTGAAACTCCCCTCCATGAATATTTTGTGAGGGCAAACAAACCGCCCCTCGAGCTGGAGTGCTGCCTTGGATCACTTTGAAGAAACACAGACATGAATCCACCCCAGGAGGTGGTTAGATCACCTCGACAACTGGCTCAGCCAGACTTTTTTCTCTCGCGCTGTCTTTATTTAAAAAAAAAAAAAAAAAAAAAAAAAAAACTTTTAGTTTTCTCTGCGCCGCCTGAAGCACCAAAGCATGCCAAACAAAGTGGGGTGGAAAAGGAGTCTGGGTGCGCGGAAGACAAAGAGATGTGTCAAGGGGAGAGTAGCGAGGAGCTGGGGAGAGCGTGCAGCTTTCAGCCGGAGAGCCCGGGGTCGACCGTTCATGTGGGCTGGATGTCCCCCGGGTCAAACATGGCAGCCGAAACCAGCGGTTGCCTCAAAACACACACAAATACAAGATAATAATGGACAATTTGCTCACAGCTATAATGAATTCAAAAGGATGCATGATAAAGCTGCTGCCTCCATTTTCATCATAATATGTGACAATGAATGTGCGTAATGGGCACAAATATTTCTTGTTTTCATCTCATAATTACAGACTTAAAACACGACTCAGACTGGCTGCGTGTGCCAATAAAGCTTTATACCAACAGTGCGAACAGGAGAAAATACTAGCTGGACTCTGACGGCAGCAAACTGGGAAGTGGGACCTGACTAACTGGTAACTTTCCTGCAGTAACACATTATTACCAGTAGCTACTAATTTGGCCAAAAGTAATTAAAGATGCAACTCACGGTGAATATGAGCTGTATCATTGGATCTCCAGGATACAATAAACTTTGTTTGACGACAATCGTCCACAATGCAAAGCACAGGAAGGATCGGACGTCTTTTTTCCTTTGTGGCAAACGGAGAACAAAAATTGCTGTATTATTATTATACAACTGCAGTGAATATTTCCAACTCCGGCGGTCAATTTTCTTCCCAACAGTCTGACGTGTTTCACCATTTTGCAGGTCACCGAAGTCATGCAAATGAATATTTATAGCCGTTTTTATTGACGGTGAGGATTATATATATCAGCCCTGCAGTTGTGTGGCCCGACTGTCCAGGCAGCCAAACGCTGCCCCTGACCGAGCGGACGGCGCCGTAAATCCTTCCAGCAGCCACACGTGGCGACGAGGAGTCGTCATCCGTCCGTAGTATTTGGCGGTGAACACATCCTGTGTGTCCCGCTTTCTCTCCGCTTCCCTCGGAGCTTTCAGGGTTTTTATTCTTGACGTAAATAGGACAGACGTTAGCTTTGCTAGGTTGTTGGAGTAGTTGACAACGGTTGTACTTAAAGCCCAGAAATAGCGCGTCTATGTCGGCTGAGTCATTTGTGTGGAGGAGCTAAGTGGGGTGACGCGAGGCTGCAGGGAGAGTTGCAACGAAATTTTCGGAACGTGTGTCTGTCAAAAGCAGCTGCTAAATTAATGAACTCTGTGGATCTGAGTTTCAGCTTTTTAAACTTGTTTAAAACTGATTTCAGCTGTTGTTTCTTGCTCATATTAAGTGCAGTTGGAGGTTACACATTGTTAGTGACAAATTAATGTCAAATTGAAAGTAATATACTTTAAAAAAAAAACAGAAAATGTTAAAATGCTGCTGACTTGGTGTTAAAATGTTTTATTGACTCAAAAATGAAGAAAATCTCAAATTTCTGTTCTGAATCGTTTAGATCTGCGTTGGATTTTTACCTTAAATAGTCAACTTCACACACAATTAGTTACAAAGCGGCTGACACGTTCAGCAGTTTGTTTCTTCACGTTTTTCACACAGCCGGCTGACCGGAGGCTGTTTGTGTTGACATGATTTTTTGACAATGCGACTCGTAGGAGGACTCGCGGGCTGAACATGAACGGCGGCGGCACCGTGCTGACTTTGTCGCTGTATTTAGAGAGTATTCAGACCCCTCGAGCGACTCTTTTTTTTTTCAGCGACAAAGATGGTGACTTTTTCGTGGTGTTTTGAGGGTTACTCCGCTGTGAACGCGTGTATCGTTCTTACTGATCTTAATGAGCTTTAAGGTTTAAAATATCAACAGTTGTCAACAAACTGATGGATTGTCTTGGTGCAGAGGCCTGCTGTGAAAATGTGCTCACGTCTTCTGCCTTTGGTGTCACTGTGATTTCTGAAAAACTTGATTTGCATACATTTCTGAGCTGCTGAGTCAAAAAAAAAAGGGCGGAAAAAAAAAGAAAAAGTGCTCTGGCAGCACAGCTCTAATGAGGCCTGGATGAGGATCACCCTGACACCTGACCTTCTGCAAGCCGGGGAAAAACATTGTCTCATCAGGAAGTGGCATATCATTAATTACAAAGCTCTCTGACCTCAGGAATTACACAGCGACGCATGAAAATCTGCATTAATGACCCTGACAAACAATCAGAGTGAGATTTGATTCAGATTGTTCACAAACATGTAAAAATGCATCAGAGCAGGAGGAGAGTCCAAATATTTGATTGACATTGTCGGAAGCCTCAAATCTGCATTTCTATTGGCTGTAAAATAAGGACAATCCGAGAAAATGAGACTGCCAGCTTCAAGGTGTTTAGAGTAAAAGTAACTGAGTTGACATGAAGGTCACAAACTACGAGTCCTTTGTTTCACACTAAGTAACAGATTTAGTTAGTCGGGCATCAAATAGAGCCAAAAATATCGGCCTGTTATATTGGTAGTTCTGCACTAAATTGGATTTTTTCTTCTTTAAGTTTATATGGAGTTCTTAAAGTCAGCTGTTATTGAAATAGATTTTACCATATTTTCTAGATCATAGGTGAGACTTCTTTTTGTCAGGTTTTCTGTTACCATGTATGAGAATATGCAGATACATACCATCTGGGACCACTAGATGTCACTGTGCCTCAGAAAACAGGAGCAGGGCATCAGAAAGAGAAAACTCAGAAAGTTAAAATCTTGTTTTGTTTCTCTCTGCAGGACCCGACCAATGGCTACTACAACGTCCGTGCCTCAACTCATGACGAGGTCCGCCCCGCCTCCCGCTCCACCATGCACTACTCGGACTACCGCTCCCCGACAGGGACGCCGGGAGGAGCGGCGTCCATCAGCAGCAGTACTGGGGGCTCTGGGGCCACAGCCAGTGGCGGCGCCCCGGTCCCTCCCGGGCCCCTCACCTCTCCCGGCCGCCCGCAGGCCTGCTATGACCCCCGGCCCCCCTCCAGACTCTCCCACATCAGCTACGCCCAGTTCAACACCTTCACCCGCGGCGGCCAGAGCCAGCAGCCACCGGCGAACCCGGCCCCGGCGGCCGGCGACTTCCCCGGCGACTGCAGCCTGCTGGACTCCACCTCTCAACTGGCCTACGACAACTACGGTTACCCGTCGCACTACCAGACCTACCGCATGGGCTTCGCCCCGTCCAGCCTGGCGCCGCTGGAGGCCGGCCCGTCCTACGAGATGTACGGGGTGGGCTCCGGCGTGGGGAGCCCCGGCGTGGGGAGCCCCAGCGTCGGGGTGGGCCCCGGGGGCCCGGCTCCCGCGGGCTCGGAGCCTGGACTGGGCAAATACGGCAGCTCCACCCGCTTCTCGTACACCTCGCAACACTCTGACTACTCCCACAGCCGGCACACGCAAAGGATGCAGACTCACGTGTGAGACGGAGCGAAACACCTCGCAGCCTGAGCTGACCATCAGGAGGCTTCTTATAAATAGTGTCACACACACACACACACGCACACACACACACACACACACACACACACACACACACACACACACACACACACACACACACACACACACACACACACACACACACACACACACACACACACACACACTGCATAACACTAGAAAACATCCCCACACACATGCACAAAGTCCGTAAACCTTGGCGGGGAGGGTGGGAGGAGGGAACGGAGGCGTTCCAGTGAGACAGGGAAGGGAAATTCCACGCAGTCTTGAATTCCCTCACTCCCGATGTGTTTGGATAAGAGAGCTCTGAGAGAGCGGACAGCGCAAGTCACAATCAAGACCGGGGTGGGAAGAGAGCGAGAACCCAAGAAGAGAACGAGAGAGGACAAGAGATCACCGATCTTCGAAGCTCATAGCTTTAGCTATGTGGAACTGACTTTGTATAATGATGAGAGAGGCCGTCTTCAAGCAAACTGACTGTCAAACTTTGCGCGGAACAGAAAGAAACCTCAACCAGTGCAAGTCATTTCTGGCCCTCATTGAATTTGTTTCATTCGCTGGTTGTCTTATTCATAGAGCACATATAAACAGTCTGTCCAGTGTTTCTGTTGCAGGCGAGAGGACGGAGGGGGGGAGGGGAGTGTGTTGAGGCTTCGGGAAGGTTCGCCATCATTTTGCACTGCATCCATGGTATTCATGCTTAGACGTCCTTCTTATCTATATCCAGGGTGCGATTTGCTGAAGGGAGGCGGAGTCTACATTTTCCCTCAGGCAGCGGGAGACGAAAGCCTCTTCACCAGCAGACAAATACATTTCCAACGTTCGTGCATCGGGAGAGAAAATGGTGCAGAGCTTTAGTAGATCAGTTCCATATTGTTCCAAAGCAAAGCAAAAACAACGATCTGCCAACGCAGAGAAGCTGAGCCTCTCGTCCCGCCAGTTTCAGACCCATTTCAGACAGTTTTCCAGTGAAAACAGCACTTTTTGATCAAAGACCTCTAAACTGCAATGTTTTCAAAATGCCTCTATCTCGATTTAATCAGAGAAGAAACTAAATATCAGGTCATTTCATCTCGTGATTTTGCACAACAGCTAACTTTATGATTTTTCAATATATTCCTATATTACCTGCTATCACTCTACTTATTCCTTCTTTATCTTGATTTCTTCTGAAATTTAACATGCTGGGGAAATGCTGTCCACGCCCCCTTCTGGCTTCCTCCCGAATCGCACCCTGTCTGTACCTGTGTGTTTTACGTCTTCTTTTTATTTGCACACCGAGACTAGAGCTTTGTATTCTATTTTTTGAACATTACAGAATTATTTTTGTCTATGTATAAACGTGTAACGTGTACGTAACGGACCAAAAGATGGAGCGCGAGCGACATCCACCACAAGAGGAAGAAGGTTGAAAAAGAAAAAGGTGTATCAGTGTATAAACCTAGTGCCAAGTGTCCATGTTGTTCTCCACCTTAGACCACATATATGCAGTAGGAGCTTCTTCTATTGGCGGCTGTTGCTTTACAAACCAGGCTCGGGGGGCCTCGAGTCATTCCCAGACGTTTCTTTTATATTATTATTTGGAAAAACTACAAGCCTGGCGCAGACAGAGAGAGAACACAGATGTTGGGTTTAGAGTGGCCTTATAGAGGAACATGTCATACATTTCCATTTTTGAATCATTCCTCATTGTCAGTCTGCCAAAAAAATAAGATAATAAAAAAAAGAAAAGAAATAAAGTGGCCAGAGGAGGAGAATGTGTCAGAGAGGTTCGATGAAAGCTCGTCCACAAATATTGACATGTAGTAGTGTGTGACTGTGCCGAGTGTGTGGGTGTGTGAGTGAGAGCGAGGGGCAGGTGCGTGGGCGCGCACATCGATTTGTACAGCGTGTTTGTATAGACGTGTGAATGGGTGCGCGCACGAATGTGTGTGTGTGTGCATGTGTGGAGAGCATACTGTACGCCCGACTGCTGTATGCATGTCTGTGTGTATACAGTGTGCGTGTGCGTGTGCGTGCGTGTGTGTGTCTGTGTGTGTGTGTTACAGTATATGTCCATATCATTTCTCTCACAATCCTGTTCCAGTACTTTTATACCTCTGGTAGGACTGTATCCTGTATTATTGTGTCTTTGAATTTAGAAGAATCCAATGTTTATCTTATTGTACTGTTCTTCGTAGCAAGGAGAAAACTGTTCAAAAGATGTACAACGAACGTTATCAAACTCATTTTTTAATTTCATTATCTTCAATATTTTTTAAAAATGGTATGTAATTATTTTTCCACAGTATTACATAAATAAAAGCACTGTTTTTTATAATAATGCTGGTTCAGTTGTCTCTAACCGTTTGGCATTTTCAATCTTTTGTGTACACAGTTGCACACACCTTTTTTCTTTTATAAAAATGTTGTATTTATGTATCATTGCACGCATATATATATATATATATATATATATGTATGACAAAAACACAGGATACTTTGACTGATGGGATCAGGAAGCCTTAATGCTTTTGGAGAGAAAACAGGAGAAAGCACAAAACTGACAAATAAAACCAACCACCATAACACATTGTACAATACAAGAAAACTGTGATGATGTCAGGAGCCACAGATCTTCAATTTGAGTCTACAAAGTCAGAGATTCCTATTAAAATACACAATAAAGTTATGGTTTGACAGTTTCCAGCCAAAGCACAAGATAAAACCAACCGATTTCAACAAAAACCCACCCAAACCATAAACTAGTATAGAAGACAATTTGGGTCACCCCAAAAATAAGTTTTATTCTGACTTTAAACTCAGACTTTGTTCTCATTCAGAACATTGTTGTCCATTTGTGGAAACGTTCCCTCTGTGAACTGGTTCTGTTACGATGTAAGGTACTTTTTTTTTTTTACTATGTGCAAGGGCAGTATACACCCTGGACAGGTCACCATTCCATCACAGGGCAAAGACACACAGAGACAGACAACCACACACACTCTTTAGAGTCACCAATTAACCCCACATGCATGTTTGTTGGACTGTTGGAGGAAAATAGAGTATCAATAAAACCCTTTGTAAAAACATACCATAACGGTCATTAAGGATATTATTGTCTACTTCCACAGAAATGTTGGAAACTTTACAGATTTGTATTATTTCTTTCTTAACCTCTAACAACTTCTGACCTGCTCAAAATGAACAAATAAAGGAATTTAAATCTAAAGTATTGTGTGACTTCGGTATTTTGTAATAAGAAATCAGTTTTTTTGGTTTAATAACGAACAAATAAGAATGAAAAATAGTAGACTAAAGAAATAACTTCTTTATAAATGAAGCGGTACTCCTCCGACAGGTGGCGTGCTCACACCACACGTCTCCATTGTAGCTGCAGCACCACCGAAGAAGAACGTCATTGGCCGTGATGGCGTCCACAATGTTGAGGTCGCTCACTAAACTCGGACGTCCTTCAACAAAATTAATATTAGGCAACAATTTGCTGAGTCCGGGCTGTACTGTTCTGCAGACCAGGTATGAGGACGAGTTGTCGAAACGTCGCCTTGCGTGCGGTGTTTGTTTTATTGGCTTTGTTTGCTTGGGCGATACGTAACTGTTATTCAAATGGCTAACGCTAGCACGATGCTAAATACTGTTTCTAACCAAAGTGACCCCAAAACCGTCCTGGCCTGCTTTTAATTGAGGAAGAGAGTATGTCTCAGATGTGCACATCGAAATAGCAATGGTGTCTTTATTGAGCGGCTCCCTGCTAAGGTGCTATGAGGTTAACCTGCCGGTGTCAGCGTTTGCTATTTACATTTGTCATCTTCAGTCAGTTTCAGGTCAACATGCTTCCTACAAAGAGGATTACACAGTTATAAACGAAACATTTTGAATTCAGGTCGCTGGCGTCTATCGTGCGATGACACATGCTGTTTTATCCCATTTTAAAGTCAACTATGTAATTCGTACGTTAATTAACATTTAGTACAGATGTCTTTTTAAATGGCTCACAATGCTTAAGAAAACTCAAGGTGACTGAAATATGTTGTGATGAACTTACGTCACCTCGTTTTGTAACGTCACATTATGTAGCATTACATATTTGTGTCACAGGCATAGCCTGCATGCACAATATTATCTGCAGAGCATCGATATTAGTTGATATTATAAAGTAACATGAATCAACACCTACACAGTTTATAACACAGTTTGGCTCACATAACTCCGCATCCTGTAGGTAGTTTGATATTTTGCATTATAGTGATGTCCTATTTTGTCATGCAAATTAGTTTTATCGGGTTTAATAGTCGTTGTCATTTTCCATCATGGTCTTTATATCAACCTTCTTGCCTAACAAGGATCCATGTAGAACCCCATCCGATGAGATCAGTTTCACTAACGTGTTTCGTTGAAACGCGAGTCAATTTCTATCTCTGCAGGCCTGGTTGAACACTGCCTATCATCAGTGTGATTCAATGTTTTAAATAACTTCGACTCAAAATCAGTTCAGAAGCAGAGTTGGCTAAAAATAATCAATGACAATTGAATCAGCTCTCCTCCATTGGTCAGATCTGTACATCCGTGTCAGGCTGGCAGGCTGGTTGTAGTCCAGATGATTGTCCTTTCCAAATCACAGCCTCAACAGTGTGAGATTATAGCCTCTTGAACAGAGAGCCTGTGAAGTGCCTTCGACCTTCTTCTTGAATAAAGATGTGGCGTGTGAGCAGGAATCTCCCACCGGCAGCCGAATGTTGAGAATGTGTTTGCTGGTTTTGGTTTTCAGGCAGAAGCAATGGCAGCCGGATCCAGAGTGGATGGAGCAGTACGCCGGGGCAGTGATGTACCCCACCGCCATTAATGAGAAATGGACTCCACCACCGTGGAATGGTACACTTCAACCTGAGTCAGACTTGAGGGAGATGCAAAAGCCTTTGTTTTGCTCAAAAGATTCAAACTCATTTCACTTCAGGGGCAACATACAGCTGCACTGGATCAGTTGACATAATAGCATAAATGTGACAACTCCTAAAGTAGACTGAAAACGTTCTCATATTCCTTTTACAAAACACATTGAACATTTCATTTAAAAACATATACTCTGTTCTCTCTCTTCTGGTAACTAATTTAGGCAAAAATCTTGTTGTTTACTGGAACTGGAAAACCCTAAGGATCAGCAGAGACATTTTTACTGCCGTCTTTTTTATTTTTTAGAACAAATCCCCATCTTAAAGAGTGGAAGATATTACTATTTTATTAAACCACTCATTTTCATACCTAAAAGTCTTAAAGTGTAATAACAGTTGCAGTTTGCACGCAAAAAAGGACCAAATTTCAAATTAGAGGCGTTATAGAGCCTCTTTACCTGTTCAGCCATGAGTCCTTATGTCAGTAAAACAGCAGATTGGTTGGAGTCCTGTGAGGAAGGACTCGTCCTCGACCACAGCAAGTTTCAAA
This sequence comes from Lipophrys pholis, assembly GCF_963383615.2. Classification (NCBI taxonomy): domain Eukaryota; kingdom Metazoa; phylum Chordata; class Actinopteri; order Blenniiformes; family Blenniidae; genus Lipophrys; species Lipophrys pholis. Next base: position 12,871,946 of record NC_137646.1, on the reverse strand, counting down.
TGTATCAGTGTTATTTCATTGAAATTTTCTTCTGGTTTGATAAAGTATCCATCCATCATATAAATAACATTTTCCTTTTATGAACAAATGACCTTTATTGTCTTCTTTGTGAAGCTTGATGTTTGACGCTGCTTATTTTGGTCCAGTCAGGACTTAAATGATGAAAATTATCATCACAAGCCTGAGAAGACCGTATCATGTCTGATTGTTTTGGTCCTTCCAGACAAAGACCCTCCTGCAGAGAAGGACGTGTCCAACCTGACCATCAACTTCGGCCCACAGCACCCCGCCGCTCACGGCGTGCTGCGCCTGGTGATGGAGCTCAGCGGCGAGTCCGTCAAGAAGTGCGACCCCCACATCGGCCTGCTGCACCGCGGCACCGAGAAGCTGATCGAGTACAAGACCTACTTGCAGGTTCGCCGCCAGTCTGAAGAGAAGTGATGGCTAGATGAGCTTTTTCAGGAAACTTTGATTGTTTTGATTCCTGACTCTTTCATGCTTCAGGCTCTGCCCTACTTTGACCGTCTGGACTACGTGTCCATGATGTGTAACGAGGAGGCCTACTCGCTGGCCGTGGAGAGGCTGCTCAACATCCAAGCTCCGCCCCGTGCTCAGTGGATCAGAGGTACCAACATGTCAAACAGTTGAAATCTACAAAACGTGTTTTTACGGCTGACATTAAATCGATTGCAAGATGTGTTTGAATGTCCAGTGGTTAAGAAATATACTCATTTAAAGCTTTACAACCAGTACTTTGAAATTTCTTGAGAACCTTACAAACAACCTAAATAAATGTAACAGTATTTTAAATGTTCTTATTCTAAGCCTGAAGTTTAATGGACAGATTTAACAACCGTGTGTTATTTCATATATATTTTGCTTTATTCATTGTCCATTCATCTAAACAAACTGAAATCAGGGAATAAAATGATGAAGAAATATCCAGTTTAAAGCTCAACAAGCTGAAAAATGTTGTTCTAATTTCATCCACTACTTTCTACCATAAGATGGCGTAGTGACTGAGTCCAGTGTCTAAAAGAAATGATAACAGCATGAGGCTAGAAATGGCTATTGTGCATTAACTATGAGAGAGAAGACAAACTGCAGTGCACGACACTCCTGTAGTGTTCAGAGGACTTCAGCTTTACAGTTTGATTCCTTGATTCCTGGCCAAACTGGCTTTGACTTCTGGCCTTTTGCCACCACAAGAATGAAGAGAGACATGATCTATTGTCATAAGATATTTTATTTATTTACAAGACGACAGTGATGTTGAAGGTGAGGAGCTTTCGGACAAATCAGCTGCAATGAAAAGAGCCTCCTCAGGTTTGAGGGCCTCGGTGTAAAGTTGCTCCACACATTTGAATTTTCATGATAAATGACATTAAGTTTCCCCGGGTGGCTCATCGATTTTACTCTCAAAGAAAAACTACATTTGCTGGAAGCAGTAAAAGATGATTTGAAGTCAGTTTTCTGTCAGTCGACTCGTGAAAGGGTCATTTTCTGGGCTCTAAATGCTCGGACGTGTTTTTGTTTTTTTCCGCCCTGTGTTTGCAGTCCTGTTCGGAGAGCTGACTCGTATCCTGAACCACATCATGGCCATCACCACGCACGCCCTCGACATCGGCGCCATGACGCCTTTCTTCTGGCTGTTCGAGGAGAGGGAGAAGGTTGGAACTACGCTGCACATTTTAATACACTTTGATGCTAAATACGAGTTACTCTTTTGAAAGTCCATTTTGGGAATATTGGGGAAGTTTTTGTGGACTGCAGTGGTGTTAGATCAATCAATTTTTCTTCTAAAGAAACTGTTGCTATTGACAGAAATACACACTGAGATGTTTTCTTCTTGCAGATGTTTGAGTTCTACGAGCGCGTGTCTGGAGCCAGGATGCATGCGGCCTACGTACGACCCGGCGGCGTCCACCAGGTAGGAGAAGAAATGCAACAAGGCCTGTTATTTATCCCTGATGTTCACATTCTGGCGCCACTGACAGGAAGTGCCTTGATACTTTTCACGTAAACAGTTAAAGGGTCACATTATGCTAAATTCATTTTCTATAGGTTTTCCAACAATAATAATCGTCTCCATACCTGGAGTGACGCTCCACAAGTCAAGAAGTCTGTCCTCTCTCTCCCTGGCGCATTTCAGATTTTAAAAAGTGTGTTGCTCCAAGGAGCCAATCAGAAATCAAACCCTATATAGAGTCATCGGGGGTTTAGCCAATCCCTATCAAGGGAGGCCCTCCCTATGACCCTCCCACAATTAGGCAGCTCTGCTCTGGCACATGGCACCACGAGAGGAAGTACTTCCTCCTCTTCCCAAGATGGGCATGTGTGGGCTGAGCCAGTCCAGCTCACACAGACACAGCAGATTCTGAATGCAGCTCCTATGATCCAACATTTAAATGGAGGAAAATCAAGGAAAAGCTGGATTTGGAGAAATAAACTTTGAATACAACATGTTTGGACCGATGAGACCATGTGAAAGTGTTGAAAAGATGTAGAACATGACTCCTTTAAAGATATCTGGAAAATTGAAAATAAGAAACCTACTCTGAAGCTGAGACATGGTGGTAACCTCACTGTAAATTAAGTGTAAATGCACTCAGTCATTAAACACCGTCCTGTGTTGCAGGATTTGCCTCTTGGCCTGATGGACGACATCTATGAGTGGTGCAAGAACTTCTCCATTCGAATCGATGAAACAGAAGAGGTGGACAACTCCCTCTGTAATATTTACACTCAGGATTAAAGTGAATCCAACACTGATCCCCCCCCCCCCCCCATCTGTGCAGATGCTGACCAACAATCGTATCTGGAAGAATCGCACGGTCGACATCGGAGTGGTTACTGCTGAGGAGGCCCTCAACTACGGTTTCAGGTGATAAGACGAGCTGCAGAACAGGTGAAAAACTACCAATGAGGAGCTCATCTGACTTGTGTCTCGTCGTCCTCCCAGCGGAGTGATGCTGCGAGGTTCAGGAATCAAGTGGGACCTGAGGAAATCGCAGCCGTACGACAAATATGACGAGGTGGACTTCGACGTTCCCATTGGAAGCAACGGAGACTGTTATGACAGGTACACGAAACACAGCGCTGCCGCAGAGTTACGAAACATTTCTACTTCACTTGACTGTTTTTCCTTTTTGGCTTTTCTGCCCTGAATTTGAAGAGAAATATCTTTAGGTTGTCCTCGTTATGAGAAGAGTGACCACTGCTGATAGCATTCATACATATAAACTCCGGCCAGTTTTTCATTGATAAAATAATTTAGTTTCTAACTTAAAACTGATAGAAGTTGAATCCTGAGCGGTGTCATCTTTACCGACTGCAGTAACATGGCAACCACCAGAAATCCTAGAAAAGATGTCAAAGAAGAAGCAAAATACTTTTCAGAACCTGAATGTTTTTACTTCTACTTAAGGACATCAAGTTGAGTTTTTTTGTTTTTTCTACTCAATTAGACACTGTTGGAGAACCCTTTTTCCTCTCATCTCTCATGAAAGCTTTGTCAATACCTCTTATTTAACTGTGTGTGTTAAATACACAGGTCTTCATTTAACCAGCACAAGGGGGCCAAAAGGTTCACGACTGGGCAGGAAGTCTTTGAGTTTGTAAATACTGGCAGAAAGGTTCTAAGCGGGGCAGTGCACACTAACGCACCAGCAGGTTGTTTATCTTGAAAATAAAAGACCCGAGGCTGTGGTTTCTGAACATCCTCAGTGCTGCATGCTGTGGTTTCTCAGATCACAATACTCCTGGAGACGAGAGAGAGGACTCCCTCCTCCACTGTGTATCAGCTCATTCTTCAAATTCTTACACTGATTTTAACTCGTCTGACATTTGTTAGTCCGCACTTACTTTTGTAAGCCTTCCAGTCTGCACTCGGGACAAAGAAAACCTCGAATCACAGACAAATGTGGTGTCACGGTAGTGGAACAAAATCCACTAAAAGTCCAGCTGAAGACAGAAACATTCACAGGACCTTGCAGAGACACACACACACACACACACACACACACACACACACACACACACACACACACACACACACACACACACACACAGAAGTCACTGTGCAACACTTCAAAAGCCCCACATCAGTACCGACTTTCCTCTCTAGACCAAACACAGCGTTAACAGGGTGCAGCTTCACGTTACCACGGCAACACTGGAAATCAATTAAAGCGTCTCTCCATGACCCACCTGGAAGCACCCCAACATCGCTTTTTTTTTTCTTCACATTATTCTTCTGTTTCTCTACCGAAACTGCTTCTATTTTAATTCTTATTATTCTTCTGGAGCTTAAATAATCCCGTTCTGTCGTCACACACGCACATATGTCCCCCTCAGTTTTCTTTCAAAAAAACAAATATATGGGATATTTGGCTTTAGGAAACACTGACTGAAACTTTTCATCACTGTGTCGCCAAATAATTGAAACAATCTGATAATAAAATACTTGAATTATCATAAAATCCAGTCCTATAAAAAGTGCTGACCCGTGTTCTAACTGGCCGCTGTGTGTAATGAACTGTTCTGTGTGGTGCAGGTATCTGTGCCGGGTGGAGGAGATGAGACAGTCCCTCAGGATCATGCTGCAGGCGCTCAACAAGATGCCCGAGGGGGAGATCAAGGTGGACGACGCCAAAGTGGCTCCACCCAAGAGGTCCGAGATGAAGGTGAGACCCGCGTTTTAACATCCTCCTATTTATTCTTCTATAATCTTCACCTTCTGAATCGGTTTTGTTTTTATTTTCCAGATGTCGATGGAGTCTCTGATCCACCACTTCAAGCTGTACACGGAGGGCTACCAGGTGCCTCCAGGAGCCACCTACACCGCGGTCGAAGCTCCCAAGGTGAGACCATATTTCCTCCTGGGAGTTAAACGAAGCGCCCCACTTTTACAGCTCCTAATGAATTCTCTGTGTGCCGCTGTGTGCGACCCGCAGGGAGAGTTCGGTGTTTATCTGGTGTCGGACGGCTCCAGCAGGCCCTACCGCTGCAAGATCAAAGCGCCCGGATTCGCTCACTTGGTATGAAAATATCACACACACACACACACGCACACACACACACACACATCGGCGATCAATTATTGAGCGGCCTTAACGGCTCGTCCTCCGGGCGGATTCGGCTTCATTAGCCACGTTTTGATGTGTTTTTAAAAGCACACAGAATTCGCCTCCTTCCTGCTCTGCCGGCAGCTCGCGGCTACACAACCCGCTGTGTTCACCAGCTAAAAATGGCTTGAAAGTTTAACTTGGAGCCTCAGATTATGAAAACCGATACGTGCTTCTGCGTCGTAGCTCATCAGTGTTTGTTTTTCCGTCGCAGGCTGGACTGGATAAAATGGCTCAAGGACACATGCTGGCTGACGTGGTGGCCATCATCGGTGAGCACATGAGCGTTACAGAAGAGCGACAGGAAGGCAGAAGTGGCCGTACGTTTGAAGTTGCACCACCATAGCTCATCATTTCTTCTTCTCCTCCTCCCAGGTACACAGGATATCGTGTTTGGCGAGGTCGACCGCTAGCTGCCCGAGGATCCTCTTCCTGTTCTCTCTTCAGTGTAGTGAGGCTTTCTGACACGAGAATCTGCATATAATCTGTTGTACAATGCCCCAATACACCCAATAAATATTTTATGGACTGTAAAGCAGCTGCTTGTGTTTCGTCTCACGGTCGTGCTTTGAAAAACCGGACAAACGCAAAGTTAAACCTCACACCAGAGCCCTTCATGCCGCGCGTTTCCTCTGGTGTGGCGTTAGAGGGGGTGGGGGAGGGGGGAGTGGTCTGATGTGAACCGAGGCAGATGGACTTTGAGCTCAGACCACAACTTCCTCTGTTTGCTGCGAGGGTGAAAAAGAGAATAAGAGAAGTTACCAGACGGTTGGTGAGAGGAGAGTGTAGTTTGAGCCATGGCTGCGAGGGGCCGGAGCTCGCCGCCGCTGCTGCTGCTGCTGGCCGTCCCGCTATGGATGAACTTCGGAACAGCCGGTGAGTACGACTGAAGGGACTTTTCCCAGTTTCTTGTGGATTCAATCCCCGAAATGACCTTTTTCGTTTTCTCTCCTCGAGAACAACGTCGTGTATAAAACGGCTTAACGTGCGAATGTCACATTCACATCCGATAACATGGAAGCACTCATCGGTTTCTGAAAACTCCACTTTGATCTTCTAATGTGCTCGAGAGCGTTGAGGTTTAACATTTGTCTTCTTTCAGCTGCCACAGTAACAGTTCCTGTCAAACTGGCCTCTGTGGTGAAGCGCGATCACCACAGTCGGTCTACATGTAAAGTTTGCACCAGGAGGAAGCTGAAAGAAGAATAAAACCCCTGCAACCATTTGAAAGGGAACGTGCGTTTCCATCCTCCGCTTCTCGTGAAATCTAAATATTTCTAGGAAATGGTCTCAGCCTGCCGGGGCTCAAATTAGTGATGAATCAATACAATTTATCTCTTTATAGAAATCTAAGAGGTGAAAATGTCACAAGAAGTCTTATTAAATGAGGCTTTGCTAAGTCATTTGCAATTTGCAGACTCTTTTTCCACGAAATGAACTTTTTATTCTATTCAATCACAATTATTTTGAGTTGTTATTCAGAAAGGAGAATCTCCCACAGTTTATTTCTGAATGATTCAAAGGTTGTAATAAAGACCGGAGCAGTTCAGTATTTCTATATCTAGAAGTTTCTTTAAATTAATGGAGACGTTACACCTGAAGTGTTTAAAATTCGGAATGGCGTGTGGACAACTTCTGCACTGTGACGCTCTGCGTCTGCGTTAATGTGTGAAGATCGGCAGTAAGAAGTCAACATGGCAAACGTTTGATGCTGAGTGAGTTGGGTGTGTAGATCCAAGTGGTGGGCTTCATTTTCGGGTCATTTGGACGCTTTTTCCCAGAAAGAAGTCAGGATGGGTATTAAAACACTCTTTTTTTAAGCTGAATTATCTGTAACATAGAACAATGAGTGTAAAAGTTAAATACTGGTGTGAACGCAACATCAAAATGGTCATCAAGGATACTTGTGGAGTTTATATCAATTCAAAACGCGACACGAAGCTGTTGTAAGATGCTGAACTGGGCATCAAGTAACTGTGAACAAACACAACTACAGATCAGAATTCTCAGGCACGACTGATTCTCCTTCAAAAGTTCTTTTAAATTTGACCTGAAAAATCCTAGGTTTCATCTTCCTCCTCGTATGACGTGGAAAACAGCCACGTGACGAGAGATTCTAGAGAAGAGGTTCATTTCCCATCGAGTAGAAAATGACGTCTTTCAGCGTTTCATCACTGCACAGTTATTGGAGTAATATAAATTTTGTCTGCTAAAGCAAGATAACATAAGATTGATGATAAAACCGTCCACAACTGTGGGATTTCTTAATTTAACCATAAAGATTCATTTATTCCCAATATTGTCATTTGATTTCAGTAAGAAATCTGACAAACCTGTTTTGTTTTTGTTTTTTTGATACAAATCTTTATTTATAGAACACTTTTTAGATAAGTCAAGTAAATAAAAAAACTCGAACGAAAAATGCTTCAATGCCAGACATTTACACATAAACATGTGTGTGTCTACATATGTATATATATATATATTACTGAAAGTTGAGTTGAAATACTCAATAACGGGAAAATAAAAACAAACTAATTTGGAGGGAGAGTAAAAACGTGCATGAATTTATAAAACCTTTATGCTGTCCTGTTCAGAGTTGTGTGTGTGTGTGTGGGGGGGGGGGGGTTTGCATGTTCTCTATAAGCAGCCCCGTCCACAATGCTTGGAAGTGAATATTTGACCCTGAATTGCTGCGATCAGCTCCAACAAGCCGTCATCATGAGATGCCGAAAATGTATTTCTGACATATAATTCATATATTCTTTAACTGTGTATACACAGTTCATACAGCTATAGTGTAAACTCACTGATCCCACACACACACACACGCACACACTATTATCGTGTCTGAAAAGGAAGAAGTACTGGCTGATTTGATCTCTTTAGTATCTTGAAGGTTGAATCTCATAAAGACAGTTTTTTTCCACTTCCTATAAAACTTAATGATACATAAATGTACGCACACATAGTAAATGTGTAAAATGTTAAATTGGCAAGCGATTATAAGCAATACAGTTAAAAATGAGAACAGAAAATATGTAAATGTGTGTGTATATATATATATATATATATTAGTATATTTTATAAGTATATTTTGTGTATGTTTTGACAAGTATAGAATGAATTCACAAGAATAAAATAATTAAAAAAAATCAATATTGAACAATTGAATGATGCTGTAGAGCAACAAATGAGACTCTTGAAATACCGTTTTATCATTAAAAGAAAGTACTTTTAGGTTTTTTGGAGTTTAATTATGAAGCCTGTTGAACTAATTTGGACTGAAGGAACCATGATATACATATTTATTCCCACAGTCACATTTGAATGCATGGATGCAATTTTTAAAAAGAGCGTGAATAGATTAAAGACACACTTTTTAGATAAGTCTCATTCTATCGCCTACAATTATGTGCTGTTTGGGGATAATTTGTCCGACACTTGATACAAAAAACTGAGTAACAATCAATTCATGCTTTAATACAAATGCATTTGTTATTATATATGCAAACTGTGTTGTCACACAGGTTCGTTGTAAATACATATATGACATACGCAACTTTTTAGATCAAGTATAAGTACGATACTTAAAGATACCCTAAAATAAAGGATTTTAATTGTAGAATTCTTTTTCACAATCTTAATTTCACTTTTTAAGCTACTTATGGTATGATTTATATAATCGGGAAGATTGTTTTGAAACAGCCTACTTATCATTTATACCTCGGGATAGAAATATATTCCCAATTATTTACGATGTTGTCCTTTTTCCTTGCCGTTTTAACAGTATAAATGATTTGACCTTTTGGTAGATTTCAGTCATTGAATAGCCTCATTAATTGGGTTAAATTAATAGATTTTGGGGGGGGGTTTGAGCCTTAAAAAATAACGTTTGAATGCACCATGCAGGTCTTTTTGATTTCCACATTGTGCAAGAAAACGTGACCAGAATCGTTTGGAATTTGCTCGTATTGCGTCTCTATGTTAAACCATAATAATCTTTTCAGCAGCTTCTGGCAAAAAGTGACTAAACTCACTGATGAATGTGTTCGAAATGGACTGAAAATAACTTAAACAGGGTAAAAAAAAAAAAAGAAGTGAATTTTAAAAACAAAGTTAAGCTGATTCTTCCCCGGAAGGCCTGACTGTCCGTTCACGTGACACGCTGCTGGAGCCTCTTTTGAAATGCGAGATGGTGACAGTGGTGTTTCGCAACAAAGCTGCAAACTCTTTCCACAGACGCCGGCCTTTGCATCATCCACAAGTGTTTTGCTCTTCTTGAATCCCGTGTTGTGTTTCCCGCAGCGGCTCTGAAGGAGAACGAGATCTGCTACGTGCTGGATGGCATCCTCTTCATGTACGGCATCATCCTCACCGCGCTCTACTGCAGGATGAAGGTGTGAAGGCAAACTCGCAAAGATTAAATTTCCTACAGCGAGAAAAATGTGCATTTAGTTTGAGGAACTCGAGAGGAGGCGTCATATCTCTCAAGTTATTTTCATATCTGCGTGTGAAATGAAGTGTCATCTGCATATACCGCCTTCAGGAGGAACAGGAAGATACATAAGTCTTCTGCTTCTCTCAGCTCTAGACCACCACTGCTCACTTTTAATTCTATCAACTTGGTGGAAATAGGCGGGTTATAAGTTACGACTTCTGCAACATTAGAGAATAAAACACATTTATTATCTCACATTTTGAATTCTGTGTATCAATTTGACAAAGATAAGAAAAGAAAATCTTTGTTTTTCTGAGCAATCAAAGATATTGGATTTTTCTGCTGAGTCATGGCAAAATTGTCATGAATAGAAATAATGAAAGCCTCAAAACCGATGCCAACACTGTTAATTTACATATAACCTGCTGTTTTATCAGAAAACCGATGCTTTCTCAAAGAAAAAATTTTTTTTCTTCAAAAAAGATAGTGAATCTCATCTTATCTACATTTCTAATTTGGAAGAGAAAACTCAAAGATTATCCAACTATACTGAACTCAAAGTTTCTCTTGTGACTCCCTCGCAGCGATACCAGTTTGGGAAATTTCCCACTTTTGCATTTGGAGAGCATGTAAAGACAAAACCTTGTGTCCAGCTAAATAAACCCACATGCGGCTAATCTGGTGGTTGTACAGTAAATAATATATATATATATATATATATATATATATATATATATATGAAACCTCTGCATGCTTTAGGAAGTCTCAAGCCTCCAGATTAGCGGTCTTACTCCTGAATGCACCGTGAATGTGACTTTCACTGGTTTCTAATTCCACCCTGCATGTTGCAGATCTACAACGCTCGGGAGGAGAAAGCTGCGAGCGAAAAGTCTGGGCAGGTAAGAATAACACATCGTGAAACATCTGCAGCGCCGTGTGGTGAGTCCAACTGTTCTCATTATGGGTGCTGTGGTCAGCTTCTCCACTCAGCCCCCCCCCCCCCCCCCCCCCCCACAGAGCATCAAAACCTGTAGCGGTAGAAAGAACTTCATGATGCATTGGTGCTTTTGCTTTCATTGGCTCGCCTGTGGAGGGAATAAAGAGTAAAACTTAGTCTTAGGGTCTTTCTTTCATTTATTTACCTTCCCACTTCATACTGGCTCACTCATTCTGACTCCTCCACAATAAAAGATGCTTTTTAAGTTTTCAAACTTTACTTTGATTTGTTGTTTGATATGTCGATTTAGTTTTTATTTTCATTAAATCCCTCAAAGCCAATAAGACCGCTTTTCACGTGAAGGTATCCAAACTGAAAAAACACACTCGTGATCAGCTCGACGATACATAAATGTGAACAAGCAGTCTGGAGAAGGCACATCAGTGACACGGGGAGAAACAAGGCACAGCCGGGAACAATCAGGGGAGGAGAGGTAACGGATGAACAGGAAATACGAAACCAGGAAACGTTTTTGTTTACGGAAAATTTCTCGTTTTTCACCACAATAATCGCAAGAAACACTGAAAACGATGTCATTTTCACGGAGGTCGTAGGAAACGGAAATCGTTGCCGCTTCAACGCGGCCTGAAACCATCTGATTCAAGGACGAGAGGAAGCAGGATCGGATTAAAAAAAGACCGTTTACCTCAAACACACCAAGCAGTTTAGATTTTTTTCATTGTGGTTAACATTCACTACTGTTCTATGTTCTAATTAATTACATACTTTTTTTTAATAAAACATGAACTTTTCATGACGTTTTGCAGCTCTTGGTTCATATTGTATTGAAATCTGATGTCATTTTGTTGTTTTTACTTTTCTTCAATTAAAAAAACCCTCCTTTTCGCAATTAATATTGATAAGAATTCATATATATATATATACATATAGGACACTCCACCACAGTTTCAAACAATAGAAAACTTTCCGACCCCAGCCTGTGATTGTGCCGTTCTACTTTTTTAAAAACGGGTTCTTAATTTCTGACGAAGAGCCGCAGGCTGCCGGCGGCTCTCGTCTCTGTCAGACTGTGTTTGTTTGTGGTTTGCATCATTTCTCAGCGTTGAGGTTTTGTCCAGCAGCTGATGTTCTTCTTCTTTTTTCTCTCTTGTCAGGTTGCGGAGGAAGGCATTTACACGGTGAGTCTCTCAGAAGCTTTCCTGCGAATCGAATTGAGTTAATGTGAGATTCCTCAGATTAGGAAAAAGTGATGTATGTCCCTCCTCCCCCTCCTCCTCCTCCTCCTCCTGCAGGGTCTGACTCCTCACGCCCAGGACACATATGAAACCATTGGAATGAAGAAGTGACACCGAGGGAAAGTCCACGGCAGGATTTCCTTCAGATGTTTCTGTATTTAAACATTGCACATTATACCAAGCTTGTATTAGTACGCCGTTTGATACAGGAAGTGCGCAGAGCACAGTGCGTTTCTCCGTGTAGAGGAAGTCTCAAAAAGGACGAGGCAGAAAGTCCAAACTCCTGTTTTTTTTGACTGCTCTGTTGCACATCATTAATTTAAATGCAAACCTGTTGGGATATTTATAATATTTGCAATGTTGGCACACTGAGATGTAAAAAAAAATTCTATAAATTGCCCACATTTCATTAAAAGAAAACAGTACATAATCTGCTTATTACATTTTGAAACTAATCAGGGAAATAGTTCTAAAAAGAAAAAGGTGAAACAGGTGGAAAGTCGCTAAGTCCAAATAATAAAGTTAATTTAATTTTGTGGGCAAAGAGCTTCACAGAGAGGCTGACTCTTTATAATAAAATAAAACAATAATTATATATAAAGATTTTAAGAAAAGAAAAAAAAAAGCAGCAGTTATGTTTCTTATGTACAGGCCTAAATATCATTCAGTCTATTGATTGAATTATTTCCATGACTTTGTCTATTATATCAATATTAGAAAGCGATTTCTGGTCCTTCAGCCATTGAAAACAAACAATAAATGCAAAAACAACAACAAGAAACACAGAATTAATGAAAAAGAAGTCAGATATAAATAAGAATAAAGCTTCTATGAGCTCAAGTTATTTAGTATTTAATAGGAAGAGATTTAGGAAGAAGGTGAAAGACCAGTGTTTCATAGGTCAATGGATCCAATTAGAAACCTGATTTGGAAATGATAGAGTCTTTGTTTGTTTTTCGGAGGATTTCTACTGTCGTTCGATTTGATTTTTCAATTTGAAGCCTTTTGATTCCTGATCATAATTGTCCCCGTGACACCAGTTGCACGCGACTCGGAAAGATTTAGGTGGAGAATAAATTAAAGCTACTTCACCAACAGGTCAAACTCATCCAAATAAGTGAATAAAAATAGATCATGTCAACAAGAAATAAACAATATTTTTGGCTTTCACTTCATGTTCTGTATTTATTTTGAACATAAGTCTTGTAAAGGGAATAACACAGATTTCTGTGCCGCTGTTTTGTTCCCATTTGCTCTTTTATTACCTTTCTTTAGAAATGACGTCTGTTTGTGTGGAGACGAGAGATGGAAAGCTTTATGTGTTTCTGTATTTGAATGTATTTCTTAAAGTAAAATCCTCGTTTTGGGATGAAACCTTGTTGTCCTCCCTGATTCCCTGAGCAGTGTTTCCTGGACGCCACAGGATGGCACTGATGCTGTTTTTCCTCTCTTTCTTTAGTCTGCCTCTTCAGTTTTTGTGTTGCTGACAGTAGAAGCTGTGAAGCTATGGCTTGTACATAAAAAAAGATTTCATTTCCATAATCACAGCCTTTGCTTGTGTGTATAACTTATACACCTCCAGGGTCACATGCAGTCTGTAGAATTTCTGCCCTTCCTCCATGAAGGGAGGAAAATGAAAATGTAGTAATAAGTGTAGTTCAGGTTTTAAAATCAGCATGTATGTTGCCAGTTCTCAGTCATAACAGTGAGGATGAAATATCTGTGGATGATTTCCATTGATGACTTTTAACATGATCAATTATAGTATATATCATATCAGTACCTGGGTTTGTGGTATTTTTGTGAATTCTATGCTGTATGTCACGGACTCGTGAAGTTTCCCATGCACTTTTGATATTATTATGCTGCATATTGTAGTATATTTACCAGCGTCATGGTAGTTTTGATCAATGGCACAGTCTCTTTGGGAGAACAACGTTATGCTTGACAACATTGTGCTGTGAATTATGGCAAATCTCCATAGCAGTAGAATGTTTTTCACACTACTTTAGTATTACATGCTATGATATGATAACCTTTTATTGGAATTATGACTATTAGATTAAAATATGGAGAAAGTGGGCACACTGATTGGCCAGGTCTGCTGTTTTCCATGATTTGAATGACAGTTGAATGGTATTATGCTGTATGTCACGGCAGTACTATGTTACTACTGTCATTTGTAAGGATACAGGTGAACTACCGTGCACAGCGCAGAATATAATGCACATGCATCATTGGCCTATTGACTGGTAAACATGTGGTTAATTGTGTTCTGAGCCAGGCTGTCACACTAATTTGTTTTGACTTTTGTCAGATAGATTGAAGTGATCCTCGTGCTTGGGGTGGGAGGCAGAGGTTAAACGTGAGTCTGAAAACAATGCGATCATCCCCATAAAAAATGCGAGGATTAGTGTGTTTTCTTCGCAGGGGAGGAGGCCGCTGCGGGTGTGTGTGTGTGTGAGTGCTTGTTGTGATCTCGCCTCTCTGCGTCACGTTGAAACCGCTTTGTACCTGCGTGTCTCACCTGCCTCTCCTTCACAGCGCGAGCAAGTAACGACGAGACGAGGAATAACTGTCGCGCGGCCTTTTACCAAACCGGAAAGGTGACTTTTCTGGTGTGTGTGTGTGTGTGTGTGTGTGTGTGTGTGTGTGTGTGTGTGTGTGTGTGTGTGTGTGTGTGTGTGTGTGTGTGTGTGTGTGTGTGTGTGTGTGTGTGTCAGTCAGAGAGAGAGGGAGGGAGATGGAGGTGTAGCGCAAACAGGTGTATCGCAAACAGGTAAAGCTGCGCCTTCCCTCTATGTTTTTTTTTTTTTTTAATTTTACCAAACATGATGGCGAACTTTTAATCATCCGGGACTAAACCACTCGACATTTCCCCCCCAAGACATTTAATTTATTATCGACATTTTTTTTGAGGGGCCCGGATGGGAGTTTGGATGAGATTTACGCACCATCGGTGGACGATCGTGCAGCACGCGGCATGAGCGCGCACCGTGCGCCTCGCGCCAACTTGTCACTTCTCGGGCTCGTCCGCCGCCTGGAACCGATATAAGTGTTTTTTGTTTATTTTTATATCTGTTCCCGGCGCTGAAATCGTCCCAACTTGCTCAAAGTGAAGAGTGTCTGCTGGGAAGGATGACATCTCTGCTGAGCCGGATCTCTCTGTGTCTCTTTGTCCTGCGGATCTTGGGTAAGATGAGGCTTTTACGCACGTAAAAAGTGTGTGCTTCCACTGTTGCCCCCTCAAGAGAACTTCATTAAAGACTATAAAGCACACAAACGTCTGACTGGAGGCGTAAATATGCAGTCTGAGTGCAGTTTAGTCCAAATTAGAAGAATGTGTCATCCTAGACTGTCATTTTGGGCTTTTGGTTTGCATATATTTAAAGTTGTGTACACTTATGAAGACAGACTTAACCTGGAGCTGGGCAAAACACCTGAGGCAGCCTGACATTTCAGGAAAAACAGGTTACTGTTGATCGGGGAGCTCCTGTCTGCTTCATCAAAGCTGCATGGACCCTTGATTCTGTGTGGAGACTGATGCAACACTAACATCATGTGATGAAAAAAATCTATATATTACAGGCGACTGAGAGTTTTAAAGTCAGGCTGTGGTTATGGTTAGATCAAGGTCTCTAGTAGCTGAGTTTAGTGTATGTACTGAACCCATGAGGGTGTTGGTACACCGCTTCAGTATAAAAACAAAAGTTATTTGGGATCTGGGCTCTCTTAAGAGGTCACCAGAGATCAGAGGAAGGCCAGAGGCTTCGAATAATCCAAAAACATTCAACATTTCATTTTCACTTGCTGGAGAAAACACAGAATAGGTCCACTGTTTGGATCTTATTGTTGTCGCAACAATGTGTGTCCTCCCAGGAAGTCCGGAGATTTCAGTTTTAATGGGAAGGGAAGGTGCATTTGTGGATCTCAGTATGTTGCACCTGAATAAAACTTTCCAGATCCTCTCTCCTCAAGCTAAACAGCTTGTTTGGCTATTGATTCTTATCCCGAGCCTCCTCAACACCATTTTGATGGGTGCAACCCACAGCTTTACAGCTCATGGCCACAAATGTATGCTTGTTACAAATAGCGGCACCATTTTTTTCATGGAATAAACAGGATTCACAATAATATTTAATTCCAAGAAGCACATGAGACAATAACAAAATAAAAACTTTCAGTCTCATATAGAAGCAGAGGATGAGTGTTATTCCAGTAATGCAGCGCAGGCAGATTCCATGCACACACACACACACACACACACACACACACACACACACACACACACACACACACACACACACACACACACACACACACACACACACACACACACACACACACGCTCAATCATGAAAGAAAACATCTGTATTCTGCAGAACAGTCATCAGGTTTGATGGTAAATGTATGAATCAGATCCTAAGATCTTTCCAAGCAGTTTCTCCACAATCAGACACTGGAAAACATCCTGATGTGAATTTGGAATGGCAGATTTCATGTTGTTGTTTCTAACTTGACTTCTCTTTTCCAACGATGTGACTCAGCTCACTTTCAATGACATTTAATTGAGTTACATCCTGGAAAATGAATGTTTTGGCCTCAAATCACAATGCTAATTAATTGTATCGTGTTTTGATCGTGTTTGATAAATATTTGAATAATTGCCATGTTTAGGTCAGGCATCTTCTGCCCGCTCTCAATAGCTTTTCATAAATACTTGCCAATCAAATGCCTTTCTTTCATGGAAAAATGTTGTATCTACTCTTATCTTGTCCTTTGAGGTGGCGAATATGAAACTTAAACCAACCTTTGATAACCTCATGGTGGATAAATATGAAGGGAAAAAAGCCTGGAAAGAAGTACAGCAGAAATATGACACAACTGTGTTTTTTTGATGAGTTTGAGAAACTTGTACAAGTATGTGATACACTGGTAAACTGTCTAATGAGCCAATCGACATCCTGCCTCCATTATGACAATGATATGGCCACAAAGCTCAACATTTCAGATTTTGTTTTGGTAATTTTTGGGAAATTTCTAGATATCTTAAATGAGTTATAGTTGCACAATATGCATGTCAAAACAGGATTATAAACTTTAATTGTTCTGGTTTAATCTCATTGCATACAACACAAACTACAATTTTGGTATAAACAACAAATCTCTGTAATTTTGCAACGTTGTGATGCTTTCATTGTGATCGCAGATGTTTTCTTCCTGTAGACAAATTTCAGTCGTTAGAAGAGGAGAAAATAGACAATTTATGACTAATTTGCTGAAATGATTAATGACTAATTTGCTTTGGTCAAAATGTACAAGTTTCACAATATGAAAGGTCATAATTGTTGCAAAAAACAAACAAAACAAACATCCTCCCACTCATTGAGTAAGAATGATCTACTTTCTAGTCACTCCCAGAAAGATTAACTCTGTGTCTGTTTGACCAGCACACGATTGCATGATTGGACATAAACAACATCTTGAGGTCCTTTTGAGCAAAAGTTAAAGCAACAGCAGGCGATGTTTCCATCCATGAATCCATACTGACGGAGTTTACGAAATCAGTTAGTCTTATGAAATGAATTACTCTTCATATTAACTTCAAACTTTGATCCGCATGTTGAATATTTACAATATCTTGCTTATTTCTATGTGACATGTTTCAGTTTATTGTCCTTTCAGGTTATATTAAACACAGATTACTCATATCTTAAATTGCACAATCAGCATATTTCTCTGTTTCTCCACAGAGGGTGGTGCTAACTTTACGAATTCATTGAGTAACAAAAGTAATTTTACAAACTAACCTATTTTTTTTTTTAATAGCCTCTCTTGAGCTAATGAACAAAGGTTGACATGCTAACATGCTAACCGAGCTATTATCTCACACACTGAGAGTGAAACGTTCACGATTAACTCTAAACTCACACTCATCCTACAGTTACGGCTGAATGCTGGTATTCGTTTGTTTTCACTTTGAAAAATACCAACGTCGCCCGGCTGATTTATCCGCATTAGCGGGAGTTTGTTAATGGGCCTTATTGAAAGGCGCTTGTTTGGAAAGTGAAAGTTGTAGTAATTCACACCCGTAACATTTATCACACATTACATTTCAGAGGATTAGAAGTTTTACCTTGGAATTAATGCATTCGTATCTTATTTCAACTCTGAAAATGCAAAAGCCGTCATGCTAAAGCTACACTTAGCATTTAGCTCAAAACGGCGGCTGACTTTCCGTCTAAAGTTTCTCCAAGCAGGACGATGATCAGACAGGACGAGTGGCAGTGAAAACAGGGCAGCACTGCTGATAATCGCCTGTATTTACTTGATGACAGAGGCAGGTGATTGTACTTCCACCTAGATAAATATGGTTTGTCGTGCTGTGCAATCCCGTCTCATTACTGTTGTGAAACACTGCGATCATTCCTCACCGGGTAAAACTGCTGAAGATAAAACGACATGTAGTCGATGCCAAGATGAAGGATTGAATGATCAACGTGTTATGCTTTGTAAACAACGTTATGTACCACAAAGGGAAGTTTTATTGTGACTGCGTGTCAAGACAAATACCTAACAAGTCTGAGCAAGCTTTTATTTTTCTAACTTCATTTTTAACTATTAATTTCCGATTACAGGAACCGACACCTTCCGTCTGTGTGGTGCGTTTGTGTCGCTGCAGATTATTGCAGATAAGATAAAGTGACACTCTGTGTTTTGTCTGCACCGGACAGATTAGCATCTGTAAGTTGCATGACAGAAGTGTGAAATAAAAAAAATTATAATAAAAAATAGAGAGCCAGAATTCCTCACGTGTGTCATGAGTTTTTGGTTTACACCGAAGAGATGCATCATGACCGAATGAGACCCACAATACCCAGAAACAGCGTAACGACGACCTCGATGCTTTGTGATGCCCCTTTGTGCATGTGCTGGGTCTAGACTCCAAAGCAAATTCTGTACGTTTGCTCATCTCGAGCAACAAGTCGAGCGACATATCTGCACATGTGCTCAGCTCTTCTGACAGACAGCCTGTTTTCACTGTGCTCCTCTTCTGTCCTCACCCTGTGTTTTCAACTCGTACCCAGGCTTCTCCCTGTCAGTGAACTCGGGTCATTTGATCCATGGTGTCATATTTGCTCCTACTTTCTGTTAGCGTTAGTCATGAGGACTAAAATGTTCCATTTCTTTTCAGTTTGTTTCATTTTATTTGAGAAGCCCATCCGTGATGGCTTAAGGAAAATCCTCAGACCTCCTCACAGATATCTGAAGAAGAAGCAGAAGAAGATTCTAGTGTTTTAATGATTTTTCTTTGACATTGAAAATCTAATTCTAAGAAATTCAGATCAGATAAATCTTTCAACCCAGGAAACCTCTAACTTAAAGTACAATTTCTTGTTATCTTTTCTATACTTCCTCTTTATACTATAATAACCACAAAGCTATTTCACTTCTGTGATGAGTCTGTATTAATTTATGGAGCAACGTTTCAGTAAACTTCAGTGTTAAACGTCAGTGGTAATTTGACATCAGCCTCATTGTCTCATGACTGATGTTGACGTCATCTGATCACCTTGAGCAGATCGTCATATGGAGGGAAAATCTGCTTGTCTTGAATATTTTTGGGCATGTTTATGTAGATCATATAAATAGATGACGATATCAAATCATTTTTGGTCTGTCGAGACATGCAGGCAAGCACTTGTCATTTTTTGGAACTTGAACTTTAAATGTAATTAAAACAACCCTCCAATTAAATAAACAAACTTTCTAACTTGTCATGCAAGTTTTGACACTGACGTCAAACAAGTGTTTTTAGAATGCTCACTAAATACTGAATTAACTGCTGTATGTACAGTAGAATGAGTCTATGGTACATTTTCGCCGTTTACTTGGTGGCAAAGGTCGATTCAATAACTTCAGATGTTGGTAAGAATCTCTTTTATCTTTCCCTCTTTGCCCCAAGTGGCAACTTGGTTCTGGTGACAGTTGTCATGACACAAAAGGACAATGACTTTGGTTTGAACTGCGTTGGATTCACTGTTCCCTTTTGGTAAATAACGTTAAATTAGGTAATTAAAAGTTTCTCGACAAGATTGGAAGGTAATATCAAAACCAATAAACAGTAGTCAATCAGAAACTGGACTTAACCCTTTTCATCTGTCCTTCTCTGGTGACAGTGATACAGGGAAACTTTCTCGATCCCCCTCAAGAGGAACCCTTACGCTCTTTAGCTGACGATGAAACGGTCCTGCCTTGCCGCTACAAACCACTGGACTCGAATGTGGTTGTGCAGGTCACCTGGTACAAGGAGCAGTCGGACACCTCTAAGGAGCAGATCATCACGGCGCACCATGTCAATGGACAGACAGGTAGGCCGACACTCTAACTGTATTTCTGCCGACTTCACGGTTTCCTTCCATCCTTTACCACAGCTGAGCTTCTCTTTTCACATCGTACCCTCTCTCACAGGCACATTTCTGTGTTGGTATTTCAAGTTGATTTGTCAGCATCGGCAGACAAGTGTTGGTTTGAGGCTTTGTTCCTCCACTTGCAGAACTTATACAGCTCCAAGGCAAAGACGTCTCAACCTAGCAGGAATGTTAAATGAGCTGAGAGATAGTGACAGTGCAGCTGTGACACTCTGAAAAATAGTGAAAGGCTGGCAGGACTGGTCTTTACACAGTTTATTACTATTTGAGGTCATTTAAGAATTTATTCTAATTGTGAGTGCTTGACATACCGGATGGGACAGAAAGGTAAATGCACAGTTTGCAATGTTATTTCAGGCAAGTGTGCAGGCATGTGCGTTGAAGCAATAGCGACAAAAGCCACCCTGAGGTCTGTTCTGAACTCCCTCAAACTTGATCTCTTGTGTCACATTCTCCCCCCTCCTCTCTCTCTCTCTCTCTCTATCTCGCTCTCTCTCTCTCTCTTTCTGCAGCGTTCGGGTCATGGTCCCGACGTGTGCGCTTCAAAAGCAGCGATCCCACCATGGACTCGTCCCTGGTCATCATGAGCACGGAAGTCTCGGACGAGGGGAAATACTTGTGCCACATCAGCACTTTTCCCTCGGGGAACTTTGACAGAGCGGTGTCACTCATCGTGTGGAGTGAGTCCCTCCCTCCCTGCTCTGCAAACACTGTATTAACAGATTATCTCAGCCGGAAGGGAAACTAATCATATGTTGTCCGTACAACAGTGACAACTGATCTACACTGAGAACTGACAATTGATTAATAATCCTTGTTAAATCAAACATCCAATGCAAACTAAGCCACAACTGATATTACTACAAGTATGATACTGTAGTAAGACGTATAGATACTCATGACGGGGTTTATTAGTCGGTGGTCGGTTGTGTTGTGGTACCTGGGATGTCCATCCATCCATCCATCCATCCATACCTTTGATTATACAATGCAGAATTCCCACTAATGTTGGGTGCAAATGTTTGTAATTGACCTTCATTTTTGAAAATGATTATGTAGGCGAGGCCACACAGTGGATTAGTGGTTAGGGCCGTTGCTTCACAGCAAGAAGGTCCAGGTTCAGATACTAGCTGTGCCTCTCTGTGTGGAGTTTGCATCTTCTCCCCGTGTGTGCGCGGGCTTCCTCCGGGTACTCCGGTTTCCTCCCACAGTTCAAAAACATGCATGTGAAGTTAATGGTGACCTTAAATTGCAGACGTGGGTCGAGTGGCCCACAGGCTGCCAGGTTCCCCTGCCGTTTAACATAACTAGCTTGTGTTTGGATTATGGAATGAAGGCTTCCCGTGTGGAGTTTGCATGCTGTGTGTCGGTTTTCTAAAGGTACGCTAGTTTACTTCCATAGTCCAAGAACATGTGCTCGAGGTTCATTGGTAACTCTAAATCTGTAGCGGACTGGTTCGCCCATAGGCAGTTTCGATTGGCTCGTTTCTGCTCTTTGCACTGATGGGACTCTGCAACGTTTCGCCCCTGCAGCCGTCCCCATCTTCTCCCTGGATCCCGTCATTCTGGTGGAGGGTCAGTCTTACCGGCAGGCCGCGGCGTGCCGCTCCGTGGCCCGCCCGCCCCCCCGCCTCTCCTGGGACACGGACCTGAACGGGCAGTCCATCAACCGCTCGTCGGACAACGGCGCGGTCTCCTCGCTTTACTCCTTGCACCCGCTGAGGAGCATGAACGGCAAGAAGCTGGACTGTCTGGTGTGGCATCCCACGTTCACGAACCCCCGCCGGATCCAGAACAATGTGGTGGTGCACTGTGAGTGGAACGCACAAAATGCACACGCAAAGTAACCCTACTACTACCTTTGACCCGAACATTACTAACTGATTATTCTCCTGAAGGTAATGACAAAGCTCCACTCTCTCTGTTCTGTTTTTCAAGGCCAATGTTAGCGTCTCCACTACAATCTGTCACTATTTCACTGAGCTCCTGTCTGTTGTCGGAGCAGGGGCTCATTGAATCTGAACTTATTTGTTCCACTGATGGCAACATGAAAGATGTCCGATTGTAACAAAGATTAGCGTTAAACCCGTTTCCATGGTAACCACATGTGACACATTAGCAACCTTAAATGAACATTAGCAGGCCAAAGTGAGTGTTGGAAATTGTTTTTTTTTTTTTTCCATAAGACATGACTATAATGTCACTAATTTTGGACGTAACGTGCCAGTAACTGGTTACCATTAAAGTTTTTGAGCTGTTTTTTCTTGTTGGAAGTAGTTAATACATTTGTTTTCCAAAGAAGTGCTAATATCCAGATTATAATGAAACTTTCTTTCACTAACTGACGTAATTTCAGCTAATATCTAGAATATAGAGCATCTTCCTTCTACTGATTTAATTTCACCTAATATCCAGATTATAGAGCATCATCCTCCACTGACTGATGAAACTTCAGCTGAGCTGAATCAGTCTGACAGTTTAGTTGAGGCGTCACGGCAACACTATAATAATAAAAAGTAAACGGGCTCAACTGAGTTACTATATTAAAGGTATCACAACAGTTATTTTACCAAATGACTGGATTTTTCTTTCCGATAGCTGATAGAGTAATCTCATGATTTCCTACATAAACAGATAGTAGCTGTAATAAATGTTCAGTAACATGAACAAAATGGGTAATTGTACATTTTTTCCTGTTATTCTTCTAGTGACTATGTTTTTAGCACTATAGGTAAGACTTGCAGGACTCTTTAACGATTATGATTTTAAGAAATGTTCTCATTTTAATCGATTTCATTCACTTCGATTGCTCCTCTCCTTCTCGTCTTAATAAATCACGTAAATAATCCCCCTCTCTCCCAGACCCTCCGGACGCAGAGGTGTCTGGATACAGCAGCGACTGGTACGTGGGTCTGGAGAACGCCGCCCTGACGTGCGTGAGCGGAGGAAACCCCAAACCACAGAGTTTCACCTGGATCAGGTAGAGAATTGCCGCCGTGCCGCCCTCCTCTCCGGCTGCACCGTCTGGCTCTCGCATGACTAACTGTCTGATGTGTCTGATCACTGTTACTTTTCTGGGAGCTTCTCGAGTGTCTGCACTAGTTATTTGTCCTGTGATTTATCGCGTGCAAATGGAAGGTTGCACTCAGGTCATCCTCAGGACCTGTATTTACTAAATACACACACTTATTACAGCCTTTCTTTATACTGCAGTGCTGCAAAATGCTGTTATTTTTTTAAGTTTTTAAAGCATTGTGCTGCACTTCCTCTGTAGAAAATAACCTTTTTTTTAAGCAAAAGCAACTGAAACTAAAATGAAAACTTGAGCGTGTAAATTTGACTTATTGGGTGTGTGTTTAACTCTACATAAAGACTCATTCTAACATTTGGAAATGGAGAAAACTAAATGTTATTTGTACATCAATTTAAATGTGTTGGAATGTGAACAAATGATCAAAATGTATTTCACAACTTATAGGTGTAGTGAAATTCTCACTTGATGTTAAAAAAGCTTTCACAATCCTGTTGTCTCATTGTAGTGTATTAGAACAGTTTGTCGCATCTTTTCCACATTGTGTAGGAGAAATGCATTACTCATTGGGAAATAGGAGTTGAATTTTGTCTCCGGCAGAGAGAAGCCAAACAAAAAAGGGTTTATGCTATTATCAGACAGACTACGAAAAGCACCTGTCTCAGTAATTACCACAGCTATTTTTGCCTCCAATATTCTCGTATTTCCTGTAATGTCATTCAAAAGGAAACAAAGAGATACCACATAAAGTCTTTAATGTCTCAACAATATGTGCTTTGTCACAAACATACATCAAATCCAGTCAATGCGAGTTCAGTGGATTAATAGAGATAAGTGTTAATTACTCTGAAACAGGAATAATTCAGTGTAAACAAAACTTTAGACAATGCAGGACTCTTAAATGTGAGTTTCAGTTGCACTGGATGCATGTTTGAACTTGAGGAGTCACACGGTGTGATCAGTCTGTTTGTTCAGGAAGGTGCAACTTCAGGCTTTAGCGGTAGAGCGCATGGATGTAAACAGTGCAGGACTTAAAGTGTGTGAAAACATTTGACATTTTATGACGATTTGACATTGCAGATTCACGCTGTGTAAAACTAAAGAGCCACGTGTTTGTTGGCAGTGGATCCCCCGTGTTGCGTATTATTTGTGTGGTGTGTTGTGATCACATGTGGAAACCCTCCTGGATTGACTTGAGGGAGGATCTCCACCCTTTCTGTCTGTGATTCGGCCGCCTCGATGGAAACCCACACAATCAAACCCGGCGTGTGGGAATCTACGCCACACGATGACCGGCTGTAAACCCAGACGAGGGTTTGACTCAGATGCTTCTTATGCTCCAGTCACCTTGTGTTATTTTTTTTCTCTCTCTTTCTCTGGTTCTCTCTCTCTCTCTTGCTCTCTCTCCTTCAATCCGGTTGCGCTAAACTCAGGGCGTGGCGCTGGGTTAGGCTCGGAAAATGCGAGCCAGGCATTAAAAAGTAGGTGGAAGAGGGACAGCTCACCAGAAGTGACAGTTGAGGGAAGGTTTGCACATTTTAAAGGTGCAGGTGAAGCTAAAAGTAAACAAGTGCATGGTAAAGTTCGGGTCAGCTGTGTTGTTTTTGCACATATGATGATGCACCCGTTGCTTGCAATTAGTCATGAGGAACACACCTTGGGAATAAAGCTTTTCAGTGAGTAAGGATTACCAGGCACAGGTCTTGCATACAAACTTTTTTAATGAGGTTTCACGAAGGAAGCCAAGTCAGCAGTCAAAAAGTCTGGTTGCAATCAGTCTGTCCTTACTCATGCACACGCGCACACGCACGCAGCCGCAGCAGTGGGCAAACCTGTTGGCTTTGTCAGTAAATGGCGGCAGGTGAAGTAATAGCTGGTGTCACAGTGTCGTGTTGCAGCTTGCGTCGATCAGGCAGTTTCACACGAGGGAGGGAGGGAGGAGAGAAGCGGGGAAAGAGGGTTAGCTGTAAAAAGAGAGGTGAAGCGGGGTGTGGGGCTGCAGAGCAGGAGAAGGAAGGACAGTGAACATGTGGATTTCTCTGAGATGTTATCGTAATGCGGTGCGTGTGATCAAAACAGGCTGTTCCTCTTTCCTGGAGGTGTGTGGAAGCCTGCTGCGGCCTCTCTCGGCGTTTCAGTGTCAGACTAAGTCTTCTCATCATGACTAAATCAAATGTGCCCCAACGCAACAACAACACTGAGGCAACACCTTTGTGAGTGCTGCTGAAATATTTTTCCCTGACTCACACTGCCAGGAACTGCAGCTCCGATGATCTTTGACATGTAAACGAAGCAAACTCACAACAAAAGCATTTCATCAGAACGGAAACGGACAACTTTGGGCAAAAGACTTTGTTCTTGATATCAAAGGGGCCAAAGTGTGACCGAGCACATTTACCAGGGATGCGGCGATACCACTTTTTTAAAAGAACGAGTACAAGTACGAGTGCTGACCTTTTGCTACTTGCCGATACAGAGCACCAATACGAATACTAATTCATACTCCATACGCAAACTATACACCAAGGTTATGCGTTGTTGAAAACCTCGTCCACACAACCACTGCATTGATGCTACGCACACCAACAACAAACAGCCTTGAAGACTCCAGTATATTATTATTATTATTATAGTATGTATTGCTGCATCTACATTATGCATACCGTAGTGCGTAACATCAAACTACACACTGCGTACAATGCGTATCTTTTATGAGTACTGTGCAGTATCTGACCTGATACTCGATCCTGGTATCAGTGCATCAGAACGAGAGCATGTTTTTTCTGTGTCTTCGAGTTTATACATTTCCTATTTTTCAATCCAGTAACACTCGTATTGTTTTCAGATGTGCTTAAAATCCCAGGCATCCTGCATTTCCTGCATTAACTGTTTAAAAAATAGTGAAAAAGATACAGGACGAGGGGCCCCAAAAGCAAATTTGATCATTTTGTCATATAAATACGGTATAATTAAACCAATTAAAATATAAAGCGTGATATAGTTCAGGCTTACTGGAAATACTAAATTCCAGGATGTCACTAAACAAAATGCAGTTTATTTACCAGCCACAAGTTTAACTAAAGCTGTTCTACTGTTCTTCAGACAATATTCAGCTGATATGTGATCCGTAGTGCATCAGGACATGGGGCAGGGGAGACTGGTCAGACCCACTGAAGGTGGCAGAAAGTCATTAAATAGCACAGTGCAGGAGTTTATCTGTGAATGCACGACAGGCCTGAAGCTGACGGGCCACAGCAACATGTGTCACTTCCTGTCAGCTAAGAACAGGAAACTGAGGCCACAATTCACACAAACTCACCAAAACTGGACGAGTGTGTCTGGAGAAAACATGTGCGTGCACAGGGAAAACGTGAAATAAAATCCATGTAGTTATCTCGAACATTTTGAGAAGTAAATAAAAAAATGTTTAAATATAATCCATAAAACACAGTTGAATTAAATTGCCTTAATTGAATCGAATGAAAAAAGAAAATAAACAAGGAAACCGTGTGAATCTCAATGAGCAAACAGGTTTAAATTAGAAACCATTTGTACTCATTAAAGCCTTTTGAGTAACTGAAAACTTTGCACCACTTGATGTCAACCTGTCTCTGTGTAACCAGACTTTGTCTTGTGTCTCTTCTGTCTGCAGGCTCCATGGCGAGCTGCCCAAAGGCGCCATCGTCCACAATAACGGGACGCTGGTCTTTGGGCGACCTCTGAACCTGTCGGAGGCGGGCACCTACCAGTGTGCAGCCGACAACGGAGTGGGAGTGGGGAAGGCCGACGTGACGGTCAGCTTGAAAGGTTAGCGCAGGACACCTCAGACTAACGCAACCTCATGCAAGTTCATGAAAAAAAAAGTAGCAACATACAGACAGAAGCTCTTATATTCCATAAATACGAGCTGATGATACCGTGAAGTGGTTACCGGGAATGACTTAGTTCATTCCCCCCCCCCCCACACCTCCCTGACACCCACCCAGCGCAGGCAAACCTCACACCAATGATGCATTTACATGACAAAGTTTCAAGTCACAATACCCTGTTTGTTTCAGAAAAATACAACGTTTACACTGCAACTGCAGTTGTTGTCATTGTCGGGGCACAAGTGAGGGATTTGAATGCCAGCTTATTTAGGACTCATTTACATGACAATGTCTCATGTGGAAACAATGTCGGTTTACATAGAAAATGAGAGAAACACTGAAAACGATGTAGTTTTCTCGTTGGGTCACTAGTGGATGTTGTGGGTTTGTTTTCGTAATGAAACCACACACACACACACACGGGTGCAGAGAATAATAGCCTATAAATATTAACAATAGGAGAACAAGGGTAATCGTGTGGATCGACGACGGAGCTGGATTGTTGTTACGGTGAATGTCAACTATAAAATGACCGGGTCGCCAGGAGAATCTGGACTTATGGACCTCAGAGCCTTCCCGTTTCCTCCGCAGAGCCTCCTCAGAAGCAGACAGACATGGAGAGCCTGATGATGATCATCGTTGGGGCCGCGGCCGGCGGCCTGCTCCTCCTCATGCTGGTCGTCATCATCTCCATCACATGCCACCACAAGAACAAGAACAAGCGGCTGATGCGGGAGCTGACTCAGAAGAAGTACGAGAGAGTGTGATGTTTAATTAAGATGGGACGAGATTAAAGTTTTAACGGGCTCCTCGGGGCGGACCGGGCCGCCTCTAATAACACGTAACAGCAGTTAACAAGGCTGGTGTGTGTTAGGGAGGATTAGTGTGAAATCCAGTGTAAGTAGGACGTGTAAAACAACGGCAGAGACCAAAAAGAATATGCGTGAAAATTTAATAAAGCATGCAGAATACGGCATGTAACAGAACGTTCTCCTAATTTCTTCCTACTTGGTCTCTTACAGGGAGCAAATCAGCACGCTCTCCAGACAAGCCTCCTTCAGGAGAATGAACTCCATCAGCACAGACACCAGAGGAGCGGTACGTTTTCTCAATTATTCCTCCCTGTTTGCGCCTGTGAGATCTGACGGTGCCCATCAAAGTCCTCTCAGTGCTGCTCCCAACCCGGCCCACGCTCATGCAGACATTCACTGTGATGAATGCTGAAATTCCCCTCAATCACCAGCGGAGTCAATCACATCAAATGATCTTATCTTTCCCTTTTCAAAGGACGTCCTTCAATAACCACTGATCTCAACTCAATCTGACGTGTTTTTTTGTTTGATTACAGACAGAAGAAAATATCCCTCTGAGGGTGGAGGGCACCCTGAGGACCAGCCTGTCCTCCCTCGGGGTCAGTCTGCATATCTCTCTCTCTCTCTCTCTCTCTCTCTCTCTCTCTCTCTCTCTCTCTCTCTCTCTCTCTCTCTCGTTCACTCATAAATCCATCTACTTTACCAATTTTAAGTTCCGATATACACTGAATATGAGCTAATGCAACTTCACATTAGAATAATAACTATATTATTATAATAAGGATTTCTTGTTAATCTGGTGTATAAATTTGTTTGCTATTATTGTGTAAGTAAAATGTCGATTTATAAAGGGTACATTTTCAATTAAAATTATTATTATTATTATTATTATTATTATTATTATTATTATTATTATTATTATACAATACCTGACTGGATTTTTATTTTTATTTAATCACCTCTTTTCTTTCCCTTTACACAGCATTGTTTTATTGTGTTGTTATTGTTTTTCAATTCAATTCAATTGTATGCCAGTTAATTGTCTTTTATTTAATGCTTTTTTCAATTTAGCATTGATTTTTAAATACATGAAACTGTCAGTGGGGCTACATACATTGGTTTTATGTCATTTTGAGTATTTAAACAGTGGTGATATAAATTATCAAGCTGTGCACAAAAGACTACACAACAATACTTCCTTTTTTTTTTTAAAAATCTATTAAATTCCAATTGAACTCAATTGAGCCATGATTGTTTTCATAGATGAGATCTAATTAAAATGTTTTTAAAATGTGTATTTTAGGATAACTAAATGGATTTCACTGCATTTTTTCCCCGAACATGTCACAGATAATTTGTCATGTTAATTTAAAAAATCTTCATATATACATTTTTTATTTAGTTTAATTGTTTATGTCATTACTTTCCTTTTCTTATTTTTAACATGGGCGTACATATTTCAAATTCTTTATAAATCTGCTTCTGGCATTACAGTTTCCTTGATGAATTAAAAACATTACTTCACTTAATCTTATTTTTTCTAAACAGAGATAATATTATCCAGCGGTCACAAAAATATGCTCCTTTCAAACACAAGTTGATTTCCATGACAAGTCAATGGGCGGCTGTGAGAAGTCTGCAAGGAGACGAGAACCAATCTTTATAATCAATCAGTTGTGTTCGAATGTCTGATCTGTGTTTCAGCAGGAGCAGGCTCAGTGTCGTGACAGCAGATCCACCATCTCAGGTGGGCGGGGAGGAGGAGGAGGAGGTGCCTATGACTACCTGGGCAGACCAGTTTTATACAACAGCTCCCGGAGGGGGAGAGAGAGGCCTCTGGATCGAGAGGAGGAGAACCGCCTCAGAGTGGAGACGTATGTGAGAAACAGCTCCATTTCTTTGGTAAGTGGGCAAGTCCGAGCTTGATGTGACCTGACTGCTTCTCCACATGCTCACCAAACCTCCACATGCTTGCCCCACAATGGCGATGATGGTGCTCATGATGCAATCTGTGGCTCTCTGCAGCAGGAGACGCGTTTCCACCCTCCTCTCACGCCCTCCCCCTTCCCCATGGCGCCGTCGTCGGAGATGGTGAGGCAGCCCAACGGCAGCGCCGTCATCCCGTTGGACGGGGGCTCCCGGCAGGGGAGCATCGCCAGGGCCCACCAGCACCCGCCCGCCAGCTACCCGCCGCCGGTGACGGACGACGAGGACGAGGTGGACGAGGGGCTGGGCGGCCCCGCCAGCCAGGAGCACCACGACGACCAGGACAGCGAGACCAACAGCTCGCAGCTGTCGGAGGCTCTGAGTGCACGCTACCAGCAAAGCAACGGCACCATGAGGCCCAAATCCAGGACCAGCATCTCTGTGGGGGTGCCGCACGCCTCCCTCATCCACAAGGCCCAGATAGTATAACAGCTGGACACGTGACTGCAGTCTGACAACATCTTCAGTGCGTCCCCCCCCCCCCCCCCCCCCCCGATGAGGACAGAGCTTCCTGTGCAGCTAGGACGATGACAACGCTCCTGACATCAAAAAACACGTTTGAAATCAGGAAACGCAAGGCGGCGGGGGCGCCGCTGAATCAGACATCCAGATTGCGACATCTGTGAGTGGAGGGTTCGCTCAGTGTGACACAACACCGTGAGGGATCTGCTCCCAAACACCACCCGGCTCGTCGGTGTGCGGCCACGCCGGCAACACGCATACCTCCATATTGTCTTCCCTCTGTGGGTTCGCCTCAAAGCACTGAGACAGTCTGGATCCGGGAAAAACAAACAGAAAGCATAATGTGTCTTTTTCATATAAAGATCTGTACATATATACAAATGATTTACCTATTTTTTTAATTCTCTCACAGTGTGTTTATACCAGCTATGTATGCTGTGTCGACACTGTCTTACCGGCCTCACGTAATACCTTTCCCACATTTTGCAGCACACTCATTGAAATCTGCATTTTGCCTCCTGAATTAGCTTCTTATTCTAGACAGACACCCCCTTTGGAACCAAGAACTGTTTGCATTTCTTCGGTTTTGAAGATCTAGAAAGGAGACTGTGACCTCGAACTCGACCAATGAAACCAACACAAAGACACACTGAAAATCTCAAACCCAAATTTGATCCTGTTTCAGTAACTTAGTGTCAATGTGCCAACTCTTTATTTGGTGAAATTGCAAAATAAAACCAGTGTTGTAATTAGTTTTAAGGGATACTATTATACTATACTTCTAAAATATGGGTGATTTTGACAATGTGGCTCTGAAATTGTTTATTTTTTCATCTTTGATGGATGTTTTTAATTTGAATTTATTGTAGCTTTAACGAAGATATTGTGACAGTTGCAGGCTGTATATGATGATTTAGATCATTTAGTGTTAAAAAAAACTGAAACTCCAGCCTTCAACCTATATATTTGAAAGATTTGAATACATGGAGCTTTTAAGTATTTTTAAAAAAGATCTAAGTTCAGCTTGCCATAATTTGGCATTTGCATGACTGTGAACCAACAAATGAAAGAGGTGCTGAATACTGTCAAATAATCACTGAGGAAGTTCGACAGCAGGCACAAATAATACAGCATACAGTGAAACCATATCTCCCATCTCACCAACATACAAAAGCAAGAGTTTTCTCTTGAAAACTCCCCCCTCTCCCCCCTCTCCTTCTGGAATTTTCCCCATAACACGTAGAAATACATAAATACAAAAAAAACTGACAAAAATGGGAGAATATTTAAGCTTTTGTGGTTTTATTTAATGTTCTCTACTTGTGTGAATACACCCAGAGACTGTACATTCTTTGTACGTTCTACTTGCTTTGCCCATCCCTCATGAGAAATTCTTCATTTAGTGTCGCAGCTTTTTCAATACTGTTGCAAAACCAGGCATGTTTATGGACTGTTGCTTTTATGATTAATTATTATTATTATATTATGTGTGTTTTTAGTATTTGTGGGTTCTGTTACAAGCCCGGATTTGGGGAACATTGTGCCAAGAATTTTTTTTAATTTTCTTTTATAAATAGCAACTATGAAGTATTATTTTGTTCCTTGTTTTGTGTTTTTGTTTTCAGGCTGTAGATGTTGGGATATAAATGTGGCGAACTGTGCTGTAATTCACCTGCCAACGCCAAAGAAACCAAACTGAAAGCGCAGCTTGACATTTGTGTGCAGGTTGTTTTTGCTGCAGACAGTGCCCCCTGGTGTGTACTTCTGGGAAGTGCATGGACCCCCAATGAGCCTACAAACCACTGAACTATGAAAGACTGGTCCTGGTCACGTGCCCGGATTTCTGTGTATCATAAGGACGCCTGTGTGGGAATCAGTTTTTTTTTTTTTTATGGATGAAAATAAATGTGCATGTTTTTTCTAAGTACATGAAGATGTTTTTCCCCCGACCGTGTAGATACAAGCTCAGATAAGACTCATTAATTGAATTCAAGGTTTTTTTTCTCACCTCACAGTGAAAATGCCTTCAGCTTCATTCCCGGCTTAAAGGCCTAACTGTTTGCATGTTCTCCCTGTGCTTGCATGGGATTTCTCTTAGTAGATAAAAGCACAACAAGCTAAAAATGAGCAAATCAGTCACAAAGTATAGATCCTTCTCATACCAATGTCCCCTCAATATAGATTTTCTATTTATTGTCACCATCCTGTTATTCCATAGAGTTGAGCTGTGACGTGAACAATTTTGGGAAAATGTAATTTTGCAGAAAAGTAAAATCTGTTTAGAAAAGTCAGACAACTTGATGGAAATCTTGTTGACTTCAAAATCACATTTTAACAGAAAATCAAGCCCCCCCAATGTTATTAAAAAGAGATCTTGGCACATGGAACCACATAGAGTCAGGATTTGATTAATACAATTTTAAACATTTAATTTTTAAAGTACTGACCAACGACTCAAAGTCTAAAGCTTTGATGCCACTGTTTTTAAAATCTTTAACCAGTTGAGAGCTTTTAATTTAGTGTGTCGTATTCCTCCTTATGAAATAAAAGATAAGGGAGTTGGCTGTTTTAATATCATTACTTGAAACAAAGTGAATGACATGGATAAATCAGTGTAGAAACACCATCTGCCTTTGATAAAAGTACTGTTCCAAGGATGGTAAGCTTCTTTCATTCCGACTGTCCGTTTAAGCGTTGTGAGAATGTTCTCCTTGTGCATGAATGAATTTTCTCTGATGCACAGTTACACGCCACTCTAAGAGAAAACTCTTCTTCTTTCCCTGCATTTGTGCGTCTCTGACTGGTCGTGAGTCGTCACGGCTCAGTGAGAGAATGAGGCTCCGGAGAAGCAAATCTTTACCATTTCTCTTGTTTCCTCTTTGCCCTGTTGGTTTCTCCCTCGGAAAGTGGGCAGTTTGTGCAGCAGATTAAATGGTCGTCCGGAACAGAGTCCACGCTTCCTTTTGAGGGGCGTCGTCCTCCTCTCAGATGCTTTTTGTACTAAAATGCTCATAGTTCCAAAAAGCTTTGTGATGACACATGAAGGCTTTTTGTCAGTGTGGCAGCAGAGGTTGGTCTAAAGTTTGCCTTATTAATGTGCATTAAAGGAACATTTACAGATGTGGAATTATGCAATTGTTACAACCTGGATGGTCGATTTTATCTTTACACTGACAAAGCTTTTTTTTTTTTTTTAGTTTGCATTGTTGCAGTGGTTGAATCTGTAACCTGATGATACTTTTCACTTGAAGTCATGAAGTCACAAATTCTCACAGCTCTGTCCGCTGTGGGGAATTTTTCATGGCTTTTTTTCCAATTGTGACAAAATCTCGAATTTATTTGCAATTTCAAAGGAAGAATGAATGTCTTGGTCACTCACTTGGAAGTGGGAAAGCTCAACAAAGCTTACGGCAGTTAAAGTAAAATAGTGAAACCAGCAATATGTGTGGAGGAAACATCTCTTCACAGTATTGACATTAAAAGCATAATTTCAGCCGTGTTCGCTTATATGCTAATGTTGACTGGTTCTTTTTTTGCCGCGTGACCACTTCCAACTGGGAAATGGGACTTTCCCAACTGATAACGTTCCAAGAACTCAGATGCATGAATTCATTACGACATTACTGTTTGCTTGCAGTGTCTTTCAGTGGCGGCATTTTCAAGAGGTTGCATTTACCCCTGTT
Source organism: Lipophrys pholis (assembly GCF_963383615.2). NCBI lineage: Eukaryota > Metazoa > Chordata > Actinopteri > Blenniiformes > Blenniidae > Lipophrys > Lipophrys pholis. The sequence goes on along the minus strand of NC_137646.1, from coordinate 12,837,911 downwards.
TCCATGGAGACGGAGAAGGCGAGTTTTCGAAAAGTTCCACCTTGAGAGCTGTTATCCAAAAGTTGCGTTTTCCGTGGCGCCGAGCACCGTTGTCATGTCGACACCCAAAACGGAACCAAAGTTTTCTGTTTTCAGTTGAAAGTGTGTCTTAAAACACGGCTTTATAAACTGTTGCACAATGTGAGAGACAACTGGTTTTCAAGCTACATTTCCTGTAACAGCAATTATTTTTTCTGCTGTTAACTGTTCACACATCCAACGTTATTTCTGCGGCTTCAAATGCAACACAGTCATCTCAAAGAAAAGGAGAGGACAGACGGACGGGCTGTGGGCTCGAATTCCAACACATTTAACAATGGAATATCCATTACTTTAACATCTTTATAGTCTCAAACCGCAAGTCTCAGTTACATTTCTTGTCTTGTAATACAAGCAAAAATTAAAACAACTAAATAGTGGGCAGTGCTGCCGAAATTTTCAATGTCTTCAACTTTCACAGTGGGAACTTCCCACTTTGACCACATCTCTCCCTCTGGGAATATGGGAAGTTCCCTTCTCCTGCCTCTTACTGATGACACAGCATTACATGACTTCTGCTATTCTTGTCTTCGCCGAACTAAATTATGCACAAAAAGAGAAAGAAAATGTAAGATCTAGACAATAAATATACCTAATTGGAAAGCCTGATTATTTTCCTTTGTGAATTTAAAAGGAACAATCCCACAAATTGATGTTCCTTATGAATTCCAAAGGGAAATAAACAGACTTTTTATCTTTTTCTTTCCATAAAACATATCTCTTTAGATTTTGTACATATTTGAAGAAATCTAAACTTTTGGTATGTGATGTTTGTACAATTCTCAAACTTGTCTGGTTTTCATAGTATTTCCAGGCAGTATTAAGCACATGTCTTCATTAACTGACTGGAACTTTGTTTATTGAATCCATTAAAAAAAATCCTGTAATATTTTATATTGTTATATATAGACTTTTAGAAGATGACTTCATATTTTTTCATTTATTCTTCCAATAAGAGTAAAAAGAGTAACTATTTTGTTGCATTTTTTTTTATACAATAGAGGCATTTTTTATATTAATTGTTGAAGAGATCTTATTTTAGGTATAATAAAGCTCATATCATAATTGCAAAATGGAAATCTGGGATATTTTCAGCCAGAAAATGTCCAAAAACCATTAAAAGCTATGAAGAAATAAAATATTCTGACAGTGTTTCTTAATATAAAGTGGTAATCCCAATTTAGTTTATAGTTCCAACGCCTCACATCTCTTCAACAGTGAACCAAAACACACATTTTAGGCATTAAAAATATGGATGGTTTTAATTTGGTTACATCCACTTCGTTCACACCTCATTATCGTTGGTGTGGGTAGAATCACCGCAATAGGTAATAGCAAGTGAACAGCTTTGTCTTAAACAGTGCTTTTTTTGCTCGTTTGGGATTAAACAGGGAAACTGGCACAGGATGCAGCTGACCACAATGCCACTTAGTTTGAGAAGTGAGATTAAATAAATTTTTATGCCTCTGCCTTAATCTTTTCTATTCCTTCTTGCCTTATCTTTGTTGATTTGTCATTTCTGTCCTTTTAAAAGTGATGGCAGGCATAAATTTGCTCTATAAACTCTTTGCTGTCCTGATTTTAATTTCAGTTCTCGTGTTTGTGTGGAAAGAGCTCTGAGAATAAAGATCGATTTCTTGATGTGATTTGAAAAAATTTAATGAAATAAAACAAATTTTTTAAAAACATCGCCCAACAGCTTGTGTGGGTCCGGGGGCAAGAGAAAGAGCACTGTTATCATTCAGAAGAACAAATGCAAATGCACAAAATAAGATCACAATGTTGGACCATATTGCACGTCGCGTTTGTTAATACTGCGCAAAGCAACTTTGAATATATTTTAAAAAATGATAAAGAATGGTCAGATTTTGGTGAGCAGTACCTAAACTTAACCAGATTCAAAATCGTCAAATAATCTCAAAGTAACTAAGTTCGCTAAGTAGCTAATTAAATAACTGGCAGGTTAATTAACTAACTAACTAACTAACTAACTAACTAACTAACTAACTAACTAACTAACTAACTAACTGGTTAGCTACACCTTGCTTGCGCGCGCGCCTCCGCACGGAAATGCGTAGCGAGTGACGTCACGCAGGAGGAGGAAACAGACAGACCTGAACAGCTAAGATGGCGGAGGAGCAGCAGGAATCATCACAGGGAGAGATGGAGGGTGAGACAAGCCGCTCCACCGCCAAAATACACCACCGGCACCGGCGCCGTTTCCCCGAAGAGTGAAGCCCGTCCCCCCTCGGAGCGTTCCGGCCGCTGCCATGCCTGTGCAGCCGCGTGGCACCGCCGCGGAGGGGGGCATACCGAGGCCACAGCTCCGCAGCTAACGTTTGCTAGCTGCAAATGCTACACAAAGAGGGAAAAGCCCTTAGTTTCGTGACAGCCGCACAGCTCCACACACTTGGTCTTTGTTTAATATATACTCGTCTTATCACGCACCACACTTCCACTGTCTCTACATTCGGGAGGACGTAATTCGTCGTGGCTGGGATTTGTTTGTTTTCCTGCCGCACAGGTCGAACCAGCCGGACGCTAGCGCGTGTTATGGATGAACTTGTTTTCATGTTAACTAGTGTCCCCTGACTCCGTGCTGCGTTAGCGCGCTCTGACAGCTCGTGTTTACAACGTGTCTCCTTTATCGCGTTATTAGTGCAATGTTTCAGCTTTTGGAGCACTTGCACCAAAAGCAGTGGTTTCGCTTGCTTTATCGTCACCTTTAAAAGTTGGATCGTAACTATTTAAAACCGTTTACGTCTGGTTTTAGCTTTATCTGCTGCATGTTGCCACATGTGGACACCATGCTTCACCAGCCACCTTCTAAATTTAGTTGCTTTCCCTGCCATGGCATGCAACTTATATTCCACCATTTATTTCTATCTGGATGCCTCGTTTTAACCTGATACGTTACCTGAATTTATTATGGAAGTCGTTTGTTGATTCATAGCTATCTAAATAATATAGCGGTATTACATTTTTTAATCCCTATAAAATGTGTCCCTGCCCTCTCACAGGAGTGAACTGCCTTGCCTATGATGAGGCCATAATCGCTCAACAGGACCGGATTCAGCAAGAGGTGAGAGAACCCCTGAAATCTGACGCGTCAAGCGTACATTGTTTATAAGGATCTTGCAGATGCAGTGTGTCGTTCATATATGTAAAACTTGACTTAAACTAACAAATAACATTAGTCTGTGTGGTAAGTCAGAACGCCAACCCACTATCTTCAGGGGTCAAGTCTTGTCAACAAAACCGATCCCCATCTTCAGCAACCAATTTGCATGAATCAAAACATCAGATTTCACAGATTATAAACGAAGGAAAGTCATGTTAGCCACATTTAGACCAGATTCACTCTGCATTCGTAACAGATAATATAGAAATGTGATTAAACATTTCTTAGAATTTACTTCCCATGCCGGAATTCAGCTTTATCCAAGGAAGAGATTTGCTCTTTTTTGTCCATCTGAGACTCCCGTATTCACATTTGTCCAACGCTGATGCATCTTTGCTTCAAGGATTTGCTTCATGAGTCAGTTTCAGGTTGAAAATGACCATTTAAAAAAAACAACCCAACTATATATATATAATTATTACATTTTTTATTTTTTTCCAGTATAACCAAACAGACAAACATAAGGATGAGAGGACCCATGTAATTTATGAGAATTTAGAAAAGAAAAATAGTCCATGAGGATAAAAATGAGTGCGCCGTTCAGATCAGAGCTGACGGATGTCAGCACAAGTTTAACGAAAACAGTCCCTCGTCCATAGAGTCCTGGATGAGAAACACGATACAAGAACAAGAGATCAGAAGAAAAACAAAACAGCCAAGGAAAATAAATTAATTAAAAAGGGAGGAAACAAAACACATTTGTGTGTGATCCTTCCGTCACACAGCGATCAGTCAATATGGAGCATGGACAAAGCATGGGTAAGATGTAGCAGCAGATACCGTGATTCTCTGGTTATGTTTTGTCTACTATCATCAGAAAGGGTTTCCACTCCTTTAAGAAGCTGTGGGTGTTTGATCTGTTAGAATGGATCTGTTCCATCTTAGCAGCAGAAAGCATCTCATTAAGCCTTTTGAAGCATGGAGGAGATGGCGATCTCCAGTTCAACACTATTAATTTTTGTTTTTGCAACTATCATGGCTGTGTTTACGGCTTGTGTTTGGTGGAATGGAGGGGATTTTGTCCTTTCAGAGCAGCCAAATATCGCTAAGACACAATCTGGCTTAATAATCATTTGATATTTTCTGGGGGGGACCCGTTTAATATATGAAAATGCCACTTTAAAGTGTAAAACACTTCCCGGCGACTCAGTAAGAAAGTCGACAGCAGTTTGAACCTTGTTTAAGTTACAATTCAAACATCAGAGAAGCAGCAGCAGCGAACATAACGTCAGGTGGCGTTTCTTCTGGAATGAAGTTGACTAATTAAACCTCTGGTCAAAGCTGCAGTATGAGCGTTTTCCAGCTAAGCTTCGGATGATTTTACGGCTCTACAGTTACTTTACTCTTTATTCAACTGAAAACGCACTGTGTGAATATCTCCGTTTGTTAAAATAGACTCAAATCAAAGTTACATGCAAAAGGACATTTTAAATATGAAAGAAAAGTGTAAATAATAGCAAGTCATTCACAAAAATGGTGCCGCTGACTAAACAAAGACTGAGAGCAAATTGTTGATTACAAATCATATCTTTATTGCAACATTATGGGATGTTCAGCCTCTTTTTATGATCATTGTGTGTGTGTGTGTGTGTGCAGATAGCCAACAGTAACCCTCTAGTGTCGGACAGACAGGAACTGTCGGTGCTGCAGAGAGAGTACTCGGAGGAAGACACGGTTTATCAGCTCAAGATCAAGGTCAGTCCAGCGTCAGCAGCGGCTCTCGGGTTACTGCAGCCTCGTGGCCTCCCCTGTGTTCACACTGTGTTCTCGGGTCCATGCAGGACCTACACAAAAAATACTCGTACATTCGCAAGACGCGACCGGACGGCAACTGCTTCTACAGAGCTTTCGGCTTTGCACATCTGGAGTCGCTGCTGGACGACAGTAAAGAGCTTCAGAAGTGAGTCACTGGGGATCTTGTTGCTCTTGGGGTTGTTATGGTCACACTGCAGGAAAGTCCAAGCTTTTCGTCACTTACATGAAAGTAAAAAAGTTTTTTTTGACCAAGTTCTATGAAGATATGAGATAATTATATAAATAAGACTAATAACATGGAGTCAAACAGCTTCTGTTAACAGTTTACATGAGGGATGCACTTTGATTAAATATACACAATAAATAGCCACCGTTAACACTGGTGTTTTGGATTAACCGGTTTCCCTGTTAACTGGTGATTGGCTTCCTCACGCGTCCCTCTTCACAGCAGATGTTAAAAACCCAACTAAAATCTATATCTGTCCTGGAGAAAGCCATTTAACCGCATTTCCATTAAAGGTTAAAGTATCGTACCGTTTTTGTCTTGCATTAGTTGCTGCTAACGGCTTGTGGCATAAGTCACCAGTTAACAGGGGCACCAGTGAAACCGAAACACCGGACAGTGAAGCACATCTTGACAATGATGCATGATGGTAACGATCCACATTTATTAGTATTAATAATTTGAGCTGATATCCAAAGTGGAGTTGTAGTGACACGAATCTCGGCTGCTGACGTCACGTAAAACTCATCAGGTTGTGTCTGGGAGCTTTTGTGAGTACTTTGTGTGGTACTGGTATCAGTACTGGTGCATCCCCAGTTTAAACACATGGCCGCACTCACTGAATTCAAGTTCTCCAAAGTATCTGTTCATGTTACATGGTTTCATCTCCAGTCCACATCGTCTTCAGTCTTTTCCTCACACGTCTCCTGGTTTTAATGACTTGACAACATTCATCTTCTGCAGCTGCTCCCGTCACTTCTGTGATCTGAGTTTGTCCACCAGCTGAATATTACACCCCACTATAGGACGGGGACGCCATATTCCTGACTTACTAGTGGAAGTAGTGAGCCACTGGTGTCATGACGTGTTTTGTGTCCTCAGGTTCAAAGCAGTCGCAACAAAAAGTAAACTGGACCTGGTAAATGAAGGTTTCACCGAGTTCACCATCGAAGATTTCCACAATACTGTGAGTTTTCTCTTCATTCTCACATGATCTGTTGTGGTTTGGAGTTTGGGACACTTGAGTTGAATATATATACTCTAGTGAGAAAGCTGGCTGAATGCCCCGGATGGGGGGGGGGGGGGGGGGTTGTAGCCCCGGATGCCGGCGGTGTCTTGTGTCGGTCGGTGAGATGTGACTCTCTGCTGACAGTTCATGGACCTGATCGAGCTCTGCGAGAAGCAGCCCAGCCTGCAGGAGCTGCTGAGCTCCTTCAACGACCAGAACGTGTCGGACTACGTGGTGGTGTACCTGCGGCTGCTCACCTCGGGGTACCTGCAGAGAGAGCACGGCTTCTTCCAGCACTTCATCGAGGGGGGGCGGTCCGTCAAGGAGTTCTGTCAGCAGGTGACGCCTCCACGCCACTTTTTCTTCTCCACCACCGATTTAGGAGACAAACTCACAATATTGTTTTTTTAAATTTTTTTTTCCCCTTCCCTGTTCCAAGGAGGTGGAGCCCATGTCGAAAGAGAGCGACCACATCCACATCATCGCCTTAGCTCAGGCCCTGAACGTCTCCATCCTGGTGGAGTACATGGACAGAGGAGAGGGGGGGACAGTCAATCACCACATCTTCCCCGAGGGAGGCGACCCTCGCATCTTCCTCCTCTACAGACCCGGCCACTACGACATCTTGTATAAATAACACTCCCGGCCCGCCGCCACCAACACCTCATCTTCATCATCATCCTCATGGTATTTGAAGAAAAAAAAAAAAAAAGAGATAAAAATCACAACATGAATCCTTTTCCCGACAGTCCCTCCCTCAGCCATCACAAAAATGGTTAAATGAAAGAAAAGAGAAAAAAAAAAAACGTTTGGAAAACTAGAACTCCATTTACTCCATTTAGAGTTGTACAGGTTTTTTTTCTTTTGTGGTTGTAAATGTTATCTACTTGCTTTATGTTTGATTCTATTCCTTTGTTACATTGCGTTTCATTGAGTTTTATTAAAGCAATTTACATCGTACACGAAGCCTCATGGAATTATTTTCTCACAATTAAATCTTTATTTTATTTTTGAATTATCTGTTGAATTGTTTATATAAATGTTTCTTTACAGTTGTCATGTATTATGTGCACATTTTCCTAATGGATATAAACTAATTGTGCCTGTAAAGGAAGAAGCAAAGCTCTGATTCTGTTACTATGGTTCTGGATTCTTTTTTTTTTTAATCTTAAAGTCCAAATGAGATTAGTTAGATTTCCTGCTTTACTCCTGCACGTGCTACTACATGACTGCCGCAGCTGCTTTTTACAGGCACATTGATTTGTTTACATCTGGTCTCGCACATGCGCAGAAGGGACACCGCGCTGCAAAGATCGTCGATCACAAGGGCATGCGTTCTCGGGTCAGGGGCACGAGCTCAATGTGGGCGGGTTATCGGGAATTTATGGGCCTAAGAGAAACGGAGAATCAACTGAAAGGTGTAACGCTACAATTTGTGAATGACTGAAAAAACATTTGACTTATTTATTTGAATATAGATCTTATTTTCACGTTTTACGTCAGTTTGCAGCCTTTTTTAACAGGTCAATTTGGGATTGCAGCACATTTTTCATTTATTATATCGTAAAACATGTTATTTGCTTATTTTCCAAAATGTATCTTTTCATTGCTTTCTGTTGATATAAAACCGTGCAGTGTTTTTTTTTTCACACTATACTATTAAGGTAGGAACATCATGTCAAGTGTAACATTTAACTCTTATTTGATTATTATAAAATTAAAAGGGATAGACACAAGTGATTTCCACACTGACTTTATTTAACAAAACAAGTGAACAGTGCCTCGAAAGAGGAAAAAAGTTTTTCTTGTCTCCTTCCTCACAGAAAACAACGAAATCCGACTGGAACTTGAAGGAGAACGAGCCGTTCCTTCAGGGCCCAGGGTTTCATCTTCTTCCTGTTGCACAAGTTTCGTGGTTGTTAATTGTTTTCTGTCTCACAACACCACTCAACTTGTGACTCCCGTACAGTACGTCACCCTTTAGCATTGTAAGTATCACCCTACTTACAGAACTACAAAGGTACGTGTGTTGAATAGTCTGTTCGGTACCTGATCCTGCAGAGCTGGATGGGGGTGTGTCACCCTGGGACTTCTTTGGTGGAACCTCTTCTACTTCCTGAAATATATTTAGTGCCTTGCTTTAGGACTACAGTCTTTAACGAGGAGTTTCTGACGTATTTCTGGACCCCGCCTACCTGCAATCGGATTCGTTCCCGTCGCCTCTTGCATTCTTGCGACCTCCATTCTCCACACCTTGGTGAGTAAACGACATCATATACATTCACAAGAGAAATGCACTGGGAGGAATGGTTACAGTGAAATAAGTAGAACCAACTTCTTATATTGATCCTCAGCAGTTTTGTTCCTTGCATTATTGGAGTGGTGCAGAAGATTTCTCTGCAGAAACAAGCGAGTCGAAGGCGTCGCCGCGTTCAGGAAGTAGTCGTTTTCCCTCATCCCCACCAACAGTTGCTCCACGCGTTGGCTGTCGACGCGTCCAGCGAGGTCGGGCACCAGCTCCACCTTCCTCAGGACATCCCCGTCATCCTCGCCGCTGCCCCGGTGAGATGAATCACTCAAGGCAAAACGCTCAGACGATCCAGTGATCGGGTGGCCGCCGACATCCGCGGGCCTCTTGGGGCGCTTCAGCCAGGGAACGCCAACGTGAAGTTTGCCCTCTGAGGCCTGTTGGACGTTGTGCGGCGTTGGGTTCGCCAACCTTCCCTCGAAAGGTCGGAAAGTGTCCGGCTGCCTGCGGTTGGTGTGCTCCGCCAGCCGCCTCGCACGATCATAAACCGTGACGTTGGGGAAGTGTTTCCAGGACAGCAGGAGATCGGCGTAATCACGAGGGCTCCCTGCGCGGAGGTTGAACTTGACGGAACACGCGACTCCACACGGACACGTGACCAGCGCCCAGCCGCCTGCGGAGGCGAGGCTGCATCGGTTATCCTCTAAAGCAAAAGGGGCAGAGCTCCAGGATGGGACCGTGTGTGTGTCACTTCACCTACCAGAGGCCGCCCACACCTTCTCAGATACTTTGTTGAACGTGACGCGATCTGACATCTTGTCCTGCAGCCTGAGGACAAGATCCATCCTGGAGCCGCCGGCGTCCAAACCACACCGTGTGCACAGGTCCTCCACTTCCTCCACCTGTTGCGAGGATGCATTTTTATTTATTTTTTTTAAAAACCTACGTAATTTTTCAATGCATTTTCACTTTAGAATCACCTTCCAGTTCAGGAGTTCGTCCGCGAGTCTCTCCGCACTCATCCGCTGCTCGTCACCGTCGTCTGTTTTTTTAAACTCGGTGTTGAGGACAACGTCTGACCGTCTGGTCTGCGGCCCGATCCACGGCGCCCAGCGGTGGAAGCTCGGGGGCACGACAAACGGGTTCCTCCGACCAACTGTGGAGGCAATTCCGTCACTGTGAAGTGCTCCATTTAAACACGCTGATATACCGCGCATTAGATTGTGGGTCGTGAAAACCGACATGGAATTAAACCCCGACTCAGCATCTCTGTCGTGACGGCGTCCCAGAATGTGATGACGTCAACGTGTCCGTCGTAGTCCTCAGGAGGACTCTGGATTTCACCGGCTGTTAAAGCAGAAGTAGTGGTTGTACATCTACAAATAACTTCCAACACTTTACTTCACGCAACTACAAAAAGAGCCAACGTGTAAAATAATAAGTTTAGCTTCATTAATCCAACCTTATTTTATTTGTATGTATAACAATTCACCCGAGATGTTTACTTTTCTTTATTTGAGATCATTTGCTTTTTTTGCGGCTCCAGACGAATTTCATTCGTTGGGAAACTGTGATATTGGCTCTCTGTCATTCTACAAGCACGGCGTCTTTAACGATCACCTGGCTCGCCGAGTGCGCCCGTTCTGTGAAGGCCCGCGACGACGACGCTCGGATCGCTCCCGCACGACACGCAGGCAAACAGGTAGTCGTGGTCGCTGAGCGCCTCAAAATGCAGATACGCCCGAAGAACCGTCTCCTGGTTTGGGAAGGAGACGCCCTCTGTCGCCTCGATCGTCTCAATCAGCCTGCTTATGGCGGTATGCGTCTGGAACCATAAGGAGTACAACCAGGTTAAGAGATTAGATCTCACTAGTTTTCTCTAAATCTTGAAACAGGAAGTCAGAAGATGGCGTGGTAATAAAGAGAAAACTATTTTTCAACGCGACAGTCGCCCTCACATGACCTCACCTGTAAAGCATTCCTCATCATGAGGCACAGGTGCAGCGACAGGACGACGTGGTCGTCAAAGTTGTGGACGCCGTCTCGCCACTCCTGGTACCGGTACGTCATGTGACACTGCCCACACGTCTTCCGATATGTTGATATTCCTAAAAAAAAAAGAAAAAAAAAAAGAAGCACATTTGCTGTGTGAGCATAAAGAGGTCACTAAGTACAAGAACCGGCGACGTCACTGACCGTCACAAACGCCGGTGCTCGCCAGAATCCTCCCGTTAGCCGTGATCAGCGTGGGCTCGCCGAGCTCGCCATCGCACTCCCGGCATCGGCTCTCTCTCGGAATCAGGTGCATCGGAAACTCGTTCATCAGCTGTGCGTCCCTCGACTGCTGTATCAGCGACTGCGGGAGTTCTGCAGGGAGCTTCTTGTTTGTCAAGATGTACTTGAGCATCTTTTCCACGCCGCGGTCACTCGGCGGGTAGGCGCCGTCTTGCGTTTCGTCCTGTTCGACTTCTTCTGGTGGGTCTGCGACGTCGACTCTCTGAAACAGGTGACTTTCCGTGGTGAAGAGGTGCCACTTGGCGGCGGCTTTATGGATGCAGGACTTGCTTTGCTCTGAACAAGGACAATGCCAGCGGTTGTGTTTGCTGTCGTATTCAGTCACGACTCTCCCGAGTTTGCTGCAGCGCGACTCGCTTGGCTCGAACACGGAGACGTAGAACGTCGTCGCCGGTCCGCCGACCGTCAGCTGGACGGAGAGCGGCGCCGCCTGAGCGTCCGCCTCGTCTTGCAGCGTCAGCAGACTGGCCTTGCGCGCCTCGCCGAACCACTTGTTGTCAACCATCGTCTCCAGGTCCCGCGCTGACAGAGTCACCGGGCTGCTGACGGCCGGCGGGCAGAACAATATCGATTTCATATGCTGACATTCAAAATTCGGCATCCCAGACGCGGCGAGAACGTCGGCATTGAGTTGACACTGGTCAACCTCGCACACCAGTTTCTGTGTGGCTCCACACGTCTTTTTAATAACGTGTACCGGCGTTGCTGGAACGCTGAAGGTTTTCACCACTGCAAACACACCATTACTCATGTCTATGCACTCGCATGCCAGATATTTGTCCCTGGAGACCGTCTCGTAGCAGTTGGTATGCTTTCTCCGCAGGTGCATTTTAAAGTTTTTTCTGTTCAATTGCAGGTTGCAGTGCGGACAGGTGACTGTTTTTGTTACTTTTATGGTCGGTAACTGTGGCGGCTGTAGTGTGAGCTCCTCTGCGGCCTCCATGGTGTTTTGAATGGCATCCAGTAGTAGCAGCAGGGCTTCGGGCTGAGTTTGAGAGGGATCAGGTTTAGTTTGCGGGGCATCAGGTTGAGTTTGAGGGGCAATAGGTCGTATTTGAGGAGCATTAGGTTGAGTCTGAGGGGCATCTGGATGAGTCTGAGGGGCATCTAGATGAGTTTGAGGGGCATCTGGATGAGTCTGAGGGGCATCTGGATGAGTCTGAGGGGCATCTAGATGAATTTGAGGGGCATCTGGATGAGTTTGAGGGGCATCTGGATGAGTCTGAGGGGCCTCTAGATGAATTTCAGGGGCATCTGGATGAGTTTGAGGGGCATCAGGTTGAGTCTGAGGGGCATCAGGTTGAGTTTGAGGGGCATTAGGTTGTATTTGAGAGGCCTTTGGTTGTGTTCGAGGGGCATCACAGACACCCAGCAGCTTCCCACGAGCTTCTCCATCAACATGTAACTGTATGTGTTTTATAATCTGAGCTCTGTTTATGATCGTAATGCGGCAATAACAGCAGTGAAAGTGTGACGCTCTTCTGCATGCCAGGCCACACTTCATTAATGTGAACTCTGAAACAAAAGGCGGAATAACAGCACAATAACAAGTTACACACTTAGTTTAGACAATCTAAATGTTCGCAATTTCTAAAACAACTCACTTTAAGAAAGAACTCGTACCTCTGTGGCTGACAGACGAATGACCTTTGACATGGTTCTCCACCAGATATAAGGCACCCTTGTATGTGCAAAAGGGGCAGTGGTAAAAACCGCTGTGAAATGCAAGTTTGCGATTCTCTCCCTTCAGTAAAACACTCACATGTCTCTATTAATGAGAGAAAGCATAGCCACAACAGTCCTGATGATTAGAAAGTCATTAGATAATCAGGTGTCAACTTATGTCCATCAACTGTGAATGGGAGGCTACTATTTGGAAGCTAACTTCAGCGTTATTGCACAACATAAAGTAACTCGTGTAGTACAACAGTCTCACTTACTTCCATGGTGTCTTGTTTTGTCCACTTACAGGAAAATGTTCACGTTTAGCGCAGCACAAGACAAATCCTCCACGTTGAGGAACGTTTAGCTCTGCCTCGATCTGCACGCTGCAGCGAGGAGCTTCTCTTCCGTCTCCTGCAGCCAGGAACGAAACGCGGTCAGAGTGAGACGTCTTCGTTTTTACACATCCTCACCATCCAAGATGTCTGCGCTCACAAAGTCGCTGAGTTCGTCCTGCAGGAGGATTTTAGCTGCGTGGGCGCGGCCGCACTCTTCTCTCACAAGTACGTGGAGTCGCTGAAAATGTTTTGTAAAACAGTGTTATGAGAGGCACGGGAGCTGAGCTAACTAGCTAACTTAACATGCTACTGAGCTGGCGGATGAACGTTGTGTGGGCGTGGCTTAAAATACTTTTTTTTTTTTTTTCCTTCCTATGTTTTTATTTTTAGTGTTTTTATCACTTTCTTACACAGTAATGAATAATAGTGTTTTAATTTTTAAAATGTGTCCGAACAAAAAAGTATTTTTCTGTGTGTGGCTGGTTTCTGAATCACTGTGTGGTTTCATTATACAGAACCAGCAGTACCCTCTAGTGGCCTGGATTAAAGATTACAGCGTTTTTAGTTATTCTGCCATTGCTTTGTAAACGTAAGACTTTTCTGGAATGAAGATGTTAAAACGATAAGTTTTCACTTAAGACGCTGGCATTTAAACGGGGCCTCAAACAATCTATAATCTAGAGGAAGCCATGATTCTACCACAGACACAAAATTAACATTTTGTGGGAAATTATGATGCGTAACCAAAAAACAAATCTGTTGCATAATAAGCAGTCACTTTGTGTCCAACATTTCGTTCAGGGTTTGGTACAGATTAAATTACTAATGATGCTCAAAAGGGCTACGATCCAATTAAAAATGTGACATTCTAGAGTTGGCCTGTAAACATCTCTGCTGGATGTGTTTATTCTCCTCCTAAAAGCACTCATTCTCAAAATAATCAAAATTAATTTGGAACTAGGATCACTGTTATTATCTACAAATGCAACATGAGAGAAAGGCTCTACAACGATGTGGCATCTGTACTACAGATCACATATTTACGCTGTTACACAATATACATTTGCAAAACACTGATTGAACTGTGATCAGTCATTTTTCCGTTCACTCTGCATTGAATTTTTAATACAAAACAAATAATTCCACAAAAAATCCTGCAATTAAATAATAATTACTAATTATTAATTTATTTGTAAGTCCTTCCTCTCCTGCTTTATTTGTCACTTTGAATTGTCTTATTTTTTCCATCCTTTGTCCTTTTATTAAAAAAATTCTAGTGAATTTTGACTGTTTCTTTCATTTGTTGAGTCGATCTGCTGCTGTTCTGTTATTTCCTGTGTTTTTGAGGTGGTGTTTTAATCCCAGATTTAGTCGAACAGCTCTGACATGTCCCTGGTGCTTCTGTCTCCGTCCAGCCGAGCTGATTCAAAACATGGACAAGAAGGCCACGTGGGACCGCTTTTACACGGAGACCAACAGCGACGCGTCCGCCTTCAAGAACTTTGAGTGGTTCTTCGGTTTCGCTTCGGTCCGGGACTTGATCCTGCCCCTCCTGCGGACGGGGTCGCGTCCCGACGCCCTGCTGCGGGTGCTGGACCTGGGCTGTGGGACCTCGGCTTTAGGCCCGTCTATCTACGCCCACTGCCCGCTCCCCGTCCGAGTCACCTGCGCGGACATTTCCCCCGTGGCGGTCCGGCTGATGCGGGAACACGTGGGAGCGAAACCGGTGCGGCCGCTGAACTCCTCCTCTCAGCTGGAGTTTGTGGAGCTGGACTGCACTCAGCTGGACGGACGCTGCGGCCCGGCCAGCCTGGACCTCATCGTGGACAAGGGGACCACGGACGCCCTGCTGCGGTCGCCGGAGGGCCGGGGGAAGGCCGACCTGGTGCTGGGGCAGTGCGTCAAGGCCCTGCGGAGCTCCGGGTCCCTGCTGCAGTTCTCGGACGAGGACCCCGACGCCAGGCTGCCCTGGCTGGAGGCGGCGGCTCGGGACCAGGGGGCCGCGGGGGCTCGGGTGGGGGTGCAGGAGGTCGGGGAGCTACGAGGAGTCTCTTACTACTGCTACCAAGTGACTCCTCCACCCACTGACGACCACAATGAATAAATCAAACACTGAATCCAAACGCCCTTTTTTATTTTTTTTTTAAATCAAGTTATGAATGAAATCCTCACTATCAGTCACATGTGTCAAACTCGAGGCCCGCGGGCCAAATGTGGCCCGCCACATAATTTTATGTGGCCCGCGAGGTCTTAAAGGTGTGATTGTGCAAGCCCTGGGCTGCACGATTGTATTATTCTTATAATCCCAAAGATGTAAATGAGCAGTTTTGCTACAACCTGGCTCATTTACAGTTTGTATACGATTGTTCATTAGTGTGTGTTTGTCCCGATCAATTGAATAAATAAATAAATATTATATTACCCGTGAAGATTGCGGCGTATAGACGTCAATGCAATTTTCAACAAGTAGAATTGAGAAATACAAACGATCCCAAAATGTCCAGGAAGAGAAAAACTGATGCAGGTGAAAGGATGTTTGATGAACGATGGGAAGGAGAATATACAGGACTGTCTCAGAAAATTAGAATATTGTGTTAAAGTCCTTTATTTTCTGTAATGCAACTAAAAACATGAAAATGTCATACATTCTGGATTCATTACACATCAACTGAAATATTGCAAGCCTTTTGTCCTTTTAATATTGCTGATTATGGCATACAGCTTAAGAAAACTCAAATATCCTATCTCAAAATATTAGAATATCATGAAAAAGTATACTAGCAGGCTATTTAACTAATCACTTGAATCGTCTAATTAACTCGAAACACCTGCAAGGGTTTCCCTGAGCCTTTAAAAACACTCAGCTTGGTTCAGTAAACTAAATCACAAGTATGGGGAAGACTGCTGACCTGACTGCTGTCCAGAGGACCATCATTGACACCCTCCATCAGGAGGGTAAGACACAAAAAGAAATTTCTAAAAGAGCAGGCTGTTCACAGAGTGCAGTTTCAAAGCACATTCACAAAAAGTCTGTTGGAAGGAGGAAATGTGGCAGGAAACGCTGCACAACCAAGAGAGAGGACCGCAGCCTTAACAGCATTGTGAAGAAGAGCCGCTTCCAGAATTTGGGGGAGCTTCAAAGACAGTGGACTGAAGCTGGAGTCCAGGTATCAAAAGCCACCGTTCACAGATGTGTCCGGGAAATGGGCTACAATAGCCGTATTCCCATGGTCAAGCCACTCCTGAACTCAAGACAACGGAAGAAGCGTCTGACTTGGGCTATGGAAAAGAAGCACTGGACAGTTGCAGAGTGGTCCAGAGTCCTGTTTTCAGACGAAAGCAAGTTTTGTATTTCATTTGGAAGTCAAGGCGCTAGAGTCTGGAGGAAGGCTGGAGAGGAGCACAATCCAAGTTGCTTGAAATCCAGTGTGAAGTTCCCACAGTCAGCAATGGTTTGGGGAGCCATGTCAGCTGCTGGTGCTGGTCCACTGTGTTTCATCAAGTCCAGAGTCAATGCAGCTGTGTACCAAGAGATTTTAGAGCACTACATGCTTCCATCTGTTGAAAAGCTCTATGGAGATGATGATGATTTCATTTTCCAGCATGATCTGGCACCTGCCCACAGTGCCAAAACCACCAGTAACTGGTGTACTGACCTTGGCATTACTGTCCTCGATTGGCCTGCCAACTCCCCTGACCTGAACCCCAGAGAGAATTTGTGGGGTATTGTGAAGAAGAAGCTGAAAGACACCAGACCCATTAATGCAAATGAGCTAAAGGCCGCTATTGAAGCATCCTGGGCCTCCATAACACCTCAGCAATGCCACAGGCTGATTGCTTCCATGCCACGCCGCATTGATGCAGTAATCCGTGCAAAAGGGTTCCCAACCAAGTACTGAGTGCATTAATTGACATTTTCAAATGTTTGATTTTGTTTTGCTGTTATAAATCTTTTTTTTTTACTTGGTCTGAGGAAATATTCTAATTTTTTGAGATAGGATATTTGAGTTTTCTTAAGCTGTATGCCATAATCAGCAATATTAAAATAATAAAAGGCTTGCAATATTTCAGTTGATGTGTAATGAATCCAGAATGTATGACATTTTTGTTTTTTTAATTGCATTACAGAAAATAAAGACCTTTATCACAATATTCTAATTTTCTGAGACAGTCCTGTATATACATGTTTGTGCTTCAAGGAGAAAAAACTGTTTAGTTTTTGTGTTATGAGGCATTTTGGTCATCGAAGAGTAAAATTTAAGTCCACATTTTGACACCAAGCACGGAGGTAAGTATGGCAAACTTAGACTTAAAAGAGCAACGAGCAAATATATTTGTTATCTATGCAAATGTGAATGTTTGTAATATGAATAAGTAATAAAGTCAGTTATTTAAAATTGAGAAGCAGTTACATTTATTTTACATTATATTTGGTTACTTTTAGTTACATTTCTATTGTAAAAGTTCCATGTGGCCCCTTGAGGGCAGCTATTATGCTGATGTGGCCCTCGGTGGAAATGGGTTTCTAGTTGAAGGGGCTCAAACCTGTCATTACTTGCTTTGCACTGCCATCTAGTGGTTGAACAAGTTACTGCACCACGTCGAGGACCGGCAGCAAACAAACAAATTGAAACAGTAAAATGTTCAACAATGAAACACAGTTTGACTTCTAGGTGTAGAAATATCACTCATGAAATAAGACAAATCATTAATAAAAAAATTTAAAAGTTGACAACCACTGACCGATGGAAGAACATTAAATCTAACATAAAAACCCTATTTATGATTATTTTTGGTCATTTTATTTGTATTTAAGTGTCAGACTGGTGTAGACCTGAACCATTTATTTCGATTTGAACATAAAAAAACCTGCCAGATATTGAATCTTTTTATATTTATGTTGAAATGTGCAGATGCACACTGGAAAATAGTTTGAACTCTCGTTACGGAAATAAACTCAGTGGCCGCCACACTTGTTTCTGACGTGAAACATGTTGCAGAAACAAAAGAGCTTGTCGCACTTAGAAAGGGATTAGAAATGAGCAAAGTCCTTTGAGATAACGAGCTCATTTCCTCCTCGGTGGAGCAGATTTGTGGGTCGGGTGCAGATCGTTTCCTCCTTCCTGTTTGACTCAGTCCTCACCTCATGTTTAGAATTCACTAGGAATAGTGACAATGTGTAAAGGCAGTGAATAAACACTCATTTTTGTATATGCAAATGTTTAATGTTGCATAAATGGTCAACTGGACTCAACAGGAAACGAACGGTTCTGGACAAAACAAAAAGTCCATTAGCATTAATATTGAAGTCAGAATGGCGACACCTTACCTGATCAATCACAATTTATTTTGCCCCACGCACAGACCACATTTCATTTTCCCCTTCTTCATTAGCTTTTTTTTTTTTTAAAAAAGGTCGAAGTTGAATATTTTACATGAACTTTTGATCCAATCCAAGCAAAATGCTGAGTCGTAATGTAGAAACGCTCCAGAACCACAATGTTGATGCAAAAGATGCTTTTGTCGATGTTTTGTTCCTGCTGACTCGCGGTAAAACATGAACCACACAACAAACGTTCTGTCGGCCTGAAAGAAAACTGATCCTGATTCTATGAAACGTGAGTCAGCAGGTCGGTCAACTGGTGACTTGGTTGGTTGAAGGGGTTGTTGACGGACTGTGTGCCAACTGAAATCTCACTGGTCGGATGGTTGGTTTACTGGCTGACCTGCAGGTTGACTAGTTGGCTGGGTATTAACTGAACTGACTGGTATAACTATCGGTTGCTGTGTTGGCTGTTTAACTGGTTCATTGGTTGGCTTGGTAATTGGTTGGTTATTTACTTACTGACTGGTCTCTAAGTGATCAACTGGTTTTCTGGTTGATTGGTGGGTTTGTTGATTGATTGATCGATTGGTGGGTTGATTGATTAGTTGTCTGGCTGGTTACCGGTGCGTTGGTTGATTAGTTGCCTGGTTACTGGTTGGTTGGTTGATTAGTTGCCTGGATGGTTACTGGTTGGTTGATTAGTTGCCTGGATGGTTACTGGTTGGTTGGTTGATTAGTTGTCTGGATGGTTACTTGCTGGTTGGTTGATTAAGTTGTCTGGATGGTTACTGGTTGGTTGGTTGATTAGTTGTCAGGATGGTTACTGGTTGGTTGGTTGATTAGTTGTCTGGATGGTTACTTGCTGGTTGGTTGATTAGTTGTCTGGATGGTTAGTTGATTAGTTGTCAGGATGGTTACTGGTTGGTTGGTTGATTAGTTGTCTGGATGGTTACTTGCTGGTTGGTTGATTAGTTGTCTGGATGGTTACTTGCTGGTTGGTTGATTAGTTGTCTGGATGGTTGGTTGGTTGATTAGTTGCCTGGTTGGTTGGCTGGTTGATTAGTTGTCTGGATGGTTACTGGTTGGTTGATTGATTAGTTGTCTGGATGGTTACTGGCTAGTTGGTTGACTGGTTGGTTAAGGATGTACTGATCCATTTCAAAGCAATCTGATTACACGCCCCCTTGTCTTATTTAGAAGTTTTCCTCATGTGAGTGAAAGAAGAAGAAGGTAAATATAAATAGATTTGAACCCCCGACACACCACTTGAATGATTTATATCCACACCCGTTCTAGAGTCGCGAGGATGAAACTTCAAAGTAGTAGAATTCGGTGCAAAGACTTGTTCCATTAATCATCACAATCACAAACTGAGCCAGCCACCGTCGGAGGGCATCACACATTTCCCCCCATGGAGTCGCTTTCAAAACAAGCTGAAGAAGGACACGGGCTCCTCTCCGTCCTCCACCTCCAGCTCGGCGTCGGCGCAGAAGTCTGGAGGGTTGAGCGCCTGAGGGTCCACCAGTCCAACGACGTTGTTGAAGAAGCTGAAGGGGACAGAAGGTCAAACACTGTTAAATGTGTCTTGGTTCAAGTCTCAGGAGGACGACTGGTCCAGACACTTTATTTCAGCTTGAAATTAAAGATTGGAAGACTCCATGCAGGTGGGACACCACCCACTGGGCTGACCCACTTTTACTTTTGCGGTCATTGGAAAGTGTTTTGCATAATTTGCATAATCGTGATCCCGTCATCCAGCGAGGGGCATCTTTTTTTATGACCGCTGTGAATGAGTTTGGGTAGGAACCTGCACTTGCATTAGAATAATAATAATTATATTAATGAGAATAAACACCATAAAAACAACAATATAAACGCTTTAAAAAACAGCAACAATAATCAATAAGAGTTGCAAAATAGGAATGTTTTGTTTATTCCCCCTTTATCTTACGTTTCTGGCGTCGTTGCTCGCCACAATAAAAGCAGGAATGCAGCTGCCCGCTCGTGTTTACACGCCAACCTGTGTGTGTTTGTGTGAAAGACGTTGTTTGAAAAGTGCAAAAGAAACAAGGAGCAACGAGCCGATGGTGATTGAATCTCTGCTGTTGCAGAGGATTACTCTGCTGCTTCTCCCCTCGTGAACTCTTACCGACCCGAGCGGACAACCGCGTACACAAGCAAAGTTGGGAACCCTTTCAGAGTAAACTTGTGTAAACCGCTGACTCATCACACAGAGAAAAGTGAGCGTGTGCTGTCCAATGCACTTTTTTTTTTTTTTTTTTTTAAGATTTAGATTTCAACTTGTTTTCTTGACTTGGTCTCAATTTGGCTTTTCTGAGACCAGTTCCCTCTAATAACCTGATTCCGAGGTGAACATGGGGAAATCAATAACTCATTTGCACCAACCTGGTCACGATCCATCCAGTCCAGTCCGTGTGGAAGAGCGTGGAGACGGGAATGCATCCGAACTGGGTGACGGTGCTCATGTACTTGGCTGTGGGGGAAAAACACCAGAGAGTCACGAGGAGCGGCGCCGCCGCCCGGACGAGCCGGTCCGTTTGCATTTCAGAGATTGAGACAAAGTCACGCGCGACACTAACAACACACGGGGATCTCCGTACCTGTCCCTTTTCTCAGATGCATCTGGCCCTCCCAGGTGTTGACCAGGACTCCCTGCCCGGGCCCGGAGGAGCCCCCCACCACCACCTGGCCCAGCAGCGAGGCGTTCTTGGGAATGGCCAGCGGGTGGAAGTTTGAGTCCAGAAGCTTTTTGCAGCACGTTTGGTTCCTGTAGTTTATCTTATAGGCGAGACCCTGCCGGACATGATTGATATTTTAGAGCAGTATTTACATAAAGCGACCGTTTATAACGTGCACACGACTGCGGCGTTGTTTTTTACCTGCCTGTAGAGCAGAAGCATGTTAAAGTGGAAGGATTTATTGTTGAAGGATCCAGACTCTCTGAGGAGAATTCGCTGTCCGAGTGCGTCGTAGCTGTAGCTGGCGAAGGCCGTCAGCTTCTCGCTCTGGGTGGACTGTGAAAGGAGGGAAAGCAAAAGACAAGTTTCCTTTGCTTAGTGCATCAACAGTTTAGAAAATAAAGGGATAACACACTCACAAGAGTGGTGAGGTCCAACTCACCACAGACATGCTGCCAGTCATCAGGGGCGGCGATGCTGCCAAAGGTAAGGGCGTTTTTATTCATGTGAATAAAATAGTGGTGCAAATGCAGCACAGATATTGAACGAGTGAGAATTTCACTGTGCAGGGAAAACACGTGACAATAATGAATAAAAGTAGAGAGTCAAACTCACAGCATGGCTGCGGCCTCTGAGCCAGGCAGCAGCCCACCAGCAGGCCAACCAGCAGGCAGAGAGCTCTCATGTTGTCGAACACCTGCAGCTTCCAGGTAAACAAGAGAAGAGGAACTGATGCTGCCGCGCGCGGCTCACTTCCTTTTAATGAAGCGCTCCTGATCCGCGATCCACTTCCGGGTTTCCCGCACAGCTCGCACACCTGAACAGAGCACTTGTACTAATAATGGAGGGCATCACGTGAGGCATGAACGTAGGAAGCCAGGCACATTTGTCCCACCCTAAAAGGAGAAAAACATCTGATTTTGATGTTTTTGTTTTGAACTCGCGTGCTTTTATTTTGACAGTGCAGCACAGCGTCCTGCCACGACACCTCGCTCCCTCCTTGTGAATGAGGTTAAACTGTCTGTAGGGATTATTACCATGAATATGGCTCATATTTAGAAACTATATCTTTTGAATGAAGTCATTTTAACCCTGGGATGGCCATTTGGCACTTTCTGGGTGGTTCGCGTTGTAGGTAATTTTGGACATTTCTGCTCAAACTATTTACGGATCTGTCAGGTTTCTAATATGTGCAAGTGAGGTCCAGTCATGAAAAACAAACAAACTACAAACTTCAAAATGACTGAAATGATCAACCAGCTGGAGCCCCATCATGCCCGAGTGTCAGTCTGCTTTCTTTACCTTCTGTTTGCTCTCAATTGAACAGACTTAAATATCAATCAGGTCTCAAACCTAATATTTCTATTCTGCTCATCCGAGGACACAAATAAGAATTTTTGGTCAAACTGACCATTTAGAAGAAATTATTTGTGTTCAGCAAATCTTTGTGATTGGAAAAACCTCTTTATAGCTCAGTTACATTAATTAATCACATTAATCACACATTTGATTTTAAACTTGTGGGGTATGGTTTTTTTTTTTTTATCAAATTATGGTCACATTACTTTTAAAAACGGGATGTTTTCATATCAATAGTCAACTTTGATTGTCACGGTGATACATCTGCCTGAATTTATACCCATGAACATCCTTCATTCCATTGTTCAGTGATAATAAACACAAAGAAAACATTTATTTGTATTGTTTTTTTTGTTTTTTTTTAATTGAAAACAGCAGCATGGGATCATACATCGGTTCACTGTTAGAAAGCAGATGTACATAAGCAAATACAAACAGGTTGACCAAAGACTAAAAATGGGATATTACATGATTAAAATCAAATGTTTTTTTTTCCAATATTTTTTTATTGCTTTGACTGAAAGACGCTCATCTGAAGACTCTTGTACAACCATATAACAGTAGCATTGGAGACATGTTGGCTATCACGTGATGAAGACTTGGTTCTTTTAGTTGAACAAACTGAAGAAGTCCACCGGCTCCACGTCGGCCATGACTGCGTTTCGGCAGAAGTCTGGTGGGTTGAGTTTACCGGGGTCTTCGATCCCAATGATGTTGTCAAAGTAGCTGGTGGCGAGAAAAGCAGAGATACTGACTTGGAGCGGACGCCAGACTGACAGGTTGTGTTATTTTTGAGCCGCTTAATGTGAACCCACCTCGTCATGGTCCATCCGTACTCCTTGGTTTGCACCGCTGTGCCAATGGGAATGCAGCCGAACTCAGTCACGGTCATGAGGTACGTCCCTGCAGGGACACAGATGGAGGTAACCGTGTTCAGAAAGAGAGACGGATGGACAGTTCTAGCAGCGGGATCTTCCCTCACCTCCTTGGGAGGGGACATCTCCGGCCCAGGTGTTGACCAGGAGTCCCTGTCCGGGTCCAGACGAGCTGCCCAACACAAA
Source organism: Lipophrys pholis (assembly GCF_963383615.2). Classification (NCBI taxonomy): domain Eukaryota; kingdom Metazoa; phylum Chordata; class Actinopteri; order Blenniiformes; family Blenniidae; genus Lipophrys; species Lipophrys pholis. Next base: position 12,814,677 of record NC_137646.1, on the reverse strand, counting down.
CTGGCCCAACAGAGTGGCATCTTTTGGAACCGCCACCGGCTGGAAATCAATCTTCAGAGGCAACTTCTTGCAAGTGTGGTTCCGTTCGGATATCTGGTACATGGCAGCCTGAGTCGCAGGGTCAATAAGACAGATTATATATTTGAGCGTCTTTCACACAAGTATTACAAAGCTTTGTAATCTCATTTACACGGCAACGCTTTCCAAGTGAAAACGCCAAACTTCTGTTGCATTGTGGGAGTCTGATTACATGACAAAGGTGCTTGGACACAATGACTATGCAACTGGAACTTTCTAAAAACGCTACTGCTGCGCATGAGCAGTAAAGAACTATTTACCACGGTGCCTGAAGCTGGAAATAAAACCAGAATTAATCCTCGTTGTTGTTTGTGGATGATCTTCGACTTTGTATTAAGCACTAAAACTGATTAAATTACCAATTTAAGTCAAAGGTCTTCGTCGATTTCAACAAAAGCTAGTTGATGCTAACGCTAACTGCTAGCCAGTAGTTCTCCACAGCGGTTCTCAAATCTGTTCCTCAGATTGTGTCCTGATAACGTGAACTGATAAAACAGTGAAGCCAAAAGCAACAAACAAAAGCTCTGCTCAGCTTCCACGTCGGAACTCGATGCTAAAAAGTGCCCCGTCGTAGTTTCCTCTTTGAGGCGTGCAGATGAAGTTTAGACAAAGACTCACGTAAAGTTAACACAAATTTTAGCTGCTTTAACTCAGCAAAAATGCAACAACAAAAAAATTTGCGTAATTTATTTGCTGATCTGATCGTGCTCATTCAGCTGGTCGAGAATAAAGACCAGCATGAACCTTGATACTCCAGCAAGGAAATTATGCAGATGCAACTTTTCTTTTGGTCCGGAACAACCTTTTTTGTTCACACAGCAGTAGATCTTTTACTTTTGACCTATTATCATCAGTATTTGCTCTCCAGAACAAATATTTGCGATATCTTTGCTGGAGTCACCTCTCTGTAGAGCAGCAGGACGTCTCCTGTGAACGACTGATTCTGATATTTCCCCATCTCCCAGATCCGTATCCGCTCTCCCAGTGCGTCGTACATGTATCTGGCGTACATCACCAGCTTTTCGTTCTGTGTGGACTGGGGAGACATATCGTGTTTTTTTACATCCTCATATTTCACTTTTTTTTTCCTTTTTCTTCGTAGACTTACCACAGTGAGGGCTCCGGACATGAGAGCAGGACTGACTGTGGAAGGAGGATGGAGAGAAGAGCATCAAGACAAGACAACGACAATCCAAAAGTCCAAATAGATCCTTTCTATATTGTGTTACTTACAGCACGGGTGAGGCCTCTGTGCCATGCAGGCTGCCAGCAAACACGCCAACACTACCAAAGCTCTCATGTTTGCAGATTTCACACTCCTGCTCGCAGGCTGTCCCAAACACTGTGGTGCACATGGTGGCTCTCACTTCCTTATAAACACTCGCACCGCTGGAGTCCCGCCTCCGGGTTTTATCATTAACCACTCAACATTGCCGAAGGCCTCAGAGATCTGTTATGGCTCCGAGATTACCATGAAAGGTTATAAAAAAAAAAAAATCCCTGACCTGTTTAATTTGTTTTCATCCTGCATATAAAAGTATATATTCGCCTCTGTGTAAAGAGTTTGACCCAGATGTGTGTGAAACCCCCCCTCAGTGCAGGACTGTGGACAGTGGGTCAGGGGTGAGGAATGTAGTGTTTGTTGAAAAAATGGAGGCGGATAAACTATGAGGTTGATACAGGCAGGAGGAGGACTGGGCTCCCAGCGGGTGACATCACTGTCATATGACTGCCGAGGTGCGCGATCAGCTGACTGCCACACCTGGATCATGGGATTCTCTCACAGCTTTTCAGTCACATAAAGCCACTTTATTCTGCTGCAGCACAATAAAGGAGGTCACCTGCAAACTTCAGCCATATCATTTTTTACTGTCCTTATAAAGATGCCGTGACAGTCCCGACAGAATCCACAATGATTTCACTGAGACTCAACATGGAAAACTGCAACTGCAAGTTCAGACCCAAATTGGGTAACAAACATATTTTTTAGGCGGTTGCCAGAAGGTAAAGTGAAATTCTTAAGCATTTTGTGATATTTTCTGAATAAAAATGCATTTAAAGAGCATGTTTTCCTCATTTTAGCTCATACATGACAGTTCAATGCCCCCTGCTATCTCTCTCCACCTTCCCTCCCACCTGATTGTTCTCAGTTTGTTGGCATCTGCAAAATGTCAGCAAATCGTAAATACGTATATGTACATACTAATACACCACCTCCTCATTCAATGTTTTTATTTTCTTGACTATTTTCGTTGTGGATTCTCACTGAAGGCATCAAAACTATCATATATATATGTAGTAAACATGAAAGTAACTCAAAACACGTTCTATATGTTAGATTCCTCAAAGTGTCCACCCTTTGACTACCTGCATTTTAAAACACCACAGTTTCCTTGAACAGATGGCAATTAAGTGATTTCTCTTTAAATATTGAGAAGAAACTAATAAATAGAAGTAACTAATAAATATTCTATCCAAACACATGTTCATAAATGCATTACAAAAGTGTAAAAACAATAAAGATGCATCTGAATAAAGTAGAATGTCGTAATACTTGTATATTATACCAATTTATGACACATGGATTGATATAGTTCAAGCATTGTTTTCTTTATTATTTTATGATTGTGTTAATTGAAGCCCATAATGTAGTCCATCAGAAAATATAAATATCGTGTGCAAAGTTCAGTACTTTAGACTGAAAGTGTCAAACTCATGAACATGAAGAGTTTTCAAATTGTGTCAGTCTGGTTCGGATAATGATGAAATGATTATATTCCTTATATATGTAATTGCATCGTCGCTACAGTTGATATTTGAAATGGAAAGCGTCTAATTCACAGATTCGTTTTTATTATCTCCAATGTATTATTACAGCACAATTATATTTTATAGTGTGATAAACATTAGGTCTGGAAAGAAAAAACAAAACATTTTTTTTGCATGACACAAAACCTTTAAAAACGAATAAAAGCAGGCAACCCAGTTCAAAAGCATGCTTTTTAAAGAATTGCTATTTTTCTCGCTCAATCAAATCCTACATAGACAGTATGAAAATCCTAATCCTAATCCATAATCATTTTAATTCAGATGCAAAAGCTAAACAAACTGAACAATAAACACTCATCTTATTTCTATATTTTAGTACAAACGCTCATTATTCATACAAAACCTGAAAAAGTCAATATTTTTAAAGATAGAAAAAATGCAGTTTAAGCATTGATTAAATCAAATACAAAAAAACATCTGCGAATCTATAATTCATCTATTAGTTTGTTGCATCCAAAAATAAACTAAAACACCTGAAATCACATTTGCTGCTTTTCACGGTGCGTGAATCCTGCAGCCTTTACCGCGTTTTCAAATCTCCCTCTCACATTATTGCTTTAACAAGGTAGCAAGCTTTAAATGCTACATCACTTCTACTTCTACTATTCTTCCTGACATTTTGATATTTTGAGTGAATTAATTAGAATTTGAAGAAACATTCATGGCGGACGTTTCAGAGTAAAATAAGCCTGTGCGCTCGACAAAGCAGTATCAAAGCGTTGGCGTTCATTAATAACAGTGCCGTGTCCTCCCAGTGAAGGCTCTGGCAGTAAGTCTGTAAATGTTTAGTGTCCCTATGAACACGCAAGTCTGCCACACCTCAAGGTTTCTGTGGAAAAACGCTTGGCCATGTGCCCATTGGAGGCAGTTTCAGCAGCTGACAAATCCTATTGCACTGTGGTCCATGTTGCTTTTCAACAAAGCACCTGATCCCCCTATCAGCCATGTTAACGCCCTTACTACTGGGGAACCTCGTGGAGTGAATCTGAGGATCGGTGAGGTAGGTCAGTCCTTTGCCATTGGCCGACACCCACCCTGTGAAAGAGAAAAAGCCAGAAATACATTACAGAGATTTTTCCATGTGCAGTATGAAAACGTCCTCGGTGATTCACGTCAACATACCTTGCAGGTCTACGACGACCTCCTGTCCCTGAGAAAACAGGTAGGCGAAGTGCCCAAAGGCGAGGCCGTACTCAGTGGCGTCCCTACTCAGGTCGGTTTTCCAGGTGTTGTTGGTCAGTTTGACAAAGTCGCCGAGCATGTAGGGCTCCACCGAGACGCAAGCAACAATCTCATCCCCGTCCAGAATCTAGACCAACACAGAGGAGCACCTGAAGCCTCTTTGGTTTTGTAAAACACAATCCGAACAGTTTCATTGTCATGACTAAATGGATCAGGAAGCATTTGCTGCACAAACGTTTTCTGTACTACAACTACATTCTCTCAAATCTGCACTTGATATTTCCTCCAGAGGCTAAACAAGCATTTCAATACAGTTTCAGATTTGTGAAAACTTCACCATATTTAGGAAAATTAAAAAAGGGCACACTCCACTGTAACCGGATCAAAAGCCACTCACTCATGAATGTTCCATCACCAACTGGTCCAAAGTGGTCCAGCCATGAAAAATACAGTGTAATGTGGCTTCTTTTGATTTTCACAAATACAGTAAAAGTTTCACAAATCTGAAACTGTGATTTGTTTCGAGGTATTATGCGTGTGGAAACATGTTGAAACATGTTCGGAACCAATCGAAGCTTTTACGACTTGACTTGCTCGAAGGCTCATAGTAATCCTCTTCAATCCTTCTCCTCCTGGAATGGACACATCCGCTCCGTCCAGCACATAAAGTAAGTAAGTACATGAAATCTTAAGTTGTAACAAGTTTCCATTCCCCTCGTCACAAATAATCTGTGATATTTCCCCTTATATATTTTCACATATAAAATAAAGGTTATAGAAATTCAATATTGGTTGTTGTGGTAAGCCTATGTCTTACTTAAAATGTCTAAAATGCCTTTTACATCAATATGTGGTAGAGAAAACAGATGATCAATATGCGAAGTCGCTCGGTGTGTGAAGTTCTTTTCCTTTAACTTTCCCCATAAATGCAGAATGAGAAGCTTCCAATTGACAGCGAACTTCTCCATTTATACCAGAACACAGTCAAAGACACGTCCTAAATCTACGTCCTTCTTCTAGATGAAACTCACCTCAGCATCGTGGGTGATTCACTACATCTGCTCACACTTACGCTCCCTGGCCAGCAAATTGTTACGAGCCTTTTGGGTTTCACGTTCAGCATGTGAGGTTTTTTTCCCCACTAACAGTGCCTCACCAGTAGCGCCTCCGATGGAATGAAGAAGATCTGCGCCATGACCTCCTTTTCGTAGAGACTCTTGTTGAATTCGGTGACGTAGTACTGGGCTGTCATCTGTCTCTCCACGTCGTTCAGGTGAAACTGGATTCCCTTTGGTTCAATGTAATCTTTCCCCACATAGCTATGGACATGACATATGCCATATGCCACACGTGAAAATTAGACTTTAAGACATGTTCTAATAGATACCAAAAGCGTGCCGCTTCATACCTGCTCAGCCTCTCCTCCTGGTGCAGAAACTGCACCCACACTGCTCTTCTCTGTGCGCCGCTCTTGCCCATGTCCTTTCCGATGTAAACACAGGTTTCCATGGCTGTCCACAGTCCGGTGGTCTTAGAGAACTTCAAATGAAGAGCGTCTAGTTGGGCAAAAGAATAGAGAAAGGCGGAGATTCCACACAAATATATTACTATCAACTAATACAACAGTATTCATCCATCTGAATCTGAATTTCATGAAGATCCATTCAATAGCCAGGATGTTTCAGTAAAAGTCACCAATTCGAAAGGTTTAAGGTCACAAAATAGACATCAAGGAGATTTTTTGAAGGCTTGAAGAGTTTTGGGAAAGTTTACTTTTACACATTTTAATGTTTTTGAACTAACTGCTGTTGAGTCATTTCCCTCAAAATAACAAACATGGACCTTTAGGCTTTTACTTTATATGTAAGTTCACACTAAAGAGAGAAGGATTCATCTGTTAGAAATAATGTAAAAACCACAACTATGAATTTGATGGTGTCGCAACTTAAAAAAGTCCTGAAACAACCGAAAGCAGAAGGATGCACCCTCTGAGGATCATGACTCATGGAAAGATATCGTGAGAAACTTCAATAAAAGCCACAGTTTTGAGGAGTTGACGAGACCGCTGAAGACCTTAAGACCGATTGTTTGGGGAGGATGACTGTTCAGCATTTCAACGTACTCCATCCGAATGTTATTTTCCTCACAACCACAAATAAAACTGAAGATATCACTTCACAAAACGCATACAACTAGACTAGATTATAAAGAAACAATAGATTCTTGTGGATCTCTAATCGTATTTGTAATCCATCCCATAGTCCAAAACACAATGAACCTCATGGTGTCACCACTGTAAACATGTATCCTCTGGGGAGCATGACCGATGACACTGTCATGGGAATCTTTCCAAACATTTCAGTAAAACTGACACATTTGAACTTGGTTATCAAAAGAGGGCGATGACTTGACGTATCCTCTGGGGAAGATGACTGTTACACTGTATGTGTGTACCATCTCTCACGGTGTCGTAGCGGGAATCCAGATCACTAAAGACTGCCCCCTTAAAACACTGGTGTTCAAAATATAAAGCTTGATTGAGCACTTGAACCACAAAATGATGGTGACAGTACTGTGAACTCACTTTTGGCGGTCATGTCTGTCCGGACATTGAAATGGGTTTTATCACTGTGGAGCCTCTTTAGCAGGCAATCGTGACAAACTCCAGCCAGCAGTGCTTGGTAATCCTGCCGAGACAACACAAACTGTCTCACCAGGCTGGTGAAGGCGCTGTGGTTCAGGCAGCTGAAGCAAAGGGGGCTCTTCTTATGAGGCAGGATCGCCTGTTCCGTCCCGGCATGGTGTCTTTGTCCACTATGACTCTCCTCCACCATCTCAAATGAACTCTCTGTGGATGTTTCCGTGACAGCTTGTTGTTCGGAAACAGAGTGTATTAAAGGTACCGAGTCAACTCCAGTCTCCACATTGGGATCAACATCGAAGCTCTTCACTTGTTGTGCTCTGGACGAGGTGTTACGTTCAGACGTCTGGTCCTTGTCCATGTGATCAAGAGCTAATTGGCTGCTTTCCGAGTTAGTTGTGTCCAAGAGGGAGAAGCTCCCGTCAGAATCCTGTGACTTGCTTCTTTGGCTGGCTCTTACTTTTGATGGGCTCATTGGCTGACGGTTCCCACGTGGCGAGAATTTGACATCGAATGAGATTTTCTCCCATGATGACTGGGAACCAAAACTGTCACCGAGGGAACTGACGGACGTTCTAAGAGTTAGCTGGGATAAGGACGCCACTTCCCCTTTATCGACGGGTTGTTTCTGGGCTACATCACCCATCCATTCCTCTTTAAAGTCCTCTGTATCTATCTCAGCTTCTATCACTTCAAACCTACCAGAATCGTTACTGGCGTTGGATGAGGAAGTGGTGGGTTTTGAAGAATTGGTCACAGCTCGTGAACTGACCCCAGAGTCACGGCCACGGGGGTTTCGCATCTTGTTTTTATCAGCAGATTGTGGCATGCCGTCTGATTCGCAGTCATCACTCTCGGTGGTCTGGCAGCTCTGACTGCAGACGTTCACGCCTCGTCTAACGGCACCGGTTCCTATAAGCCCACTGCTGTGGGTCTGAGGGGAGCCTGAACCGCTCAGGGAGAGGTTCTGCCACGATGAGCCGAGGTCGTCTGAGCTTTCAAGAGTGGAACACAGGCTCTGAGGTGAAGGTCCGCTGGGTGACCCGCTCTCTGGGATCTTTTCTGCTTGTGATCTTTTGATGTTGCCAGCCTCTGCGCTACGTTCCGTCTGGAGAGGATCGTTGGCTGTCCACAGTGCTGTCATGCACAGCTTTGACCCACCGGCCTCGTCCACAGCCCCCCGGCACCGTGCGTTGCTGGTCTCGCTCAACGATTCATGATACTTCTGAAATCTTTGCATGATTTGTGAGAAACCTTCCGGGGTGAATTTTACAGAGACGTCTTCAATGTTTTTGTAGTCGTCAGGGATGAAAGACGCCTTGTCTGAATTCTCAAAAGGCTCCACCTGCAGCAGAAGTTTGACTCGGGCCACCTGGTGCATGATCTCGGTGGAAAGGCAGTTCTTCTCTTGGGGGGTAGCACGGCAGTAAGTGTAGAATCTTGCTATTGCTTCCTGGCAGACTTGAGACGCCTTATCCACAACGTCTAGTGGAGCGCCGAGCCATTTACGGGTCACAGTGAGGGAATACGCAGCCTTGAGGAAGGTATGAAGCTCCTGCTGGCTGGTGACCAGTTCACGCTCTGCTTTGGTGAGCAGCCCGATCGTAAACGCTTCTTGAGCCTGCCGGAGGAACGAATGCTTTTGAGAGGCCGGGCACTCTAAAGAGAAACTGTAGGACAGCAGGCAGGTCCCCTGAGTCACCTGGTGAAAAACAGAATAACAAGAACCACATCAGCAATGTGATTTACTACGTCTGGATCATCTCCCACATTTTTTACAGAAATCAGACTCCTGTACTGCCCCAATAGGTTCGATAAATGCCTTCACCAACAACACGTCCATCTCCGTGTTATCGCATCTCTTTTAGCTCAGCAATCTACAAAGTGAACACAAGCAAACACTGAAACAATACGGTTTCCAGCAAATCATCCTGTTTAAAACAACCTAATCCTCACAAAACCCTCAAGGAAACACTGCCTTGCATGTGGTTATTGTTTGTTGATCACCTGCAAAAAGCACAAGAGTTCAAAGTGCATGAGACTGCAATGTAATTCAGGCCCTACATGTCAGAATTCTGCTGATTATTCTGATATGATTTTAAAGGTATGTAACATTACAGCCAGTGTTGGGTGTACAACTGGCCAGACAATGAGCCTGGTGTCAAACTACACACAGTAAAGGACCGACAAAGAAAGAAGTTTAAACTACAGTTCTGGACAGAAGGTGAACTGATAATTTGGTTTCTAAAATTGCACATGCCAGGTTCTCTTCACATTTATATGAAATTCCACAACAGAAAAATCCTGTAGAACCGAGGGAGGCACCGATACCAGTATCGAGTACTCGGTATCGGCAAGTCGCTAAAAGCTAGTGCTAGCAATTTTCATGTGAAACAGTGGTATCGGTGCATCCCGCGAGTAGAAACCTAAATTCTATTTCCGTGTTAGATTAGGTGGCAGGAATTATGTCCCTCCTACAAGACGTCTGAGCAGACTTTGCTGAGTAGGTGGGACGAAAAACTTCACCAGCAAAAAAACAGCACAGACCTTCTGTTGTTGGGGACTCGGTTTGGCTCGTCTCACTACGACACCTCCAGCTACAGGCTGTTGGTTCTGGTTGATACACTGATGCAGCAGCTTGTGATCCTACATTCGGTACTTACCAGGGGATTTCTAAGCAGGGTCTTACATCCTTTCCTCATAGGTTTATTCAAGTGTACAGCAGTGGTTCTGGAGATTAAGTCTTTTGTCTGAATTTCTGCATGATGGAAGTTTAAAAGCATCTCTAGTTTGCGATGTCCGTATATATGAATATATTTTCCACTCAGTTACGAGTATCCAAATAGATCATCATGGTCAGTCACATTTATTTCACAGAGCTCATTTCCATGGACAAGTGAACGTGCTTCTTTCTCAGGAATAAAACTTGAAAAAAATAATGTTGAAACAGAACACATAATCTAAACGTTTTTAATACTTTTTCCGATTGTATTCTTAAATATTTAAAACATTTGATGTATTTAAAATCCATATACATGACTCTATGTTTAATAATGAGAAAAAAAAATCAAGACTCAGTTGGACTAGAAATATATGTCACTCTTTGCTTCTGCTCATGTCCTGCCAACATAGCAATGGTAGAACGCAGGGCTCTAAATCGGATTGAGCTTTTTAGATCACCTGCTATTGTGGCTGGTAGATTTTTAAAGTTACAAGCCCACCAGTCATTTCTATTTTCTTGAAGTAATGAAAACCAGACTGTAAGTGCCACTGAGTGCGTTTAATCATTTAACTCGCAGTTTGTAATAACTGTTGCAATATGCCACAAGTTATTCCAAAATGCAGCAGATTGTTACAAAATGTGGCGTTATTACATAACGAGTGGAAAATGTATTACCTTTTTACACATTGCAGCATTATTACATAATGCGGCGCTGCACACCTCAAAAACTGAAACTCGGAGAGTTAATGATGTTCACACGACAAACGAAATCTGTAATTTCTTCTAGGAGCAACAAAGCAACCACTTATTAGGAGGAAATAAGATTCACCAGCTTATTCATGCTGGACTTCTGAATACCTTATAACAGGGGTGTCAGGCTAATTTTAGTTCAGGGACCACAAACAGCTCAGTTTCATCTTGAGTCGGCCAAACCAGTAAAATAGTGCTTTAATAACCTTCAAATTGAAACTGTAGAGTTTTTCTTTTCATAGATGAAAAGAAAATGTTTGTATTTTGACTATCACTCCACAAAATGACTACAATCGCAACATAAAGCCAATTTAATTGAAATCTTCTGGTGCAAAATACAGTGAAATGTCGAAAAAAACCTTGACAACTCTAAAATTCTCACAAACTCACTCTGAACGTGGCTTTAAGGAAACTTTGAGAGCGATGATGTCGCTAGATTTCATGGCAGCCTCACTGGTATCTCAGCTTGGGTCTCAGTGTTGTGATTTGTCCACAACACTTTAAGAAATTTGCTAAAGAAATAATCTATATTTTCTTTAAAATTGTTACCACTTGCTTGGTGGTTTGGCCCAATTAAAGCCTGCAACAGGCCGGTTTTGGCCCACAGGCCTTACGTTAGACAGCCTCAGCGATGCAAGGCCTCAGGCCACCCTGGTTGAGGAACACTGGATGACTTGACAGCACGATTTTAAGAGTATTTCTTTATTACAGCACTTTTTAGTTGTAGGTTTCCCAGAAGACATACCACGTTGGTCAACACGTACAGTGAGGTGTACTGGCTGTACACCACGGCCATCTTCGCTGCCTGGGCAGCTGAAAGGAGGCGATGGCTCCCATCTCCGAGTAAAGACTGCGCAAATGCAAATAAACAACAATAATTCAGAGTGTAAAGAATAAAAAAAAAAAAAAACTACAATTCCACTCAGACTTACAAAATCAATAATGGGATTGGTGCTGAAAGCATGGAAGTCCTCATCACTCATAGACACCAGGATGTTGGCCAGAAGCCCCAGCGAGGTCCCGATGCCCTTTGAAGTCAACAGCAATGCAGAACAAAGATTTATAACAGTGTTGGCAAAGTTTACAGCCTCGTAGTAGGGCAGCTGCAACAGCAGTATTAAAAAAAAACCCTCAGTGACCTTTTTATCAGGCTGAGGAAGTGAGTAGTAGCCAACCAGAGAAGCCCAGATTAGCTCTGCCGCTTCTCGCCACAGGCCTGGAAAAAAAAAGAAAAAAAAAGAAAGATCAGAAAGAAGCATAAAACAGAACCAACTGGCTTGTAAAGATGCAGTAAAAAGATGATCTCACCCAGCTTTTGGAGAATCATTCCCCGCACTTGCACGCTGACGGCCTGCACCAGCGCCTGGTCGCTTTCAGACTGGTACGCCCAACAACCTGCAGGGGTGTGGTGTTCGTTCAGCTCGCAGTTCGCCATCAGACACCGTTAGCATGAGGGAGGAGGGGGTTTACCTGTGGTGCCGCGGTTATTGATCAAGCTGCTCAGGATGTACTCGGCCTTCTGCAGCTTGCCTGAAGGACCAGATGAGATGAGATGAGTTGGCATGAAGAACTAGAACGGGCTCTCGGTAGTGGTGTAGAGTGTCACTGTACCAGAGTTGAGGTAGACCCTGGCCTGCCTGATGACCAGCTGCGGGGCGATCGGGGCGTCTCGGTGGCGCTCGTGCAGCAGCTTGGCGATCTTCAACAACCTGCTGGATTCATCGATCCAGTAAAGGAAGCGGTCCACGAGGAAGACCACCGCCAGCGCTGAACGCCCGTCCTGAGCCAGGATGGAGGATTTCAGGACGGCCTGGCAGCAACAGGAAACACACACCGGTCGGAACATGCTTTCCCTTTAAAACACGGCTTGGATCAGGATTTGGTCGGTACCAGTAGCTGGGGCAGGTGCTTGGCGATGAGATCGCTGAGGTTGGTTTTGTCAGCGGCGCTGACCGAGTGCTTGTACTGCCACTTCTCCGGCACAAAGGGCCACTTCATGTCCACGGCCTCCTGCAGCAAAGAGGCCAGCTCTGCACACAGAGCGTCTGCAGGCCGAGGAAGAGCAGTGCTATTAATCAAGATTAATCACTTATTAAGTTAAAAATAAATAAAATAAAACATGAGCTTCACATGAAGAGGGTTTTTTTTTATTTTGATGAAATACAATTTGTTTTGATATACTGGATATATATAGATGAATGCTAAAGGCTTATTTTAAGGTTCTACCCGTCAATCATTCAATCAGTCAAAAATTTTAAATATTTTAAACTAGCTTAAGGTAAATAACAGGGTAACACACACACACACACACACACACACACACACACACACCCCTCTAATAAAACACAAAAATGTTGGAAAAACTACATATATTAACAATTTAAATAGACAAATTATGTAAATGAATCCTTAAATGTGTATTCAATATTGAATAAAATACATACAATAAATAGGATTATAGCAAATGAAGAGTCAGAGTGGTAAATATAAATGTTTTTTCTACTTTATTTCCAAACATTTCATGTTTTTCGGTTGAATAAATAAACCCGAAATCACGTCTTCTCATTATACCACAGTTACAAAGGGTGAAGTTTCACTCCCGGTCCTGGAGGGCCATAATCCTGAATGCTTTCAGTATTTTCCTGCTCCAACACACCGGAATGTGATGAATGTACCGTCATGAAGCCTTATACTATCAGGTGTGTTGAAATGAGGGCACATAGAACCTGTGCAGGAATGTGGCCCTCCAGGATCAGGATCAGGATCCCCCCCCCCCCCAAAAAAAAATACCCGTCTACTTCAGGCCACTGGTTTAAAATGTGGCTACACAGCGCCACCTGGTGTCTGACCTTTGCAGCTGCAGTGTTGGCGCCTGTGAGCCTCCGACAGCTGGTTGTCCTCCTGAACTGCTCCTGCTGCCCTGAGGCACTCCTCCAGCAGAACTCCCACCTCCTGACTGTCCATACCAATCAACACATGTGCTGCTTGTTGCCAGATCTGAGGGGATTTCCGCCTTTTATGCTGCTCTGCCCACTTCCTGTGTAATTAGAGGCATTTAAGAAGGGTTAGTCAGCAGGGATTTCACAATCTGGTCTGTTTGCACATTTCAACATGCAAGAATATATATAATCTGTTAACATATTGCATTTAGAAATAGATTAAAAAACACGACATCATCTGTATTCTATCTAAATGTAAACTTCAATGAGATTAATATGCTTCATGCTTGAAATTATACAAATAAAACTAATTTGAATTATTTCGCGGAGTTAAACTTAATTACACATTATTTGTATATGAAGGAATAATAAGGAGAACATAATAAATAACCGAAGAAAAAAAAGACATCTGAAAGCTGAAACTGGGAACTTCCCATTGAGAAACTGGTAATTGTCTTAAAGTTCGCAGACATTAGTATGATGTCACTCATTATCACACTAATGCAAATAAAAATGTACTCAAAACAACATGATAAATATAACTTGGAAAAGACACACATTTAATAAACAAGTTAAAACAGCTTTATTAGCCTAGCCTACGATGCTAACAGGCTAAGATAAACACCAGCATGTTAAAGGTAAGCAACGTCTGTAGATAATATTGACTTAACAAGCATAATTTCGTTCATGTGTTAGACTAAAGGGGTGATTACAATGTTATTTGCCATTTTCCGCCTGTTTTGTTGTTGTTATAGAAACACTCCAAACTGGGGAATTTTGTACTTCTACTGGGAATTTTACGAGTTCCCGAGTCACTTGAACGCACCATAAAACAGCACAATGTCCAGGAGGAAGGTTTTAATGAATTTATAATAATTATGAATTGATAAAAAGACACGTATTACATCTACGTCCATCTAATAGTCTTTTCGAGTATCTTATTTGACTTGTTATAAAGTTAAGAGTACTTTTACAGACAAGAGTAATCAACCAGTGTGAAACAAACTTACTGTCAGGTGAGCCAACACGACAGGAGTTATAATCAAATAGGTGTTTATGATCTGTCGTCGCAGGAAATAACAATGAAAAAACAAACAAATACGAACGCCTGTATCCCTTAAATGAACCATTAGGTGAGTAAAACGAAAGTGTGGAGGATTTAAAGTGTGTTTCTTCCTGGAGGGGCTGGATCACACCGTGCCGCATTCACGACCGTCGGAAATGTCTTTATTCTACATGGGCTGCGTTTAAAGGTAAAGAAATGTTAAGCAACAACAAGAAAAATCTAATTCATCTAAAAAATCTGAAGCAAAGCTCTGAACTTTGACTTGTTTTGGAGAATTCTTTCTTTATTCACTCTATATTCTTTGTTATTTGAGAAGGGATCATAAACAGAATCTGTTTTACAATGCCCCCATAAAAAATACAAACTAAACAGATATCTATCCATCTATCTGTCTATCTGTCTATCTATCTATCTATCTATCTATCTATCTATCTATCTATCTATCTATCTATCTATCTATCTATCTATCTATCTATCTATCTATCTATCTATCTATCTATCTATCTATCTATCAAGCATGATGATTCGGTTAAATATGCTTTGAACGTCTTCCCCTGTTGGACATGAACGCAACATGTGATGATGCAGCAGCAACAGGTAGCTGTATTGTGTGTGTGTGTGTGTGTGTGTGTGTGTGTGTGTGTGTGTGTGTGTGTGTGTGTGTGCGTGTGTGTGTGTGTTGAGAAATAAAATCCAATATGACAACCTGAAGAGAAATGCTGCACATTTTCCATCTTTGCGCAATGTAAACTCGTGCATCACCTTCCTGGAAACAAGAGCACAACCTGTGCAGTGTAACACACAGTGCCTGGACTCTGCATGGCTGAAGCTTGTGAAGGCATCATTAATACTGAACATTCAGATGCAGCACTAATGAGGCATCGTGTGTCTGAAGGCGCAGAGCTCATTGTGATGGTGCGTAACGGCGCGCGTCTTCTTCTCCCCGCGCTGCACCACGAGCGTCTGTGTCCGGGGCTGAGGTGTTGCTGTGATACTACCAATAGGCGGGACTGTGGTTCTGCAGTGTGATGGTGTGTGCGCCGCACAGCTGGATCGCGCGCAGTAGAAGGTCTGGCACGCGGCTGTCCGCTCCAGCTGCGGACACAACGATCCGCTGTTTTTCTGCAGCAACTTGCGCGCCTGGATGCGACTTTTGCGAGTTAAGACATTGACGGCTGCCAGTTTCCAGATCGTCTACAAGACGGATCGTTGCGTGACATCTTCGCTCACGACTTCTGGAGCATTTGAGATACTTGCTGCCGCTGATGTGAGGCTTTCCCCCGGTAACTCGCACCACCGCAGCCTCTCCTCTCAGGGCATGGGACCCTCCGAACTCTAAAGGTAAGAGGAATGTGCGCGTGTCAATGTGCGCGCGCTCATTTTGGACATTTTTACGCACGGCAGTTGGTTTTCACCGTGAGACCGCTGGCTTCCCCGCCTCGGGCTCTTTAGTCATCCTCTCGGTCGACTCGTGCACGTCGGTATTCATTGCAATAGAACCCGCCTGATCTCGAGTGGACTTGTCGGATTGCGACAGTCAGCCTTGGCCTCACGTTTCTCGCCTTGAATCAGTGCAGAGTTATGAAAAAGTAGTTCCAGCTGTTGTGCAGACTCGCAGCTGTGTGAGACATCTACTTATTGACTGGAGTCAGTGATGAAGGTCGGTGCTTGTGCGAAGGGATGAATTAGAGAATCGATGCTCTTTATGTCTGCTAAAATAAAAGTTGCTTCGAAGATCCGTTAAAAGCTGCGTTGTGCTGATCTGAAGCCACGGTGAAGACACCCCCCCCCCCCCCCCCCCCACACACACACACACGATCAGAAAGGAGGAGCATCCCTGTGCAGAGGAGGATGGAGGAATGTTCCTCCTGTTCCTAAATTTAGCCTGAGGGAGTGACAGGCTCTTCACCCTGCTTTGACTTGATGGTTACCAAAAGTCTGATTGTGAAGTCACAATGTCAGGCTGATTAAGATTCAATAGGTCAGAGGTCATCATTACCTGGTCACTAATGTATGTTGCAGCCGTCTCCACTGTGGGGACTGATGGTGATCTTCTCTCTGCGCCCACAGCAGCAGCATCAAGGATTAGAAGTCTTCCAGTGCAGCGCTGCTGATTGCTGGCTCCTGTTTTAGTGTCACAGCAGCAGTATTTGACTTGTAAGCTGTCGCTGGCGGCCTGGCTGGACATTTTGTGAGCACTCGCAGCTCCGGTTTTGCTGCTTTCCTTCACTGGTGAGGGATTATTGAATTTGACACTGTGTTATGGTGTTTTGAACTGTCCTGCACTTGAACACAGTGCACATGTTTATTTTCCTCGTAAACTTTTAATGAATTGCTCTCACATTTTGTGTTATTTCCCCTATTTCACTTATGTTTTCTTCATTTTCAACTCCGGCACTAAAGCTCCAGAGTGTTGTTTTGTCCAAAGCAGATAAATTCATTGCAGAAAAGTATGAGGGCTTATATGAGGCAAACGTAAAAATGCATTGGTTTCGCATTTCCGTTACAGAAAAGTTTTATGTTCACATGGCAACGTTTTGAAAACGATGGCCGTTTACACGGAAACGGCAGAGAACAATAGACTTTAAACATTAACAATGGGAGAACACGGACATTCATATGAGCAGGTGACCAAGTTGGATTGTTATTACAGTGACTGTCGACTATAAAACTACCAAGTCCCAGGAGAATGTGGACCGGAAGTCATGACACTCTGGAGGAAAACATTGTTGTTATTGTTCATCTCCTCTCATGTGCAGAAGAGCTATTCGGTGTGCATGCACGGAAAAGTTGTGTTTCCCCTGTATCCAGGGATACGGAGTTGGAGCGTTTTCAAAAAGTTGCATTTTCAGTTGCTCCGAGCACCGTTGTGCAAATGGACACCCAAAACATAATGAAAGTTTTTCATCTTCACTTGAGAACTTTGTCGTGTAAACGGGGCCTCAGACAACTTCAAAACCTTTTACACAGCTTGAAGGAGTATAAAGCATTTGTAGGGTTGAAATGCACATTAGAAGGCTTTTAATTTTGGAATATGGGCTTATATTCTGAAAAGCCAAATGATTTTTGGTGTAAAATTTAGGCTTTTCTCTCTTCCGAAACACTTTTAATTGTATCCATTGACTTTTATAACTGAAATGAAGAGGATGATTGGTTTTAACTGAATAAATAAGAACATATTAAATCTCTACATCTGGTGGAAGGGGGCTTTTATTTCTGAAATTCAATTTGAAACACATTCCTTCTTGCATGAAACCATTGGAGGCTTTTGATTTGAAAGTTTGGCTTTTATTCCTCAATCTGTGTGCAGTTTCAACTTTGGCCACAGGATGCATTTTTTTCCTTTCTCCATGTTCTGCAGACAGATGACCAACCTCAAACCATTATTCTCACTCTTACTACAATCAGATGTGGTTTTAAATGTCAGTGAATTAGGCCCCGTTCCTGAGGTCTTACACAGAGGAGGTAAAATACTCTTGAGTAATCACTTCAGTATTCACAGTGAGCTCAAAGCATGAAAACGTCGGCAGAAGCCGCCTTGTTGTTCTCAGTGTGGCTGATTTGGCGGCGGCGGCCTGTTGCTGATTTGAATATTGTACAGTGCTTCTTTTGTGCACTTGTTTCAGGCAGAGCAGAGTCTGATCCCAGTGAGTGTCAGGCCTGGCAGCGCGGCACACAATCAATAACACAAATAGCCCAAAGTTCATTTTATCGCACGCCGTCTCATTTGCACGCCGTCTGTCTCGTCCAAGTCACCCGCGTCCTCTGTGATCTCACACAGCCGACGACTGAAGTGGTGCTTAAACGGAGAGATGTTAGGGCTTTGAAAGAGACGGGATTTCAAGGATTAAAGCGGCTGTAGAATGGTGGAAAAATCAAGTAGCAGAGATTAGAAAAGAAACGAAAAAAAAAAAGAAAACCTCTGCATTGTCTGCTCTGCTTGTCTCTCTCTCTCTCTCCCCGTGCTGCCGCAGTGCAATTACTTCTGGCCTCCTGAGCGGCCGCTCTTGATATTTTAGCATCACTTCCAGTCGCCTCCTCCACCTCGACCTGCAGCACTGTTGCACTTATCAGAGGAGCGAGCTGTAATTGGCTCCATTGTGATGGAGGCTGCCGCTTTCCTGCGAGAGCACCAAAGGCAAAAAAAACAAACCAGCGAGGAAGAGGATAACAACTACACAAAAAATCAAGCAGGGAGGAGAATAATTACAGGGAGCAGACAAAGACACGTGCGCTGGATAGTGGCCATGACGGTGATGAACGGTCCGGTGCACTTTCTGCCTTTTCAGAAGCTCATCTATTCATTTTGCTGTCCTGTGTCCTGCACTTTACATTATCTACACTGAGCCGGCCCGCCTGGCTGTTATTCATCTGTTTAGAGGAACTTTTAAAGGCCCCGTGTGCGACATCAATGTTTACACTTGGTGGTGCAGTGCTGTGGAGGAAAAACAGATCATGTTGCATCTTAGTTAAATCACATAGTGATGAGGCTGACATCAAACTGGACGACTACCGCAAGTCATTAGTGACTTAACTTCCAGAAGCTCAACAATGCTATCAGATGTGATGCAGCGTCTGAAGCATGTGACTTCCTGGATACAGCAGCTTTGGGGAATCCTCCCACTCACACTTCAGACCAACTGCACAGGAGCTGATTTGGGTTTTTAAAAAAGGTTCCATCTTGATTGTTTGGAACCCGTCGGGGTTGAGTTGGTCAGTCTTACCCTGAATGAGATTGGGTGAGATAATCGGTTGACCAACAGCGCTACATCACGACTGAGCCAGGCTTTTTGATCCATCACATGTGGAACTGTCGCTCCAACTGGCTGAGGAGCCGACGCTCTTGTTTTTGGTCAGCCTTTATTTATTTGTGTGTTTTTAGCCACCAGGTAAGCCATATTGTAGAAGTGAAAGAGGGTCCTCTGCTGCTATTGCGTGTCCGAAAGGTGTTTCAGGAGGAAACGAGAGGATTATTTATAACGACGACAAGAGACTTCGAGTTCTGTGGTTTACTTTACGATTAAATGCACATTCTCATCACCGAGGGGACAAGAAGAGATATTTTCCTCTTTCAGTGGCTAATGTACCAACGGATCACCAATCATCTTAAATGAGTTTGTTTTAATTGGAACAAGCTCCACTGTTGTGTCTAAATTCTCCTTTTTTTCATTCTGTGCCGCTACAGCCACGTGGCAGAGAAACATACCGATCTTTTTTTAGGCAACGGGAACACAATTCTCAGTCACATGCCATTACAACCAGAAGTTTATGCAAGTAGGTTTTAATAATATCCTCTTTTTCTGCTAATAGTGCTCTTCAAAGCAAACAGAGTGCCACTATAGCTCATTAAAATGCCACAAAAGAGATTGTGAAGCGTGCCGAGTAGGCAGCGCTGGAATCAAATGTGAATTGACTCCCACTTACTTGGAAGGACAACAGCATCTTGGAAATTGTGACGGTTAAGAAGCTGATTGTAAATCTTGGCAAATAGGGTTTCTTCTCTGGCTCATTTTGTAGAATGAGGCATCTTTCATGGGCAAGGTTGCTGGTTCAACCCCCCCCGTCTCCCTATCAGAGAGTCTTTGTAGGAAGAAGCTGAACCCCATGTTCAGTGGATGGACTGAGCACCTTGCACGGCAGCCATTACTGTTGGTGTGTAGAGGTTAATGTTACTAACGATGTAAAACATTTTGCTGCTGAAGGAGTCAAAGAAAATGCTGTATAAGTGAAATCTATTTACCTTTAATTGCGTATCAACCTTTATTTATCAAGGAGGATCATGAAAACTGAACTTCGTATATGAAAAACTATCGTCTGCCTTGAATCTCTCTTCTCTGTCACCTCTTCAACTCGTTAAATACCAGGAAAAGTGTCAGAGCAGTAAATCAGGCTTTGTCATGAATGGAATTGGGTGAAACTTGGGTCATGGAGGGAGTTGCTGGGTGGGGGGTTGGACCATAACAGGTGGTGGATGATCGGCGGCAGCGATTGGTGGATGGTGCTCCGTTAGGGTCTGCTAACACTTTGTGTTACAGGGTGGGACGCCTGTTTCGATTTCACAAAAACAACCGAAACTTTGTGGTGGTATCCTGTAGATGCATTCGTCTCTTTACCGTTGTTTTCATGATGTTTGCCGTCTGTCCTGTTGCAAGCTCTCTTGTGTGAATGTGGATAATCATTGGTTTATTATGAATGCAGGAAATTGAGGGTTTTGGGGGTCCTGCTTAGGGATACGGACGGTTTGTGGGGAGAAAAACATAAACAGGAACTTGACTGGGGCTGTTAGAAAGCCTGCCGGCGGTACTGCAGAGGCAGTCAAATGTGAAACTTCCAGGATTCTGAAACTAAAGCAGCTCAGAGGGACTGTTGTGTAAAACCACTTGCACAGCTCAGTGAGCACAACTCTGACAGGCAGGAGGAAGTGAGGAAGATAAACACTGTGCGAGGAAGAAATTAGCCTGCAGATGTTGTGTCTTATTCGGCAACAAACCGCGGATGTTCGCTAGAAAAACCCAAGTTTGTAGAATTAAAGAAATTCCGCTTTGCTTAGAGACTTATCTCTATCCAGAGGCTGTTGTTGGGTCTGACATTTTCCTGTAAGTGCAACAGCCGTGCCTCCATCTTTCTCCTCCATGAAGGATTGGAGTACGATTCCTTTGGGCAATGAGAAATTCATGTACTAAAAATGTACCTACAGCAGGCAACAGTTTGCACAAGAGCATTTAAACTTGGAACATTTCTTTAGTAAGTGTACAGTCATTGTGCCACAAGTTCTGAATCACAAGATTGATGCAGAACACGAAACTCCAGCTGTAACTTCTACACTGACAGGATTGTTTTCCAATTATCCAGGCTCCTCTCAGCGCTGTCTTTACACGAGTAAACACATTTCGTTTTGTTCTGGTTGTGTGTTGTAGAGGTTTGGACTCTTGTTTCAAAGCTAAAAACGACCTAAAATAACTTGTATTGAAAGGTTTCCCTGCAAACAAGAATTCATCTCAGAGTCAAAGCCTTGGTGTCAGGGTGAGTTCGTGAAAACATGCAAAATGCAACAGCTATAACAACTTTATTCATTCATTTATTTTTAAATTTTGCTGTATTTTGCACAAGAAGGTGTCATTAAAATTGGTTTGTATGTTGAAACTGTGGTAATTTCCGATGGCAAATTTCCAAAAGAATACACATTTTCATCACATATAGTCTGTGCACAACAAAGAAAAACTTCTTTTAAATTTAACGGTCATTATTTTACAGGTAAAACGAGCTGTATGTGGCCCCTGGTTTAGACTGTCAGGAGAAAGGGGCGTTTTAACCTGCTGCTGCAGGAGTAATTCTTTGTGATCAGACTTGAACTGGGAATCAAAATACATTCATAAGATACATCCGTTTATTCAGTCTTCCAGTAAAGGACTGTTATTAACTGTTGAGTGATGTGTGCATATCATCTGCATAATGGTTGAGCAGCGACATGGATAAATAAACCTGATGAAGGGAAATCCACAATCCATTTCCCCATTTTTAATGTCTGCGCATAACTCTAGCTACAAGCCAAAAGTCTTGACAATATCATCAGATGTCAGAAAAGAAATAAAGTACTGAACTCCCTGCGTGAAGAATTGTTGCGTTTACTCTCCAGACATGACTCAGCAAATATTTGAATCAGTGGTTAATATGCCTGTTGCTTTAAATTTTCTGCCACAGATGAAGCTCTCTGTAGCAACAGGATGTGAGATTCCTGACTTCAGCATTGCACCAGAATATGAACCCTGACCGTGTCTGCAGTTCATAAACGGCTGGCAGGGTGTTCCCTGGGTGGGACAACCCCTCAAATGCACTGTCGCAATAGGCAACAATGTGTGTCACATTTGATCTTTTGCAACTCGGTTGCAACACCGGGGCTGCCCATCAGTCAACCGGGGGCTTGAGGAGGAAGCTGCATGAGGAGATAATCCACATTGAGGCCGAAGCTGGTTGTAGAAGAAAAATGATGTTGTGTTTGTCACATTTAGAGGAAGGCCGAACCCAACGCAAGACCGCGTGTGATGCAGAGTGTGGACACACGCCCCTTTTGCCACGTTTGACATAAACATACCAACACACCCTTCCGGTATTTGTTGTGGAGCAAACATTCACATCTGGTAAAGAACGGCAGACGTTTGAGCAGGAAGCCTGAAAACAAAGCTTAGAAAACAATCTGACACAATGACACATTGTGTGTGTGTGAGTGTGTGTGTGTGTGTGTGGGTGGGGTGGGGTTGGGGTAGGGGCCAGGAGGAGGTGCATTGTATTGAATATACAGCAGTGCCCTTTGAGGCTCCCACATGACACTTTTTATTTGAAGTCAAGAGATGTGAGATATGAGAAGGTGCCAGATGTGGAACAGGATGTGTGACTTTTCTTTCATTTCGGAGGACGTAATAAAACATTAGACTCTCGCAGCTGCTGCACCCTCGTGAAAAGCTGATAAAATATCGCAGTTCTTTTAGCCTGTGTCAATGAAAAAGCACCTCTTAACTCCTTCAAAGCTTCTGAGGAAAGCTCCACTTGTTCTCAGACACACGTATCTTAGTTGCATTTTTTGGTGTTTTCCATCAATACCAATCCCCCCTCATCGTCTTGTTTCTTCAGCCAGCCCAATCTGTCTGCGTTCGACTGAGCTGGAACGCACTTTTCCTGCCTCCCAGTCTCTTTATCTACCATCCTCCCTCCCTCCCCGAGGAGCAACCGTAGCCGCTAATCTCAGTTTGCAGCCGGTGCCCCCCCGCCGATGTGGCATTCTGCGTGTCCAAGGAAAAGGAAACGTTACCCTTCCTGCTCACAGTGCCCCCGCAGCCTGTAAATAGAGCCTGCCACCAGCCCCCACCCCACCCCACACACCACCACCCCATCCCACCCCCACCCTCGGGAGAACTATATCTGTCCCATCATGCAGCACCTGAGCTACAACTTCCTGCAACAAATGAAGGGGTGTCGGGCAGCAGACAAGGCGGGAGTCTAATGTAAAAAAGAAAGGGGGGGGGGGGGGGTGTCTATGTGTTTACCATCTGTGAAGGACAGAATAATGAGAATTCATCCCACTCCCTTTGTCATCTTTTGTCAAAACTCCCAGATTCATTTAAAGATGAGGTCAGTGTTTTTGTTGGGGCTCTTCTGCCTGATTTTCTTTTCTCCTTTTAATTTTACGAAGAAGTTATGACAACAGGAGGGTACAACTAGAGTTAGCCTGATGTCGCTCATTAGTTTAACTTCTCAGCACGTAACTGCGAGTCGTGCTAAACGCTACATGCTACATGCTACATGCTAAAGACTGTCAGGGCTCCCACACTAGGGATGCTACATGCTGAATATGATTAAAGTATGACTGATACATTAAAAAACAGCGAGCTCGGTCTACAGTACACATGGGGTAGTACGCAGGTAGATGCCACACACTTCCTTCTGCGTTGCACAAGACTGTGTTACGTACTCATAATAATAAGTGCTCTTATTGGTACTGGTTAGCACTCATACTTTAAAAAAGTGGTATTGATGCATCCCTAGATAAAACCCATCCATCCATTTTCTCCCACTTAGCCATTTCGCGGGGGTGGCAGTCTGAGCACCGTCACACAGATCACATTGCACCGATTAAGAACCTTTCCTGCGGGTGGTGAGCCCACGGGAAGGTGGCGCCCGGCATGGGACATGAACCCACTACCTTGAGAGTGCGAGTCTCATGCTCTACCAACTGAGGCGGTATGTTTATGTTGTAACAGTTTGGAGAGCCACACTTTTAAAACCCCTGATTTATTCTCTCTTGTCAAAAAGCATTGCTTTGTCAGTTTATTTAAGGAACTGCGTTGACTGGAAATATTTTTAACTGTGATGAACTAAAAGGACAAACTGTTCCCGAAGTGGTGGGACATGAAACTTTGCTTGCAAAGATTATTTTAAGATGTAAATAGAAGTTTGCTAGTTGAAGAAGTTGTTTTGCTGACTTCGCTTAGAAGCCTTTGAAAGATGTACTCCTAAATGTGTTGAAAAATCTGACAATTCGGTGTCTATAAATTAGAAGTTTGATCAGAAAGATGGTCGCATAACATTTCACAGTCAATTCTACATTCTCAGGAATAAATATATAGTCTTGTATCTGATCTGCATATCTACTATGAGTTGCTTCAAAGTCCTTCAACTTCTGTCACCATAACTTATTCCCACTTTGAGAAACATCATCAGATAGGCATTTGAAGTTTTTGTATTTGCTTCATGCAGCATTTGAAGTTATAAACTATTTGTTGAGTTTTAAAAGCTTCACCGGGTTGTGTTTGTTATTCTGAATCTACTTCTACTTTCTGGCTTTGGCACACGATTAAAGGAAAAACCCATTGACAGCTCAAATTATACTCAGGAGTAAAGTGAACTGTGGGAAAATGGAAAGTTGAATAAAAACAGTGAACAGGATAGAGATAAGGGGAAAAACACACAGTCTGTCACTGAAAGAAATGTGGTGAACGGGAAATGTTTTGCTTTTTTTTGTTTTTATAAAGAAAACCAAGCGTAAGGTCTAAATTATTATATTGTTTTTACTCATGGCCACAACTTGAATACTACCAGCCTCTTCTCATGGGGAATCACTTTATATATAAGTTCTGCTCGATTTGTCAAAAACAAACTACCCAATACCTGTTAAGATATTCAGTGGTTTCAAACTGGGAAACATAACAGCGGATTCTTATAATTGATCCCACAGATTTCCAGTCATACAACAATCTAATTCAATTTGAAAGCTGATTAGCAGTTTAGCATCCTGCTCAAAGAGCAGGTACATAGAATTTCCCAGTCCAAACGTGGCTCTTCAGCATCTCTGTAGCAGCTCCCTGAAGACTAAATTGTATCTTACTTTTCTTTTATTTACACACCAGATTCAGGTTTGTTATGGCTGTTATCTTAGTTTAAAAGGGTTACACATAAAAAAGGTGAAATAGGTAAACACAGGATTGCACAATTAATATAAAATGAAAAAAACAAGCAAAAAGAATCCAGGAAAAACATCTGAAATGACTGAAATGGATAGAAACGGCTTGATTAAAAGGAAAAACAGCTAAAAAGGGTTAAACAGTTTAGATTCATAAAACAGCTTAAACTAAGACAACAAAAAAAACTAAATAAAAGAAACAGAAAAGCTAAAAAGAGTCAAAATGCTTGAAACTGTTGAAAACATTTTAAAATTTTACTACTGCAACTTCAATACAACATAAGGCAGTTGATGCAACATGAGACACAGGTTTTCTAGAAATGGTAGAAATATACAACTTCACGCACTGTGTAATGAAGAGGCTTACCATGTTAACATTTGATTTGATGGAAAAAAAAAATCATGTTGCAGACCTCGAATCTCGTCAGTCAGGTTGGTTTTATGTGTTAAAGTCTCACTGACATGAACTTTAACCTGCCGAGCTCCAGGCGGCCTTCTAATATCAAGGTTGGTGGGTTAATCGAGGGGGATTAACCCACCAACCTTGAGATTAGAAGGCCACGTTCCTGTTCTGAAGTGTGTGAAGTACTGGTATTTCCACTTGTACTCCTTCTTTACAAGGTCGCATTGTTCAGATCCTTATAAATGACCAATTTATTCACTTTCATTACAAAACCTTCAACAATGGTTCC
Source organism: Lipophrys pholis (assembly GCF_963383615.2). Taxonomy (NCBI): domain Eukaryota; kingdom Metazoa; phylum Chordata; class Actinopteri; order Blenniiformes; family Blenniidae; genus Lipophrys; species Lipophrys pholis. The sequence goes on along the minus strand of NC_137646.1, from coordinate 12,788,824 downwards.
TTGTCAGCACTTTCCACCAATCATCTATGATGTTATGATCACTTATCAATGCAACTGGACCTGGTCATATAACACATATGACACATATAACACATAAGAGATTGCGACGCCTCTTACATTGACAAATGAGAATATACATAGACACACAATGACCACTGACAGGTGGAGTGAATAACACTGATCATCTCTTCACCATGACACCTTTCAGTTTATGTGATATATTTGGCAGCAACCGATCATTTCATTCCAAAGTGTCAGAATCAGAAAGATGGGCAAGCCTGAGTGTTTGAGCGAGTTTTGACCGAGACCAAATAGGCTGGTCAGATCATCTCCTCTTATTCATACACATTGTCCCATGAAGAGCGAACGCACGACTCAAGTTCAGAAAAGGATTCAGACGGTTTATTCAGAGCGCAAAGCCAAAGCTTGGTAGTAATCCAACACTCGGGCAGCAGGACAAAGGGGTAACCCGAGAAGTGAGGTTAAAAGGCAGGCATGGATTATAAAGGAGGTGATGTGGATAAGAGATGCTGGAACGAAACTATGCATAAGATGTAGCGAAGTAGAGCCTGGTCAGTATTAGCATGAGAATGGATACAACCTCTTTGAACCATGTGCTATACTCATTTAGTCTGAAGGGATTATTATTTAATTTCACTGTCAGTACGGTTAGGCAAGTCCTCATGAATTATATTTGACATATCTTGAACAAAGGTACTGACTCTTTTAATATCACCTAATATTGTAGAATCTATTTAGGCATTAACTTGGATGAATCCAAGGTTTGACAGGTGTAAATCTATTACCTGCTATCTAATCAACATTGGTATATTTAAAAGTTTTAATAGGACCATCGAAGGTGCTTTCATGAAAAATACTAAAAATGACATGCTGAAATCAGTGGGCAACCTCATATCCATTACAATCCAAACATGCTGTTGTTAAGCAAGTATAATCATTCTATTTATCAGGCAGTGTGCTTATAGCTGAGGCCAGTGAGAATGAGGGTAATTATAATTCATCCAGAGTTGGAGATGACCCCATTTGTATGGCTCCGCCCCCGTCAGTGTGCCGGTGGTGGCCGGAGGAAAAGGTCAGGAGGATTAACCAAGTCATTAGTAAACATCAGCTGAGGCTTTTCCAAAACTGTTGATCCATTCGCTCCCTCAAGTAGTAAAATCACCAGCGAACTGACGACTTCTCAAGGAAATGTGGTGAAAACAAAACAAAACTGTAAGCAGACCACAAACCAAATAAAGGTGTGTCAGGCACAAGGAAAACAATACAATTATATATCTTTTGGCTCATGACCATTATCCATGAAAACAAAACAAAACATGCTTTTCCCTAAATGCCAGGTAGAGAGGATGGGAGCGAAATCAATGGCTGCAGGGAGACTGCGCATTAGCATCGGGGTATTTACAAGCATAGAAATGAGCCCATTATGGAGACGTCAATAGCGGGATGAATATCATTATCTGCTTGTGCGCCGATGTCTCATCATCAATCAGTGCTCTGGTGTCAATGTCGGGACAGGAAAAAGCCGTGAAGATTTATAGCCTCAGTTTGCTTTTCATGCCGTGTGAAAAGCTGGATTTGGCGCGTTCGCATAGCTTTTAGACAAGAAAAGAACGCAGGGTTTATTTAGTTTTAACTCCCAGTTTAATTCACATCAATTAAAAAGCTCAAAATATTTGCAACATGGCAAAACAAAGTTTTGAGTGTTTTTGCTTGTACGATATAAACACTTGTTTTAGTGGTGATATTATCTCATCAAGGCTAAGATATTTAATTAGGTAGAACATGCAAACCCCACACAAAACGATGATGAGTAGGATGAATAATTCCTATTGTTTTATAATATACAATTGTTTTCTATTCAACTAATAATTCCAGAGTTAGTGAACTGTTGGTAACCGCCACGGTCAAAAAACAGTGAAATCTACTCTTAATAATTTATTTTTTAAATTTAAGCTCACTCAAATATGTCAGCAGGAACAAAGCATGAGCATTTTTTGCAAATGTACAAATGCTTTTGTTTCATATCCTTTTTTTTCAAGCAAAAAGCTGAAAAATTTTACAAAAACCTATATTTCTATTATAAATCTATTTGAAATGAAAGTATTAGTGTTTGAGTCATATTCTTTATTAGCAGAAGACACACCTTGTGATTTTAACCAGTTTATATTGTTGAAATAGGTCTTAACGGCTCGCTTTGCTCACATTTGCTTTTTTCGTTTCACTTATTTGCGACACATTTTGAAAAATGATGAATTTGAACTATGAAAATGCAACAAATGTTGAGCAATGATCACTTGACAGTCACCAAATCCAATGAGAAGAGAGATTTTCAATGTGTTGCCTGTTTTACAGAGCAAGTGATGAACAACCCATGTTGATTTTTCTACTTGTGGTTTGATGTCAGGTCTTGGACATACATGTATAAATGAACACGTCATCATCGCTGCTATTGTATAATTGTAATACCAACAAAATGACTTATTGAAGTTTTGCACTTTACACACACACACTATCCATTTAACACATTTAACTTCATAAATACGAACTGTGTTGGTGTAGAATACTTCATGTTTATTCTAAGAGATTCATGAGCAACGCATAATGGGATTTACCTTCTTTTTTTTTTTTTTTTGCTCTATCTGATTTAATAACTTTAATGAACTTAATTTCTTCCTCCACCAACGTGTCCGTCTCCTCATTATAGCTGCATTCAATCACTTCATGGTGAACACAAGCAAATTAACTCAGAAGCAATTCAGTTTCAATTAGATTGCTCTTGTGGAAACCGGGTCGAGTGCATGGGATATCATGGTGTTACATTTCTCAGTAATTCACCCGCAGAATGTACACAAAGTGAAAACAAGATATAATTGTGTGTAATCTCACACTCACTCTGCAGGATCTTAGTAAATCATGCCTTGGCTTTAATAGTGAGCATCCAGCAGCTTAATCATTAGGATATGAGCAGAAATGATTTTTTAAATGATTGTTATGAGATTATTATGATTATGATTATGATTATTATTATTATTATTATTATTATTTTACTTTCTTCTGGTACTGCACGTACTGCTGGATTTGTGACGGCCTAAACGTGTTCAAACCTCTGTGAAAATGTACACACACGTCAGAAATGGCGAACCATTTTAATATCTATGGTCAAAATTCTTCCGCAAAAGTCAACGGGCGTGGCTATGACAGCTTGCTGAAACTCTGATTGTTCGCCATGAACAGGAAGTGATGTGTAACTCTGCTCAACATGCTGCAATGGGCCCCAAAAATGTTTATGTTTGATCAAAAACCTCCCTTGATCAAATCCATAAGCCAATATCCATACATTGGCATAGCACCACCTGCTGGCAACAGGAAAGAGCAGGTTTGGACAGACAGACGCGTGTCCTGTAGTGTGCTGTATGCAGCAGACAGGCTGACAGGCTACCTGCGGAGAAACCTCACAACAGGTCGTTTGCAGGTTCATTCTCTGTCTGCCGCGGTGTGAGCCACAGAATTGGAGGATTTGTGACACTTGGATGTAATAGTTAGCCCACATTTCCATTGCACTCTGACCTGCACCAAACCTCAACATGCACCACATTCCAACCTGCGTGGGTGTGAGAGGAAAGGTTCAACGCTGCTTGCAGCTTTAATTAGTATTGCTGCAGATCTTGACACAAATCAGGAGCCACAAAACAATAAGGCACCTGGCTGGACTTCATATAAAAGACTATTTAAAACTTCAACTTCAAAATATTTTTTTTCTAGTTTGGTGCCTGTAAAGTCAGAAATGAGAAGAGCATGATAGTTCCAATGTGGCTGTCGAGCAGGAGGATGTGACATTTTCACTGGCCAGTAAAGCAGCGGCGCTCTGCCGCTTCAGGATTGACCAGGCACCCGTCAGCTTCCCTTTATCCCCGCTGTGCCCCATCCCGCCCCCTAATCTGCCTGATCGATGGCCCCGGGCCGCCGTCACCAGGCAACCAAGGATGACACCAAAGCGCTCCCGGTGTGCCGCTACTTCACAATCAATCCGCCGCTTCACGGCTATAGAAACAGTATCAGAAATAACGCGGAGGGGGAAAATACTCCGAGAAAGGATAAAAAGGCAGGAGCGGATAAATCCGTCTCGGAGAAAGCCGCAGACAGAATTGCTCTCCGGGTTGAATCCAAGTGCCCCTGTCAGCGGAGATGATGAATGGTGTACAAACGTGGACTAGTCAGATGGTATCACCATAATCAGAGCAGCCACAGCCTGTGCTCCAGCTTAGACTGCAGTTAAAAACCAGACACAGGTGGCACCAACAAACAGCTCCCCCTCTTATTTACAATCAGGGTAAATACAGTAATGCCCCTGCAGGAAAACAAAAACCAGGAGGTTCTCATCTGAGCTGTCAGAATGAAGAAGTGTTAATCATGCTGTCTGATCTTGATGAGTCTCTATTAATAATGGCTCTCATAAGATGGACGGTCCTGTTCTATTCATGCCCTGCAAAGTGGTTGCATCTGTTTTCTTAGTGTGCAAATGAGATTTTATACAATCGTATGCTGCAGTTGGTACATCTTCAGGAAATTCTGGTATTTTCATTATATTCAACATTATCAGGTAAATGCCACATAGAATTAACTGGTTGTGTTGTGTGCTGGGGTCTGTGAAAAGTGATTCTTGGACAAAGATAGTTAGATAGACAGAAAGTTTACAACATTATTATCCATCCACCTTCTAGGCTGCTTCCGTCACAAAGCACGTTGCTTTATTCATTAATTTCAATTGTAAAAATACGGTCAGAGAATCAGTTTCATGTCTTGTTTGCTTGATAATGTTTCACAAAGATGAACGTAGAAGGATTCATCTACTTATTTCCACATGTTGCATTGACAGACGTGCATTCTGTGTGTCATTCTGAGGGAGCTGCCGCAGGTTTTGGAGTTTGGCTCCTCTGAAGCTTAAGCGCTCGGCGCTGCTCTCTGGCTTGAACTGACTTCCTGTGGTGACCTCGGCACCCCACCCCACAAACTTTCATGTCTATTTATAACCAGCGCTGCATCGTTTGGGATCGTCGCCCGTCACTTCTCTACACTTTATCTTCTCAGGCACAGATTAGAAGATTAATCCCACTTCTTCCTCATCAACATCGCAGCTCAGGGATTATAATTCCATCTCTTTACCAGCCCCCCCCCCCCCCCCCCCCTCCTCCCTTTTTCACGTTCTCCTCCATCCCTGCAGAAGCGAGACAGCGCCGTGAAGCCTGTAATCGAGTGTGTCCACCCACCGTGCTGCGGCAGAGACAGTGCAGTGAAAGGCTTCATTGTGTCAGGAACAATAGATGTGTACACATACTCATCACAACCCTTCTGACACTCGCAGAGCCACAACATTGTGGAGCCATTAAGGCGATGATGTACAAGTGCGGGTGTCTTGTTGCAGTACTTTGCAGCCTAATAATGCCACTCAGGCGTCACATTAACCCATCAGCAATGCACAGACACATAGAGATGTGTGAAAGCTGATTAGTGGAAATCGAAAGTCACAACGGCTTTTTCTGGCTCTAAAAAAACAATAGTGCAATGGATGAGACAGAAACTGAGAAAACCTGATGTACTTGGCTTTTATTTCTCATCCTTTCATTATTGTGTACAACATGACATATTCAAGCATGTCAAGAAGAGATAAATGGTGGTTTCCTGCTGATTGGGCCTGTGGTTTACTATCAGTCTGTCTTTAAAGCCACATGGCGGGGTGCCCAGTGTTTACCACGCCTAGCTGTAAAGTTCATGGTTATGAAGAGTGAATCGAAATGAGACCTCTGTAACTGTCACATGTGCTGATATTTATCTCCAAGTTTTGTCTCCCGGGAGACCCTCCTGTTGTCTCACTTTAAAAGGTTTTTGTTTCTTCCTCATATAATTACCAGAACAAAGGTGTGAGTACAACATGAACGTTAATGTCTCTTCTTGGTCACTTTAACTTCATTTGGAGGAAATAGCATTTAAAAGCCATGAGCACACTTCTTCAAAAGTCTCTTTAACTCGTAGACATGCTGGTTCGAGTTTGTTGGCCACAGGTCAAAGGTCAGGGCGGCATTGCCCTCACAAATTGGGATACGGTATCTCTTGATTGGGTGCAAATGAATTTAACTGAATGGAAGTTGTTGTTTTGCACCATGAGTGTGAAGCATTGCTAAAATGGGCCTTGCTCATTAAAGAGTCCAACGAAATAGTTAATCCAGGGGTGTCAAACGTAAGGCCCGTGAGCCAAAACCGGCCTGCAAGAGGCTTCAATCAGGCCAAAAAAACCCCAAGCAAGTTGTAAAAGTTTGAAAGAAAAGATCGATTTTTAACAGATTTCTTAACAACGCTGAGACCCGAGCTGAGGTATTGGAGATGCTGCCATGTGCTTCTTGAAGTGGAACGCTTTCCATCTCATCCTGTCGTCTCTGTTTATTTTTTTCGGGGGGGGGGGGGGGGGGGGGGTCAAACTGAGCCGTCGTGCAAGCAGTGGGTGACAGTGACAGACAGATCTGTAGGAAACAGCTCCACAGCATTACAGGCAGAGCAAACAGTCCGTTACGGTTCACCGCAAACCCGTCGCCTCTCTTAGCTTAGCTTTACTCCCTTTTTGATCTTTTCTCTTTCGTGTTTTCAGTGAGAGGCGCAATCCAACCATACAGAGGGGAATAAACCGCTACGATGGAGTCTATATTGTCAGAGCAGTCGGCCACGGTGGACGAGCTGGTGGAAGCGTGCATCCAAGCCTTCGGTGGGTCTTTTCAAAGCGTCGCTTCTTTCTCATGTATATTTAACTGAAATCTTCCCGGTGATGAGTGACTCCACGTTTTCTTTCTTTACAGATGAAAAGGGCACTTTGAAGGATACCGCCTTGGTCCGCATGTTCCTAATGATGCACCCTTGGTACATCGCTTCAACAGAAATGGCGAAGAAGCTGGTGCTTAAGTATCCTTACAATCAGTCAAGGAATCGCTTGTTCTTTGAGGGTTTGAGTGATTATTTACCCAAACAACACAGAGGATTACAATTAAAGTCAGATCTTGCTTTTTTTTTTTTTTTCCATCGTCCAGTAAGAAGTTATTTATGTTTATACTCTGTTTCTGTTGAGGTGGTCATAGTGCTGATCAGAAAACTAAACATTTGGACAAAGACTTGCTGCCAGGTTGCACCTTGACTCGTGGATCAGATCTCAGGACGAGAGCTGCACCGCAGAGCGCCGGACAAGAATATGCCACCTCGTCAAGTAATAGCTGCGTTATTCTAGTTCAATTAGGTTCATTATGTTTTTGGTTCATTTAGAAGTGTTCTCTTTTCTTCTGTTCAGACTTTGTTTGCAACATCCGTTTTTGACATGTTGCGTTCTCCAGTATTGGTCAGATCGGTCACGCCCCCTGCTGTCTGTCAGGCGTGGGACAGCACGTAGGCTTTCTCGTCCCGGTTCATCGTCCTCAGGCCTCGCTTCCTTATCTCCTTATGTCCAAGATGTCCAAAGCTTGTGGCGGTCCTCTTCAGTGTGGATGATTGGCGACGGACAGTAGAGGGCGTTGTCAAAAGTGACAGGTCGCTCACGTGTCCGTAACCCCAGCTGATATAAAGACACGTCATCGACCAACATCAGAGGACATTTTCTGACGAAGACGGGAGAACACTGTCGCAATGTGTGAAAAACAGATGGAAAGACAATAATTCTAATAACTGTGTACTCTGTCGAACTTTTAGTTCAGGATATTTTACACTGTTTTACTCACTCTTTTTTATTTTGTTTCTAATTTTTTTCCCCGCATTCTTTTCTATTTTTACATCTCCATTCATTTCATTTGAAGTTGATTTCCGGAGCCACATTGGATCTCATTTGGAAGAAGAGCAGACATTTCCAACATTTTAGGTTCAGCGCAGCAACAAAATGTTTAAAAATGTTGTAGGTTTTTCTTAAGAAAAAAGTGTAAAGTCTTTGTTTCCCAAAACACAGGACTAATGCAGCCTTCAGCTTGCATGCTTCCAAAACTCAATATCACTTATAAGGCCCTGCTTTTCAAGTCAAAATGCAAAACCTTCGTTGCATTTTGGGTGTCCGTTTGCACGACAACGGCTCTCAGAGCCAATGAAAACTGAAAATGTGAGGTTGCAAACAAAGTATCAGGCCAACAAAGATGTCTGACTAATGCTGTTTTTTCAGTTGCGTTGTGATTATATTATGTTTGACATGTTTTTAAAGGGGTATTCCAGAAAGCGGGTCTGAAAACTCAGAGTATATTAATGCTGAGATGAGGGGAAACTTTCCAGAAAGTGAGCTGATTTAAACGTTTAAAAGTCTCCATAGTAACAGAGTGTGTGAACATACTCCGAGTTTCTACCTCTCTCCTCCCACCTGAAGCAGCGACCAGAAATGGATTGTCTGTTCTTTCCAAACCCGATCAACATCGAGTCAGAAATCGTTTGAGATGAGAATCTTCTGGCCCCGAATAGATATATATATATATTTTTTTTTGCCTAAAAGACCTAAAACTTGAACTGTGATGCCTGTGAAAATTACAAGATCATAATCTGGTGGAATCATTTCATGTCATTTAATCTGTATGTGTAATAATTTTACTATTATATTGAGTGTTGATGTACACATCGTCACTTTTCAAATGACTTCTCTCATCCACAACATTTTGTTAGACGTTTAAATTACAACAGTACTTCAAGTAGATACTTAATTAATTTTAATAGCCTACATCAATTTAAATACAAAAATGTTAAATCAAAGTGGGGTGCAATCCTTGCATATATGCAGACAGGCCTTTCCATTCTGAATTTTGGTTTTGTATTTCATTTTTTGCTGCTTCCTCGTCACCTTTTTCCCATTGGATTGCACCAAAATGAAATTGACGTTTTACACCTATTTATTATTTCTCCCTGTATGCTGTGATCTGAAGTAGGCTACGATTAAATGTGAAGTCAACGGAGTAATGCATTCAAACTAATGCTTTGACTGGCAGCTACATTCTCCCAGTCCGTCTCTGTATCCTCTGCAGCTGCAGCGCTGGGACTTTTACAGCAAAATAACTGGCTTTTTATTGTGGTTGTCCTCACACACAACTCAAGGTTCACATGCTCGGAGTTGACTGAACTAATTCAGATCAGCAGTTCTGGAACTGGAAACTCCGAGTTTACTGTCTCAGAGTAAGTTGACTCAGAGTTTCGGGAGAGGCCCAGTTTGTTGAACCTCCTTTCTGGAATACCCTGCAGACTTTTACTCGTATTTTTCCACAGATTATCGATGTACGGTGAAGATAGTTGTTCTCCTAGAGCTGTTTATTTGAAAACAGCAATCCCCTTTAAACCCTATTTTACTTTATTTGGAGCAAAATGTGGATAATTTTAGGTGATCCAACATGAAACAGTGCGATTCCCAGTGGATAAAAGAAGACAAGCAGTCCGTTCTGTTGCGTGCGTCGCATGTTTGACACACGTTAGTCGTTATTCGCAGAAGAAAATTCAAGCTGATATAAAATAGCTTAATGAAATATGTAGTGTTTGGAATCGTGTCGCCTGTAAACAACTTTACCTCCCTTTATCTGTCGCCTCTCTCTCTCTGAGTCTCCCTTTGTTGTCTCTTCCAGGTACTGGATTTCTGAGTTTCCTGCAGAGTTCAATCTGAACCCGGAGCTGGTGGACCAGATCAAAGACTATAAAGACCTCCTGACCACGGAGGGCAACGAGCGGCAGAGTCAGCTCATTGACCTAGACAGTGTGTGAGTGGAGAGTTGTGCTGTTGACAGCGTGACTGAATGCCTCCGTCTACCTCCGTTTGTCTCAGCTCTGCCTTCTATTGGCTGCTGCTGTGCTATGCGGGGTCACCGACTCATTCTTTTTCCATAAAATCCACTTCAGTGGGACTTAAAGTTCCCTTTAGTGCCCCATCAGAGGAGGCCTTTGTCGAGCTGAGCATCGGTCAAAGAAGGATAACCTTCTTATTATGGGCTTGGCAGGAATTGTGGGACTTTATGTAATGATGTTTCTTTCTTTGATATCAGACTGTCAATGCCCTTCTCAGTTCCTTGTATAATCTTTTATGAGTCGTATGAAGAGGAAACTGCTTTCTCGCCCTCTCAGGCCATCCTATAAATGGAAGCGGCAGGTTACTCAGCGGGTTCCGTCCGTGTCCAAGAAGAGGAAAATGTCTTTGCTGTTCGACCACCTGGACTCCTGCGAGCTGGCCGAGCACCTTACCTACCTGGAGTACAAGTCCTTCTGCAAGATCCTGGTCAGTCTGCCAGTCCAGAGGGGTGTTTCACCTCACCACTTTCACTTACATGCTTCAAGTTCATGGTACTTCATAGAAATAGGAGTGAAAATCGACTTTTCAGTGGGGACTGGCCATATCTGTCATTTAAAAACCTTCTTGTCTTCGAGCTTTATTTTGGGAAGCAGAGACAAAGCCTGCATTTGTTCATCTTATATCATCTTATTCCAGTATGGTAATGCCGGCAGGGAAAGTGTGGTTAGAGGATTGACCAAAAAGGAAGAGAAAGTCATTGAGGCAAGTCTTAGCTATGTATTACTTATGGAATAAAAAAAACTAAACTTTCATGTATTTTGATTTGCAGCAAATAAATCTTATAACAACCAAAAGTATGTGCATGCTTTGTGCACAACTGAGGCCAAGTTTCAAATAAAAATGCATTGTTTTTGAGTTTATATTTCAGAAAGTTTTCCCGTTTACACGGCAACGTTTTGAAAACGATGTCCGTTTACATTGAATAATGACAGAAATTGTGAAATAGATGTAATTAGCATGCAAAGCCTCGAGTAGTGCTGTTTGTTTGTTTTTGAAATGAAACCACACACATAAGCGCAAGCGCAGAGAACAATAAGCTATAACCATAACATGTTCCTAGTTTTTCCCAAACAAAAACGGACAGCTGTGACAGTTGCAGACCATTTACAAGATTTGTCAGGAAATCAAAATCATTCCTTCAAAAACCTGTCCAATTATTATTTTTTTGTATATCTCACTATGAGTAAAATGATTCATTATATTTTAGTAGGTGTGATAATAATTACAGTAGGTTTAAATGCCCCTCTCTGCTCAGTTCCAGGACTATCACAGCTTCGTGATGCACGGCTGCACGGTGGACAACCCCATCCTGGAGCGCTTCATCACGCTCTTCAACAGCGTCTCCCAGTGGATCCAGCTCATGGTGCTCAGCAAGCCCACCGCCCCGCAGCGAGCCGCCGTCATCTCCCACTTCATCAGAGTGGCACAGGTCGGTCCGCTGGCACTTCTCAGACCTGCGTCACAGAAAACTCTACAGCCACGGTGAAACTTTAACGAATTGCACAAACACACTCAGTCGAGTGATGATACAGTGTTAGTATCATTCACAGGTTGTTTCTACGAGTGTGTGTGGTGTGCATTTGACCAGTTGAAGCAGTTGCATATCCAGCCACGGAGACACATGAATGAGACCACAGTGTGATTTTACATCCTCATTGCAGATACACACGTCACATCAAACTGAATCGAGATCCTAGCTCTTCAACTAAAACCTCAATCAAATTACAACAGTCCTATATTCACCTACTATAATAAACTACACTTATTTCCACGGCTGTGCAAAATCATCAGTTAATATTTAGTAGTAGATGAGAAACTTCACCACTTCGTGGACATAGAAAGCAACGCATCAGTCAGTTATCAGTAGTATGAAAAAAATACTAATGCAATTACAACTACTGAGGTTTTAGTGGGTTTGTGAGTTTGACCTCTTGAAGGAGGCAACATGAACTTGTGAGACAGAAACTAACTAACTAACTAATTAACTAACTAATCCTACTTTATTATTCCTCTTTGGGAAACTCCATTTTTCTGCATTAACCCATCATATTACAAGGACGTGGTGGACACATGATGACGCTCCGGGGAACTGGCGGGGGTCAAGGGCCATGCTCAGGGACACACTCTGCTGGGATTCAAACATGCAAACTCCCAATCCCAGGTCTACGTAGAAGAATGTGTCGCTCTCAGGAGCTCAGTGAATTCCAGGGTTGTACAGTGATTGGATGACACCTGTGCAGTAAGCCCAGCCAAGAAACTCGGCTATGAAAAATAATTCCGGGAATCATTTTGGACAATTTCATGTTCCTCACTTTGTGGGAACGGTTCGGAGATGGCCCATTCCTGTTCCAACGTGACTGCACTCCAGAACACACAGTTCACTCTTCTGGAAGAACGGCGGCAAATTCCCATAAACACACTCCTAAACTTTGTGGAAAGCCTTCCTAAGAGTTGAAGCTGTAATAGCTGCAAATTGTGAATCAACATCATATTTAATCTACTACTTTTGACAAGATAGCGTACGTATATACGATCAAGCTATGCAATCCAATATGGCCGCCATCTCATGATGTAACAGTGTGCAAAGTAGATGAGTGAATTTTATTCCACCGTCAACTTACATTGAAGACTCCTGTCATTTATAGCATGATTTTTCCAAAAATGTAATATTTCCTTAAAAAAAAAAAGCCGTTGTCAGACATTCGATCTTGCTAATGCTAAAGCTAACAGACAGCAGCTCTACAGCTGCGTTACTAGTAATCAGGTCCAAACTTATTAAAGTCAGTAACTTGTTACTTTGTAAAAGTTAATCCAAACTCAGTTTTTCTGTCGGTCTGCGTGCGTCTAATCCTTATCACAACCTCATCTTCCACAAATTCCTCCACAACGCTGCCAGCTCGCCGCCTTATAAGGCTCCCGGAGCATCTGTCTGGAGACTGTCATGCCTCCACTACAAAAACATCCCTTTAAACGGCATCCTGGGCTTCACAGTAATTGATTTGCTTTCAGCTTGATGTTATCATTTGCTTCAGTGTGCCAGATGGTCGGAGTTTTTCCTTCACTCGTCTCCACAGCGGAGCGGGAGCTTCAGTCAGCTGGAGAGAGCCAGAGGAAGGATTTCTTTTTTCATCTTAACAGCGAGCAGCTGAAAGCTTCCTCATTACTGATTGCAAGCATACTTTGGACTTGCCGCGTTCTTTGTTAATCTTTTCATTCAGAATACACACATTGTTATTTATTCAGCAGCAGGTTTTCTCGCTCCGATCTGTCTGTGATCCCCCCCCACTCCTCAGCACAGCCCCCCTGACTGTTTCACACTCATTGATGCGCAGCACTTGTTTTCGTTCCAGTGTTTCATGTTGCTGTGACGCTGTGGAGGTGAGGACTGATGCTGATAGTGAGCAGTTCTGCAGAAAGAATGAGGATAATCTCTTATTGCCGCCCCCCCCCCCACCCCCCCAGAATGCCATCATTGCAGAGCCGCGTTGGTTGACTAGTCAGGCCGCAACTTTTTTTCTACTCCGGGAGAATTTAAAATTGCCTCTGTGGCATTTGTACTGGTGGCAAAACAATGACCTTCGTGCTTTTGACTGGAATATCTGCCCGGCTCCTTGATGGATTGTTGTGACATTTGATGCAGATTTTCAGTTTCTGTTTTAATAACTGCGCTAATCTCCTGACTTTCCTCTCCGAGCCACCGTGCTTCAGGTCGCCCACTCCCACTGGGCGCAACCTCACCTTGTATTCAATTCTAATTAACACATTTTAGCACGCTGACATTTTAAGGTAAAGAGGTGAAGCTGGATAATATGCACAGCCCAGGATCTGTGAAACATCACATTATTAGCTTCCTCTCTGTGGCCTTGTTATCATTCTGGCAGTAGCATTTACCAAAGATCACAGACCCCTGCAGGTACAAACTAGCAATGCAAACACACTCCTGATTAATAAGAACATCAAGCCACATCTCCATAAAAGGGGTACATAGGAATCCATTATTTTGAAAAATAACCATTTAATGGGGGAAACCCGCGGAGCCTCCACCAGCAACTCAACGAATTGAAGAAGTTAAAAAAAGCCTTTAGAACGTTGTTGGGTAAATGTGTTTTTTCCACCAAAGTACATTGGCGGAAAGAAGAATATACAAAACTGACTTAAAACCAGGTGATTTAAAAATCACCTGGTTCTTCTTGATGGAAAAGGCGGCAATGTGGCTGCACCTCTGCATCCGAGGAATATGTATAATAAGTATGTTCAGTTAGTAAAAATGTTCCTTTAAAGATTTTGAAGACTTCTCCATTATGCATCATATCAAAATGTTTAGAAGACCTGAATTAATCTCTGTGCAGGTCAGATGTTAACATTGGATGCTTCAATATTTAACTGGTATGATTTTGTAATGGCTCATTCCAACCTTTTTTTGTTGTTGTTAATGTCGTCATGACTATAATTTTAAAATGCCAATATAAAGGCTACCATATGCATAATATATGGGTATATTTCTCTAAATGGTCAAACTTCCCATATGTTGTCCATGATTTGAGGTTTATGTCGGCTGGGATTTGCCAGGCTGTGGTTTGGGTGGTAGAGAGCTCGTCTCTCATTTGGAAGGTTATTCGGATAGTTTTTTTATAACAGTTACAAGCCACTGCATTGTGTTTTAGTTATATTTTACATTATGCACCAACCTTAACTGTCATAATAATAATAATAATAATAATAATAATAATAATAATAATAATAATAACAAAAATGTGTATCATGAAAATCTGCAGAGCAGTGTTATCAAGTGAACCAATCCCTGAAAACTGAACTGACCTGGTTCATTATCTTTGAGCCCACTTTTGGTTTTCTTGTTCTCCAAAGCCAGGCCACATTCAATCAGCCCACAGGAACCAATGCAACACAGAAACCTCACATAAAGACAATTACTTGCTTATGTAAAGCCGCTGTTAATCTCACCGCTCGGTTTATTGTTGATTCTATTGTGACGACCAGCTTTTGTCTCTTCACTCTGATTATTGCAGCAGAGATTTAGAGAAAAGAAGTTTGCCGCGGAAGCATGTTGGCAGCACATGACACGTCAATGGAAAGCAACTATAAACTATGAAACAACAGGAATAAGTAGGTCACCAATAACGACTAAAACATTGAGTATTTGTCATCACACACTATACATTCAGCTTTTTGCTTTATCATTGATCGGTGCAGCAGAGCCATGAATAGATCCGGTATGGGTATAAGCCACCGTGACGCGTTACCTGCACAGACTTCTGAATCAATTCTGCACCGAACCCAACCTGCTACTATAAAACCTGACCTGACCTGTAATTAAGTATTGGCTCAGAGCCGCTTCTGAGTGCAGGAGCCACAGGGGGAGCAAATGCACAAGGTAATAAAGACACGATAAAAATAACTCAAAGAAAGCAAAGATTACCATAAATTACTTTCACTCTCATCTGTTGCTGCCTATGAGGTGTTTAAGAAGACCTAATGTTTCTAACACTCACCTGTTGATCTTTTATTGCTTCTATTAATGGATGAGTATTGCTAACACATTCAGTTTCTCTCTCTGTAGCAGTGCTCAATCAAACTGCTCACAGTTTTGAGTTCAACCCCTCTCAGTTTGTTCCCCTCCCACCCGGGGGATTCGGCTCATCCACTGTTTGATAACGACAAACCGCTCCCACCACCCTGACTCTCAAAGTGGTGCATACATATAAGGAAGCTCATCAATCCCGAAAAACATCCACATTAATTCTGTGCCAATTTAAAACACCTCAACTTCTGACAGTTGGAGGCGCATGCAGGGACAGAAATTACACTCAAGCTAATTTCAAATGCATTCAGAGGCAGCGCAGAGGGGTAGTCTTAATGTACTTGACATTTCCTAAAGCTTCCCTCAGGGTGCGCCGGCCGTGTTCCATTTCAGCTACCTATTGGGAGCACACTGCGGATGACTCATGTTCATTACTTCGCTTCTTTTTTTTTCTTGACTGGAAAATAGTTACCATACTGGAATGCAGACTTGCATTATAATTCAAAAATGCAAACATGAATCTTTCTTTCCGATCACAAAGCTCAGTTCTGGTTCATTGCACATTGTTCTCTGTGAAAAGGGGCTTTAATAAACCACTGATTCCCGATCACACGCGTTTATTTTTATATATATATTTTTTTAAACTGTTGTACTTTCTTTACCGTGCTGACGAGTGAAACCTTTCCCACGAGTCAATGACCGCCCCATGCAAGAAAGCTATTCTCTGCAAATAACAGCTGCTCTTCCACTCTGCTTTGCAGATTGATTGGAAAGGGTGTTTGAGCCGAATCAAATGATCCCCTCTGGCAGCTCTCCCACGCAGCTGCAACCCCATTGATTTCCAGTGAGGTGCCAGCAGGCTGAAGGGCAGTGTGGAGCCCTGCAGAGAGCCATTCACAAAGAGTTAGCCCAACTTTGACACAGACTTGTTTACAACATTATTGCTCACGAGCACATTCTTCATGTCCACTCTGAAAGTTTCCCAATCTAGAGTCTTAGGTGTTTGTTATTCATGTAGATCTCGAACCTTCGCCCCTGTCTCTCGTGGTCATCACTGATTTTGGCCAGAGACTCACACTTTGACAAAACTTTATCCAACTTCCACCCTGACTCCACATATTTTCTCTTTCTCCATCGAACAGAAGCTGCTTCAGCTGCAGAACTTTAACACCCTGATGGCGGTGGTGGGCGGCCTGAGCAACAGCTCCATCTCTCGTCTCAAGGACACGGAAACCCACATCAGCGCGGAGACCAACAAGGTGTAGTGGCCGCTACCAATTTTTTCTTCATCTGGTCTCTGTCGTCAGGCAAATTCAATGTTCACTGCATGTACTTTGCAAAGAAGTTATGCTGAGTCTTGCTTATGTGATCCAGAGCTCTCCTGTCAGTGCTGCCAAGCTTCTAATCTGTGCCCATTACACCTACATACACGCTGCCTTTTTAAGACTATCAATTTGAGCCACAGAGTTGAAATCATCGGTTTGGGGGAGTTACAGTCTTTTTTCAGTTATGTAAGTCCATCTGGAGCAAAGATTTACAGAATGTTTTTGATTCCTTTAATCTCTTGAGAGCAGCTTTGTCTTTCCTGCCAACTCCCATGTCCACCCTTTCTCCCTCCAATGCCTTTCTTCCTGTTTAATTTGTTCAACTTCAGGTTTTCAACAACTTGATTGAGCTGGTGACATCGTGTGGGAACTACAGCCAGTACCGCAAGCGCTTCTCTGAGTGCTTGGGCTTCAGATTCCCCATCCTTGGCGTGCACCTGAAGGACCTGATCGCGGTCCACGTGGCGCTGCCCGACTGGGCCGACAAAGAGAAGACGCGGGTGAACCTGGCCAAAACGCAGCAGCTCTACGCCATCCTTCAAGAGCTGGCGCTCATCCAGATCACCCCCCCGAACGTCGACGCCAACACAGACCTGCTCAACTTGCTTACAGTGAGTTCAGAGAAAAACGCGGTGATTCAACAGTTTGTTGAAGTAGAAGGACGCATGACGGATGAACGCTTTGTGTCCAGCCTGTGTAACAGGCTGCCTCTTTCATACACTTTCTTGTGCTGTGATTTGACTGGCTCGTGGTCAAAGGGACTGTTGCAGCCAAATGGGAGAGAAATCTGTGAACGGACAAAAAAGCCAGAGAAAAGACGCCACCAAAAGGATTCAAAATATGAACCTTTGAGCTCAAAGCATTTGCTCTAGAGTTAGAGACAGTTATCCAGAATTTCAATTTTAGCACATAGATGTTAGAAATCGTCTAAAAGAAGTAAAAACAACAGAGCATTTATATGCAACAGATTTATGTGGGGTTTTTTTTTCAACCAGAGTCTGTGCAGTCACAGATAAGCTGTTGTGGTCAAGAATAACGTAACAATGAAGAGTTTGGTAGAAACTAAAAAAAAATACAAAAACCCTCTGTTTTCTAACTAACCTTCAGGTAGGCAGTCCCTGGATTAGGATGCCCATTGGTTTTCACTTGTATAACACGTTTTCAACTGTTTCACTCATCCCCAAAGCGCTTTATAACATTATATTCCCATTCACATGCTAATAATGACTTCTATCCAGCATATGGACACTGGGAGATGAGAGATTAAATTTGGAATCTTTGGGTTGAAAGATAATCCACTCTATCAACTAACCCCCTGTAGTGTGCAGGGCTAAGTCGGAGAGGCCTTCAGGTCAGGATATCCTGGGGAATTTATGTCTCTCAGGTAGAATAGGATTTTCTCCAGGGCACCTAAGATAAAGTGAAAGAAGTTGTCAGGAAAGAAAAAATCTGACACTCCCTCAATATTGCCCATCTTGCTATATTGGATGGTTGGCAGGCTGGTTGGATGGATGGATGGATGGATATTTTGGGTGCAGTAGGATGAGTTATTTATGAGGTGGTAGAAACACTTTCTTGTGACAATATTTATTTACAAAGAAACTAATGAAAAACGAACTGGTCATAAAAAATAAATATGAACACTGATATATCTAAGACTTTGGGGAGAATGTATATGATTTGTCCTTTAATGTCATTTACCCTTGGCTCATATCCCATGTGCTCATAAAAAACCAAAACCCAGAAACAAACTGTTCCATGAACTACTGAGTATTTTTCATGTTGCATGCTGAAAGCAGGCAGTAAAGATCAGGTTGATGATGAAGGAACATTATCTGGGCTCTGAAAATGAACAAATCACTGAGTTTTCAGATTGTAACATGAAGTAGCTCGTCCATGAACACAATGTAAATCAGCCGTTCCCAACCTGGGACCCACAGAGTGCTTGTTAAAATTAGAAGTGCTCAAGTCACATAAAACAATAATGAGACACTTTCTTGAATCTTCAGCAGACCTATGAAACTGCCTAGTGCTCCGGCTTCTGGATTTGCAGCACAAAGATCTACAGCAGGTCAAACATAAGGCCTGCAAGACGATCCAATCTGGCCGAAGTAGTATTGTTTTTGGACATTTTCACCAGAAGGTTTCATTAGAATTGGCTTTATGTTGAGTAAATGCTCAGTTTTGTGAAAACACAGACACTTCAATCACGTATACTCGGTGGTACCACAAGGTAAAACTTTAAAGTCTAAACTTGAAGAAAATTATGGCACTATTTTATCAGTTAGGCCCCATAGAGATGAACTTGAGCAGTGCGTGACCCCTTAAATAAAATGTGTTTTACACACTCCTGATCTACAGCTTTTATCAGAGGAAGCCTGGAGGAGGATCCAATAAGAAAAGGGTTGTGAAAACTCACTCGACTAAACAACTACTTTTAGACTGGAGTGGACTACTTCTGTTTTGAGAACAGAAGAAATTACACAATCATTCCCCGGCTTTGGTCTCCAAATGAGGAGTAAATTGAACTTCATGCTTACAAAAGGGTGAGAGCCCTTTTCCATTTACGCTCAAAGGATGGAGAGAGTGTTTTTTTTTAATGTTTTCTATTGCCACAATAATGGTACTCTCATCCAGAACAAAGCGTCCTGACCACTGAACTATAAATTGTTAACCTGCACCGAAACCTTTTGACTTTTCCGTTTCCCCATTGAAGACTGGAGGGCTTTGCATGTCGGCTCGCTTCGGCTCTGAAACGACCCGGGGAGCGATCGCAGAACAGACCCCGTGTAAATATCACCTCTGTTATAGTGAAGCCTTCAACAAATAGCTCGGTTCTACTCATTTATCCTGTGTTCTCTGAAGTATTTAGTTTCAAATTGCTGTAGAAACAAAGTGTTTGGCTGTATGTTACTCGTTCAGCAATGGTAGTGGCAAGCTCAGCAAAAATCCATCGACTATTTAAAAAGCATTTTTCAGTCAATAAACTGTAGCACAGGCATGTTAAAAGCATCGTTCCTCCATCTCGTTGTAATGAAACAGCTCTTTACCTTACCTTTTGTTGAAAAATACCCACGACTCTCTCAGGAGGTGGACTAATAGTCCACATGTGTTTACATGTGTGGTATAGATTCACAGTGACCCCACTGCCCTTACTGACAGTACCAGTTAATGAGATCATCATCGTGTTTCACTCCATGACAGTTTCAGGGACACTGAGCATGTGTTTCATGCGGCGTTGCAGTGGTTCAGACTCTCACTTCACAATGAAAATAACAACCAGTTTGAGTGAACATCTGTGTAAAGTTATTTCACTTCGGATGCCACACACAGCACAAGTTGTCCTCAAGTGGGCCGGACCAGTAAATAATAGCAGAACTCTAAATCTCTGCCTTTGTTTTTCTGCAACACAATATTATTATATAATTAAGAAGCTCATATTTAATGAAATATCTTTTTACAAAACATGACAAACGTGAAATTTGAATGAGAGAACCGCAGTACTCCCAACAACATTATGCCTTGGTTCACCGTCTGCTTGCAGATCACAGTAAATTTCTATGACATTATTATTTATCTTCAAAGGTGTAAAACATTTATCCACATGTAGCTGGAACCCAACAATAAAGTCAGCGAGTTCATATTGTGATCAGAATAACTTATCAACTTATGTAAATTTTCTTTGTAGTAGAGACAGTTTGTGTAGGAATCCTGGTCACCTGAAATGACCCCTGGTGGTCAAATAAATATATTGCAGTTGATACCAGTTATTGCAGTTAATGCCATCATTTCTCAGATCTCTCAAGTTTAACTTGGATTGGATTCCATGGTGGCCCGGTTCTGACCCCCGTCTCACATGTGTTCCCTCACAGTCTGAAATCCTACATTTGAAATTATCTGGTGTGTGTGAAATGTTGGTAGGTGTTGCTTTCTGTCTCTCTTTGCTCTGGGGATTACTGTGGATTGTTTGCACTCCAGCTTGAAAGCTGAGAAAGGCCATGTGGAATTATTATTATTTTTTCAACATATGTTCGCTTTTTTGGGCAAACAATTTCCTGAATTTGAGGAGGAAGGCTTCGAAGTGGTTGAAACAATCCCAAGAGGTCAATTTCTCCATCTGAGTGAAGGTGTTGGTGTGAGATTGCAGCTGCTGTCTGACCCTGGCCTCTTTTTCTTTTTTCTTTTGCCTCTTCTGCAAAGACAACAGGTTTTGGAGCAAAGAGGCACAGAGCAGGTTTGCTGGATGAAGTCAATAACCAATTATCTTATGCCCGTGCTTATTGGCGTTGATCTAGTTCTAGTCTGGTTCGGCTGGCAGTGATAAGATGGAAAGAAAGTCAATAAATCCCACAAAATAATGAAAAAAGGAAGGCATGCGTGTGCAAGGAGGATAAAGATAATCCAACCGTGAAGGTTTTACCTCTAGTTTTTCTCCCCTTTTCACTAATCGTGATCAGTTTTCTTCTAAAATGTTCATTCTTGAATATCGTGAGTTACTTGGTGTCAACATCTGGTCTGAAATAGTGTAAATCAGTACGTCCAGACAAGAAAGAAAACCCTTTGTCCTTCCGTATTTACTAGTTCAACTCAATAAAAGACAGGAAACACAATTACCGTAAGAGAATGGCTCACAGGAAAGCAATTTCAGGCCAACAATGGATGTGGCGGGAGATTGTTTGTGGCTGTTGGTTCTAACGTCTTAAGAGGTGGGAGAAAATAAATGGGACTCTCTCACCTGTTGCCATAGTGCTAAAGATAACGGCTTCAGTTGTGAAAAAACCAAAAAACAAACAAACGTGATGTTCCTCAGAAATGAAGCCTATGGTAATAAATTTAGGTTGAAGACAGACCTTTATGTGAATATGCTGATAATGCAGAAAGAGGCGACTCTCTCAAATAATGAATCATTTCTTTGTAATTAGAATATGTATATTATTTTAAGATGCAAATAGTTCTTTTGGCTTAATTTAACACAATTTTCTAGAAATTTCATATATGGCCTTCCTACAGAACAACAGAAATCTACGATATATCATTTTCAGTAGGGAATCTATTCTATTCAGACCATTTAAAAAAAGTTCGACCTTGAGAGCCGTTTTCAAAAAGTTGTGATTTCAGTAGCTCCTACCCCCAAAATGTAATGAAAGTTTTCCATTTTCACTTGAAAATGTTGTGCAAACAGGGCCTCAGTCTAAAACAAAGAGGCGATGAGCTACATGCAGCGATCTGAAGAGACCAGTAACAAGCCAGCTCCTGATAACATCTATAGATCCCACCAAGCTGCTCTGATATTAAGACTGATATGATGCAGGTTCCTCTTCTGGAGACTAAACAGTGCTGGACTGTTGAGGAGTACTAGACCTCTAAAAGTGAGCTCTGGTATCTGACGCATGGACGTTAACAGCAAATCCTGAGAAGTAGCAAGGTGGGGCCTCCGCGGGACCACATGCATCAACGAGCCTCTTTTGCCAGTTTACTTCTTCCTGGACTTCTTTTTTGTCTCCTATCCAACACGTCCCAAATGTTCTCTTGATGTCTGCTATATATCACCAACACATAGTACAGGTGCTATGATAAAGAGTTAATCTCCTCATCTGTCAGTGGCCATAGTGATATGGCCGATCTTTGTACATCATGAACTCCTGCTTTTAATTAAAGGTCACTTGTCTGCGTCTCCAATTGGATTATCTTTGGAAGTATAATCCGAGCAGCCTCATCCATTTATGTTTCTCTTATAAGATCAGCATTGGAATAGTTTGAGTGCAATTTATCCACTCATCTTTAAAGGGGACATATTATGAAAAAAAATCAAATTTTTAGGGATTATACACGTATAATATGGTGTCTTGGCTGTCAAACTATGAGAAAATAATTCTAAACTATGCCTAAGAAAAATTACATGTGTTTTTTTTTACACTGTTGAGTTGGGACACTTTACATTAAATTACATTTTACTTTTGATGAGACTGTCCTGGCATTAAGGCAAAAGCCTGTAAGTGTCCCCACACTGACTGCATCTCTATGCTATGTAGCTCAGTATGTTTTAAGACAATAAGACATGCAAGTTACTTTAAAGCTCTTTATTTTTATCTCCTGAACAGCAGTTTGTGTATTCTAACCTCTTCCCATCAATTCTGGGCCGAAACATGTTGTTTGTTGTCCTGCAGCCTTATTACCTGACCGAAATATACTGGTTGCCATGGGAACAAAAAGACTTTCCCTGCACAGGGTGTGTCATTGTTGAAATTGATGCTGTTGACATTCATCCTTTAGTGTTTTGGCTCAAAGTCTGTTACTAGCATTTCACGAGGACATCCTGCAATGGCTGTTTTAATCTGTTTCACTAAGTTTAGGGGAAATTATTAGAATTACTGTCAGTATAACATAGAACATTGTCAAATTCAGAAAGAATTACTCTTTGCATTTGACTTCAGACAGTCAGGTGATATTGTTTGATTTATATCAGGTGATGAGTGAAGGATTACAACCTTTGCCTCTGTTATATGATGCAGTAAACAGTACAGACAGTCATAGATGGAGGTCAACAATCCTTTTAAAGAGGAGCAGTTACATTCTGGTGTGACCAGGGTTTGAATCTCCCCGTACAATCTGTCCCCTCCTTTTCTCTCCTTCTGTCCCCTAACCCCAACTGGACATTATCTATTGGTTTGGTTATCCTGATGGTGATCTGCAGTCTCCTTTGTAGTTGCTCTCTCTCCCCCTGTCAGAGTGTGTGTGTGTGTGTGGGTGTGTTGGTGTGTGATTGATTGACAAAGCAAGTGGTGGGCACTGATTGAGCTGGCACACGACAGCCGAGGACACCGGATTGGCTCCATGCATTTCAGAGCTTTTTTTTTTTTTTTTAAAACAATCAGCTGCCAGAAGCTCTCGGCTCCCTTTCGCCTCTCCACCACCAGCAGAGCCAGTGTGCAGATTGTGTGTGTTCTCGTGTGCAAATACCTGCAGAAAGAAAGTTAGTGTGACTATAATTGGATTAAACAGAGTTAGGCAATTCGTTTTAAGTAGTTGTTTATTTTTAGCACTGTACATAGAGCACCGTAAGCAGTTTTTTTTCCACAGTCAAGGATTTGGTGTAGTGAATTGTCTTGTTTCCCTTTCTTTTATTTTGATATCTAAGTTCAAGGACCAAAAGTGTGGTTCTGTTTATTGTTTGTGGGCACTGCTCAGTTCCGAAGCCAAATTAACTGCTTACTTTGTTATTTAAGGCCTGTGTGGCTGGCCTTCTTGGGAGTGGGGAGAGCAGGGAGCCCAAATCGTGTTATGTCTCAGTCCTCCTACACTGGGGACATAACAAACGGGAGTTTTTCCTTTATACTGTTACATGTGCTTGCTCATGTGGCATTGTTGGAATTTTCTCTGTGGAAGTTTCACGAGACAACTAGATTGTATTTGACCTCGATATAAATACGACCAGAAACCAAGCCCTTCCTATTGTCTCATACGTTTGCATGCAAACAACTGCCAAGCTGAAGAGAGCTTGTGGAAAAGAGGCCAATTTAAAGGGAACAAGAGCTGTTTGCGATAATCGATTTGTCTGCATTGGCTCTAGGTGGCGCTGTGTGTTGTAAGGAATCCACCATCAGTTGTGACACTGACATCTCCCAAACTCATCTCCTTATACCATAAAAGACCAAACCACAACTACAGATGTCTATTTTCTGCCCAAGATAGATTATTTAGAATCTCACCTGGGTGTAACCGTACCGCCATCGCCGAGGACCTTCGGTTAATCTTGAGTAGATAATGGCTGGACGACGGCCGACCCTCTCCTGCCACACACGTCACTTTGTTAAATCACGTACGGAGACTCACGCAGTGTGGTGCTTCTCCACATTTTGCTAACACTTGCTTGCTGTTGCAGGTTTCTCTGGACCAGTACCACACCGAGGAGGAGATCTACCAGATGTCTCTACAGCGAGAGCCGCGCAAGCCAGCGGTGAGAAGAGATGTTCCTCCGCTGAGCTGACCCTTCACCTCTGCTGCTGTTCTCTCTGACTCACGTTGGTGTGGTTTCCTCTCTCGCTGCAGCAGAACTCCAGCCCCGCCCCGGCGCCTGACCCCAAGCCCACCATGATCGATGAATGGGCCGTGTCGGTAAAGCCCAACGCCGACCCGACAATCATCAAGAAGCACATCGAGAAGATGGTCGAGGTTCGTCTTCTGAAGCAGCTCCCAAACGTCTAGAATCTGCAGGAATCATTCTCATTATCATAAAGAGTCTGAAGGTTCATTGAAAACCAGCCCTGCCACCTTTTGGGGGGCTTTCCACGATTTTCCTCCAATGAAAGAATTAGATGGATCTCAAGGGATTAAAACTTCATTAAACCTTAAATCCTTTCCTGACCCCTGGGAAAATGTGAACAATATATGGCTGTCAATCCAACGGCCAAGACATGCCGCACACTTTATAAGGTATGTCTGTCAATATGAGGGAATCCAATACGACAGCTCTGCCATGGATTCAGCTTTCAACAAAGCTTATAACGGTTCTGTTTTCATTGAGCCTGTCTGTTATAGGGAGGGACTTTAAATTGGGAAACGGGTTCTCTTACATTTTGCCCTCGAATCTGAACAAAATAATCAAAACACCTTGAAGTGTGGTGAAGCCCAGGTCAACACAATAGATGATACTGATGTGCAGCTTATGAAGTGCTCATTGACAAAGTGGCCTTATTATATTGACACTGTATTATCAACACTGACAGCAAATAGACTGAGCCAGGCTGACCGCTTCACTCTTTCCAGTCTGGTGTACACGGGATAAGGCTCATCTTCTTCTCTTGGCTGGCTCAGATAAACGCCTGTCACTAATCGATCGGACTGTTGATGAATGTTGCGTTAAATGAGACAGTAAAAATTGCTGTTTTGCATAGTGGATGGACGCCGTGAAAACTACGACAAAGTCAGGAGACGTGGCAACAGGTGTGAGCGGAGTGGCAGACTTTTATTTTGTATGGAGAATGAGGAATCTATACAACAGAGAGCTCGACCGAGCTCCGTCTGGAAAGTTTCCCAACACAGTGTCAGCGTGTGAGAGTTTATAATGTCTAGCGTTTTCTGACGAGGGTCAGCGTGACCTGTAAATATGTGGGGTGACTCTCTGTGTGTGTGTGTGTGTGTGTGTGTGTGTGTGTGTGTGTGTGTGTGTGTGTGTGTGTGTGTGTGTTGGCGCCTCAAGGCTAACTAAGGCACTGAATGTGCTCAGAATGACAAGACAAAGCGTACACGAACTACAGAACAGGCACACATCAGTATAAACCCAATCACAGCGCCCACTCGTGGCCTGGCATGCTCACTACCTTGTTTTCAGTATTTCTGCAGTTGCCATGTGAACGGACATCATTTTCTTTCTTTCTTTTTTATTTATTTCAACCATGTTATTTTCTTCTTCTCATGTTTCATGAAAATCTTTCATTGTTTGGTTTCTTGTGTTCTTGTAAATGTAGTAATGAGTAAAAGTAGTTGGGACAGTGCTGTCCTATATGTAATGGCTTTATACAGGAATTGGTGTTTTTGCTGCAATAAGTCAAATCTTTCTATAACTTTCTTTCCTCACAGTCAGTTTTCAAGAACTTCGACGCGGATGGCGACGGTCACATCTCCCGGGACGAGTTCGAGGCGATCCGGAACAACTTCCCTTACCTCAGCAAGTTTGGAGAACTGGACAAGAATCAGTGAGCTCCGGCGGATTTTATTGACGCAGTCGCTGCAAGTCACTCACACACCCAGCGCAGCCACCGTCCTGTCTCCGCTGGAGCTCACCTCTTTTTGTTTTTACCCACAGAGACGGGCAGATCAGCAGAGAGGAGATGATCGACTACTTTATACAAGCCAGCTCTCTGCTCAACTGCAAGATGGGCTTCATCCACACTTTCACTGAGGCCACCTACGTAAAGCCCACATTCTGCGAGCACTGCGCCGGCTTTGTGAGTACACGCCCACCACTCACATGTGAACATTAAGAACCATCATCTTTGGGGGAGATTCTGTATCGTTTGAAGGTTTTTTTTTTGTTGTTTTTTTTTTAATCAGAGAGGATTTTAAAATGACATCAAATAGTGAAATTAAAGATTGAAGATTATTTTCTATACAAAATTTTACAAAATGCTGCATTTTTAATAATCAGTATACTTGGTTGGGGGATGTCAATACAGTTGGATGTATCCGATGTATCTCAAACTAAGTGAATAACTCGCAAGATCAAACAAAGAAAAATAAAAACTATTTATCATCTCGAGGTGTGAAAGTCTATTAATAATCCCAAACAATACTTGGTTAGGTTTTCTTTGCAAAGCATTAATGTTGTTGGACATTATTAATGAATTCATATTAAAAGAAACATTTTATTGAGGATGTGAAAATGCACTGATGTTGCTTTTTAAATTAACAATATAATAACAAATACTAAGGCCCTGTTCATTCAGTCATGTGTTCAAGTGAAAACGACACATTTTCGTTGCAGTTTGGGTGTCTGTTTACATGACAGCGGTGCAGCTTTTTGACTACGCTTTTTGGCTTCGAAACTGAAATTTATTTGTAAATGCTCTGACTCTGTCTCCTTGGAAATGGGGTAAAACACAACTTTTTGAAAAATGCTCCGTCTCCATCTCTTTGTAAATATTGGAAAACGCTCAGTAGATGTACAATAACAACAATGACTTTAGATTCCAATGATTTGGTAATTCCTTTTGATTTACTAGCAACAAAAAAAAACTAAAAAACATTGGAACGATTACAAACAAAAGTAAGACATTTTACTATTTTCGAAACAGCAGCTCTACGGCTATATTAATATTACCTTGCTGTTCTGTAGTGCAGTCGTTCAAATTTTATCGAATGTTTATATTTTGCTATAATGAAGAGATGCGTCTTGATATTTTTCGCAATAACAGCTTTTAGGGTATTTTACTTTCGTACTATTATTCTTACCTAGTTAGAGAGGACAAGTTAGCGCACAGCAATAAAAATAACCAATGTTAGCTCCTATGAGTGAATGCTATGCTGTCAGCCACTAAACTATAAAAATTATATATTGCTGATGAGCGAGTACAGGTTGATAATTAGGTACCCACCATTAATCGGTAAAAATTCATCTATATTACGAATTACTTTTAGGATTATGTTGAATTTACTGACTTTATTATCAATGTTCAGTAAAAAAAACTATAACGGTGCACACCTCTCCTCCTTCATGTAACAAATACATATGAATACTAAATAAATAACAGAAATAACTCTTCCATATAAAAGTTACTGCTCAGTATACACTCAGGTAAGCTATGATATTTACTAATAAAGAATTGAATTGATTCACTTTGCATGATATCGTTGGCGTTATATTACTATCTCACTGTGTGGGTGAATGATTAGCTTCATGATTTATAAACCATTTATAAAACTTCTTAACCAAATAATGATCTTTTTCTTGACTTGCTATCAGATGCATTAATTCTCTTTATGTATCGATCGAAGGTCAGGGGTGAGTTCTACGTTCGCCCCGATGATTCACCTGCTGCCACAGAATATGCACATTTTATTATGCGTCTCGGCGGCGCCTGGCGCCGCCTTTTTCACAGGCTCCTCCTGCCAGGTCAGGGCAGCGCCAATTACTGCCAGCTACAGACACTCAAGGTGCATTCTGGGGAATAGGGGAGGAAGGTAATTGGGCAAGATGATAACGGTTGCATCTGTTCGACTGTGTGTGTGTGTGTGTCCCTGAGCATTCCCAAAAGTCTGGAAAAGCAGCTCTGTGTTATCCCGACAGCGAGTCAGCGGTAATGAGAACAGGAAGGGAGCTTGTGTATCGACCCGGCTGCTCCGTTTGTTCTTCTGCACTCCGTACAACCTACACACTGCTCAGAAGAGGCACCACAGCACAGATTATTTGTTTAGACTTTTATTAACATAGCCATGTCCCCCCCGGGAGAAACTGGCATTTCCAATCGGCTCGATGGAGAAGCAGCAGGGAAAGGGGAGGATTGGGAAAAGCCAGGCACTTCCTCGTCCGCCTGCTTTGTACTTTTACGTTTGACTGCTGTGTGAAAACAGTATTTTCCTCGTAGACCTCCTGGATAATCCACAATGGTTACTGAACTCAAGTACATCACATTTAGCCTAGATGAGCTTTGCTAAATGTCTTTATCTGAAAGCTCGTTTTTATTTTTTAGAACATACTGCAAGCAAGTCTTTCCACTTTGTGGAAATGTGCAGGGGCCAGGTGTTTCCTAGTTTGTTGTCAAGACTTAATTTTTGCTGCAAAACTGTCAATTAGAGAACTTTACACAGATTTGTACCGTCACAGAACCTCTCTCGGCTTTCTGTAGGAATTGCATATAAAGATAAAGCAAGAAAAACATTTACATCACACTTGTTTAAAATTGTAAATTTTCTTAACGCCAGCGAGTCCCATACTCTATTATTTTTGTGCAGCCCTACTATTCTTTTGCACTCTAAAATACTTTAATCGATGAGTGATATTAATTGACTAGTATGCTAATATGGCAATAGCAACTTATTTGCAATATATTGTGTAACTTTATTAAGGACTGTGTTTAGCTGGATTTGTCTGGTGAATATATAAAATCTCAATCCAATCAAGTTGGGATGCTGCATGAAATGTCAAAATAAGGCAAATGTAACATGTTTTCAAATGTATATTTAACTGAAACTAAAATAATAACAATTGATCTGGTAAATATTAAATAAACCTTAATATGAGCATTTTAAATTTGACACCTTCCAAGGCTCCTCAATGCTAAAACACAGAGCTAATGGAAAGTTGCACAGCCAATCAGGTCGATGCTAAACAGGTTGGCAACTTAAATGAGCTTAAAAATCAATCTTTTAGAGGCAAATCCACTCCAAAGTAAGCATAAGGAAGAGTTCATTATTGTGTCACACAGACAGCAAAGATAAATAAATAGTGCAACAAATCACGATGTTTCCTGATGTTTAAATTAGGCCTCAAATTGGATTATCATCTATTTCTGGCGCTAGATTACCTCTAAGCGACGCGGCAGATTATGGCAAATGCACCTACTCTTAAATATCTGCAAATCTAATTCAGACAACCTCGGAGTAGGAAGAGTATTGAGCCGATCAGATTGTGAACTTCCAATTGATGTTGTTTGGCATGGATAATTAGTTACTGACTCTGGTGATTGGTTTCTTCCGCTTTTAGACTTAGCTGCTGCAGTTTAATCTTGCGTCTGGAACAATGGGTGGGCATCAGGGGCACAGCACCCGAGTGGTTCAGGTCCTACCTGGCGGACAGAACTCTCTGTGTCAGCCTCGGTGACTCTGTCCCACAAGGCTCAGTGCTCCCTTCTTTGTAAGCACGGTATTTCATGCCATTGTTTCTTGTCAGATTTATGTGCCGCTCACAAAGAAAGAGACATTGTCTGCAAGATTATGATCAGAGCGTCTCGACGACCTAAAGGCCTGAATGGTACAGAACTTTTTAAGTTTCGATGAAAACCACTGGAACCCATCCCATAGATCTGGGACATTTGGCTCAATGTTCAAATCCACTCATGACAAATCTTGGTGTTGGAATGGATTGAAGTGAAGTCCAGTTATTAGGCAGCTGGTCAAAATAAAGCCTTTGCTCTCAAGGTAGCACCTTGAAATGGCAGTCCATACATTTTATATATATATATATATATATATATATATATATATATATGGTTTTAGCGCCATTGCACTGCCCGCCTGTACATTCTAGGATCCATTTTAAAATCCTTTTATGTGCTTTTAAATCTGCGAACAGCCTTGCCCCACCCTACCTTGCTGAGCTCATTCAGGTTTACACATGTATTTTGCATGACAGATGCCAGTTGAATGTGAGGTTATAAATGACTGCATAGAATCAGAAACGGTTTTAATATCCATTGTCTGTGAGGCAAGAAACTCGAGCACATTCTCCAGTCGAAGTTAAGTGTTTTAACGACTCGAGATTGTTTTTAATTTGTGACATGCACAGTTAATGAAGGCTCGCTGCTCTACGTGAAAAATACTGAACAAAGCCACATCCTGTATGGGGCCTTGCAGTAAGAACAAACACATTCAGGAGTAGATAAAAGAATATTCCTTCATAGTAAAAGACTCTCGGTGCTGAACTGGCTTGATGCAGTCGACCTTGAGAACTTTGGAATCCTGATTTACTGAGATTCTGTAGAAAGAGTGCTCAATCACATGTTTACTCAAGTAGATTTTCAATTTACGTCAACTAATAAAACCAAGACAAAGAGAAAAACACAATATGGGAGATGATCTGACGCTCTGGGGAAAAGATCAGCAACAGAAAATCTTGAGAAAAGACTCCAAGACCTAAGAATGGGTAGAACACTGAAATTATCTTTTAAAAAAATCTGCAAAGGAAAAGTCACAGAGGGCCAGCTGAGGAAATGCCTCTCATCATAATAACGGCTCCTTCTCTGCTCAAGGCGGAGCTGATTTGCATGTTTTTTACAATCCAGATAAAAACAACACACAAAATTTCACAACGAGCAATTGATTTCTTCAGTTCACGCGCTCTTTATCCGTGGCGAATACGCTCTGTCCCAGGCTTTTTGGCATTATAGATATGTAGCATGCAGACTGGTATCCGGGGGCCGTAACCATCCCCTGTCTTCACTGTTAAATCTCACTAATGACCGTGCTATATCTCATACATAAATCCAGTGAGTTGTGTTTTAGCAGAGATGAGAAACTCTTCCTCGGCCCGGTGGTAGAGTTTCCTCGAGGACGGCTGACAAAATGTGCTAATTAGCGCTGGTCTGAGACACTGCTGGGCTGCTGTAATTGATTTTTCCAGTCGTCCTAATTGGCTGCCGGCTGCAGAGCCACGTCTCACACTCAGATATAGTATAAATACCAGCATTTGTGTAGTAAATCAAAAATAAGCCTCAAAGACAGACTTTTTCCTGAAGAGAAAGGCTCATTAAATAGTCTGAAAGCACACAGAGCCTGTGCAGTGAAGTAAAGCATTAGCAGGGGGGGGGGACGCGGCGTATTTCATTCATGAAAGAACAATAATTGAACACGAATCCACTGACGCTTCCACGGGTCTTCGGATTCAGGCTGCTAACATTTATTAAAATCCTGAATAATAGGTAAAACACACAATTTACCCACTCCAGCTCTGGAGAAAAGAGGCCATTACAAAGTGAGGAAGCCACAATACAGCAGATCTTTCTCGGTTTTTTTTTTTTTTTTCCCCCACAATCCTGGTAATGGTTGAAATGTCACTGTGTCCTCGGAAAACTGTCTATTGGCTCATTTTAAGCCCATTACTGAAAAAGTGAATTCAGCAAGTGGAAACTTTCCAAACTGTGTAAAAGTATCATTTTACCATTTTGCACTTTTTTTTGTCATTGGGACAGGATGACACGTCAGTGTTTTGATTTTTCCACAGCTAAGGTTTGTAAGCTTAAACTTGAGATGTGTATTTGGAAATTTACTAGAGTTTTAAAAAGACCAAGTTTAAGCAGGTTTTGATGAAAGACAACGAGACTCATTTCAGTGAAAGATGTGTTGTGTAGAGGCAGAAAAGCGGATTTGAGACATGACTAAGAGCCAAAGCTTACATCCAGCAGCACAAAACAAAACATAGATTCTGTCGTCTCGGTGAAACTCGAAATCGAAAAGAGCCCGAATGTCGGAAACGAGCAGCAGACATGTGCGAGAAGCTTCAGGACGGATACAAGAGATGTTTAGAGAGCGTCGGTGCTGCTAAAGAGTCTGCAACCGAAAGTTAGTGACGAATAACAAAAACTGTGTAAAAGGACTCACATCCTGTTTGGATGATTTTCATGCGCCCTCTGAAGATAAGCTTTGGGGTTCGAGTCTCAGTTATATAAAGCCCAGCGCTTGTCCTCATTCTCATCCAACAGTCTGTTTCGAAAGCACACACCTGTAAATACCCGACACAAACATCCCACTGGGTGCGTCTTTGTAAAAGCTGGCGTTAACAGTAGACCAACGCTGCCAAAAAAATACAAAATAAAAAATAAAAAAATGGTCAAAGTAAGAAGTCGATGTGTTTCCAGCTCCGGTTTTCGGTGCATTGTGTTTTCTCAGTCTACAGAGACACTAAAGGTCATCCAGTGTAGGCAGAGCGGAGATGATAGTCCTGTTCAGATGTTACTGTGTGTGTGTGTGTGTGTGTGTGTGTGTGTGTGTGTGTGTGTGTGTGTGTGTGAGAAGAGGTCAGGATATTTGGTGCCTCCTCAGATGTGCCAGTGCAGTGTGTGATCTCCACTCCGGCTCTTTCATGTCATTGTTCCCCCCCACTGCTGCATCCCGCTTGATGTCCCCCCCCCCATCCCTCCGGCAACCTCCTTTTTCTCCCCCTCTTCCCTCCACTCTCACACTGTTCCCCCAGCTTCTCGCCGTGAGGTACTAAAACAGGAAGTGAATGGGTGTTTCAACGTGTTTTAGCCCATAAATTGCTAATTGTGTATACCTCTATTTTTACTGCAAACCGTTTTCCAATGCATTGATTTTTAGATGAATTCTCTCTCTCTAGGACTATTAGTTATGTTATCAGTGCCAATTCATTTAATTTCAACACAAGTTGGAGAATATCGTAAAAAGAAATTGTTTATCGTTTAGATTTTTTTTTTTAAGCAATAAAGCAGATCTAGATACCATCAAATTCAAAAACCATTAAATTCTCAGTGTGCCGTCGGCAGCAAACCGGCTCCTGAGGGAGGGGCACTCGCTTTACATGTTTATCATCCAATCTCAAACTACTTTAAGCTTGAAAGCTTCAAATTACATCAACTGAAACTCTCTGCTGTGTCGATCAGAGACCAGCCGGCCAATCAAAAGAGAGGATTACTGACATCAGCGTGACGACGGCTGCTTTTTGGTCAAGGACATCCACAGGAATGTGTCCTCGTGGATTACTACAATACAACAATGTCGTGGCTCCTGCTTTTACTGCCAAACATGGTCAGAATTTGATTCTCACAACAAAACACAAGACATTTTCTTGATTATAGAGAAAACCTGGGAGCTATCCAGTGCTTTCATGTTGAAGTGGGAGTCAGACAGCGTTTGGGACAATCAGCCCTTTTTAAAAGGCTATCCGGACTACATGGAAAATAATCCACACGGATAGAACTCTTATTGTGGTGATCAGGCACTATTTCAAGTTAATTTGGTCTTTAATGAAATATGTATTAATCAAAGCACAATAACAATAATTTATTAAATTTGATCTTGCTTAATTAAGAGTAGTGATTTTGAATTAGGAAAAGAGCATATTGACTTTAGGGAGTTACAATATTAGTTATCGTCGGTGTGAATATATAAATTATAATGAGCTTTAAATGATGAAAAAACAAATTTTGTGATTTTAATTGACTTGGATGCTGTTAAAAAGCAACACAAAAAGAGCCGACTGAATAATTTGGCATCAAGTTTTCAAATAAACTGGTGGGAATGATTTAGTGTGTAGGTTCAGCAGCCTTAAGTGTCTTTAAGGCAGCGTTTTATCATAATGATGTGCAGATTTATTTCAGTACATTAAAGCACTCAAAATTAAATTTGCAACAGAAACATGTTAACTGGGTTCCATAATTCATCCTCTATGTCCAATTTGCTCACGTGTTTGCGAAGCCTGGAGCCCATCATAGCTGAGAGTACAAAGGCTAATGAGTCGCCAATTAATGTTGGAAATGTAAGAGGAATCGAACTGAAACACCCACTGCACCACCGTGGCTTTTATTTGTTCATGAGTTCAGATGAAATTATGGTAATTCATAAATTCTAAACCATTATCTTTACAGGACCTCTCATGGTGTTAGAAAGTGAAGCCTTGTCCTCACACAAATGAACTGAATGTGGACGTGAGAGCTTTTGTAGCTCCTACTAGTGGCCCAACGTGCTCACTACAATGTATTTCAGTGTTTCTCATGTTTCCGCGATAATTTCCTGCATGGACATGTCCAACTCCGTGCTGTCAGTGAAGTAATTCTGCTTCAGTCTCGGTGTCGTTTGAAGTCTCTTTCTCAAAACTGAAACTGTGATCCAACAGCAGCTTGTGCTAAAAATAGAATGAAATGTTTTATTTGCATCTTTTACACTTTTGTTACAAACAGTGCTCTTGTATTAGTGGGAAAAAAACCCCGACTCAAATTAATCCGTCCCATTTCCATCTTTTTCTCTTTATAGATATGGGGTTTCTACAAGCAGGGCTACAAGTGTAAAGGTAAGCTCACCTCAATCCAAAGAGCTCCACTATAGTTTTTCACTCCAACCATCTCTCGATAACCATCTCCGGCTCAGAAGAGCTAAGCAAACGTCATCCAAGCCACGGCAAATAGTTTACCGCCCTCTTTTCAGCCTCTGTCTACAAGAAAAAGCCCTGTTCACTAACAGCTGGAGGAGCTCCATCAGCTGAGACAACACTGCACACACACACACACACACACACACACACACACACACACACACACACACACACACACACACACACACACACACACACACACACACACACACACACACACACACACACACACACCGGGCAATTATTTGTCCTCTCCGGCTCTCAGAAGGGAAGCGAGAGTTTGAAGAAGCTGCTTCGTTTCACAAATGTACACACAGTCCACCTCCTCCTCCTCCTCCTGGTCATTAGCTTCATAAACACACGCTCGGCTGGCTGCGGTTCCTCCGTGGATGTGCCGCCAGTGGTCCGTGCTGACGCTGTAAAGTAAGTAGTGATAATCTGCAGGCGTTACACTCTCTAAATAACTACAGATGCCTCCCTCCAGATGTCGAGCAGGAGAAGTGTGGGAATGGAGCCAGACCTGGAATGCAAATGGAGGCAGGTTCCCATCTGCCGGCGTCCTGATTGATTACAGCTCGGCCCCCCTCAGAACCAGAGCAGGTCGTTCACACACAGGAGTTCTGATATCTGCTCGTGCTCCTCGCCTCGGGCTCGGGGGTTCACTTACCAAGTCAGACCGGCAGTGATTTCTTCCTCTCTGGAGGATTTTTGTGAAGATTCGCTTGGTTTGCTGATGTGCCGGTTCCGGGTACAAGCTGCGTCTCCACACCCTGATATGAAGTATCAGGGGAATGTCTCTTCAATGGCATGACGGTGCCAACAGTGGCATCCGGCTTTCAAATGAAAGCGGTGCTCAGAGCCACTGAACATGCAGCTTTTGGAAAAAAATGGCTCCAAAGGTGGAACTTTTTGACAAAATGCTTTTCTGACACGCTGCTACTCCACACGTGCGCCACGGCTGAAGTAAATAGTTCGACTCCATTATCTCCTGACAGTCACTGTAATAACAATCCACTGTGTACTTGTTATTGTTTATAGCGTATTGTTCTCTCTGCGCATGTGTGTCTGGTTTCATTACGAAAACAAATGACAGCACTCACTAGTGGTGCCACTTGAAATCTACATTGTTTTCATGTAAACGAACATCATTTTCAAAACTTGTGCTGTGTAAACGCAAAACGGGGCCTGAGACTCCGCCTTATGGAAACGTCCCATTGACTTACATGGTAGTGCAGACCTTTAGTTGTCATGCTTTAGCTTTTGTATTTAGGAGAAGACGACTATTCTGTGCCTGATTTTCACAATATATTGACCTATGATCATCTCCTGCAGACTCAGCTTTAAATATTAATACTGAATTAACCCAATCTGACCTTTCAACGGGTCTTTACTTTGGAATTTATTGATTTCTCACATCTCACATTTATTGATTTCTCACACCAGTAGCATGAAGGTCTGTTATTTGGTGTAGATTCACTTATTTCAAATCAGAGGCTTTGGGGTTAGGAGCAAATTATGAAATGCTATACATATTTTCATATTAAAGAAATGTGTGAAGAATTAGATTTCTTTTTAGAAATGATGGGTTTCCTATAGATTCTCAGTAAATTAGCAAACACTGCCTGTATAAACAACACATAAAAAAGCTTCCAAAAGACTCTAAGACCTAAATGTATCTCTCGACTTAAATCAAACCCATTTGTATATTTGTATCCGTCTGGGGACATTTAGGAGACTTCCTAAAATCTGAGTGAAATAACCAGGCTTCATTGTCTCGGCAGATTACACAGTTCAGATAATCTGATTCAATAATCAGTCAAAAGTCCTTAAAAATACATAAAAAAAAAGTAGCACTACCATTAGCAGATTAAAAAAGAAGCCGTTGCTCTAATTCAGATGTCAGAATTACTGTAAATACTGTGAAGTTCTATCCAACAGTTCCGTTGGTTGTTAGAGGTCACGCATTCAGGTTCCTCTTATTCTCTCCTTTAAAAAAGTGGAACATCCATCACCTGCTCTGTTTTGCCCATTGCCAGGTTCATTATTCCTGCTTCCTCATTTGTTCAGGCTTTCAGGTCCACCAAACCGCTGCCTTTTCTCATCAAACATCGGAGTTGCATGGCAACAAGGCTAATTAATGCTCCTTTGGGCCTTTGAGGTTGTTCCTTGCAGCCTTCACGGAGTGTGTGAGGAAAAGAAACAAAGGCATCTGTCACAGAGTAATTTGCTAATTAGCAGCAGGAGCGCCAATTTTGATGTTTTACCCTTAAAGTGAAAGAAAGTCAGCAAGTTAGGAAAAGACTAAACAGGGCCATGCGGTTAAAGACAGGATCAATGGTGAGGCGCACACAAAGGGAATGGTGCCTTTCTAGGCATCATGTGAAAATAAAAACACACCTGTACGCGCTCGCGTCCACTTCACTGTTCGGTGTGCAAGTCTGGCTGTTTGAGGCTTGTTCCATTAATGAGAGTAGAGGAAGTCAATGAGAGAGCCCCACAGCCATTCATCCCCATTACTACTGTTTGACCGTACGCTGGGAGGCAGACGGAGCGGCGGGAGCATAATTGAAATGAATCACCCACTGCGGCGCACCACTGTAGTGTAGTAAAGTGTGTGGGCTGCTGGATGTGTGCTGCGGGGCATCAGATATTTAGACGTCTGTGTGTGAGAGGGTTCAGCTCTGTCAGAACGCCAATATTCCAACTCTCACATAGTCGATACGAGACAGCCAAACTCTCTTTTCCATTAAATTGATTTTTTTTTTGTTGAGAAGTTCAACTTCTTTATTTTTTTTTTCCTTTGAGCTGGATGACGTTGCTCTCATATCTGTTTGTGAACCTTGAGGCTCCGGCCAATACTTGGACGCTACTTGTACAGTACATCTGACATAGAAGGGGCAACAAGGTGCAGGAGCGCGAAACACAAACGCAAAAGACGCAACACAAATACGAAGCAACACAAGAACATTGGTCACAACATAGATACAAAACTCTACAATTATGAAACCAATACAGCTAAAAGCCACAACATAATACAAACGCTACAATATAACACAAAAGCCAAATTATAATCCAAAAGCCACAACATATTATCAAAGCTGCAATATAATCCAAAATCCACATTAGAATACAGAAACCGCAGTATAATACAAAAGCAACAATGTAATACAAAAGCCACGGTGTAAATACAAAAGCCAAAACATAAATGCAAAAGCCCACAAAAAGAAAAGGCCAGAACATGAACACGCAAAGCCCACAACTACAAAAGCCCCAGCCACAGGGAAATCACAACAGGAAGCCAGATCATTCAATTCATCAATCAAACAGCTGCAAAAGTCACATTTCTTTCTGTGGCTTCTATATTTGCGCTGGTCCTTCTGGACCAACTTAACATTCAGCTCATATTGAAGCATCACACATTTAAAAACACATTCATCCCAAAGTAGTCTTTATCTCTGAGTTAGTTTGAATTATAATCAACATTTTCTTACAAGTATTAATACCTATAGCGAGCACAGTTTACTGCCGCTAATTCCCTCATTTATTATTAACTTCTAAAAACTTACGGCAACTTTTCTGCGCCTCCCTCAAGGATGTTGGTGATTGTCTGCTTGTCGAGCTGAATGCAACAAGTTTCCTCATGAATTCATTATTTTTTTCCATTTAACTGTTTTCTGTTCACCCTTTTCCACATCAAACGACACAAATCACGTACAGATATTCTGAAATCCACTGTACTACCCTGGAAACTGTACTTACATTGCCATTTTTGT
The DNA here is from genome assembly GCF_963383615.2 of Lipophrys pholis. NCBI lineage: Eukaryota > Metazoa > Chordata > Actinopteri > Blenniiformes > Blenniidae > Lipophrys > Lipophrys pholis. The sequence goes on along the minus strand of NC_137646.1, from coordinate 12,750,018 downwards.
ACTCCTTTTTCCGCTCATTTTCTAAGCGTCTGAGTCACTTTGACCCAGTTTGCAGGTTTTACGAAGACGTTGAACGAGTCATTCATCACTTTCAGTTTGACCTGAGACGTAACGAGGCCGTCTAATAAGACTGAGCAGAGCCAGAAAAAGCCATATATTCATCTTACTTTACATCGACATGACAGTAAGATCACTTTAACCTCACGTCAAAACCCAGATTTTTCTTATTAACCACCACAAACAAAGAGTTTAGATATATATTTAGCGTTAACTTGAGTTCAATTCAATGATAAACACAGTATAATCACCGCGACCCAAAATTAAATGCAAAATATAAAGTGAGAGGGTCATCAGCTACGATTAAGAGAGATCAATAGTAACTACTGAGCCTGAGCAGGGATTCATTGATCACAACAGTCCATTTAAAGATCATTTTAACTAATAAGGTGGTGGTAAAGGGTTTTTGCATACTTGAAGAGAAACAAAGGCAATGTAAATAAAGTGATAACAGATATTTTACTATATCTAGATGATTTAAGAGATGTTTTTTTTGATTTTTCTAGGATCTTGTCCACTGTGTGTGTGTGTGAGACCTTTCACAGACCAGTTGGTGTACGTTTTGCCTGCATGTTGACTGAAATCGCAAATGGTTCGTGAAATCTGCAACTATCCAAGCAGCCTTTGCCAAAATTGTCAGAAACATGTCTCATTGCATCTCAAAGCAAAGGAGAAATATGACATGTTGTTGACGTGCCTGGCCAGGAGTTGGCGCTGTTGTTTGTTTTTGTAATGCAAACTATAAACATCAACAATGAGAGCACACCGACCGGTGTGATCTGGACGGACGACAAAGTTGGATTGTTATTACGGTGACCGTCAACTGTAAAACTACCAAGTCCCAGGAGAAGATGGACTGGGAGTCGTGACACTCTGGAGGAAACGTTTTTTTCCTTATCGTCCGTCTGTTCATGCATGAGCAGTCGTGGAATAGCTGCGTTTCAGAAAAGTCCAGTTGCAGACAGAGTCGGATATTTTTCAAAAAGTTGCATCTTCGGTGACTCTGAACACGCACACCGAAAATGCAACAAAAGTTTTCCGTTTTAGTTAGAGAATGTCGTGTTAAATGGCCTTGGACCCACATTTATCTTGTCTTTGCGTTTTGGGAGGAGTTCTGTGAGTAAACTGACTCAGCACTTACTGTGCTAACTACCGTCAGTGTGTAGTATGATTCTACCTCCGTACCATAAAAAGGTGGTGTTACTGCCCCCCCAGGACAGACTGGTGTAAATCTCCTGTGTTTTCTCGCTGCCTTGCTGGATGACCCCCGCCCCACCCCCCCACTCCCTCTCAGACTCCCCCCAGCTCACAGAGTTGTTGTCGGGCGCTCTGGGCCTCACCATGTGTGTGTGCCAGTGCTCCTGTGTCTGCATGGCGTGTCAAAGCAAGTTTCTGTCTCCGCTGGCGCTCCCGTTCGCCCCCATGTTCCTGTTTGCGCCGGCCCCTCTGTCTGACCTCCTCTCCCCTCCCTCTTCCCCTTTCCTCCCGTCCCGCCTCCTCTCTCGCCGGTTCTCCCTCCCGTCCCTCCGCCCCTCCCCCCGCCGCCCCCTCCTCCTCTCCCGCCACCTCTCCCTCCCGTCGTCCTTCTCCCTCCGCATGAACGCCTCCCGGGACGCAGCCTGCGGGGTCAACTGCCACAAGGCCTGCCGGAGCCGCCTGGCCGTGGAGTGCCGCAAGAGGACCAAGAGCATCAGCCACGAGACGCCGCCGGCCCTGCAGGCCCGGTCCTACAGCTTCCCGCCGCCCGCCAACACCCCGCCCAGCCTGCAGAACACGGGTGAGAACACATTAAAGCCACACCCACACACTGAAGGGACTATAAGTCAGATAAAAAAAACAAAAAAAACAAGTTGCATTTATTTCATGATCTTTTTGATGACGTGTTTCATTCTTTATGGGGGACGTGACCATATATGAGCATTTCCTCCTTTTTACTGTTTCTTTGAAAATAACCCTGACAAAATTAATAACAGTGAGACGTTTTTGTTAAACACACGTGTTTTTCAGGACTGTTGTGCTTCTGAAACCTTCCTGCTGCTGCGTTTCTCTTTTTTCCTGCCTATCTGTTCATTTTTGGTTTAAATCTCACTGTGTAGGTTTTTATTTTGGGCTGATGATATTCTGTGACGCTGTAGCAGCTTTCTGCTGTCAGACAGTGACATCTAGTGGTCACACATGCACATTTTGATATTGATATATATAAGCCAAAGAACTAATTAAAAAGTGTGACTTCTTGTCTGGAAAATACGGTAATCCCAAAAACAATAAACCCTCATGAAGAGGTTCGGATAGTTAGTACTTGATTAAAGTTACTAGTTACCTTTTACCTACTTTACTTTACTTTATACAGAGCACATGAGCAACTTCCTGTAAATATTATATAAATAATACTATTATAAATAGTGACATTGCACACTCACAACTGAAAATTAAATGTAACTACCAGCTGATTACTTTAGAAAGTAACTGACATTTTGAGTATAAATGAAGGTTCAGACATGTTATTTTGGACTAACTCACTATGAAATCCTGCTGATGCGAGGGGGATGAAAGTTGATACAGAACTTTGCACGAAACCCGGATTTTAGCGACGGTTAGGACGATAGCGACAATAGAAATAAAAAACATGAACTACAGTAGATTGTAACTATTGCTGCTCCCAAATAAGCCAAGTTGCTCAATAAACTATGACCAGGCTGTGAACGTCTGTCAAATCCAACATAAACACACGTGTTGTTCTGAGTCTTATCAAATAAATTGTACTCAGGTTAGGTTGATACGTCTCCATGCAGCACAGAGAAATCTGACTGTTCTTACCCTGGTACACATGATTAATATGTAAAGTATCATCCTGCTTGCTGGTTACTGTATTATATCCGCCTCTAATTTCGCTGTTGAAAAAGGTGATTGTCCGTACAACCTGACAACAGAGCTGCTGAGGAAAAAGCAATATTGTCGCACATTTGAGAGGAACTTCCAAAACTCTTAATACGTAATATCAACAAAGCTCCTTTCTGTTTTCCCTGCTTTGCTGACTCTGCAGATATTCGGCCACTGATACTAGTTTTTTAAAAGCAAAATCTTTTCGCACCATAAAGTGTGAATACTTACGTTCTACCCACGGGACGGGAAGTTTAAAGGCGTCTTGACTCTGCAACGCCTCCGCGGTCCGAAGGCCGCCTCTGTCTTCCCCCAGACTCCCGTAGCGCTGACATTTGGACGCGTCCTCCTACAATAGAGACTCATTTGCAATGGAAATGTAATTGGGCCGTCGCTGGGAGGCCAGTGACTCACCGAGGACGTGTCTCCGTCCAACATTAGCCGAAGTGCAGTCCTGTGTTCAGTCGAGAGATACATTTAGGTCTTAGAGTCTTTTGGAAGCTTTTATATGTGTTGTTTGTACAGGCAGTTTTTGCTAATTTACTGCGAATCTATGGGAATCCCATCATTTCTAAAAAAAAAAATCAGTGGGCGAGACGGTGTCGAAGGTTGCAAACCTTTTTTCCCACGTTTGACCAACCTGCTCTCTGTCTCTCTGCTGCCGCCAGTCATCGCTGAGGAAGACATCGAGTCAGTGGAGGAAGGAGTGTTCGACGTTCATCTATAACCAGGTGAGAGACCTTCCAGCTGACGTTAGTGATGCGGTGTTGTTTTTATTTTGTTTTTTACTAATATCCCAGGTCCCTTCCTCAACATTTAACCTCCTATTTTCAAGTGGCGCTGCGCAAGAAAAGCCCTGAAGTGTTTAAATCGAACTACCTGAACATACGACATTTTAGAGGCCTGCAGACGTTAAACTCATCAGTGTCGTGGAAGAAAATAGCAGATAAGACATTCTTTTTCCTCCTGAAGATTAATGAGGAAATCCGACTGATTACAATAATACAAGAATCACACAGCAGAACAGTCAGGCCACTAAACTATAAACCCATGGCGGCAACAGAAATTTAAACCAGATGCAGTGCAGAATAGAAACGTTAAATGTAAAATGTAAACGTGGACTTAGGCCACATGTACGCTACAATTACAGAAAATGAGCTTTTATGCTATCATCGCATGCATTGGCAATAAAAATATAATCTATTACCATCAAAGAAAGTTTTGAAGTATTTGGAGGCAAAAACAAAAAGTGGCCTTTATTTTATTTTTTTTAATTATTACTATGGATCGTCTTTATCTGAAACAAGAATGCATAATTGAACCGAAGAATGAGAAATAACTTGTCCAGATAACAAAAAAATACAATAAGATTAATAAATAATAAGAAACACATTGATGAAATGACAAAAATAACTGCCCAAAAAAAATATATATATATTTTTGCAGTATGTAAAACTTAAATAACACTGTTTCTTTCCATTAAATGTTCTTGTTGACGCTAAAAAAAAAGAAAAGCTCCTGTAGAGAGCAGACAGAAGAAACCTCATCGTCTCATCACATTCAGTGGCACCAGCCTCGTGTCTCCAACAGTCCTGCAGTGTGCAGAATCTCTGTATTTACTACGTTATCACTTTCTGTTTCTATTATTTATTTCTCATTTTTTGGGATTGTCTGTTGGTTTGTGCTTTTGCACCAGACAACAACAACAAAACTCCTAGTTCTGTAATAATTTACTTGTTCCTTTAAAAGCCTTCAGACTGATTCTCGAAGTCTTCAACTTGAACTACTGACAATCTCCATCTTTCTTTCTCTTCTTCAGAGTCTCTCCTCCAGTCTTGTGCACGAGAAGCCAAATGAGCGTCGGTCTGGAGCCAGAGAGAGAGAGAGAGAGAGAGAGAGAGAGAGACAGAGAGAGAGAGAGAGAGAGAGAGAGAGAGAGAGAGTGCCACATGTCTTCTCTTTCACTGAGACCACTGAACACCTACACACTGCCACCCAGTGGACCACACTGCAACTGCACCCCTCCTTAAAGTGTTCAATGTAAAATCTTACTGTGTATTTTAAAAAAAATAATAAAAATAAATTCAATGAAATTGTATTTTCTTGGTGGAATGTTGAAGATTATAGTTTGAGCAGAATGTGAGTGATCGGCATGGCTGTTTTTTTTTTTTTGCATTTTTTTTTATTTCTTTCTCTGAAACACAAAAGAATGTCAAGACGAAGCTATTACCCAAGCAGTTTCATTTCCCTTGCTTCTGTTTTCCATCTTGTTTCTCCAAATCCATTCCAGCTGACCAATTGATGGGACCAACTTTGTCGTCGGATTAAAAAAAAAAAAAAAAAAGTTAATTTGTGAGGCTCTTTATTGAAGTGTGATGAGAAAAGCAGCCGTTTAGTCTTTAAAAATAAAAGAGGAAAAATAAAAAAAAATCCCACCGGACTTTAAACAATGGTATATTTTTGTCACGTTTATCTGGATATCAGTGTGTTGCTGTGGTGTAGTTCTCAATGTACAGGACTGATAGATGACCCAACCTCTTGCAGTGACTGTGAATGTAGAGGAAAAAAATATATATTTAAAAAATAAACAACTGCTGTCAGATGAAGAATCTGAACAAATTATCAAAGAAAATTAGGCTTTTTATGTGACAGCAGCTCAACAAAACATCCTGAGAATGTGTTTTAATGCAACTTGTGTTCTTTTCTTTTAATCTGCATGCTTCCTTCCTTCCTTAATTCTTCTATTTTTTTTTCTTTTTTACTTTTTCGATGTAGCACGCCAAATTAACATTTATTTAGAGACAGGAAATGTTTCTTTGTGCCTGTGGAGAGATGAATTCAGATGTTTGAGTGCCATATTAATAACCGCTGGTTTGTCATTGAATGAGACTCCTCACATTGCTCGTATTTATATAGAGATCATTTCTTTGGTTTCCTGTACAAACGGCTGCATAGACGTGGGTCCGTCCTCTCTGTGTCTCCACTTCCTGCCTGCTGAGGGACGTGTTCTTCTTGTCGTTAATCCGGGACAATGTCATGCTATTTATCGCAGTCTAATCCTGAATGATTCCTCAGTATTAAAAGCAGCGGACATCGTATAAACGTGTTTGTGTTAAACATCTCTGTGTTTAATAAGAATGAAACTGGAAACTCACCTGTGGATTTTGTCTTTTTTTCCCTTTAAAATGTACATAAATGTGTCTATTGTCTGCACCAATATATCAAAGTTAACATTATGTGGTTATTATATTGTAGTATATGAATATTGACGTCACTAATTAATTTTAATGCAAATACCCCAAAGTTTATTGATGAATATTTTTTAATTTTGGTGCCAAATCAAGCAAATACCGCCTAATAAATTGTACACAGCTGAAACACTTTTTACAACATTTATTTGAAACAACCAGATTTTTTTTTCTTGAGACAATAAAGTCTTGTGGAAATCCTACCACAGCGCACAAAGTTTTCGGAAATATATCTAATCATATTTTCCGTTTATGGTGCAACATCCAGTGGAAAAATGAGGAACTGCAGCTGGCTTGGTGCTAAAATATGTTTTGATGTCTTAGTTTTTTTTTACATCTTTGGAAAATGTTGGAATCGAAGTTTGTCCGTCTCTTCCAGTGATGGTAAAGTAATTGTTCTGCTGTGCAAGTCTGTAAAATTGAAAATACAATCTAGTGGCCGAGCTGAATAAAACATGAGGCACAGACGTGTCAGAGTAAAGGAGGAGCGGGAGGGTTTAGTTGACACCGGCTGCAGAGCTGCTTAATAGCCGAACATTTTCCCGCATTTAATACAAAATGGCCCGTTTTAATCTATTAAAAGGCTTGTATAGCCTGTAGCACATTAAAATATTGATGCAACTATTTTTCCACACTCTGTTTCCCAGCAGTCGGAGAAAATTAAAAACTATTTGAGCCACGGCCAGTCAAGAAGGAGCCTCGCTCGCTACCCTCTGTGCGACCATGATCCGCTGCCCTCTGCCTGTCTATTACAGGCATTAATAACCAGGCCTGAATGAGCCTCGGAGTCGATGCCACATCTAATTACTTTCAGAGATGAAGTCAGTCTAGGTCTCTGATTGCCCCGGCCCCCACTGTACTCTCCCGCTCAATGGGAGGACATTGATCTGGTTATAGCCAGCCTTTTGAGTCGGCTCATATCTCCTCCAGAGCTGTGATACCGCTAAACGCTCTCATGTGAGACCGTGTCGGTTAACAATGGTCTGATGGACTGCAGAGGTGACGTGTTCATAAGTCGGCCTATAGACCTTGCTCGCTCCAAGACGTGTCCGTTCACTGTTGTGGCGACGATAAACAGAAAAACGTCAAAAGTCCGAACATCTATTACAACTGTTTCTGATTATTCCAATCAGAGGTTTGCCCCATTGCCATTATATTCAGCCATTTGGTTGGGAAACGTTTGAGTCACTCGCCATCCAATCATCTTCTATGATAAAGGTTTCAGGCATCTGGTCCAGGAGCCAAAACCACCAGGGTCCACTGGAGGTTCCAATCTGGGCAGGATGACGATAACAGAGGGAAAAATACACAAATGTAACTGCTGTTTCTAATTTATTTACACAACCAAACTATCAACCAACAAGCCTAACTAATTACTAATGCTACCAAGCAACCAAGCAACCAACAAACTGTTGCTACCAAGCAACCAAGCAACCAATCATCGCAGAGTAGCATCAACATTAAAGCCGTAACATGAGCATGAATTTGAAAAATCTTTCTGAATGCTGCAAAACTTCACAACTGGAAGACAGAAATATTCTTCAATATAGATGTTGCACTTATTTTCTTCTAGATTATTATGCTCAGTGGCTCCCTCAGGGAGTGCTTGAGGTGAGGTTTGCTATTCCACTAAACTCCTGTTTACTGGAGGAGAAATGCCTCATTAATTCAGGACTACCTCTGCCGGCAACACGAGAGACGTCTCAGCATTAATTGCAGATTATACAAGTGTGAAACACTCTGGTCTTGTAGCCCGTTGTTCTCCCGGCAAGGACGTCCACATCCGATAAAAGGATAGAAAAACAAAACAAAACAACAAAACAACACACCTGTGATTCCTTTCCCTCTCATCATTGGAGCTGATTTGCATGCCGAGGTGCCATGAAGACGTTCACAAAGGGACGGGAGACACAAAAAGGAAACGGCACCGCTGACTCCACGCCAGCCAACAAACAACCCCGATGGCGGCGATGGCGGAGCCGCGGTGGGAACCCGACTCTCGCCTCCCTGAAATATCACACACTCCCCGCACACTTACACCCACCACTGTTCCTCCAGAGCCTCTGCAATCGCTCCATGACGTGTGCGTGTGTGTGTGTGTGTGTGTGTGTGTGTGTACGTGCGCAGCCATTGCCCACTACAGCATCGAACATCTCTTTTAGCCCGGTGATTGATACCTCCCATTCAGCTATAGAAAAGCCCTCCTAGCAGCACAGGCCATTTAGCCGGCAGCCTGAGTGATATTGATCTGCAAAGTCTGAAATGAGGGGAAATTGAATAGCACCACGGCTAATTGCATAGTAATGAAGGCGAGGGTGGGGGTGGGGGGGCAAATAACCTCACACATTGTTAGTACTCGCACACCATGACCTTGATTGCAGTGAGAAGGAATGAAAAAGATTTGGGGGACTGATAGTTGAAAGACTTTTGAGGGGAGATGTCATTTTCCTCCCCCTCAACAGATGGTCCAGGTCCAGGGTGCAGTTACAATACAAAAGGGGGGGGGGCAATACACAGCACTTTGAAGGGAATTGTGCTCCACGGTTATCGGCGGGTATTCATGGTTTTAGCTGCTATAGAAACACATAAAAGGACATCGTGGATGGAGAAAAAGGATTCGGCACAATGAGTAAGTACAGGCGGTATTGATCCTCCAAGCAGCAGATCACTCTGAGATTTTCTCATGTAGGACTAATGAACCCATTATTGATTTGATGTCGGCTCATCAAAAAAAAAAAAAAGAAAAAAAGAAAAGCGAATCTCCAGCGAGGCTGTGACGTCTACTCATCTTTTCTGAACCCGGCCGTGACACCTGCGTCTGCAACGCCGCGCCCCGGCGGCGGCGCTGACTGCAAGCATCTGGAGCCGTTAACCTCCACATGGCAGGCCGCAGCCTCCTGGCCACGCTTCGCCACTTGGTGGTAATGTTGAGCTGCTGGATTGGAGGTGCAGCCGGGGAAAGGGGCTCTGGTGGGAGATGGGGGGGGGGGGTTTGCTGCCAGTGATGTGGCAAAAAAAAAAAAAAAGAGAGAGAGCCCACTGTCAGGGTTTATGGTGAATCACAATGCAGCATAACAATGCAGATAAGAGCGCAACATTTCTCCCTCGTTTATATGTTGCTCCTCATAAAAATCAAACCTATGCATATGCAGAAGAGGACACATACTGTAAATCCAACGAAATGTTGCTTCATACTAGTTTTTCATGAGCTGTCAGTTATCCTACATCCTCTCTCTCTCTCTCTCTAGTTCTTTTTTTCTTCTTCGCCCACACACAAAAACAGGATGAAGACCTTCTGATAGCATTTCAGCTGGAAAATGATTTTACCTTCATGGTACGCAGGTGTCTTGACTTTTGCAGAGATAAAGTAAAGCATTTGTTCATTTTTCTTGAAACCCCCCCCCCAAAAAAACACAAGTGTATCAAAACCTACATCTGCCTCTTCAAACTGCAAGAAAGGGCCTCGATGGCAAGTACATTATTCAGCCATAACTTTACGACCACTGACAGGAGACGTGAGTAATCATGGCACCTGCTTGTGGGTGGGATACACGAGACAGCAAATTAAGGTTTTGTCCTCAACTTCAATGTGCTAGAAGATGAAAACATGACAATGTTAACGGTCTACCATCATTCTGACGTGATGATCTTTACACAGCAGTATTATCATCAAGAATCAAATATTGAAGACGTAGTAGTTCAGCCAGGTGGCAGCCAGGTGGCAGGAAATAGCTTCATAACTTTCAAATTTAAAGGAAAAAAACTAATAAAAACAAACAAACAAAACAAAAGCACAGTTTTGTCTCAAAATAGGAATAACAATATGAATATTTCACATTTTAACTTAAGGATCAATCCAAAAAAACAGATACATATGGCTTCAGAAGCATGAATCTACCACCCTCGATTGAAAATGATTTCTGTGTGAGATCTGGATATCAGTCACGTTGTAATGACATGTTTAGACCTCAGGATTTAAATCAGTGGTCCGAAGGGAAAAACAAGGTTTATTGAAGGACATGGAAAGAGGTCCGACCCAACAGGCGAACTGCTGGAGCTCAAAGCGCTGCAGAGGTTCATGCTGGTCCTGCTTTGTAGAAAGGTGATAGAATACCCTGCGTGGTCATAATATTATGGCTGATTGACGTAGAAACAAGTGAAAGAGGCCGTGGAGCTTAGTGCCCTTGATTCTCCGGCTCTGCGTGCGCCCGGTTTTGTCGACATTTAGGAGGCAGCTGAGCTCACAGTGGAAGCGGTCTTAATTATATTAAGCTCATTGCAGACTCTGGTGGAGCACTCTGCACTGTAGGGGGTGGGGGGGTGGGGGCGAAATCCTCATTAGAGGGGATTCAGTTAATATTGCTTTAAGAAAATTTCACTCATGCCAAAGAAACCCAGTGGGATTCAACCTCGGGCGCTACGGCACAACTTCCAAAATTCAAAGCGCGCTGCTGTCGTCGGGGTCGACCCCCCTGTTCCAATACTCTCTGGGCTTCTTAACAACCTCCCAAATTAAAGGGAACAAGCGACAGCAACCAAGGTTATGTGTCTCACTTCGACTTCAGAGGACGGATACCAAATATCACCCAAACTATTCAAAATCTGAAAAGCTGCCAGCTTCACTTCTCATCCCGTCCTTCCCTCTCATGAGTGGAAAAAGGCTCGTTTAGTCGTTTCTGATACCGAATCAAGTCGCTGCGGCTTCCAGGATTGGCACAAAATCAATGGCTTTGCATCTGCAGTGAGGAAAGCTCGCACATTTAATATTACTGAGGCGGACCGGACACCGGGCGGAGAGAGGAGGGAGAGGAGTGAACCTCAGCTGCAGCGGCAGGTTTGTCCTGACTGATGGACTCGTAGATCGTATCTGGTGACCCTGGCGCCACCGATAGCCGCGCAGACTTATCTGTGTATAACCTCCACGGCCAGGTCATCGCTGTTTGTTAAGAGTCCCCATAAAAGAAAAGGGGAAACACAATGAGCTTATACCTGGGTGTACTTTTCACTCCCTTTACCTTTCTTTCCCTCTGTGCTTTTGAAGATTAAAAAGCAGCACTTCAGAGTACATAACATTCTGCCTTTGAGGTATTCATGAAAGCGCAGATATGATAGGCCATAAAAGTATGCATGCACAAATGACTGCAATAAAGTGCTTTCTCTAAATGCAGGCTATCAGCTCTGTGAAAGGTGAGTTATATTTCATCGCTGAATGCATCAAATAGTCTACTTTCAGTCCCGAGCACCTCGACACTCCTGCCATTTCTCCTGCCCTTTGTATGGTTTTGTCCTTCTCTCATTCATTCAGCTTGTGTGGCGCTGCTAACGCCTTCAATGAAGGTTACTCGTTTTATTTAGGCCGAAAGGACATCATTTTTTTGGTTTTTTAAATATTTGCTAATCTTTGTGCATTTGTGTTATTGTTAGGATACAAAAAGATCCAATTGAGACCAACAAAATTATATTGGATTGTGAGATATTCAAATCAACAAAAAGGCCGAGATGAAAAACTTGGTTAAAGAGGCAAAGAAATATATAATGTTGCACAAATATTAAATGGGCCATATTATCCAGCTTTTCAACACTTTCACATGGTTTTAATTGGTCCAAAAACGTTGTATTTAAAGTTTATTGCCCTAATTCCAGCTTTTTTTTTTGATTTTCCTCCATTTTAAATATTGGATCAAAGGAGCTGCATTCAGAATCTGCTGTGTCTGTGTGAGCTGGACTGGCTTTGCCCACACATGCCCATCTTGGGAAGAGAAGGAAGTACTTCCTCTCATGGTGCCATGTGCCAGAGCAGAGCTGCCTAATTGTGGGAGGAGACAAAGGGAGGGCCTACCTTGCTTGGGATTGGCTTAACCCCCGATGACACCATATAGGGTTTGATTTCTGATTGGCTGGTTGGATTTTCTTTTTTAATTTTCACTTCTGGAGCATTATTCCAAGTATGGGGATGATTATTACTTTTGGAAAACCATTAGAAAGTGAATTTGGCATAATATGACCCTTTTCTTGGTAGATTACTTTTTGAAAGTATTACGGATTCTTTTAATTCATTACTAAGGCTATTCTTTGTGAACACATTGCTGATTTGACAATATACTTCTTTACTTGACATCAATCAATACATCCAAACAACACCAAACTAGATTCATCGGTATATATCGGTATCGGTATCGGATAAATAATCAAAATAATCAAAGACACGGGAGTTTCTTCCTAACAAATCCTCGTAGTTATCAGTATGGGTCGCAGCAGCCACTTCTATACCCGCTTTGCCCAGACGAGGATCACCTTGTCCTGTTGCCTGATGCATCATCTACAGGTCATGAGTCCATCACAAGGCTAACACACATAATCATTCCTCCAAGGAATCAGAGTCACTAATTAACCTCCATGGATCCTGGAAGGAAGTATTTGAAGAGAGCCCTGCAATCCATGTTCATTTAAAATATGTACATATTTCACTTACTTCGTTTTATTAAACCAGCACTCAGTGTGCAATAAAAAGGATTAAACCAGCACTGTTTCAATACTGTGATACAGTGTTGACCACATTGACTCACAGCTCTAACCAGCAGGTTACGTTTCTTCCTAAAACCTCCTGGTGGACAAAGCTGTTGAGCTGAAAAGCTGAACAATGTTCCTTTTTTTTTTCTTTTTTTCCAAGGGGCTGGATATCCTTGAGAGGTCCCTGGGTAATTTCAAAGGCTGTAGTGTATGTGGCTGTTGTAGAAAAAAACAAACAAACAAACAACCCTGAAAACTTGCCAAAGTTTCAGGATGTGATGGAAAATGTTTCCGGGCAAATGATGAGGCGAGACCGAAAGTGGAGGTCGAGTATTTTCAGCAGAAGATAAGATGTGATGACTGGAACTCAGAACAAAAGAACAAAATGTTTAAGTAAAAGCGCCCTGTCGTGGGCAGAAACATCCCGCTAAAACAACACAGGAGGGATGATCACAGAAATTACTTTTTATGCTACATATGCGTTGTTTAATTACAGGATTTACCAGAAGAAATTACCAGCTGCTGATGAGACCATTAGCAGTTACAAGCAAACTCTTCACGCCTTTAATTCAATGTCATGGCTTCAGTTTTATGTTTCCTTTCTTAGCATTCATTTGTTGCCATGCCTGCGTCTCCCTAGTGTGTCTTCCCCTCACGGTTCCCCATGTTCCTAGAAACTGATATTGATTATTCATGGTTCTGGTTTTGCTTCTGAAGTTCTTGTTTCATGTCATGTCGATATGGTATTGTTTGTCATATCATGTGTTTATACTGATGTTTGTTGTTCCGCTCCGTCGTACGTCTGGTGTGTTTGTGCACTGAAGTTTACGATGATGTGAAAATGCCAAACTTTCAATGTTTCGGGGTTCGTTTACATAACAACAGTACTCCGAGCGACTGAGAGTGCAGCTTCGATACAACATCTTCCAAGGTCGAACTTTTCGAAAACGCTTAGTCTTCATAGACTAATCCTGTATCCTCGTGTTTGTGTTTAAGCCCTGTTAGAGCCCGGTATGTAACAACAACCCGAAATGTTATAATATATAATGTAATACAACCAGAACTTTAATAACTGGTCGATAATGCAACACAATTCATTCTCATGTCTTTGTTGGTGTATTCTGAATGGGTTGGTGTTGCACCGTGAGTTGAGGGGATGTTGTGGGTGACAACATCCCTCCGTGTGGAGTGTCAAAATAAAACAAATTTCTGTATCATCCTTGCTATTGGCACACTCTCCAGTAATTACATAAAATATGACAAAACTGAAAATGTAATAACTGGTCAACAATGAGTAAAGATTAAACAAAAATTTAGATGTGATTTTAATATGTTTAATGGTTTTACATATTTTTAATGCTGTCAAAAATAACGTGTTAGTCTATTTAATTGATTTGAAACATTTAACTTGTTGCTCTTCTCAGAAAAAAACATGGTTTCTGAGTCCTCTGACATATTTTCTGACTTTGAAGTAATGTTGTAAGTCTTTACATACGTATAGACTCTGTCGTCATTACATTACATTTTTTTGGGCACTAAGGCTTTTACTATCTTCATAGTATTAGGACTGAATTATTTTCTTTTGGTTTTCTTCTGATATGTTCTAGTTTAAACACGTATTGCTTTAAAATGCTCTTTCAAGATTGAAGCCTTTGCATTCGGTCATGTGAGAGGTCAAAACGGTGGCGTGCTCTGTCTTTGTGGGATACCCAGAGGGAGCGCAGCTCAGGACAGAAGTAAAGATCATTTGTGGGGAAAATAACTGACTTTCCCCGGAATGCTTTCTGGAAGAAGTGTTGTCTGGGTTTTCTGTTTGGGTGGAGACCCTCTGGCAATCCCCGAGCTCTCTGGAGGGATTACATGTCTTGTTTGGTGTGGAAGGCCCTCGGGATCCCCCGGAGTGGAGGTGGAGGATTCGGACTGTTGACATCGAGCAGTGAATGTACATAAACAAATAATGCCAGGTGTAATATATGTTAGTTCTCCTCTGCGGTTGTCTTCAATAATACACAAAAGGGGTTTACCAATTCTCTACTGTGTTTGTTTTTTCGTGTTTTTTTTTCTATCCTAGAGGCAAACCGTCTCCTCCTTTACACCTCGGAGGTGAACACGGGCACTCTGCCCGAAATAGTTGCTTTGTCTCAGACAGTTGCGTAACCCACCTTGACTGTGGGCACAGAACGGCAAAGCAGTGGAACTAATATACGGATCATAATGTCTCAATTTCAAGCGGGGAGCGCTCGTAAGTTATTCACAGATCCTTCTCTTTCTCCTCATTTTCCTCTCTGATCAAATCAAGCTCACAACAAATACAATCATGGATGGCGAGTGACAAAGACGAATGGAAAGCGCGTTAGGAGAGAAGATACGAGGGTAACAGGGTGCGCCAGAAGAGAGCGTCTTCCGAGGGCAATTACAGAGGGCTTTATGAGGCTCCTGAAGGCACAATGAAGTCCTCCAAAGATGTTATTATTGTCATTGTGGCCAGAGCAGGATGCAAAGGATTTACAGGCCCATAAGTGAGGATGATTCGCCAAAAACCTTTCAGGTTTTTATGAGGAAAACGCCCGAGAGGCATGTAAAGCCTACCTTTATTAAAGAGCACTTAAGCCGCATTTATGATGCCTAACAGCATCTTCTGATGGATATAGGCTTAACCCTGCTCCACACGGGTTTATGAGGTTTACGAGTCACGGGCAGAATGGCTCGGACGCGGACGCGAGGAAGCAAGTTACTGTTCCAGGATGTAACAGGAGCACTTGAATGCACTGAGCAGTTCGAAGATTTCGGCTCGCTTCGGGCTAATGTGGCCGGACACGGTGCTGATACTGATCTGTTTTTGTCCGACCAGTCATTCCTACTGAGATGCTGTTGAGGGCTAAAAAATATCCCAGCATGTGGGCTGTGGACGTGTAAACACCCTGCAGGGGCTGCCAATATATCAGCGGATAAACAGTCACGAGATGATGGAGTAGATAATCCTTAAAGCTCACACTCACGCCGCATACCACATATCAACTTTTTCCCAAGATGTTTGACATAAATTTTCGACCCTTGAAGTTTCTATAGACTAAACCCAGTTTTTAAACATTTAACACATGTGAGGAATTTACTACCGACAGCTCTTTCGTGCGCGTTTGGATTTGGAAGGACGAGAGGAGGCGATCCGGTCTCACGGTCAACAATTTATTTCGGCTTTTATGGAGTCGGATGTGAAGTTGTCTCGGCTCGACGAGGCCGAGGTCTTGAGCTGTTAACGCCACGTGAGCAGAAGGAGCTCCGAACGGAGAATTCACGGAGCTTTTATACTTCTCAGGGAGGGTAAGGCCCCCAAGACAGAGTTTCCCCAAGAGATGTCAAACAGATTTTCGACATGTATTTAAGCGTTAGAGTGTGGATTTTCTCTCTATTCATCCTGTGATGGACCGGTTATCTGTCCAGGGTGAATCCTGCCATCACCCATAATAAGTTGTGTGGGATCGTGTCCATGTGTTCCTCATGTTGACGAGCGTAAATGGTTACAACAATATAGTATAAATGAACTGGTTCCTGACTTAAATATCTTCAGAATGATGAAAAGCTGTTTTTATTGTCGGTTTTTATTTTCAGTGAATGCCCGACTGATTGAGCGCTTCGAATAACTACACGAGTGGTGTCCAACCTTGAATATAATGGCTGTGCCAAGCCCCTCATTGTAATCAGGTACTTTTCTGAGACTTTTCTTGACTCCCAGTCCATAATTTCCTGGGACTTGATCGTTTTACAGTTGAGTGTTTTGGTTTCACTGTAAAAAACAACCAACAGCTCCAATTCATAGTCTGACATTATAACTGCATTGTTTTCAGAGCTTCTGTCGTTTCCGTACATTGTTTTCAAAACGTTGACGTGTGAACGCCGAACTTTGCTAAAATGAAAATGCATTTTGACTTGAAGCGGTGTGGCGTGAACGGGGCCAAACGGGTAACTGTGCCTACAACTGTAGTCAGCTGGGATTAGCAAACAGATCAACTTGATTGAACTGTCTATAGCATGAAGTGTAGGATTTAATCTGTGTCCTTCTTAGTTTGTTGCTGGATTAAAAAATAAATAAAAAATCGTTCTCAAGGTGGTTGTATTCTTCTTTTTTAATACGTCTTCATATCATTTCTGGAAGTGTTACACGAATGGTTTTGTTCTAAAGTAAATAATATAAAGATGAATAATGTAGAAAAAGCTGTACCTTTGTTGCTGTTGTGTTGTATTTTCTCTAAAACTTTTTGAGATGACTCACAAGTGCAGAAAAGGAGAAAATCATTACTTTCATTGTGGTAACCAAATCCCCTGCAGAGGTTTTCTCCTGCCCCCGGGCTCAGACCCTTAAACTCAGACCGGGTATCCCTGACCTGGGGAGGTGGTCCTGCTCGGGGCTGCTGCTCTCCCAGGCATGGAAGCTGAATATACGATATGGGACTGCCCCCCCCCCCCCCCCCCCCACACACACACACTCTTTTTCTGCCTCTCCATTCATTTCTCCTCTGCTCCCATCGCCTCTCTCATAGCCTCGCTTTTAATTGCTTTTGAAGCTGAGTGCTCACCTCGGGGAGCTCAACAGGATGTTTTACAGAGCTTTGGGGAGCCTGACTATTAATAAATAATACCTCCCCTCTGTCCTCTGCCTGCACCTCGCCGCGGTGAGACGGAGAGGAAACAACAGGTCCTGGTGACCTGCAGTGCTGTCCAGCACAAGCCCAAAGAAAGACAAGCCAAACCGAGGAATTACAAAAACTACAAGTGAGATTTTCTTCTTTTGTTCGTAACAGCCACTGGGAAGATAAGTACTGCAATAAAAAAAAAGTTTAATGCTTTTCCGATTTTTTCATTTTATTAGGGACCGAGCAGAAAGGCAGAGGCCTGGGCCTGGAGGCCAGGACTCTATTGTATTTGTAATGTTTCTTCTTCTTTTTTTGCAGCAAACTTGCATATAAACTCACCAAATTTGGCATGCTCATAAAGACGGGCGATAGAATTAAGGAAATGTAAAAAATAACAACCCAGAGTGCTAAAATGTCTCTCGAGCGCCACTTAGAAAAACCAAAAACGGCCACCACGGTCCGTAGGAATGTCGTAGCGAGATCAAACCAAAACTCAATTGTTCGTCTCATTGAGACCTAACAATCACGCGCTGGTACCCCAGACCTACATCTGACAGGAAGTCCGCAGTTTGCCTTTCAAAGTACGATTTTCACGCATGCAGAAATTGAAAGGGCCATTAAAACTTCCAAATCCAGGAAGTGGCCTGGCCCAGACGGCTGCCCCATTGAATTTTACAAAGCCTTTTCTGCTAAATTAGTGCCACTTCTATGTGAAGTGTATGACGAGGCCTTGCAGAAGAAAACTCTACCTTTAATAATGACACAGGCAACTATACGTGACCTTCTCAAAAAAGTTTACCTTTTTTGATCCACTAAAATGTGACTTATCGGCCAATCAGCTTGCTCTGCTCTGATTCTAAAATTTTGACTAAGACCCTTGCAGCGGGACTTGAACCAGCTATGCACAATATAATCCACAGAGATCAGACAGGGTTTATGACTGGCAGGCAACTAGCCGGCAATTTACGTCGCCTCTTTAACATAATATATATATCAAACCACAACCACACACGAGGTACTAATATCTTAGATGCACACAAGGCCTTTGACAGGGTGGAGTACAATTATTTATTTGCAGCTCTTAAAAAGTTTGGTTTTGCACAGAAATTTTGTAGCTGGGTGAGTCTTTAGTATTCCAGTCCACAGGCTCCTGTGCACACTAACAACCTTATATCTGATTATTTTCCAGTTTTCAGGGGCACAAGACAGGGATGCCCCCTGTCACCTCTATTATAGGTGACAGGGGGCATCTCATAGACCGATGCGGCCTCAACCATAAACTTTCATTATATTGTGACGATCTCCTTCTGTATCTTTCACACCCAGATACATCCATACCTGTCGCATTAGATCTAATCACTAAATTTGGGGAAATTTCCGGCTACAGAATAAACTTCTCCTAAAGTCTATAAGTTAAGTCCTAAAGTTTCCTATAGGCGCAACTACAAAGAAGAGGCCTCTTGACATGTTCCCCTTTATGGTTACACACGTGTCACTGAGCGATTCAAGGATCTATTTAAAAAAACTTTAAAGCGACACTGGAAAGAGCGAAACAGGACTTGACAAGATGGTCGTCCCTTCCATTATCGTTAGCAGGAAGAATTAACTCCATTAAAATGGTTAGAATGCCACGATTCTTATTTCTTTTTCAGACGATCCCCATATCTATTCCTAAATCATTCTTCACTGAACTGAATACACACTTATCCACCTTTATATGGAACAGAACTGTGCCACGAATTAGGAGGGGATTCCTGGAGAGGCTGAAGGAAAATGGAGCTTTAGCATTACCAAACTTAATGCATTACTACCGGGCAGCTAACCTTCACATGAAGCTCCAGTATGGTGACTTATGGAACAGCTCGCCCAACTCATTGACTGCCGTGTCGTGTGCACCGATGCCGATCAGTAAGCGCGACCACAAAAATAATCCAGTAACAGGGGGTTGGTCACAATCTAGAGTACATTTTGGACATAAGAAACCGCTTGTGTCAAGTCCCATTCTCGCCAACCCCTTCTTTCCTCCATCCCTCACAGATCCAGCATTTAAAGCTGTGGAAAAGTAGAAGTCTCTTATGTGTAAAGGATTTCTTTAAAGATGGTGTTTTTATCTCATTTGACTATCTAAAGGTACATTTCGGCATTCCAAACACTCATTTCTTCAGATATATGCAGGTTCAAGATTACATCAAGACATGCTTTTCACCCTCAGAAGCGATCGAGGAAGATTGGATTCATGATTGTGTTTACAGGGATCCACAAACAAAAGGCTTTGTCTCATTTGTATATGGTAAAATCCAAACGCTAGCTTCTCCTTCCCTTCACCATATAAAGACCAGATGGGTGGAGGATCTCAGCCTACAGATATCAGATGTGACCTGGCAACTGGCAGTGAGTAGAGTGAACGCATCATCCATTTGTATCAGACATGGTCTGATTCAACTTCAAAATATTTCACAGGCTTCATTTCTCCCGGAGCAGACGAGTTAAACTATATCCAAATATCGATCCAAGATGTGAAAGCTGTCACCAGACCGAGGCCACCCTCGCTCTTTCTGGCTCTCTTTGATTCCATCTCTTCTGTTTGTAAGAAAAAGATCAGCCCCAGTTTAATTATGGCAATATTTGGGACCTCACCTGAGGAAATTACACTTACAACAAATCAGGCAAGTGTGGTTGCCTTCGTCACACGCTTTGCCAGGAAATTAATTCTTGTTAATTGGAGGAGCCCCAAGGCTCCAACGCATAAATGCTGGCTGGAGGAAGTACTGGCCCACACAAGGCTGTACTAAGAAATTTTATAATGTGTGGCAGCCATTTATGCGCTATTTCAACAAGGAACGCTCCATGCCTGCATAAATCAACCCCGACCCTTTAACCTTGGTCTTTTTTTTTTCTGTTTGTTTTTGTTTTTTGTTCAGTTTTGGCGTTGTTTATTGTCTTTGCGTGTGTGTGGTTGTACATGTAATGTAAAGTTTGCATTTGTAATGCTTGAACGTCACAATCCGGAAAACTGAAAATTCAATAAAAATATTTGAAATACAAAATTACATGGTTCTACTGGAAATACTTATGACCTATAAAATGTATTCAACAACAACTTATATTCAAAATCTGGAGCACGTCATGAAGGATTTGACCCTCATCAGTGTCCATTTCCGGAAGTAACAGAAGAAACGTCAGGCCTTCCATTTCGTCACTTTAATCTGCAGCAAATATTTTTAATAATATATTGTTAATTTTTCACAGAAAATCGGAAACACACTCATAGTAATTACACATCGATAATGATCTTTTTTTTACCCCCAAAAAATAGTTCACCAAATGTACTTTTGTTTTCATTCTACTCACAGTATTGACGTGAATAAATGGAGCCTGGAAGTGATCCCTTGAGATCAATCTCAATGTGGCTCGAGTCTCTCACAATCGCTGGCAGGTGAACTGACAGTCAATCTGAAATCAAAGTGAAACTAGAGGTTTGCATCCAGGAGGAAATGGATATGTGACTGTCACAGCTGAACCTGGCTGATTTGAACTGAAAGGCCCAAGTGGTTCGATCTGCTAACTCTGTTTGGGGATGTCATTAAAGGTCATGAAAGAACTGGAAAAGAAAAACCCAACGAATTCCTTCTCCTCCCACTTCAATTACAAAACCGATTCTCTTTAAATTTGAATATAAATGTAATCACTCTTTTGATATAAATGTAATCACTCCAAAAAGTATTGTGACTAAACGTGTGCCCTGGATAGCATCGATTCATAATACTTTTTTTGAGCTTGTCATGTATAAATGACATGTTTACAAATGTATTGTCAGATTTGACATAAGAACATGTGCACTGGTCTAGTTGGTCTAGTGGTTAGGAAACATACCTGTCATGAAAGAGGTTTGGGTTTGATCCCAGGAGGCGTCACTCCCCCCATTGTGTCACGTTATCTAGGGGTTTGGACGTTTATATGACGTCCAGACAGGCCGTCCATGCAATGTCCAGGAAAGGCTTGGTTGGTAGAGCGGTCGTCTCCTAATCGGTAGATTGCAGGTTCAAATCCCATGTCCACCTGCCCGTGTGCCAAAGTGTCCTTGGGCAAGACACCGAATCCCAAACCACTCCCATTGGAGTGGCAGCGCCCTGCAGCCTCCATTGGTGTGTGTGTGACTGGGTGAATGTGATGAACAATTCACACACACCTGTAAGATGAGGCCGACCCGACGGGCCAGAGTACCGATCAAGACTGCTTGCAATTATAAATGATGAAAATCACCTCACTTTTTTTGGGACAGATTCTCGAGTTGGCCTGCACTAACCAGTAAATACTGCTAATGGTACTACACTGTGTTGTCCCATCAAAAAGGATGATGGATGAGCCAGTTTATACAGGATTTGTGAAATAAAGAGTATCATGAGGACCAGAGACCCTGAACACAAACCAGGACCAGAGATAAAGAGACTGATCCCACTTTTCTGAATATTAAAATATCGACATATCATCTGCATAGCTACAGTACTTTTACCCTGATATGTCTGCTATTACCAGATTCTTTCCATTGCACAGTCCTAACATCTACGACCTCTGTAGTCCCTTTATGGAACACGGTATGTGTGGTAAACGTGCCGATTGGACATCCTGAACTTGGTACATTGGTATTTCTTTCAACCAGCCGGTAGACTCTTCCGAGAGGCAGAGAGTTATCCAGATAAAATCTTAATGGAAACGGTGTGCATAATCATGAAGGAAATAAATAAATAAAGCCGACATTACCACTTGAACCGCAAAAGCAGAACTAAATGAAAGTAACATCTGGCTCTTCTTTTATTCTTACTTACTGTAGCTCTCCTTCCACGCAGAGCTTTGAGGTTTTTGCTTTGTTGCCGTGCTGCAAGGCAAGACTTTACACCCGGCTTTTACAAGCGTGTCTCTAAAGCTTTCATAGCTGGATTTGACCTTTTAACAGAGCTAAACACAGAGGAAACAATAGTTCCTGAACACCCTCACTAAAAACCTGCCCTTTCACACCTTCATTCATTTCTACCTGAAGGATAAATGATCTTACAGGAAACAAGGGAAATAATCCCAATATAACAGCTTTCAATGATGAGCTCTTAATGTTTCAGCCCATTATGGTCATCTAAGATCTATTTTTTTCCCCCGGTGGGATAGTTTTATCCCGTTTCTTTTTTTTCCCGTTTAGGCAAAAAACTGCAAAATATAGTGGGGAAAAAAACTACTTCTTCACATTAAAAGAAGTTCACTTCAAAGAGTAAACCTCGAGTTGCTAAGTCTTACGGAAAAATGTGTTTTAAAATAATTAATATTATCCAAGTTGGAGATGAAGATTTGAAATTTTGTGAGGGTTAAATACAAGAGCTATAAAAGTATTACACGACAACTTTTTCAAGCTTTGGTTGAGTTTTGTGTGACCGTTTACACGACACCGGTTGTCTGAGTCTCGGAAAATGGAATTCCTCCAAGACTTTCTGGAAACACTTGGTGTAATCCAAGAAGGAAAAGTCCAGAGTGTTTCTGCACAATACTGTATACATCTGCTAATATCTACAACGCCATAATCTGCATACAAGACACATTTCTTACAAACAGCAGATACTGAACGGACCCATACGGCGACGTAAGGCAGTTTGAAGGAACTTGAATGTTTATAGCGTACTTTTCTGACACGAAAATGCGACAAATGATGGCGTTTTCAGTTTAGCCTTCGTTTATAAGTAGATGTTACCGAATCAGAGCACATTTGATCGATGCACCAGTGTCAACATTCCTCACATGATTTTGCGTTTATTGTTTTTCAAGCAGTTGATTCAAAACAATCCGGGCTTGTTTAATGTGAGACTTGAAATGTAGTCAGAGGCCCGGGATGTGAGAATAAAGACTTTAGAAGAGACATTATGCAATCAGACATTTTCTCAACTGGCTTTCCATTACTTTTATTTGTGGACTTTATTTTCTTGCATCTGTCAGGGATCAGTGGCGAACCCTAAAGCAGACATACAGAGAGAGTTTGAACAGTTCATTGAGGTTAAATCCACGGCGAAAGTTTCCTGAGGGGTAATTCCAAAAGTGAAGTCTGAATCACAAGCAAAGAGCAGAAACACAAGAGATCCGAAAACACGAGGAAGAACGCGGGACGTCTTGACGCAAAGGTACAAGGACGATTATTGAATGAGATGCGAAGCAGGGAGGGCAGACAGGAAGTACCCAGCGACAGAGACAGGTGAGTGCCAAAGTAAAGCTGGAAAAACCAAAACAGGCAAAACATGCAGACTTGACATAATCTTCTTACGTCTTTGTTAATTCACTCCTGTTCTTCTTCTCTTTTCCACAGCTTTGCTTTTGTGGCAGATCATTGCCCATGTTGCATTTCTTCTTCTTTGACATATCGGAACATTACAAGGAACAAATGTGAATTTGGTTTTACGATAAGATCGATGACTTCCTCCACAACACATGTTTGGGAGTGAATCTCACTCATGGCGTTATTAGTTTTCGCTCCCAAACCGAAAGTGGAATCTATTTGCACGAGCGCACAATCGTTGCGTGCTTTATGCGAGAACTCAGTAAATCGGGTCCAAACTGCTTATTTACATCCAGGAAATCTTAGTAGACTCTAGCATGGTATTGCACGTTTGTTTACAGCTGAGGTGATTGACACAACTGGTTCATGTAACTCATCCGGCATGAAGGTTCAACTTTTGACTTTGTCCCGTTTGGACGAATGAGCGACAGCACAAGTAGTTTCAGACTCGAGGAGGTTAAATCAGCTGCGAAGTCAAGGATTAGGAAGGAAACACAATTCTGTCATTTCAAGCTGCATGGTGTGAATATGGCTTGTTTTGATTCTGGATTTTGGCGCCTTCATACTGGCACTTTGCAATTAGTTTTCTTTTGTGTAGATTCTCTTGTTTTTAAGGTTAATTAGTGACTTGTTCTGATGGTCTCCTATTATTTACCCTGTAATGGACTGGTGACTTGTTCTATCTGAACAATAGCTAAGACTATGAGAGGCTTTAAGCTACATAACATCCGCTTATAAAGTTTTGTTGACTGAGGAGAAAGTATTTTCTGATTCTCCTGTTTAGGTTAGTAAAGTCATAAAGCCAAGTGTTGGCTGTGTAATGGAAAGGACATTGAGCTTTTTAACCCTCCGATTATCCTCAAATTTGACTCACACCTTTTACCCTCGGGGTCAGTTTGACCTCAATCATGTTTGCATCCAGAAAATGACTTAAAATAAAATCTAATAATATCAGTAGCAGTAAGTCTACCTGCTGGTGAAGTAGGGAAAGGAACCGTATTATCTTTTCATCTTGCTGGTGGTTGAAAGACAACAGCAGGGTCAAAAGTCTTATTCCCGTCAGATGAGGAGGATAATCCTCAACACAATCCTCTGTGTCAGAAATATTCTCCTCTATGTCAGTTTTCAAAACCTCACGGACAGTAAACTTTTTTCCCAGAGGACATTTTCAGGTGAGAGAGCAGTGGAGGTTGCAGTACACTGAGCACAATGAGGAATGTTTCGGATAGAGGGCCGCCAGGCAAGCTTTTATATGTTTGCTCCTCCCAGATTGACCCATCATGATGGTTTTAGGCTTAATCAGTTGTCTAAATCAAATGAGGAAAAGTCATGAAATATGAAGCAAAAAATAAATAAATAAAAAATTAAGTCACCTATTATTTTTTGAATGATAAACATAGATTGGGGTCAAACTGACCATCAGGATAATAGGAGGGTTAAGAGGACTTTGAGAAGTCCAAAAGAAAGAAAGATAGTCAATAAAAACAGCTTGTGTTACGGAGGCGTCCGGCAGGGCTTTGCTGTTTTACGTCGAATTAAAGTCATAGCGGCAATGCTAACAGCTAAATGAGCAGTGATGCAGTTAACAGACTAGCATTAGCATCAAAAGGCTAATCTGTCAAGTTGGTAAAAAAAAAAACCAACTAAACAATTAAAGGCTGCAGAAATCAGGCGCTTGCACACATTACTTCAAAGATGGTCGATTTGACTGGTAGGACTTAAAATTTCACTTGTTTTTCGACTGAAATATTCAGATTATGGTTATTATTGTTAAACTTGTCCCAGGAGATTTGGGCCCGATGGAGTCCTGAACGGTGCACCGCAGATGCTCTTTTGCACTGACAGCAACCTCAACAGATGAAAATGATACAGAAGGCCACAAAAACATGCTGTGTCTCACAAGGTACAAAACATAATGCCAATGCACCCAACTGTGACTGCAAATAAAAGATATGGTCTATCTGGGACCGGTGAAATGCATTCGGCTGTGTGAGAAACACGAAAAGAAAAACTAGGAAGTAAAAGGGATGAAGATGCAACCGTGCACAAAATACAAACCCTCCAAATGTGAGTATGTTGTAAACTTTCCAGCGAGAGACTCTCATATCTGCCCTTTACGTGTGGCTACGTGGGATTTGTCTCTTTAATGAAGACTTATCTACACCACAGGAGCCCACCTTGAAGGTACCAGCCCTGCTCCACTTCCACTCCCGAGGCTACGCCACTAATTAGACGCTGCTACACGCGTCTTGATGAAGACCTGGGGGGTGGGGGGTATCGAAGTTTAAAAAGGAAGAGGGGACGTGAGATTGATTCGCTCCTAAATGATGGAGGAATTGATCACGCCTGCACATGGAGGGGGAAGCGATAACATCCCCCTAATGAGGAAGAATAGCCATCAGTGACAGAGGTAACAGATATGTGGCCAATCTCTCACGCTGATTAAAAAGGCTTATGATGCCTCCGTCCTCCACATTTGGGGCACATCGAGACGCATGAAGAGGATGGTGATGAAGTCAGCAGCCATCTTTAGACTCTCTCTCTAATTACATGTAGCGGCAGGAAATTGCACATCATCCCCCTGATTCCACCTATCTAATGATCGTCAAGTATTGGCTACCTATTTGTCTTGTAAGGGATATAAATAATTTCAAAGGTTATGGGTTGGGTATGTGAGGATGCTGTTAGTCAACACTGTCAACTGCATGCAATTTTGTATTACTCGTGATTGCGGACACAAAGGTGATCTTATATGTCTTGGATTTGATTTGTGCTCATGTGTATTTGAAGTGATTTGAATTTGAGGAAAAGTGAATTAAAACCAAAATATGTCATGGATCTCTTGCATTACCTGTGTGTCCCTCTAGGGGGCCACAGAACGGGTCTGTTGTAAGTATGGCCATATTTTTGTTGTGTTCCAATAACGTGAGTAGTTTTCTACGTTTGCTCGATGTTTAACCGTGAAATTCTTTCATAGAGGAAAGTAGACAGACGATATGTGAATATCTGTAATTAAAATAGCGGCTAAATCATATTTCGCAAAAGCAGATCCACTTCTATAACCACACACACACACACACACACACACACACACACACACACACACACACACACACACACACACACACACACACACACACACACACACACACACACACACACACACACACACACACACACACACACACACACACTTCACTGTGAGATGTATCTTGGCTGACAACCCACCGGAGCCACGTACTTCTCTGGGCTCAATAATGTGTGAAAGGGTTGTTGTCAGGACACTGTTTTCACACACACACACACAGTTCCCCGTGCCCTTTCTTCCGTGGTGACAACTTGCAGCTCGCCGCTTTTCGTTCTCCCTCACGAGCGCCTCTCAGTTTATCACGCTGTTAAACTTGATATGTTAGCGACGATAAATTGTCCGATCTTCGAGATTCTTCTCTCCTGCTGGGCCTTACTGCTTTTAATGGGGGAGGTCAAATAATTGCCCCTGTTCACTACGCGGTGTTATATTGTACAGAAGACAGTTGAGATTTACATCTCGCATTGTTCCTCCTCCCTAATCTTCGTGCGTTAACAAGATTGATGTTTCAGATACGAGCCTGCCTGCGTGCGCGGTGGAAATCAATGGCCTGTTGTTAGCATTTATATGGCTTTTGCTTTGAATATCGCTGGCTGATAGGGAGCCTGCGAGCGATGCAAACAGAATGGAGGAGGGGGACAGCGGAGGCTGTTAGCAGGTGGTAGCCGTGAAACAGCGTTAGCGGTGTTGTTCGGTTAACGGAGTCCATTAAAAGCCACTCTAGACTAAACGGCTGGTGTTTTAACGCAGATTCATGGCATTCATAAAATGTTCAGAGTGGCTTTTAACCAATGGCACGCCGGGCTAATTTCAGGGCTCATTCAGCCTTTATTAATGAGCTTTCTGACACCTCAGTCAGAGGGATCGGGCAAGAAGGAGACTCTGGATTCGGCCTGTTAATATTTCATTTGCTGTGAGAAAAGTGCGTATAATATCAGTGTTACAGACCAAATTTACATCAGAGGTAGATTTCAGAGTCTGTATCCAATTCATGTTCAGTCTCTGTCTCCTCAGCCAGAAATCTGCATAGAGGAGATGAAGAATCGGTATTTACGGGGGAATTAAAGGCAAAAAAACGAGGGCGTTCGCAAGGAGGCTGAGAACAAAAGTGAAACGTAATCTATAACTATTGGTGGTAATCTTTCGATTTGGGCTCATTTCTGTCTACGGTTGAATCAAAAGGCTTTTTTTTTTTCTCATTTGTGCAGATGATATTTTAATTTTCACAGTCCGGTGGATTTCCTCAGTTCAAAGCTTCCCTGTCGGGAATGGAAAGATCTCTAACTCCACTCTCTTGTTGTTGCACGTAGATCAGAAAAACACGGTCAAATTGATTTATAGACGATCGCAAGATGATAAGATTCTTGACATTCACTGAAGTAATTGAGGTGAGCTTTATTTCTATTCTCCTCGCAGTGCCTTTCGTCATAAAAGCGCTAGATTTTGCCGCGTCAAAAACAGCAGCTAACGCTATCCCGGGGAGGATTTTCTCACCTTTTAAACACAGCAGCTCCGGCTCAACGGACGGGGAGGGTCCCGCGCCGCCCGCCGCTGAGGGACAGGCGGGGACCGGGGAGGCGGCAGCAGCCCGAAAAGCAATTAACATTCACAAATAGCGTTGGTGAAGCTATCGGCGGAGGTTACAGTGGCGCTGAATGTCACCCACCGCCTGGGCCCGATTCCTTCATTCAACCCTCCCATAAGGGCAGACACACTTAAATACATATTTGCATACAAATGCAGTGATTAACCCTCTAAGTGCATTAGCTCGGGCTGCTTCTCGCCACTAATATCTCCCACACTGTTTGTCTATGTGCTCTCGAAATGAGGTGAAATAATGATCCTTTATTGACTTTGTTTAATTGACTTCCGACGGCTTCCTCTGGCTGTTTTTGTTTCTCGGAGTTCCCAAATATATTACATCCCCTTTCATCACTCATAAATCACAGCTGACATCATGCCAGCGTTCTTTTGTTTGATTTGAGAAGAATATTTTCGTACGGTTTCCGTTGGGAATTGTGTAATTACAAAGCAAATTCCAGTTGGATTACAGTATATAAATCATAAAGGCAAAAGCACAGCCGTGTTGAGTCGTGGAGTAATTGTAGGAGGCAGGGAGCTTCCTTAAAATGAAGAGAGAGAGCAAAGCTTTCCTCACTGCTTTGTGAGCTTCGTTGTGTTTGCAGCAGATGAACGATGACATGCCGGGGAAAGCCGAAGGGGCTGCGATGTTCCTGCACCGCTGCCGAGGTTAGAGAGTCGCCTGCACCCATGCTCACATGCAAGAACAAACAGAGCAGGAGGACAGAATCAAAGTATTCTGTGCTGAGAGCTCTGCTCCTTTATTTATTTATTTATTCTTTTTCCCAGAGTCACACTTTGAAGGTGCACCGTGTGACCTGAGAGGCTCACCACAAGGCTGCAACAGAAAACTCCCTGCGGAGTCAACAATAACAAGAAAAAGTGTAATATTGCAACCCCCCCCTGAAAAAAAAGGTAATCATTACTGCTCCTTTTTTTTTTTAATCTGACTTCTCTTTACTCCTCTTCCACTTCCAGCTTCCTGGAAAGGGACTAAAGGTACTGAAATCACAGAGCTCTTTCTGAAGATTTTCCACCTAATGATGCTGCAGAAAGTCTGAAAACTTTTGTGAGGACATTGCTCTAAAAAATAATGGCAAAAAAGGTAAAATAAAGGTAGAAAGTAAAGGCAAAATCATAAAAAAGGATAAATAGTTCAAACTAAAATTGTTAAATTTACCATAAATAACTATAAAGGCTAAAACTGCAAATTGTAGCAGTGAAAGTCATAAATAGCAAAACGACATAGCTGTGTCATCTCTGTTTTTACCTTCGCCAACGAAAGTTGGGGTTGAAGGTTCTATTTTTGTCTGTGGGTATTTTTTGGTTTGTATGTATGTGTTTTACCAATTTTTTTTGCTAAAGATATTAGCAAAAAGCTCAAATTGCAGGAAATCTTCTGGGATGATTTGTCAACTTCCAAAGACCAGTTGATTAGATTTTGGGACGTTAATGGACAAACTGGCCAAAAAACTGCGGGAAAAAAAGTCCCATACGAAGTGGATGGGAGAGGCACCTGATGGAGCTCAAGCTTCTGTTGCCACGGAGAAGCTCCCGGCTCAGTGATTCACACAGTGAGGTTGATACCTGACAGGATGGTTAGCATCGATGTGAGCTAACGGCTAACATGCTACCTATGCTAAGTCGGTCATGCATTCAAATTTGACTCGGCTCCACCTAGTGTCCATTCTAATTGTGCAAATTCTTTTACTTTACTTCCATAGGCTGTATGTCTTTAAAATATTTATATAGAAATATTGTTCTGACCAAAATCACACGTTTCACTGTCAATGGCTGAAAGTCTACAGTACGCAGAGGGCAGTGTGAAGACAGACGCCGCTCACTATGTGCTCTTCCTCGTGCCTCCGTCCCTCCCTGGCTATCTCCTCCGCCTCCTCCTCGCTGCTCCTGCATGGCGTCCTCCCCTCCTCTGTCCATTGGCAGCCGCACAGCCGTGAGCAGAGCTAATTAAATGCTTCTAAGTGAGTCGCCTCGCCTGCCATTCCAGCCCCGGCAAAAGGTCAGCCCACTCACAGGCACGAGGCAGACATTTCTCATGACTGTTTTCCTTTTGAGAAATTTAGCAGATTGTTAATTATCAGATTACAAGTTTGCCTTTTTAAAGGCCAGCGCACCGCCCCGAGTCGCGTGGCCGGAGCAGGGGGAGGAGGAGGGGGATGGAGATAGCTGAGAGGATTCCAGTTCTCCCCGTCTTTCTGATTTAGACGGAGAAAGGGTTGGAGATAAGCAGAGGCAGTAACCCGGTGCTCGTCTGTCCACCCCCATCCGCCCCTGGCCGGCCCTCCCTCCACCTGAACTCAAAACAGATGAACTAAAACCAGGTGGAGCAAAACAAACCCGAAACCCTCGGACACGATCGCGCCACTCAGAAGTGAACGCACTGCTGTGAGCAACATCCACCCAGATCACTGGCTCACTGCTCCTTCACCTCTCGCTGGCGCCCCGCCGCGTGGAAAGAGGCGGCGTGACGTCAGTCGGGGGGGGGGGGAAGAAAACGAGCTGTATCACTGCTACTGAATCAAACAGGTGGAGCTTTAAGGTGGAGTGTGGAAGAGTTGTGCAAAAACCCAGGAACTGTTTGTTTTTTCTATCACATTTGAAAAGGAAGTGCAGATCAGCTCCGACTGTTCATGTGGCTACTGGCTCTTCCTCAGCTGGATCTCCACAACCTCTATTTGAGAACTTTACTAGATATTTCTAATGTTGAACCATCCCCTTATATCATGTTTTATTATTTGCTTTTAATTGGATGAAGGATTTGTGTGGTCTCAAAGTGACCGTATAGTCAGCGGTTGTAGGAAACTCAACAAAATACAAATTTATCTGGAGATTAAGATTCTTCATTACTTCTTTTAATGTATTTATTTTATTAACATACGTCTTTAATTTCTTTGTAAACCACTGTGAATTGCCCTGTGTTTGAATGGTGCTCAATAAATACATTTACCTTGCCTTGCTTTGCCTTCTCTGCCAAATACAGATGTATTTGCTGTCATGCTTCACTATGTTTGAAGCTGGATGCGTTGGTGGAAAAATGATCAAATTAAGATTTTCTTTTTTTTTTTTTTGTGCTCAGCATACCATCCACTCCCCCGATACAGTTTCCTTCACATTGTTCCCATGTAAGCTTCACAGACACCGATTTAAATACTCCCGTTTGTTTCTCATGGTGTTGAAATCCCACTCGAAATGCATGAGCATTTCTAGCACACTGGAGATAGTATAGTCAGTAAGCCAGACCCATAGAGGGTATTTGTAGAACATGGTGGGGTGTGCTGAAGTTTGCAGTGTGTATTCCTCAACTTTCCAACACGTCACGTATCGTCGTTGTGAATATTTTCCATTTTGCAACACAGTCAAAACAGAAGCATAAGCAATGAAATTGTAGTAAATTATTAGCCTGATGTGGCCAGTTGCACTCTGTTGAAACATTGTTGCCAAAAAAGGCAGAACCTATCAGATGTACTTAGAAAGGTGAACAGCGGTCAAAGCTTCAAAAACACTGAAACATGACCCCCTGCCCAAGGGCACAGTGCAGCGAAAACAGTTGTGAATGCAAACCATAGCAACAATTTATGAAATGCTCATTGTAGACCTTAGACTTAAAGACCTTACGGCACCAAATCATTAAAAAAAAAGCAATAAAAAAAAAAAGAATAATAAAAGCTTTCTCAACTGCATCCATCTTGCTGTGACGTCACAGGAGTAACAGGTGCAGGCAGCCAGGCTCTGAACAGCGACAGACGCACAGACAAGCAAACAAACAGTGTGAAATGTCAGAAAGCATTTCTGAGTATGAGAGGGTGTTCGCGGGAGCGTTGGAGGTCAGACTGTACAGATTTGAGTCGTATTTTGATAATCAACCGAGCAATGATAGCACATATTCAGACGGATGAGGAAGACGAGTCGCCAACAACAATTGTCAAGGCGACGCGAATGTGTCCATATCAGGCACAGCGGGAGACGATAGAATGAAGACCGAAGATCGGATGTGATATGAAGATACATGTTCCACTCAGCCTCACAGCCAAAAGGTCCTGGTTCAAATCCCAGCAGGAGGCTTTCTGTGTGGAGTTTGTATATATTCTCCTTGTGTGCGTGTGTGTGCGTGTGTGTGTGTGTTTGTTTGTGGATTTCCTCCGGTATTCCGGTTTACTTCCACGGTGCAAAAAACCGTGACTCCCTGAGCGAGACCTTTGACCCCAATCAGCTCCCCCTGAGTGCCGTGCTGTGTGGCTGCTGCCGATGGGTCCGTTTGGTGAAGCGAACTAATGAGGGACTAATGATAAATTAACTCTGTCGTCAATCTATCCCGCATATTGAATGTCTGCTAGAACGCACCTAGAGCGTAGACATATTCTAGTAGATCGTTTATTATATGTACAGAGACACTAGTCTTTTTTAAACAGTTTTTTTTAACAGCTGTCACTGAAGTTACTGTCACATTTCACTGCTGCTAACACTGTTTAACATTGCTACAGAGTGACAATAATGGACTATTCTATTCTATTCTACAGAATATAGCGAATGTTCTACTGGACTTACACATTCTGGTAGAGATCGACTACAATATGTCTATGCAGACATATTCTATTAGATCCTTAATGTTGTTGAAAATCCTCAAAAAAGCGCCGCAACAATATGAAAATGCAGCTTTCACTGCGGATTCCGAGAGAGAGAGTTACTTCCACATTCCTCGCCAGCCTCCGACCTCCCGGAGAGGGTTTTGCTTGTCAACAGTGAAAAAATCTAAAAAGGGTAAATACGTCAACATTCCAGGCAACATTGGATGAAGACACTTATGCCTTTCACTGTTATTTTTTAACGGTGAAGATAATTAAATTTACATGGAATATGGTGCTCTTTAAAGGCACGGTGCAAAATACAGGGGGGTCCGACCCTGCTGAGTATCCCGTTAGACCCCCTGAAAGCCTCAAAAGCAAACATTAAAGAGGGTCTCAAATTATGTCAAAAATAATTTACAGAAAATATGTTGTCACTAAAATGAACCAGCCAGTCCTGAGCACATCTGTTAAATAGCCACGCGCGTTTGCAAAACAGAAGTCATACTAACATGGCTCGTAAGCAAAAGCTAAACCGGAGAGTATCACAAGTGACTTAGTCTGGTTGGACAACGAAGCAGGTGGACCAATGGAACGGCTGCAACCCGTGCGTGTGAGACACTGTTATCATTTACTCTGTGATGGTCTGGCCACATGCTCTGCAGCAATCGATTCTTTTAGGAATCAAGTATTGTATGGATTTTGTCGATTGACTAATTAATCTGATAAAAAAAATGAATCCTGTGTTCTGCAGTTTACATTTAATACTACTTCAGTTTATTCTATGAAATACAAAGTCTATCTTTTATAAACTAAGTCTGCCATGTAGTATCTGTAGTATAACTTGTAGTATCTTCAGTGCTTTGACCTTTAAGTCAAGGCATTTCATAGTATCTAAAGAGCAGTTGTGTGCAGGGAAGAGTAAAACAGTCGAAGCAATAAAATTTGTGAAAATCCACTTGCAGATCTGAATGTAGTAAAAACTAATATTTGCAGAAAAACACGGGACAAGAGACCCGGCCTGAGAAGCCATTTTGTGGAATCACTAAGAGATCAGAGGCGAGGAATAAAAGCATATTGACGAGACATTGTGGCTTGTTCCGTGAGCATATCTTCAACGATCACATAAGAAGGAAAACACCAACAACTTTGGACCCAAACCCAGATTCATTGCTTCACTGATGTCTTAACTGATAATGCCATAAACACGCAGCTCATAAAACCCCTGATATATTACTGGACAGTAAACGCTTCGATTAAAAGGGCTTGAATAGCATCGCTTTAAAAAACAAATACATTTGTTTGGAAAATAATCAAAGTACATGTTGCAGTTAATCAAACAGGAAGTGATGGTGCAGGAAAGCATGTTGTTCTACCAGGAGGAAGACGAGCCGCAACCACATTAACATGTTGGACCCTACGGTAGGGTTCTCTGTAATCGTGGAAACATTATACGTAAGTTTGTGCGCGAAGGTGATGTCTGTGACGACGGCCGGCTCTTTACCTGTTTATCAACTCTGCAATGTTCAACCCAGACGTCTGCTTTTACAGATGAAGCTGCTAATATTTTCCTCTGCATTCATTTCGACCGCTCGCGTCACTTCCGGTCCGTTTCATTGTTGACATCGCATCGGGACCTAATGCTAAGGAAGCGCTAAAGTAGCTGCGCGATGCCATCAGCTCGCCTCAGTGACTACATAAAACACCAACATGTCACTATAGCAACATGTGGAAACAACACACTGGACCGTGTTTACATAAACATACGCAGTGCGTACAGAGCTATCCCCCGCATGATCATCACATCGATTTAATTAGGGATTGCATTTCAGCTAATTGTGACGGCCACTATTATAAGAATTTCCACCATAGATTCATGGTGACTAACGTCAATACATTTTTTAATTAAATGGGTTAACCTCATAACTTCATACCGTTAAAGATTAATCATTGTACTCGTACACCGGATGTGGCGGTATTATAATGCATGCCCTGTCTGCAACATGCAGAACTTTCTTTTTACTGACTTTTTCATACACATAAACCACATGTTAAACATCCGTCTTTGTGGCGGAAAATGTCCCCGTGATGATCACCATCTGTTTTTGAGACGCAGTCTCAGACGAGCCACGGGGCATCTCGAGCTCCCATTTGCAAGAAATGCTCCGCTATCTCCCAAATTGCTCGTGTTCAACAGTTGTTTCTTTAGCCGGATCCCTTCGGCCGCCCCTGGGTTCACCGCCTCTCGTGGCCATCAATCTATAAATTGATACGGCGAGTTAATGAGCCGATAATCGAGCCGTGAATCAGCTGTGAAAATGGGCAGTGGCAAGTCATTGATGGAAGATCTGTGCTTCATCCCCCCGGCTAATAACAAGAGGAAGCATTCAGCGATCGGAATCGGAGCCAAACCGCCTAAAACAAAGCCAGAGTGTCCAACCCTCGTGCTCATGATACGTCAGCAAAGCTGATGATGAATGTGGTGTGACAGCAAAAAATCTTATTCGTGAGGCATTTTCGGGTTTTAACCCGAGACTTTCTCCAACGCTCCCCGCAGGCAGGTGGTGTATCTCCACCCCTCACAGCGCCACAACAGTCTCTCCCAGACTGCGGCTCAGTCAACACCCGGGAGCTCCATTCATATGCCGCTCAGACGCCTCACACATCATCAAACAGAAATGAGTCCGATATTACATAACGCTAAATTTGTGTGCGGCACAAAGGGTAAAAAAGTGAAAAAAATATTCAGCGGTTATTGGAATGAAAGGCCCTCTAGTGGTCAAAATAATTACTCGGCTCACAAATTAATACAAGAACATTTACAAAGCAAAGACTATCGAAACAATATAAATACACACACACACACACACACACACACACACACACACACACACACACACACACACACACACACACACACACACACACACACACACACACACACACACACACACACACACACACACACACACACACACACACACACACACACACACACACACACACACACACACACACACACACACACACACACACACACACACACACAAAGTGAGGGAGAAAGGAATATTTCGGAACATTTTATCCTCGGGGGTAAATTCCTTTTTCTGCATTGACCCATCCTACTTTACGGATGCGGTGGGCAGCCACATAACGGCACTCCAGGGACCACCTCGGGGTCAAGGGTCATGCCCAGGGACCCACAGCGGTGACCTGTCTGCTGTGTGAATCCACTCCTCTAGCCCCGAGGCGAGACCAGGGTACCATAAGGGCCACATTTGGCCCTTTAGCGCTGCTTGACCAGCCCCCAGGGCGTCACTGAAAAAATCACGAATCAAATAAAAATTTGTTATTGAGTTTTTTTACATGTATAATGCAAAATTTTTTCACACTATTGGTCATTATTGGTTTGGTCCAGCATCTCGGTTAGGAAACCCAGCCATTGATATCTTACAAAACAGCTTTTCATAAAGAGATAATTCACATTGAGCAAAATTCCAGTCAACTTAAGTCTCGGCCCTCAATAGCAGGGCTTATTTTTCACGTGGCCCTTTGGGAAAATTAGTTTTCCACCCCTGCCCGAGGCCACGACTGCCACCAAGTTATTAAATTACAATTTCGAGCACGCATTTCGTAAATACTGTAGGGTTGCATGAATGTGGGAGCAATATGGATTTCTCTCCATAGAAGGTCATACATCTTAGTGTCATGATTTAATCAGGTTTGAGGTTTTAGAGAAAAAAAAAAAAAGGATTCTAGGATTTTTAAATGGATTTTGGTGTCCGTGAGTTTGGAGTCCTGCTGAGTACAATTACCTCCAAAACTCAAGTATAAAGTGCTATAACCTCATCCATAAAATAAGTGAGCTTCTTGCAATTTGCTATTGTACACTCAAACCATTAGAACAAAAAAAACTAAACAAAGTGCAAAGAAAAAGATATTATGTGTAACTTATTGAATACATTAATAATATTGTCAATGGGTGGGTTGATTGAGACTAATAGGAATAGTTCATTTCTAATAGTGTTTTGGCTTTGGTTTGGTGTTTCATGGGAATTAATAATTCAACAACATTCAGTAATTTCATATTCTACTGGCTCTTTTCCACATTTTGCTGCTAAATTGCACCGATTGCAGTCAAAATTTTCAATGTCATTTTCATTTTCTGAGTGCTTTTGCTTCATTTTCACAGTGGTGCTGTCATTCTGCAGTTTATTCTCCAATCGTGGATGGCCACCCATCCTTGAAGGTGCCACCAAGAAGAGTTTTTCAGCCAAGGCCTCCAATCATGAATGACATACTCCGAAATAATGGAGGAATAAAATGACAAAATTCACTGAAACAGCCCCAAAAATGACAGATAATCAGGTAAAAAATATGCAATCATACAAATCACACAAATGAGAAATTCTTTGGAACTACAAAGTTGGATTGTTATTCCAGGCGACTCTCAACTATAAAACTACCAAGTCCCAGAAGAATATTGACTAAACGGTAACACGCATATGTTTCACTTGTTGGTTGTTTTTCATAATAAAAACAAGTCACAGCACCAACTTGGCATGCAAACGACATCATTTTCAGTGTTTCTGCCGTTGTCGATCGAGACGGACGTCATTTTCAGAATGTTGCCGTGTAGACGTGAAAAGTTGTTGTGTCAAGGCCTGAGTTCACAAATGTTTGTCAAGTTTTGTAAACAGGAGGAAAATAAAAGGTGCCCCTGTGATAAAAGAAAACTAAACACAGTCATTAGATATGAGATGTTGTCAGTTTTTAAAGGATTTGCACATCAGTAAGTTCAGTTTGTTGAACTTTTCTGCAAATAGTGAACAACTTGATGCGAGTCTGTGAGCCCATGTGCGTGCGGCCGTCTTACAAACGCGTGCAGATTGGATGAAATGACCTCTCAGTATCGCTCCTGCATGTCCCCCCCCTTGCTTCTCCGAGCCTCACCTACTTCCTCCTCTCTGACCTTCACCCCTCATTGGTGACTTGTAACTAACGTGCAGAAGATGTTATTTGCGTCTCCGCCCGGGGCGGCCGATGCGCTCTGTCCCGAGCGGCCCCCGCCGCCCGACCAAATAAGTAAATAAATGGGACAAGGAGAGCAAATGAATAAGGAGATGGATGTTCCCTTCTTGGAGACACAGAGGCCTAATTTGAGCTAATAAAGGAGCACATCAAGCGTGACCCCTCGCTGGCATCGGAGGGTCGATGGAGTGTCTGAGGAGCCAGAGCAATCTCAAGTCAATTGCTCACAGGCTCAAAGATCTCATCAGCGGCTATTCTCTTTACAGAAAGAAAGGGCGGCGAGGCAGGGAATGAAAAAGGGGAGAAAGGAGGGCCAGAGGAAGAAAGGTAACTGACAGCTGATGCTGGAAAAACAGCGTTTGGGCGCTACGTGCTATCAGCTTGTTGCTAATCTGAAAAGGAGCCACTTAAGAACAAGCTGTTGTTTATAATGGCCTGGATCGATGGATGACCACTATCACAGCGCCGAAGTGGTGGTGATGGGGGGGGGGGGGGGGGGGGGGGGGGGGGGGGGGGGGGGGGGACTGATGAAGAAAATTAGTGTCTCATCTTTCCCCTCCCGCCATCTCCAACTCTCACTGGAGTTGATCTCCAGGGTGGGGTTGGGAGCTTGGAGAGGGGGGTTGTGGGTAATCGGCAGAGCACTCCCAGCGCCGGCTGTGATCTGATGTGTGGCGGAGGGGCAGCCAATTACAACCATCGCGTCACTTTGTGCAAGACGGCTGCTGCCTACAGGGGGAGAGAGAGGGAGGAGGAGGGAGAGTAAATCTGCAGGGAAGAAGAGATACAGAGGAGGAACTAAAAGAGGAGAAGGGCTCCGGGAGGAGATCACAAAGTGCAAAACAGAAATGGAGCCCGAAACTCCAGAATGTGATCATACAGCAAGTGTTTTATTTCTTCAGGTGTCGGTCGTAAAGACGTGAATCTAAAAGCATTTGACAACATTGCAGTGTGTGTCAGTGTGTTATTGCTTTGCATGCTGATGCCACATACAGTTAATGAAGTGATTATGACTCTAAATTGCATCTTCGGTTCCTCTCAACGTCAAATGTTTTATTCTGTTTTAGTGCAAAGACGGGTGAATCTATTAGCATTTGCATTTAATATCTTGTTATGACTACGTCTTTAATGACACCTCCTGGTGCAAATTACAATGAAATCTCCAAAAATGAAGTCATATTTTTGCAGCATCCACGTTTTCATGCATTTCCCCCTCGCCGCATGGCTTTGATACCAATGCTACTTCATCAGGGAGGTAGTTTATGGTTTGCCGATGACGTAACTACTGAGGTCCAGGGCTGCAGAGCAGTATGCAACGAGAACGAACGAGCCTGTGAGCCTGAGCTCAGGGAAACAGAAACTCTGTCTGTATATTCAGCACTTGAAACTGAATGTGGAATACATAGACTTTTCTACTATTAATATCTTTTGATGCATTGACAAATTGTATTAAACGTACAAATCTGAGGACAGATTAGCAGATTATTTACACATTTGAAAAACAGCGATGCTAAAAATGTCCCTTTTTGAGAACGGCTCCCAAGGTGGAAGGTTTTGAAAATGCAACTTTTTGAATTGTTCTTCTGCACATGCTCATTAGATGGACAGTCACAACAAAGTTTCCTCCAGAGTGACATGACTTTACAGTCCATATGCTCCTGGGACTTGGTAGTGTTACAGTTGAACCACCGTAATAACAATCCTATTTCGGTCGTCTGTCCATACGTATGTCCGTGTTCTCGCCATTGTTAATGTTTATAGCGTTTTGTTCTCTGCACCTGTGTGTGTGGTTTCATCACAAAAATATACAACGGATAGTTTTCAAAAGAATGCGGTGGAAATTTTAAATTTTTAAATAGAAAAACATTTTGTCAATATTTGGTAATTATCAAACTTCCATTGTTACTGTTATTGTTTTCCATATTGGACCTTCTGACTGGTTTTGGCCCCTCGGGCCCGAAGTTTGACACCGGTTATATGGCAACTAAACTCTCTACTAGTACACGACAATAGATGAATTTAAAGTATGTGAGCCAAATGATAACATTCCTTTGTGCTCTTTTATGGTAATGCTTTGGTCACAAGTCAATACCAGGACAGAACTTGTTTATTCATGGCCCGATGTTTTGGTCAGGCTGCTCTCCGCCACTCGCTGTCCCGAATGTGTGCGCATGCATAAAAGGAAGCGCCGCTCGGCACAGATTTTTGATTTCAAAGTGCTTCCACACAGGGCAGGTACAAACGTCTCCAGTCACTGTACTGAGACGGAGAATGCATCGGATGGAGTTCACTCCGAGTTCAGCGCATTTCGCTCCTCAGCCCAGATCCTCAGGAAAAAAAAAAACTGTCATTGTATGAGCCTGCAAACCTTTGATATGCTGAATGCTAATGTTCGGGGGGGGGCTTGTGCTTTATTAAGCCGGCGAGTTGGGAAGGAGGTGACCTCAAGAAGCTGTTACGGAGAGAATGAGGTGACGGGGTATAAAGGTTAACAAGAGTTAGGTCTGTATGAATGTGATTGATGGATTCAACCGTAATTCAATAGTTTAACGATCGGCTAAATGCAGCCTTGTCTTGATAACCAAGTGGTTTTTATTCAAAATGTGCTACATTCATTTGAACAACTTCAGAAAAAGGAAAAACTCTGGTCACGTTCTGACCAGAAAGACTTCTGGGCTTAAGATGCTATGATTGCCCTCAATCGAAAAAACATTGTTGGAAATGCACAGAAAAGTGTGCCGCCGTTTCCTCCCATCCAGTTCATTTCCGTCCCGCGCACTCCCCTCATTAGCGCCCCATGTTAAGCTCTGCAGAATCACTAATGAGTTAATTGAGGGCTTCTTAAGACTGTGTAGGTGACATTGAGCGAGAGATTGGCCTCAATGTGTGAGAGAATGGGCTTTGCATAATATTTAACTGGCCACTCGTGCTGCTCCTAATGTCGCTGGACTCACAATGTGCTCATGTACCCACACATGCACACTCTTCTCCTGCCATGAGCACGGCGTCAGCATTAATTAAACACTTTGTCTTCCACTGGGGAAGAAGTAGTGTGTGTGTGTGTGTGTGTGTGTGTGTGTGTGTGTGTGTGTGTGTGTGAGAGAGCGAGAGAGAGAGAGATCAGTCACCTTCTTTATCACGGGCTGAGAGAAGGGTTTAAGCATGAAATCGACTATATCGAAGCTGTGAGTGCTTCTCCCTCCATCACACTCGCGCACATTTATGCCGGTGTAAAGACGAGTTTGTTTTCATCCCTGTGTGTGTGTGTGTGTGTATGTATGTGCGTGTGTGTGTGTGCGCGCATGTGTGTGGGCAGGCAGGTTGACAGAGCATGCAGAGTCAGAGAGAAAGAGGCAGGCGGCAGCTGTATTGGGACTTCCCTTCAGGGCCAAAGGTCTCCTGCCTCCCTCCCTCCCTCTCGCTACAACCCCCAGAGGCTTCGTTTTAAGCAGACCCACACACACACACACATTTACACACTCACACATAAACCCACCAGATACAGATACTCCATCGCACACTGATTCTACGCCCACCAACAGGCTACAGAAGTGAATTATAAAAAGGAAGTCTAGTATTTTAATTCTGCCTTCTGAGTTTCTTGCTTTGCTTCAGTTGTGTGTGTGTGTGTGTGTGTGTGTTGTCGGGGAATCTGTGAGACAGCTTGATTGGCTAGCTGTCCGATGTCAGAATTGCCCACTACAGATCAACCTTGAACAACCTTTCAGCCCACTCGATAAGCTCCACTTGCCTCTGAAAGCTCTTATCTCATTCACTCATTCATTTGTTCACCGCAGGGGGGAATGGAAGAGATACACAGCGGCTCGGGCTGGAGAGGGTTGCATCTTCAAAAAAAAAAAAAAAGAAAGAGAAAAGAAAGCACAACGTATTGACACGATAATATCAGAGGATTCATTTAAGCACACAGTGACTGACTAAACTTCATCTTAACCGTACAAAGTGGTCGGGCCAAACGTGTGATTCTCTATCGGTGGGCCACAACACAAAAATGATTTGTGAGCTGCTTTTCACTAAACAAACAAGATAAACATAGCACCGTCTATTCTATCCTTAAAGGTCGGTGGCGATGATGGGCTATAATGTGAGTTCACAGGTATTCTTTCACACCACAAAAGAAGAGACGAGAGCATGAGATTATTGTTATCATTGATTATATTTCATTATTTATTTCATATATTATCAAAAATCAATCATCTGGACCTGTTTTGCAATAACATCAAACTTATAAACTCCATATAATAAACAAGTTAAATATTTTCGGAGTGATGGTCGATTGAGAAGCTTGGCCAGTTGAGAATCACTGCACTCAATCATGTTGATCATCCGTTTGTTAGCTTTTTTGCCACTATATCCAATGTAGGGTCGTGGAGGGCGAAGTCTCCTGTACAGGCCACCAATCGATTACAAGGCAAACACACAGACACTCACTCTGACTTACACATACGTACAATTTCAGAATCATTAATTTAGCTCAGACCTGGAGAAAACCTACAGTCATGCACAGGAAGAACATGCAAACTTCACATAGCAATAGAGCGCTAAACACCACACCACGAGCTGCCTTAATGATCCATCGCACAGCGGTGCACATGCTTAGTCGTCGCATTCCAGAATTGCATTTCCCCCGTTTCCACGGAGACAGTCGGAGCATTTATTCGTTCACCCTTGATATCATGAGTATGCCGGCACACACGTACACAACACAGGTTTTCACCTTCCGTTTCCTCAAACTACCCAAGCACTGGATTGATATTCATCAAACAATATTTCTCTTTCTGAAGCGATGACCACGTGTTTAATGCTGACGCACAAATCAAGATTACACAGTCTGGTGGAGGAAGGTCGCTTCAGGTCTACCTCAGAGCTTTCATTTAAGACGTGTTCTCACTTCACCAGAGTTCAAAGGTTGGGAGCTGCTGTGAAGTGACTGGCAGATATTTTAATGCAGGGATCAAAACAACACATCAGGAGGCGGAGAAGGAGAGAGAGAGGTGGAGAAGGCAAGAGATAGGTGGAGAAGGAGAGAGAGAGAGAGGGGGAGAGATCGCGAGACTTGGTAGGATGTTCTGATTTTACATGGCGACCCTTCGCTGCCAGATCAGAGAAACCTCCAAATTGGCATTCTTCCAGATTTTTATTAAAATACCAGCACATTCAGTCGATCTGCTCGAGTCTTGTAGTATTACTGGCCAGTACGCCATGGAGTCTACCGGGGTCCCGCCCCGAGACAACCCGGCAAAGAGACGCAAGAAGGACTCATCCTCCGACACCACGGACCTCGGGAGCAAATAAAGATGACAGCTCTCCATATGCCGGCGGAGACCGTAAAAAACATCGGGTTCCACCGAAATCCACAGACTCGGGGTAAAGAAGACCCCGACCCATCATCATTAAATTTGAAGAATTCAAAGAGAAAGTTGTGGTAAAGGGTCGGGAGCTGAGAGGAACGCACTACGACATGAACAATCAGTTTCCCCAGGAGATTAATGAGAGGAGGAAGATCCTCTACCCGATCCTCAAACAGAACAGGCAAAAGGGAAAAAAGAACTCTCTGGTAATAGATCAACTTTATTTAGACAGTCAGCTGTACAGAGATTCATGCACCACACCCTGGCGCTTCTAAACAATTTTTTTTTTAAATAATAATAATAAGTACAAATAGAGACATGTATCCCAGATATCTGATTATTACAAAAAAAAAACTAAAAACAAAACAAGAAAACAACAAGAAACCACATACACAAGAAACTAATCAAACAACAACAACACTTTCTATTAGTTAAATTAACACTGCACCTATTGATACCCATTCATATCGACATAATTGCTGAGTGTACAAATAGAACCAAATGAGCCATCAGGGTTTCTGGTTCCGTGTGTACACCCGTTCAATGATCTCGTGGCTGAATGGCAATGAGAAGTTGATACTCAACTTTATAATAAACACTTGGACGGAGCATGTGAGCTCAGTTAATGAATTAAATGTTTGAATTGAATACCCCTCAATACAGAGCTTCTCAAACATTTCTGGCTGTCAGAGAGAACTTCAGTCACTGTTGACATTTGGTCTGACCGATGGATGGGGGGTTTCTTGGTGTCACCGTGCCCCACATGAAGATAGACCAAGATAACATACAGCTAAAGTCCAGTTGGCCTGTGATCGCTTCAATGGCTAACACACAGGGGAGAAAGGAATTGTGAACAGTTTGAAGCCATATGCTATGAGTATGACATTAAAAGTAAGCTTGACTATGTTATTACTGACAATGCAGCCAACATGCGGGAGGCGTTCACAGTATGTGTCCCCAGAGCAGAATGTGAGGTCCATGACGATGATCACCTGGATGACCCACAGCTATGGCATGACCTACGCTCAGACCATCAGGAGGTACTACATGCTGTATATGGCACGGGAACGGCGCTTGCAGTGTTTCGCACACACTCTCCAGCGGGTGGTGGGAGATGGAATTCAACACTGAGACAGGTGAAGGCAGCTCTCCAGTGCGATCATCTATAGCTCTCCAATGTCCTGGAAAAGGTGGGACACAGGGAGTGGACACTCACAGCAAGGGAGTGGAGTCTGTTGAAGGAGATGGTAGACATCTTGAAGACATTTGCAGAAGCAACAGATTTGGCACAGGGGGAGAAGGTGGTTATCATCAGTTCTGTTGTTGTTCTGGCTCTCAATCACCAAGATGATGCCTGAAGTCCATTCCCTGGGCAGTCTGGTCACAACTCTCCAGGAATCTCTTAAAAAAAAAAAAAAAAAGATATCCTTGTGCTAGCCAGTACCGACATAAAGGCAGAGGTAGCCAATGAAGTGAAAGGTAAATTTTGAATTTAATTAGACATAACTATTTTCACTGCAATGTTTTTGATATTTAGATATTTTCACCCATACTGTGTTTGCTTTCCTATTATTGTATTTCTTCTAAAATAACAGACCACTACACAAATACAATTGAGTTTAAGCCATTGTATTACCAACACGACCAGTAAGGGTTC
This sequence comes from Lipophrys pholis, assembly GCF_963383615.2. NCBI lineage: Eukaryota > Metazoa > Chordata > Actinopteri > Blenniiformes > Blenniidae > Lipophrys > Lipophrys pholis. The sequence goes on along the minus strand of NC_137646.1, from coordinate 12,705,073 downwards.
TGCTTTGGTTTTGCAAGTTTTGGTAGAACTGATCCTGCAAGATGCACTGGAGTCTGACCAACCTGCGTCTCATCAGGAGGAAGATGAAGACCTCGAAGAAGAAGAAGGTCTGTTTGCTGCATACCGCAAGAGACAGAGGAAGGATGGTAGCACCACTCCAGTGTTGCAGCTAAGTCACTATGTGTCCCGTCATTCTGGGCAATGCACTAGAAAGCTCCACCGCCACTATTTCCAGTTGCAATCAGGGTCTTGTTCTATTGTATTTTTAATCATACTATAGTTTGACAGTAAAATTGTGTTTTCTACAGTATCAAAACTATACATCATTGTGTTTTATATTGTAACACAATTTAGTTTTTTTTACAGTATGACAGTATATCGACGATACAATGCTGTATATAATGTTGTCTTTTGAAGGGACGACACAATGGGATTGTGTTTCATTACTGTGACGTGCACCAATACTGTCAAAATTACTATAATAGAAATTAAGTAATCACAGTGACATACTGTCATACAGGGTGCATGAATGAAAGGAGTCCAAAGTATATAAAGTTGTTAAGTACCACTTCAGGGGTACTTAAATTGTACCACTGGAGAATTAATGACCAAAATGTTGCACACTGTGGCTTCTGTCAAAAGTCCTTTTTTTCCATTGCTTTACATAAGTAAGTGGTCTACTTCCACTACTTTTCTGACGTATTAAAGACAAGGCTACCACTGTTATCAGGCAGGCATCTACTAAACTGAAATAAGAGCAATAATTCAAAGCGATAAAACCCAATTTGTCTGAATTTGTTCAAGTTGGAAATGAAGCTCATTACGCTGGAGGCCCCGAGTGAGAGAACATGTATCTGAAATGCTTTTTGAAACAGACGGGTCGCTCCCTGATGCTAAATGGAAATGAGTAAAGCCTGACAAATCAAATCAGGGCCAGTCTACTGGAATCGCTTCGATGTTGCATTACAAGGAAAACACCACCCGAGCAGGTTTATTCTTATCATAAATGAGGGCATACATCTCCAACAGGGGGAGTGGATGGAGGAATCAGTGGGTTTTTGTAATGAAGGAAGGATTACCAATTCCACGCACAGCTGGAACGATACCTGCCGCACATACAGTGATTTTTGTTAAGTGAATCTCCTGCGTTCTCGCACAAGACCAATCTCTGCTGGGCTGTCATGCTGGACAAGTAGTTATTGAGCGAGAGATTGAAAGCAAAGGCAGAAAAAAAAAAAAAAGGATTGGGCAAAAGAGGTCCAGTGAAATGGATTGAGGGGGGAGAAAAGGCGCTAATAGGACGCACAGCCAGAGATGGAGAGACGAGTTGAACTGAATAAAAGGAGAAACTGACATGAGACAGCAGCTAAAGTGAGAGACTGCCCCAGGAGGTGAAAGATGGAGGAAAGAGGAGGAGGAGGAGGAGGTGGAGGTGGATGGGACACTCTCCTCTGCTCTCCTGCTTGCTATTCCAGGTGTCATCTTTTCCAGTCGCTGCTGATTAGTGCCTGAACATATCTCCTGGGGAGAAAATTAAATATTGATCTATTTCCCCCCCCACCCCTCCTAAAAAAAATAAATAAAAAAAATGCTCCTCTTTTTTGTGTGTGTAGAAAAGACCACTACCAGTGGAATTTCAATTGTGCTCAGGGATGAGCTTTTCAAATATGACAAGGAACAAAATTACAAAAAAGACAGAAAACCTCCCTCCCCAGGTGCTTTTAAATCCACCATGTTTTTGCTTCTTCTGTTAATGCTCTGTAGTGCAGTGGAAGCTGTTACACGATGTCTGTTGGCCCAAACAGTGAAAGGGAAACATCAAGCAAAAAATATGAAGAGGGCCTAAGCATTAGAAAGCTACGACGTTGTTTTAAAGGGGACATATCATGCTAAATCCACTTTTTTAGCCCTTAAATGCATTTTGTTGTATATTTAGAGTGTTTAGAAGTACAGAAAAGTTCAAAGTAGTCTCTTCAGGTGCTCCGTTGATATCTTTATATTCTGTTTTGGTCATATTTTGCGATCGGTTTCGATTTTTCTATTCTCTATTACGTTTTTTGAACAATGACGTCACAGTATTCTCAGCGGAACTGCCAAATTAGGACATCGACATTTCGAGCAATCCGCCATTTTTGTTTCTCGCTACGATTTTGTAGTCCAACCTAAGTTACGAGAGGATAAGTCGAAATGTTCGGTTGTTGGATGTAGTAACCCACAAGCTTCGTTACACCGTCTCCCAGCATCAGAACCTTTTCCAAGTGCCTGGTTGAGTTTTATTTTTCACAGAAATGTACCCACATCTGTGGGTAAGGTCATTTTTGTGTGCGCGAAGCACTTTAAGGACGACTGCTTCAGCAACCTCCGCCAGTATAAAGAAGGATTTGCCGAAAGACTTGGTCTGATTGAGCGGTCAGTTCCTTCTATCTATGGAGACGACGAACAGAGCACTTCGGTAAGCTGTATATAACGCTAAAAAGTGTGATGATAAGACGTCCCTGTCATTGTTTTGTTAGCATTAGCAGTTGCACCGTCTTCATATGTTAGCGCTGTGTGCTCGTTTTAGATTATAATGTAACTTCTGTGTTAAATAGTCGTTGTAATACAGGCAGTATTGTAGTAGTGGGCATGGGTGGAGAAGTTAGTGTAAATATAGTAACACACCATTGCGTTACATCCATATGAAGACGTTGTTCTGTAGGTGCATCCTCGTCATTTTCATCTCGCTCCGCCGGGTCCGACTCTGGCTCCAACATGTATGGCTGGATGGACAAATCTTCCGTTGTTGACATTTTGTAAATAATGTGTGAATATAAAGTTTCTGCGCCGCTAGATAATTGTATCTGTTCTATCAAACTACAAAGATGGCCGAACAGGGTGACGTTGAACCGAGTGTCACCTCTGCAACCTGGAGAGGAGGAGGGGTATGAAGTGTGTCATTTGCATTTGAAGAGACCGCCCCAAAACGAGTTGCTCTCAGAAGCACATCAGAAAAGGGGTTGAAAAGGGGCCTGTGGAGCTCTAATAATGAGGAATTCAGACCCAAGCATTGCAGTTTCGCGTTGTATAGACCACAACTGTATGATTTATATGTAAAAAGGAAGGATTTAAAAGCATGATATGTCTCCTTTAAATCAAAACATGTTAGAGTTTAACAATCAAATTTGCTCATTTGTTCATCATAGTTTTGTTTCTGTTGTTCCAAAAATTGTGAAGATTATTTGGATGTAGAGAAAGTGGCAACATCCTATTGCTTCTCTAATTATATTATTCAGAATGGCTTGAATCCCAATAAAATTATAGTAAAGGGGCCCTATGTAAAAATGAGGTCATGCCAGTGTTGCACTTTAGGTGGCGGTGTTGAGTCTGTTATTAGCATCACTTTGTCTGTTGTGTGGCTGATATCAATGAACGTGAACTGACATAATTATAATACTTATTTTTGCAGCTTGTAAATTTGATATTTCGACCTCCCAAAAGGTGTAGTAGCTTAATTCATGCTTATTTCAGTGACTCAGCATGCCATCTTGTGGTGCAAACCTGTACTACAAGGCTAACTGAACTGAGGAACGTTAGAGAACCTGCTCAATTTGGCAGCTAAACTAAAAAAATAAATTGCAAATCGTTATCTGGCAAGTTAACATATTTGGTAACTTCCTCATTTCTTCCCAAAATTAATTAGAAAATTAGTGACACATTGAAGTAAGAGCCGAGGAGTTTTCGGGATGCTTTTATCCCCCGTTTACACAAATTTGTTTTGAGTAAAAATGTCAAAAAGCATCCTTTTTGCATTTTTGGTTCAGAAAAGTCTCACATTCACACAGCAACATTTAGAAAACGGCAGACACACTGACAATGATGCAGCTTTCATTTTATTTTCCACATTGAGAGTTTCAGCCTATTTTTTATTTTTTTTTTTGTGGCGTGTATTTGTAACAGACTTTATAATGTTCAAAAGTAAAAAAAAAAAAAAAAAAAAAAGGAAAAACAATTCCGATGATATCCTGAATGTTGTTTCATCACATTTGGCTGATTTTGATATTTCATTAAAATGTATCAAACCAAAATAATGCATATTGTAGCTTTAATATTAATGCTAGTCATTGATCCCAGCTAATATTTCGTTCTTCCACTCAGACGTGAAGCACTGCTTGTCAGTAACTGCCTCATGAAATGTAAGATAAGTGAGCATTCTTTGACTTACAAACTTTAAAATACTTAAAGTGTGTAAATACAAATGATATACTCCATAAATCAGGATCCAAATCTTTAAATTAATTATGAATGCCTGAAATTTTGGTTCTGCTTTAACAACCTAGATGAAACATTTCTGCCCTGACAGTAAAAAACAAGTCCTTTGACATGTATATTTTTTAAGAAATGATTTAATTGGAAGTATATAAATGGAACATTTCTGTTTTAAATGATGGCAGTAAACCAAATGGTATTGTACTTTCATTTTTCTTCAAGCCTTTCTCTGCATATTGTATACACTATTTTTTTTTATTCTGATCTACTCTGTGTGGAATAACTAAGAATTCTGTATGGTCTTCTGCAATGGATTGCATTTAAAAAAAAAAATGTAATTATTGCCAAGCACTAACCTTTTTCATTCTACATTTGCATTCACTCTTGATTTACTTTCCCTACTAATGACCAACTTTGTCTAATATTTCAGTTAGCCTCGAGTATGAACACAACAGGAAACAAAATGTTAGAATGTAAATAAACCTGAGCGGGTGACTGTTAGGCCCCGGCTCTGCTAGGAGGAGGATGCAGGAAGTAACAAGCACCAGGTGAGTTGGGGTGAAGTGGGGGTTTTACTGGCAGTTCTCAGGTTTACAATAATCAAACAGAGACCCCAGACACAATAACAATGCAACAAATGATACAACAAAGTCATTAACTAAAGTTTCAAGAAATTTACTAAACAAGAGAGCAGAAAAATGGAAACAAACTAAACACCTAATTAACCCAAAACAGCTGGTACCTTCACCAAACCGTTGGACAATGGGTCCTGTTGACCAAAGTTACACTAAGATTCAAAAGATCACACACTAGTCCAAACACCCACCAGGGCAGACTGGGCAGACTGAGCAGACACTTCCTACATCAGCCGCCATGACGAGTCTGCTGGAGCTGTTTAAATGGCCTCAGCTGGTGGGCGGCGCTCAGCCAATCAGCAGTCATCCTCCAATCAGACTGCTCCACATCAGGACTAGAGGAGGAGGAAGACGGTGAGGGTCACAAACACATACACAGAGGCGGGGGCGAGGCCATACAGGCTGTGGGCTGTAACAGTGACCTAATGGTAGTTTGATTATGGTCGTTAGTGTTAAAGGAGTCATCACCTGGTAATAAAAAATTTTCTTTTTAAATAATATATATTGGTGTTGGACCTCAGTTGAAACTGAAAATCGGGACTTTAAAAGTGGCTGGGTTTTTTCTTTTAGGCTCTTTGTTCAAACCGGAATTGCCCACAAGGGGGCGCACCATAAATGGGAGATTTTAATTAAGGTCCTGTGACGTTGTCAACACATGACCACAACCCTAACCTGAAGATAACACTGTGTCACAGATCACTGGGTGGAAACACTCGTTTTTATCACCATTGATTACTTGTGGAGGTACACACACACAGGCCCAGGTAAGATGCCCACACAAGCAGAGGGTGTGCAACATATAAAAAGCAAAATAATAAAAGTATTAATATCCTTCACGCCCAATGCAGGACCCCCCTCCCCGCCCACTCTCTCAGGGTGGGATCATAAATCCTGCTCCACCTGAGTCCTCTGGGTGGCATTAAAAGAACATTTAAATCCCCCATGCCCACCCCCCACCCTCCACCCCCACCCTGTGTGTCCCGTCCTTCTCCGCGGTGGCTTTCAGTGTGACGGCCTCAGCTGGCAGGGCCGCAACTGGTTGTGACAGGCCGGGATAGCAGCCTTTCCCTGCTGTCCGGGAGGATTAGGCCTCCCTCCTCAGGACGACTCGGGGAAGCCTCCCGCCCGCCGTACCTGACTCGCAGGGCCTGTCGGGCCGCTATACGCTCTCCATGACGGGACACGTTCACACCGAGCGATCTGAAGTTTATTCAAGTGAACATCACTTACAATCACATAGGAACTGCATTTTTTAAAAAGTGGTCGTGTGCAAAAATTCAGTAGTACCACGTTTGTGCCCTAGGTGGCAGCAGTGAGTCACGAACACCCACTTTCTATTCAGTTTTAAGGAGCTACGGCTCTTGTGTCGGTATGTCACCGAAGCTGTGGGAACATCTAACTGGGGGACGCTACAAGTTTCACCCAGATAAAAGTTGTTGTTGATTTTGTCAAACATGCTCATTCCTTCATGAAGCCATTGTAATTACCACATTTTCCAGATTATGTGTTGCTTGTTTTTAGCCGTTCATGCGACTTTAAGAACCATTGGCATGATGATTTTGGTCATTTAGAATGTAATCAAGCCCATAATATACTAAATTGGCCGGAAATATTCTTTCAAAATGTGATGACAGCAGTAATACTGTAATATTGTACATAATATTAAACATCGACTGGAGTGAATTTCTTGTAATAAAAATGTTTTTTTTGCAGTTGATTTATAATAGTGGATGGGATAATTATTGTAAAGTCACACAATTCAGCACTCCAAAATATTTTGCTATTTCATTTCAATATTGACTTTGTTGCATTACACATTTTTACGTTATTCAGGTAAAATGTGTCATCATGCAATAACTGTCAGTGAGTTTTGATAAGAAAATAAGACAACTGATACTTCAAACGCGGTCGAGCATTTGTACACGTATGCAACAATCCAGATCGATTCCCACACAACTGTGCTCTACAAGTCCAGATTTACATAAAAGATGAAACTAAAACGATCATCAATGCTGTCTGTGACATTAGTTAATTGAGCTTTTTTTTTTTTTTTTTTTTTTTTAAAAACACATCATGATAAATCAATTCTGGCATTTTTAATTTCACTTGTATTTCTGAGTCTGTTCCACCAACTTTTTATGGACCATGAAACAAGTTTCTAATTAAATGAAAATGACCTCAGAAACTAATGTGTCGGTGTTCTTCCTCCATGTCTGTAGCTGTCGGTGTAACTATCTGCCTGACCCTCCCACAATTAGGCAGCTCCGCTCTGGCACATGGCACCACGAGAAGAAGTACTTCCTCCTCTTCCCAAGATGGGCATGTGTGGGCGGAGCCAGTCCAGCTCACACAGACACAGCAGATTGTGAAAGCAGCTCCTATGATCCAACATTCAAATGGAGGAAAATCAAGGAAAAGCTGGATTTGGAGCAATAAACTTTGAATACAAGGTTTTTTGGACCAATGAGACCATGTGGAAGTGTTGAAAAGTTGCATAATAGGAGATCTTTAAAGTACCTATAAACATCTTCAATTAGCCCACATTTCTTGCGATATCACAATGCACAATGTTGATGTGCTAAAGTAGTTATGTGTCTATGCATAGTGCATTCATGCTCTCCAAACTGGAAAAAAAGGGTGATTGCTCAAGGTTATTATAAAATACTGAAACGGAGACTGCAACATGTGGGAAAGATGTGCCATATAAGTGGAGTTCATTTACTATGGAGTCATTACCGAGAGCTCCAGCCTGTGATCTGTTTATTATTATTTGTTTTTTCCTTTTCAGCCTGGCAACAGCTCAAGTTTCCAGGTTTCCCCAGATTAGGACTGTCTGGTGAACCAAAACACACCGAAATCAATGAAAGTGCATAATTTCTGTTATTAGTGATTTTGCCTGAAGATGCCTGGAGGGGCCACTTGTTCTGAATTAAATAAATTGCAACCTTAAGTTCAGTGTCATCCCTGCGCAAACATGGCCACTGGATGGGAGGGGAGGGAGGGTTTAATGGGATGAAACAGCCGGCGATCTCACTTGTATCCGTGTCTGTTTTCTCTGCAAACACCTTCGGGCTGCTCCGAGGACCTATTTCTGACTCAGTGAGGGTCTCGCTTTCTGTTTTCGCTTCAGTCCAAACAACAAATTCCAGATGAAACTGATCCCATGGTAAAATTGTTATTTTGGACAGTACTCATGTGAAGTGAGTAATCTACGCAAACCTGGTGTGATTTTGAAAAGAAGTGAAGAAAAAAACTAAAACAAACCCCACACCACTGATTGTGTTCAGTGTTGGCTCTACATTCATGCACCGTATGTTACACTTTGATTAACGCGACAGACGTCTTGCCCTTTGCTTTGGTTGAGATTAGCGGCTGGACTCCAGCCCGTCCACAGCTGTCAGCTTTCAAGTTGTTTTGTGATTACATTGTACCTGAATGCAATCAACAGCAGACAAAGAGTAAAATTAAATTGATTATGTTTGAAAGGACTTTTTCTTTACAAGTAGGTGCGGAAGTAATGAGCTGTTATTGTGAGTTAGAATAAATTTGAAAAAAGGAAAAAAAAAAAAAGAAAAAGGAAATCAGTTGAAATGTTGTGTTTGTCAGAAGTACTTTTTTCTTATTTACACTAAACAGTGTTTTACATGGGGAGTTTTAAAAAAAGCATTAATCAAATAGCACTGATTAAAAAAAAAGTACGATCTTTAATAACTGACATAGCACTGAGGCAACATGGAAGGGAAGTATCATTAATATTATTTCGGGATGCAATGAAACCGAAACCACTATTGGGCGTTGGGTTTGATAATGCACGATGCATGAAAAAGGTGTTACAGCCTCAATTTTCTTTATAACTGTTCATGGCTAACTTTTCTCATTCATTTTCCCACGCAGTAAGGTAAATATGAACTCGCTTCATATTCTAGAAAAGATTCAGAAGAGATGCTGCTGTTTAAGTGAAGAACAGCTTTTTATTTTTTTGCCAGCTGCCTCCCCGTGTCTTTTATTCATGGACTTTTTCAGTCTTTTCTGAATCTCATGTTTGAGACATCATGTCCTATATTGAATTTTTCTTTTTGTGCCATTTTATATGAATTTGCTGTGTTTTTGTAACTTCCTCCACTAAACACATTCAGCTCCTCTTCAGGCATGTTAAACTAGAAATATGACTCATGTACAGTATGTATATAAGTACGTATAAGTGTTGGTATACTTGGATGAAGATGAGTTATTTTGTGTAACTGTATTTTCATAGAATACAAAGTTCATTATTTGTATAAGTATCAGGTTATTCCATATCATTGTTACGTTTATATATAGATATATGTGTATGTATGTAAGTGTATCAGTGTTTTGTTTTGACATGTCTGAAATTAATTAGTGAAAAAAAATCTACTCGTTCTTATATAAAACATGTGAAAAAAACAACTAATTTGGATACTCTGGCGGATACTCTCTTCCTACTGGCAGGTATTATGTAATTGGCCATTATTACATTGTTGGTTATCGCAATCTTTCACCAGACAAGTCTATATTTCTGAGTAAAGTTGAGATTTTGTTGCTCTATTTCAATGTTTTCTCATATTGTTGGCTAATATGATGATAAAAAAAAAAAAAAGCATTACTGGTTGCATACTGAGCACATTAGCACAGAAAGACAGTTTATGATACTATAAATCTTGCAAAAATAAAACAATAAATGCACAACGTGAACTGCAGTTGCACTTCATGTGCAGACTGACTGACATTGCTTCCTATCTGAGTGGGTAAGCGATGATTCAGAACAAAGGCCTGAAGAAATTTGAAGAAGACCACCCACACTGGTGCACGTCGGACGCGTTTGAGTAATCTTGTGAGATTTGATCATCTTCGTCACATCTCGGGTTGTCGCCGGTTCAAGTTTGCACCTGTGAAAGCAACCGACTAACATTTGGCGGTGCGACACAGACGAAATGAGCCAAGTTTCTGCTGCTGACGGGCTGGAGCTCAGGCGCTGACTCAGACGTGCCCGTGATCATCGTAGCTTTTTTTTTTTATTCAGGTGTTATCGTAGTGTAACACTGCCTCAATGTGTTTGATGGTCGTTTTAATCTACAGTAATAACAGAAACAGGAAGAAAAATAGAAGAAGGCGTCTGGATGATGCAGGCCTTGCATCCTAAAGCTATCAAGACTTATTGTCCCTGACATGGAAACCGTAAAACAGGCACCAATTCCTACTTTTACTCACAATCCACCTCTTTTCCATGTTGGTGAGCAATTGAAGTGGAAAAAAAAAAAAAAAAAGAAAAAAGCCTGACCTTTGGTTTTATGGACCATTTGCAATATAGAAGAACCCCCCCCCCCCCCGTCATATAGAGCGATTCCTGGAACTACCATTAGTACCAAAGAATCCACAAGCTCCATTTGAACTTTCACGCACCATAAAGCGCCATCCAGCGGACGCCGTAAACTTGTGCATTGAAAAGGGTGAGACCCCGGAACGGAAGCGTCGCTCTGCTGACGGAGCCCGGGGCCTAAAGATCAGCCTCCGTCACCACAAGCCGCTCCGCCCAAGAAATAGAGAGTGAGTCTCGACTGGCTGAGATCCAAACAGCCAATTATTCAGCGCCTGGCTTTATTTGGGAAAAAAGAAAAGAAAAGAAAAGAAAAAAAATCTGCAGAGGCCAAACAGGAAATGTGCTTTCATTTCCAAAGGCAGCCAAAAGGCGAGATTGAACGCCATTTTAATGAGCGTTTCCGATGAGGTGCCACCTGTTTTATCCAGATAATTGGATGATTGGCCACCCTTAAATGACCCCTGCTTGGCAAGCAATCTCACTTTCTTTACTTCCTCTACCCTTCTTCCATGCAGACTACTCCACTTTTAAGAACAGCAGTGGCAAACACGCGGTGGAGCCTTCTCGTCACTGAAGAACTCGACTTGTTCAGCTTTAATCCAAGAAAAAAACGATTCATTCTCCCAAGCTGCATCAAAACTGTGCACAAAATGGACATTATCCATTTTTTGTACAAAGCAGATGATCATGTAAATAAAGTATTGTTTGGTAATAGGTTGAAAATACTTCTTTTTCCATTGTGAATTCATGTTTTCTACATTTTTAAAATTTGACTTCCAATATCTAAAATGTATTCTTTAATACCGGTGTAATTAGCTGCTCTACTGACTGAATCTCCCAAAGTTTTCTTTATGTTGCCTACGGATACAAATGAAAATTTGAGCTCATCTTGAATAATGATATTAGAAAACTTAATTTTGCCCATAACTCAATCAAAAACGAATTAAACCTCTATATATTTGAGATTATCCTGTTTAAATGACATTCATTAAAATGTAATTTTATGTGTCACATTGCAAAGGTTTTTATTCCAAGACTTTTTTTTTGTTAAATTACCACCATTATGTAATCATTTAATATAAAATCTGTGAGAAAATGATCCAACTCAAACTTGCACATAATTCATAGTTCACAGCTTAAAATTTGTCTAAATTTGGAATATACTTCTCACTGGACTTTTCTAGGAGGCCATAAAGCTACTTGGGGTGACGACTTGTGTGCTTTCTTCTTTATGTATCTTAGTTTTTTTTCTTCAATAAAAAAAAGAAATTCTGTGGTTTTTCTGACTCGGACTGCCTGGTGCTTTCAGTGCAATCACATGAAATATGGCTTGAGTCTGGTGTAAAAGATTTCTTCATTCAATTTACTTTTAATAGTCCTTTGAGTGAATAAATAATATTTAGTGGCGCAAACGTGTACTATAAGACAAGGAAAAGCATACATTAACTTCCCAAATTTGATGGTGAAGCCAAAGCAACAGTTGTTTTGTATGAAATCTTCATTATTTTTTATGAACTATCAATTCAAATCCAATATAAATATTACATCTTCTACTTTGAAATATATGGAAACCAAGATGGTTACTACTGTACTTGAGCAAAGAGTGCGATAAACAAGGACTCACACTCCTTTCCGACTGCAGACTTGACCTTTCCATAGTAGCTGCTCCTCAATTTACCAGCCCAGAGGCCTGTACAGGAGGATAATAGGCATTCTCAGGAGTCACTATTACGTCCGTGTGTCTATACGGTCAGGCATGAACACACACGGATCACTGTGGTCGAGCATTGAAATGTCAGGCATATTTGTTGGTAAAAGGGCAGTGACAGGCACAGTGTCTGCGGGTGGAAGGAGAACAGCTGCTATTAAGAGGAAAAGATGTAAGAGGCAGAGGGGCAGACAGGAAAACAATAATAATTAAAGTTGCAAGCAGCCTTGATCGGGACCTCGCACTCTGGCCTCTGGCCCATCGTGGTCGGCCTAACCATGGCCTCTGGCCCAATCATAGCCTTTGGCCAATTTAAATATTGGTCAAATAATATTTTTTAAGGTTTTAACAAAAAAGGACTTTCATTTTGAAAAATGTGTGTGTGTGTGTGTGTGTGTGTGTGTGTGTGTGTGTGTGTGTGTGTGTGTGTGTGTGTGTGTAGTGGTGGTGGTGGTGGGGGGGTGGGGGGGTTATTTTGAAAGCCAATAAACTGTATGTAGCTCGTGGCATATAGGCCACCACCTAACCCCAACCCTAACCCTAATTTTTCTGGTTTCCAGAGATGAGGATCTACAATAGTGTGCGTGGATGGTGGGAGGTGGTGTTTAGATGAAGCGAACCAAGCCACTTTCAACTAGGGTTGGTCCTGTAACCCTAACCTTAGGGTGGGGTTGAAAGTGGGCGGGACCTGGCTAACTGGCCAGTGATCCGTAACCCTAACCCCCTTAAGGCCACCCCCCAAATATCAGCTCAATTAAACAAACTTTGTACCTGTTATCTTCCTGAAAATCACACTCCCCAAGTGTCCCGGACCTGTAATCTGGTCTTATCTCTCTAACTAGCTAAGCATTAACATTAAATAGCAATAAAAAGCATTGGAAGCATTAGCATTAAACTAACCAACTAACCTATAACCTAGCTAATCCCTAAATATCCATTTACTTAGGGTTTTGGTGTCATTTTTAATAAGCACAGACTTTTATTTTGAAAAAGATTGAGGGCTTTTATTTTGAAAGTCAGCTCACCCCGAGCCGAGCAAAACCTTTAATATCCACTTTGAAGGTTTATTTTGTCATTATACAAAACAAGGACTTTCATTACAGACCAATTTTCAGGTCTCAGATTTAACCCTCGTTTCAATGTCAAAATTGTACTGCTTCTGCTGTGGTGAAGACGATACCCATATGAGCATCGTGCAGGTGAAGGAGGAGGGTCCTTCACATGTGGAGGGTTATCTTTTGAAATATATCACAATTTCTACTGTGCTCCTATTGATATCATTTTGGACTGAAAAGAACAATTCAGCTGCCTATTTCGCGGTAGGGTCTCCGAAGGTAAACTGGTCCGAGGTGACGAGTCGGACTAAAAGCAGTTCAACCAACTCATATGGATAAACAGCTAAAGAGAAAAGTGATGTCGCCCGGTAAGGCGCAGTCGAGGCTCCACCCTGGAGCCAGGCCTGGGATTGGGGCTCGTATGTGAGCGCCTGGTGGCCGGGCCTTTGCCTGTGGGGCCTGGCCGGGCCCAGCCCGATGGGACGACGCGGGTCCCTCTTTCTCTTCCTCCTGTGAGCCCACCACCCATAGAGGCAACCGTAGAGGTCGGGTGCAATGTGGATTGGGTGGCAGTCGACGGCAGGGGCCTCGACAACCTGATCCCCGGACACAGAATCTGGCTTTTGGGACATGGAATGTGACCTCGCTGGGGGGGAAGGAGCCTGAACTTGTGAGGTTGAGAGATAACGTCTAGCTATAGTCCGGCTCACCTCCACCCACAGCTTGGACTCTGGAACCCAGCTCCTTGACAGGGGCTGGACACTCCACTTTTCTGGAGTTGCCTGCTGTGAGAGGCGATGGACTGGCCTGGGGTTGCTTTTTGCCCAACAGCTCAGCCGCCATGTGTTGGCGTTCACCCCGGTGAATGAGAGGGTCGCGTCCCTACGCCTTCGGGTAGGGGACAGGTCTCTGACTGTTGTCTCGGCCTACGGACCGAACAGCAGTACAGAGCACCCAACTTTCCCTGGCAGGGGTGCTGGATAGTGCTCCAACTGGGGACTCCGTTGTTCTACTGGGGGACTTCAACGCCCACGTGGGTAACGACAGTGAGACTTGGAAAGGGGTGATTGGGAGGAGCGGCCTCCCTGATCTGAACCCGAGCGGTGTTCTGTTATTGGACTTCTGTGCTAGTCACAGTTTGGCCATAACGAACACCATGTTCGAGCACAGGGCGTATCTATAAGTGCACTTGGCACCAGGACACCCTCGGCCGGAGGTCGATGATAGACTTTGTGGTTGTGTCATCAGATCTCCGGCCACGTGTCTTGGACACTCGGGTGAAGAGAGGGGCGGAGCTGTCAACTGATCACCACCTGGTGGTGCGTTGGATGCGACCCGGCCCCGGATAAGCGGAAGACAATGGATGGACGGAAATTAAAGTGTTTTTTTTTTTTTTCTTTCTCTCTCAATCCCTTTATCATGCGAGCAGGCAAATGTGTGACACGCCCAAGATAAGCCAAAAACAGAGTGACGAGCAGATGAACGGATGCTTTAAATGGGAAAGAAGCTGAGATGCGTTACGTAAGATGTGCGTGGATCCTGCATTTGGTTGTGGTAGAAGGAGGAAGCCTTCTGTTCGCATGTATTTGTGTACTCACAAATGTTTTGAACCTGAGCGTTGGGAGGCGGTGAGGGGGGGTGGCAGACTTAGCCTGGTAATTGAGTGCCTAATCCCATCAAAGACAGCTTCATGCCGTCCGCTTCTTCCATAATCTGCCCATAATTACACACTCCCAGCATCAAACACACACACACGCGCACACATACACAAACTTTAATAAAAAGACGCACCAAAAGTGCCTAGATCAGCCTTGAAAAAACAGTTCATCCACAGGTTATTGATGTTGCTTTGTTGGCTTAGGAACTGAATCATTTGTGTTTTTAAATCCAAAGTAATATTACCACACATAACATACATTCAAGCTTCTAAATCACACTTAAACCAGCAGAGACATACAGTCTGTCAGTGGAGTTGTATGAATGATTTTTACTTTTTTTTTTTTTTTTATTATGAAATGATTGACCTTTTGGTTTGCTTAAATTAAGACTTTGCTGAATTGGAAATGAAAGCTGGGTGTTTTCTTAGACTCAAATGTCCCTCCTCTTATTTAAAGTCTCACTTGATTCCTCCATCAACTTTCTGACTCATTTCAGATGATAAAACCAGTGAAAGGGTTTGAAGTAATGTTACCTTAATGTGACACAGGGTGCTCAACTCTCTTCCCACAAACCCCAGCCTCCACCCCACCCCCCTCATATTCTCACTTCTTGCAATTGAACTAGTCTGTAACGTCACCTCGTTGCATCATTGTTTTATGTTTAAAACCAAAACTTTTCGAAAATGCTCCGATTCTGTGCAAACGGTGCAAAATGCCACTTTTTGGCCAGAAGATGTACAATAAAAACAATGCAAAGTCCACTTAGCAGTTATATAGTTGACAGTCACCATAATAACAATCCAACTTTGTCGTCCGTCCATATGAAGGTCTTCGTACTCTCATTTGACAATGTTTATAGTGTGTTGTTGTCTGGGTGCATGTGTGTGTAGTTTCATTACAAAAACAAGCAACAGCACCCACTACTGGCCCTACATGGAATTTCTGTCTAAACACACATCATTTTCAAGACATTTCCGTGTAAACACAAATCTTTTCTGAAACAAAAACCCCAAAGCGATGCATTTTCACGTCAATGTGTCAGGTCTTGTGTTGCTGCTTCTTCTTGTTTCTTTTTTAAAGCATTAAGATCCAGGCGGTAGAGCATCTTTGGGCGTGAGTTACTTTCCCCTTCTGCAACTTTAACTTGTACAATTTAGAAAAGTAATAGTCGTATGTGACAAATAATTAATTTTTCACTTCAGAATTATAATATAACTCAAGCACTCAAGTATTTTTTTAATCAATCATAAAGTCTCTCATACACACCCTACTCATATTTGAAATAGCACGGGTCTAACTTGTGTGACATCACAAGAAGAATTTCAGTTTCTCCTCATTAATATGGAAAAATATACATAGAAACTCCGAGATCTGATCAGATGATCTCCTGTAGAGGATCCCCGGTGGAAATATCTTGCGGATGACACAGTATCCACAGTACTGCTGTTTGCACTACATAATGTAAAAGCCTCAGATTCCTATCTCCAGCCATTCATTATAATATCACTCAGTGTTATGACTTTGTCGGGCTGCGGAGAGGAATCCATTAGTGTCCGTGTTTGGTTTCAGGTTGTCCGCAGAGATACCAACCCATTCGTTTGTCACCGTATGATATATACGCTACACAGTGCACCCAACACACTCTTAACCCGTGGGTCAGCGCAGTGGATCGCAGCACTGACACATCTTTGATCAAACTACTAAATGGCTCCAACCGGATAGTCGAGCCACATAAATCCTAAATGATCCAGGTAAGCCACAGACGAGGAGGACAGGAAGGAGGGAAACAAGTTTTTTTTGGAAGGGGGGGGGTTCCTTCTAAGGCGGGCATGGCCACAGGGACTTGAGCTGATGCTAGTAAATAATATGGTAAATACTGACGCTTTTATTCCTGAACACTCCCATCTGTCTGGCCCAGGGAGAGGAAATAAATACTGGTGGAGTGGAGGAGGAGGAGGAGGAGGAGGAGGAGGAGGAGGAGGAAGAGAGTGTGTGATGAACCAGCAGGGCCTGCAGTAGATTAGGAATGCAGACTTTTGACTGGAGGCATCCTGAAACCCAAGTCGGCCTGGAATACATTGGGGGGGTGTATGTAAAACCTCCTTTGCTCTATCAACTATCATCACCATGCCCATGAGCAAAGCACTTCACCCCCCAGATTGAAGCAGCTGGTGGATGGTGGATGACTGTGGTTCTCTGCAAAAGGTTCACTATGTGCTTTGGACTGCGAAGCCGGATCTTAGCAACTAAATGCTAATAAGAATTGACAGGTTTAATCTCCTTAATGACAAAGTATTGCCGTGATTATGTTTCAATTAAAGCGTTGAAGACTACCGCGTCAACAGGCTGCATGTTAAGTTGTTTGTTTTGACGATGAAACTGGCAAAAGAACTCATTTTATTCCTTAAATTCTATGAGCATTAAATGCAGCAAATCTCAGACCTGTGAATGGACGATCAGCTTCATTTAAGCTTCACTGTTAGGTTTGTTCTAAACCCTGAAAGATTCATTACGACTTATTTAAGCTCAACTTTAGATACGAATACGGATATATGAGACGCAGAGGTGTAATTCATAGTATATGTGATCATAAAGCATATACACAATTCGTTTCCTGTCAACGATGCACCACTCAGCAGTATCTATGAGCCGACTCTGTCTCTATTGGCGAGTGCTTGCTGCAGTCACTGATTTGATTGGTTAATGTTTATGTTTGCCGTGCAGCATGAGGGCTGACGAGCCAATCAGAAGCAGAGTAGGGCGGGTCTTGACGAAGCAAATCTTGCCAACCACAACTTATGTGACAATGAGCAAATCCTATGGAAAGATTTTCACGAGAGTAATAATAATAATAATAATAATAATAAGATGTAATGGTTGCCGGATTCATTCAGTGACAAAGGAGAACCATAAAAGTTATTTAAGAGGTACGTTTTTAGATTTAGATTAAAAGCATCTGTGGACTCTGTAATCTATTTATGCCGGCGTTTCTAAAAAAATTGCATTTTTTGGCTCGAAACTCGAGCGTAAACCCACTTCTCCAGAGACCAGTACACCACTGGTTGTGAAGCTTTTCGTTCACTCCATCCGTATTCCTGTCCTTCTCCTGGAAGCTTTTGGACTCATTCAAAAGCTTCAAAAGGACAATTGTGTGAGTTGGTCAGAAACTTCCAGCATTTCCATAAATGACAGAAGTCATCAGTGGGCGATGTGGCCGTTGCTAACGCTGATCTCATTAAATACTGAAAACGCCGTTCATCCTAAATTTTCCTCATGGGTATTACAAAAGAGAAGAATTCTCCATCCTCCACACTCAATGTGTTTGAGCGTTGTCGCTAAGTGATCAGCGGCAATGCTACTTCCATTTTATTCTCCTTCTCCAAAGCAGGTACATGGAGATATAGCCTAAAGTTCATGTCAGCATAAAGAACGGAGAAAAGTGTTAGAAGACATTAGAAACGGGGGCATTCAATTCGTTAAATGGGCCTTAACAGTTGCATCGACTCAGAAGTCCTGAACATATAAGCTTGTGTCTCTGATGGACTCCTGACGAATGAGTGAGGGTCACTTTAAAGCAGAGGTCTTCTTCCAGAGATGTTTAAAAACAAACAAACAAAAAGAAGGATCCACTTGCTTTATGCTCACACTTATCTTTGTGACACTGAACGGAGAGATGTCAGTAAATCACATGCCTGAAGAGCTGTTGTGAAGGTTTTAATGCAACATAACCTGCACAATGATGCTCTGTACTGTGCTACATGCAACACGGTGCAGGTTGGATTATTACTGAGGAACTTTCATGCTAAGAACTCACTGAAAGCCAGTAAAATAGATGAATGAGTCAAAACAAGCCAATCCAGCCTGTGACGTAACATTTAACAGCTAATTAATGGTTTTATAGTGTCAAAGTTCAATCTGCTCTTCCTAATTTGTCCACTAGGAGGAGCACTGTTCAGTAGGACTGGAGGTCACAACAGCAATGCTCACAGCCGAGAGATCGATGACACGCAGCCAGCTACCAGAGGGAAGGAGATTTACCTCCAACGCCACGAGGAAATTTGTGAAATTATTTGTGAAATCATGCTAAAGCAGGGGTGTCAAACATAAGGCCCATGGACCAAACCTGGCCCCCAAGAGGCTCCAGGTTGGCTCGCTAAACCACTTAGGAAACTGTAAGAATTTTGAATAAAACATAGATTTTTTAAACAAATTTCTGAAGAGTAGTGACACAACTTCCTCAAAGACATCCTGTCAGGGTGACTTTCTAAAAGCATGTATCTTTTTGAAACAAAATGTATTAGATGTCAACATTTTTATGACATACTGTGATATCTGCACTGAAACTAAGGTATTTATAGATATTTATAGGTTATCAAGCATAAAATGTTTTTAACCCCTTCATTTCTGGCCCCAGGGAAATTGTAAAAAGTGCGTACATCTGTGTCAAACAGTCATAACATGAAACAGTTCAAACGGCCCTGACAAATGATGAAGGGAGTGGTGTGGTGGATCAAATAACCTATTAATCCACTGGTTTCCATGGCGACAAATGTGGCGCTGGCGAAGGTATGCGCTCTCCCGAGTGCCCGTTGTAGTTTGCGTGTGGAGTATGAATTAGGCTTTATGGCTTTTAATAAGAACCCCTATCAGTACTTGGTATCGCCAAGTAATTAAGTTTGGTTCTTGTACTTGTAGTTTGACCTGTTTGACCCAAACTAGTACAATACTGTTGCGTAAGGCTCACAGTGGTGTACACAGTAAATGAGTGGGGATGCACCGATACCACATTTTTCCATGTATTTTTTAAAACATGTATATTACTGTTGGACCTCAGTTAAAACTTGACTGAAAATCTGGAGTTTGAATGTCGCTGAATCTTATTGTTTGGGCTCTTTGTTCAAATCAAAATCGCCCACAAGGTTGTGATTATGCTCCTGTGTTGTCGTCCACACAGGTGGCTAATGCTGAAACCCACCCCTGTTAGATTTATGGTGAGCCGGCAAACCGCGGGCCTGTTTGTTGTGCCTTCTAATACTTTTATGCTTTGTTCTGTCGATTTCTTCATATTTTCAAGACATTAACAAAAGACAGTAAGTGGCTTAAAAACCTCCCGTTACAGGCTGAGGTCCCTTCGGGAAGAGATGGACAGTAACAGCTGAGTTTTTTACCCTCTTACCAAGGTGCTCCAGCAAAAGCCAAATATGTAAATGCCCATCATCCCAGCAGGCGTCCTACAGGAGTTCTCCATATCGCCGGGTGCCTCTGTGACAGTTTGAGACCCTGCGGGAAATGCTAATGCTGTATCTGAGGAAGCGGAAACAAAAACTCCTCCACTGTTCTGCACACCTATATTGACTGATAAAGAGCTGCCGAAGCTGAGGAAAATCCAACTATAAACTGGCTGTTTCTTGTGGCATAATAGCTCAGTGTTGCGTGATCGTACTCATAATTCAAACATTTCAGGTGTTTACTTTGCTTTGGAAATAAATAAGTGAACAAGAAGAAAACCGTACTGTAATGTAATAGTTTTGAGTATCAGGACCATCTCAATGTGGTATTATTTATCCTTTTAGTGTCGCCACATACTACCTCGACTTTCACACAGTCAATCCTTGAATCCTTGCTTGACCCCCACCATTCTATTTAACCCTGTGATAATAAGTACAGCACATTTACCTCTGTTCTTTGAGCTAATCTGTCAACTCTATCAGACTCACAGGGCTAGAAACACCATAAAGGACAACTTGTATTGGATGTAAGATATAATATCCACAACAGCATGAGAAGAAACCTGTGATAGAGAAGAAGAACATAGAACAATTGCTATTTTCCTGTGGAGTGCTTGCTCGATCTTCTGTATATGTGACTGGAGATCAGTAAAACGGTAACAGTATCCTAAAGCCTACAGTAAGCTTTTATCTACCTGGACAGTTACCGGGATAAGTCCGACATGTTCGGAACACTGTCAGGTCGGCTTCATGAATAAATTCAAAAGAAAAGAGGGAAAAGGTGTGGGAGGAATACATTTAAACATGGTCTGACTGGGAACTTCTCACTGTAAAGGTGTGTGTGTGTGTGTGTGTGTGTGTGTGGGGGGGGGGGGGGGGGGGTATTGCCAACAGTTTATCGATTAATTTATTCACATTGTCAGCCCAGTGCAGAAACAATCTGACTTGACAAGCTTTATTATTTTATTAATTCCATCAATTTGTTGGCCAGTTTTTGGTGTCATGTCAATGCCCTCAACTGACGGGACTTTACCAACAGGTAAGTTTCTAAAGCGGGGAAACTGCAACTTTTAGACAAATGCACCATCTCCGTGATAACAGGGTAAAATGCAACTTAAAAAAAACTCAGTGTGAATGGAAGAAAAATACAACTTTTTGAAAATGCTGCTAAAGCGCATACGCACAACGGCCGTAGTAAACAGGTTATTTATTTGCACATGCAGAAGTAGATGGACTATAAGAACAATGTTTTCTTCAGACTCATGATTCTCAGCCTATTATTCTCCTGGGACTTGATCGTTTTATAGTTGATAGTCACCTAATAACAATCCAACATTGTACTCCTATTATTAATGTTTATTGTGTATTGTTCTCTGCACAGGTGTACCTGGTTTCTCTACCAAAACAAAGAGCAGTGCCAACTTGTGGCCTGGCATGCCAACTCCATTGTTTTCAGCATTTCTACCTTCTCCGTGTAAACGAACATCATTTCCGAAATGTTGCCGTGTAAAGGCAAATTTTTTCTAAAATGAAAACGCAAAATCTATTCATTTTCACTTGAAAATGATCATCATACGTCATCAGCACCGTATGTGTGTGTGAACTGTGTTTACCTTCACGTTTCTAAAAACAGAGCCAAAATGTTTTCCTATACTATGATTGACATGATTCCCAGTCAATATTTTCTTGTATTTTACATGTTTTGGACTCCACTTTGAACGCCACATTTAGGAAGAGCTCAACTTCTCGATAGGTCCAAACAAACGACCCTCGCGACATAAACTCTGAAGAAACAGGAAGTAATTCGTGCCATTTGTTTTTTTTGGGGGGGGGGGTTGGCTTTATGCTTCTCGTTACACTACATTTTGGCTCATATGCTCAAAGTCTGTTTATGTTGCTTTCACATGGTGCCACTTTTGTAAAGAACATGCATTTGTGGGATGAGCAGAACATTTGGGTTGCAAGCAAGACAATCAAAGGGATTATTGGGTGTAATTGTCGAGTCTTTCAATCCCTCCGTCTTTATTTTTCTGGGATTGCGGATGACAACACATATCGAACGGCTTCCTGTTGACAGCCAAATTCACTAACTGATATTTGTGTTTTTAAATCAATCTAAAATGCAACTTAGGTTTTGAAAGAACAAAAACAAAACAGAAACAAGTGATTCACTATGCAAAACCAAAAAGGTGTCAAAGACAAAACAAAACAAAAACACATCCGGTATGAGTGAGAAGGATGGAAGCCGAAGAAAAGGGTCAAATTTACAAGATAAAGGAGGAGAGAGGAAGACAAAAGGGCTGCCAAACATAACCCCTCCTCCACCGTTCATTTCGCCAAGTGCACACATGCAGGCAGTTACCCTCACTCCATCAAGAGGTGGAAACGGGCCAACGTGCTCAGTAGCCAGGTCGACCCCTCGTCTCGCTCAGGTGTCGATCAGCCGAGACACAGACGGCAGATGAGGAGAAGGTGAGTGGGAGGGGGAGGAGGAGGGGGAGGAGGAGGAGGAGGAGGAGGAGGAGGAGGAGGGGGAGGCAACCGACTGTGAGATGGCTGTATGGCAGAGCCGCGTGGCCTCTGGCGTCGTCGCAACTGCTGCTTTGGTTGTTGTTGCTGTCAGATGACGACAGGATGAGTAAAAAAAACAAAAAAAAAACAAGCTCGGGTCGGGTTAGGGAAGACAGAGCTGCTGATTGCAAAGACTGCCAAAATATCTTACCGCAAGTAGAAATGCTGTCACCTTGTTTTTTTTGTTGTTTTTTTCTTAATTAGAGACAAATTTATGACGACAAAAAACAACAACAAAAAAAACATTACAATGCACTTCTCAGCTTTATTTTAGCAACGGTTTGCACTCGTAAATCCCTGAATGTCTTTTCAGCAAAATGTCTCCTCAGCTCACTGCTGAAGTTTCCAAACTAAACACAGATGAATGACGGATAAAGATTGTCTGACTGAGAAGCTTTGCATGCTATAAATTGTCTCTTAATCTTGACAGAGTGTCAGTCTTTTTTTTTCTTTTTTTTTTTTTCTTCCCCCCACTTAGCTTATGTAGAATATTAAATGGAGAACTTGAGCATTTTGTGTGAAGTGCACTTTGGATGCTGTAACCTTTGCTGTTGACCTTTTGTCCCTCAGCTTCTTCACCCCTGTACCTCAGCCTCCTCCTCCTCCTCCTCCGCAGCTTCCACCCTCTGCATCGACTGATCCTCTTAATCCCCTGACCCCGCCCCTTGTATCCTGCGCAAAGGTCAAGCTCGCCAACACTATTAATGGCCTATTCATTGTTGACGTACCGCAGACATACACACAAATGCTCGATATTTGAGTGCAGTAATACTAATAATGTTGTATATTCGGTCATTGGGATGAAGATTCAGTCTAGTCTACATGTATTTGGTAGATTTAGGACAGAGAAAGATTCCATGCCTCTTCCGATGGGGAGAACTTTATGGTTTGCACATTCGGTTCAGTTTCCTCCGACAATCCCAAAACATGCATTTGAGGTTAAATTGGCGCCATGAAACATTATTATGTGTGGTTGTCAGTGTTGGGCGACCTATTCGGGAAGTACCCTGCCTACCTAAGGCTCAGTGGCAACGCTCGTTTCTGTAACACGCAGGTTTTTACGGGAGCGGGTTATCAGCCCAACGCTTAGTGATGGTCGAGTTAGAACGAATCGTTCAAAACCCGCGAGTCATTTTACTGAACGGTGACTCACGAGTCATCGCGTCCATTAACTAAGTGATTCCTAATTTTCCTGCAAAACGCACAGACCTCTCTTCCAGAAACAATAGGGTTAATAGATAGATTCTCCTCAATCTCAGAATATTCTATAAATTGGAACAAATCAGTCGTCTTGCCTATCAACTCTACATTTCAGCACACACCGAACACCCCACTAAAACCAGGGAACATCAAATATCTCGGCATTAACGTTTCAGGCAAACTCTCAGACTTGGTACACTTAAACTACACTCCCCTTATTAAAGCAATAGAGGAGGACCTCATTCGATGGAGGACACTCCCAATTTCACTTATGGGGAGAGTAGCAACAATCAAAATGATGGTCTTGCCTAAAATTAACTACATCTTCTCAATGATCCCAGCAAAACCACCAAAAACCTGGTTTAACACTCTTGATTCTCATGTCTCAAAATTCTTATGGAAAAATAAACCATCACGTATAAGTTTAAAAACACTACAGAACACCAAGGACCAAGGTGGCTTAGAACTCCCAAATTTTTATAATTACTATCTGGCCAATAAACTACTTTATGTTGTAAAATGGATTAATCAGAAACCCTAAGATGAAGGCTGGCTAGACGTTGAAAAAACATTCTGTGAAGATCTCCAAGTCAGAGATCTTCCCTTCTTCAGTCCTGTCATTAAAAAGCACAGCTGCTTTAAAAGCATCAATATAAACACATCGCTGACAGCTTGGTGGGAATTTCTTAAAATAAATGGATCTTCACTCATTCCCTGCAAACTCACACCCATCTGGAACAATCCCGACATCCTGCAAAGAAAGAAACCAATAAACTTCCCAAGATGGCAAAATAAAGGAATAAGACACTTAGAACAACTTATCTCCAATAACTCTTTTATTCCATTTAATGAGCTAATAGAAACATATGGCATCAGTCAAAGCAACTATCTGGAATATCTTCAGCTTAAGTCAATAATACAAACTAAGTTCAAACTAGAACAGATTAACCTGAACTTACCTCAGACAGTGACAAATCTCCTGAAGATCTCAGCTCCTAAACCTCTTTCTAAAATTATCTCAATCCTGTCAGGTTCAAATATCTCAATATCCCTTCCCACCTTCAAATGGGAAGAAGATCTCAACATCAACAGAGACCCAACGTTTTGGTCAGAAATCTGTACAAATACATTCAAAATGAGCAAAAACCCCAATATACAGCTCATACAATACAAGGTCCTTCATAGAGTTCATTACACAGGACAAAGGATGTTCAAGATGGGGCTCACTCCCACTAACATATGTTCAAACTGCACAGGTGATCTCCCCGATACCTATTTACACGCACTTTGGCTGTGTACGCCAGTCCAAACGTTCTGGCAAAAGATTTGTGAAGACTTATCGTTATGCCTGGGCTACCCAATTCCGGTCTCACCTTCACTTTGCTTGTTAGGAGATCTCACAGAAATTAAAAGAGAAAAAAATGAGTCCTGCATGCTCCTGGTTTCCCTAAGCGTCGCAAAAAAGGCGATCCTCATGAACTGGAAATCCAAAAGTAATCTGAATATAAAGTTATTTAAAAACTTACTTCTAGACCACATCACATTGGAGAGAATGTCTGCTGGTAGGAAAAATCATTTGACACAATTTGAGTCCACATGGTCTCCAATAATTAAATACACCATGTAGCCCTGTGGGGGGGGTGGTGGCTCCACCCCGGGGCTCTGGGGATCGTCTGTGGTTGGGGCGTCGTGGCTTTGGTGGTTGGTGGCTCTGTGGGCTCGGGGGGGTCCTAGCGTCTATGCTGGGGGGCTGCGGCCTGGCCTGGGGAGTCCTGGGCAGGGGTGTGGGGGGGGCTCTGCCCTGGGCGGGGGTTGGGCCCGCTGGGGTGGGGTGGGGGGGCTGGGCGTCGGGCCCCGGCTTGGCTGTCGGCTGGGGGGGGTTGGGGGCGGGTCGTCCGGGCCCTGGGGGTGCGGGGCCTCCCCCTTTCCGGCGGGGGTGCCCGCTGCGGCGCTGGGGGTGGGTCCTCCCTCTGGCCCCCTCCCCCGGTGGGGCGGGTTGGCCCCTGCTGCCGCGCTCCGGGTCTGCCTCATTCCTGGATTGGGGGGAGCGGGGGACGGGGGGGCTCCGGGTTCTGGATGGACGGTTGACTGAGAGTGACCTCCAGGGCCTTGTGTGTGTGTGTGTGTGTGTGTGTGTGTGTGTGTGTGTGTGTGTGTGTGTTGGGGGGTGGGGCTGTGTGGGCGAATGAGGGGGGGTGCCCTGACCACTGGCCTCCGGCTGGGCTCGCACTGGGCCCTGCGGGTCTCAGACTCTGCTGTCTGGCCGTTGGGTGGGGTGGGGGCTCCCTGCCCGGGTCCCCTTACGGCGCCTTGTTGGGGGGGGTGTGGCTCCCCGGGTCCTAGGCCGGCCGCTCGGGGGTGGGGTGGGGCAGCGCGGGGGGTCCAGCTGGGCCAAGGTCCTAGCGACGGGGGGACCCCCTCCCTCAGAACCCTCCCTGCCTTACCTCACCTTATATTACTCCACAATAGGGAACAGTGGGGCGGTGCCTAGGTGGGGGGTCCGGGCTACTTAACTGCGGTCTGGGTCCTCCCCCGACTTTGCACCACCCACAATTTTAACCACACTTAGTCACGCAGGGTCTTGAGGGGGTAAGCCGCTTTCGGGGTTCTGCCGCTTGTCAGCGGTAGAACGCCCGGGCCCCGCTACCCCCCAATTTTAAACCGCACCATAGACACACACATTGCATCCACCTCTTCAAAACACAAAGACACACCCTTACATACATCCAACACACATATAGGGCAGGGGAAGGGCGGGAGACGTGGCTCCCCCCAGCACCTCCTGCTGGGGTCCCGCCCCGGCCCGGGGTGAGTGCGGCTGGGATGCGGGGGGCGCGCTCCCTCGGGCATGGCGCTCGTGGGGGGGCTGGGGCGCGGTGCTCCTTCTCCATTTGCTGTTGGATTAGTGGAGGTTGGGACACCGCGGTGGCCGGGTGGGGGCCCGGCCGGCGGCCTGGGGGGGCGAGAGTCATCACTCCCCCACCGTCCCGAGTGTGTGTGTGTGTGTGTGTGTGTGTGTGTGTGCGTCTGCGTCTGCGTCAGGGGTGGGTGTCTGTGGGGGGTGGGTCAGGGGTTGGGTATTTCAAATAAAACCCGGGGGGAGGGTCATGGGGCGGGTGGGATATGAGGCTCCTGGGGGTGTAGAGTTGACTGTCCTCCGACCGGGGCCTGCGCCGGCCTTCGCTTTCCTGGGTCTGGGGGCGGGGCTGGTCCGGGGCGCGGCGGCTGGGGCCGTCTCTGCCTTGCCGGGTTGGGGGGGGGGCGGTGGGTGGGCCTGTTCCCGGGGGTGCGGCGGGACTCGCCGCCGGGGTTGGGGGGGCTCTCGACCCGCTCGGCCCGGGGGCCCTGCTCCGGCCTTTTCTCGGCTTGGCGGCTTGGGTCGGGGCCTGGGGCCCTGTGCCCTTTATCCTTCTCTTGTGGGCCCCTCTTGCCTGGGGGGGATTCCTCTCTGCATTTTCCGTCGGCTGCTTTTTGGGCGGGGACGTGGCTCTCTGGGGTGGTTCGCTGGGGTCTCCCCGGGCCTGGGGGGCTTCCGTCTGCCGGGGTGGCGGTGTCCGGGCCCGATGGCCTCGGACCCCGGGGTCTCGCCACGGGTCCCCCCACAGCAGTTCCGGTCCCACCCAGTGGACAAACCACACGCACACACGCACACACACACA
This sequence comes from Lipophrys pholis, assembly GCF_963383615.2. Lineage (NCBI taxonomy): Eukaryota > Metazoa > Chordata > Actinopteri > Blenniiformes > Blenniidae > Lipophrys > Lipophrys pholis. The sequence goes on along the minus strand of NC_137646.1, from coordinate 12,677,776 downwards.
CACACACACACACACACACACACACACACACACACACACACACACACACACACACACACACACACACACACACACACTTCCACTCCTCACGAAAGGTGCTTCTGAAGTTGCTTGTTCTTCATTTGCTCAAACTTTGGAGGTCATGTTCCTCTTTTGTTGTCGCCTCTTTGTTAATTCATGTTCCTGCTTCACGTTGCTGTCTAGATAGAGCTGCTCAGGCTGGTTAATCTAAGAAATCATTTTACTGTCTAGATAGAGCAGCTCAGGCTGGTTTAATCCAAAAACAGTTGGAAAATATTTGGATCAGTGTGATAACTGCAAATAATATATGTAGCACAACAAGGATATTGTATGTTATCCCCCTCCCCCCTCCCCCCTCCTCCCTCCTCCCTCAACCTTTTTCTCTCTTTTCTCTTCTCTCTCTCTTTGAGCGTTCCCCCCCGGTCGTGTACGGCAGCCATGCCATCTTCTGACGGAGAAGGCAACAGGAGGAGACTCCAGGTCTCTCCCTGTTGCAAGACCAAAATCTGTTTTGACTCCGAAGGCTCTCAATCACATCATATTGTTGGCCCAAGCTGCCGAACAGGACAAGGGCGAAAAAAAAAAGAAAAAAAAACAAAACAAAAAAAAAAACTAAGTGATTCCTGCTACAGCCGGCAGGTTGCATCTGTGAATGTTGCATTACCGCCACCTGCTGGTTCTGTCACTCTGTGTCGGTTCCCACCGCTCTGTAAGAAAGAAAGAAAGGAAAGCACTCAATTGTTTACGCTGAACAGCTGAGTGAGAGGCCGTGTGTATCCTCGCCACTAATTCCCGGGGCCACGGTCTTTATCTGACATTTTCTGTGGTTTCAGGCATAACAAACACTCCACAAGGCCCAGGAGACACATTTAAACACACTTGAAACACACTCGGGGGCTACATGTGTGATTTCCGGAGAGCCACTCCACCGTCAAACACCTGAAGCTAATATTTACCAACAGTCAGAAAAAGTGGCGCGCCTCATTAGACGTGTGTACCTTATATGAACCTGCATGGGATGATGGGGCTGTGCAGACCTGACTCTTCTGAAAGGAAACATTCAACGTTTAAAGAGACGGGGAAAAAAAACGGTGTCACTGATCTCTTATGACGTTAGGGTTGCCGAGGTTATGACACTAAATAAGTTCTTTCGATAAACGTACACTGCAGGAAAATAAAAAATACTCTGGATCCAACAAAGGGAGTCAAGGTGACTTTACCGATTTGATTTTTCAACAGAAATCTCAGAAATCAAATCTCCTCTCAGAAGGAATGGTTCCTTACCTTGAGAGAGATTGTGTTATTTGGGGAGCAGGGGAAATATAAATCTCACTTAAATCAAGGGTAATTATTACAGGGTCGATATCGCGGCGATATGGTGCTGTCCTAGTTTGTTGTCTCACCATTTACACAGAAAAAAAACCCCTTTTTAATTGTCCTTTTTCTTTAAAAGAGAGTACACCTCAATCACTTCATTAACTTTTAAAGTAAATGCAAAAGCAAAAGAAGTCAGCTGCACCAATAATATTATTAATCTGCATGGCTTACCCTGAAATATCACATCACACTTTAATTATCATTCAAAATAAAAAATTAGACAACCACCTCGGAGCTTTAAATACACAATTACACCCCTACATATGTGGGGAGGAAATTACATCGCCTGTATCCACACTTGGCTTGTTAGCTGCGTGCGCCTGTAAAAAAGTTCCATCTGTCTGTATATCACAACTTCATGCCTCGCATATACCGGCTTTCACAGGTCATTTAGCTTGCCAGGAGGGAGCGGAGCTTTCACAAATCCTGCAAACAACTCTATTGTCATTGTGTTATTGATGAAAACTCCTTTGACAGAGGTTATGTGGCTGTAAAGGTGAGTGACGCAGCTGTTCCCAGTGATGACAGTGCCATTTTGCTGGGTCGGCGTCGCTCCGAATCGCTGCCGCGGCGGAGGAATGTTTTGGTGGCTTGACGTGAGGTGACTATTTTTAGAAAGAGGACATTTGATGATTTGATGAGGATTTCAGTGTCAACAGAGTTTTTCTTCTCCAGGAGAGATGACATGGAGCTAATCCTTCAGCGAGGCAGACAGACAGCGAGGCAGTCTCATCCGAGGTCTTAGAGGACTGACGCATGAACACACACACACACACACACACACACACACACACACACACACACACACACACACACACACACACACACACACACACACACACACACACACACACACACACACACACACACACACACGCATGCGGCTCAAAAACTACTGATTACGACAAAACTGGAAATCTACTTTGATTAAATGCCACAATCACTATTAGATGGACACATACAGCGTGAACACACACACACACACACGGACACACACACACACACACACACACACACACACACACACACACACACACACACACACACACACACACACACACACACACACACACACATCACTGTACTTACGCATACACAATTTTACCCAATCTGTATCCAGCAGACGGTCAATTTCTTCATTTGCACATTCAAAATCTTTTGAGCAACCTGATTGGACTGCCATATGGAGCAGCATGGCTGAAAGTACAGTTAAGTTTCGTGACATATTCATCGTACACACTTACACTCAACTCTGAGTTGCATAAATGTATATATATATATAATGAGTACAGTACGATATTCTGGTGAAGGCTGGACAGACTAGGAAAAAAAGGACAAAAATCAACAAATCATGGCGTCTGAGTGTTTTACAAAAGTTTCACATTGGGAGTTGTTTTCAAAAACTTGCGATTTCAGTGGCTCTGAGCACCATTGTCGTGTAAACAGACATCTAAAATGAAACATTTCCTCTTGTAAATGGGGGCTTAAAGCAGCCATCTTGTGCTATTTTCATCTTGTGGTATTTTAAACTGAAACGTATAGACTTGTCAATGTGTAATATAATTTTGTTTTATGACATGTGAAAATTTTAGTTCCAAAATGTAAATCTGTCCCAAGCTTTGTAAAAGTGTTTCACGTTTCGGTCATGTTGGTTTGCACCTCCCAGCCACTGGATCTGTCCCTTAGAGAGAAACTTTTTTTATTTCTTGATACTTCACCTTTGAAGGCTGTATAAAGAAGATTACCACAGCTTGCATGACTATGGTGACACTCTATACACTCAGAGGCCAATTCATTAGGTACAGTAATAACACAGCAGTGATCCATTGTATTGAGATGTGTAGACATGGTCAAGACAGGGAAACAGCTATTGAATCTGAGCTGTGGTCTGTTCTGAGTTACACCAAAAAGAGCAACAAGTTCACTCAGCTGGTCTTTCATGTAGTAATTAAATATCTTTTTATGTTTAGTATAGTACATTATGTGTATTATAAGTTCCATTTTTTCAGACAAAGTTTGGAATTTGGTAGCGTGCAGGGAAGAATGCAGGGGTTCTCAAAGTTTTGATGGCTGAGGGCCAATTTAGGAACTCAAAATTGGACTGAGGGTCACTGAAGAATTTATTTTTGGAAAGAACAGAGAAAAAAATCCCATTTGTAATTATCTTAATGACCAGGTTGCATCGCTAGGATTTAAATTTATTGTTCCGCATTCAGTAATGTGCAACAAATACATTTTGATAATTAAATAGGGCTAATCCTGGCAAAACTTGAGAAAACTTTGCAATTCACACAAAGTCTAAATAGAGGTTTCTGCCCTCTACAGTCAAATGTGGGACATAACAGTCCTGTGTGCCGTCCATTTCAGAATATATGTAAAAACAAAAAAAAAAAAACCTGTGAGGTGTGGACGGGCAACACGCAAATCTGTGGAAAACGATTTGCATGTCCCCCCCCCCAACTTCCATATTTCTATGTTCTCCGTGTCTTCTTCTGCGTTTTTGGTCTAGTTAGTGAGTCACAGCGCCCCTAAAGTCCACACCTATAATTACCGCTTATCCTGAGAAGTCGCGAAAGACCATGAAACGGAGATTTATTCTTTAAAAGCAATGCACAGTTGGATTAAAACTAACAACTGTAATTCATTGCGGGGCCGCCAGAAATGTTGCTGTAGGCCTTTATTGGCCGACGGGCCGCATTTTGAGAGCCAAACCTAAGATATTGTTGCTAGTATTCCATATCTGCTGTATGACAGTGTAAAAAAAAACAACCTTGGTTACAGGAGCATTTTGCAGAGTTCTTAATTCCCTGACCCTTACATTTTTACCAGTTGAGCTCAGTACTTTTTTTCCCACCAGCGCCTTATCATAACCCCGGACATAACAGTCAGCGCTGTGTGCATCTGTGTGCGCAGCTGACTGGAAAAGCTGAGACAGTCAGGGATGGTGAGCGCCTGCAGCTATAACCGGAGTGCTGCTGCAGCCATTCCAAACGTAAAACACATCTCTAATGTGCGCCCGAGGAGCATTTCCTCGAGCGGCGGTAAAAGCTTTTATGAACCAAGAGTCCAAGTTTGAATCATAGTCAGGTTCACCATGCAGGGGAAGAGTGAGAAAATGGGCAATTATTAAAAAAAAAAAAAAAAAAAAAAAAGTTAGGTTATTACACGGAGAGAACAAAGAGATAGGGAAGACAATTTAGCAGCTGAGCTACAGGTCGGATCAGACACTTCATTACATGGCTTTTTTTTCCCCTCCTTTAATCACCACATGCGAGTCAGTTTCTATACTACATCAGACTACGACACCGAGCTGTGATGTGTTTACTACTACACTCACAATGCTCTTTATTGACTGCATGCACCCACAAGGTCTAGTGCAGCCGTCAGTCCGTGATACAAGAAAGCAGTGGCTCGAGGAAGAAACTCTTACATCACGATCAGTCGTGTCTTTCTTTATGGTTTCTCATCAATGTGCAGAAAGCTGTATTATTGCTGTGTGGTGTCGCAGTGGAGTCGTCAACATTGTGTGGATCAGTCAAATCACTGATTCCCTTATTAAGATCAAGTAGTTTTGAGTGAACGTTCATTTTTCGACCATAAGTCGTCTCCAAAGGCGTTTGAGAGAATCTGGCAGTAAATCCAACTGACCGTTCATATTTCTCTGGAAAGTCTCATGACTCAAAAGTAACGAGTAATGAGTCCAGAAGTAGTGTAATGAATTTCTGCCAACAGTATTCATTACATGAACATGTTCCTTTCAAACCACAATGAGTAAAATGTGATGCAATGTGATGGCGAGTTAATTGGAGGAACTCAATATTTGACATGAGGAAGAGCCTCTTCACCCATCTATTCCACCCTTCTGGGTTCCGGACGATCAGTCAAGTGCAGAGCAAATAAACCTTCCCGTCAAAAGATCCCCAGCTGCTGCGCACGAGATGCGCGTGACAACGACATGTACAATTACAAATTTCTTTCTGAAATAAACCTCATAACACACTATGTGTGAAAGACAGTTTCTTTCTTTCTTCCTCAGGATGAACTTTGGTTTTACACACGGTCTCACAGTGCTTGGTGGTCTGGTGCCTCTTCAGCTTGCAGTTTCAAACTTTTATTCACCACAAAAGATGCATTCATCTCTAATTTGTCCATTGCTTCAATGAAGCCACGTTCAATGTAACTCCCTTGGCACACTATTTGATTACCTTTTGATGATTCATCTTTCTCTTTAGCCTGACGCATTGCCATTTCTTTCTCCCAATGTGTGTGTTTGCCTTTGTGTATATTGCAGACACTTTTAAATTATACAATTATGTAATTGTTTTATTGTTCTTAAATCAGAGATAACATTTTAATGTAAATGCTTGAACTTAGTGGTTATGCGACATAAATGAATTAAATGCTGACTCATCTCTTTTTAAAACATAAATAAATAGACCCATTAAAAAGGCTGAACCTTTGGCGCCCCCTGGATGAGTTGTGCCCTCCAGGTTGGGAATCGATATTTTAGACATCGCTTGGGCTCTTTAATGCAGACTCTTTCGACAAACCACATACTCTTGAAAATGTTATGTAATTCTTCTAACGGGTTCTAAATGGTTGAACAGGGTGTTAAAGGGTTAAACATCTTCACTGACGCACTGGATTTAAAATCCCCCTTACTTTCAAAGCCTCCTCCATGATTTTGCTCCTCCATACATCAGTGACCTTCTTGAAATACACCCCCTTCCTGTACTCTCAGGCTGAAGTTATCTTGGAGAAAATGGCAGAAGCACTCACTCTTTCTTTCTCCTCTTTGCTCTATCCGCTCCATCTGTCCACCTCGGGACCTTTTGGGATCTCTTAGCCAATCTGCTAACAGATTCTAAAATACACTCGTACAGGACATCCGGACAGTCACTTCTACATTGCCCACCTTCACATGACATCAAACCCTCCTTATAACACAAAGTCTCTCCCACCTACATATCGCCATCACTTTTTACATTTCTTGTCCTAGAATTTTGAAATGCCCATACAGCGCTGAAGTTTTTCTTTCTTTCTGTTTCTTTAGTGGAATTTAACCTTTTCACTTCAATTATTTTCATGTTAGTCGAATTGGCTTACAGGATTTGGCATGCATATTTCCGATAATTAAAAGCCCGGGAAAATGTTATATATTTACAAAATTCAAAAACTGACAAACTGCAGAGGAATACAGATTAACATGAGCTTTGGAGTATCGTCAAAAACGCAGAGAACTGCAGAACTGACAGATACTGAACGACAAAGTTCAGCAGAGACATTCAGTCGTTGCACATTTTTTGACATTTCTATAGCCATTAAGTCAAAGTCAATCCAGCCACTCTAGCAATAAAAAGGTTCATGTTTATCTTATTTAAGGTGACCTTGAGAGCTTTGAAAGGCTTCTATAAATGAAATGTATTATCGTCATTAGCAATAAGCAGATACATTTGAAAAATGGGAAAGAAAAGGTTTCCATTTTGATTAAAACCTTTTCTTGGATGCTCTCGCTGCATATTTTGATTTGGTCAAATGTTATTTTTCAGTCACTCTGACAGTGGTACCAATATGACTGTAACAGATAATGGATTTCAATTATACGGCGCCTTGCCGCCATGTGAACGGTTCCCAATTCGCTTTACATTGTTCACCATTCACATGCAACAGCAGAGGCGGATGCCATGCAATACGTTAGTCCATCCATCCTTGGGAGAAGTTTGGGGTTCAGTATCTTGTGTCAAGGAATCAAACCTGCGACCATCCAATTGAAAGACCACCCAGTACCAACCGAGCCACAACCCTGTAGTGCCGCATTCTGGAATAAAGGTGCAATATGTAATAATGTAACACATTTTCAACTCATTATGTAATGACACCACATTTTGTGATAATCCGCCGCATTTTAGAACAAAATTCTTGAACGGATTTTCTTAAAAAACTTAGCCGCATTTTATAATAACTTGCTACATAATGCAGGAGGTCAGTGAGGTAGGGAGAGGCAAGGTTATGGAGGGACTTGTAGGTAAGGAGGACGAGCTTGTATTGGATGCGGTATTGCACAGGGAGTCAGTGGAGCTGTTGGAGGATGGGGCTGATGTGTTCTCTGGACCAGGTGTGAGGGAGGAGGCGGGCAGCGGAGTTCCGGATGTATGAGTGGTGGGAAGTCCATGAAGAAGGCTACTGCAATCATCGAGTCTGGAGGTGATGAAGGCGGGGATGAGTATTTCAGCTGGTGGTTTGCAAGAGGGAGGGACAGAGGCGGGCGATATTCCGGAGGCGGAAGAAGGATGTTTTTGTAAGATGATTGATGTTTGAAATGAGAGGGTGGGGTCCATTATGATGGCGAGATTGCGTACAGAGGGGGAAGGGGGGGACTTTGTGTTGGATAAGCTCATTTGGAGACATATGATGGTGCTTGACACTGAAATATAATAAAGCTAATAAATTAACCAACCAACCGAACAGCCAACCAACCAACAATTAAATCTACCAATCACCCGACCTATTAAACTAACCAATTAATCAATTTATTAACCAATTAACAAACTGACAGAACAACACGTCAATCACCTAATTACACAACTAACCATTTAATTAACTAACCCGCCAACAATCAGATCAATCCATCACCCGAAGAAACAACCAACCAAACAACCAGCTGATTGACCCATTAACCAACCAAAGGGTCAACTAATTGCCCGATCAATTCATCAATTGACTGACCAGTCAACCAATCACCATCTTGCTATGCAAATTAGTTATAAGATGCTTTTTCGAATGATTTTTCAATCTGATTTTTTTACACCACAACTTACATGAGAAGAATTCCTTGAAATGGGGTGCTGATTCACTTAGTGCCTTTATAAAAGATGTGAACGGTCAAAGGGAAAGTCTTGAAGAAAAATCAATGATAACATGCATTTGTTAATGCACATCGTTGTGCAATATTTTTAAAGATCTCAAGGAATAAAGTGTCAGACGATTTCAGAAGGTCGTGGAAAAGCTCTGAGGAAGCCGACAAACCAACGTTGAGATCAGTCTGAAGCTATTCATTAGAAGCTTTCACTGACATACTCTACGTACCTAGAAATCGGTTTAGAATGTCCTCAGTAATCTCATGCAGGCATATTAATTACTGTAGAGAGAGGTTTGTGTATTCAGGGACGAGCTAAAAAACACCGCCAGTCATGACTCTTTCAAGTCCGTTTGTGTCTTGTCTCCTGCGGCGGTACACACGCCACACTGTTTGCACACTCGCATGCGTCCGTCCACCTGTCTGCCCCCGTGTGCGGCGGCGCGTTGGCGGGGCTACCTCCATTACACCGCGACTGTTCATCAAAGCCCCGCTCCCAGGCAACCTTGTCGCATGGCAACACGAGCGAGGTTCAGAGAGGGGAGGCTTCAACCAGCCAAGGAGGGAGAGAAAACAGGAGGGGAAAACACAGAGTGAAAGGGCAGGACACATGAGCTCAGCCTCCAGATCTTTTTTTTTTTTTTTTTATGGTTTCCTTTCTTCATGGCTCCTCTACACCATCAAATGTTCATACACCTTGCAGACACTACAGTCTCACAGTTTAACTGAAAACATGTTGTACTTACACAAGTCAGATGTCAATTTCATTTTGATTGAAGCCCTCAGCAGTTGTGAAATAGTACTTAATCACAGTGTGATGTGCCATAATGTTGAACATTGTGATGATATGATCTGTGATAAACACTTAGGGAGGTATTGTTAATGCCTTTGTATTTTAAGATATATTCTCTCGCAAAATAGAACCCAGTGGTGCACCACAAGAGAGATGCATGAGGGGTATTAAATGAGGAGGTCGCCAACCATTACAGAAACACCGTTCTTGTCCTGTTTTCTTTGCAAATTGCACAAATCTTTCATAAAAAAAAAAAGAAAAAAAGAAATTGTCTACAATTTAGCAGCATTTGCAGTAAAGGATTTCAGTTCTTGACTCCAGACCTCAACCTAGGTAAAATTCTGGGTTTAAGTTTAGATTTCAGTTTGTTCTGACTATTCTGTAAGTTATCTTGGTGTTTGACGCAATATTAATGATGAAATAGTGGTAAAATCCACTCTTAAGAGTTAAATTATGAGTGTATATGGGTTTTAAATAGACAAAACAATTATATAAATTTCTAAAATTATATGTATATATATATATATATATATATATCAGTCCTCCCGAAAAAGCATTTTCTTCTCATTCTTATGGATTCAAAAAGGGAGTATGCAGGTGTATTTATGGTAACATCACATATAACTGGATTTATTATGTAGTTTTTATTACCAACTGAGTTTATGTTGGCAATGAAAATAGATTCAAATTGGATCGGATCAGATCATGTCTATTTCTGTCATGCATGATGATTTTAGAAACAGCCAGTGCTTATCAAAGTTCTGTTCAAAGTAAAAGAAAAAACAACATCTATCCCCATGTGAGCATTGTTGGAGCAGAAAAAGACGCTTTCAAAACTGGACCCAGAGACAGACCACCATCTGCCTTCACCGTTTGGCAATAAGAAAGAACGGTAGGCAGGAACAACACTGGGCCGGTTGGTGAGGCCTGTCACCACAGAAAAGAAGACATGCAGCGTATTGCAGAGAAAGGTGCAGAAAAAAGGGTGAAGACGATGCTAAAGGTGCAATCAAGGTATCGATATCGAAACACAACGACACATGCTTAGTATGCATAAAGCTTTCATTTTGGTAAAATATAGATCTTTTATGTTCCTTATCCGTGCCAAAACTTATTGGACTCGTGGAAAACTCATGAAGAAGGCTTAAAACAAAGCCCTTTTTGATGAGGAGCCACTTTAAAGATGCCAATACCTCTATCGTCGTGCATTCACTTGGATGAAATCTTTGGCTGTTATCATCACCCAAGATTATTTTATTTGCTCAAACAGATTGGACAATTTTTCAAAAGTTGATCAGAGCCTCTTCTAAAAGCCCAAGAATGTTGAACACGCAATGCATTGAGCATGTCCCCTTTGCTCAGTAGTGAATTATGATGATCATTAATGCTAACAAGTGATCTTGGGAGAAAAATACTTTGCCAAGAGCAAACCTTTGGCTCCAGCACCCTTTAAAGGCCAAAGAAGTGCGGTTGCTCAGGTAATTGTTCATCTTTGTAGAAGTGGTCAAAATACACATTTATAACGTCTCTAAACTGACCATGTGAGGGTTAGCCCTTAGCTGTTTCCACTTTCTAAAATTGTAAGCCAGCACCCTGCAGTAAATACTGCAAATTTAATCAATAAAACTCTTCTATACAGAAGCCTGTGGTCAAAGGCACATATATAGAAAGTTTCAGTTACATACTCCTAGAATTGATTTTTCTTTAATCATCTGCTAAAGGTTTCTGACCTGTATTTAACATGGAAGACAGCTCATGAAGGAGCACACAGGTTATTCTGAATTAATCCTTTAACATTAAAAGTGTTGCAGCATGTCTGAAATAGTACATGCCGGTGGCCATATTTAAGATATTCACAATAAATACCTATGAAGACTTTAAGGCAGGGTACCCAACACACAATTTCATCTTGAGTGGACTGGACCTGTAAAATAGTGCCATAAAGTTGGTTTATTTATTGTGGTGTAGAGTATACATGATGAAAATGTCCACATTTTCGCAAAAACCAAACAATTCGATCAAAAATGACCACGATCTCGACACAAAGCCATTTTTAATGAAACCTTCTGGCGCAAAATACGGTGAAATGTCCATGAAATTTCCCCTCTAGCTAATGAAATCTGGACTCTGGACACTGGTATATGTGCTGACGACTTGGTCCCGAACTCTGGCTGGCTTGACACGAGCTCCGGACAACTCCTGAAAATAGAAACGGGCAGTTTGCTGGACTAGCTTACTGGTGGCGGAGCTAACAGCTGAGCCGGACCGGGGCTCCGCTGGTGGAGGCTGTTCCTCCTCACGCCGCAGTGATCTGCACCATCCATCCTCCCAACGGGAGCCCACGGCAAGTTTTAAACATTTAAGGAATGTGTGCCACGATGGGGCCAAAAAAGCAGGCGACGAAGATCTGGAGGATTAAAAAATCCCTGGACTTCCTGTCGGAGGAAGTTCTGCTGTCAGGCTATGGCAGAAAACCATCATGGGCTTTAGCTTTAGCCATTAGCTGCAGTTAGCTGTTTACTTTCCCTTTCCAAAGCTGTAAAGTGTTGCCCAACTGTGTGTACCACAAATCAAATCAATACAACACTTTCATGCAGCATCCTACTGTGAAAACTACTACTCTCTGCAGGAATAATGTGTAGGAGGTTTCAAATTCAGCCTTGGCTTTTCTTTTCCCAACGCTGTGTGTGTGTCTTTGTTGAAAAGGCTAGCATGCTTGCACAACGGCGGTTCTGATGCAGTCAGTGTGTTTGCTCTCCGTCTGAATCCCTCTGACCTGCATTTAACTTTGAGCACAGTTAGTTCATGACAGAGTACACAGGTTAATTCGGATTAATGATTTAAGCACATCAAAGGCATCCTAGTGTGTAATCCGGGCTAACCTCCATATTTCACCTGTTTGTATCAAATGATGGACGACAGCGCTTTTAGCAAGGGCCGGTTCACTAAATCGCCAGGTGAATAACAAACATTTGGTGAAGGTGTGAGCACTTTACTTACACCTTCCAAAGCTGTGAATCGGCGCCCCACAGTGCATACTGCAAACGTAATCAATGCACTTCTTTCACGCAGCATCCTTCTGTGAAAAATACTACTCTGTGCATGTGTCGTGTGTAGGCGGTTTCAAAAACAACCTTGGAATCGACTTTGTCCCGTGCTTGAAGTGTCTCTGTGATACATGCTAGCATGCTCAAACGACCGTAGTTCTGAGGGGCTCGGTTTAATGTTTGCTCTCCGGCTGAAACCTTTCTGACCTGTATTCATAGCGAAGCACAGTTAGTTCATGAGGAGGAACACACAGGTTAATTTGGATTAATGTCTTAAGCGCGTCGACTGCAGTCGAGCATGTGTGGAATTAGCATACTTCATGCCGAAGGCCATATTTGGTATTATGGAGACATTACAGGGATGGGATTTGTCTGTGGCGGATAAATAAACAGCAACTTCTGTCTTCATGTGGAAATGATTAGATGTTCGGGACAGGAAAGAAGCAAAACCATAAGGGTTAAGTTGATAGGTGTGAACGATTAACAGAATTTTAAAGAGGGATTTCTTAAATGCCTCTTTTTTAGAAGTTGTTTTTTTTCCCGCTGGCTTGCTTTCATTTCATGCCGCAGCAGAGGAGACTCTCCTGTTGGAGTTCAAACCAGGTGCCTTCAGTTCAGCCGCGGCGAGTCGTTTTGAAAAGCAGGCGTCTGGACCCTTTCTACTTTACCTGTTTACAAAGGTTATTTTGGTGCCGACGGATTTAAGGTGGCAACAAAGGAGAGATTTCAGAGCAAATAATTATTTAATTCCTTTGACCCACACAGTCACGGCTAATAGAAACAAAGTCGAAGTCGACCAAAGGAGCTCTCCAACGCCGTCCTTTTTCAAGTGTTTCTGCAAGGATGGCAAATTGAGAGATCTTGTATTTTTTTTTTACCTGGCATAAAGTGTCTGCAGCACACACCTTTAAACTGAACGCACGTCCTTGCAGATATACCTAAAGCAAACACAACAGCGCAGTGCTTGACTGTTCATGTACGTATGCACGGATCCGGCGCCACACGGGACCGCCCGCTTTCCTCCCACCGCCCGGTACCTGCGCCTCTGTGAGTCATCAGGATGAATAATGACACTTAGGGCTGAATGTTTGTTCGCGGATCCCCCAAAAGAGCGGCAATTTAAAGGAGGCAAAGTGAAGGACGGCACGCCTCTCGCCTTGAGTGCTTGAAGGGCAGCGCGCGGGCGACAGCACTACACACACACACGCACACACTCACACACACACACACACACACACACACTGATCAGGAAGGTAATATGTGCTGTGAGTGGAAAGAACACACTTGGAGGGAGCCTCAACTGGATTAGAAAGTTAAGCGAGAGTGCGGAAAAAGCAAAGAGGTATATACATCAGTGTTGAGGCTGCAACGTCGCGCCCCGCAGAGGCTTGATTTACACCTCACTATTCCTGTTTGTTTGCACCGAAACACGTCTCGGGGTGTGTGTGCACGGCAACACATGTGTCTGCTCATTTCACCACCACCTGCATCCCTGCTTGCTTTCCACTTAACATGATCCAAACAGCTCCAGCCAGGAATAAAACATTTCACTCTTTACTGTACCTCAGGCAAACATGATCGGCTTCCTACCGGTTCGGTTTGTTAAAAAAAGAAAGAAAAAAAGAAGTGTGTGTTACCTCTCGAAGGCACAGATTTTTCTTTTTTTTTGAGGAACGCTGGGAGAGACAGAAAAATATTGAGACGGGTGGGTTACTGCCACAGCAGTCCCTAATGATTTGTGTCCCCACCAGAGAGTGCATTTTGTGCACGACGCACGCGTCTTCATGTGTCTGTGTGTGTCGGGGGCCGAGTGCGGAGGGGGGCTAATGGAGTGCTGATTGCCCGGCGGTAAGCAGGCATCGCTGGGTAATTGCAGCTCTACGGTGTAACGGCTCCGGAATGAAGACGCATTTCACATTCGATAACTGCGCCTCTACTTCGGCTGCACCGACGCGTGCGTAGGGACGGGTGACGGAGGTCTCATATCTGTTTCCAGCTAGATTTTAATAATCGGTGATATCCAGTGTTTGCAATAATTAAGTAACACGTCACCGAAACGCCACTGTGTTTGGCAGTAATGCGCTAATAACTGTTATTATGAAATGTGTTTTCAATTACTGGTGTTTCACTCGGCTTGTTACTTTGCTCGTGCATGGAAACAGTTTAAAAGCTGCAGAGCTGCTACAACTAGCATTAGCATTCGCTTGTACCCACTGTACATGTACAGCTCTCATCTTCCGCCTAATTATTCATATTTCAAAACATTTCAATTATAAATATGTATTTTATAAACAAAAACCTTTTGAAACTTTCTAACGTTTGGAAATGAAACAATTTGTCATTTTCATATACCTTTGACTTAACTTAAACTTTTCTTCGTTGTGGTGCAGAGTATACGCGATGAAAAAAGAAACAAAAAATACTTAATACAGAAAAAGACTACAATCTCAACATGGAGTCAATTTTAATAAATACATCTGCTGAAAAATACAGCAAAATGTCAAAAAAGTATCTTACAACTGTTGCATTATGGGTGTTTTTACAAACTCATCCTGACAGTGTGGTTTTGAGGCTAAAGCTAGTAAGCTAGCTTTCGTGGCAGTTTCACGATATCTCTGCCCGGATTTCAGTATTGTGTTGTGTCCACTACTCTTAAGAAATATGTGAAGAAATCAATGCTTTCTTTGAAATTTTTACAATATGCTTGGTGGTTTGGTGGACCGGATCGGAGCCTCTTGCTGGACAGTATTTGCCCATGGGCCTCATGTTTGACACCCGTGCTGAAAATCTAATAAAACATGTATAATCCTTTTTATTCATTTGAAAAACTAATAAGTGCATTTCCCCTGCAACATAATATACCATTCCCGCAACAAGCTGAGTAAATACAACTTTTTGCATTGAAACTGTTACTGGAACCTGCACTTGTTTCATATGCGCAATGCATAGAGTCAAAATAGGTGGGCTAACAACTAGTTTGTGAAAATGATGACAGCTCTACTTCACTTTGCTCATAAAACAATGTCTACACATCCTGCACTACGTATATCTGTCTGAATGTTCAACGTCATTGAAAATAACATCACTGTTTTAAAATGACAACAACAATCACTGGAGGAGTTAAAGATAAATGCTGGCTTTGCTTTCTGCAGCTAACCGCTTGTTTATCTCAGCTGTCACTCATTCATAATTCAATTTATTCCAATAAGTGCTATCTAGATTACAGAGCGAAGCTGTTCAGCATATGGCCTGAGGACCAACACTGGTCCATTCTGCCTGCAGGATATCCTCGCAAGGTCTAAAAATTTTAAACCATACATTTTTTTTTTTTTTCATATGTTGTCGCTGCTGTTGCTGCTTTATTTGCCAGGGGGCTCTATTGTTTCAGTAACAGCAGCAGACATAGTGAAGTAGAATTATCATACTGTGAGAGGTAGGTTGTAGAAACATGCTTTTGCCAAAGTTACCCTTTCAGATATGGACACATTTATTTTTGCACATTTCACTGCATATTGGATCAGGAGGCTTTGTTAAAACTGACATGGCTTCGAAACATTTGTGGAAAGTTTTTTTTAGATGATTAATTTAACATTTTTGTGGTCGAGCTAGTGTTGTAGTCAAGACCATCCAACTCAACATCTATTCAAGACCAACACCAGCAGATACCAAGACCAAGACCACAGCTTAAAGGAACGATAACAGAGGATGATAAATTAACAGAAATACAGAACTTTTAGGTTTAACTATGCCAAACATAGAAATAAAGTCCCAGTAAGTAACGTCCATAATCCTTTGTGCTGTACTCTGACAGCATTAACACACCCCACACAACTGGTGTACACTATATTTGGCAGGTCGGGCTAGTTCGAGCATACAATAGAAAGTTAACAAAGACTCAGGTAGAGAGACACTTCAGATCCGCCACACGAAGCAGGTATGTGAAGAACGAGGAGTTAGTTGTTGAATTAGACCCAGACACAGAAATACACCTGCAGAGAGCAGCTCGGTAAAGTTCCAGCATCAGTAACTCTTTATTGAAACGTCATCAACACACAAATGACGCCTCTTTCCCATCCGTGTGAGGTAGGCAATATGCCATTGTTGTCTTCGGAGCAGAAGAAACAACATTGTTCTCTATGGCCACCCGGCTGTGTGACCAGTGTTCAGGGTCCGTCTGCAAAATACAAACTGCTGCAAAAGCAAACAGATGCCACAAAAACGTGACTGGTATTCAGTGCAGTGTCATAAAAAAAAAAAAGCATTGTATTGTGATCAAGTGAAGGCTGCAGTGATTTTAATATTTGTCACATACAATGTTAACACTTGATTTGATAGTGATATATGCTTTGTAGTATTTGTCTTTGCTGTTGTAGCTATTTCGCAGTTTGCAATTTGCAGACAGTCCCTGTGCATTTGTGTGGGATGAGTGGCTGAAATTATTCCTGTTAATGTTGTAAATCCACGCCTTGCCGACTGTTGTCTAACTTTTGTATGAAAACTTTCACACGTTATGTGTGTATTTTGACTTTATGTCATTTTGTGTTTGTGCGAAAGAGGGAGTTTGTTTGTGAGCCCACATGTGTATGATGTGGCTCTATGTGGTATCATCGTAATTCTTCTGGCTCTTGGTCTCCGGCTGGTTGGCCACCCCTGTTTTAGAGCATCATCCACGAGCTGAAATCTGAGCATCAATGTCATTCATTTAAATGTACATGCAGCTCTTTTCTCTCTTTTTTTTAACTCTCTTTTCATTCAGGATGTCCTTCAGGATTCAAATGCTTTAGGTTGAGTCTTGTCTTTGTTTATCACCTGCGTCTTGCAATAAAATGACATGGGAACTGTAGTCCTTATCTACTAAACAGAAAGCAGAGTGACACCCGCTCCAGTGACCTAAGTAAGAGAGAGAGGACAGTGTGATCATTATTTGGAAGCAGGCATTGCATTAATGAGAAGTGTCTTTGTCTGCTGTTCCAGCAGGATGAACCTCCTTTATCCTCCCAGGGTTTAAATGTTGTCTCCTCTTCAGCCATTCATTGTGTTTGAACGCTCAGGCTATTCAGCAGCTGCGGGCGGAGGGCTTAGTTTTAACTCCTGCAGTATCTTTTCCTTCCTCTGCGTAGTTTGTAAATCCTTGTCTTCCGGTTCCCCCTGCATGGAGCTGATAGCTGCAAGAACGTTCAGTCGGTTTTCTCTGCAGCCACAGCCGCTGTTTACAAAGTCCACCGAGGCAGTTGTCAGCACGCAAAACTCATCCTGATACCAGTGAAGCCGCTAAAGTTCAGGGAGATGAATTCGACCTGTCCACTCATTGATTTTTCTCCATCCTCGGTCTCCCTTGTCCGGCACATTTGAGCCTGTTAAAAAATGCAGCAGCGAGGATGGGCACAGCCAGCGACAGGTTGGTAATAAAAAGAGAACTGAAAGTTGCTGCTGTGAAAGGTTTGTGATTAAATGGGTTGTAGACTGGTGTTCGCTCGAGATTTTAGAGAAACATTTGCCCTGCATCTGTTTTTGTTAATGCATTATGGTAGTTATACTAGTACCGCCAAAGGACATTTACCCACAATGCAGCATAACACTATAGTGGCCAGCAGAAGAGTCTCAGTTAGGATAGGAAATGTCCTGAGCTGGAAGGAAGCCCCCAACGCAGGCTCACATTGGTCTATATCCACGACAATGATGGAAATCTTTTACTTCACCACTGTCTAGAACAATATGTCAGGAGTCCCCTGAACATGACACCTTATTCATATGATTTGACATCAACTGCACAACCTGAAAGCTCCTTGCAGTGAATCTATTAAGGGGGCCCCTGGTAGGTGCTTGTGGGTGAAAAGAATAAAAATAAAATAACAGAAGGAAGATGGGAAAACATAGTCAAGGAAACAAATTTAAGTGTGTGAATTGTTTATTGTTTTAGGACCCCCATTAGAATTATTCATTCTGGAGTCCAGAAAAGTCATGTATCTAGCACACAATACTCAGAGCAGACATACGATCCATAACACATTCATAACCATGTACCAACAGGTCACCTTGTTCCAGTCTATAAGCTTCCTGACCACACATCCACCCGCATGACATATTAAATAACATTGGAAAGTTTCTATATCTGTAAAGTAATCATTGCTCTGTCTCGTCTTTACCGTTCGTCTCTGTGTTGTCTCCTGTACCAATAAAAAAAACTACTTGAGGTCCACTGTGTGCCAGGAGAGTCTCACAGGACAGACACTGATCTCCCAGTATGATGTTTGAAGATGTCAAGGCCTGCAAATGGCAGTTTTAATTCAAATACATTCAATTCAACTTTATTTATACAGCACCAAATACAACACAGTCATTTCTAGGTTCTTTTAACAGAGAAAAACCCAACGAATCCACATGAGAAAGCAAATTTGTTTGCGATTGTGGAAAGGAAAAACTCCCTCTAACAGGAAGAAACCTTTGCAGAAACCAGACTCAGAGATGGCGCCTTTCTGCTGAACGGTTTGGGTGAGGGGATAGAGGAGAGGAAAGGATAGGATAGACAGAGAGATAAATTGGGGAGGGGATGCAAACCTTGGTTTGGGTAGTCTGAGTAAAAAATCAGAATTGGGTTCTCTGCAGTGTGAACGAGGCAATGGAATTCCTGACCGTGTTCAAGAGATGCACAGGAATTCTTTGGTACACCTGGTGAGAAGAAGTGGCACAGCACAAAGAGATACTAGATAGACACACAGGATAATAGAGAACAGGTGGAAACAATAAGGGAAGACAATTCGGACTGGCAGGAAACACCAAGAAAAGGGAAAGTGGAGAGGAGTGGAGAGTAAAATCTGAAAAATAAAACAGGAAGCCACAAAACAAAAAGTCTTGCTTGGGCATGACGTGACATTAAAAAAACTGTGTTTTTCAATTTATACCCATACATTCGAAGCTGTCCAGTCCACAATGATTGCACAACAGATGCAATTCAAACACAATCAGAAGGAAAGTACAGTCTCCCATCATGGTTCTGCAAAACCTCCCCGGCTGCCATCCTTCAGCAGTCGCTCTTCTTCTCACTAACACCAGCGTTGTAAATAATTACCCGTAGTATCGAGGATGGAAAACAAAAACAGAAAGCAAAAAAAAAAAAAATGCCATTACAAACATCTCATAAACCGCCGCACTGTCAAAAATGATCCGCATTCCCAATTGCAGTTTTCGATCTGTGTGTCAGTGTATCGCTAAAAGTAGTAATTAGGTTGTCAAGGAGAGAGACATAATAACCACCACTCACACGCAGAGACACACAGAGCCTCTGTAGAAGGGACAGCTGGGGGACAGAAGAGCCATTATGAGTGCGCTGACGGTAGTGACGCTCGTGTGCCGTGTGCCTTTATTTCTTATTTTGAAAAACCTCTGTGTTGATGTAGTGTTTCATCTCCATGACTGAGAGCATGCACATCACTTCTAAGGCATCCATACATCCTAATTGCTGGCTTTGAGTTAGGTTGGCAGGGGCTGGAGCCGATTCTAGCTAAAAATGGGTAAAAGAGAGATTCTACCGCTGGCAGTCCATCAGGGGACAAACACCAAGAGACACACTTGTCTTTGGACTGAGGAACTTAACCTTAAAGGGGTCATATTATGCAAAATTCACTTTCTAATGATTTTGCAACAATAATAATCGTCCACATACCTGGAATGATGCCCGGCC
The DNA here is from genome assembly GCF_963383615.2 of Lipophrys pholis. Lineage (NCBI taxonomy): Eukaryota > Metazoa > Chordata > Actinopteri > Blenniiformes > Blenniidae > Lipophrys > Lipophrys pholis. The sequence continues at coordinate 12,658,001 of NC_137646.1, read as the reverse complement.
TGGCCTGGCATACCAACTACATAGTTTTCAGTGTTTCTGCAATTTCCATGGAAGTGTACATCGTTTTCAAAATGTAGCTGTGTAAATGTGAAACTTTACTGACTGGATAAGGTGAAAACAATACATCTTCACTTAAAATGTGGTGTAAAGAGACACGTATTGCCTCAACACAGGTGCTTGGATTGTGGAGGAAGTATGGATATCTAAAGAGTACCTTTAGGCAAACTAATCACGAAAAGACCTTTGCTTGGACTCCACCAAAGGTCTTCTCGCTGTGATATAACAATGTTAACCACTGTTCATATACAACGTATTACCTCTAGTGTAGCCAAATACAGCTATTGTAATGATAATTTAGGGGCATTTATTAACCCAACTAAAATGTCTTCACATTCTCTCAAAACAGAAGGTATCTTTATTGTGAGCGAACAGCACTAACCACTACACCATTGCATAGACACATGGATAATTTAGACTGACACTAAATTGATTGTGTGGGCCAGAGTACCTGAAAGATACCTATGCAGGCTCATGGAGAACACACAAATTTAACCACCAGCCTGCCGTACAGGATCCTAACCTATAAATATTATATCATTTTGGAACTTAAACACAAATATTGCGATTATTATCAAACATCGAGAAGTACTTCATGGAAAGTTAAGGTCAATATTTAGACTATTGTTTCAATGTGGATCCTTTCAGAGTGCATATCTGCATAAGGTAACTGCTACTGTCATTAAAGAGAAAGACATTTCCAGCCATTATGGAGTACATGATAAGAACATAATTGCCAAAAAAGGAAGAGCCTCTTCCATCAAATTGCCTTGCAGAAAAAAGTCTGGGTTTTTGGACACAAGGTGGAAGTTCCTGCTGACATTTCACACAAACTCCAGACAAAGGAATGAGTCAGAGCACGGAGCAGGGCTAAATGGGGAAAGGTCGACAGCATGGCTTGGCAAGAGGAAACACATAAGGAGCAGCAAGTGAGTGAAAGAAATACAAAGAAGAAAGGAAAACAGCGGCAAACAAAGACAACCGCAAGCAAACAAGTAGCAGAAAGGCTCCGACCGCTCTGAAAGCAGCGACCTGCAGGGCCGTAAAAGGATTGGAGCCTCCATCTTCCCACCATCAGTCTCAATAATCCATGGCTCTTATTAGGCCAAGACCATCAGCCACACACAGCGCGGTTAACTAGCATCCTACTGTTCCACTTCCAATATGACAGTGTCCTTAACAGCAGCCTCATGATGGGACACAGCTTAATGATTCTCACATCCAGGGAAAGGTTACAGGTGGGAGCTGTGACAGTTGAGCGGAGCCACAGTGTGCCACCAAGAGCCAATGTATAATGGCTGGAGACTGGCCTGGGCTGCGTGTCATGTGACCTACCGAGAGCAAACTTCAAAAACGTAAACATATCCAGTCGGGTTGAAGCAATAGTCTTGTGACTGATGTCTAATTTTTTACCATCTTGCAAGAAAAAATGACCAGCATCTCTGTGAAGCAGTAACTGCTTCCAGGTGTAGAGAAAAGAAAAGACTGCAATTTCTATGCCAAAAAGGACTAAATGATTGAAACAAATGAGGGCAAATGACATACAATAAAGGCAGAACACAGATCAGCGCAACAAAAGCAAGCCACAAGTTAAAGAAAATAATATAAAACCATTGGATTTCATTGATCAAATGTCAGGCTTGTGCAAGGACCTGGATGCCCACTAAAGGGCTTTAAAATGTTCCATCTGCACCAAATGCTCTTATTAGCTCAGATCCCAAGCCAATACTGTTTAAAATCACCCCCTCCTGTGGTTTTTGTCTCTGAATGTAAATAGAGCCATGAACAACAGGCTTTGAAGAAATTGTCAGCGTTTGATACAACATATGAGACCCACAATGAACCTTCATGACAAGGGAACAAGACTGAACAATAAACAGAAAAACAAAAAACAATCATGATGTCATGTGTTGATCAACTGACTATGGGAGTATGCAAAAATTTAAATAAGAAGCTTTGATTTAGACTAATGCAGATTTGTTAGACTTAATGGATTCCAGTTGCACACTTGGATTGCTTTAAACACATTGTTTTTCCTTAAAATTATACATTTATCAACTTCAGTTTTACTATTACAGTATTCTCTAATTCACTGCAGTTGCCTTACAGTGAAATTGTTACTTGTTACTTTGAATGTACAAATATGTATTTTTTTTATTTCAAACATGAATTATAAGACATCTCAAATATCATTTTACAAACACTCTAAACAGAGCGGGAGGAAGTACATGATTAGGAAATTCCATCCTTTCTCCTGCAGTGATTCCAAAATAAATGTCTTTGCTTCCCTGTTTTACTAGTATCTCTTCAATACAACACATACGTACATTTAATGTGAGACAAATTCAGATCCATTTGTGCAACTCATTCATATAATGCCTGCAAAACACCCCAAAAAATGATTGAAAATTGGGTTTAAATTTGTTGTTCCGTGTACTTGTCATGAGTGGAGAAACTATCAAGAGGCAACAACTGAGCTGGACAAATAAAATGAACTTGCATTGATGCATCTTTTACTTGACGCGTCGTGTAAATGGGGCCTCAGAAGTTCGAAAGCAAAATTCTGGACCTGGTTTACGGCTTATATGAGTTGTGTTGCAGCATTTGTTTGCATGTAACTTTATTGCAGCACCCCTTTAGTCTGCGCTGGCCCCGTGCGACTCTCTACTGCACATCTGTTCTCTCGTGCTGTCGGGATGACAGAGTTAGTTTGGGAATGATTGAGGACTCACCTCAGAGCTCACAGAAACTTCACTTTATATGTAAGAGCGCCATTATTATAATAGTAATCAACCCCTCGTCCATGGTCGAAAACCTAGACTGCATAAAGTAGAGACATTTTCAAAAGTACAACTTCACAGTGCAATGTTCAGAAAAACCAGCAAAATAAGGAAGTGAAAAGAGACTAATACGAGAAACAAAAACAGAACACAAAATAAAACAGGAAATTCTTGGAGGGAATCAATACGGACATAATGGAAGAACAGGACTTGAGAGGAAAACTAATAAGAAACACAGCAACTAAACCAGGAATAATAACAGAAAGAAAATCCCCTCAGTGCACTCGATTATGTTGTGAGTGGTCAAGGTTACAGCATTAATCAGCCGAGTGCTGCCGCTCCATGTATCAATTTCAAATCTAAAGCCGCCCGGTGCGCTATACATATCTCAGCAATATATTTCTCTGCCATGGTGTTCAGTAGATCCTCACATCCAGGTGAGATCTGCGTGTCCAAGAGGCTCCACACTGTGAGATTAGCCGTCGCAAACAAAAGGTGAGCAATTGTCACAATATCCTCGCTGGGGCCTGAAATCCTCGGGTTCGTGGATGGTCGTTGTCAAGTTTGTGCGACCACACACACACACACACACACACACACACACACACACACACACACACACACACACACACACACACACACACACACACACACACACACACACACACACACACACACACACACACACACACAACACATAGTAGTGATTATTTTCTGACAGAGTCAGAAGTTGTCAGGACTGATACTTCACTACAGTGCACAGCGTGACTTCTGCACAAAGTCCAGCCAAGAACAACTCAAGAAATGTAGCAGCAAACGATGATCAAAGCAACAACGGCGATAGTTCATAAAGTCCAGGGCGCACCGTGCTGCAGCTAATAAAACACACTCTGCAGAAGCCTTTAGTGGATTCCTTTAAAGTACTGGACAGATATTGTGTTAACGACTGATGAAAGTCAAGCTGAATAAAGTATTACGGTATGCTGACCTACGACTGACACCTGCGGGAGAAACATCAAAACAAGAATGTGTAAGATCGTAATTCGGCCGGTAGAAATGGTTCCCAATATTCTTTTTTTTTCCTTTGGGTCTACATGGATTGCTTTTAACAGAAACTGTGGACCTCTTAACTCAGGGGTGTCCAATCCTGGTGCTTGAGCGTCTCTGTCCTGCATGTTTTAAACGTTCAACTGCTCCAGCATGCTTGATTCTGATGATGGTTTCTTCATCGAGCTTATAACAAAAAGCCCAGTAAGGAAAACCTTATTGCAATCAAGTGTTTTTTTTTTTTTCGGGTCTTACGATTTATTAGACGACAATCCTTGATACGTGTCTAACAAAGAGTGCGGCCCCATATGAGGTCACTCAAGCCTCTTCCTGCACCTCGAGCTTTAACTACGACTGTACACAGTGCCGATCTGATGAAAGTCACTTCACCCCGACGACCCAAATAGGATGTTGCCTCGCAGAACCTTGAACCGCCTCGGTTCTGTCACTCTTCATCTTTTCCTCCACCCCGGGTCCTCCTTGGCTGTGTCCTCTCTACAGGCTGACCCTGCTCTCCTCTGAGATCCAGAAATAAGAACCTTCTAGACTTTCATTTGAGTGCAACAATACATGTGGTGATTTAGAATTGTTCGTACCTAATTTATATTATCCATGTGCTGGATCAAACTACACATATATGTACCATCAGCAGGAGAAACAATGTCTGAAAAGCTTGTGTTTTTGTCTGATTTCATCAAAAAAAAACCCGACAAAAGCAACAGTAAGTTACAGTTTGGGAAAGATTTTCAATAAGTCAGTCCCTGCAGGGTTTTCTTTAGTGATTGTTGCGGCCCGAAATCGTTGATCTCCTGAGAGCTTTACCAGAAAACTGCGATTGAATTTGTTGCAGTGAAAATGTGAGAACATGTGAAACCTTCATTGACTAGTTGCAGTTTCCCTCCTTTGTTTTTCACAGTAATTCAAGATTATTTTGGAAAATGAGTAATTAACATTCTGAATTAATGACATACTTTGGTCATCTACATCACCTTAACATGACACACAAGACATTACCAGGACTAGAAATATGTCATAAAATAGGCTTTAATTATCTTAAAAGAGGTGCAACTGTTGGAATTACAAAAGGACAAGCAGCAGGATTGAATAAAATAACTTTTACATCATCTATTTAGGATTTCACATTTCTACAGAAAGCATAGCCCAGCCTAAAAAGGTGCGTAGAAATACGAAGCAGTTTCGACTCACTCTTGTGTAAAACATTTACAGTGTTTTTCTCTTTTAATCTTGGTTGGTAAATGCGACCAGATGAAGATGGAAATGCGGGAATAGAAAAACGATTGGTCAAAATTGCAGAGAAGTGGCGAGGATTGGCTAAAGATGCAGGCCGCTTCGGAATCATAAGTTCTTTAGAATTAGTAATTGATTCCAATTATAATTTCTGCTTCAACATTGATTATGATGTAACAGTTTCAACAAAATAAAAAAATTGAGGAAAAAGCTCAAGCCTACCAGCAGATCTCAAATCTATCCCTTAAAGGTCCATGTAAAAATTCCTAAGCGACATTCGAAGCAGTGTAGAAAAACCTGTATCCACATTTGGAATCCCTCCTCTGCCTCCGTATTTCTGTCTCCGCTGAGAGAAGGCGCCCAGCGACCACAGGCTGAAGCTCCACCGCCGGCCTGTCTCTCCTGATAAGGATCAGAGCGGATGGAGGTGGGAGGGAAGAGGAGACGGGGGGTGCGAGGAGGAGGCGGAGGAGGTGGAGGAAGGAGGAGGAGGGCATCAGGAGAGCTCTCCAGGAACACACACCAGTTGACTCTGGTGCACCCTTCACAGCGGGAGCTGTCAATCCAATTACGCCGACAGTCCGGCCCACCGGCGCCGCGCACACATACGAGCCCATGCGCTCGCCGCTGCCACTCTCCACCTACATGAACCCCAGTGCCTGAGTGCGCTAATGCACACACCCTCCAAACACTGCAGACATTTCCAGACACACACACACACACACACACATTTGTACACACTCGTGCCTATCAAGGCAGCTCCAGCTGAGTCCCCGACTATCATTGGATCCCCCCCTGCTCAGCGAGGGTATCACAGCAACAACATGTGCAGCGGGGGGGGGGGGGGGGGGGTGAAACTCTCTCCAGCTAATCAAGCCATGTAAGCAGCGGCATCTCAACACATCGCCCGACACTTCAAAGCCCCGCCGTTGTGCGTTGTTTGCGGTGCCTGTTGTAAAAACTCTCCTTTCAAATGCTGGAACAAACCCTTTGAACACTCTGCCTGCCCTTCATCCTCTCTCTATCGCTTCATCTCTCCCTCTGTCTTGGCAATCCACCTATTTCATTACAGCTTGTTTACCGTGACGTTAACCCTTCTCCTTCCTTTCCTTTGTGTGTGTGTGTGTGTGTGTGTGTCTATGTGTATTGCATCCTATTGCACTGCACTGAGTGTTGTAATCATGTCCTGGAGAAAGCAGTGCCATATCTATTTTCTGCCTTCCTACACGCAACATGGCAAGTTACTCTGCTTCCTGTGCCACGTACAAGGGGAATAAACACACGTAATCTCATTCAGCACAATTCGTTATTCAATCAAAATGCGCTTATGGGATGTTAAATGAATGCACCGTTGAGAATTTATGTTTGTACATACACGGGTGACAAAATAACTGAGAACTGGCAGCCGAAGCTCCGTTCCGCTTCTCACAGTGACGTCCATATGCATTTATACTCCTACCGCGTGTCATCCAGTGGCAAAAGTTGCAGAGCGAAGTGTTTTCGCGGTCAGAGATCTTCGGTGGCCTCTCAGTAGGAGACTGGTCTTCTCTCGATCCTTCGTATCGTCCACCCCCCCCCATTTGTCTCGACTCAACTTCCTCTCGCATGGCGCTCGCGCAGCAGACAGGCCTCTCCAAGCTGCAACGCATCAGAATCCTTTTACTGTCACGTCCAGTCTCCACCTCAGTGTCCATGGACACAACATCTGGTCCTCCAAACATCAGCAACCTCACAGACAACAGCGTGTCATTTTAGTTCGCGAGACCTTCCCGTCTGTATCTGTTTCTCTTACTGACATTTGTCGGTGTGGTTACCCGATGTTGTCATCTAACATGACCTTTACAGCATCTTTTTACTAATTAGCTGCGGCTTAGTTGGTACAGAAGATAATCTTTGCTAATTATATTAAAAGTCAAAAGCGGAGTTTTACCAGAAAACCCACAAAAAGTTATTTGTGTTTACTTCGGAAGATTTGATACAAACATCAAGTTGCTCTGACTAATTTGAAACAAATGTGGATATCATTTGTTGGTGTAAAAATATAGAATTCCCAACTATAGGATTTAAAAGTTTGTGCAGATATTTATTAATTTAAAAAAAAAAAATGTGTAGATGCATAAAACCTTGTCATGTACTTGAAATTTAAACAGGATTTTCACAATCGATTGTTTTTGAGCTCGTAAACTTGTACTGCATGGCCATTTTGCTTATTTGTTTTGTTGTTTCTATAATCACAGTGTTGATTATGTAGGCTACAGAAAATAAACTGTATGTGATATAAGACTATCTTTTATACATTTTCCAAGTAAGGGGCAGATAGATTTAACAAAAACGTTCTTCTTGTTGCTCATTTCCAATCATGGAGGCGTTGATGTGACAATGTTAATGAGTGCATTAATGTACAAACTTTGCTGCCAAGTTCATGAAAGGAAAAAAATAAATAATGAATAAATCTTCCAATCCACTTCTGTACTGTATATCAATGGGAAGAAACTGATTCCCAAATTCTTGTCAGTGGTGTGTGAACATCTTAATGCAACCATCACCGTTGCGAGCAGAATAAATGATCTATGAACTTTAATTTTCATTTAAAATTCACTGTTTGCGTCTGCATTCTTTCCCCAGAATACCATTGTGAAGGAGCTGGGAGCACTCAACGGTAATCCGGGTGAGGTACGTGGAAAACACATGAGAGCTGCATCCTGCAAAACAGAGAAAAACTGAAATCTGACATTATGACAAGACCTGCAAAACAAAGAACCATGACAGGATAAAACACACGAAGTCATGAAGCCCTCCAAAAAGACAGAAGACAAACCAGCGTGGTTCACCTTGAGGTCTTCGGTACATACAGCGTTTGAGCTGCAGTCCAACTTAAACGAAGTGTTCCAGAGCGCTCAAGTGATTGACACCCGTTTTTCAAATGGACTCGCTGTGCAGCAGAGATTGGAGGGCAGCACTCACAAATCCACTAATGGACTGCTCTAATGGAGCAATTGCACCAGGGTCCGTTTTAATCTGACCAAACTGGACATGTGTGAAAACAGACAACAAAGAGCAGAAGAGCAGAAAAAATAACTTGAGCTCTTAGTGAAATAGCCAGTGCAGCAGTTCTTCCAGCTCACGGTGCAAACAAAACTCAAAGGCAGCACACAACGATCAATCTGCTTGATTCCATGCTTAAAAAGCTCAAGAGCAACATCTACCCAATATTGCAGGAATAGAGATTACAAGAAAGTTAGTCGACTTTCGTGGTCTCAAATAATCCACTTTGACGCACAGTGAATGTACCAGATAAATATATGATACACCCTGTCTGAAGAACAGTGAAGTTCCTGGAGTTTAAGTTGACTGCAGTATACTACTGCATGTACTACAGTACGAATCGGACCCGACACCCGATACTGCGCGGCGTACTCGCATCCATGATTCACGCTAAGATCCAAATGGAAAGATGACGATGAATGTTTCTCAACATTGTAGAGCGCAATGTTTTCTGGGTAGTCAACAAACAAAGCTAACTGTGCGAATCGGAAGAAGATGGAGAAAGAAAAAATTGGAAAATAGCTCAGACAGGGAGTCGTGAGGAAGAAGTAGTGAGGAAGAATCTCATTGATGTCTGGTCTGAAAATTATATGTCACGGTTGTTTGTGGCTACCCATTAACTACGAGCTAATTAGCCTAGCCACCACGGGCTAAAGCAGCAGGACTTCCGCTTTCAATCAGTGTTTCTTCTTTACTTCCTCTTTGGTCAGTGTTTGTTTCAGGCAACAGCGCCCCCAAATGAGCAGCTGCTGTAATTGCATGACGTTTTCCAGCCGGTGCTGCTTGCTGCTTGAACACACAAAGAACCAAATGAAGGTGTGACAACTTTCCCCCCTGACCCCCAAGTGAACCGAGTCCCGGACTATCCAAATATGAAAGGCCCCTGAAAGACTACGTAAGGAACACCCCTCAGTCATGTCGTGTGAGGTTTTCGCAGTGAATTGCCTGATTGTCATATAGCAATTGTGTGAAATTGTGTACAGATGTTTTGACACATCAATGTGTAAAAGCTACACACGTATATTAATGTACTAAATGGGTAGCAAACACTGTCCTTCAACCTGTGCGGTTTAGTGTTGTGGGATTAAACAAACACCGTATTACTGTCAACACAACATAAAAACGTTGGATAAAAGTCCTTTATTGCTCTCACGAGGGACGTCTTTGCAACCTCATAATATGAACTTATTGCTGCATATATACTGTAATGAACTGCGGATGTATGAAATGTTTTGGTAAGACTACACTGTCCAGTTTCAGTAACCTGCAAAGTAAAAAAACAAAAAAACAAGAGCTTTATTACAACCTTTATGCATATAAATGATTTTCTTCAGCTTTTTCTGTCCTCTGAGGGAATTTTCTGGTTACATTTATCACACCTTTTTAATACTTCTGTCGGTGTTGTGACATTTTTCTTGACTACAATTTTTAAATGTAGTGGGGTGAGGCAGTGGATGCAAAAAAAAGGCCCGGCACAGTTTCTCCCAAGTGCATGAAGTGCCACTAAAAAACACCTGATTTCTTGCTTATGCACATGTCTGGAAAGCAAAAAAAGAAAGCAAGGAAAAAAAAAAGAAAAAAGAAGCTGAACTGGAGAGGATGGCCTAGTGTGAGAAAGTGATTACTCTGCAATGATAAATCAGGTGCAGCAGACATTTGATTACATTTTGTGAACGTCTTAAAATACATATTGCATGAGACCAACCACACAATTTTTGATGCCGCTCTTCCCCCCATTGAAACGACTTAAAACCTCTTTGCAGTCCTTCAGATGATAACATGAATACGATTTGTTAAAAAAAAAAAAAAAAAAAAGGGCCTGCAAATCTTCTCCGGAGCGGTGAGTAATGTTCCTCAACAACATTAGTCTGTTGAATGCCTGATGTGCGACAGTGTTAGCTGTAATAATGTATATTCTGAAACAACAACATACACATACAATATATATGCATTTTAACAGGGGCTCAATGGAAAGGATGCACAATGTTATTTGTTTGCAATATTTGCTACATTAAACATCCCAGATTATTGACTGTAAATGAAGAACACCAAAACATGACATGATTCCTCACATTGTTGTAACATGACGTTTTGACTGAACTAAAGATATTGAGAACTACTGAAACTTTACATTCATTCTCCACATTCATGATCAGAAGTCATTATCTGTTATTGGACCTTTTACGTCACCTGATTTTGACTGTCTGAGGGTCATGCTGAGTGTCTTACTGCTTTCTTCTTAAACAGTTAACAAGCGAAAGCTCTTTCTTCTGTACAAACTTGGCATCCTGACTGTGTCAGGAAAGAATCATATAAAATGACACGCGTTTCTATTTTATACATGTACCATAACTCAGCTTTGGTTTTGGTTTGATGATGGGAACTTTCTCCAAATTCTTCAGCCTACATGTATGCATATTTGGTGGGAAAATTCTGTATAATCAGATGTTTCACAAACAATGGATAGTTGTTGATGTCACTGCTTTTGGTTCGTAGCTTGTTGCTTTCTGGAAAGATTTGTGAGCTCAGCTCATCCCCCGTTGACACCCTTTCTAAGTGAAGACACATTGTTTTTGCGTTTTCATTTCAGAAGCGATTTCATGTTTACATGGCAAAATTCATGATCTTTTCATAAGGGTTAAATATTGAATATTGATTTGCTTTGTATCTCCTGTACTAGATAAGGGATGAACAATAAACAGACTGGCAAGTGAGGTGTAGATCAGACAGACAACGACAGAACCAAACTGCTCCTCAGGAAATACACAGAGATGAATGGGAGGTAGAAAAAATGAGCGAAAATTGAGAAAAAGTCCAGGTGTAAAGGATTTAGGTGAAAAAGGTGGCACAAAAGTAAAAGCGGAGGATGGAATACGCCAAGTGAAGGGAGAGGGAGGCAATATAGATGTAGTTTATGGTACAAAAGATAAATATGACAGCCTTCTTAGCAGCTAATGGATTTTCCTTGTTCATCCTTCCTTCTTGAAACACACCCCATCAGCCTGAGCTTATATAGAACGCTCCGGACCGTCGTCACAAGTCACTGGCTCAAACAAAATATGATTTCCCTCTAATATGAAGTGACTGTTAATAATAAAAAATAAAAAAAATGGTGCCTTTATTGTTGCGATAGCCCATTTCTGTAGAATCTGAACTGGCTCTGACACACTGTGTTCTTGTGCATTTCGTCTCGCCTCCCTCTGACATTTGGAATAGCGTGCATTCGAGATGGCATTGTGATGTTTTTCATCAGATTGAAGCTGGACTTGCACTCCATGCCTGATGTGACGCACGATAATGACTTTTACGTGCAACATGCCCATGCATGACATAAATCTCTGTCATTCGATGATAAATGTGGGACCTCCCGGAAACAGATTGATTTGTTCTTATTTTTTCTTTAAATTCAGCGATTCCTCGATTGGAAAATTCACCGCTGCTGGTACTTCTCATTGGTTAGTCACTTTGCTGGGTAGGCAGGTTCGTGCCCTTGTCAGCAATTAAACGGCTTAGGGGAAAAAAACAAACAAACAAAAGCAAAAACAAGGAAGCCACCACTCCTCCACCAAACAATGCAGCACTTAATTTTTAACCATTAACATTTAAATGCTTGCCACGATTGATTGACCATGTTTGAATGGCAATTTTAACACACAAGTGATCCCTCTCATCTCCAATCAGCGCTGATGTTGTCACAACAGCCGCATCACGGGTCCTTTGGCAATTATGCTTTCACCAGGCACCATATTTACTGTCAGGCATCTCCCAAACAGCCCCATTTGTAAAAGAGTGGAATACAGTGTGGCGCAAGGATGACTGCAGTAACCAAGTAGCCCCTGGTGGCTGCAGATTATGTGAAGCTAAACTGGCCGTGGTTTGTTTTTTTGGGACACGATCATTAGAGGAGCTCGTTCCTCACGAACGCTCAGCCTGCAGCCCGACACATGCTCCCAAAAAGTAGTCGATGCATTTATGTGCGTAAAAGCTATGTTTTATATGCCGGGGATCATTTGGAAATGGGATTGTGTTTAAAGCTCCATATATAATGTGATTGTGTGCAGAATCCTGCAGCTATTTGGTTGCATTAAGGTTCAGTGTGCTCAGCTCACAGGGCAATTCATGAACCATCCACCTATACATCCATCTGCAATTCTAACACCCACTGGTGTAACTTCTCCTTTTCTCTTCGATAGCTGAGGAAGATGGATTTCACTTGTATGCTTTTTGCTACTTCAGGAGTGCTTAATATGACTTGTTTCATTAACAAATTAACATTCATCCACAAACTTACGCCATGCAATGTCGTTACCCACCATACGGCGTTGCTTGGCCTTCAAAATGTTGAGATGTAGAAAAAACTGGAATTGGATGAATATCTACTTGAGCTGCAAATCACTGAACTCTTATTGTATTTGGAACATGAATATAGGAATATGCCACTGGCCTTGGGTATAGGAATTATGCATCTACATAAACATAAGCAGGTTGCCTTCACATCTCGAGATTGGTGGTTCAATTCTCCTTTTCACCAGCCAATGAGTCAGATGTGTATAAAGCAAAGACACTGATTGGAAAGTTGCTTTCAATGTCCATTGCCGATTAAGCGTAATGGTTTTGTGAGTGGGGGGGATATGATGATCATGACGACTCAGGCAGTGAAATGTCAATTTCATTTAAAAATACAGCCTTGTTCTAACGTAACACCAAACGGACAACGTACTCCACCCGCTGAGGCCCAGCTGCCTCAACATTTGGTCCTACAAAGGTCTATTGAACCTTTTCCTGAGACTTGTGATCACAGCCTCCAGTGATCCGCCTGAAGTACAGATTTCACTACTTTATTCGAGTTCCGGACCGAAATAGAGGCTCTGAAATGTACTCAGATACAAACATGAAAAGTAGCTGCCTGAAGGACATTTATCCATGTTCTTTGAGGTAACAGCTTCAAACATTCTTTTAAATGAGACGACGGACAGGAAATGTCTTGCAGCTGTGAATCCGCTCCATTGTCCTTGTTATCTGGTTCACTTCCTGCCATGTGGCTGCAGACTCTCGACAGCGGAACTCTTTTGTCTCTGGTCAAGTTGTCCTCATTTTATCTTTTCAATTTAATTCCATCTTTGATGTAATTCATAGTCTTTTTTTTCTGTCACACCTCAAACGTACTGATGGAAACACAAAGGAATTGTTTTATGTCTTACTGTCCCTTCCATTTACAGTGCAGTATCAATCTTTAAACTGGGAAGGCGGGCAGAGATAATCAATCAATGCATTTAAGAAATGAGAACTTAAACCAGTATTGACAATCAAAGTACTGAACCTTTTAAGAGAACAAATAGTCTACATGTTCGTGTGTACTTGTTCTTTACTTACAACATCTGGGTGTCAGAGTACTCATTGGTACTTTCTGTTAGTTGGTAAGTATTAGTTGTTGGTCGGGGAAACCTTGGCGGATTTCTGAGACAGTCAGAAGACGATGTATGATGAAGGCTGTTATAACAAAAAATATATACATATTGCTATTAACTTTCTAAAATTCAAACTAATGGACCGCCAATCTAAAGATGTTTCTTTCCTTCAGACTCAATAGTGATATATTATTTATTTATTTAATCATTACCTATCAGGGCATTTTTTGGATCACCGCCTCACTGTGTGTCTTTAGGACCCCTAGAGCTGTCGGCTGGACTATTCTACGCCGGGTAGACTCACTCGTACCGAACAGGTTGAAGGGTAGAGACAGACGAAGACTGTTTCCCTAGTCCTCTTGGCGGGTCGGGGGCTTGGCGGGGGGCTAACAACCCTCTCCTGTACAACCTGCTGAAGCTGGTTTACTTCAGTTGCCCAAAACAAGCAGCCAAAAGGAAGCTGTTTCATGAGAGAAGTTTTTAATGAAAAACATACAGAACAAAACAAAAAAACCCGACACATTGGAACTTATTACAAATATTTATCAGCACGAGCGCCTTGTTGCCTCTTCCTAGTACAGCTTCTATTCTTCAAATACAAGTATTTTTGAAGAATCTTACAACCCAAATGTGAGTAACTGGCCAGAGAGAGAAATGCTCGTGAGATTTAATATAGTGACACATGGTGAGGTCTCCCGGCTGTCTAAACTTATAGCAGCTTCACGAGAAAATGGTCCAGAGTGGCCTGAATCAGCCCTAACTGTTCACTTTATTAAACAGAAAAGTTTAAACCATAACTGGTTTTATCTTATTAAATAAAATGACATAAATTAACAGTATTGTGTAAATTATAATACAAGATTTGTTCTATTCTATAGTTTTTCTTGTGGTTACAATGCTTTGATCTGCTTCATTAATTTCAAAAAGCTTTAGTTATGTTTTAAAAATCTATTACATTGCTTGGAAGTATATTTGTGGTCAAATACTGTAGTTTTAGGAGCCGTGAAGTGACATCAGTTCCCTTCTGGTTTGTTTTTAATAGAGACCATAGCAACACAATAGCACCCCCACATGAACAAACAAACCTAATGTAAAAAAAGTCATAAAATGAACATCCTGTTGTGTCCATATAGCTCTTACACAACAGATTGTATCTCCTGGGAAAACAGACCAGCACTTCACTTCTACCTTGCGTAGTGTGGAATGGCAGTTTCTTAAGACTTCGTTAACTTGGTTCCCATAACCAACTGTGAAAGATCTCAGCGTGGGGATTACCCGTGTGTGAAGGTATTCCTGATTCATCTGTGTCTGCTCCAGTGAGCAAAGCATTTCAGCAGCAGCTGTTCAAATGAGCTCGCTCCGCGTTCTGAAGTCGAGGACTGAAGCGACGCTGCTCTGTTGTACAAGTACAACAAGATGTGGGCATGCTGAAGGACAAGGGTTGAGTTTGAAATGGTTTGGCCAGAGTACTGGTGATAGTTCCTTATTATTTGAAGCAAAAAGACTTGAGAGGTTTCTTTTGGATGAATAAAAAAAAAATAAAAATAAAATGCGGCATTATTTGTAAGAGCAATAATGTGGGGGCAAGAATGTGGCCTGGTGATCTTGAAATCACTGCTGTCCTTTTAATATTTTAACAAGCTGGATTCCATTTAAGTCCCAGAGTCTCCAGGTCTATGAAGCTCAGTGGGAGGCTTCTTATAGAATATTTGTTTTAGGTGAATGAGCTGAATAAAACAGATGTACTTTTTCTTTATTGTTTGGGCTGCGAACGCCTCGGACTGGCGGAGAAACGGTGCCCGACATACATCAAATGAATCTTTCCTGGGTGTGCGCTGTGCCCGAGGCGGTGATCAAAGACAAATGGCCTCCGTGCAGGTGAGGAAAGAGTGCGCCGACTCTCCACTCCGTCTCCTCTGACGATGGTTGTTTCTGTGGCGGCGCATTGCCAAAGACGGATGCAGAGAAAACTGATGAAAAGCACGCAGCGCGGGATCTCCGCCACGACGTGCGCACCTCCTCCGTCTCGCGCCTCACTCCCGTGTCGCGGCGCCATGTGGCCACTCAAACATGAAGCTACATTAAATTGATTTATGTATCACGCAGGCGACATGCAAGGGGGTGTCGGTGTTATGGGAAATAAGCTGATGGTAAGTGTGCCGTGTGTTTTATATGGGTTGTGCGATTGCTGGTGACTGTATGTGCATGCATGTGCAAAATATTAGATTGTATTTCAATTGCCTTCCCTGTCAAACTAGAACATGTTCTTCTGTGGGAGTGTGAAGCACAACGTGAACTGCATTAAAGCCCGTTTCCTCGTCCAAACGTGCACTTTTTCATGCATGTAGAATGATGTTATTCACCCAAAAAATGGGAGTATACGCCCTTATACTGCACCGATTCACATTAACAGAGACGAGCAAGCTGGTACCAATAATGCTGAAGCTGTTCACCATGACAGTAGGACGCCGTCACAGGCAGTAACCTCAAGGGAAGGCCAGCTTCATTATGAAGGGAAAACAAAGAAAAACAGGCAAATTAACCTTCCTCTGTAAACATCCATCACCGTTGACAGACTTTACCTGCAAACAATCAGCCTAATTCGCTTATTCCCATCTGACAGTCGCGATGAAGATGCCTTAATAACAGACGCGTCACTCTCGACATTGTTAGTTAATATCATCCGCACGAAATGATGAGCAAAACTAGGGGGTGAAAAAAAAAAAAAAAAAAAGGTTGAAACAGCAAGAAAAAAAAAATCATGCTAGCGGCTTGACTCAGCCCGCATTTATGCAAAAGACTGCTTTGACCTAAATGCTAAAGACAGCATGCTGATGTTGAGCAGATATTCCGCTCATCATTTTCATCATCGTCGGCACTGGCGTGCTGAAATTTGCTAATTATCACGAAGCACAAAGTGCAGCTGAGGATGATGGGAATGTCATTAGCGCTACCGGTTCAAATGTGACATTTTAACTCGCCGGTCCCAAGTCGAGAACTCAAGCAAGGCTGTGGTGAGGAGAGCGTGAAAGTCTGTTCCTATGAATTTAACAAGAAATTCCAGCTTCTGATTTTTTTTTTTTTTTCTAAACTGGAAAAAAATACGACGATGGCTAATCATATTCACGCATTTTCGTGGAAGATGTTGCTTAGGAATGAAAGTACAGAAATATGGGTGTTCTTGTGTTTCAAGTGTTGTTGTTAGCCCCATTGCCTCTCAAAAGGAGCGTGGGGCGTATATAAAAATAAGCCACTCCAATCCATCTTGAGCTCGTCTGCCGATCGTCTGCCTGCCTGAACCAGTTTGACACTTGTCTTGTCACAGAGTCCTGCGGGTTTCCTGAGTGTGAGCCCGATCCACCTCCACTTCCTTTCTGAGGATTCGGTGTGCCATTCTTTCCTGGTTGGTAATCTCCCATAGATCTTCATTACGGATTACCAAAGGTCATCTGATCCAAGTGATGGAACGCAGGCATTGGTTAACAAACACCTGGACACTGTCTGTGGGGGTTTTGGTTCCCCTCCAGGCCTCAGCACTGCAGAGTAAGACAGCTTGATGTTGCTATTGCAGATCTTCAGCTTGCACTTAAGGCCTGAGACTTTGCAATACTATCATATTTGTGTGTGAATATTCAGAAATACAGCTCCTATACTGGCTCTCTAGAAACTGTGGACACCATCAGTCACGACAGGGCAAAACGCAGGGCGCACTCACAAGTCAAACACGCATCCAAAATAATGTACAATTTACTTACCAGTTCACCTGAAAAACATGCATTTGATTATAGAAAAACTAGAATACAATGGAGAAGACTGGTTCAAACCAGGACACAGTGATCGATTCTGTCATGACGGGAATAAATCTATATAATCCTGAAGTTTTTTTTTTAAAACTCACGTATTCCGAGTTATAAGTCGCACTAAGAACCTGGTTACATGACAACGTTTTTCACGTGGAATTTTGGTTGTTTGTTTACCTGACGATGATGGTCGGAGGAAATGAAAACACACCTCATCAAAATCGATCAACAATCTAACAGATGATGGAGAAGAGTCAATAACTTCAAGCTTCATGCCAGTAATGAAAGCTTGCTACTCGTTTTTCTTTAAAAAAAAAAGAAAGAAAGAAAAAAGTAAAGAAAAAAGAAAGAAAACTTGCTACGTCTCACAGAGGATTTCTGTTCCTGTTTGGTAAAGAAAATGTTTGTACGGGTTCCTTTTCAAAAAATATATAAATATTGTGGTTCTAGAGCTGCTGGGGTGGCTCCTCATTCTGGAGCCACTAGTCTGTGTTCTCTCTTGATGAGAAGATAAATATATATATATATATATATATATATATATATATATACATAGTTTGTAGATGAAAATGTTTTTCTTAAGGACCTTGGGTTTTGTCGTTATCTGATCAGGACCTTCTCATGGTATTGAACAAGCAGACAAACATTGACGATCACACACAAACGCTGTATTGTGCGAATATAGATATCAAAGAGTGCATCAGAGGGAAAAAAAATAAAATGACTCAGTGTAAATTCCACCTCGAGAAGCAAGAAGTGGGCTTGTCACGGGGAAAATGACAAAAAGCAATTACAAGCATTCAGTATTATGGGAAACAATGGGAACATTTTCTTGTCATGTCACCACAGAGATGCAGTTTCATGCTCTCTGTGTTTGAAAAAACCACTGAAAGACTCTCCTTATCTCGGCCTTTCTTCTCCCTCGAGCTGGAAGAATGTGGCGAGGTAGGATCAAAATTAACCTGCGTGTCTGTCTCGTTGTGTGTGCGTGCAGGCCGAGTATTATCGAGAACCGGTTTTAGTGACTCACACCGCTCATGCTGCCGTCTTCAATAGCACAAAGGCGAGAATGACTGAAATATCATTCATTTATGTTATTCCCATCCCTTCTGATTCTGCTTTTAATTGGGTTTTCTTGCACATTCAAATGTCTGGTGCTGCAACGGTTTGAGATGCTCACACACACACACACACACACACACACACACACACACACACACACACACACACACACACACACACACACACACACACACACACACACACACACACACACACACACACACACACACACACACACACACACACACACACACACACACGTACAGATCAAGCACACTTTCACTCACAGAGCCAATGAGAAATGAACATAGTAAGTCCTTTTTCCCATTGATTCCTGCTTTTCATTATGCCGTCGCAGGCATCGGGGGGGTATTTCACAAAGCACTCTTTATCATGCGCTGTTCTTTTATGAAATGGAAATTATAACCGTGGGAGAAAACCCTTTTACGCGTCGTTGTCAGAGCTGGTCCAGCTCGCTCTTCTGGGATATGCACACGCGGCCCACTTGCAGGCTGGATGGCACATCCTCGTTCACGGGCTGCATCCGATCTGAGCTTATAAACAGCCTCCAGACTGTCTGTGGAGAACCTGGCCACCTTTCTCAGACTTACCTAAAGACAGCTAATCAACAGTTTTTACTGGTTTGCCCTTTAGACATGAGAAGTCATGGTGAAAAAAAAAAACCTGAAAGCCGTTTGAAAATTGTAAAAAGGAAAGAACTGAAAAGGGGTGTGAAAATTCATCTTTTCTGAGAGCTACAGTACGTCAGCTAACATCTTCTAGTAAGTATTTCTCTTTACTTACTCCACTTGTTTTGCCTGGGTTCTGAACTCAAATCACGCCCCAGCCCATTTTATTCAACTTACGCACGCACACACCTAGCCTTTGATCATTATGCTTAACTCTTGAAGCAAATAAACTTATGACCCTACAAGTTTAAAGAATACCACACGCTAACATGCCTCTGTGTTATGACCGACAAAGGAGACAAATTCACCGATCCATATGTCATCGTTCCACTGTGTCCTAACTTTATTTTCAAAATTGGATCATCTCTCTTGCAATAAGCCCGGCATCTGTTGTTTCTCAGGTGGATTTTACAGCCTCACAGTGAGAATCTGTTTGAACTGACATTTGCTGTCAACAAAAATGCTTGTTCCTATCTTGAACTGTGGCTCTTTCTAAAGGTTCTCTGAGCAGGTCTGGACCCCCCCCCCCCTTCCCTCTCTAAACACAGCCCAAAGCAAGTAGGATGTGTTTATCTGTGGTGTATTCAAAGGCCCCCCCAATGCAGCTATTCTGCTTTCTTTCTGGGAGTTATTTTGACTGCTTATCTGTTTCATAAAAGAGGTAAATATTGTCTTCCCTCCATCTGCCTTGTTGAGTGAGATGTGGGTTTTAGTTCCAGTCCATGTTTACTGAGCCATTAGACGAGAAATAAAAATATTGGAAATTGTTCACTCGAAGCCCGCTGACGAGACGCCCAAATACATTTATCTAAAAAGTCGAATTGAAGTAGGTAAAGGGGAGGCATGAGTGAATTCCTTTCTTCAGTTTCGGTCCCTAGTCATTTCATGTGATTGCATTTATTGAAACAATCTGAAAGTCAAAGTTGTGTTATGATCGAATAAAATCAAAGAAGCCTCTTTTCAGTATTGTATTACAATTCAAATGTTATGTCGGTTTTAGCAACAATTTGAATAACTGTTTTCTACCTTCAGAGCTCCCTTCAATCTTGGTGTTAAATTTCCAACAAGGTGTTTGACAGATTTTGCCTTTTTGCTCCATATTCACATGAACCTATAACACAACTGCTGCAGATTTATTGGCTGCACATCCATATTAGCAATCTCCTTGTTCCAGCACCTCTGAAAGGTGCCATGACTGAGATCTGGTGGTTCGGGAAGCTGTTTGGGCTCAATGAACTCAAAGTCACATTCAAGAAAGCAGTTTGAGATGAATGGAGGTTTGTAACACACTGCATTGAAGGATAACAAAAATGCTTGACGTCCTTACTCAGTGACTTCTTCTCTGTAATAAATAACTGAGGACAGATGACATTATTACCACTTAGAAACGACATGGTAAAGCCCTTCTATTTTAATGGATTAACCACATCGTTTGAGGTACAAAGAAGCATGGCACTGTTGAATATTTTGATTGAGACGGTACAACCTGGTGGAATTTTAGCTTCTGAGTGAGCTAAAATTACAATATATTGCCCTGCTTACACAATTATCATACAATAATTAGCCAGAACATGATGGTCACTACATTAAAAAAAAAACTCAAACATGGACTATCGCTTTATCATGGGCCAAATAAATCTACTTTACTAAGTTTGACAAGGTCTGACTACTGATGACTACAGACGACTGGGTCAGAACATCTTCAAAACTTGTTGGCTGTCCCCAATCTACAGCTGTCTATCAAAAATCATTAATGATGCATGAAGGAACTGACGGCTGGCCCATAATGGTTGAACGTAACAAATGAAGTTCATGCAGGTACGGACAGAAAAGTATCAAAGTACACGGTGCATCACTGTTTGGTCAATATTGCATAGCTGTGGACGACTCAAAGTACTCAGGCTACTGACTGCTGTCCATCGCCGAAGCGACAAGAATGACCATCAGAACTGAACAAAAGAGTGATGGATAAAGGTGGCCTATTCTAAAGAATCTCTTATATAGCATGGATGGTTGAGAGTGTGTTACTAACCCGGGGGTTACGGAAAGAAAGCCGAGGAGGCAAGAGGGATGGTTTTGGACAATGTTCTGCTCGCAAACCTTGGATTGGATTAATGCCACCTATCCAGCCATCGTTGCATCCCATGTACACCCTATCATGGAAACTCTATTATGAGATGGTAGTTGTCACAGTTGGAGTTGAACCCAAATGCAGAAACAGTGACAAGATCCAGTTGCAAGAGTGTATTGGCTAAATTGGAGGCAGGGGTATCCAAAAATCTTAAAAACACCAGCGTAACATGAGGAAAGTGGCTAAATGTGAACGCAAGGACATACAATGGCGTCCGGGCAGTGCGATAAGAGGTAAGGGAGTTCTTGCAAGTACTAAGTTCTGCTACTTGTGAAATCACCTTGTGTGCATCGTGACAGTATGTGGGATTCATCTTATTCTGGTCATTTTGGGATGAAAAAGCATGATTCGTGTCAACAGCAGTATGTATTGGACACAGTTTCTCTACAGCAACTGAATGCCATGTTTCAAATGTGTTTGATATACATCGGCTACATATATACCAGCTGGATGCTGGGTGGATTGTCCTTTTGAGATGTGCACTTCTTGAGAGCTTTGTATAGTCACTATTGATTTCCATCAAAGCTTTCCAGAATCTTCAAACATGTTTTCTATTGATACACACCTGAAATGCAGCCTGAATAAAAAAAACTCTGCTTTCTGAATTGATGTCGGCCCATTCTGAATCAAATCAAACATTGTTTGCGAGCACAAAGCCTCTGAATTAAACCATTTTAAGATTCCAATACTGCAACAATAGCGGCAGCGGCGGTGTTGTTCCTGAGTTGGTAATCGGCGTGTGTATACAAAACAAGCCGCCACTTTCTTCTTTCTCACTGATCTATAAGCGACCACATTGTTGAACCACTACGAGCTGCAGACAATTTGAACCATGAGAGTCCAGACAACAAAATGTTTCTAAGCTATTATTAACACCTGTACTTATCTTTCTTTATGCTGGCTGAAAAACACTGAGGTGAAAGTATAAAAGTAAATTTATAGATAAAAAGGAATAAAGCAACATCCATCTGTCTGTACAGTAAACATTTTAACATCAATAATGCATCAAGATAAAAAAAAAAAAAAAAAAAAAAAGCTTATTATCTATGTGGCTCACTTCAGATACACTGAATATAGAGTTTGTTAAACATTGTCCCTTAAATATCTTGTTCGTATTAAAGTGATAGCCTTAGCTATATAGCTTTTTAAATCCTGAAGAACTGCACGGCAATATGGGCCATGTAATACTCTGGAAGTTAGCATTTAGCATCTCTGCACGTATCTATTTGGCTTTCAACAAAATGGTGAGTAAATGTTAGTCGTAGACTGTTGGGTATACATAATGGTATATCCACTGCTCGCCTTGTAGAATTTGTATTTGTAGTAACAACCACCTTGTAGCACAAGACATTCAGGTGGTGGAGGTCGTATTTATCACCACATATTAATAAGAAGGAATCCGAAATGTCTTTTACATTAGGTGGCAGCTGGTTACTCAAGTTACCACTAAAACACTAAATTTAAGTCAAACGTATTTAACATTGTCACTGACATATAATGCGTGTGTTAAAAGCCATTTCTCATCTAATCACAATCTTAAACAGCAACATGAGGTTTTCAATGAAAATGAGCCGAAGTTTACGCCACGCGGTTCTCTTCTCTGGAGATTAGCCTTTAGCATCGTGGCGTATTCAGGCTTAATGATAGAGTGGCTTGCAAAGTATTCACACCACTTCAACTTCTCCAAATTTTGTTTGTTTGTTGTGTCTCCGATGCGACTTGTGGAAAAACTGCGAGCAGGTCTTCTTCTGGCTTCGTTTCAACAATAACTTTCTTCTTGCCACTCTTTCATAAAGGCCCGATTGGTAGAGTAAAGATTGATCGTTGGACTGTGGACAGATTGTGGCTCTGTGCAGCTCCTCCAGAGTTCCCATGAGCCTCCGGGCTGCTTCTCTGAGCAACGCTCGGCCTTCAGGTTCGGTGGACGGCCATGTCTTAGTAGGACTGCGGTTGTGGTCTAAACTTCTCCACAACTTTCTTCCTGTTTGGTGTGTTCCTTGGTTTTCATGGTGCGGTTTGTTCAACAAATGTTCCCTAATGACGTTCTGAGGCCACAGAACAACTGGATTTATACTGAGATTAGAAAGCACACAACTGGACTCTATTTACTAACTGGGTGACTTCTGAAGGCAGTGGGGTTGCATCAGATTTTATTCCAGGGGATGAGAGTGTAGTGAACACCCGTAATATGGAGTAGCACGTTCTGGACTCATCTTGTAAAGCGAGCGCCCTGAAGAAACTTGCATGTCCGGGGTGTTGCCACCAGGAGGCTGACGCTCTGAGGCTGACATTGAAGCAACTTCAACCTCCACACATCTCCGCCTTTAACTTCACACACCCTCGTGGCGTCTAAACATGCGCTTGAAACAAACATGGGTGATTAGCCCGGATAACAGCGTCGGCATAGGGCACGCTTACAAATCACATAAACACTTTCACGCTCGATGGAGACGGCGCCTATATGTAAATACATAAATAAGTCAGGACAATTGTCCCCCCCCCCCCCACACTCAGAGCGTTGCCGACGCGTATCGGCGCCGCGGTGAGTTATGTGAGTGCGACTGCTACTCGAATCAGCATAATCAGTCACAAACAGTTCTTGAAGATGTGTATAATGAAGGGTGTTAACATAAAAGGGCAGCTAATGGGGGCTCGGTGTGTCGTTTGTGAGAGTATGAGCGGGCGTATGGGTGGGCGGTTGGAGAAGGTGGAGTGCTGCGACTGAAAGGAACACGCAATTTGCCCCCCAACGACTCCCAGCCCCCCCCACCCAACGTTTGCCTTCATGTGTGTGGGCGGAAAAATCAAGCAGTAATTTGCATGTATGCCAGGTTGTGTATTGTGTGTCATGAGAATTTGTGTGGTAGCAGTGTACATCGGAGGTACATAAAAAACCATGAAGAATTCTGCTCCTTGTTGCTCTGTCCCCACTGGCTGTTTATGTTTTTTATTTTTTCTCCCCTCTTTTCTCTTCCGCACCACACACACACACACACACACACACACACACACACACACACACACACACACACACACACACACACACACACACACACACACACACACACACACACACACACACACACACACACACACACACACACACACACACACACACACACACACACACACACACACACACACTTTTCAGCAGCACTCCCTGTCCATCCTTTCCCCCTCCATCATACTTCCCTCCACGGAGCTGCCAGAAAAATGGCTGTCTTTTAAATGGCCCACTCAGCATGGCAAGATGACTCGCTTATCATCAAGGTCTGCTCTCTCTGCAGACATTGCGCACGCAACCACACAGCCTAGGATTTATGCAAGGCTACACATTTGCATACGCATACACACAAACACACACACACACACACACACAACTTTGCCATCTGAGCATGCATTTTCTTTCTTTTTTTTTTTTTGCAAATGCATGCACGCAGACACACACCTATATGCCGTGAAGCTCATTCCTCATCCTCATTTCCAGCCTCTTCCTCCTCCGGCACCACCGCCGCTGCATGCACCCTTCCCTCCCCTCTTGCCCTCCCTGTTTTTACCCCGTCTGCCCCATAGGGAAGATTTCACACAGAGTGAAATACAGCGTTGCCAACATATGTCTCGAGCAATCAATTTATGCCACGGGGCTATCTCTCTTGGCTCCCTCTGCTTTAATACACCATCAAAAAAAAAGGGAGCTTGCATGCAGACCGGCTCTTTCCGAGCTCACATGATGTTTACAGACAGCGTTGGCCCTTAATCTCGAAAAAAAAAAAGTTTTTTTTTTTGCTTTACATTGTGCGACTTGTCATTTACATGGTGGGAAGAAGCATCCAAGCAAACCTTTCAATTATGACCACAGCCATTATGGACCTTGTAATAGCCGGGGCAGAGCAGAGAAAACAAGCAAAAAGTTGTGTTATATTTTTTTGTTTGTGTTTTTTTTAAAGGTGGAAAGAAGTGTAGCAGTGGATATCGAAAAGGATTTCCTTGTGGCGTCGTCCCCAAGTGCTTTGTTTTCTGGGAGGAAAAAAAAAATACATCATTAAAATGGTAATGATGGTCAGTCCGGTGTGATGTTTGCGATCCCTGTAAACACCATGTTGCCCTGCAGCACGCCGGTAATTCCTGTGTTTCGGTGCCAGCGGAGTCGAACAGCAACCCCCGCCTCCCCTCCTTTTCCGTCTCTTTGGCCTCCCGACAAAATAAATGCCCACTTTCAGGGTGAGGGCAGCAGTGCATTAAGAACACCGGGAGGAAGAGGGAGGAGAAGGGCAGGGCAGGAGGTAGATAATCTAACACAGGTGGCACTTTCTCTCTCTCTTCTTTTTTTTCCATGCGTACGAAGAGAAATACATCTTATCTGAGCAGTAATGCGGGATCATTAATTTCCCCGGCTTTTCACTCGGTTGCCTGTGGCCGTTAAGACAAGAGTGGAAACGGAAGGGGGGGCGGGGGGGGGGGGGTAAAGAGGTGATGCAGAGGTTCATGTAGGCATGCACAGAGAGGAAACACACAATGAGTCGTAGGTAAACAGTTGCAACACCCACGCAGGACAGGAAAAAAAAAATGGATGCTTTTCATACTTGTGCGTGCAAAATGGAGGCTCGAATGAAAAAAAGCAAAAAGCAAAAAAAAGCAGGATGGACTGATGGACTGCCTTCATTACGTTCCAGTCTCCTCCTCTGAACGCCACTGGGAGGGGGCGTGTGGATAGAAGAGGTTTAAATCACCATAATCCCTTTTCCCCCCCTGCCTTTTCACTCCTGCTTTTAAGTTGCTCTCCTTCCTTGTATCTCGTCCTATTTGTCCATGTCAAACTGCCTCTGTGAGGAAAATAGGTGCCCTTCACCGTGAAATAACACCAAGCTTCCACTCTTCAAATAGAGGAGGGGAAAAAATAGGGAGAAGACAGCCTCCGTGGCCCTTCAGGGCTCCCAAAGTCTAAACCAGAATATTCCTCGTTGGGCTATAATTGGTGCCCCCGCCCCTACTGTTTCCTCCCCCCCCCTCACTCAGATTGGGGTGTTTTGCTCAGATTTGAATGCTCCTATCAATTAGTGGCAGGCTGAAGATTGCTCTGGGCAGCAGAAGGCCACCTTAGTGATTCAACCTGTCATCTTTTATAGATGTGGAGGAGTCCGAGGCACATCTGCTCTCGGAGGAGATGGGACCCGGCGTGCCGAGTGGTCAGCCGTGGAATTCATTCTCCGAGAAGTGGTCCAATAAAGTCAGGGGATGAATAATGAGCGATGGAGTGTGAAAACGTGAGGCTTGGCTGAATAACAAGGTCGACGGTATTGCGTGGGCTTCGTTTATATTGATGATGAGACCTGGCTGCTCCGGAGCACCTGAACAGCCCGTGGAGGGAGAGGGAGAGAGGCGAGACAAACCACTATTGATTCAGCTTTAATCACAACTAAAAATCCAACAAGTGGAGCCTCGCTGTGTTAAAATCGTATTCATTTTACATTTAGGGCTCCTTCGGCTTTTAAGCTTTTCATCAGCAGCAGCAGGTTCTAAGATGAGGTTTACTCGCCTCAAGTGTGAGAATCAAACAAAACCCTTCAATTATATTTAAAAAAAATATAAAAAAAAGAGGCAGGCCAACCACATCTCCAATAAACATTGATTTTCCAAATGGCAACAAATAAACAGGCCTTCATTAGGAACAATTATTCACAATAAAAGCTGGAATGAAAAAGGTGGTGTAAAAAAACAAAGCCAAACAACTTGTGTCCAACATAAAGATGGTCTGTTAAGGATTTTTGGATATTGAGGGAAAAAATATTATAAAGCATAGTATACAAAAACATTCATTCATTCATTGCCATTTCTTAATAAAAGTAATGTGTCCACTGTGAGTTGCACTGTGAGAGCTGGATTACAGCTCATAAAGTTGCACAGAGAACCAAAGCTGACCAGCAGGTGGCAGCACTAATCGACGAGCTAAGATACTTGGCGAGCTGCGTACTTGCTCTTGAATCGGCATCTTGAATCTTGAATTGGCGTAGGCATCAACGCCATGAGTTCAAGAAAACATGATGAAGGTTCAGGTCTTCTGTTTATTGAAAGATACAGATAGAATAATTTTTTGAAGAAAATCTTTCATAGTAAATTCTGGAGATAGTGTGGGAACATCTTTACAACGTACTATTATTTAAATTTTGCTGAAACTGAGGTATTATATATATATATATATATATAAGCCAGAACCAGAACTGAAAACTCAAGAAGATGAGTCTTAGTGGATCAAAATCTGATGTTTTAAATAACATTTCAAATTTTTATGCTTTTTGTTTCATAAAGGTTTTATGTTTACAACATTATGGAAAT
Source organism: Lipophrys pholis (assembly GCF_963383615.2). NCBI lineage: Eukaryota > Metazoa > Chordata > Actinopteri > Blenniiformes > Blenniidae > Lipophrys > Lipophrys pholis. Next base: position 12,630,401 of record NC_137646.1, on the reverse strand, counting down.
GGCAGAAACGCTGAAAACGATGTAGTTTTTCTAATGTTGTGCCACTAGTTGGTGCCGTCGGTTGTTTTTGAAAAAAGAAAAAGAAACATGTGCGTGGACAGAACAATAAGTTATGAACATTAACAATGTGGATATGGATAAACAACCAAGTGGGATTGATATTTCGGTGACTGTCAACTATAAAACTACCAAGTCCCAGGAGAATATGGACTGGGAGTAATGACACTCTGGTGGCAAACATTGTTTGTCAACCTCCCCTACAATTAAAAAAAAAAAAGGTCAGCAGTGAAGCACATCTCTGATATAGAAATATTGTAAAAACCCAACATTTGAATACTTGACTTGAGGAACACCAGATCTTTTTAAGTGTTGGCAGAGGATTCAACAGTAAGGCTTTCCACTTCATTGCATTGAAATACCAAGCAACAATTATGGTGCCATGTAAATAAAGGCTGGTGGTAAATGTAAAGCCTGGTCATAGTTAGTACTTGGACATAAGATAAATTGTTTTAATCCAGCTACACCAACTATAACCGATTCTACATCAACCAGAACTGGACAACCCAACAAGTAGACCCTCTGTGTAATTCTAACTTGATTTACTGATGATTGAAGCTGTTTAACGGATCAGTCTCTAAAAGTGGTTTCTACAAGGATGTTTACAGGTCATAAGTGTGGGCATCAATGTTTGGCAGAATAAAAAGCCAAAACACCAGTTTCTCTCGATCATAGAAAAGCAGCTCGGTGGTGAAAAAGACATTCAAAAGGCCCAAAACTGCCAAAAACAGATGAATAAAAGTGATGTAGAAGCAAGTTAATATTCAAAGCAATTACATTTATCAATGGGACTTTTCTGGGCCGCCTCTTTAAAAACTGCCACTGCCTCGGCTTTAACTAGAGCTACAAGTCTAACAAGTGGATCCTCAGTGTGTCAAAATCTCGGTTATGCTGCGTTTTAAGCATTTGCTTTCGGTTCTACAATGAAGCTCACTCGTCTCAGCTGTGGCAATGAAAGATCCTGCAATTCTAACAAAGAGACGGCCCAACCGCATCTCTGATGAGCACAGACTTTTTAAAAGAGAACAGATAAATGGGCCTTAATTATGAACAATTAGTCACAACAAAGCTGAAATAAAGCAACGATGAATAAAAAAAACAAAAAAAACAAAAGGTGAAATGAAAGCCCAAACAACGTCTCCTGTCCAATCTAATTACGAATCAGTGCCGAAAAAGATATATGAGAGGTTTGAAAACGTTCCTAAAAGGGGCATAAAACTAATGGAGCAATAACTAGTCATGATTCAAACCCGAGAGGTTTATCGACAGTTCATAGTCTTTATTTGTAAAGATGATGAGACTGGACTGTTTTGGCGAGTCCGAACACTTCAGCTGTGTTTTCGAGACGAACCAACACTAGAAGTAAAAAACCCAGAAATGAACAACTGGAGGCTCGTTATGAATATAATCCACAGCTACATAGTCTCAATACATTACCATAATCCATCGATTCTATTCGTCACAAATCACGTTATTATCGAAATACTCAACATTATCGCTTTTTGCATGTTTCATTAATATCGTGCTGCCACAAGAATGATTGCTATCATAGATTTGTCATTTTTACCACGATGCTAATTAGTTGACCTTGTTTGTACCAATTTTAAAAAAATCTCCACAAAATTACCATGTAAACTTTTCGAAACAATTGAACACATGAAATGCCCAAACAACCGCTTTTGTTCTGTATAAATATAGACGGGTGGTGAAAGGCGCGTTGGAGAGGTTTGAAAACAGCATTAATGAATAGAGGAGGAATAAAATGAATCGTGCATCAACTGGTCAGGGCTCCGACCCGAGAGGTTTATCAACAGTGCGTTTAACCAATCGACCCGCCGCCCATTGTTCTCCACACCCAGCTTGACATCCCCACAGAAGCCATTGTCCTGAAGGTCACCTCATGGTCGAAGGCATGAAAAGCGCTTCACTGTGGAAAGTTCAGGGTGATCACCTCCGCCTCATTCAGCCGCCGCCGCATTATGCTCCCGTGGATGACTTACACCATTCACCGGGTACAATGCTACGTGGCCGCCGCAGCCGCTGGGCTCGGGCTGCATGAATGAGGAGACCTGGAGCCAGGCCACCGGCACTTTGTCAAAAAGTTGGACGACAGCCTCCCGGGAGGCCGCGCAGCTCCAGGAAGGTCAGTTTCAAGTGTGAATGAGGCTGTTGCTGTTTGCTTTGTCCAGAATAACAGCAAACAGTCTAAATCATCCGGCTCTGAATTATTTGTGGAGCTCCTGGGTTACTGATATGGTGGAATGTTTACAACGCTGTTCTGGAGCTCAATTGTTAGTTCAGACCACAGAAATGAGGTCTGTTCCAACCTTGAGACATTGAAATAGCTGGCCATGATCAAACAGGATGTAATGATTACCAATACTGAATGAAACAGACTTGTTATCATTCCTTGCAAATTATTAATCAACCCTGTAGAGAGCACTATAAATGGTGAATTTCAACAAATAAAGAATATTTCAACCTCTCCTTTTTCCACATTTGTTCCGCGAATGTGAAAGTGGCTAAAATGATGCCATGTTTCACAACTAATAGTCCAAAAAAATGTCTAAACCGGTTAAAATTCTACCTGGATGTCTTCACAAAGCTTTCAAAAACCTGGGCCAGGGGATCAATCTTCATCCAGCTTCCACCTTTCGACCTGTGTGGCCTGGGCGGCCCTACCAGGAGCAGAATACTCCAGCAGACGTAAAAGTATCTGCCCCGGTAAGATAGAGATCCCGTCGGGATAACTACCACTTAACCACAAAACCTTCTCCATCTCATTTATTTATTTTAGTACCTTGTGTTTTTCCAGCATGAGGTATTAAACTCTTTTTTTTAAATAGGAAGAAAAAAGGCTTGCAAATCCTTCAATCCTGTGTTACTGATATTTTACAAATTTTTTTGTATTCAAATTCTAACTATCAATAAGTAAATAAAAGGATTCTATATCAGTTCATTCATCTCACAATACAGTAATTCAAACATTTTATTCTGTAATGTGGATTTTGTTTCCCTACTTTGTCTGGGCTGTACGAGTTTTAGCAGCTGCAGCAACAATCTTTTTGGTCGTGACCGAGTATATCAGCAGTTTGCAACACCCCCCCCCCACAGACACACCTTGTGAGACGTTAATGAGGACGCTGCCTTAAACCTCCAGCTGTGGGACGGGGAGGAATAACCATGTAAGTGTGTGTAAGTGTGTGCGTGTGTTTGTGGATGACAGTGAGCCTTGTTGGAGTATAATGAAAAAAATAATATAATAAAAAAAGAAGAAGTTGTGCGTGGTCAAGGGATTCAACTCTGACTTTCTGCTTTCAATTAAAGCGGTAATGAGCTGACATTAAGGTCAAGCATGGACAGTGGTGCAGGAGAGCCGCGCACATTAATCAAAAGAAACTTCTGCGAGTGGCCGGGGAATATTACTAAACGCAGGATTAAGATTTCTGTGTCGTATAACGAAGCAGCTCAGCCCTGTGGAAGGACTCCTCTGCTTGTGCTGCAGTTTTCCAAGACTACTTCAGCCAATATAACAGCGGCGGGACGCACACCCACGTTAAATGGGCCATATTGTCTGATAGCAGTACCTCAAACAAAGAGAATGTTAAAAAAAAGAAAAGAAACAATCCTCAGAATAATGTTGGATTCTGTTGCCATGTCTCATTTCCATTCATATCTGATTCAGATCGGACTCTGTCGATTCTAAACGGAACAAGCTGCAGCCTTCAGAGAATCAAAGCCCTGATGCCACTGCCACCAGCACCATCTGCTATTAGCCTCGCAAACATTTGCTATATAAACAAAGTTAACTACAATTTGCCAGCAGGCAAAAAAGAAAAGAAAAAGAAAACGCTGCTCTCGTCTCTCGTGGCATTAACGTCAGCCCCCACCCCCCCCTCGCTTCGCCAGTCGCTCACGGACTCGCATCTTATTGTCAGAGTTGGTGACATTTAACTGATGGTCCGGGGGTTTAATTGCTCCTCTTCCCAGGCATGTGGCTTATATCACACGTCACACAGGACGAGGCATCTGAAGGTCTCTCCTCAGAACAAGACGTGGTTTGTCGTGCTCAGAACACGAAACGCAACAATCAGATCTGAAGACGTCACACAAAGTGAACTGATGAGTCCAGCTGACACTAAAAAGAGAAGTGTAACTATATAACGCGCTGAATGGTGTCTCATTATGTCGCAGCATTTGTTACTCAAAACTCAAATCCAAGCTGAAATTATCTGCCGAAAATTAGTCTGCGAATAAAAGTCGTGGGTCGCCAGCTGAGGAAATGCATCTCACTACATTTGCCCCTCCGGTTCAAAGAGACACAGTTATAGACGCCGCAAACTTTAAGATGTACTAGTTGTTTCAGAAAGTGTTATATTGATCTATTAGCGGCAAGCTTTTTTTGGGTGTCCGTTTTTTCAGAACTTTGCATAATTTACGCAACAAGGCAAAATCATTGTTGTATGTGTGACGTTGTGGAAGACAAATGAATTAATGACAACGAAGCAAATGAAATGAACATGAATGCTTCGGAGTTGTCGCAAAGTCTCAGGCAACGTTTAAATGAAGAGAGTAGCTGGGAAATCACACAATGACACATCACTGCCACGTAGAGGACAAAAAGGGCATAATTATACCAAATATATGTTGAAATTAATATCGAAATAAACACATGAAGAAAAATGTGGTGAGCTGTAGCTTTTCTTGCTTAATTTCTTAATTGTTTTAGTGTTTAGTGATTAATCTTGCCACGTAATATATTTTATAGACTTTATACGCTTTTAAAAATACTCAAACATACCATGCATAGTCACATTATAAACCCAGGAAACTTCTAAATTAAATTATTTTCATCATCATCCAAAACAGAACATATATTTCGATCACAAAACTTGTTTGACTCACTGAATTTCTTCACGACATGTTGACCAAAGAGATTGAATGTAACACGTGGTAACACAAGTGTCAAATGCGGCCATTTTTGTGTGTGTTTTAGTGCATTTCCATTTGCGTTTCACCTCAAGTTCTTGTACCGAGAATCAAAAAGACATATATCGCAAGTATCAAGTTTTGAAAAACGTTTATTTTCCGCAACAAGCTTGAAAAGCAAAGGACGAATCCCATCCTCTCGAGGAAACCAGGGCGATGGTGGAAACATTCATTGTTTTCGAAACCTCATTTAAATCAAACAGGAGTAAATTAAAGCCTTGTGTTGCCTGCAGTGGGGTAACCTCAGTAAATCCGAAGCTCTTTGTTGAGCCTGACATACAGATTTTTCCCCATACTGTGCCACGCGCACATCTGTCGCCCGCAGCTACTCGCTCACACGCCATCTCGCATCCCCGCATCCACCATAACTGCTCTGTCGTGCGTTATTCCAGCATGGGGGTAAAGAGACGCCTGTAGAGGAGTAGTTGGCAGTGGTGCCAGCCACCCCAGCACCCTGACAAGATTACCTCTACACCCAATTCAATTAGAAGCCCACTTTAGTCACCGCTCACCCCTTCAGGGTCTCCATAATCATAACAGATGGCTCTCTGCGAGACACCCACCATCTTTCACCTCCGAGAGGCTTGAAGAGAAGCCGAGCTGCAGCTCTCGTGGCGGATCACGCTGTGTCTTATTCCCGGTATGTCAGAGTAATACTGCTTTTGTTGCTGACAAGGTGGGGGTCTGCGTGTGTGTGTGTGTGTGTGTGTGTGTGTGTGTGTGTGTGTGTGTGTGTGTGTGTGTGTGTGTGTGTGTGTGTGTGTGTGTGTGTGTGTGTGTGTGTGTGTGTGGGTGTGTGCGTGTGTGTGTGTGTGTGTGTGTTGGAATCAGGAGGTTTTCTCATTTTTATTTTCCAACATCATCCAAATTAAACTAAACTAGAGAGGCTCCACCAGAACAAGAGATACAATTTCTCAGGTAGACGCATAAATTCAAATTTCTACTACGTTAGATGTTTTCAGATGAAACTGTTAAAAACGTTCTACTTCATTGGTGGGAAGTCCTGGAATAAACTGAATTAGGTTTGACATGAGCACCACCAGGCTGTCCCGTTAAACATTTCAGTTCCACGTGTAAACATGCCAAAGCTGACACTTTCTCCCCTTTGTCGCGTTTTTATACTAATGACTCTGTTTTTAACAGATTAACACACCAAACAGAGAGGGTTGGGCATTGAACGGAGCGTCATCATGCAACATGCAGTCTTGCTGCACCTGCACCAGTTGTTGACCTCATTCTCCATTTTTCACTTCCTCTGAGTTTTTCTCGTGTTGATCCAGACAACAGAGACGACATTGCCTCGAGCCACAATCTGGGTCTTCAGCAAATTGTTCCAATTGAGTTTACTGTGTGTTTTGTTCTTGTTTCATTTAGCTGTCAACATTTAATCATTGTTTGTCCCCCTCTCAGCACTACGCGCGCCGTCCCCGGGAATCCTGATGCAACATCCGTCTCCCTGATATTTGAAGGTTTGATAAGATTTGCTGCTGTTTGATTTTCAGCTTTGCCACATTGCGGCAGCGGAGGAAATCTCCACCCGACCGGCCGGAAGGGTCCCGAGGCTTTCGGGATGAGGCGACTGCGACGGTCGACTGTCCCACTTGGGATTCCTCGCGAAGGTGCTTCGCCTTCCCGTTTCGTTCGGGAACGAGCCACTCTATTTTTCATGGGAACTCTAAAATCCCTCCCATGTGCGTGTCTCATGCAGAATGGATGAAGCCCCAGTTGTGTCATTTCATGATACATTTTTTAAAGCCACACAACACATCTGTCCCTCCGCGGCGGCGCCTCGGGCTAAAGGCACATACCGTGTCCTCGTGTCGGTACGAGTTTTGGACGGATGCCCGGACCCCTGTCTGGTCGCCGCTCGCCTCCGTTTTCACTCCACATGACTGCACGTCTGCAAATGAGCGACTTGGAACTTCATCAGAAAGAGGAGTTTTTTTTTTTTTTTTACTTTCCGATTGAAGAGAACAGAGTGACTTTTTGCACGTGATGGGAATCGAGTTTCTCCCGCTGAGAAGCGAGTCAGCACCAAAGTGGCTCTCGTTGCACACAAAATGGCGGATCAAAGGCCCAAACAAGCCTTTTTTTGTTTTTGTTTTGTTTTGTTTTGCAAAGATGAGAAAGTACGGAGGATTAAAAAAAGAAAGAAAACAGGAATCTAAAACAGCAGCTGGTGATATTGCTCACTCTTTTGTTACCGAGTTCCTCGTTTCGCGGAATAGGACTTCATTCACAAACGGCTCCATGTGAGTTTGTGTAACTTCGTATTGAAGACCTGAAGTGAACTGCACAAGAGGAGGTTTTTTCTTTTTCTTTTTAAATAATGTGTACGATCAAAGTGTCTCGCCCCGCCATGTGCTGATGGAGCTACTTAGTCCCCATAATGTCCCGGGGTCCCCTCTCGTCGCTTGCCTTTGAATCCTGTCACAGATAACACTGCAGATTATATATGCCTCTCCTGAGTCACTTTCAAGTTGACTGTACTCCAAAATCGTAAATCTCCCAATCTGACGGCGTGCGTGTTCGCCGCGCTATCGCGTCTGCCATCTGACTTTGTTGTTTTTCTGAACAACTGAGGGCGGCTTTTGTACACAACGGCTGGCAGCGATATCGGGAAAAAAATAGACAACGGCGTGATCACACGGAGGGTCTGGACACGGAGGGTGGTGGGGGGGGGGGGGGGGGGGGGGGGGGGACTTGACCCTCCAGTGTTCCTCTGAAAAGAATTACTCAGCAGAAATGTGCGAGAGCGAAGAATGTTCCTTACTAGACGTTTTGGAAAATCAGCAGTGAGTTTTCCACCTGAGAGTTCGTATTAACACGAGTGTGAAAACATGCCCGTTAAGTCGTTTTTCCTCAGAATTAAAAGAATTAGTGCGTGTCGTCTGGAGAATTACCTTTAAAGTTGTTATTTACAAATGCTTGTGTCTTTTCGGGTCATAGGAACTAACTTGTCTAACTTTGTAGTAAAAGTAGCTCACTTCCTGTGTTGACTTTCTTCACCTAATTTGGAAATATTATAAAATAACAATAAAAATATAAAATAATATTAAAATAATTTTCAAATAACAAAAAAAGAAAAAGAAAAGATAAGAAAAAAAACAACCCACAAAATGTTTTTGTTTCAAATCCAGAAATCCTTTCCTCACCAAGAGCTACGTACGTGAAGTATATGCAAAACATATGTTGAAGTGTAAAATATACATGTCAAATATCAAAATTAGGATAAAAAATATAGACACAGGACTGGATAAAGGGATATCTCTAGTAAATTTAGATGATAGTTTCAAGACGTAAAAATGTTCAAAGGAAGAAATTAATGTAGTTACAAAATACAGTTGATAATAGAAAAACAAAATTCAGTTTTATTTCTATAGCACCAAATACAACACAGTCATTTCAAGGCACTTTAGTAAAGAAGAAGAGAAAAGGAGAGGACAGAGACAGAGTTACAATCTTCACTCGAATGTGGAGAATAAATGTTAAAGTTAAGAAATTAAAACAAAAATGCTGATTAAGTATGAATTTCAGCTAAAATTATTGACTGGAAAATGCTTAAAAGAAAGTCAAAATGTAGGAAAAAATGTCACCTGATGTTGTGTAAACAGAGATTAAATGTCATTAAATTGCTGTCTGTGTGTTGTGCTGCAGCTTTAGTGACTGAGGTTAACATGCTAATGCTACGGCTCCATGAAGCGTCAACAAAAATATACGTATATGAACAGTTTTGTCCTAAATTTGCACACTAGACCATTTTTTCAAAGGGAATCCTCCGAGCTGGGCTAAAGTGGGTAGTTAAAACACCGAAAAATTACACCAAAATAATACTGTCCAAATATGTTATATCATAAATGCAACATAAGTTAAATTTTTTATATACATATATATATATATATATATATATATATATACACACACAGCAAAACTTTATGAGCTGTGTTATCCTCATTTTAAAGTTTTTTTGTGGCACAATACAAATTCAATTTGGGGAAAGGTGTGAAAACGGTTGTTTTCTTTATAAACTTTAAAGACCTCTGATCACGTCCGTCCCATCACAGAAATCCTGGCTGGTGCTTTTAGTACCAAAACCTAAATACTTCTAAAACTCTGACAGAGAACCAACTCCGTACTATCATAAACTCACTACTGCCTACCTATTGCACAGAAATGGTATTGCTTGAATGTTAAATACTGCTTTATTAAAAACCCGGCCTCTTCTTGAAGCTTTTAGACACACCGAGAACTCACACACTGTGCGTAACAGTCAGGCAGCACTTCTTTGTTTCATGTGCGGATGCCCCCCATGGTTTCCCCCTGCAGGGGCAGTTTGTGACACTCCGAGCTGTTACTTTCCCCCCTGACGAGTCAAACCAGGTGAGTTTGAGGGATCTGTCATCCTGCTGCCGTGATGATTGACAGGTAGCATCTGTCCAATCACTGGCCAAAGGTGTTTTTTTTATTTTTTTATATGCATATATAAATATGAGAAAATTGTAATGTGGCTCTGGCTGCCTAAAGTCCTTCCTGATACAGAAAGAAGTGTCAAGTAATATCATTACAAATGGATGGAATTAAGATTTCTATGAACTGTACATTTGGTTTGATCTGCGGTGAAACAAGCCGGAGAAATCAGCCGGTAGCATATCATGCTATTGATGCTAACTGAAGGTCTGCGCTCTACTGAGGGCCTGTTCCAGTTGCTGTTGATGGAGCACATCACTGCAACTCACGCGGTAGATTTCACCGTTTTCTCTCTTCTTCTGTTACAGCTGGGATTTGAACTTGCATCTAAAGCAAAGACTTACCCTTATGTATTTGTTTAAACTGTACAGCTTGTGTTCAGCGGTGGAGGAATGTTTGAGCGGCTGCAGACCTGTAACTTGACACACGATTAAATTGTTAATAAAAAAAAAAGGTAATTAACCTTGAAAACGAGAGCGACATCATGGATAGATCGCACTATGACTGGCGGTTAGCTACAAACTCAGTTCATACATGCCAAACACACTTAAAATCACAAAATGTAATGCTGTCATTTTAAATGTTACCAATAATTACCAATGTTGCTGATTAAACAATACAATTTGATGTGTATAAACCTGAGCACCAGTCAAACGGTCCCTGTAGGAACAGTGTTGGCTCCACTTATTCTAACCTTATTTTTAAGAAATTATGGAAAAATGGAGAGAATTACTTTTAATGCATCTTTCCACATTGGCAAGGCTGGGTTTTTTTTTTTTCTTTTTAATTGAGAAAGTGTTAGAGAACCTGACAGGCACTAATCATTTGATTCATTTCCAGGTGCAGCTGCTAGCTGACTCGTAAATACGAGCCGTAATGTGCTCATTTTATGAGCTAATAAACAGACGTGTGAAATAGTTCGAGATCAAAAATGAAAGGAAGAAGAAGAAGAAGTAAAAAAACCTCCTCAGGAGTGTGAATGAGCTACCTCCAGACGGGATCCTTTTCTTCCAGACTCGAGCCAGTGGAGCACATTGCACCGGCCTTCCTCGCCACACACCACAACGCCAAGGACGTTGCGATCCATCAGGACCCCCGCCCACCCCTCGCCAAAATGAACCCTCCCCGCTCTGACTTGGAGCTAATAGAGACTAAGTAGCAGTCGGCAATGCTGTTCCCCTCTGCTAATGGGCCTTTCTGTCTGGCCGAGGAGGGAACAAGCCTGAACTCTGTCAAATTTAATCTTTTAATAAGGTTTAATACTTAAGAAAGAGAGAGAGCGAGGGTATCTCTGTCTTCTGGAGTCGGGGGCTCCCCTGCTGCTGCAGCCGGAGCTCTCAGCCTCACCGGGGACGAGGTGACGACAGAGGCGAGGAAGACGAGGAGGAGGGAGGGAGGGGCGCTCAGGGCCTTATTAATGGGTACACAATGTGCCGAGAGACAAGAAGCGGCACACTCCAGCAGACACCACTGTCATCACGGAGGGGGGAGACCAAGTGTGGGGGGGGGGGGGGGGGGGGGCTCTCAGTCTCCCACTTTGTTTATCAGTTATCATTGGCGAGGGCATTAAACACAGGGACTGATTGACACACACACACACACACACACACACACACACACACACACACACACACACACACACACACACACACACACACACACGCAGTGTGGTTAAGTGAATCTCCTAAATCACAAGCCAGTATTCAATTCATTAGGGAGCTCTTAGCAGCTGTTCTTGTCTAACTACATCAAGACGGAGATTTAACTGGTGAATCCAACACTGAGATAAGTCTGATTTTCCAAGGGGGCGGGGGGGGGGGGGGGGGGGGGGGGGGGTGCGAGTCACTCAATAGCACTCTTCCCCACAAACTGGTTTCAAATCCTAGGTCATGAGTACAACTAAGTCGGCAGTACGATACAAATGAAATCAAAATCAGTGTATTCTCATAGGAAATAAAAGGTGGGTGTGATAACTAACCTTCCAAAAGAGAAACAGCTTGTGTTTGTCTTTGATCGCTGGAGCGAGCGAGTGAAAGCTTGATTTCTGAGTCAATGAGGTAATTGTGATACTTTGGTTTGGAATCGAATGGGACTTGTTTGAAGGGAGGAGTGTGTTATCTCATGCTGTGTTTCACTCAATCGGAACATCAGTCTTATTTCGTGTTGCAACTTTTTGAAATCAAAATCTCTAGTAAATGTTGGGCCACTAGTGGGCGCTGATGGTTGTTTTTGGAATGAAACCACACACAGAACAATACGCAATAAGCATTAACACAGGGAGCAAACACACATTCGTATGGACAGACGACCAGGTTAGATTGCTTTAACAGGCTCTTGATTATAGAACTACCAAGTCCCTGGAGAATGCGGACTGGGAGTCATGACACAGTTGTTGTTATTGTCCATTTATTCGTGCATGTGCAGAAGAACTATTTCCTACAACCCCTGGCAAAAATTATGGAATCACCTGTCTTGGAGGATGTTCATTCAGTTGTTTAATTTTGTAGAGAAAAAAAGCAGATCACAGACATGCTGCAAAACTAAAGTCATTTAAAATGGCAACTTCCTGGCTTTAAGAAACACTAAAAGAAATCAAGACAAAAAATGTTGGCAGTCAATAACAAACGTGACGACAGAGATGATAAAAGCTGGATGTGAAGTCCCAAATTCAACCGAGCCCAGTTTTCATCAACACGAAACTAACTCCTCTACATTGCAGGACCTCAGATGTACAGACATATAGGTCCTATATAGGACATGACTCAAATCACACTTGATGCCAGAATAAAAATCGGTTTTCTTAATCAGTACATCAGATTTATCTCATTTTAAGCGATCTGATTTTAGAGATTTTTTTTTTTTATATGAATTGGGTAACATGTATAACCCACAATGTGTCTACTTGCCAATTACTAAAATAGTTCATTCTGTGTGCCTGACATTTCTGGGAAAGTTTGTCCAAGTAGACTTGCCGTTGCCCATGCACAAATGGGCATTTGATCTGGTAGTGACAGAACCAACTTGATAGTGGAGACGCAAAACAGCATGTTGACCCTCTCGATGGGAAGTTAGAGCACCAATAAACCAAGAAAGAACTGCTAACCAACATAAAGTATTATTCACATGCCACAGGAAGTGGCTTTCTTTTGACCAAAGCACTTTCAGCTTAACATACAACATTAACAATGAAGCAAATGTTGGGGATTCTGCTCACTGTTCTCAGTTACAGGCAACAATGTAAATAAGCGGTCATCTCTCGTCTCGGACAATGTCAACAAGTTAGTTTGTCTTAGTGGCTGATGAGTAACAGCAACATTGATGTGGATAAATGTGTTGTTAAAGAGAGAAGTTTATTTTTAACATGAGCTGGTAAAGGTGTTCAATAAACAACTTAAGTGTCAATATATTCCCTTCTTTCTTCAGTCTGTTTGCTCATGCAAAATGAAAGGCGATTACTATGGATTAAAAATGAATATTTAATCGTTATCATTCAAAATTAATCCATAGCAACCCTGTGATTAATCTGATTAAAATCGTCAATTGTTTGACAGCACTAGGATCACCAAGGTAGACTTGTGCTCGTGTTTTCAAAAGTCTTTTTATGTAATCCCCAACTGACTGGATGGTGCTGTGTTGAGGACTCTCTGGAGAATACAATCTGTTGGTGGACTGCTTGTTCTGAACGCGTGAGCTGCGTGCTTACTATGCTGCAAAACCACTTGCTGAACATTTAGATCCGAATTGCTTTAAATGAATGTATCACTAATTTAAAGAGGCTTCTGATTTCATCATTTTTTTTTTAAGAATAAAAATGTTACAGTGCCATTGTAGTGACAGTGGATTTTTCCAACCTAACAAAAGAGCTACGTTACCTCAGAAGGCTTTCATTCCGCTGGTATCTCTTCCCAGGAGACAGGCTCTGAGCGCCGGGTGTGTTGTAACCACGGCTGTAAATTTTAGCTCAGCCAGCGTGCGTGTTGTCTTTGTTTTGAATTTCACCTTTGGGATTTATTTTTCCAACAATGTCCTTAACCAAACTCTCAGAAGCAATAGCAGACAGACATGACGTCGCAATCGCAGACAAGCCGATTAAACGTAACAGAGTTTTTTGTTGTTGTTACAATTCTTGTTTTGCAGTCCAAACACTGAGGAAGAACACAACGTAAAATAAGAATCGTAGAAACTTTCTGTGTTTTAAAATGTTGCTCCAAAGAAGGATTACGGTCACAGATATGTTAACAATGTGAAATAACTCCAAGGCGGTCCACCTTTTGCTATGTTGGCTGAAAAAATACACTACTGTTCTTATTCAAACATCTTGAGTAAAAACACATTTTGGCCAAAAAGCCACTCATGTCTCCGGCAGTGGATCCCAACCTGGAAAACTTCAGTCATTCATTTGAAATAATTTCACAATTTTTTACATGTTGTTTATGTATAGTATATATAACATGGGCCCCAATACAGACCTTTGTGGGACACCACAGGTCATGTTTCACAAGGATGATTGGAATTGCAAATTTGGGCAAAGGGCTGCGTTTCATAGGAACTCAAAGCCAATCAGGGCCTTCCCTCCTGATACAGTGTCTTTCCATTAATGTTTAATTGTATGGAAGTGTGATGCTAGCACATTCTGAATTAATCATTTCCAAAGAGAATCTACACATAAACACATGTGTTGAAGTACATCATATCTGATTCCAACAACTGAGACAGTTATGAGACTGCAAATACAACTCAACTAATCTCTCAACCTGAACAAGATAGGCTCATGCATCACAGGTCTGAAAAGAAAGTTCTGGTTTATTCAGACTTGGGGTTTTCCTATTAACATGCCTTTTGTGGCTCTGTTGATCATGGCGACTGTATCCTTCTTCTAAATTGTTGAAATGTTGCCATGAGAAGAGGGTGAAGCACCACTGCAGAGGCTTCAGGAGGACAAAAAGGGAGCTGCAGGGTTAAAGCCCCATTTTTTGTTTGTCCAAAAACAACAAAAAACACACCTACAAAAAATATTCTTCTCTTCCTCATGAGCATTGTGGACCTTCGCTGCCAACCCCCATCACTTCCTGTTCTTCCTACAGTCTGGGCCCCGCATCCTGATTCTTACTGGCCTATCAATACAGAGCATAGAGGACAGGTTAAACATTTGAAAGAAAGTTTAAGCCTCCTCTCCTTCAGCATCAATGCAGAACTGGACTTTTAAAAACCAAAACATAATCACAAACATAATGAGACACGCAAAGGGAGGGCAGACACGATGGGCAGGTGATTGCAGAGATTGACACGAGAGAGGTGAGTGTCAAAATACAACAGGAAGGGAAGAAATATGTAACACACACAGACTTTAAGCAGACATACGTGACATAGTTGTTGGTGTCCATTAGAAAGCTAGTTAAAAGCATATAGCCCTCAGAAACACACACTCTGAGCGACTGGGCAAGAAGACTGAAGAAAGTCAACAAGACACATTTCTCCACTCTGAAGGAGCTAAAAGCTGAAGCAGCTGAGATTGAATAGACTATGCACACAACAGCTGTTTCCCTTGTACTTCTGTTGACAGAGAAATGCAGCAAACAGAAAGCTCATCATAAATCTGGACAAGAATTCAGGCTAAAGGCATGAAATTGGAAGATTTTTTCAGTCTGCCACAAAACTTCATGTTGCGCTCATCAAACAAACTAGAAACTAAAAACTGCACCGAATACACAAGCTCCACCATGAAGCATGGCGGTGGCAGCATCATGTTGTATGGTTGCTTCCATGTCGCAGGCCCTGGATGCCATGTGAAAGAAAAGGCATGCAGGACGACCTGCAGGTGCAGAAGAACTATTTAGTACTGCGGTGGTGCACATGCTCAGGAGCAGAGCTTTCGGAAGCGTCAATTTCCCTTGTTTCCTTAGAGAAGGAGTCTGAGCGTTTCCCAAAAACATCCACCTTGGGTGCCGTTCTCAAAAAGTTGCGCGGATCCGAGCAGCGCTGTCATTGAAATGAACACCAAAAATGCAACAAAAGTTTTCGGTTGTCACTTGAAGACGTTGCCGTGGAAACAGAGCCTCAGAAAGTAATGGAGAAGTCCAACCAGTGTGCAACATGACACAGCTTGACCACTTTTGCTCACGTATGTAAGGGTACGTAATGAAAATAACTATTCAGATGTGCAGACCTTATTAAACCAAAGCAAGTCATGACAATTCATAAACACTTAATATTTTTTGGATCACTGTCCATCATATAATGTATGAGCATTAAATTGAAATTGTTTGTTTCTTTTGAAATATTTGTTTTTGAGTTGGCAGGAAAAGAACTCAGCATTACCACACTGCAAATTACAAGGTTTTAAAAGTGTATGCAGCAATCAATAATGTAGTAATTGCTAATTACTAAGTAATAATTTGGTTCATTCTAAATGCAATGTTATTGTTTGCCAATAGTGTAATAACATTTTTGGACCAATATTGTAATATTATTTGCCGATAATAAATCAAGTTATTAATTTTTGACATGTTCATTACAATATAGAAGTAGCATTAAATCCTTGCAGCTAATTCTGTATAAATACATAAATATTACTGCATTGCCCTTTTTTAAGCTCAGTATAATGGATGGTGTTGTCATCATTTAGTCTTTCATTGAGGATACCTGCTATGAAGCGCTCTCCCTCAAACAGGGTTGCAAACATTTTATTATCAAATTATGACAGGCCCATCTACAATATACAATTCTGACAATATTGGCCATTATTACTTGGTTGCTGCACACTGTTGATGAACCAACACCGAGTCAATCACGAGTCCAAGACCAACCAAGTGCATCTATTCCAAGTAAACACAAATACTGCTGCATCCCTGTAGCAAACAATTATGTAATAATAATAATAATAATAATAATAATAATGGATGCTTTCTTGTAATGATGCATTTTCCTGTGATTAGCTCCCTTTTTGCTCACCCATCAAAGTGCTTCTTCAGAAAATGACATCGGTGCTGGATCACCTTAACACCAGAAAACAAGAAAAAGAGGGAAATGTCTTTTGATTAGCCCCGAGGTGGACATTCACTTTGAGAGCACAGACTTTCAGCTGCTGTCACAGTATGCGCTCTGATTATCTCAAGCAAAAAGCTGCAGTGTTTATACTTGGCTGTCAAAAGCGATAAGCTCATGGGCAACATGGTGGGCTGTGGCGGGCGATGGAGGTGTTGGGGGGGGGGGGGGGGGGGGGGGGGGGGGGGGCGGTGGAGGTCACGAAGAGAGAGAGAGGGAGGGAGAGAGAGTGACAACGGTTTTGTTTG
The DNA here is from genome assembly GCF_963383615.2 of Lipophrys pholis. NCBI lineage: Eukaryota > Metazoa > Chordata > Actinopteri > Blenniiformes > Blenniidae > Lipophrys > Lipophrys pholis. Next base: position 12,613,596 of record NC_137646.1, on the reverse strand, counting down.
AAGATGCACGTTGCAAAGCAATGACAGAGAGAGCATATACGTTGGAGCGAGAAAAAGACTGAAAGACTTGCCTCCACCACTGCTGAGGGCAGCGGGATTCTGGCAGCGGCTGCACTTTTGTGGGCGGAGGAAAGTAGACGGGGTGGAAGGGAGGCGAAGGAAGGAAAAGGCGAGGATTTTCCCGCGTTGCCGACGTCCAGCCGCGTGGGGTCAAGTCAAGCGTGATTGACTTTCGCTTTCTGACGGCGCTTGACCTTGAGAGCTCGCCTCCTTTAACCGACTCTGACTGCGCCGCGGACACCAGGCGGAGGCGATTCCCATACTTTTTCCCCGAGGCCACGGGCGGCGGCGGGAGGCGACCACGCATGCATGAGGATGAACAGCTGTGCGCCTCACATGCTAACACCTCCGTCTTAACGTGTGTGCACTGAGGTTACTGAAGCGCCGAGATCTGGTAAAGAATCGGTTCAAGTGCTCGCGGGAATATTTTATCACTTGAAAGACGGGATGTTCACAAAGCTGTACATTATGTAGTATTTAATACAGAGAGGAGAGCTATTGAAGGAACACCAAGGAAAGCCATGAATGTAGACATTTCTACACAGGTTCATTATTTAGGTTAATACAATCAGGCTATAAATATCAAGTCACACGAGTTGTATGAAAGTATGAAAATGATGAGCAGCAGAGGTAATGTTGGTTTGCCTCAGGGTGTACTGATATCCGCATTTCTATCTATGGAAAAGGAGCCATAATGAAACTGCAAGGAGACACGACGTTGGTGGACAGTGGACAAATGGTTATCATGCTCAGTTCAGAAGAAATATTTGCGGTTTGGTGCTTCCAGGTTTTCTCAAGAGTTCTAGAATGACTTTAGTTGTGTGTGAGCGGTTTTCTCTCTACCTGTGTTGGTCCTGAACGAGCCACATGCCTTTCCCACAATATCAGCAGGGATTGTCTCCAGCTAAACTTTCTGAATGGATGTCGAAGGAGGATGTGATCGCTGAATAAGTCAGTATATTTGTATTGCTTGATTCATACCTGGTGTTAAATTGCATACTTTTCCTGTAATTTTTTATTTATTTTCCTTGTTGTTATTTGAAACTATGTTTGTGATATGTGTATGTTATATATAAGTTTAATATTGTAACATAATATTGTAATGTAATTAAATAGTTTGAAATGACAGAATCTTATAATACATGTAACACTGCCTGTAATAGCAATCCAACTTCGTTGTCTGTCTATACCAATGTCAGTGAACTCTCCATTGCTAATGTTATTGTTATTGTATACTCTCAATACTGCTCCTCGAACTGAGGTATTTTTCATTGTGAGGAGGGACGTCAAACCACGACACAAGTTATTCACGTTCATGAAAACTGTAAATTCTTGGCAGTAAGTGAATTAAAGTCATTAAGAAGTCGACATCATTTCTAAGCCGCTTGCAGCAACTTTTAAGAATATTTAATAACTCGGCGGGCCAAACGACTCTAAAATTCCTCTGAAGAGGAATAAAAAGGAAGGAAAAAAAAGATACTCAACATAGCGGCTGGAAACGATAAAACCCGCTCGGTTCCAGCCTTGCAAAAATAAAACACAGCGAGTAGTCAGAAGTGCAGAGTCGGTCAGAGTTATGATGCGTGCCTCCAGGCAGGTTGGGTGGAACGGCTGTCTGGTGGCTGACCGATGTCCTTGTAGCAGGTTGGTCCACGTAGCCACATGACAATATGATCTACTGTGAAGGATCCTCGGTGAATGTGCACACAAAACTTCTTCATTCTGCACTTTTGAAAGCTCAACAGTTTCCTGAATCAAACCTGGCAAACACCTACCCAGAGTCATCTGTCTCAACAGGCTTCTTGAGGCTGACATGTGCCTTCAGCTCCTGCCTTCATTAACCACCTGCATGCATGTGTCATGCACTTTACTGTTCAGACGGCACTTTTAACAAGAGCACTGCACATAATGTGGTTTATGTAGCAGGGAGATTATTACTGGGCAGCATATGCAGGTATTGTGCAGCACAAGCAAATGCACAGCGTGAGTTCTGAAAACTTGATTTAAAATAGTATTGAAAGTCATATTAAGTAAGCTTCAGGCTTTAGATACCCAATGGTGACGCCTGTTTTGAACGCGTCTTACAGGATGCCAATGGATATGACGAGGTATAATGTGTAAGCGACAATAAAAATAAGTCATTATGTCCACAGACAACAGATCTGAACACAAACATCTCTGGGAAGATTTGGGTTGATATGTTCAATAGTGACCTGAACATAAGTAAAGCACTTATGGCAAATTGGCTGCAGATACACAAAATGCCGGTCGGTACAAAGCAGGGTACATCTCATGAAGCGAATTCTGACAAAAACCATCCAATAAATGTCCTTTGAAATGCTGATGAAGTGGGTTAACCCTCACACATTTATAGAGAAACTCATCTGATTCACTCCAAACACTCATAATGTGCTTGATGTTGAGTAGTAATTTTTGGCTGAATGCTGGACCGTCTGTGTTTTCACAGTAACTGTAACGGATAAAAAGGACTCATGAAAATCGCTTTATATAAGAGGGAGAGTTTGAAAATGACCAGTTTGACTAAGATGCTTGTGTTTAGACTGAGGGAAGACGAAATACCTTGAGATAGTACCGACAGAAAGTGTCACATGTAAGGCCAGCAGCCTGTTAAGTTTATTTCATTCAATGTAAAAACAAACAATACAATACACAGAAGAAGCGGCACAGGGACTCAGAAGGCACAGGCATGGGGGCCACGGGGACTCGGGGCAGAAGGCAACCCGTGCCAAGGGACTGGGGACAAAAGTCAACCAGGACTCGGGGAAACACAGGACTGGGGCGAAAACACGACTGGGGGGTGGGGTGGGATGGGGTGGGGGGTGAGGTGGATCTGGTGGAGTCCGCTGGGTCCATGATTAGTCGGACCGTTCTGTCAGGGTTTTGCAGGTGGTGTGTGGATGGAGCCAAGTGCAGACTCACAGATTTCCATAAAAAAACAGAGTTTATCCCGGGGACACAAGGGCAACGGGAGGGGCGACATGACGACACGTACACAAAACGATACGACAAGGACAACAGCGGGAGAGGGGTTTAAATAAACAAGGAAGGGGCGGACACAGGTGGCACACAATGATGGGAGCACACGGAGGGAGAAGGCCATTGGTTAATAGGAAACACGAGGTGAGACACACGGGGGCAGACCTGACAGTTTCTTTGTATTTCAATCATAACCTGATTTTAATCACTTTTCTAAATCTAGCATGTTTCTATATACATAATCTGCAGAATACTGTAATATACTATGTCATTATTTTAAAAATTTTTTTTTACCAATTTTAACTCAAACAATGGGTTTGTTAGATCTTGGGATTTTCTTCGACTGATTATTCTTATCGGCTCAGCCCAGAATTAAAGCAGGGTTTTCTTGCTCTGAGATGGAAGGACTGACTCCTTTTCCATCTATCTTCTATACCACTTTATCCAGTTCAGGGTTGCATCAAAGGACAACCACAGAGAGGCAGACAATCACAAACAATTCCATTCACACCAACAAGCAAACACATTCACGTGTATGTTTTTGGACAGTTTGAGGAAAACAGAGGACCAACAAGCATGGGAATGCCACGACGTTATGGATATGATATGAGGTGAGAGTGATAACCACTGCACCTATCTGATGAGACGAGATCGTGTGCACAGATTCTAAGGCGTTCAGTCCTGGAGAAAAGGGTGAGAGTATTTGTGATAAACTACCTGAATACACACCGAAACCGTAAAGACAAGGTTTGCTCCAGGTTTTAAATGATTTCTCCAGGTTTCTGAAACACACAAGTTAACTGGTGACCATGAATTGGCTTGTTGTCTTTGTGATGGTTCAGGGTGTACAATGTCTTTAACCCCGTTTGCATTGAATATAATTGTTCAGATTAGAAATAAAAGGAAACTTCAGTAGCCTAAACTGTCTGAATAAATGAACAAAATAGCTCACGGACATTGAGCCATGATTGTGTATAGTTAGTACACTGAAAAAATATTATTGTCAGTCATTTCCACAAACGCAAAAATTATTTGTCGAGTTAATGCAATTTAATCATGTCACACATTTTCATCTATTCATATTAAGTAGATTGAATCCCATTTATTCATATTATCTGAACAACATGTATTAGAATGAACCATGTAAGAACAAGAAACTCAATATGCACATGTTAATCAAACATTTTTCTGATATGTAAACTGAAAAACCGCATAGTTGATTTTTTGGAGTGTATATGGTCAGTACTTTAGCTTACTTTTGCTCTTCGCTATTGGGAAGCATGTTTGTGTGTCTTTCTGTCTTAGCGGTTGTCTTGAACCCTGACTTAAGGCCTCTTCATACTCCATAAGAACAAGACGAAAGTTCGGCAGTGCGGGGTCCTGCCGAACAAAATGACGTCATTTCCTTCTTCCAGCTCCCTCTGGCCGAAGGAATTTGTTGCGGCTGTGCCAACCGCCCTGGCCGAACTATGTGGGAGCCGCACTGCCGAAACGTCTGCACTGCCGTGTGCTGCGCATGCGTGTTCCAGTTCTAGTTCCAGTTCGCTCATGACTATCAGTGATATTTTAATCATATTTAGCTTGTAACATCGCTACTGTACGAGCGCCGCGGCTCGTTAAAATGTTGGAGTGCATGTTTTTACATGATGCACCTGAACGTATCACGAACAGCTGTCAGCTCCTCTAGTTAATACCGGATCAACATGGCGCTCGGACAAAAACGCTCTCTTTTATTACTGAAAAAGTTCAGAGAAATGTATTTCTGAAAGCACTGGAGGCGAAATAAACTGTGCAGTTGAAAAGTTTAAACGCCGCATCACAGACGTGTGGCTGCAGTGAGGGGGCGTGGCCTTCGACTTCGGCAGCTTCTTGTCGGAGTATGAACATTCCTGCCGAAAAAGCTTTTTTTTCAGCAGCTGGCTGACGTCACTGTCGAATTTTCTTCTTGTTCTTATGGGTTCAAAAAGGGAGTATGCAGGGGCCTTTAGTTGGGATAGGCTTTTTCACCACACAACTCGAGTTTGGAAAAAAAGGTTCTTTGACATGAATGGATGATTAATTTCAAAGCTTTCAGTTCGAGAGTCAGACATCCTTTGGCAGACATATGATTGGCGACCCAAGTTATGATGGTGCAATAGCAAACAGACACAAGTGACATCCTACCTCCTGGTGAGCGAATGTGAAAGGCCAGCCAGGACCTGAGGCACCCACGGTGGTGGAGGTCACACGTCTGAGTGGTTCCTGAAGGGCACGGGAAAGTGATCCCACCTTTAAAAACCCTGATGATAACACATTAGCTGGTGTCCAGGGAGCAGCAGTCTCTCTCTCTCTCACACACACACACACTGAACCACATGAGGGGATCCTGTTTCACCATTTAACATGTGATGTGATTTGTGGGAAATCCTCTCAAATTGCACACATGAGCCATGTTCCTCCTTCTGGATAATAGCCTATAAGTGAAGATGGCCATTTTGCAGCCTGAAAAAGTGGCTGTGATTCTGTGTTGGCGATAATATTTTGAGCACAGCAGTGCGGCCGTGTGGTTTGTTGATTTCTTCGGCTATTTAAACAACAAACAGGAACACCACAGTTGGTAATTCCCATTTTCTGTACATGTGCCATCCCCTGATCCTCCTTTTTTTTAATTTTTTTTTTTCCCCCAGAAAGCACACAACACAATATGGCCTTGAGTGAGTGTAAACAAGAATTATTCACATACATGTGGCGGCATTGCACAACCAACACTTCTGATGCATTCAGCTCGATGAAAGCCGGTCCGCCTGATGGCTTCATCCTTTATACTTTTTTTTTTTGGAAGCCTACGCTTTGAGATAAGTGCAGGGCAATTTTGTGAACAAGTTGGTCCTTGTATTCAAAGATGAGTGAAAGAGACTTTTAGCTTTAAAAAGGAAGAAAAGGCAACAACAGCGGATGATTGGGCTGATAAACTGGATGAAATTACAGCCACTGTTGCATCGATACATGCTTATAGCCAGAGTGCAATTTGAACGAGTAAGGTATGTATTTTTGTTCCCAGGATGCCTTTCTTCCCGTGCAAGGAATTGTTATTTCACAAGAAGTAGTGAAAAACATGCATTTTAGTATATGTAAAATTGCTAAAGTCAAATTGAAATATATGTAACAGGGTGCCGTTTAAACGGAGGTTTATACATTTCTCCCTAAATGCAAATTAAATAATGACACAATGGCTACATGATATATCCACATTTTCCGTTATTGTGACATCAATACGTGAAATATACATATCGCAAGGCACTTATTCAGCTACAATGAGATGTTTCCATGCACCATGCACTCAGAGACAAAATGACAGAATTTTGAATATGAAACAAATGTGAAATTAATCATGATTAATTCAAAGAAATGCCCAAATAATTCATTCCTGGTACCCACAGGGCAAGAGTCAGAAGCACAAAATTCAAAGACAAATGACATAATCGACTTTGGTGTTTGTATTCATTGCAAATGATCTAATTATTACAAAAGTCAACTGTATTGCATATCACATTTTTAAACAATATTTCACAGTCCTAGTTGACACTACACTGAGCCATCTAGCAGCATCTCGACTGTGAGACGGTGGACTCATACATACACATTTTTGCCTTCAGTCTAAACATTACCATCGCAAATTAAATCAGTCCAGACATAAGGATTTCTGTCAGAGGCGAGAAGCTTCTGTTAAGACACAAGAGGGTTTTACAGCCCAGACAGTTTGTTGGTATTACACTGGACATGCTGTTGGCAATATAAAGGCTACAGAACAAAACATGGTATAAGTTCACTTATTTTCTATTATGTAGTTTTCAGGAAGTTAGAATCAGCACGGACTGCTTCTTAAATAAAATATACAGTTTTTGTAAAATATTCTCAAAATTTCAGAGCCAGGAGGTAAGTCAAATACCATATTAAACACAATAATCCATCTGAAATATTCTATAATATGTTTCCTTCAAACTGTTGTAAGCTACCATGTTCACCCTGTATGGTGACGACAAGAGTTGCTGTTGCCTCCTGAGTGCAACATGAGATGGAAGGAAAGGGGCTTTGGATGCTGCTCCAGGAATATTTGGGTCTGAGTGAGTTGCTCTCTTTGAACAAGGGTTAACCTGACTTAGGGAAGCTCTGATACCAGTATGGGGTATCGGCGCCGATACTGCGATGCATACTTTTGGGTGTTACTCATGAAAGGCACCGATACAAACCAGGGAGTATTACGTGATTTCAGTAACAGGTAGAAAAGAGAGCATGAGTGATGTCAGCATTGTAGAGTCTTTAAAAGTGAAGAGAATAATTAAAAGTAAGACAGACTGTCAATTATGTTCTGATAAGAGGATGCAAAAGTTAGTTGGTACAAAACCAGCGTTATCGGTCGCCTAACATGAGTATGTGAAACCTAATTTTATTGTCTGCATTTGCGACAAGCTATGGACAGTTATGTGGGAACCCCACTGAAGCAGCAACAACAGACACTTACAATATCTGCACAGAGGTAGAAGCACCAGAGCCTCGTTCAAGACAACCAGTGTGATGTCTAAAAAGTAAACATGCAGCAGATATTTTGCCGACTCTCCATTATATTTTGAGACACCACCATACTGGAGCTTTACAATGAAGTAGTGACTTCTATGAGTTTTACTAGATACAACTTTCAGCTTTGACGTTTACCGTGTCACTGATTCTGACTCTTTTCAATTAAACCATACACACTAATTTCACCTATCAATCACACTTTGATCAGGTTTAGCATGTAAGCATCGCTGCTGTGTGAGCCCTGGAACTATGTAGCATGTAGCATGTGGCACAGAGCGAACTCCTCCTGGATCCACTGAGCAGTTACACGAATGAGCGACATCAAGCAAACTCTGCTGGTCCAAATGTCTCCGGCGATCAAGCCGCTGGTGTTTTACGAAATAGCTTTCACCTCCTCTTGATCTTTTAGCAGAACATCTTTTACAGTCCGTCTTACTTTTGTCATTCACATGAATATCTCCAATCTCCAGACCGCTGACGTCGTTCATGCTCTCGGCGTACTTGTGGACGACGTTGCCTTCGCATGACCTCATGTAATACTCACCAAGTTGGGGAGCTTTCATGAGTACGAGTACTCCGTGTAGAATTTGATCAGAATTTGTTGCGCATTGTATGCATTCATATAAAAGAAACATTTAATCAAAAGAAGGTATTTTATTTAATTACTTGTAGTATGAGCTCTTTCTCCACCTCTGAGTCTGGTTCTGCATGTTTCTCCCTGTTTAAAGGGAGTTTCTCCTTTCCACTGTCTCATCCACTTGCTCATGTGGAATTGTTGGGCTTTCCCTATAAAAGTGTGTTGAAATGACTGTGTTGTATTTGGCGCTCCAGAAATAAAATTGACTTGATTTGAATTATAGTGACTGAAGGAGAAAAGTGCAAGAAATTTAGTGCTGCATAGAATTAAGTGCTCGCTGTATAGTTGCCAGGTAGATTTATACCTTACAAGCAAACTCTAACCTGAGATCATAAATTATGATGCACTGCATGGGCAAAATAAAAGCCTGTGACCTCTGAATAAGTACAGCTGGGACAATACATGTACCGTATATGGTAATTCGACGTTTAGGTTCAGCACAGTATCTAAACATCCTAACAATAGAACATCCCAGAACATAGCGGGCAATTTTAATTTATAAAGCAAGTGCTTCACGCCTACTCCATTGTAAGTAGATTGTGTACTGTTAAGGGAATATGTTTACATAATTTTCAGAGGGTATACAAGTGACCATTTTGGTAAAAATGCGGCCCACACTTGGACTTTGCAGCTCATACTGTTGAGTGCTGCCTGCTCACTCGTAATTAAACAAGCTCGCCCTTGGCAGTACAGGAAACTAAAGTATCATTAAAATAATAATTGTGTCCGCAGTGAGAATAGGAAGAGTGAAAGTATAGTTGGAACCGGTAAAAAGCAAAACTACTGAATGTTATACCATGTAGAAACCTATTGTGAGCATATCGGGACTGAGCACCTACTCAGGATATAAAGAAATGGTCATATTTATTAAAGAAAATAATCCCAGGTGCAACTGAAGTTATCTAGAATAATGTAAAAGATCTGAATTGATTAACAAAGAAGGGCCAGAAACAGGGAACTGCAGTTCTCAGAACAGGTGACTGACTTCACCTTTAGATCAGGTGTGTCAAACATAAGGCATGTGGGCCAAAACTGGCCAGCAAGTAACTCCAATCCGGCAATACCACCACTGTAAATCTGTGGTTAAAAATAGGCTTCTCTTTGTATGCCATGTGTTTCTGATATAGAAAAAAAACGTACTTTATTTATACTTCATCATATCCTTGAAACTGTGGAATTACCATCCATTGACCTGCACTCAGCCAACTAACACATAAAGCACGGTTCTTCTTCTCGTTCCAGTTCATATGTTATGGTGTCGCAGTGATCCCATATGTACAAGGGGGTTTATTCGTCTCCACAGGCTTCCTTCTGATCTTTACCGATGTGGCTCGTTTGAGTCACACTGGAAACCTTGAGCCTGAATGTATTTGACAGTACGGCTACTGTACAAGCAAAGCACGACTCCGCAAATATTGTTTGATTTTTACGCTGCTGGAAAGCTTGTGGAGTCATCCTCTCACATGCAGGAGTTAGAACTTTATTTGGTGAAAAAAATGACGTCTTAACCCAAACCCAAAGAGCTGCACAGGCCTCCAACTCTTATGTACTATTTAATGCTATATATTCTTCTTTCACATAATCTCTGTTAGATCAGCCTGCAGCTTGGGTGTTTTTTTCTTCTTTTTTTTGTACCGCAATAGCAGTAAGTGCACATAGTAGAATGACTTGCAATTTGCAGACAAAGCCCTTTGATAGTGAAGGGCCTCTATGGTAACAAAAAGGAATAAAGAGGAGAAATAAGAGGTGAAATGGTTCTCTTGCTGTGTGGCTCCAACTAAGCTGAGAGACGTCACTGTTTTTTCAAGTGTCTTTCGAGCAAGCGATTTTTTCCAACTGCAAAACCTTTCCTTGTTCTTTTCCTGGGTCTAAATATAGAGATAGACAGGAAAAAAGAAAAAAAAAAAAAGCAGGAGATGTGGGTGTAGGAGTGAGAAAGCGAAACGTCTCATGCTGGCATTTTGTCAGATGATCTCCTTTTTTTTTTGGGTGTTGATTTTTCCAATTATGTCTGAGTGACACGTAGTGTAGCAAATCGCGAGGTTGTTGGCGCTCATTTCACCATAGACAGCAGTTAATGAGCTTCTTATCATCTATTTATGGTTTTTTTTTGTCAGAGCGCAGATGAAAGTAAAGATATCTCGTAGGAAATGCTTCCCGGACACCTCTAATTGCAATGAAATGGAATACAATTTTTTAAACACCTGCTCGTCTTTGATCTCGTTGTCTTTGTGCCTCTTTTTTTTGGGGGGGGGGGGGTCTTTTTTAAAACCACTCAATGTGCATAATCTGTCACTGTAGAGTCTCCTTTGTAAAATATGAGCCTGGCCTGCAGCCATAATCATATACATTCATACGCATTAATCAGCCATATGCTAAAAACCACTGACAGGTGAAGTAAATAATGATTATCTTGTAACTAGTGGCATCTGTCATTGGGTGGAACATACGAAGGTGCAACTGAACAGTCTGTTCTGGAAGTTGATGCGTTGAAATAATAGAAAATGAGCAAGTCTAAAGGAAAAACTGTGACAAGGGTTGAATTGTGTTGACTAGTTAGCCGGAGCACATCATTCCCTTTAGTTCATTTCTGCAAAAGAAGCCAATCTTGCCGAAAAATGGTCTGAAAGGTACAATGTGGTAGATTAGCTACATTATGCATTGCACTTTTTGTCCATTGGGTGGCAGTAATGAGAGGGCAAACACATTTTAACTTACGTCTCCATCTTGTGGTACAAAATTGTATTGAGGAGAGCCATCGTTGGGGAAGAAGTTCCCGACAAACAATAACATGCAATACCAGTTGGAAATTGTTTTTTGGCTGTGTTAGGAAACCTGGTATGTAGTGACCAAGAGTTCATAGCTTCTTGGTTGTTTGTTATTTTTTACTTTCGATGTCATGAAGCAGAATTCACCAAGCGTTGGATTGTTCACCCCGCTGAGTTCAGACCAATGTGGGACACGGATGATGTGTTGCGGGCTCAGACATTTGGTGAATGTGCTTGTCCCAGGAGCCAATGGTGCGAGGCTACCATCTGTGGGATTCTGACTGAATGCCTCGATGTCAGAATCCCACCTAGACAGAGATCAGAAAACCCATGCATGCTCAGGGATAACATCAACTCCACACAGAAAGACCTGGCCCGCAATTGATTCCACAGACTTATCAGTATGATGGAAAAATAATAACCACCACAACAAATACAGCAGATATCCCTTCATGTACATAGGACTGACATGACATCAAAAACATTTGGATACATTTTGATTATCAAGCTTAATTGTTTTTTAAAGCTAAAAATACAACATATTGTATCTTTAAACTAACGTTGTCACAGTGGTGCCTTGAGTAGTACTGTTAAAGAATTTTTTAGACCTCATTTATATGGCAATGGCAGAAATGCTGGAAATGATGTATTTTCATGTTAGGCCACTAGTGGGTGCTGTTTGTTTTTGTAATGAAACCACACACAGAAAACAATACACTATCAACAAGAACATTCATATGAACTAACAACAAAGTTGGATCGTTATTACGGTGACTCCCAGTTATAAAACTTCCAAGTCCAAGGAGAATATGGACGAGGAGTCATGACACTCTGGAGGCTGCCATTGCTGTTACTGTCCATCTACTGAGAATGTGGTGAAGAACTATTAGTAGATGGCAGTAGCACCATTTCTGCCATCTACATGGAGTCGGAAGCATTTTCAAAAAGCTCCATTTTGAGCAAGTCCACTGACTCTTATGATACAGATGAAGAGGAAGTGACTCGATAATACATGGAGCCCTATTTTCCCCGTTTTGTTTTTACTCTGATGACCAGCGAGCTTATTGACAGGGAACAGCTGATCACTCTCAGGCCAGGGATACTAATTTGGAAATAGTTTTTACCCTCGAGCGCCTCTGTGTATATATTATATCACCATTTGACATTTAAATATTGATGTCGCCTTTACATATTAATGTCTACTTATTCAATGTTTTATTCTTATTTAATATTTTAATATTCTGCTTTATGTGGAACAACTAAAGAATTTTCCTCTCAGGTTAATGAAGTAGGGCTGTACTGTGGAGCAGTGGTTTGCGCTCTCACCCCACAGTGAGAAGGTTATGGGTTCAAATACTGGCCGGGTCTTCATGTATGGAGTTTGCGTGTTCTCCCCATGCATTTGCGGGTTCTTATGGTTTCCTCCCACAGTCCAACGACATGCATGTGCGGTTAATTGGTGATCCTAAATTACCCCGAGGTGTGAATGTGATTGCTTGCATTTGTCCTGTGAGGGACTGGAGACCCGTCCAGGTGTATTTTGCCCTCGCCCATAATAAGCTGGGATCAGCTCCAGAGCCCCCCAACCCTGAACGGAACGTTAACTTCTGCCAATCAAATGCTGAATTATTTACTCTGTTAGGTTCATAGATTTATCTATAACTCAGATTCTGATGGAATCAGAGCCTCACCAACCATGAACCTCACCGCACGTCACTGTTTAGAATGTTGGGAGAAACCAGAGCAGCTGTAGAAGCCAAATGAGAATATGGGAACTGAATCAAATTAAATGAAATCAAATGAGCAGAAAAAAAAAAAAAAGAAAAAAAAAAGCATTTGTGATATTCTTCTTCATTTTCAGTTTGATGAAGCCTGATTGTTTGCAAGTCAAACTGTTTGTTAATGACGAAGGCAAAACCGGAGCACATAGAGTAAACCTAAACTCAAAGGCTGCAGTTCTGCTAATCAGTGTCTTCATCAACAGTGTCACGCCAGCACTTGCAGACTTCTCGACCGACTGAGACCAAAATGCAGCAAAGTGAGATCTCTTTGGCCCTTCAGCCTCGTTAGACGGTCTTCAACAGAACGCTTGTCAAGTGCAGAGTTTTCCATCAGCAAGTGAGTCTGCAGATACCCTGGACAAAGTTTTTTTTGCCCAGACGTCCGCATCTTTGATTCCATCCCAGAGTTTCTCAAACAGACGCAGATTGGCTGAATTGAAACAGTCTGGATCTTAACTCTTTCTCTCTTTATACCGTACGCTTCCATCTTCCGTTTCAGATGAAGGAGACATTTGGAAGCACAGATGCTGGTCTGGATGATTCTGGTTTCAATCCTGTCCTGCAGGTCCTTCATCCAACCGGCGTTGTTGAAGATGCTGCTTGAGATGTCGCTAAGAGTATTCCTCGAAGGAGAGACAGATTAGAAATCCAGCCTATGTTGGAAAGGATTTTCATTTTATTGGATTTCAGCTTGTTTCTTATGATGGGAATCTGCTGAGATGCTTTCTGAGGAATCTGGATCTTTGTATAAATGCTTCCTTTGGACCAGCCATTAACCTCACTGGACTTTGGAGAAAATGTTTAAATAAGAGAACGGAACAGTTCAGAAGACGCATCAAAGTTTGATGAAAACATTTATACACTCTTTATTACTACATTTCACACTATGCACTGCCAAAATAATTTCTCAGTGTGACTTGTGAAGCTTTGACAGTTTTCTGTGCTGAGAAGAGAATAAAGACTCTCAAGATACTTCATTGATTGAGTCTTCATCGCCATTGTCTGACTTTAGTTTAAGCTGAGATCTATTTTATTCTTCAAGTGTAACTTTTTGTCTAATATCTGAATTTGGTGAAGACAGATGACAGACTAATTGAGCTGGCCAGCTATGGCTACCAATCCAGACCATATATCACACACACACACACACACACACACACACACACACACACACACACACACACACACACACACACACACACACACACACACACACACACACACACACACACACACACACACACACACACACACACACAAAAAAGCTAAGTGATGGCAGATAATAGTGTTGTCTGGCAGAGAAGTGCCAGAGAGCATCAGGATGAAGTTAGCTGTTCAGTCGCTGGTCCAAAATAAAGATTGCAAGGTCGGCACAAAATTTCTTCGCTTTGCCTTGCCAGCAGCTGTCTCCAGGTGGAAACCGAAGTTACTTCCTGTTTCGTCTCTACTACTAAAAGCTGTAGCCACTTGCCAAGAGCGTATGGAGCTGGTGATAATGATGATCAGCATCATTGCCTTGTTTATAGACTCATCAAAGGACTGTCATTATTAGTAATGAGGAGGTCTGCACTTGCTGATTCATCGTTTCTACTGTCGTTAGGAAAAAAATGGATCTGTCACTCACTCTTTATATCATCACATGATATTAAGTGTTGTAACCAGACAGGACAGTCTTGTTCTAGTGCTTTTAAACAGGGGTGTCAAACATAAGGTTGGTGGGCCCAAACCATCCCACTAGCTGTGCTTTCAGTGGGCCGGTATGCACCGGTATGCAGTACCTGCGCTTTAAACTTTTACCCCTCAGCATACTGGGACTTTTTTTAGCGTCCAGCGCGTACCGGAACTTTCCGTAATTTCCAGGACAACAAGACGACTACTTTTTTTTTTACAAACTTTGAACCTGGTGGCTTCAACAATGACGCTAATTTGTGTAATTTTACAATAAACGAACTCCATGCCGATAATACTTGGGTGATGCGTCCAGGTGCATCACGTAAACTCTGCGTTGCAGCGCTCCGTAGCTGAGCAACGTCCTCCTCAGAGCAAAATCTCTCCTCAGAATCACATTCAGCCACTACTTTATCAACAGAGACAAAACCCTCAGTGTTTGTGTATTTTTGCAGTGATTCACTTACCCTCTCTCTTTTCTTTTAAAACAAAAATGCAACACGCAACAGTTAATTTTTTTTCAAATAGTGTACACTGTACTGTCTGTGGCCCATATTGACGTGATCATTGACAACATACACCTTTTTTTACAATTGCACACTTAAATCACGCAATAGGTCATATTACTGTACAGGCAGAACGTTTCCTGAAAATTCTAATCAAATTGTTTACAGCAAACTGCACCACATTCCTGTTCTACATGCTCCCAGGTATAATAATATACAATAAAAGGATGTCTTATCTTATTCAAGATGGTGTGTAATGACAACCACTCATCTCTCACTCACTTTCATTTTTTCCATTCATTTATTCAGGGTATTTTCTAAAAATTAAATAAATATGCAATTACTCAAATGTTTATAATGTTTTTTTTTTGTTTGTTTGTTTTTAAATCTCATACTATAATAAAGCAGCCGGTGGATCCACATGCTGCACAAGGTGCCCTTATTTTACATTGAGCACCTGCCGCTCAAAATGTCTGTGCACGCCGCTGAATATCATGTTTTTGTCCCATATTTGTATGAGAGACTGACAGCATGTCTCGAAGGGGAGTACAGTAACTTATTATTCTGGTTTTGTCTAGTTTGAAGCGCAGCCGTTTTTGTAGCATTAGTACACCGTGAGAGTTCAATTCTTTTAAAGAACATGCAGGCCTGAAGACGCCTTGTGTCTTCAGAAGTTCCAGGCTTTGGCCATCATTAACCCGAGGAGGGATCGTTTCAGAGATCTGGCTCGAAGGAGACCAATCGTTTTGGGCAGCGGATCTAACCTGGAGGGACGAGAAGCGGCTTGGGATCAGATGTCCGCAGTTTTGAATCCACATGTGGCTGCCCACCACATCCTGGAAATAGAATGAGTAAAAGGCGAACAAAATAATTTTTGATCTTTGTCCAGATTTGGACAGCAATATTTAACAGATATTGTTAACAATGACATGCTGTTGACATTTTACTTTTTTGGGGGGTTTTCTTTGCAGTAAAGAGAATACATTCAGAGTTATCATTCTTCATACATCATATGATGTCATGTTACTGGTCAGTCCCACTTGGATTTAAATTAAGCTGTATGTGGCCCCTGATCTGAAATCAGTTCAACACCTGCTACGCTTAGTGTACAATATTTTGACATACAGTATTTGACATTATACATGAAGCACTTGCCCACTGATGCTTCAGTTGAACACATACAAAAGCATGAGTAATCGATTGGCACATTTCATAAAGTAGCCAAGCTGAAATAAAAGAGCTCCTCCTGCTAAAGAATGAATGGAACAAGTTACATAAGTTGCCATGTAATCATGTCTGGCATGGATGCTGCCTGCATAAATGCAAGTATTCACATTGACCAAAAGCAGTTCTAATACACGATTATGTCAAAAAGGTAAGACCTGAAAACAGCATGACGATCATGCTGTTACAAACAGGGCAAAGCGTCATACAAGTATACATTGAAATGTAAAATTTATTGGAATATGTCTGGTAAAAGTTTCCTCAGAAAACTAATTAAACTTTCAAATTTAAGACGGTCTGATGACTAATTTGTCATTATTTTCTAATCTGTTGATTTAACTGGTACAAGCAATGCTGACCAATCCAGACCAACGACTTGCTGTTGATGGGGAGCATCAATCACTGCATTAGCGGAGAGTTCGGATGAGGTATCATCTCTCAAAAGGACAGGAGTGAATGTCCTCTACCCTCTTTTCCTCCCTCGCACCTTCCCTCATCTTCACCCCCTGAGGAAGTGCACACAGACTTGTCGAGGTTGGAGTGTTGAGACACACACACATATTAGGCCTCAATGATTAAGAGTCCACATCAAGTGACCATGAGTGTCAGCTTCTACAACACAAACACTTTCCAGCCGCTCTGGTCTGGTAGAGTGTGAACCCTCCCCACCTGGCTCGGTCAGAGGCGGGGACAGGGGAGGCATACAGCCCGTCATCCACCGCTGATGGATGGGGGACATTACGGCTCTTGGGGACAGGTGCCACTGACGATTAAAGGCCTCAGCCAGTGGCTTGGAAAGAATGGAAGTGGAAAGAGGGGAGAGGAAGGAAAGGGAAACTGTTGCCGCAGAACGAGTAAACACAAACACTGCAGGGAAAGCAGATGTGAAACGAGTGGCGAGGTGGAGGGGAGGGTGGGGGCACTGCAGGTAGAGAAGAGACAGATGGCGGGAGCAGTTTTTTTTCTCTCTCAGCGTTTGGATTTTAAGTGTGATGCAATATGACTGACCGTGTACCAAAATAGTGATCACACACGCTAACATGACTGGTAACAGGTGCAGAAACACTTTGCTTGGTCTTTTTCAGACGTCCTTCTCATTGACGCAGCCTTTTCGCTGCAGACACTCACTCTACCTTTTTTGTCTGGCTGCCAGAACCCGGCAGCTGCCCGCCTGCTCTCTTCGGCTCTGTGCTGATGACATTTGTTTCCTAACCCTGTCATGGAGCTATGGGGACAAGGATTACCTCCCTTGCATCAGGGGCGATTCATCTGTCCATCATCGCTACTCTGGCGCCTCCCTGTCTCGTCGCAGCGTCAATGTTGTGCTACCTGGTAATTGGTCCCCTGCCTAGGTTGGGACTCAATCATTTCAAGCATCCAAGTCCTCCACAGTGAGAATCAGTAAACAATCCCAAGTTAATGCGTCACAAGTAAAACTCCTGCTTTATAAAAGTTGGACCGATATGGAGAATAAAAGTGAACTCCAGCTTGCTGAAAATGATTTAAAACTTGAATCAAAGTGAAACTAGTAATTGATTGCTTGGTACATTGGAACAGAATCTGAACATGTTTTGTACTCCTTCAAAATGTGATGAGAAGAGTTTGGTCCATCCATCCATCAATTCATTTCTTTTTTAGTCTACATGGGATCACTGATGGTAAGGAAAGCATAAAAGACCAAAGATGGTTTACCTCCATCAACTTCTCAAGCTCGATTAAGTGGATCACGGCCATTCCCAGGTAAACCAGCAAATATAATGTCTTCATGACATTTTGGGCTTCGATACATTTAATTATTAGTCGAATCAGATGACCAACCCACATCAAATGGCTTCTCTCAAATCTGAATAGCACCTGTCTTTTCCTGAAGCCATTGACTGACTCATCGTAGATACTTGGCTTAGCTTCTTCTTCACAACAATAGTCTGGTAAAATAAGTGCATGACTGTCACTAAATGTGTTTACTGATTTTATGATCCAATTTCCCACTATTCTAGCATAGAGCCCCAAGATAAATGTCAACTACTCACTTTGGGTAGGATCCTCATCGACCAGAGGGTGGCATGTTATCACTTTCCATAACAGAGCCATAGACACAAGCTTGGGGAAGGTGTTACACGTAGCAAAAAAACTTCACATTCAAATGAATTGCCCCTTGTGGGATAAATAAAGGCGTCTCAGTCTGAATCTGAAACCGAATCCAAACCTGCAGGCTGTTCCACTGAAGCCAAAACAACGCCATTTGTAAAAAACAAAAAAACAAAACATAAAACATAACAAATAAAACTGAGGCTGTTTTTACGAGCAACTTTGTATGGATATGTCCAAATACTGTTCAGAAAATGGGATTGTTAAGGTGGTTCAGGATTAATAATGAATTTACGGATAACCAGTTAATGTGCCAGTTTTGACCGGCATCGCCAACAAGCTGGGTGGAACCTTGTGAGCCGAGACCATTCAGCTTCTATAATTCCCAAAGAGAATAATGGAAAAAGAAAATGGTTGCACTGGATCTCAAAACAATTTTACTATTTTGACTCAGTCCATGTTCTATGATTTGGTGGCATCAGAGAATACCTTGAACATTCTTATATGGCAGTCTGGTATTTGTAAAGGCATGGATGAACTGTTGTTGTGTGTTCACTCGTAGCTATCCAGTCCTGATGATCATTAATATTTAAAAGGAATTGTCACGCTTATCTCCTGCGTGCAGAGATTTGTCTAGATTTGTCTAGATCTGCGCCACGTTTTAATAAAATTCCCTACCAGTTGATAAAACATCAAGTTCTCTCCAACTTTATATCGTAAAACTGGCGTATAAAGGTTTCACTGATTTAATATATTGTTTCATGTTTAAGTTTATGTTTAAGTTTAAAAAGTCAGCGCTAATACGCCGCAATAAGCACAATCTTACTTTTGTATTATTTTCAGTTGAATCAACGGTTTTTTATTATTATTTTTTTGGAATGGGGTTCATACAGTAGTTTTCTTTTAATTCTAATCTCCTTGATCAGTTCAAATACAACAACTGCACCTTTTTATCTGATGTGTGGTGAGTGAGTACCAAATTAAGCTGTGGCTGTCATGTTAATTCACCCAAGGGACTCTCTGTTCCTACATAATGATCGCGGAACAAAAAATTTAACCCCCTGTGAAGGTAAAACGTGACAAAAATAATCTGTGCGCGACTCATTTCCATTATCATTATCGATCGTGGAGAGTGAAAGCGAAGAGGCTCCACTGAGAGGACGACATGCGAGCGGAAGACAGGAGATAGGGAGGAGAACGCGACGGGTCCACAGGGAATGGGCCACTCTTTGTTGATCCCAGGTTCAACAGACTGATTGTGGAATTGAATCTCTACAACACCGAGGCGAAGAATAATGGGGCCCGGCTGAGAGAATGGAGCTATACTTTAGGCCTCAACTGCAGAGTGAAATGTACTGCCATCAGCAGAAAAAAAAAAGGACACGAGTAGAGACCAATGTCTGTCTCCATAACACCAGTGATTATCTGAAAATTGCCTTGACATTCAGCTATAATTTGCTTTGCAATGACTGGAAATAGCCAGGGATGAGTCCTCCCAGATTGCTATGTTATCAAAAATCGAGGCCTGAAAAACAACGTTTTCACATTTGCAAACAGCAGGGGGAACCACTTCATCAACCCCCCCCCCCCCCCCATCCTCATGCAGTTTCAGCTGCAGCTGCTCTTCCGATCTCTTGGGGGTTTATCTCCTCTTTTTTCTCCCCAAGACCTGATTCGTCAGTGTTTACCGTTAAAATGTTTAATGTTTGCTCATCTCCTTACCCATAATCCCTCAGCACACATTCCTTCTCCTCCTTGGCCTCTATATTAAAGCTCTGTCGTCATTGACGGATTAACTCCTCTGAACTTGTCGAGAATGATGCAGGGCTGAAACGTAGTACCAGCTGTGTCAGCCTGTCATAGCCAATACAATGTGTCTTTGGAGTGTGTGTTCACATTTTGCATGTTTGTATGTGTATTCCTTACATAGTCCCAAAGGAATTCTACATCAGACGTTCACTCCGCATAAAGAAAGAGCTTTGAACGTGAATTTGAAACACTTTACAATAACAACAGCTGTTTTCCAGTGGAGCTGCAATGCTTCAATGAGTTTAACACGCTGGTTGAAACGATTGATGACACCGAAGGACTTCAACGGACAAAATGTCTGACCTGGTAAGAAAGTCCTAGTATTCAAAAGACCTTCCATTAGAAATATTCCTTTTAATTTCAATTTAGAATTGAAGATTGACACAAATCTAATAGAATAAAATAGACTACAATAGATTAGAATAGAATAGAAACAAGCATGCCAGAGCCCTCACTGTTGTGGCACTTATGTGTTTGGAGAGAAATTCCCCCCAGAAGGAGAAGAAGAATATGGATGTGGTCGTGGCTCAGAAAGAGAGGCCAACTTGTGAGGCTGCTAGCTTTCTAGTAGGACGCCCGAAACTCGCGGGGTGTGGCGCCCTTTAGACAGGCTGGTCCTTGCCTCTATTACATTGGTTTCAAACCTGTTTTCATGGTTGCTGGAGCCAATCCCAGTTGAATCTGGATGAAAAAAGACACAGAGAAACAGACACAAACTCGCTTTCACACCTAGGAACAATTTGTAGCCACCAATTACCTCTATTGGTACCATGAAGCCATATTTTATGTAAACCTCTTGGTACTCCCACCCCTGTTCATGTTGAAAACACCCATGTCTGCCAAATATTTAAAAACTTTTAAAGTTAATTATTTTTTTTTAATAAATGAATAAATGAGTGTAACAATTGAGCGTAGTAGTTTTGTGACATACTGCATATGATTAAAAACAGACTCATCTATACAATCAAATGAAGAGTTCTTGGTGGCCCTCAGTGAATCTTTGGCCCCGTCAGATCTCAAACGTAGGACAGGTAGAGTTGCTCAAAAACAACAATATTAAACCAGGAAGACAAAGAGCTGTCCTTATGATCAGGCATAGACAAGCAGCCCATTTCTTTTAACATACGGTGATGTGCAGTGTCTTGGCCACGTTTTGGCACATTTCATCATAAAACCCAACTTGCCCAAAAATTGTACCATTAAACAAAAGTTGTTAAATTTAAATCCTTGGATTAGGGAATAAAATGTGTTGGGCAACCAAAAATCCACTAAAAGTCTGAGTCCACCAACTGCTCATGGCTTTTTAAAGTTGTTCCAAACAAAACAGAGCACAAACCAAAACTTTTTTTTTTTAAATGGCTACTCTCTTAGAACCTGGGCATCCCACCTAATTATAATGAAAGTAATGTTCCTTCTCAGTTATCCTACGTCTGATAGGTTGTCATGCGGTTTTCTGCCTCCTCTTGAAAGTGTCCCTTTATCAGTAAATCCACACAGATACTGTTCGGAGCCTCTTGCCAGCTTATCTCTGGTAGACCGTTAATTAGTACCAAGTGCAGCAATTACGCTCAAATATCCTGAGCAACAAAGACACAAAGGATGCCCCCCCCCCCCCCCCCCCCCCCCCCTTACCTACCCCCACCCCGCTTTCACCCTGGCCTTAAAAACTAGACCAGCTCCCACAAATGATGGGGAGAGGAGAGGCAGTGGAGTGGGGGGAAGAGCAGCGAATGAGGAAGGGAGATTTTTGAGCACCACAAAGACAGAACTTGGATAAGACCGTGCTGTCATTTTTAATTGGTTTGTCTCTCCTGAGAGGAGCCCCAAATCTGGAAGGTTTTAGATGTTGAGCCTTTCCCCTGTATGTAGCTGTGAGTTTGCAAGCCTGCACATATACATGAATGTAATTACACATCGAACCAGTTAGAACGAGAGGGTTGGCCAAATTTTCTCTGCAAAGAACCCATCTTAATGGCCACATGGCTGCTGAATTAAACATTTTCACCTATTCTTCCTTTAAGAACATTCAAAAATGAGCCTTTAGGCAAATTTTGGGAAAGTCACACATAAGTTCACTCGTTATTGCATCAGTTTCCCTCATGAAGGCGAGACTTTATTGTCTTTTCCCATTCTCCATGTATAAGTCAGTGATAACTCCACATATTGGGTATTGGCAAACTGTCCGAGTTAATTATCTGCCTGAATCGGAGCAGCCTTGATCGCTGCTCTGGAGAAACACTGCAAAAAAATTCACTAGTGTCAAGATCGTTATTCGGCGGCAGACATGAGAGCCCACAGAACTCACAGTTGAGGATTCCTCAGCGTGGTTCAAGTTCAAAAGGTTTTCCTATTGCAGTCTGAAGTCATTCATATGAGAGCAGAGTGCCAGTGTGACGTTAGGTGACTCACTAAAAAGAATCTGTTAGCTTTCAGTGTCGACCTGTGCACAAGGTGGGATGTATACATATAATTGCAGTGTGAGAGTGAGTGGTTGGTGGTGGTCGGAGGGGCCGATGGGGCTGACTGGCAGCCTCGTTTCGGTCAGTCTGCCCCAGGGCAGCTGTGGCTATATACATAGTTTACCACCATCGAGCATGGAGTGAATGAATAATGCAATGTAAAGCGTCTTTACATTACCAGTTGAACTTATTACTCAACACAACATATTTATACGGGATTGGCTTTCTCTTGATTACACTGATTAGCCATAAAAATATGACCACTGACAGGTCAACAGGTTCAAACAAGAAACATTCTCTTTCCATACAACATTACGACTAAAATGATTAGCAGGAATAATATCAGTATTGACTTCAACAATAGTAATCTTGAGAAATCTTTAATTTTTGTATTAAATGTTCTCTCTCAGTGCCCAACCGCTCTGCATTGCTACGATTAAAGTGTAGGAAAGACATACAAAACACTTTAACTACAGAGAGATACCAGATCCTGAAATTGTTCAACCAGTAGCAATTCTACATCTCCATCAAAAATGGAAATGACCACATACCCCTACAGAGCAGGGTTTATCATATGACCTCCAGAACTTGGGAGTGGATTGCATGAAAACTTCAGGGATGATTTGTCATCATACGAGGACCAATCGTTTAGATTTCGGCATTGACCAGCTCCTGGAGAGGTCAGATATTTACTCCATTGTGAAAACAGTGGAAGTCCGTTAGCCACCTGCTAGCACACTGCTAACTCCGCTCTGGAGCTCTCAGTTAATATCTCGGTTCCACAAGTATCCAGAAACAGCGGGATGATCGCATTGACTCGGGTAGTAGCGTATCTGTGTACCTCCGCTCAGTGTTGCGCAGTGATGTTGCTATCTGACAAGCTAGTTAGCATCAATATGAGCTAACAGCTAACATGCTAGTGATGCTAACTCGGGTCTGCAAACAAATATGGCGTTGGCAAAGGTATGCACTCTACCGGGTGTAGTTCTAGTTAGAGTTGTTTTTCTCACTCATGCTAGAAAAACCCAACAAGAAACCAATGACTGCAATTGGTATGTTTTACACTGACTCACAAAGCAGTTTTTGTCTAAAACAAGAGCCTTAACCAATGACGTTTTACCATCTTCACTCGCAAATGTTGTGGAAACAGTGCACGTCCTGTTTGTTCAATGAATGTCTGATTTCTTCAGGCTTCAATAATCGAATCAACCACAGCTAAGAAATGTTAACGGCAAAGAAAAGCTGTTTGGCAAACCACATACTCCACCCCGCTGCTCATCCCACAAAGGCACATTCTTCCATTCACTGGCTACTTTTTCAGAGTCAAATACACAAAAAGTACTTCATCCAGCCAAGTTCCAAATTGTATGAATATGAACCAGCTGGGTTACTTTCACCTTGTAGACATTTAGAGCAAAGTTTAGACTCACTGTAGGCAATTAAGACCTTCACAATAGGAATATAGAAGGACATACTGTACGATCCGCGCTCCGGTGCATCTGTCAGTATTTGAGAGGCCTCAGGTGTTAGCTTCTTCTTCCTACATGCCGCTCTGTGAACAGCTGACTACACAGCAACCAGGAAACTGGCAACCATCTGGCGCCTCTGGGGATTCGCGTTCCCTCCCAATCGCCCACCCACCCCTCTCTGTAGCAGTCATCATCAACAGCTCCACTCCAGCGGGAAGGAGAAGCAGAAATTAGGATGTAGAGCATAATCTTACAGGTTCTTATACGGCGTGAGAAGTTGCTTTTTTAATTCTGGAGGGAGTTCATTTACACTAAACGACATCTTTGGCAGAGGGTTGTGTGAAGGGGTTCATTAGCTTGCAAGACATTTAGGAGGCAGTCATGAAAAAAAGTATGTTTTTTTTGCCTCTTATGGTAACAGCTGAACTCCAGCAAAACATCTGGCATGAGTGAAAATCTCTGTTAGAATGGTAATTCTGTGTCTTTTGCATTTCAGCCCACCGGCCCTTTGGGGGTTCTTTTATCAAATATTATCACTGTGGCTGTGTGTAACGTCAGCAGAGAAGTCCTGAGTGTTGGTTTTAATGTTTCTGGATTTTTGCTCCACAGCATGGATTCCCCCCCTCCTACCGAGAAAAAAGACACCAAGGTGTGAGGAGAACTGTTAAGGAGCTCAGAGTTGTGTGAGGTTGTAGTAAACTTACAAAGGTAAAGCAAGGTCAGTGCACTGCCACTGCCTTTGCGTATGATGGAGAAAAATAGAGTTTTCTCTCAGTAAATGGTGTGCTAATGCTTACTGGAGGCCCATTGTCACATCTTATCACCTTTTTGAGTGAGAAGATTTGGGGAAGAGCTACTTCACACTACCACAGACAGCAGAAATGATCATTTTATGGTTTCATATATGGGTTGCTTGTTGTTTCTTTAAAGAAGAAGAAATGTTTGTTGATGTTTTGTGGCAGACTTTTCGTGACAAGACTCAAAACATCAGTACGAACCCATATTAAATTAGTGGCTGCCACTCAGTCGCAAAAATATCATGGTCTCTGCACCAGTAATTGCTGCCTTTCAACCAGTATGTGGAAGAGTTTAATGTGTTTTTTAGAGCTACACCAACAAGAATTGATTCTGAAACCACCTTGAAATTAAAGTCTGAGTAAAGCTAATTCTAATCTTTCCTCATGAAGACATTATTGATTGGTCTGTTTTGTTGCTTCCTTTTAGAGGGGTCACCACAACAAGTCATTTTAACTTGCACCGTAGCATTGGCAAGTTTTTATGCTGGATTCCCTTTGTGCCATACATGGATTCAAACTCAGGTCCCCAATAACTCCGGGTTAGTGCCATCTGGAGGTACCAAACACAAAACAACGTAGAAATCACCTAAATCTTGATTGTGTGTTCTAAATGCCAAACATTATCTAAACGACAGATCTTCATGCATTTAATCCATCATTTAAATCCTCCCTCTCTGACATCCCTTCACTCTCACCATGATGTGAAAGCTATGTGGAGTGAAACTCGTCACAAAATATTACAGTGAAACTGTGTGGACTCATTTAGCAAAGTCTTGAAACAAAATCTACAAAAACAAGATCTCATGGCTCATGGCTTCTTCGTCCTCTAGAAAAAAAATTCCCATTGTGACTCTTAGATACTGCTTAGAAAAAGAAGTGGGTGGTACCTCTATTGGTGTGTGACTGTGTGTGTGAATGTGACTAACAATGTAAAGAACTTTGGGACTGCTCAAGCAGTTGAAAAGCGCAATATGAGTCAAATCCATTTATCATTTACCATTTCACATTCTTGTTGAGGCTTTTTGGTGAACGTGTTGTAGATTTCGCAGTTGCATTGCGGCCTTGGCCCCTCTGGGCCACCGTACCTTTCTTTTCATTACTTCATCATTACATCCCGCCTGGAAACATTTCGAAAATACTGAAATACTGCTTGTGGGAAAAACAGACACACATGATGGAAAGAAAAATGAAGTTGGTTTGGGTCAGTTGTACAGAACTTCAAAATTGAAACATAGAACTTTGTTTTGCTTTCATGAAATTGTATGATAATGAATATAAATAAGTCATTAAGTCAATAAGTCAGTAAAATAATAACTGATCATAATTGATGCAAAATGTCAGCTTCTTTTTCAATAAAGAGTTATTAATACTTTTATGTAAAGTGAGGTAGGCCAATCATACATTACTAATATATGAGTACAACATTTGTTATTGTCTTGGAAACCACTTCACTAAAGATTTAGCAATCTTATTCACCTCACTAGTTGTGAAAGAAGAGGAAAAATGTGTATAGTGAACATACTGTAAAGCCACCACTAGAGGTAAAATTCTATCCATAAAGAGAGAAACCACTTTTATTTGGAATAACAAATCCCAAAGAACAAAATGATCAACATCATAGTGTTTATTTCTCAGGAGTCTTATCATGAGAGAAATATTCAAGATGATCACATACAGCACGTTTAAGTAGTATCTCGCAACAATACTTTGCAGAGTTGGCTGAGGATAAATTAACTTAGTGGTCTTCTGTTGCTCGTTTTGTGTGACTTTTATGCTGAGTGTCCTGTCTTGAACTCTGTGCCATGTGCAGCGGTAAAAAAAAATCTCCATTTGGACCGAGTGGACAGACCAACAATCACTCAGCAGGGTGAATTTCTTTTACTTTTTTTTTGTTACCAGTGACACATCATTGGTTTCCAGGTGAACGCACACTCAGCAGAAGGGTAAAGGGAAGAAATGGGATTCAGCAGTGGAAAAAAAAACAAAAAATGACTTGACCCTGTGTTGCATACATAGCGAACACTTGCAGTTCTCCTGTGATGCTCAGTGAGCTGCAGGAGCCTGCGTTGAGTTGACTCTACACTGATGAGCAGCATCTATCAAAGTCACAGCACCCTGTCAGCACCAGCCACGTTCGCCTTTAAACTCACGGCTTTAAAGGGAACCCTGAAAACAACGCCGCCTCACCCTGACCCTGAGTCATTTCTGTTGAATGTTGAACATAATAAAACCGTATGCATGAAAACACAAAGTTAACCAAACTCATCCACTGCCTTTATGAAGCAGCTCATTTCCTCTCAGAGATGTGTTTCTTTACAAAAAAAAAAAAGGAAAAAAAAGCCAATGATTTAATTCACTTCCCTTCAGTCTGGTATGTTTCCTTAACGACTGCAATCATGACCTTTAGTGGATCCTACAGCTTCAAGCTCTCCGGCTGCTCTCCATCCTCTTGTCGACACGTTAATTTGCTCTTATGAGAATCAAACCTTATTATACCTGAAGGTCACTGCGTTACCCTCCGCATCCGGAATCCGAACATTCACGTCGTGCAGCAACTCCTTCGACGAGACGAGATGTGACCCTGCCATCACAGCCACTGCTGGAACGCGAACGAAGCTCACGTCGCTAAATCGCTAAATCGCTAAATCGCTGTAGGTTAAAGATTGAAAATAGATCCCCACAGCGGTGGCCCTGGGAGATATCCAGTGTATTTCTGGGGAATGCCACAACTGTGAGGGGGCGGGGGCAAGCAAAGAGAAGACGGCCTGTGATGGGGAAGAACAAGAGTGTCACATCCATTTGTAACTCCCGCTGTGATGTCAGGATGCTAGCGGGGGTTCGCCAACTGCGCTCAGTGACAGTGATGGATGCAGGTGAGCACGCTGCCTTTCTATCATTCCGCCCCACCCCCCCACCTCACCCCACCCACCCAAAATACTCACCTGTGCAGATCTGTCTGCTTTTTATTTCTTTTATAAACTGGTATCTGGACGTTGGAGACAGCTGAAATAGATGAGAAATCAGACAAGTGGGTTGGATGAATGAGTGTGACAAAGATAAGAACGAAGGTGAGAGTGATGTGAAAGTCTTTTATGGAGGAACTGGAGGAGACGGAGTGGCGTGGCCAATGCTGAGGAAGTCACACAGACAAAGTGAAGAGTACATTATAAAGTTACTGCTTCCTTTTTGCCTGGTTTTGAACTTTTTTCCCCCTCGATTCTCTTTAAATATTAAAGGCTTGTAATTAAAAGGTGACGAAGTGGTGCGCCACAGGGGGGTTCTGGCATTATTGACCGAGGAGTAACAAAGCATTGGCTGCTACAGTATGCATGCTGCATTGGGAGAGGGTGGTTGGGGCGGAGTGGGGGTTTGGGGGTGTAGGGGGTGGGGGCTTGCTGGCTCTGGAATCTTGAGGCAATCGCGTCCGGATGCCGAGATGCTTTCATCTGTTTATGTCCCAGCAAGAGCTCCACCGGCCTCCCGGGGAGCGCTGACAAATTTGGAGCAGAGAGCCCCACCACGGCAGATATGTATTTCGGAGCGTTTATGTATTGCTTCATTTGTTTTTCCTCCCTCACATGGGATGGAGCCCGTGCTGAGAGATGACTGGCAGACAAGCAGGAGGAAGAGGAGGAGGTGGGGTGAAAGTCAGTTTTCAGCATTTTACATTAGCATGTAGTGCAGAGCGGCGGCTCCCCATCACTATCGCCACTGTGAATGAAGGGAATTATTCTCTGTATGTTGGTCCTAGTGCTGCAGTGGTTTGTTATTTCTTAAGCAGGTTGGTGCAGACATACAAGAAAAGCTTGCACAATCCCTGCAATAGTGAATTGATGCAAAACTTTGATTTTTGAATTCAAAATGATGCCATTTCTTCAGAAAAACACAGTTATAAAGTCCAAATTGATGACAATGTGAAGATTTAAATATAATTTAAGTGTTTTTGTGTTTAGCTGGGTTCAGTTCAAGAACATCACAAATCTGAAATGCAGAGAGTTGTGTAAAACATGGATGTATGGATGTTCTCAGATGAAAACACCACAAAATCCAGGGAGTGGATAATATCGGATTTCAGAATATCAAAGATACTGAAAACTCTGCCTTCTGCATACATGACAAGGAGGTAGAGAGGAAGGAGAGCTTAAAGTGTCCAGACATCAGCTGACCTCACCTGGATTCCAAGCATCCCCCATCGGGTGAAGGACGCCCTGCTGAGACTGAACTTCTTCAGGAAGCTGAAACAAGCTTGCCTCTTTCATCCCCTGCTGGTTCATTTCTATCAGACAGCCACAGAGACACTCTGACCCACTGCTGCACTGTGTGCTTCTCCACCTCTTCAGTGAAGAAACAGGAAGGACCTACAGCAGGTGGTAGCACCAGTCCACTACAAAAGAAGGCTAGTTGTATTTCAAAGGACCCTACCGATGCTGGGTATTAAATGTTCCCCCTGCTGCTCTCTGGGACGAGATACAGAGCCTTCAAAATGGCTTCAACCCCTGAGCAGCAGCAAAATCTCACACACATAGTGCACATCCCCTCAACACAAAACGAAAGGTGTTAAACACTCTGACACATGGAATGTCCAAGACTTATTAAGTCTGCTCGACATTTTCTCACTGATTAGACAGTAAAACTGTATCCTAGATTCAATGAAAAGGTGGTATAAAGCTAACTGCTTTCAGTCCACCAGAGGGAGCCACTCTAAATCAACATACGGGCCAAATACCAAGAAGAAGAACAGAGTTCGACTTTGGGGATTACAATTAAAAGAGCAACAATAACATGACGTAGCACTGATGTCTCCATTAGGTAGGAGGCAGCATAGCAGGTAGTCGGTAAGACATTTAGGTGTCACATCAAGAACTTTGGTTATTTGTTCGCCCCCCCCCATGGCTATTGGTGGTACTGCTACTTAGTACTGGTGCATTGGTCCATATCTAGAGAGGGACACAAACAGAATGTATCTGAAGCATGAATGAGCTGTTACTCTGCACTCAGTTACTCTGTAGACTAAACCCTTGCTCTCTGGTTTTTCTTTTACAACTTCCACAGCGTCATGACTCTGAACACAGCTCAGGATAATGAGTTCAGAGGCAACGAGCACATCCACAGGTTAGCCATCCTCCAAACAAAAAGTGTTGACACCGTGATCACACTGTGACACCGACTGATCCGGCGCCGCCCACCGATCAAAGGCAGCCAATGAACGGTGATGTGCTTCACGGTGAGGTAAAGTATTGTGTGTTTCTCACCTCGTGGAAAAGCTGTGAAGTTGTGAAACAGGCACAGATATTGTATTGAATCCTTACCTTCATTAATCATACATGCCTTTGAGTAAATTCACAGCTCAACAGATTTAATAAGAGACGCGGTTGGCCCAGGCAGTCCATGTGCTCCATATATACCGGTGTAGGAGAGATCATTATGGAAATTCTCGAAGGGAGGTGAACTTTAATAACTGCTCAAAATAAATCAAGAGGCGATATGAAAATTGACAGGCGTTTCTCCCCCTCCAGACATCAGGTGGAGTGCGGGATTGAAACAACACTAAGCGTCGGAATCTCTCAAGTAATATTGCTCCTTCCGAGAGAGATTCTGATTATGCGGGTTAGAATATTATGTGCCACTGCTTTGGGTAATCATGTAGTCCTGCAGCCGTGCTACTATTGCAATAAATCACAGTTTATGATAATGACTCAGGAGGAAATCATTGACACCTAGGCATCCGGAACACGATGTGCGATGTTCATGCATATTCAGCGCCGTCGCACTTTGTTCCACTCTTTGCTTTATAAGACTTTTCTGGCGCGACATATGTGATTATGTGAGAGGACGGCAAATCTGAGGCGAATGACAAAACACGGATGACCTTTACCCGGTAAGATTTCAAGATGACCTCAGCATGTGAATGTTAATGCGAGCAGCTGACAGACTCAGTCGCGTGCGCTGTCCTTGCAGCACTGCGTTGTTAAGGTGTATGCCTCGGGTACCTATTACCATAGTGGATTATAAAGTTAATGAGTCCCACATGACAAATGACACACTTCCTCTTGTTTTTTTTCATACAAAATTTGATTTACATGAATGATTCCTCAGGTGGAAGGTAACTAATTACACACACTTTCATGGTGTGTGTGACTACAGTTTCACAGGATTTTTACATTTTTAAATTTCAAACAAAAACTGCATGTTCTACTTTTTTACATTCTAAAAACAGGTTAGCTTCGTCTAACATTATTTATGGATGCTGTGATGGCTCACACAGTGAGAATACTGTAAGTCTGTTTGCAATGTACACACAGTTTCGCGCACACAAATACATTGAAAACTTTGGAAACATCTTCTAATGCAAGGCTTTTTCTTCATTTCATAAAAGTGTATACATTCTACATTAGGAAGGAATACAGACGGAACATGTGTGGAATTATTTAGTAAACAAAAATGTGCTACACAAACCAGAATATGTTTTATATTAAAGATTCTGCAAAGTAGTCACATTTTGCTTTGATGGCAATAATCTTTTTATTCTTTCATTAAGCTTCATGAGTTGTCACCCTTTCAAATAAAAGGTGCCCCTTAATTATTAAGGTACATTTATCCAGCATTTCTACTACAGTATTCTGGAGCAACATGCTGTCCCATTGTGCTTGGTGGAGCCATCATTAGTTTTTCAATAGACCAATCAAACGTCACACCTCCAGGCCGTTTGACCAGGAAAGATGGAGAGCTGCATGATATGACCTGACCTCAGAAATCTCCTGACTTCAACCCAACTGAGAAGGTTTGCGGTGAGTTGGACTCTGCAGAGTGAAGCCAAAGCAGCCAACAAGTGCCCAGCACCTCTGGGAACTCCAATGAAGGTGATTGAGAAAATGCCACCAGTATGCAAAACTGTCATCAAAACAAACTGGGACTTCTTTAAAACAAGCTGGAATGTTTTATCGTAAAAAAAAAAAAAAATGCTGGAAAACCTGCCAAACCCATATAATTGTTTCTCGTCCAAAAAATCCATAGTATTCATAAATATGGCATCCCTTAGAATTCAATTTCTATTCAATTTTATTTCGACAGCACCACATACAACACAGTCATTTCAAAGCACTTTTACAGAGAAAAAAAACAATAATTCCACATGAGCAAGCAGAGGAGACGGTGGAAAGAAAAACCTCCCTTTTAACAGGAAGGAAGTTCCAGGACCAGGCTCGGAGGTGGAGTCTTTCTGCAGAACCAGGCCCCATTTACGCATTTGCATGTTCAGTGGATCCGAGCACCGTTGTCATAGAAACAGATACCCGAAACACAATGAAAGTTTTGCGTTTTCACTTGAAAACGCCTCCAGGGTGAAGCCTCCCGTTGTTTCCAGTTGAGGTTAAGGGATGGAAGGAGGGAAAAGGAGGACAGGCAGACAGGTTGTAGGGAGGGATTCAAACCCTGGATCCGGCAGGGTGGAGGGGTTCTCTAGTTCAACAAACATAAATACATAAATAATCCAAACACAGATTCTTACTTTTGAGCATATCTTATACATATCTGCAAGGCAGCAACGGGTTACTTTTCAGGTTTTGGACAATTAGGATTTTATATATATCAGAGAAATCACTGTGAGCATACTCGTAGAATCACAAAGTGATGGACAAAAGGCTGTAAAGTCTGAGGTCGAGGACTCTATCTTGAAAAACTGGGAAGCAGCTGTTTTTTTTTGTGTTTTTTTTTTTTATCTCAGGCAGTGTGAGTATAGATCTGCTGGTTCACCCTTCACTCTGTAGCCCACTTGTTAGCGATGGCCCCCCGTGAGCATCTCCCCGGCACCCGTTCAGAACCCCGCGAGATGTTTTCTAAACGATGTGAAGTGGGAAAGCCCTCACTTCGACTTTCTCACCACGACTGCTGTCCGTCTGTGTCAGCCTCTCAGTGATGTGCACAGTCAGGCACCTGAAGGGGGAGCGACGTCTCACTCTGCTCTTTCTCACACATTCGGCTGAAAACAGAGAACAGATGAGAGGAAGTGCTCTTTATTTGACGCACCGGCTTTTCCCTTTGTTTTTGCCCCTTCTTTTTAGAGTTTGACTCCTTTCGCAGCACATTTGGAAACTGAAGGCTGTGTAAAATTTGTAGCGAGATTAATCTCAAAGCCTTGAAACCCGAGACAATTACTGTGAATTATTAACGTCTAACCATTGTTGAATATACACCCTGTTTGTATATATATATTCTTAAAGTATTCACGTTAACGACACTCGAGCCGCTAAAAGTGTCTGGCGAGAGGATGAGTCATACTTAAGCCTCAGAGTTTGTGTCATCCAAAGCCGCTCTTCATCATGCTCCTCGTTTGTTGGATCCGGAGAGCCTTTGCGATATTTCTCCACACATTTGCTAAAGGCACATTTGTCGACAGCAAGCTTCCATCTCCAGAGGCCGAGTCAGAAAAATACCGCAGGAATAGTAAAGAGGTGCCGACACCAGTAAGCCTGGTAAATCAAGCCGCTTCCCGCAGCAGCGTGTAAACAAACCACTCAACTGAAGGCCAGGTGTCTTTATTTGTTTGTCTACCTGCTACCTGTATTTTATCCATAATCATGGGTAGAATCCAGGCTGCAATTTCTGTTGCAAGCAGTGTTTTTTAATTTTTTTTTTATTTTGATATGAAGGGGGTTATTTATGGGAGGAAATTATGGTTAAAAAAGAATACTCACTTTATCAAAACACTAAGTCAATGTGATAGCTGGACTGCAGATAAATTAAAATGATGAATAGCTTACAAATACAGAACCGAGATGGTTATAGGAGCAACGGTTTCTGGCTGAACGAGCAAACTCACCACAACTTTCACATCCAAAGGTAAAATGAACCAAAGCAGGAAATAACACACATGATTAATTTAGTGCATTGGTCTTCATGACGTTGGAACATCGGGTGTATTAGGGGTGAAAAATACATTAAATACTTTAAATGTTGATAATGTACATGCTCAAAGGCGTTTAGACCACGTCTGCTGGACGGTGGCTTTATGTCGATAAGTACGATGAGTCAGTTTGATCATCGTGTGTGTGAATGTGTGTGCGTGTGTGTGTGTGTGTGCGTGTGTGTGTGGTCCAGGAAGTAGCACAGACCGTCCAGTTGAAGGCGATCTTACCCCTGACCTCA
Source organism: Lipophrys pholis (assembly GCF_963383615.2). Lineage (NCBI taxonomy): Eukaryota > Metazoa > Chordata > Actinopteri > Blenniiformes > Blenniidae > Lipophrys > Lipophrys pholis. The sequence continues at coordinate 12,579,632 of NC_137646.1, read as the reverse complement.
CCCGCGGAGAGAAACGAGCACGGGGTTGCGATGAAAGCAGAAACTCCATTTACATTACAAGTCACACTTAGTTTCATCACATACTTGTTAGAAACTATTGATTTCCCTCCGCGGAAAGAACGCCGGCAGTGATTCAATCAATCACGCCGACAATGTCATCGGAGTGTCACTTTTTAAAATAAATCTTTATTCGTCACTCTTCAACAAGAAAGTACAGTTGATAAAAAAAGCTTCCTGACCTGTCGCGCTCTCTTATCGTCACTGGCTTACAAAAGGGTTTAAATAGGAATGGAAGAAATATAGTTTTAAGTCTTGTGACTGCTGAGCCCTGCGGCTGATTTGATGGAGGAGCTGACAAGCGGTGACAAAACTTGGGAGGACCGTCCCTGAAGGTGCTGGTGGTAAAGGGGTGGAGGAGGAAGAGGAGGAGGAAGAGGAGGAGTGGGGGTTAGCATTAAGCAGGCAGACCCTTATTTTAGTCTCTGGGAGCTGATAAGAGCCGGGATTCTGAATCACACATTTATTAAAAAGCAGGGGTCACTTCACTCAGACGAGCTCCTCCAAGATGGAGATGGGGAGCGCTTGAAGAAAAGAAGTGAATTAAGAAAGGCACGTCTTTGTGTCCGCCGAGCTAGAATTTCAAGGTCTTTCAGAGTCCATCCAATTCAAAGAACAGACTCTTAATAAAAAAAGGAAAGAAAAAAAAATCAGCTGTGCTGTTATGTACTTACATACTCTTGTTTAACATTCGAAGAGAGGAGGAAAGTCTTGATTTACTGTGGCAATCTGCTTCTTTTCTTATTGCTCACTAGTGCCTCTCTTCTTTCTGCTGGGCAAACTATGGCGGCTATAAAGTAACAGTTTTCAATGCAATACCCCAAAGGAGAGGAAGCTCGTGCTGGTGCAGAGCTGCGGAAATCAATCAAAACGCAAGCCCCGAGAAATGTGGAGGGATAATGGCCCGCACACTGTCCTATTCTGGAAGCCCTATTTAGAAAAAAAAAAAAAAGACTTATGCTGATTCCTCAAACCTTAAGTCTATTGTTTCTGTTTACACTTGACATTCTGAATAGCAGCAGCGCTCATTTTAGTGGGAAAATATTTTGCATTCACTCGAGCTAATTAATGCACTTTGTCCAAAAAGACCACTTAGAGTGTCTACTGCCTAAATTATTCGCACGCAGAAACTCCGGCCTTTTGTGTGGCCTAGCTTGGTCGCACAATGACTTTTTGAGTGAGTTGTGAAGCAGAAGTGAGCAAAAGCAATTATTCAAATGAGCATGTCATCGCACGTGGTACTTTGAGGCTTAATTTTACTGTTGCAAAATGAGGCAAAGAAAGAAGCTTTGTGGAGACGACTGAGACTCTACCGGACGGCACACATCTCTCTCTCGTTATGAGTTATCTCGATTTTAGTCCAACTCCATGAAGTCTGTTAGCTCGCTTAGCAGTGAACAGCTCTTTGAGCAAATCGTTAGCCTAAATAAACAACCAAGGTGCTTTTCAGGAGCCGCAAAGCACGAAAACTTGCTCTTTGAGACAACCTCATTGATAAGTCACATCATGATGACACCCAGTGGACTATTATCACAAGACAGGTCAATAAAAACTGACACACTTCTCTGATTTAGTCAAGTCAGAAGGCTGGCACACCCTGAACATAAAATGCAAAGGTAGAATGTGCAAACTGGACACAGTAAGGCGTGACACTGAACAGTGAGAGGATGTAATGTGTCTTTAACTTCATAAATCCTGTTTGTTTAGGTCAGAGGTCAGAGGTATGCAGCCTGTGGCTCAGGAGCCACATGTGGCTCTTCGGCTCTTCTGTAGTGGCCCCCTGAAGCTTTCAGAATATTATACCCATTTTCAAAAGGACTTATAAAACAGGCTAAACTAAAATGGCTAAAATGGGGGGAATAGCTACAACCACATAAAATGCAAGGGGAGAAAACTGCTAAAACAGCTTTAGGAAAAAAAATTAAATGGATTGAAAAACAGTTACAATTTGGGAATAAAAACACACAAAACTGCTTTAAAAAAGAGCCTAAATGTCAAAGTTGTCTAATATATGCTGGAAAAAGGACAAAAATTAGGTAAAGAAAGAGCTGAAAATGTAAGGTCATACCGGCTTGTGGATTCCCGATCCCATCAGATCTGGGAAGCTAAGTGACGTAGGGCCTGGTCAGTACTTGGGTGGGGGTTCGTGAGGGAACACCAGGAAGCCTGGGTGAATGCAATGTGAGAATGAGTGGTTGGTGGTGGTTGGAGGGGCCGATGGTGCAGATTGGCAGCCTCGCCTCCGTCGGTCTGCCCCAGGGCAGCTGTGGCTACATACATAGTTTACCACCATGGAGTGTGGAGTGAATGAATAATGCAATGTGAAGCGCTTTGAGTCTCCTAGAAAAAAGCACTATATAAAACCCATGCATTATTATTATCTTAAATTATATTGAAATTTCATGAACACAACACAAGACACTGTTTATGTTCGTACAGCAAAACTATATATGGAACGCTGACAGCTGAGTTCACCTCATTTTAGAGGCTAAATGTGTTTCGCGGCTTTATATACTCATGTGTTTCTCCTATGTCAATTTAAAAGTGAACAACAATCAGCCTTTCCTGGATTCTGTTGTGGTCATATACATCATAAGTCCAACAGGATTAATATTCAAAGCGAATTCATTGATAAAAAAAATTAATTGCATCAATACACTGTATATGACATTTCTCAATGAAAAGCTTTAATATTGCTATTGATTATTTGGCTTCTTTTTTTCTAACTGCCTGGAACCAGTGATGTTACATGTTACACATGATTAAAGTGTGACGGATGCTGTAGATACAGTAAGATATTGGAGCCTTAAAGGCTGTTGGAGGTTTGTGGCGGATATCATTTGCGTATGTAGTATAAATTAGGCTTTGTGGCATTTAATAAGTACTCGTGTCGGTACTCGGAATCGCCAAGTAGCTAAAGGTTAGTACTCGTACTTGTCCCTTAAAAAAGTGCATCACGAGGATAAACCCACAGACTTCATAGAGACAGTAAAGAATTTGTGGTCTGCTTGTACGGCACTGTTGAAAACAAATTCATATTCTGGATTCGTCAAAGAAAACCATACAGTGACCATGATTCTTCTGTTAACAGGTTTTCTGAATACTTCCTGCTACTCAGGCTGCGCAATGCATCGTGAGATTATTTTTTATTGTGAAATCACTGCATAGATGCTCTGCAAATTCAGACTGAAAGAACTTTGAATATGAAAGAAACATACATCAAATGCACTTAATTGACAAAATATGTGACATTAACACATTTGATCGATTAAAAGCCATAATTTCTATAGTCAGAAGCACGAAAACCAATGATTAGGCATGAAGACATGACTATCACCGGCTCAAGTGTTTGTATTTATCCCAAATCAAATAGATATTTGCAACTGCGAACTGTTTAAAGTTGAGATGCATCCGTCAGTGAACGGACTTAACGTTGTTTAGGGTTAGGCATTGTGATGTGGCACTACTCTGGAAGTGGAGGCGACACACGTCATTCCGGCACGTTGCCACTTGTGGCGTTGTAATCAACTCTATTTCAGCATTATGGCTCCTACCTGCCTGTTGGCTGAGGAGCGTAGAGGCATTTCACGTTTGCAATAGACTGCAGGTGGAATGGGTCTGACCCAGGGAGCATGGGCCTGAACAGAAGGCCTGCAGGCAGGTCTGCTCGGAAATGAGTGCACTGGCATCAGTGTTAATGCAGGTAGTCATATATTTCTAAAAGAGTTTTATATCTGCGGTGCATTTCTTGCATCCTTGAGGAATGATTTAAACTGCAAATTAGCATTTAATGCTACAAAGACATGTCATAGGGTTGTGAATATGCTGGTCTTTGAGGGCATTCTTCCAAATTTCCAATATGTTTGAGCATATTGAACCCTTTTACCGGCAACTGGTCATATGTAGTATTCTAACCAGTTTTATACTTTTCCCACATATTTTATCAGCAGTAATTGCCATAATTATATAGCTTTGAGGCACAATTGACCTTGTCGTTTTACACTTTTAAGTACGTTAATAGGTAAACTATTAAACTTTTAACAAACTTCATATTCTATAATATGTTTTTACATTTTCCCGATTAAGTTTGTAAAGTGATTCTCAACCTGGGTTGGAGAATGCCATGAAGGTGGTGCCCCCGGCGGTGTTTAAATATGCTTGTTAAAATCATAAGAAGACGTCTTCTAGAATCTATAACAGGATTGGGAACAAGCTGATTGCTTTTGTTTTGAGGAATCCTCGGTTGAGAAAATGTCCATGTCGTCTGGTAATTGGCTTCACTGCTTTGGAAAAGCGAAAGGGGAACTGAGGAGGAATAGTTCATTAATATAATGACTGTTGTTAGGGAGGTTTCTAGGTATGTAAAACCTACTACATCTACTAAAAGTGACTGTCTTGTTAATGAATTTAACTTTTAGCTGAAAATATACATTGAAATCTGAACGTTAACCCTTGTAGATTTGGTGTCTGATGTATTGTAAACTTATCAATTTATCTATATCATGACTCTAATTTGTAACATTATTTTCTCGCGACATGACTCATGTTTATATTCTATACGCGGCTAGCCGAAGACAAAAGAAAAAAAAGTAATAACAAATGGTTGAGCGGTACAAACAAGGCGCTGTGGTCTTAAGGTGGTTGTTAATATAAAGCTTAAGGTGAGTAGACTCCTATGCAGAGCTGGAAGGCGGCAGCCACCTTTCTCAAAGGCCCAGAGAGTACATAATAATTTTCTCACTTCAAGCCTTGAACCAAGCAGCAAGATGAATTATGGGTTTATGAAATTCAAGGAAATACATCACAGAGAAAAGACACACAGGTATGCGACTGTTGCTGCTGCAGCATAACACTTAAAGGAGTGAATCAGCAATCAGAAGTTGCTTTTTGTCTTTGTTTTATTAAAAATATATATATATATATATTTTTTTTAGTCGCCTTCCAATCACCTTGAGAAGTTCTTTTAGACTGAATCTCAACCTGGAGTGTGGGGAACAACTTGGTGTGTCCACTGTGATATTTTGGCAAGTCAAATACTGGAGATGAAGTCCATAGTCCGACTTAGAGGCAATCTGTCTGGCTCCAATGTAAAATAAAAAAGAGCTAGTGTGACCTTGATGCTATTTTTCCTTCTATATTATTAATATCAGAAATCAATGGAGGTGGCGGCACTCATCCCGACTATCCGGGCCTCATTCTCTTAAATCAAAGAGTTCCACTCACACACTATATTTATTTGTCCAGACACATACTAGAGGTACCCAAGGTCAGAGAAAGTATCATCTTGCTGATGCAAGAAATCCTCCCCCCCCCTTCTGATAAGAGCAAATACCAAAGCTGGAGAGACCCGAGACATTAACCACAACTACAGAGTGAGAGAGAAACCTCGGTGAACTTTCCCCACGCTGAACCAGCCTGTGATTGATTTTCTACACAGATCTCTAAACGGGTGTTACTCTTCTATCTGTAACAGTAATGAATTTCATTATAAGGCCCTGGAACACAGAACGGGGGAGAGAGATGGAGATGCTGGCCGATGTCAGGAGAAGGAGAGAGTGAATGGGAAGATGGAGGGAGGGCTGTGTGTGTGTGTGTGCTGTCATCCAGGGTCTGTCTGTCAATACTGACAGCGCATCCCCCCGCCGGCAAGATACTGAAATAACAGCCAACCGTGGAGCAATTATAAATGCTGCCTACTGCTTTTGGGGCAACCTACATATTCGCCAGCATGCTTCGGCTGCAGTGTCTCACTCCGGTGGAAGTGTGTGCGTTGCAACATACATGTAAATATATAGACGCATGCGCTTCCACTCCACTTCCTCCCTCATGCGGCGTGTCGTAACCCTCGTGCCCCCGAACCACGGTGACCGAAGACGTCCCCCAGGCTGCGGGATGTATCCAGGCCTCACTGAGTCAGGGACGCATGATTGGATGACTCACTGCTTTCTCGGGGCTAAAAAAGCCCTTTCATCATTATCTCTCACTCTCGTTCTCTCTAATTCTGTGTCTTTCTCCCTCTACCTCGCTCTCTCGCCCACCCACTCGGCTCCTCGTTTGGCACTTATCTGTACTCCAGCCTTACCCAGGTAAATAAAAGCCATTTGGTTTTCTCACAGACTCTCCCCCGGGGGGAGGAGGAGGGGGGGACGTGTTGTCGTCTGACACCGCAGAGAGGTGTCGGGCCATTCTGTTGACTTGCCGGTTGCCTTATTTTCATATCTGCTCTACCCTTCTGCTTGGTGGCTGAGGAGGCGACTTGCCTCCCTATCGCCGTGTGGACATTATTATTCATGGAGGGGGCCCGGGTCAGGTACCCCAGGAGTGATTGGCGCTCGTGAACAAGCCAAATGCCACTGAAGAATTTGCATGAAAATTGTTACTTCATATTTTTCTCTGTTCAAGATTTCAATCTCAAGCGGACAGCTGCAGTTATTAGAAAGGTTACACCTCTCATTTATTTATTCTTTATCATTACGGAAAAGTCTTTTTATTATTTTGTACCAAGATGCTCTGTCATTGTTTATACGCCTCCATTTTCCCTTCCTGAACAAAATTGATTTGACACCATTTTCATCATGTTGGTCCCCAAAATGATTTCCCCAATGAGACATAATGTCATCGAAAAAATAAATAAATAAATAAATAAAAATGTTAAGAGTGAAAACAGACCAGAAGAGTTTTATTTCTAAATACCTGTGTGATGAATTGGCTTGCTGGGACATGAATAAATCAAATATTGTCACTCATAATGATTTGCTGGAGGAGGAATCTAAATTGGTCCCTGGAAACGATGCTTTCGTGCTGTTTTAAAATATTCCTGGTGAATATTTACATCTTACTCAACAATAGTACAAGTTATTGTAAATGGTTGTCAGTGAAGACAAACATAGCAAACTTTAATTCTCCATGACCCGGAGGGACTCCAAGGAAAATATGTCGGAACCACTGTGGTTGATGTTGCCATTAAACTACTAGTGATCAACACATGGAAACCCGGTGCTGTTAGTTGTTTTTGATATGATGCGGGATAAAATATGCTTTAAACATATGCACATGAACAATGGCGAGTACACAGATGTAATGTTATTATATTTTGGTTTCAACACTTGTTACATTATAGGCCAGTTATTACATTTTGGATTTTATTACTCTATTTTTTTTTTTTTAAATAAGAATCCTGGCTGTTGTTGCATTTCAGGTCATTTCCACATGGAGACAGGGCGACAGCATTTTATGCTGTTTTCCAAAAGTTCGATTTTCAGTGACTCCGGGCACCGCTGTCGTGTAAATGGACACCCACAATACAACAAAAGTTCTGAGTTTATACTTATAGTTTATACGACGGAGTTTTGGGCATCACTGGAGTAGAGAATCATTTACAAGCCAAACCTTCCATCAAACCAACATGAAAAATATGTTGAAATCAATTGGGTAATCTTCCAAACCAGTAAATGACAACAACAGTACTTTTGACATTGGTGCTGAATACCTCCAACAGCCATGTGAAGTATTGTGCTCATCACTGTTCTCTTACTATCTACCACTTCTTTGTTAGAGGATGTGGGCTGCTCCAGGGAGAATGAAAAGTTGGAAGTTGCTGTGGTAGCACAATGTGTATAAAAGGACCCAGGGGAGGTAGACTACTATATCAATGATGTGCAATTCCCACCCACATATAAAGCAGCTTATATTTTGTTGGTTAAGCGTAGTGTTTACTTTGGGATGCTTTATTAGTTTTTCAAAATTTACTCCGGTCATGCTAAAAAAAGGCCATGCCTTTACGTAGCAGGCCACTTCAATTCCTCACGTAAAGCAGGTCTCTGGTAATTCAGGCTGAGCTGATGTAATTTCTGTCGTAGTAAACACTTCTAATGTGGATCCACTTCCAACTGCTTTATTTCAAATTTTGATGACGAAATCCTTTTCGAACAATCAGCATGTATCAGTGAGACGTGTGAGTCATGCCCAATATATTCTGCAGTATGATAGAGCCCCGGAGCAACATCGAGTCATTCTAGGATTAAGAAATGGATTAAATTGCAGTCAGCTTTTTGTCCATCATGATAGAAGCCTCCATGCATCAGTTCAGTGGAAACCTAACATAACGACTTGACTTTTCATGGAAAAAGGTGGCTTTTTAAGCCAACAGTTAAGTTGCCTTTCTTTTTGATGGGAAACGGCAAAATTGGAATGGCAAATTGGGGAATTTACCAAATTAAAATACTGTAAACTTTGAGTTCCAAACTCACATTCCAATACCGGGGACCACTATGTGCCTGCTCTCACCTTGTCAAAATTGAAATTGCAAATTTGCAAGACTATTAAAAGAGATTTTCTGAGAATCTACGGAGGGCCTGAAAAACTGCCAATACTCAGATTTTTGAGGCTTCTACTTTCGTATTTTAGTCTGAGAGTTTCTCTAGAGTACTCGTCAAGACTCAGACTTAAATTTTCAAATTCACAAGAGTACTTTTAACTCATACTTATTTTCTCTTTTCTCAAATCTGTCCTAACATTGACTAGTAAAGATTGTTTCTGCGTTTTATATATAGTTTGTCATGAACAGTTTTAACCTATTACCTTTACTTTACCATCATGATTTCTATAATTTTATTTCATGGAAAAAGCAAAAAAATGGTTGAAACTTTGTGTGAAAACACTGCAAAGCCTCTACTAAAAAAAAAAAAAGCATATCGTTAAATGAAGCAATTAGTTTTGAAGCATTTGAACCAATGCATTTCTGCTCATGTTTTAGTGAGCTACTCCATGCTTTAAACGGATTTTGAATCATACTTGTACACTGCAAATCATAGCATCAATATGACAACCTGTGATTATATGCAGATGACACACTGGTTCACATTAAAAAAACATGTTTTTTTTCTTCTCTTCCTGCTATTTCTGAGCCTGTATAGACCAGTTGGAGTAAAACATGGTTGAACATGTGTCTCTTATCCTCTGATATGTGAAAACAGTATGACTCTCAGGCTGGCAATGAGGCTCCTTCAAATTCTGCTGTTGGTCAGTGACTCATGTTCCCTCTTCAACCATAACAAATCCCATCCCTTTGTCCTACTGTTTCTTAATCCATCTACTCCACCGCCATCCCTATCTCCAGCTCTCACTTAGTCTCTAATCCCTTCGCTCGAGCCCGTGTCTTTTTAGCTTTTCAAGAGCACATTCCATTTTTCTGCCTTTTTTATGCAGCACTTGTTCCCTTTTTGTCTGGTCTTTTGACCTCCTATTCTGCATTTCTCTCATTTCTCAATTTCCTTTCTTTGTAGAAATGCGTCTTTTACAATGCACTTTGCTTCTCTGCCTCAGTGTTTTGTCTCTTAGCGATGACTTTTACGCCCAATGAGGCGACGCTCCTCTACTTAGCCAGCTCCTTCCTGCGTCCACTTCAGCCATGACCTTTTCTCCTCTCACCGCAGGCTGCTGCTCTCGCCTCACCGTCAGCTACATGCAAATGTACTGCATGTACATATGAATACGCCGTGCATCATTTTGTCCACCCCTCAGCCACAATGTGTTTAATCACCTGGCTTTAACTTTTAATTTATAACTAACATGTGTAATAAAGCAGGAAACCTTGACAAGACAAACTCGTCTGTTAATATAAAACGAGACAAACCTACATCCAAACACGCTGTCCGTTTCCCTCTCTTTCTTCTTCTCTCTTTCATGCATACACCCATGCACACGTTGACGGCTTGTCGCCTCGGTGACGGGCCCGCGCAGAGGTGACACCGCGTCTGTCATCCTGACAGCTGGCATTTCACCGCGATCCACTAACTACAACACGGGCGGGAGAGAGATAGGGACGAGATGGAAAGGGCCACGCGAGGGGAGGGGGAGAGGTTGTGCAAAGCAAAGATCAGCAAAACAATAAAATAAAAGAGTGCGACAGATGGACAGTTTTGCTAAATATTTCTGCCCTTATCCTACCCTTGTCTGTGAAGATAAAGGTGAGGCTCATTCTGGTGGGTAACAGTCAGGGGAGGGCACGCTGTGCTGAATGGGGGGATGACGTTTAAAGCAAATGCTAATTGGCTAGCTCTGTTAATAAAACCATATGGTCACTTAGAAGTCTCCATCTGTAATTGAAATAGCAATTGACTCGTAATTTACCAGCACTATGATAAGGTCGTTGGTCTGCACCAATTAATGACGATGAGATAATAAAGCAAAATGTTTTGTCTGGACTTTAATTTTGCAAGACAAAAGTGAATCAAAGGCAAAGTGAGCGAAGGCCTTTTGTGTAAGGCGACGGCTTATTAGCATCTTGAGCTCATCGCCTGTGAAGCCACTGCCCGAGGAAAGACGGGTCAGGCCAGCTGGACGCTCCTGACACAGGAAGAAAAACGTTTTTTGGGACCGTTATCATGTTGAGGAAACCTGTGTGGGAGCCGGCTTACTGTAAGAGGATCGCACAGTGCTGAAGAGATGTCTGTAGAGCGTTGGCCTCGACTGTGACTGTCTGTCGTTCCCCTGCTCAGTGCCAGTGGATTCACAGAACTGTGGGGCTTTGTTACAGTACACACCCCGTGAGGAGCCACGTGCTCGTAGCCCCACTGTTCTGGAGGCCAGGGAGGGTAGTGCTGGGATGGGAGTGGGTTCAGGTCAGAACAGAAATGTGGGCTATTTTTGCACTTCGAGAATTCAATCTAGAAAATGATGGGGTAAATACATTAGAAGGTGAGAGCAAAGGTGGAAGTGCGTGAAGAAATTGTGTGAAAGAAATGAAGAATAAACTATCAGCTCACAAGCAAATGAAGTCCCTACCTGGTGCAGGTGAGGGAGACGCACAAATCAACTCACCAGACTGTTAAACTGCGAAAGCAATTGATATTTAGCGCTTTTTTTGGTCGATCCGGTCCAAACTAACTGACATAAAAAAAAGAAAAATAACAAGTTGAAAAGAAAGACGCAAAACAAAGTAAAACATTAATGAGAAACTCCAGGAAGTAACATTATCAGCTGGGGGGTTAACAGAAGTGCTCCAGGTGCTCAAAGATTTATGTGAAGTTCATTAAAGATAAAGGAAATTTGGTTTAAAGAAACAAGGGCGAACAACTGTGAAACTTAAGGAGTTCTTACTGTTTCACCAGTGTGCTCTTTAATACTGACATGACACCGGGGAATAATTACTCATCATCGAAAAACAACTAATTCTAACCACGCAGCAGGCACGGCGTCTCGGGGTGTTTAGATTATCCAGCCAAAAAAACAGCAGTGCGATAGATTTGAAACATGTAGAAGCAGATTGTCATTTCTGTTCTGCACCAAACTCCCAAAATAACCCAGTTTCAAGAGCAAATGTGCAAATTTAATAAGCCCAACAACATTGGTACCTACCAAAGCATGACTGTGCACCCTGCCAAGATACCAATTGTCCCCTGCAGCATTCAAACCGACAATAGAGGTAATCATTAGGGCATCAAAGTGGCTGGTTGATAGGAGAGGCAGTGAAAAACGAGACCTCCTTCAAAGCAACAAAGACAAATATTCTCCACCGGCTTTGTCTGAGCGTACCGGAGAAGCCAATTTTAAAAGGTGAGGCAAATGCGAACCAGTAATTACGCTAAATTGTGACTTTAACTTCATTAGTCATTTTGACACTGCCTTCATGGTGGTGGTTTTCTTTCTGAGAGGGTTATAATTTGCCCTAATATATCAGGAGCTCCTGACCTTCAGTGAGACCTGCTCGTTCTGCTAGCATCAATGAAAGTTAGCTATTAGCGGTTGAAAAAAGCTGTTACAGTTTGTCTTGTTTGATTCTGTCAGCCCCCCCGCCATCCCCAATACCCCCCCCCCCCCCCCCCAAGGATCAAATATTCATAACGTCGCCCACAAATCTTCTACGGGCTCGGTTGTTTTCTCAACAGGGTTAAGAGCTGTCAGCATGGATCAGATGCATTTGGAAAGCCACGGGGAAAATCTAAGCTGTGGGCAGCAATTAGGAGGCCTGGAAACAGGTTGGATGGTAGTGACAGAAGAATAGTCACTCTATATGGAGCTGTTTCACTAAACAAGATGCATCTGTACCTGTCAGGAGGCGCGCTGATGTGGGAAGGAAATGTTCCAGCAGTAAACTGAACAGGCGATGACAGAAGATACTTTTGAGCAATAACAAGAGCAAAGCTAAGTGCTGGCTTCAGGAGGAGTTTAAAATTTTTTTAATAAAAGCTATAATACAAATACAAAGGTCTCAACAGAAATATCAATACAGATTAAAAAAACAAACATTAAAACAGAAGCTAGAACGTAATCAAATCCCACAATGCAAATATATAGGCTGCAACACCGATTTACAGCTCTGTATAACAACACAAACATACCATGAGTATACATTAAAAAAAAAAAAAAAGTCCTCCCAAGCTTTCTCACTAAAACATTCGTTCAGAAAACCCAGCAACACTGTTGCTCGCCGACTTTTACTTCGGTTCATGTATTGACGTTGACTTGGGACCGAGCTCGCTCTGTGCAGCCACACGCTCCAGCTCGCCGTTAATGAGTGTATCGATCATACTTTAATCTTGTTTAGCATTTAGTATTGCTGGTGTGTGATCCTGAAACTCTTTGTAGCATGTAGCATGTAGCATGTAGCACGGGTCGGAGTAAAATCCTCCCGCATCCATTGAGGAGTTAAACTAATGAACGACATCAGGGTAACTCTGCTGGTCCAGAGTTTGCTGGTGTTGTACAAACTATCTCAATTTACAGACGGTCTTACTTTTGTGATTGTTACAAATTTTAAACGATCTTTAAAAAAGTCCGGCTACAACTCGATAGGTTGTATCGGGGAGCTTCTTCCCCTTCAATATGTTATTTTAAAAATGAACAAAAAAAAGTAGCAGAAAAAGTAGTGAATGTAGCAGCAATAAAATTGAGCAACATTAACGTTAGTCCAAAACCAGGGACTAAATAATAAGAAAAATAAAAAGTGTAATAAAAAAAAGGAATAGTAGAAAAAATAATAGGTGGATAAAAAGTTATAAGTCAACAAAAGCGATGAATAAATAAAAGCTAAATGAAAGTCAATGCCACGCTCAAAAGATAAATGATAAACTAATACATGTACTGTATAATACAGGCACGGCAGGCTTGTTAAAGTGTGTTTTAGGGAGTGATTTACGGAATCTGAGAGCATTACGCCCTCAGGCAGGTCATTTTTACTTTAAGGTGCTCTAATGTCGTGTACAGATTTAACTTCACCTCTGAAGCAGCCACCTGAGGATGTGAGACTGTGAATGGGCTCAGATAGAGTCATCATTTCTGTAATATAGGACAGAGCCAGACCCAGGCGTGCTCTAAAAGTGATTAGTAAAATCTTAAAATTAACTACCAGGGAGCCAGTGGAGAGAAGCCGAGGTGGAAGAGATATAATGCTGCTTGTTAAAGTCTGTGGGAAGTTTAAGCTTTTTCATTTCACCATCTTGTAAATAATCTGTGCCGTCAAATCATTGGAAAGCGTTACTGGTGTTCATTTTACTGTTTGGTGAACACTTTCCACCTGACTCCCTGCCTCTGTGGGAGAACCTGACGGTGGCATGCTCAACTGCCACAGTCAGGTTAACTTCTTGTACATGTATTACCAGAGAAACTCCCTCTATTGGACTAATGTGGCATTACATCTCAGCACAAAAAAGGAACAGCAACAGTCATAAGGATACATCATCATGCTAATAGACCTCCACAATGCTGCTATTAAACAGGTATATTTATGGAGTTTATTTAAACTTTTAAACCTTTTATCGGGCATTCAGTGATATACATTATGCTTAATATATTTTTAAAAATCAGTTTCCACATTTAAAACTGACAATCACATCTTTTTCTAAAGATATATAGGGCAATAAACTGTTATATAATGCATTTCTGGCAAGATTTGTTTCCCCAGTATTACTGAGTTCTCAAGTCCTACAACTGTGGTATTAGAAAAAAAAAAAAAAAAAAAAAAAAAAAATTTTTTTATCACTTCTTAATTCTGTTGATTTCTTCCAGTTGCCTGACAAAGACATTTTCAAAATCCAGCCCAAGCTACAACAGTGTCAATGAATATCACAACTATTTAATCATGCATTGAAGGATTGTCCTTAAGTTAGGAAATGTAATGAAATAATAAAGTTGATAAATATGGTAACATTATGCACAATTAAACATATATGTCTTTATTCAACTCAAGGTTGTAGGGTGCTGGAGCCAACCACAGTTTATTAAGAGTGAAGGTACACACTCACATTCAAACTTAGTCACAGTTAAGGATCAGCAGTTCTACTGAAATTCATGTTTTTGGACTGTGCAAGAAGAAAGGGAGATTATTCCACACAGAAAAGATACCAATCCAATCGCAGACACAAACCAGAGACCTTCTTGCTATGAGATGAGAGAGCTAATGGCTACACCTCTGTGCTCTGGTCATGTGTGGTCAGAAAGTGCATCACATTAACATTTCCTTGGGTGTCGACAGGCCTCGGCGCTGGTTCAGGCTGATTTAAACCCGACATGCACCGCAGAGCAATTTCAGCTCATGAAATGCTAATTCCTACGAATTTGGCATTAATGTTAATTTCATAAACCAACATTGATCAGTCAAGTCCAGGACTCCCAAAAATATGTTGAACTTTTTAGTGGTTCAATTCTAGAGTCAACACTCCAAAACTAAACAAATTCAACAGGGAGGTGACTGAACACATTCTTTTCTGACCAAAATAAAATGTTCTGTGTCGATTAATCCACAGAAGCTGCATTTCTGTGTTAAGTATGCATTGACAGCATTTATTATAAAGTACCAGTTATTGCTGCTGCTGGCAGACCTACAAGATATTTTGGTAAATATGCATTGAAGTGGAAGTAAGACTTCTATTTCATTCAAGCAAACTGTCTTTATGATCGCTATTTCTTCATGACAATTGATGCCCCATGCCACATTCTGGCTTTTTCCCTATAAAAAGTTACATATTTTCTTTCCTTTCCTTCCTGAAGCAAGCATGTTCCCTGTGGCTGTTTCATGTGAGGATTTATTTTGATATCAAGAACGTAAAAGGGATGCCACACCAAGTAATTACTAGTCCTTTTGAAGCTGAGTTGCCAAAGAAAACCACTAAGTCACTAAATATAACAAAGACCCGAAAGACTCATTCTTGTTCTGCACACGTGAAACCTACAGATAAATGCTCATTTAACAGTGTAAACGTCACTTCTTTCCCTACCATGCTTTGGAATCAGTATCTGGCATTCAATGCACCAGAGAGCTCCACTCCAAATAAACACTATCGTAATTCAAACAAATAAATAAAGAATAGACAGAAGAAGTCAACTTTAAATATTGTGCAATGTCAGGAAGTAAATGCGGGGTTGTAGGCAATCGTGATCTGTTCGGTATCAATCTGCCAATCTTCCAGAACCTCTCCTAGTTATTTTTCATTTCTAATCTCAACGCTGCCTCCACTGTTACCTGCAGCATCTGATCTGTAGCTGGAAGCTTTCAAGAGAAAGAAATACAGACGTAATGACGGCAGAATATGGACAGGTGGCTCGGACAGCACAAGTGATACTCAAGATGGCAACATTCCCCTCAATTAGTCTCCGTATATAAAACGTAAGGAAAAAAAGAAGAAGCAAAACCTGCAGGTTATTCAAACAAACCTTATCGTTGCCGGTTTTTTTTGTTTATCTCCAACGCGCTCTTACCTTGCAAGATACAAACGCCACCAAGCAAGGAGGCTGCTTCCAGACGGGCTCACCTGACATGCAAAATAACATGAGAGTGTATTGTTATCTGCGCCGGGGCTTCCACGCAACACGTCCGTCTGCAGAGAGTCGGGGAGCCTTATCAGAACTTCTGCAGATGCCTGACGTTTTTCTTCATTTATTTTCACCAGATTGCACGATCAAGACTGGCATTTCCATCAGGTGCTGCTGGTTGTATGGAGGCACGCGTGCGCCTGTGGCTTCATTTCTGTCAGTGTTTGTGTGAATGATTATTTTATGGTAATCCAGGGGCACACCGATGTTGAGGACGGGGTCGGCTCGGACGTCGTAATGCGTTAGATTTTTTAAATACCATTTGACTCCTCGTTAATTTCACATCGCATGCTGGCATTTGTTCCGTCGAGGAACAGCTCTCTAGGACTCAGCCCTGGAGATGGCACGGTTGTGTGTTAGGTGTGTGTGTGTGTGTGTGTGTGTTTTTTCTAAAACGCCTCAATCTCTCTGTTTCACTGCTTCCACTTTTCTAATTTCCACTACCTCTCCCCTCGCTCCTTCCTCCACTCATTCTCTAATTACCTCTTCTTTACCATCACTTCCCTATTTAGCATATGAATTGGACCCAGAGCGTCTGTGTGTAGTTCACTTATTATGTTTGCACGTATGTGGATGAAAGACTGCGGCTCTTGTGATGAAATACACTGGGAAATGCATTATATTCAATTACCATCGTGACTGCGACGCAAGTTCAAAGTTGGTAAATACGCCTTTTGTTTACGTGCTGCAATGTAGATGACCTTAAATCATAATTAGATCGCGCAGAGCGATGTTTGCTGAAGCGAATGTAAGCCGTGTTCTTTTCATCACAGCCTCGGCGTATTCTCTCGTCCGCCTTATCGGCGGTGCTCCCCCCTTTTCTTCATCTCGCGTGTTTGACGGCATGAACAGTAGGGGGAAACACAGTCTGTTCACTTCATGATTGAATATGTATTTATGTTGTGTATTTCTGGATCCGATAGAACGAAAACACTGTGCTGTTGAGGCTGGAATATCAGCATGATAGCGGTGGCTTACAGGGCGAAGTCCCCGACAGTGTTATTGATAAAGTATAATTGATCATGATACGACAAACGGCCCTTGAAGTCAAAGAATTGCACCGCACGTCTTCAAATTGTAGAGAACAGCAGAAGCCAAGCTCCATTTCATACTAAATATAAGAAATGTTGATAAAGTTTTGCCAACAAGGTTGGATTGCTGTTACACGTGAGACTCAACTAAAACACCAAGGCCCAGGAGAATATGGACGGGGAGTCATGACACTGGTTATTGTCCAAGTACTCATGAATGTGCAGAAGAACTATAGCCATGGTGCAGATTCGTAGCAGCGTTTTTGCCATTTCCATGGAAATGACGTGCTTTCAAAAAGTGTCGCATTTTCATTTGAAATATTTGTCACGTACAATGTCAGAGTTTCCTTTCCCTAAAGCAAGAAGGTCCGGGTTCAATGAAGCTCAGATCCACAACCTTACTGGGTTGCAACAACCTTTAAATAAATGAAAACGCTACGATTTGACAAGATGGATTGATTCGCATGAACTTGCACTTGGACTCACATTGACTTTGTGGTTTATATGTTGGTCACATTGAAAAATTTTTCAAAATGTTTGTCAAAAATCCTCTGGACTTTGCAAGTATGTTGCACAACAATTGAGAACTCTCCAGCATATAAATGGTGTCTCTGATATTATATATGTCAACATTTATTTATGTACTTGTTCTTTAAATTAAATTAAACAGATGGAAATGTACAGATGGAAATGTACTATTATGCTGCTTTCCTTGAACTAGTGATCAGGTTGGATGCATTTTCTTTCTTTCAGTATTTTCATTTATCCAGCTCCAGTGCAATTTGTGCTGCATGTTGCTTTGATATCAGACGTACATTTATTTGTTTGATGGCTTTTCCCAGGATTTGCCTCAGTTTTTACACTGGGTGTCCTTCCTGCCATAAACTCTATTCCAACTGGCGTCTTTCCTACACTCAAGGTCTGCACTCGTGGAGATACTGATTAAAACTGATCGACCCGACAAACAGTACAATCACAGGTATTTAACCCTCCCAAAAATATCACATGTTACTTATTAACTCCAATTTAATGAACAGCCGTCAGGTCATTATGCTACGTTAGATTGTTTACCGACTGTAGGGTAAACTCTATAGGGGAGCTCTCCATTTAATCGCTCTGCGAATATTTCAAGCAGTGTGGGCTGTAAATATTTCAAGTGATGGAATCTTAAACAAAGAATATGTAAATGTGTTGCTGTTGGGGATGTTGTGTGGCCGTGGTTTGACAGGAAGCGTCATCAAGCCGGGATGAAAAGAACATTGTGCGTGCTTGCAGTAATCTAAGGGATTTATATGACATAGGCGTTTACATGGACTGACAGGATCGAGCCAGAGAGAGAGGGAGAGGGAGAGAGAGAGAGAGAGAGAGAGAGAGAGAGAGAGAGAGAGAGAGAGGCAGGGTTGGGGTTTGAAGGCGAGATATTATGTCGTATACCCTCTCAGATTACGTTCTTCTCACATAGCATTTCTCACTCATTTCCTAATGAGCTTAATGGACTGCAAGCAGAGTCTCACCTCTTTAAACCTGATGAGGTCGGGCAGAAAATTGATCTGCCTGGAGGGCTGATATGTGCTCATGCAAAATTAGATAGATGCTATGCACTTCCATTCACCCCAGTCATTTTACTGGGCGGCTGTGTTGTTGACACCATAAAAAGAATTTTCTGTTTTGCAGCTGGAGAATACATTAATCAGCCACAACATGAAAACCATTTTGCTCACATTGTGTTTGTCCCAGTGAGGCTGTGCTGACCCAGTGCTGTGTGATATGAGGGACTGAGATGTTTGCTGCAGATCCTTGAAGTTCCACGAACTGTAAAGTAGGGCCCGCAAAGATAAGGACTACTTTTTGAGCTTGACAGCCTAAAAATTCTCAATTGGATCAAAGTTAAAAAAAACTAAAACGGAGTGGCTTTTAGTACATTGTGTCGTTTCTGAGAGATAAAAATTCCCAAGTGAGAATGACTCGAATGCTACAAAACAACTTTGACCCTGTACAGGCTCCCAACTCCCCAAAAGCTTTGTTGTGTGGAATCCCACCCCTAAATGTGAGGAGATAATACATTCAAGGCATTGGTAATTGTGATATGTCTTCAGTGTAACACAATACTTGTGTTGAGGGAGGTTCACGGCACAGAGATACGGACGCAGCGTGGGTTTTACCTTTTATTCAAGAAACAATCATGCCAAACTTGCCTTTTCAGGCTGTCGAGGTCCTTCTACTCCTGAGAGATCTTCTGTTAGACTCCCAGCCACTACAGGAAACAGTTAACTACTCGGATGGGCTCCCTGTACCTATGCTCGGACCCATCCTCCCTGCCACTATTAGATCAGGAACTATTCTTGCAAGGCTTTGGTATCAAGAGATATCTACATCACTGTTTACGTGCACAGCCACTTAAATGGCAGAACACATGGTTTCCCAGCTGAACGTTGGCCAAAACATTACACGGATGGTCTTTCTGTTATACTGCCTCTTCCTCCCAGGTCAAGTATGCACACATAATGAGCTTTTCATAGGATGTGAAAGGAATTTTTGACTTAATAGACCATGTTGAATTCTTTATGATCTACTTTGGATCTTCAACCAGCCATATCTGAGAGGATAGAGATTAATTCTGGTACTTTGTTTTGGCTGGAGCTAAAGTTTTATAGCAATTTATGTTACAGGAACTCATTTTCGACATAAACCCACACAAGGAAGAACAATCTCACCACAAGCATATACTACTATATATTGGTAAACAGAATTTCTTCAATGCCTTAATTAGGAGCGTTTGTCCAGCACTTATGTATGTGTGGTTGAGTTTTCAATTTAAGACGATGAAAGGCTAAAATCTTTTGGGAGAGGACATTTATTAACGTTTTTGGATGTGACGTCGTCACAGCAGGGAGCGTCTCCATGGCAACGGACACTGAGCCCCTCCATGAGGTGCCTCTCTCACCCGCTTTGTATTGGACAATTTGTCACATTTCTTTGGGGGTTTATTCAGAAACGTTTAGCTCTCAACATCCCAAAATATGATCGATTGGTCCTTGGATGATGACAAATCATCTCTGAAGATTTCATGCAATTCAGGTTAATAGTTTTTGTGAAATGTTGATAAAATACATACATACAAAGCAATGAATAAAGAAACAAAGGGTTAGTAATAAAGAAATAATGTTCGTTGGCGAAGGTACTGATTGACTGAGGTAAACAAATCTTTTCTGGTGCATTGCAGTGTCGGGACCAGCACTGTGGCCTCACAGGACGAGATTATGTGACTTCACATTTCTATGTAAAGTTTATTCAGATACTTCAGCTTTTGTCCACAATCCAAAGACGCTTAGTTGGTGCTTACAAATATTGCTGTACAATATGTAGAGTATGACCAACTTATCATCATCGCAATATACACACTGCAACAGACTTACTGAACTGCAACCAATTATGTTTCCATTCACAAGGCAGTGACGCTCTGCCTTAGGGCTGTAGAAAATATTGCAAATGTATCGTTATCATGATACAAACATGTGTAATACACATATGCTGTTATTTCTGTTATTTGGAAGAAGCTAAACACATTAACATCATCAATGCAAGCGTATGTTTTTTGCAAGTCATGTTGTTATTGCAATACTCAACAACATGTTACATGTTCACATGATACCGTGTAGCCATACTTGCATTATTTCCCTTTGTATAAGCCACGTCATAAAATGGCGAACTGTTCAGAGTGGTCATTAATCGCCCAAGGTCGGCAGTGATCGGATTGAGCAGCATCCAACCACAACTTGGATAAAGTGTGTAGAGAATGGATGGACTGACAGCATACAGTGTATTATACTGTCCATTCACCTGAGAATGGATTCCCTCATTCCCCTGGGTAGTGTGTGCTTTCAGACAATAAAATAAAAATAAAAAATAGCTTCTGATAGTGGTCAACCACGAGGGTCATGTTAGTGCCTTTTATCATATCTTAGTTCCGCTCCTAATCAATACCATGTTTCATTCTCTGTCTGATGAAATGATTGTTTCAGCGAAAGGTCAACACGCAGCAACAAAGCTGTGGGCTTCTTCCTGACCATGCTCAGTCTCTTAAAGAAAGGTGTTTGGCCTGGACATTGGGCTTCAACATTAAACCAACGCATTTGACCTATAGCCTGGAAATTAAGTGTGAAATAAGATTTTTGTCAGTAAATGAAACGTTAATCAATGATAATAATCAATGATTGGCAGCTATGTAATCATGAGCTACCAGCATGCTGCAACAAGTTGTGTTTAGGCACATCTGAACACTTGACATTAGCTTTTTTGAAGAGCTCTCTTCTTAAATGGAGCTTTGCTTTGTCTGCAGCTATACCTTTGAATGTCAAGTGTGAAAACACAACTGCCTCTCCACAGAAGACTGCTGGCAATCAGACATAAAGAACCAAGGTGTGAGGCAGATTAGAGATGTGAAGCCGGGAGTTCAGACACATTCTGGGGTTCCTGCGTGATCACAGCCTCCTCTTGGTCTCTGAGGGTGTGACTCAAGGGGAGGTATAGATCACAGAGGTAGGATTTCACTCTAGACTTGACTCACTATTCCAAGCGGATAGAAAGCATCAATCAACAAATACAGCTCCTGCCACTTGCTTTTTGATATATCTGTTTTAAGCTTCACTCACTCTCCTCCCTAACCTCAAACCCAAGGCACCGCAGCGGAACATGTGCCATTATAAAAGGAAGAAAGTGAATTAAACGACAGCTAAAGTGGCCATCTCTGGCTAAATGGTGAGCGTCAGTCACACACAGAGAAGGGGAAGTGTGGTATTGGACAGAAACCTGCTTCCTGTTTGCCTCCTTGATGTTATGACACCTCTCAAACCGGCAGTCAGTGAGGCACGCTGCGTGTGTGCGTGCTCATGTGAGACAATCCGTCCATCAATTTTTTTTTTCCCTTTCTCCCCTCCCCACACTTGGATGTCAGCAGGATGGCTGCCATCTTGCTGACACTTATGCGTCGCAGGCCTGGGAGGCAAAATTGCTCCGAGCACACAAACAAGTATACGCTTGTTTGTTCAATAACTATGTCAAGCTCTCTCCAAATCCGCCCCTTTCCCCAGCATGTCGGAGGAGCGCTGATTAAAGCTTTTGGCTCCACGAGGAAAGATCCATCAGGGTTTGTACACGAGCGATCAGAAAAACCTCAAAGTCGCGTCTTGCTCACTGCTTTGTCTTCCAATGAGAAGCAAGGCAGCACATCAAACAAACTGACAAAAACCTGGGTGGAGAAAAAAGAATTTGTTATTCACACGATAGCTGTCATTGGGAGGCAGGAATGGGGGGGTAACTTATATCCTGAACCCTGAACTCTGTGTGCTTTCTATTCAATCATAAGTATGGGTGTGGGGGCTGTGGGGGTTAATGAAGAAACAGGATCAGAGGTGACCTCTGACGTGAGTTGGGACATTAAAGGTGATTATATTTCCAATAGCAGATATGTTTTCGACACTTCAGATACATTTTTTCACGTAATTGATAGACGACACCTCATACAACAGAATAATTGGCTGTTAACAGCTGACGGGCTTCTGTGGCTGGCTCATAGAGTGGCCGTCTCTCAACAGGAAGTTTGCAGGTTCGAGGTGTCTTTGAGCAAGACACTGAACCTCAACATTGCTCCCACTGGATGACTTGCATGGCAGCCACTTCCATTGGTGTGTGTGTGAAAGCGTGAATACACCTAACAGTGTAAAGCACTTTGGGAGTGTTCCAGCAGTGGAAAATGCTATATAACTAAAATCCATTTACTATTTTACCAACTTTAACTTTGCTTGAAAAATTAAACCCTAGAGTTGTCCATATTAAAGGGATGCCCAATAACATATCCACAACCTCTTTTCCCAATGGACCAGCCCCACAATCGATCTGACCCCCGTCTCCTGTTTCTGATTCGCCAAAACACTATAGTGAAGCCAAACACTGGCAGCCACACAACTTAAGAGCTTTTTTAATGAAAGCAGTTTTCCACCATAAACCTCCCTCTGAAAGGTTTACCAGTCCATCACTTTATGACATGTGTCTTAAGAAAAAATCCTTCTCAGATTGAGGATCTTATTGTTTAAAATATATAGTTTATCTGTCTAAAACTGATATTTCATGTAGTCCATAACAGACATCACGTCCCGATCACTGCAAGCTGTCTTTTATAAGTCCCACTGGCAGATATCAAATCAGCACATCTGCCAATAAAAGTCAAACCATGGGGTTGCTTTAAATGGAGTATGCCTTCTTTGGTTTTATTCACTGACTGAGTATTTACTCCATTATTCATCCAGTTTTTACTTTCAGCAAGCCTCACAGTCTATTTCAAAGCCAGCAGATTTCCCCCAAACCCTTATCACAACAAATAATATCTTATTACACAATTGACTGCATACAAAGGCAGGATGGATCAGACATGCTGCATTTACAGTCACTGGATACTTGTGGCAGCATTGACTCTTGATTCTGGTTAACTGATATAAAGTGGGAACACAAGGCTCAGCAGCAAGTCAGCAAGTCTGGAAATCGAGAACATTTTCACTTCACACACACAAAGCGATAATGCAAAGAAACTAGGTTAATGTTTCTACACAGTTGGACAATGTAAGACCAATTTTATAATTAAACCCAATGAAAAAGGGGCCTTTTGTTTCATCCTCAGAGGGATATAGAGGTTTGCCACCCTTTCTCTCAGCATGGTTGCCATGGTTTTATTTCATAATGAACAGTCAGGTCTTTCTTTGTTCGCTTAACCTATAATATTACACTTGCTTTACATTAGAAAAGTAAAGCTGTTGGAGTTTGAATGGCTTCAAATTATAATTATTTATGCAATTTGGTCAAAATGATTATGGTGTCACTATATAAACATGATACAAACAACATTTAGTTGAAATCCCTGAAACCAAGTGGTGCCAAAATTGAAGGGTGGCAAACACACGTTTAAGATATTGCATTGTATTTTGTTTAAAAGCTACAAGAGATTGTTTTCTTCCCCAAAAATATGCAAATTGTAACTTTTCCAAAAATGACATACACACACAATCATACTAACTTTGAAACGATATGTTGACAACAAATAAGGCAATATTTTGCTAAGATAGTTGTTATTACCATGGTTTCTGAGACCTCCAGTCGGATGGAGGATAGAGGAATGAATAAATATCATATTTTATTAATATCGTAGCTTTTAAAATGTTACGTTTTGCTAGGAGTGAGCGTATGACCCCTGCAACAGACTTGAGTCTGTGGCTGATGACAAAAGTGAGGATATGAGTGGACAGAGAGGTGGGTAGATGTTCCCTTTATCATACTTCATTGATCCCCTTGGGTACATTAATTCTCTTTACTTACCGGTGCTATTGATAGTTATTTTATGTACTCATACTAGCTGCTGTGGTGAGTTGGTGGTTGAGGGCATTGCTAAGGAAACCACAGTTGCAAATGCGATTTGAGCCATTGAAGGTCCAGCAACAAGCTCACTTTGCTTACCTTAGAAACTACCACTGCCCCCTCAGATGGAAGGTGACATAAGTCTAGTTCAGGTGAAGATTCTGATTTGTCAGCAAAGAGCCACTTTTGTGTTGATATATTTGTTACTTGATAATAAAAGTTGACTTTTTCTTGCAGGACTCGGACCCCAGTTGATTTTCTTCTTCTTTTCTACCCGCACTAAAGACAATCATTACACCTTCCCAATCCTATTTTAAACATCGACTTCCTTTCTTCTCGTCAAATTGCATGGCATTATCCTTGTGTTCTTCCTTTGTAATCATCTTGAAAAGGTGCAGTATATGTAATGCATACCTTAAATGTAGTGGGTGTCTTGGAACAAAGCTAACCAAACAGGTAAACAAACAGGAGAACTTAATGACTGGCATCAAAAACATATTGACTCATTTAAACAGGCGCATGCAAAGCAGATCAAAGTGGGGCACTCAGTCACAGAATGAAAAAAAAAAATTACCGGCTGCCAGGAATGTATAGACTGACATGACACAATGAGGTAATTCACAAGAGGAACCAGAAACTGCAGGAACAAAGAAACACAAAAGAAATAATATAGAAGCGGAGTATGAGAGGAATTCAATAACGCATAGACAAAGCAACAACCATGAGATTATTCATATTCATTCCATGATGACATCTGAGGCCATGATAGCTTCTCGTTCTTTAATTAGAATTCTTGGATGTCTTAAATATGTGCAGAGAAAGACACTATTGTCACATACTGAGAGGTTAAGGTGGTTTGATTTGATGCCTTACTATTGAAATGTACTAATCGTGGTCAAATGGTTTTTAGTTTTTAGATTTGGAGAGGGCCAAAGGGAAGATTATAGTTCTCGGCATGAGTTTGCAGACGGTCTGGGATGAACAGGATTGCACCTAGAGTGGTAAGCAGAAAGGGAACTGGCTCGCTGTGGTGTCATCCAGCTCATATGACCATCAGTGAAAAAAATCTGCTGTCCGGACACTGAGCCGCTCTACTTACAGATGACCCCAGTCTTGTTGGAGGACATAGATGTATGGTCCTCTCAACTGTCCATTCTGACAGAATGACCCACCAGTGTGTGGATGACAGCAAACCGTCCAAATAGCCAAATATATGCTGCATCTGAGTAGCCTCATCTTTGGCAACACAAGCCCGAGTCTTCTAAAAGTCGTCAGTGCACACAAGTACAGCAGTAGTTATTAAGATTGCTTCATGAAACTTCAAAACAAATCAGCCCAACGCCATAGTGGTGCAGAGGTTAGTTGTGTCTCCTACTGCAAGAAGATCCCTTGTAACTCTTCGGACTTGGGGGCCTTAATGTGTGATGTTGGTATGTTATTCTGGCGCATGCCTGGCTTTTTCTCCATTACTAAAGACATGTTTACTCGGCCTGTGATTGACAGAAATTGGATGGATTTAATACATGAGCCAAAAGTCAGAATTTCCACTTTGTTCTACTGCCAATAAACCAAAGAGCAAATGAGCTTTGTACCGCCGCATTATGTAATAATGGTTCAATATGTAATAGTGTAAAAAATGTTACCTCATTATGTAATAACGACATATTTTTAAGAATTAGGAAACATTTTAATACCCTAGTTGGACAAGCATCCTTTTTCACTTTTTGTATTTGCTCATGTCCTGTCAACATAGCAATGGTACAATGCAGAGCCCTAAATCAGGCTTTACATTTTTGGGATCACCTGCAATTTTGGCTGGTAGATTTTTTTTTTTTTTTTTTTTTCTTTCGCCCTTGTCCTGTTCGGCAGCTTGGGCCAACAATATGATGTGATTGAGAGCCTTCGGAGTCAGAACAGATTTTGGTCTTGCAACAGGGAGAGACCTGGAGTCTGCTCCTGTTGCCTTCTCCGTCAGAAGATGGCATGGCTGCCGTACACGACCGGGGGGGAACGCTCAAAGAGAGAGAGAAGAGAAAAGAGAGAAAAAGGTTGAGGGACGAGGGGGGAGGGGGGAGGGGGTAGGGGGATAACATACAATATCCTTGTTGTGCTACATATATTATTTGCAGTTATCACACTGATCCAAATATTTTCCAACTGTTTTTGGATTAAACCAGCCTGAGCTGCTCTATCTAGACAGTAAAATGATTTCTTAGATTAACCAGCCTGAGCAGCTCTATCTAGACAGCAACGTGAAGCAGGAACATGAATTAACAAAGAGGCGACAACAAAAGAGGAACATGATTTTTAAAGTTTGAGCAAATGATGATGGAGAACAAGCAACTTCAGAAGCACCTTTCGTGAGGAGTGGAAGTGTGTGTGTGTGTGTGTGTGTGTGTGTGTGTGTGTGTGTGTGTGTGTGTGTGTGTGTGTGTGTGTGTGCGTGCGTGTGTATGTGTGTGTGTGTGTGCGTGTGTGTGTGTGTGCGTGTGGTTTGTCCACTGGGTGGGACCGGAACTGCTGTGGGGGGACCCGTGGCGAGACCCCGGGGTCCGAGGCCATCGGGCCCGGACACCGCCACCCCGGCAGACGGAAGCCCCCCAGGCCCGGGGAGACCCCAACGAACCACCCCAGAGAGCCACGTCCCCGCCCAAAAAGCACCCGACGGAGAATGCAGAGAGGAATCCCCCCCAGGCAAGAGGGGCCCACAAGAGAAGGATAAAGGGCACAGGGCCCCAGGCCCCGACCCAAGCCGCCAAGCCGAGAAAAGGCCGGAGCAGGGCCCCCGGGCCGAGCGGGTCGAGAGCCCCCCCAACCCCGGCAGCGAGTCCCGCCGCACCCCCGGGAACAGGCCCACCCACCGCCCCCCCCCCAACCCGGCAAGGCAGAGACGGCCCCAGCCGCCGCGCCCCGGACCAGCCCCGCCCCCAGACCCAGGAAAGCGAAGGCCGGCGCAGGCCCTGGACGGAGGACAGTCAACTCTACACCCCCAGGAGCCTCATATCCCACCCGCCCCATGACCCTCCTCCCCGGTTTTAATTGAAATACCCAACCCCTGACCCACCCCCCACAGACACCCACCCCTGACGCAGACGCAGACGCAGACGCACACACACACACACACACACACACACACACACACTCGGGACGGTGGGGGAGTGATGACTCTCGCCCCCCCAGGCCGCCGGCCGGGCCCCCACCCGGCCACCGCGGTGTCCCAACCTCCACTAATCCAACAGCAAATGGAGAAGGAGCACCGCGCCCCAGCCCCCCCACGAGCGCCATGCCCGAGGGAGCGCGCCCCCCGCATCCCAGCCGCACTCACCCCGGGCCGGGGCAGGACCCCAGCGGGAGGTGCTGGGGGGAGCCACGTCTCCCGCCCTTCCCCTGCCCTATATGTGTGTTGGATGTATGTAAGGGTGTGTCTTTGTGTTTTGAAGAGGTGGATGCAATGTGTGTGTCTATGGTGCGGTTTAAAATTGGGGGGTAGCGGGGCCCGGGCGTTCTACCGCTGACAAGCGGCAGAACCCCGAAAACGGCTTACCCCCTCAAGACCCTGCGTGACTAAGTGTGGTTAAAATTGTGGGTGGTGCAAAGTCGGGGGAGGACCCAGACCGCAGTTAAGTAGCCCGGACCCCCCACCTAGGCACCGCCCCACTGTTCCCTATTGTGGAGTAATATAAGGTGAGGTAAGGCAGGGAGGGTTCTGAGGGAGGGGGGTCTCCCCGTCGCTAGGACCTTGGCCCAGCTGGACCCCCCGCGCTGCCCCACCCCACCCCCGAGCGGCCGGCCTAGGACCCGGGGAGCCACACCCCCCCCAACAAGGCGCCGTAGATTTTTAAAGTTACCAGCCAATCATTATTTCCACTAGTCATTTCTTTTGACTTGGGGAAAGGAAACCAGATTGTAAGTCCCACTGAGTGCATTTAATCATACATGGTTCTTCACGTTTTATCATAAAAATATAAAGAACTGTATGTAAAACAAACAATGCGATAGAGAATGTCTTATTTTGGGGATTTAGAGCAAAAAGTGCAAAAAACGTGTTTTATATACATAAAACCTTTGCTTATTGAGCACCTTTGAAAACAGAATTGCAAAACACTAAGACATACTCAGAGGATTTGTCACTGATGGTCCTTGGACACATTGCAGCCGGCCATGGAGTCTGGAAGGGCCAGTCTCTTCATTCATTGAGAATATTGCGGAAGCTGAGAGACAAAGGTTATATCAAAGACATGAATATGAATCAACCCAAGAAGATGCTGAAGTAGATGGTGCCCTGAATGAATGCCCTGATGGCACATCAGATGAAAACCGTCACCATTTCCTGGACGAACCCGGTGGCCGTGTTCTGAACGAAGGTCAGCATGATCCCCAGGATATACTCCATGATGATGCCTTTCCATATGATGATGGAAATTCTGACATGCCCAACCTGCTAACAGAATCGCTGTCCTATATTATTCAGTTGACACTAGACTCTGACATGTCGATGCTGGGTTCATTCAACAGGATTTCTAAACTTTTTCAGGACCTTACTTCAGCATTTCTTCCTCAAATCTTCACCAGGGAATCTTTAGCTGAAAGCCTGCAGGTGGAACATAACAGCAACAGTGTCATTAGTATCTTAAGGCTTTATAAATCCGCCGGATGTTCGAGTGGTCTTTCACTGAGACTGAAAGACCTAGTTGGAAGAACTATGCCAGTGGATGGACTATGGACACTTCCAAATCAAGAAAATGTTTTGGAAGACATAATACATTACTGTTTTGCGGCTTTATGGAAAGAAAGAACGGAAAGACTGAAAGAAAAAGAAGGAAAGAAAGAAACTATGTAAAGGATGTGGATGTGAAGACAGAAAGGAGGAACTGTTGCTCTTTGTATTTTGTTCAATCATTTACCGCGTCGTTATTTTTAGTCTTACATCAGTCGTTATAAGAGAATCTTACGTTGGAGGGAAGGTTCTCTAATAACTAAAGTTGTTTTTTAATACTGTTAATATTCCAAATCTTTATGTTAATAGGCAATATGATGTTCATTTACTTTTATCCTATTAACACACAAATGGGGGTGGAATAAAGATTGTTTCTGCTCCATATTTGTTTTGGTGTTTTTCATGCTTTGTATCATCTATGATAACTGCATAGCATAATCCAGATTGCAATATTTCAGTGCACTCATAATTCTTGTGTCAGTAATACTTATTTAGTGTAGCTTTTGTTTCTAGCTTGGGAACACATTCTTCATTATAATGAAAGCATTTACATTTGATTTAATCTTGAGCAATGACACATCCTACAGCTTAAAAAAAAATTATTAAGGTGGAATGCTTCATGATGTTCTAATGGTATGATGGTTTGTTACATAATGCACCAAAGTAGCTAAAATAAATTGTTGCAATCAGTTATTACAAAATGCAGCAGACTATTACAAAATACAGTGTTATTACACAATAAAGTTAAAAATGTGTTTCATTATTACATGTTGCACCATTATCACAAAATGTGGCGCTACAAGCTTTCCCATTTCTTCTTTGCAGGAAAGTATGATCTATTTAAATCCTATGCAATCCCATTCCCTTTGAACCAAACCTATGTCGCTGTGTCTGTAGTTTATTGGGTTTCTTTTAGCACTGACACCATGTCTTCCTGATCTGAGCGAGCTCAACTCCTCCTCTCAGACAGCGCCTCAGCTGAAAAAGAAGAAAGCCAAAAGTTTGAGCTGCAGGCTCCTGGTAGATAAAAGCTACCTTTATCGGCCATTAGCTGGAGAGCCGACACAGCTTCAGTCAAGCAGCATTCATAACTGAGCCATGTATTACATCAAAAGAGGGGAAGAAGTGCGTCCAAGCATGTGTGTGCTGGCATGTCTGCATTGTTTTTATACAAATGGCTGACTCTGATCACTCGTGTAATCTCTGGATTTCAAAGGCAGGTGGAAACCTGTCTATATGAGCGCAGGTCTTTTTTTTTTTTTTTTGTCTGATGTGTCAAGTATCTACTAGCTCATCTCAGATTCCTTTATTTCATTATTTCACTTCGAGCTGTGATTGACAGTCAGATGGGGCGAGAAAGAGACAAGAGGTTGTTGCTGAGCCAGAGGTGATTTCTATGTGAGTGTTGGAGAGAGAGTGAGCGTAACTGCACACACGTGTAAGAGGGATTTATGAGTCAGGGACAAATGCGAGCATGCCACACTGACAGTGTCCATCACCGAGGCCTGATGTGAAGGGACAGGTCGCGTCAGAACACAGAAGAAGCAGTTTCATCACCCAAAGGCCTGATGGGAAGTCAGAAAAAAGTGGACAAAGACGGTAGAGAGCCAGTTACTCTCAGGCTGCCAGTGTTTCTGCACCAATTGGCCTTGTGGTGAGGGAAGGACACAGGTAGCCCAACACTCGTGTATACACACACAAAAAGAAAGAAAAGGAAATTTACATCAGTCAGTCATTCAGACTGAATAATGGCCGGCAGAAATGGCTGCCTCAGAGCAATGTCACCCCGGTCGTCACAACAAGAGGTTTTTCTTTCCTCTCCTCCAAAGGCAAACACGTCCACATGATGCGCTTGGCTGAGCAGAGACGTTTGATTTCCCGCCGTGTGTGTGTGTATGTGTGTGTTTTTTCAATGAATACAGTAAGGCCAGTGGCCGACAATGTCATCAAAATGAACTAAGGAGAATTGAGTCGCGCTGAAATCTTCCAGGTCTTTTCTTTTAAAGAAAAAGGCTAAATTATCACTCAGCACGGGAAAAAATAGGTGAGACAATATATTCTAATCATCATTGTTACCATTGCATTTGTAAAGGCAAATCACCCTTCCAAATGCATTGCCACACACTCATTTCTAAGTGGTGATGCACAGCATTATGATTTGAAAATTACATTTATAACCAACTCAAACATTACCATATACAACATATAATATATTTTGTTAGATACAATCTAAGTTAACAAAAAGCAATTGAGAAAAGGCAGCAACCGATCGTCCGGTTTACACATTTGAAGTGAAGATGCATATTTTTTTTTATGTTTTTGTTTCAGAGAAGTTGCCCATTTATATAACAATGTTTTCAAAGCAATGTCTGAAAACATTGTACTTTTCCTGTTCAACCGCTGGTTTTGTAATGGAACTCCAAACACGTACACAGCCAGCAATACGCAACAAATATCAACAATGGCAAGAACATGGACATTCGTATAGACAGACTATAAAGTCAGATTTTTATTCCAGGTGACTGTCAACTAAGAAACTACCAAGTCCCAGGAGAACATGGACCGGGAGTCATGACACTCAAACATTGTTGTTATTGTCCATCTACCAAGGCTTGTGCAGAACAACTATTTACTATGGTCGTGTTGCATTTTCAGTGGCACCGTGTGCCGTTGTCATTAAAACAGAGCCTAAACACAATAAAAAGATGTTTTCCTTTTTTTGCTTGAAAATGTTGCAGAGTGAACGGTGTCTCAGTCACTTTGATTGAAGGCCAGATTATAGTGCAATATGTATGCAACAAGGTTAGTGACAACAATAATGAATGAATTCATTAATGAATGGATGAATGGATGATTTCTTTTTGTTAAGCTGTGTGTAAATTCAGCATCAGTTCTATTCAAAGAATGTCTTCCCCTGATTGACTGACACATTTTGGCAGTTTCACTGTGCAACATTTACTTTACTTTCTTTTTCACTATTATTGTGCAACTACAGATCTTCAAAGAAGTGAAATGCTTTAAAGTTAAATAGTTAAATGGTCTTCTCAACGGAATGGCAGAGTTTCGAGGGAAGGCTTCTTTTTAAACCTCAGATATCAAGCTAAAGTCTAAAAGGCTTTGGTCCTTTAGCTGTTATTGGACTTAACACACCACTGAGAGAGATAGACAGAGATAAGTGTACTTCACTTATATTACACATTTTCCACTGATTCAGTGGTCTCAGAGCATTTTACACTGTTAGTCACATTCACCCATGGCAATCTCTGTCCATAGAGAATACTGCAAAATCTACAAAAAGTGGGACAAGTAGACCTCATACAATCTGTTAAGAAATGGGATGTGCTTCGACTGAGGCAGTACAAATGTGCGTCATTGTTGAATACTATTTGACACCAATATAATTCAGCCATGGTTTTAGGCAGCGAGCCGTCCAGCCGTCATTTGGACAGTCAATTTTCAGGAAAGACGGACGAATAAATAGCGGACGGATTGCTCAAAGCCTCTAAAATATATATATATATATATATATATATATAAAGTATAATGCCACTCACTATTTGTCACCGTCTAATTTTGCCTGAATTCTTTTTTTTTTTTTCGGAAATATCGCGAATTATCATCTCGTGTACACAACGCACAACTGACTTCTGGTTCTGTATTAGGCCCAGTAACGAGCAACGTCATTGGTCAGTTGATACCATATGGTCTATACATTTTGAAAGGCGGCCTCTGACTGGTTCAGAATTCTCTGACTCATCCTGGTGCGTTCAAATGCTGAAGCAGAGAGGAGGATGTTCTTTGCCAAGATGCTGATGAATTATATCTGCAGAATCCACACAGGTGATATTAACTATATGGATCTATGATCGATCAAATTTTTCACTTCCAAAATGAAATGAGAGATGGGAATATATTACTCTTAAGAACCCCCAAAACACCAATTTCTGCCTAAAACCATGCCTTCAGCGAAGAGTGAAACTGTAAGAGTTGTATATACAGTATATATATATAGTTTCTGAATAAGTGTCTGGTTATTATCTCTCACTGCTCTGTAAAGTGACCTATGACCTTTGAGGGTAAAAGAAAAAAACCTGAATGTTGACCTGAAATGGCCAACTCTCAGAGAGACCAGACTAGACAACAGTGACTCACCAGCCTTGAGTTCAGCCACTAACAGGGAATGTTACCTGGGATTTGATCATTGTTTGATGGGTTATTTTTAGAGACGCGCCGATGCCACTTTATTTTTTAAAGAGATGACTAGTATGAGTACTAACATTTAGCTACTGATACGAATACCTATTAAATGCAATTAAGCCGAATTCATGCTCCTTCTGGAAATGACAAGCGAAAGCCTTTCGTTGCTGGGGAGTGTCCATGAGCACGAGTCGGGTGCCTCTCCTGTTATTTTCACTGTATGGATGTTGAGCTGTTGCTATCGTAACGTTGTTAATTGAGGCACAAAAGTGCTTGAATTTCCCAACCCGAACCTTTAAAGTTGAAGCAGCCAAGTGGCTGGAAGAATGTGGGTTAAATGCCTTTTTTTTTTTCTTTTTGGTTCCTTTTTCTCCGGGATATCTCAAAAGGTTGCCATTTTCATTGAGTACAACGTTCATCGGTCACGTTCCCCGCCCAAATATCTGAGCTAACAACTTTCTGACCTGTTTTCTTGACATTTGGCGCAGCTGTCCCCCGGAGCTTTTTGATGTGGAGCATTTGAACTTTTTGATGCCAAATTCTCCGTTGAATAAGGAAGAGGGGAATAAAAAGAGAGAGAAGAAAAAAAGCAGAGCCAGAAGTGGCTGACATGACTCGTGGCGGTGCCAGTTAAGGTCGCCGGGAATACCTCTTGAATTCATTTTAAAAACAAACATGTACGTCAGTATTTATTGAGTTCACACATGCCTGCAGGAGAAGGCTCGTAGACAATTAAACTATACGTGGGTAAAAAAAAAATAAAAAATAGCAGCGCCTTGTATTACAAAATGAAGGTATTGTACTGAGTTTTGGAAAGCAGCCTTCACCATGTGGTTATTAATATGTGCTTGTTGTGCATGCTCCCTTCTTGTTAGCAATGCCAGCCCAATACCTCCAGCTTATTAATCACGCTGCCAAAAATAATGCGCATCGCAAATGAGGCTGTCTCGTTTTTGTATCTGCGGTGAATCGCCCCCGCTGAGATTTGAAACATATGTGGTGCCTGTTTCGCGAGAAGTGATTGTAAAAGACGTAATTGATTGCTACGACTTATGAAGGAAGTCGCTGTGCCAAACGCTGTACGCTTAATTCAGCCATTAACGCTGACATACCAGGAAAAATGAAATTCTCCAGAGGACTTTACATCATGTTTGTTAACTCTAAAAAGAAAACAACACTAATCAGTACGCACAGGTACTTTAATTATATATTGGAGATGACTTTTGAAATGTGGCACAAATGCAGAAACTTGCAATTTTTTTTTCCCCCCACTGTGTGCATGCTTTATATAACACACTCCTCTCCCTTCAGACGGTGCTAACCTTTCTCACAGTGTAAAGAAACCCCGGGTGTTGTTTTGGTTGAAATATATGCTATGAGGCCTTTTGGGACAACCGGACCAGCCCAGTGCTCCAGATGCAATCAACACATTTACTGGAAGGAGAGGAGTGCCTTCATCTGCTCTCAGTGCAACTAATTATGATATGCTGATGCCAAGCACATTAATAATAGAGTGGTTGTATGTGTCTGGCAGAGGAAGGGGGCGGCGGACAATGGATACGCAAACACATCGGAGGCACTCCATCCCTCAAACATATCACATTGGCTCATGGGGGGGGACGACGACTTCATGGTGTCTTTTCTCCACACCACGGACAAACTGAGCCTTCACATTTCTCTTCAAGAAAAAACTTATTTTAGAACCACGTCTTCGTCAAAACATTCTGCATCTTTTTCTTTTTTCTTTCCAAGAAGGTATAATTTTCCTGGGATAATGATTCTTGGCACTACTTTCCTACAAAGAAACACCTGCAAACTCAAATTGGAAACATTGAACCCCCTTTTCAAAACTTTGACCAAGCAGTTTTATTGCATGTAGCATGTACCTTAATTTGCATGTCATTTTTGACTTGACCTCATGTGGGTCAATGTGGCAAAAAAAAACAAAACATAAAAAAACATCCAGTTCAGCTCTACAAGAGCGAAGAAATATCAAAAAATATGGAAGAACAACCAAACTCCACACAAAGAGAGACCCCAGGCTCTGCCCAGAGTAGAACAGATGAGGAGTTTACTAACTACGGCACCAGTCTACACTTCAATACTGCCGCAGAAATGTGCAACACACATCCAATGCTGAGTTCAAAAATGCTGAAATTACATGAAGTCCTCATTCATACTTGTCATTTCAGGCTTTCTTAAGATAACTGGAGTTTAATGTTTCAAAAATGATTCAACTCAGCATCTTCAACATCCTGCGATATCTCTGTAATATTTTAGTTCTAGTTTCAGAGCCTTAAACAGTCATGTGAGCCTTTTAGGATCACGTCTGTCAGAAAATGTTCCTATTGATCCAGTTTTTATTTCGAATTTGATAGTAAACACTAACCAAGGCATAATTAGAGACAGTTTCATGGCTCTTCTCATGGTACCCAGACTGAAAACATGCATTTCAGACTCATCTGTCAATGTAAATTGCTCAAACATGTTAATGAATGTGTGTGTGATTGTCTCTCTCTGTTTGTCCTGTGACGGACTGGCGACCTCTCCAGAAGAACACACTGCTTTCACCCATTGTCAGCTGGCATCCGTTCTATAAAACGGTATAGAAAATGATTAGATGCTTTTTACGCGACATGTCAAATATCCCATTAACTTCTCTTTGCAGTCCATAAAACTTTAAATTTATTGGATTGGGTCACTGCCAAAGAATTTTTAGATGATCAAATTAAAAGAAAATCCCCAGACTAGATTGCTTTAATCTTTGAACTAAATGGACAGTGTCAGTGCCGAACGGTGAGCCAGAGGCTTTGCCATTAGGTGCCACCGTTCTCTGAACACACTGCATCTTTTTTAATTTCTTGGGACTCATCCAGCCCTGTCTGGTGTGCACTTTGCTTCTAGTAGGGGCGTACACATCCCGTCTCTCCGCATCAGCGAAATGAGAGCATCCCTCCCTTCTGTTACCATCA
Source organism: Lipophrys pholis (assembly GCF_963383615.2). Classification (NCBI taxonomy): domain Eukaryota; kingdom Metazoa; phylum Chordata; class Actinopteri; order Blenniiformes; family Blenniidae; genus Lipophrys; species Lipophrys pholis. The sequence goes on along the minus strand of NC_137646.1, from coordinate 12,543,444 downwards.
TTCTTCGTTTCCATCAGCTCCCCTCTCGGAACTGTAAACACTCCCTCACCTCCCGTCTGTCTGCGATCTCTAACCCCGGTGGCTTATGGGAGCTGTAGTCCTACTGAGGCATCTGTGCCCCGGTCACCTCCCCGATGCTTTCTGGCTGAGTGGAGGCGACCTCGGAGGGCATCCTCGGGTGACTGAGCCCGACCAGGCTCAGGTCACTCGCCTGGGGATGGGTTCAGTCGCAAAACACTCTGGTGGGAAAACGCAGTTGACTGCTGGCCATTTGCTCAACACATTTATCAGCTGTTTGCAGCCGACAGCATGTCGGCTCCAATGCAGGGCAGAGACAAAACGCTATTGTCACGAAAGTGAATATACCCGACATGAGGCAGCAAACTAGAACCCAGCTGAGTTTAAAACCCAAGTGATCTCATGGATGGATAGGGGTTTACTGTTAATGTTTTTTGCAATAGTGTAGTTTACTGTAGTGCCTATACCAACAGTATTTCCTAATTAAACAACCATTAAAGCTAAGGCAGTGGCAGTCTGTCAAGACATTAAACTACTAAAGCTGACATTGAAGCCACTTCTCAAGAACTTCCGCCATTTGATATTTGTTAATGTCGATTGTTCCCACAGCTGCCAATGGTACTGCTTCGTTGTCTGTAAACTTCCAAAATACAGAAAGACATTGATAAAATCAAATCAGATGATGTAACTTCAAGCCTAAATGAACATTTTGTTGCATCACTGAGCAAGAGTTTTTGATACAAAATGCAAAACTGACAGCACAAATTCAAATTTTACAGTAACAATTTTTGAGGACGGCGAGACACTGAAGACTTGTGTGTTTTATAAGCTGTTGCGGATCAAGAGGTGATGTTTATGTCATGATGTAACCGTCTTTGTAGTAGTCATGTGACCTTCAGTGTTCGGTTGGTAACTTCGACTTTTCCTTAATGTCAGCTGAGACTGTCTCCATACTACACAACCGCAACCTAAATGAAGCGGATACAGAAGATAAATGAATTAATGTCTTACTGTCACCCAATACTAGCCATTGTTGAAGAAAAAAATATAAAAAGTAATGAGCATTATGGTTTCTTTTTGTGAAGAAGCTGAACGCCGCTGATCATCTTCAGTTGATTGCACATATTAGACAGTCTTTGGTAGTGACTCAGCACCTCTTCACATTATTGAAAGAACACTTGAAATCAAGTCATGATCACAGACATTAGAGAGATTGTTCACAAGAGCACCATGCCGAGGAGGGAATGAGATCAATTTTAAGAACACACAATGGTCTTTTGTTTCATTCCTTTAGTTTCTGTCATCCAAATGAAGTATTCAGGCATCTTTTCTTCCCAAAATGTTCATCTAAAGCCAGCGTTTCTCAGCAAAGAAGTTGAAATTTGAGTTGTTTGAATCTTCACTGCCACTTCTGACCCGTATGAGGATTGCTAGGCGACAAAGTTACCCTTTAATATCGCTTTCAAATCCCATCGCTGGTGTTTTGCCACCATGCAGAAACCCCCCCCCCTTTTCTGAGTGCTGGTCGGGACGTCAGATCTCGCCCCGTCTCCGTCAATTCACTGGTGCAATTACACTGCAGCCAGGGGCTGAGGTTAGAGAGAGTTCAGTGCTCTGAAGCCTGGCCCCTCGGTCCCTAAAGGACATTGATTCCTCTGACCTATGTGTGACTGCTCTTCCTCCGACCGGGGTTCACCAAGCTACTTGCGGCATGCTTCGACGGGCAGCTAATTTCCCAAGGCTCGCTACACCAGGCTATTAGTGCTGGGGCTAAAAACTAGCTGCCACGAGGCACGGCATCTGTGAGATCTATAGCCAGGCTGGAAGAGAGACCAACAGACCTCCGACATGCTGAAAGCTTTCACTGGTTACTCATGCATGGAGTTGTCTCCTCCTGAACCTGAGTGTCATCCTAATAGGAAACATTCTGGAAGCGAGATTATGTGCAGTGAAGGGATGCAGTTGCTGCCTCAGGAATGAAAAGATGTGTGTTTTTACTGTTTGGGCGATAGTAGTAAACCTGATCTCAAAATGGCACCATGAATACATACATATTTAAAACAACAGGGAGGGTTGAAATAAGATGCAATTCTCATGAACCCATTCACTCCAATTATGTTGAAATGCAATTTTTCTCCTTTGCATTTTTTCCATTCTGGCTGTTTCTCAAGAGGTGGCGAGTGTGTGTGTGTGTGTGTGTGTGTGTGTGTGTGTGTGTGTGTGTGTGTGTGTGTGTGTGCGTGTGTGTGTGTGCGTGTGTGTGTGTGTGTGTGTGTGTGTGTGTGTGTGTGTGTGTGTGTGTGTGTGTGTGTGTGTGTGTGTGTGTGTGTGTGTGTGTGTGTGTTCCTGAAACCTTCAACTGAATGGAAGCAGAACTTGCAGGTTCAATGCTCAACTCAAGAGTGTCATGACTCCCAGTCTAAATTCTCCTGAGACTTGGTCCTTTTCTAGTTGAGAGCCACCCGTAATACCAATTCAACTTTCTCACCTGTCGATGCAAGCGTCCTCGTATTCACCATTGTTCATAGTGTGTTGTTTATGCACGTGTGTGTGTGTGGTTTCATTACAAAACAACCAGCAGCACCCGGCATGCTAACTACATCATATATAGCATTTTTATGGTATTTCCGTGGAAACAGTTTCCAAAACATTGCCATGTAAACACAAAACTTTTCTGAAACGAAAACCCAGAAACAAAGTGCTTTCACTTGAAACGTAGTCCAGTAAACGGGGCCTGAATCAAGCCACACTAGCCTGAGAGTGGGGAGCTTGTACAGCCGTCATTCTACATAGGTTGGTTCACAAATGCAAGTTTATTTTTTGTCCTGAAATAGCCTTCATGCTGCCTGTATTTATTTTCTAAATGTAGATTAGCTGCTGTCTTGCAGCGCTGTAGCTCTGACAAGTCACTATTTCTGGTGCTGTTTAGTGACGGGTCAGACGTTCAACCATTTCCAGGTGTCTCTCCTTTTCCCCGATGAAATCACGATACAGCAAAGGGATTCAGGCTGGCCTCACAAATGTTCCTCTTTGCTACCACTTCTCCCTTTTACAGTGAAACATTTTGAAAATAACAGCAGTCAAAACATTTGGGAAAGAGCCACATTTTAAACAATGTCCCTACATTTTTGGAAAATGCATTGTAATACTTCAGAGGGAAAATTTGACACGAATCCACTGAATAAAATATTTTTTTTTCTTTTAATCCAATATTACACCCATCAAAAATACAGTATAACTAATATCTGAGTGACACTGATAATACATTCTTAGTTGAAGCGTTCTAAGCCGATAGTCTATTGCTGTAATTGCCGGTGTGGGACGGGACTGATTATCGACAATGAGAGACGTCTGAACAGATTTAACTAGTTAAACTGTATTCAATGTCAATCCTGGGATTATTATTAGTTATTTCTACTTTATGGTGTCACTCTATAGTGACCAAACAGGTATGACACCCTCAGTATGTTCTGACGAAGATCGCAAACTGAGTCTCACAAGTTTCATAGATTTAACAGAGCGTGCGCTTATAATGTCGCCATTAGTGTAATTTGCGCATGTTCAAAAGTACCTGTCATCACACCACCCTCAGTGGCAGATTAGATGTACTGTATGATTTGTGGAAGTATTAGGAGGTTTGAGACTTTAAAAGAAATCGACTCATTCTTTATTTTTCTCTCTCAAAATGAAGGACAGAATTAAAATCCAGAGAGAAAAAGATGCGTACTGTAAAGATAGATAGATAGATAGATAGATAGATAGAAAAATATTTGTCAAAAGTTGTAAAAGTCATTGGTATTTTGACAAATATGTTATATTTAGAAAATTTGGGGGAAAAAACATAAAAATTTAACGAAGGCCAATTTTCCCAAATTTGACCGTTCCTTTTCTGAATAAGAAAACCAGAGATTAGGGAGAATCTGCAGGTTGGAAATGATTGCAGTTGTTTTGTAATGAGAGAGAACAAGTGCTGTGTTCTAGAACGTCCTTGTGGAATTATTGTGTTTTAGCAGTTTAACAGCTGACAAGCTCAGAATTGCCTCTGAAATGTACAAAAGGAGGCGAAACAGCAGCCTGGGGCTCAGTTTTACAAACAAAAAAAAAAGGCAATGTGGTAGAAATTGTATCGTTGTGCAGAAGCTTAATATTTGTAAAAATTACTCTCTAAGATACTGTCTTGCAGGCAAATTGTTGGGAATACCAGCCTCAGATCTATTTTCTATGGAATTAGAAAGAAAATCTGTGTTTTCGCACACCAGTTGTTGATCTTGTGTTCTCTAAAAAGCTCAGTTCTGTGTAGAACTGAAGAAAAAAATGCCTCGGAATCAACAAATAACTAATGAATGAGGAGCATTCAGGAGGTTTTAGTTTACAGCGATGCTAATAAATTGGAAAATGGAGCAGTTTTTGTGGTTGATGGTTGTTGATTATTGGTTAACGACCGTGTGAAGTCCCCAAAGCCAGAAATGTTCTGCTCTAAGACGTAATTCAGTTTGGTTTGGCTCAAATATCCACTTCACAGAAACGATTTAAGTGTACCGTTGGGCGTGATTACAGTTTAACTAATCGATACCTCAGAATCAAAAGGAACTTTGCGTGGGTACGTCCTGTGACTGGACCCTGAGTGACGCTCTGCGAGGAGCCACATGGCAGGACCAGCACAGCCTCCAAACAAATCACCTATATGCGATCGCCATGGAAACATTGACCCTGACCAGAGCCCCCGCCTTCACCCCAAGGCCGTGAACACAACAGCAATGATAAGCAGCTTTTCAAGCTAACTCTCTACCGAGGGTCCTCGGGGGTTCTTCCAGCCCCTCCAGTTATGAGGCCTGTTGCCAGAGGCCAGCGTGAATCTCATATACAGCCTGCTGCTATCAGTCGTCCCATAGGGCCGGCCGGCTCACGCTCACAGCAGAGATAGCCGCCACTGTGAGCTCATTTTGCTGGCGCTCTCCTGCTACATAGTGTGGCAGAATAATCACACCAATAATACTCTCCGGCTCGGTTTCAGCGCAGGAGCTCCGAGGAAGGAAATTAAAGAAACGGGGAACGCAGAGGCTCCAGGTCTCCCATCATAGCGTTTTTTTAGGTTGCACTTTTTTCTTTAAACTTCACACGCTGCCAAGAGAGGACATCCGAGGCAATAAGGCTCCCAGCCTGCCGAGGGAATTGTTTTGCCAAAAATATTTGTTGTTTTCAATAATGTGGCTGTTTGTATTGCACAGAGGAGAAAATTGTGGTTCACATATAAGCTCTTGTTGTGGCCTAAATTCACAGTGGATGCCTTGTTACTGTTCTTCCCATAAGGAAATAAATGAGGAAAGGGTAGATTAGTAGGTCTATAGGTGCTTTTTTTCATGCTGCAATTGTTAGCCTCCTTCAGAGATTATCTTAGATTCACAGGCTCTCAATTTTGTGATTGTGCGATTAGTATGATTATTTTGTCTGATCATACTTCAGATATTAGCACCGGTGATTGTTAGCATTTTACAAATACTAATTTCGTCTTGTAAGTGTACGCTCACCACAGGGTACTCCTTTTGCTTTAGTATCATTACTCCTCTTGCTATAACCCTGCTATTTATGTTATGTAAGTATGTGTGTACTTTTTCTACAAAAACAACTGGACCCACAGAAGGAGTCATTTCATCCCAATGATTAATACAACTGTAATACCACTACAAAGTGTGTTATTTTACCATTGTTAGCAAAGTGGATTATTTTGGCTTGGATATGTAAGTTTAAGGTTGCTACAGGTCTTACTTTGAAAACCGATTCCATTAGGCTCTGGTAATAATTCCACTGTTGATCATCACCAGAGACTGTTGGTGTTTTTAAAAGCAAATTTAAGACCCACCCTTTTAACTTAACTTTTTATTATTTGTGTATTCTCCATACATCATTGTCTCTTCTTTTTAAAGCATGTAAAGTGCTATATAGATCAAGTTTGATTTGATTTGATATGTACATTACCTTCAAATACGTAGGTACTTTATCTACAAATGTTAACTAAGGAAAACAGGTTAATACTAGTGAATGGTATTTTTCATGACTTGAATTAATAATTTCACTGTCATCCCCCAAAAGCCTTTTAAGTAAAAATGTGTTTTTTGGGCGTTTCTTTTGTCTTTTTTTGGCGGGGAATCTACATATAGCATGTTAGCTTTGTTTGCTTTGCTGGCTGTACTCAAACATATATGTATGATTCATTTGACTGCATTCCTGGATTGTGTGTTAGTTTAAAATACATAGTTTGGGGTTCTCTGTTGTTGTTTTGACCGCAATTGTAAGCATACCACAAATTAGATAGATTCCCATCAGACAGACTTAAGCATATTGATCATGTATGTGAGATTAAGGTAAATTGGTGCTATTTGTATACTACAATGATTAGCACACTGGAAATATTTGCTGAGCTAGAGTTACCATTGCACCCATTTAAATGTAGTGATATTCGTACCGGTGCTTTATATAAGTATAAAGGTATTTTTCTGACATGTGTTATTTTTTAGTATTATACATACATTAACTGAGCATTGAAGGCTTGTAGCTTCTACTGGTCCCAGTTAAACAGAGTGATTCCTCCAGAGACTCAGTTTCCTGTGGGAGCTCTCGTCACTCTGGTACTGATGTGCTCGCTCACCCTTCGCTAATCCCCTGGAAAGGTGCCCCGATCCCCCGAGGGAACGCCGGCCAAAGAGCCAGCCAACATCCCCTCTTCCTCCCCGGAGCTTTGAACAGGTGCCCCGGGGCTCTTCACCACTGGCCTCAAAGACACAACCCCCCCCCCCCCCCCCCCCCCCCCCCCCCCCCCCAATATCTCCGTGATCCCCAGGATGAGCCAGGGAAATGCTGCTCCCGGAGGATCCTCCACCTAAATGCTGACCAGTGGCAGCCAGTCGCACAGGCGACAACTGAGCATCAGCAGTTTCTCAGAGATGGAGAGGAGAGCGTTGGAGGCAGCAGCTTGGACTCCAGGCACCGCCAGTCAAAAAAAAAAAAAATGCACACACATCCAGAAACTCCAAAAACCATTCCCCGTCCAGCACGCTAACTTTCACTTACTTAGGGCTAACATTTGGCACGGGGATATTGACGGTAGCTGCGAGTGGTGTTACGGAGACACTCCAGTGTGTGCGTGCATGTGCGCTTGTCTGTGAGCGAGCGTAGAATCCCTTTCATCTTGCCTCTGCTACCAATCTGGCAGTTCTCTCCCACCACCACCACCACCACCACCACCAGCCACCCACTCCCCAGCCTTCTCTCCTCCACTTACAGTGGCTGCTGTGAAAGCACCATCACTCTTTAGGCGATTGTTCCTTCTAATGTGATGACAGAGCAAGAGCTGAAGCCATACTTCCTAATTTGTGGGAGCCACGGTGGAGGGAAAACGACAGAGTGTAGCCGCACAGCGCTAACTGGGCAGAGAATAGAGGGAATAAAAGGCAATAACGTCATTAGGAATATGAGAACAATGTACTTCTCAACTTTTCTCTTCAATGCAACAGAAATTGGACTGTTAATCTGCATTGAAAAAAATATATGAGTCAATTTCATTTCATTTACTGAATATTGAATTTGATGATTATGATTATATTTTTAATGAGTTATAATCAGTTGATAAAAATATGCAATGCAGTGTTTGAAGCCCAAACCGGGCGGTAAAATTACTTAAACTGTTGAATCACCGATCACTCATCACAAAATTTACTTGTTGAAACAATGTCAACCTTGATTTGGTTGAAGGTGCAATATATAAAATACAAATAATTTTGTGCATTAGGTGGCAGTAGTGGGGCAATACAATTTGGTCTCTGATCAACAATTACCAAGAGCTCCAGCATCTGTTCTGTTTACTACTCAACCGGCTGTTTTCAAATTGGACTGAGGACAGACTAGGGCCCTGTTTACACAATGTTTTCAAGGGAAAACATTAGACTTTCATTGTCTGGGGCCTATCTTAAAAGTGTTCCAAGTAACCAATAAATCGTATCTACATTTAAAGTAGCATATCACCTAAATCGCATGTCTGCACATTGTATGAGTGAAATAGACATTATGCAGATTTCACGTCAAATAAATTTACCCGGAGTCACAAAACATGTTGAGCATTCAGAATGAAGATATAATAGCTCATAGAATTTTCTAATTAATATAGTTTTGTTATATTTGACAACATTGAAGTTAATGTTTATATAAGAATCTTTATCCATTGAAGTAGCTTTAGCATTTATCTCAACAATGTTAGCTGTTACAGCCATTTTAACAACATTAGCCATAATAGCCATTTTAGCTGTTACAGCCATTGTAGCAATTTTAACTGTTATGGCAACTTTTTTAACCACAATAACTGTTTTAGCAATTTTTAGCCATTTTAGCCATTACGTCCATTTCAACAGTTTTAGGGATTACAGCCATTTTACTGATCTTAGCTGTGACATTTAACATAGCAAATTTAGCCATCGTGGCTATTTTAGCATAGTTTAAGAATCAGCTAAAAATGTTTATTTATACATAATTATGCAAGGAGCTACTTAAGAGGCTTCAGAGCCGCGGGTTGCAGACCTCTGGGCTAGATTAAAGCACTGGGTTGCTATAAACTACTCAGGTATGACTAAGCTCTTGTCAATCAGCTATTATGAGGAGCACAGCATGCCTCATTCACAGAAAACTGCTGAAAGAAGACAAGTCAAATGACCTTGAAATTACAGTTTATTCCACAAGGTTTGGAACTTCTGAACTGCTTGAATGGCAACCAGTGTGAGAGGCCATTATCCGGTATCAACTTTGAGTGCATGCATTCATCATCTGAGACCGTGTCTGCACAGGAGGCGTCGCATGAGCGGCACATTAGCCAAGCAGCAGCTGCTTTGGTACCCGGTGTGAGCGTCTGAACCGCTCAACCTCCTCTCCTCTTTTGGACACACATGCACAGAGCAGCATTCTCCATTAAAGCGACAAACAAATGGAACACGGGGGTGGTTTTGGATAACGAACGCAGCACAACATGAGGGAGGAAAAGTGTCAGTACTTTGCCGCATTCATTACCACTCCTAATTAACATAATTAGTAGTTATGCAACCCTGTTATGGGGAACCTGTCGAAAGAAGGTTAGCTCTTTAACTGCTGAGAGGGGGAGTCACACATCGCGGTTAGGGTAAACACGCTCGCTGCATTTACTCGACCTTGCCACAAACACAGCGGTTTGCTCGGTCAACAATCAACACAAACATTCATTGTCACACATATGCGACGAAAATAGTTTTAGTTCAGGCTCCGCAGACTTAGAACATCACTCAGGAAGGGAGTTGTGCATGTTCAGAAATGGTATATAATTCATTTAGCCTCAAACTGTGTAGATTTATTCCTTTGTAAAGTGTTTCTTTTTGCATATTATTTGGTAGTTGCTACTCACAGGTATGTCCTGACCTGACTGGCAGTATCAGGTCTGGGCAGTTTTAACATAATTCCTCAAATAGGCTATCCAACCATTCTTCAGATGAGCTCAATTGACTTCTTACGACAGGAGGATGGTAGGTAACAAAAATGGTTAGCAGCGTCACCAACATCGTGGCTAAAATGTCTCATTTTAAAATAAGACACGAGAGAAGTTTTGAAACCTTCGAGAATCAGAGCTTGTTTTAACACAAACAATTCAGACGGCTTGAAAAGTAAACATGCAGCAGAGTACTATGGATTCGATGAAGCTACAGATTAAAAACGTGCAACACCGAGGCAACAGACTGAACCACAGAAGATAAAAACCCTTGAGAGCAAAATAGCAGAAAAGAAAAACTTAAAAGAAAAAACAGGAGTTAAGTTTGTTGCTTTGGACAAGCAGCCAATCTCAATTCAATTATAGTTCTATGGTGGCAAATACAACACAGTCAACTAAAGGCACTTTTACAGAGAAAAACCCAACAAGCATTGGACACGTTGGAAAGGAAAAACTCCCGTTTAACAGCACGACACCTGCAGAACCAGACTTGGAGGCGGAAACTTTCTTCTGTTCCAGTACCAGTGATGACGTAAAAAAATTTTTTTGTTTATCTTGTCACGTGTTTAATCAATCTGGATATTGCACTTTAAATAGGGATTTTATTGTGTTTAATCCAAGTTTTTGAGTTAATTTCGTTGTGACTGTTCCAGAGAATCTATTACACCTTTCTGTGTGTCTGAGATTTCAAACGTGTCGGTTTTTCATGTCAACACTTCTCCGAGTGGAGTTGTGATTTATCTCTATGGCTGAATAAAGTAAAGAAAAAAAAAAGCTGCTACACTATGAATGGAGCGATTAGATGTAGACATCTTATCGTTGATTTGTTTCCATAGTGCCAATAACACAATAGTCAATTCAAGACCCTTTCACAAAGAAAATCTCAACTATTCCACATTCCCATTCCGAGTTTACCCAAGTTATTAAGAAGAAAAAAAACACACAAAAAACTCACAAAAACAGCAACGTGCCTGTCTACAAAGCAAGAAAATCTGATTAGCAAACTGTCCCACCAAACCTGGGCAATAGAAGATTGGAAAAACCTTGAAGTCTGCTTTTCTGCTGCCACTTTCAGAATTTGGTGCGGCTGGATCCATCCTCCCTTGTGTCAGGATGGATCTGTTTTCACGCTGCTGCTAAAATGGGGGTGGGGGAGACTGTCTTGGCACACTTTGCACTACTTAGTATCACTAGAGCATCGTCACCAGATGGCAGTCTATTAGAGCTCCTTTCGGTGTTGGTGGAATGGGAAAGTCACATTATACGTGGACAAAATGTTTTTCGGTGAATTTTTGCCACCAAAATGCATATTTAGGGGCAAAGAAAAATCTAACCTAGCATGGTGTACTCGATCAATTTTCCAGTAGGTATACGTATATCTTTTGGCAGTGGCCTCTCAGTACCCCCAGAAGTAAAGAGCAATAACTTACTGGTATTGTTTATTTGTCCCAGGTTTGTCCCATTCCTCACTTACCAAATGGACCCAGCTGATGGGGGCCAGGAGTTTTACCTCAGGGACCCGCCGTTCCTGAGTTTTGGACTGTGGGAAGAACCTCATGCCTGCATGGGAAAAAAATGCAAACTCCACCTTCTCGTTGTGAGAACCTGGTTAATCGACAATGTTTCAAGCAAAAATGCATCGTTTTTTTGTGTTTCAATGTCCTGAAGGTGTTGTCCGTTTACACAATGTTTGGACTCAACGATACGCTACAAACATTAACAGTTGCGAGTACACAGAAGTTATTATGGTGACTCTTAAATATAAAACTAGAACAGGCACTCGATAGAGTGCAATGCCACATTTATTTGCAAAACCGAGTTAGCATCGCTAGCATGTTAGGTGGTATCGATGCTCACTAGCCTGTCACATAGCAACATCATGATACAAAACACTGAGCGGTGGGACACAGATAAACCACTGCCCGAGTCAATGTGATCACACCGGTGTTTCTGGATACTTTAGTGGAGTTAGCAGTGTGCTAGCAGGCGGCTAATGGGCGCTTCCTTGCTACAGCCGTGATGAACACTCCCTCCTCTCCCGGAGAACTGATGGCTCATCGTGGACCTCCATTGTTTCCACAATGGCGGAATTATCCTTGGATAATGACAAATCATCCCTTGAGACCATTGCCATGTAAACAGGCCCTCAGTTTCCTGTTCTTCGCTGACACCCAGTGTGGTTTTCTACTGCTGTAGACCTTCAGCTTCAAGCTTCACTTGGTTGGAAAAGTTCTGTGAAAGTATGAAGAATGTGAAATACCCGGATGAACAACCCTGCCACGTTCAAAGTCAATAAAATCACCTTTCTTCATCATTATCATTTGAACTTCAGCGGCTCATCTTCACCACGTCTCCATGACTAAATACATCAAATGTCTGCCAAGCAGTTAAACAGGTGTACCCAATAAAGTGGTCAATGAGCTGGAAGGGGATTGATTAAAAAGAAAAAGAAAAAAAAAAAGAATCATCCAGAGTTTTGACTTTGCAAATTGTTTTGGCAGAGGTCCAGCTTGTCAACGTGCTTCATTCCATTTTGAATAAAACCTACATCGTCGTTCCCCTAGCGCTAAGATTCCCAAGCAGGGCCCTGATGTATCGGACTCAAAATTACATCTTAGAAAATAAGCGTAAATCTATATATAATGTCACATGGAGAGAAGGACAGTCTATTACAGATTTAATTTGCAATTTTAGCTGAGAAGACAGTTGTATTTTTACATAATCAAACTCAACAAGTACATCTTGATGTCGATGTGGTGTCTGGAATTTAAAACAGCTCTTTAACCTCTGTAGCCACACACACACACACACACACACACACACACACACACACACACACACACACACACACACACACACACACACACACACACACACACACACACACACACACACACACACACACACACACACACACACACACACACACACACTCTTTGAGACCGATCTACAGACCTCTCATATCTCCCAGTAGACGGTGGCCTTGTGTCACTTATGGAGGAGTTACAGGGTCAAAGTAACAGCCAGACTGGGGGAAAGAAAAAATGCAAACACGCACTCCACTAACCTGTTTTCTTTCTTTTTGCTTTCTCCCATTAGAGTCAAAGAGCATGAAATGCATGCGGCTCCCTTGTGATGCCACAGTGAAACCACTGTCTGTATGGGGCTTATTAGAAAGCCTCCGGAACAATGCTTTAAAGCAGAAGGGAGGAAAAGAGGGAGGAGGGAGGGTAAGGGAGCACAGGGAAAAGAAAGCTGCAAACAATATGTCAGAAATCATTTAGATCTTTTTTTTTAACGCCAACAAAAAAAGAAATCAGACATTCAACACTGTCTTTGTAAAAATTCAAACATATGAAGTCTTACAATACTGCTCGGGGTTAGAGCAAAGTGCTTCTTGTTGTCTTTCTTTTAATATTTTACCCCGCTGCATTAACAAATACCCCAAAGAAATTGTGTTACTACTGCTCCTGGACTTTTTTTTGTTATTTTCCCCCTCGCCCTGTTCGGCAGTTAAGGCATACATTATCATGAGCCCCTTTTATCGTTCTGCCCTCAACTTCAATATTTGTGTTATATTCATGTACAAAGCACTCTTAACTGTCATGCATCAACAAGCCACTAGTCAGTGCTGCAGCCATCTGCCTTCTTACAGTAGTACTCCACTGCGAAGCTGTAAGTTAAACTTTTAATAGAGCACAGTGGGAATCGAAGAGGTGTTGTGTCAATGGATTGTCAGACATAAAAACAAGGTAGCATGTAGCCTATGTTATAAAAACCAGTGTTCAACCACGTGCAGCTCCAGCAATTTATATCAACCTGCACCAAGCTTTGGCTGTTGCTGCTAGCTATATATATATATATATATATATATATATATATATATATATATATATATATATATATATATATATATATATAGATTACAGGAATATACTGGAACGGAATACATGGTGTTGGGTCACTAAATCCTAACAGTCAGAGCACCACACTTTGCAAGGTCTTTGTACCTCAGCCACATTTAAAGTTCAACATGATCATGACAGATTGTGTGTATCAAGAGTATGTTGAAGCCTTTATTCACAATGTATGAAATGGTTGATTATAAATTGTCGATCTCCCCTTTTTTTCTTAGTTGACAATGAAATCAGTCACAATGGTCGACAATACTTTCTGGATGGGGCTGGTTTGTAGATTGGTGAAAGTGAACGTTTGTCTTCACTGCACTGTTTTGGCAAATCAGATCAGTGGGTAGTGGGCCCAGCCTCTCTCAAAAGCAATCAGAGAGGCCTCCAAGGGGAAAGGTTTGGGAACGACTGGTCTGTATGACTATCCATAACAGGCAATATAATCTTTCCCCTGGTCTGTCCATGAACAATGTGATGCATTCTCACACACATTATTTGTTTATTTCCCATCATGCACTGTTGTTATTTGAGTGCTTGGCATAATCACTATAACATTTCTGTGATGTAAATGCAAAGGATCAGAGGTTTCTCCTGTTTGAAGCACAGGTAATGAGCATACTATTGCACATTCAATACATTTTTTTTCGTTATTGTGGAGAAGCATGTTAGGATGTAGAGTAAATAATCAAATGAGAAAATAAGATGATAGTGATACAAAAAAGCAGAAAAACTTTCAGATAGATATCAGGAAAACTATTTGCATGGTGACACACAAAAAAAAAGCCTGTTATGACTCAAGTTAGAGAAGCTCCTCAGAATGTAGGTGTACCTGTTTCTTTGTCAGCAAATAAGACCATGTTTGGAATTTCTGATTATTCCCGGACACTGGGATTTTCTTGGTATTTTTTAACAAATTTGAAATTTAGAAAAAGGCCAAGCTGAAGGTGCAAAAAAAAAAAAAAACAACAACCAAAAAACCTGCAAAATAAGAAGTGGTCGTGTGGTGAAAATAAAACCTAACGACTGTGATGATACAAAAACTCCATCAGAAATGATGGAAAGAGCAAAGTGTGGCCTCGTCGTCGGCCTCAGCTGCACCTCATCTGTCAAACATGGTGAGGCCTCTGTTACGGCCCCTGACATGTATGCCTGCCAATGGAGCGGGCATGCCGCCATTTATTGACAATTTTGCTGCTGACAGAAGCAGCGGCATGAATGCGGAGGGAGCTCTGTGCTCACATTTTAGACAAATGCATCAAAACCCATGCGATGACAGATCGGCAATGAGCGGGCCAACGATCCTCGACGCGCGGCCGAAACGACTAAAGAGCTTTTTGGGGTGAAGAGGTGGAGAACGCTCCACTGGCGGAGTCAGATAACCGGTTTCAGTTCAAGCTGCCGATGATTAAATACAACAGATTCAACATGAAGCGGTACCTCCGGGTTTAAATCTGCCCTGGTGGGTCTAATGCCAAGTAATGAAGGAAGTCTGTCGGTCCAAGCTTTCAAGCAGTTATTATTTCCGCGAGTTTCTACCACGAGTCAAATTTGATCTTTTTTTCTTTAAACTCTTACCCAGTAAACAAATTGAGAGTGTTAAAAGGGCTTCATCTCCCACATGATTCTTTGTCCATCGATGTTAACCTACTCAAATTGAAGCTGAGTGCACTTTAATGGCTCGTCCAGTTTTTTTTTTTAATTTCATTTTAAATGGAATGTGTTAAAGCACAAAGACTGAAGAACGATTGAAAAAGCTTATTGTTGCACACCCAGGGTCAAATTTGATTCATTGCACTGTCTCGCTCCTCTTAATGCTCCTTCACAAGCAGACGAGACCAAACGTTGAAAAACCAAAATGGAGAGAAGCGGAACTCAGTTCAAAGAGCGATAAAGTCAGTTAATTGTGAACCTTCGTATTCACTGCAAGTAGAGCAATCATATTTTACATTAAATATGTTTTATGTAGCCCCGGCGAGATCAGTTGGTAGAGCATGAGACTCACAATCTCAAGGTAGTGGGTTCGTGTCCCACGCCGAGCGCCACCTTCCCATGGGCTCACCACCTGCAGGAAAGGTTCTTAATCGGTGCAATGTGATCTGGGTGACAGTGCTCAGACTGCCACCCCTGCGACCGGGAAACAGATAAGCAGGACAAAATGGGTGGATGGATGGATGGATGTTTTATGTATTGCAGTGAGGTTCCTACCTGGGCAAATCCTAACCCTCAGAAGCATGTGTGTTTAGACTGTGGGAGGAAACTAGACTTCCTGGAGGAAAACCACACAGACAAGGGTAGAGAACATGCAAACTCCATACAGAACGGGAAATTCTTCACACTTTTTCCACATAAAACGGATATTAAAATATATAATAATGATAACAATGAAATGTAAAATAAGAAAATATTATTATGAACAGGAGAATATTGATATTTCTAAGGCAAATGGTTGATAAATACATACACAGTCGAATGTGCATGACAGTAAAAATGATTTGCAACCAGCCGGTGCACCATTTACTGTCAACTCTGAGAAAAAACTGAATGTTAGGCAGAACAGAGTAATACTCACCAACACAGTGGAAAGAAAGAAACCAAAAGTCATGAAAAAAGTTTAAAAATAGAAAAAAGAGTGAATATAAACGGGAGCAATAGGCAGCATCTTCAACTGTTGATGCACATAATGTTCTTACCTCATATATATATATATATATATGCTCCAACTCCATTTTGCAACTGTGCCTGTTCACTATGGCCATAGTAAATAGTTCTTCTACACACAGATGAACAATAACAACAATGCTTGCCTCCAGAGTGTCATGACTGGCAGTCCATATTCTCCTGGGATTTGTTAGTTTGATAGTTAAGAGTCACTGTAATAGTAAGCCAATTTGGTTGTCTTTGTACTCCAGTTGTTCATGTTAATAGTGTGTTGTTCTCAGCACATGAGGCATGAGAACAGGTTAGGCTTGAATGTGTCAATGACCAGTGATGCCGGGAACGTATTACTTAGTACCGCGTTACTCTCATATGACCATTACATTTCAGTAATGTAACTCTAAGGAGTTACTATTTCCAAACCAGCAATCAGATTACAGTTCCAAATCACTGTTCGTTACTATTGTAGCACAACTGCAAGAGATGTTACACTTATTAAGTAATTTTCCTGAGTAATAAAATATATTGGCTACTAGGCAATAACTAGCAATCTAATCTGATTACTTTTTCAAGGTAAACATGGCCACACTGTCAATGTGTGAGGTTTGGCAGGTCTGAAATACATCAATCTCTAACAAAAGAAGTTCCAGACTTGGTAGCAATGAAGCTCAGTTGTGAGAAACCGGACATCTGCTGTCATCATATCAAGGTCTGAAAAGCTCCGCAAGGCCTTCAGATGAAAATGATAAGCAGTTGGCGCGGATTTCAAACAACAGTCACTCTGTCTAAAAATGACGCACCCATCAAATTCTGCTCAGGAGCAGATTGTTGCTCTGAAAAGAAGCCCAAAGTTATATCACAAGATCCGTAGGTAGGTAGGTAGCCCTTTCTTTTGGCTTCGAAGTGCAGGGAGAGTGCATGAATTCAACCTGCAAGGGAGGAGGGTCAGCATGAATGCATTGACTGTCAAAGAATGATGTCAAACTTCGGTTTTCAGACGAGTATATGCACATAGTAGATGTCAAAACTGTCAGAAAACTTTATAACTTCCTTTGCCTGAGAAGTGGCAAAAGTACCCAATTTCTTATGTTACATTTTGTGCTGTCAACGTGTTGTGGCGATTAATATAAAACATTTAACTCCCCCCCCAAAAATGTACGCAATTAACGCAGTTTTGTTTACTTCCAGTTTCCAGCTACTTCCAGTGGTGGAGCTGAACTCTAACATGTAAGTCTGGGTTTTGTTATATTATCTTTGTTCGTGGATATAAGAAAGATGTATTTTTCTTTTCCGCTAAACTTGGAGAGAAACAGTGTTCACCCAAAGCTGAAAGAAAGTAAAAAAAAGGGGTCTTAGAATTAGAACATACTTGTATACAAGTATACTAAATACTAAATAAACTTATGAGTGTGTTGAGTCTACATTAATTCCATGATTTTCCATAAACCAATATCTATTACAAGCTTGAGTCTTAAGTAGATTAATCATGATTAATTACAGAAAATTTTACAATTAATTTGTTATTTGAAATTTTATTTTTTGCAATTTCTTAAAAACTGTTTTGATTTAATCTATTCCAATAAAGTAGAAAAGCATTTGTTGTGTGTATTGCAGTATTTTATATCTACCTCTGCCTGATACTTAATCCTGCCAATGACGGAATGAGGTTTTGTGCCATAAAAGGAAAACAAAAACAGAAATCAAAAAGGCAACATTTGTTTCAGTGTGGTTGAGAATCTGTGAAGAGGAAGAAGCCTTTATGAAAAAAAAAAGTCTTTCAGTGTGTGAATCACACGTTCCTCTGAGTCATTGTCACCAATCTCACGCTTCCCCGATGTGGTTTGTCGTGTCTGTCGCAGGTTTTCAAAGTTTGCAAAACAAAAATAAAACATTTCACTCAGGGCGAAAAGACTTTTTCCCAACCAAAACTTGGTAAAAGGGGCAGAGTGTCGGAGGGAGAGGAGAGCTCAAAGCTCACGTGCAAACACAAGTATTCCAGGGGCTCGAAGACGTCTCTCCTCTTGAAACCGAAAGCTCAGAGGGGTTTCGACACCGACTTTGTGTCCTGCTGACCGAGCAGACTGAAATGCACTACAAAAAGCTGCTATTCTCCTATGTGCACATGCTCTACATATATTTTGAAATCCTCTCCAGTAGAAAGGACGGGCCCATTACACTTAATAGGGGTTTTCTCCCCCCTGCTGGTACCAACAGCTATTTTCTTTTCTTTTCCAAGAGGACTGGCAAAGAGGGCGAAAAAACAGGACAACTAAAATGGCACGCTGTAACTCCAAAATGTAAATAAGTGTTTTCAGTGGAAGCCTTAGTGCTGAGGCGTTTCAGACCTTGTCCAAGAAATCTCTTCAAAGTGCAGAGACGAGCACAGACATTTCCGCAGAGCTCAACCGTTGCACTGCCGCAGCCGCATTATTTATTTCCAATGCATCAAAACAAGGCTACAAAATAAGAGAAGAAACTGAATTAAACATCATTTCAGGTGGAGGCTAAATAGTACGCTCGCTGGAGTGCCTGTAAAAGTTCCCCAGTGTTTGTGACAGCGATTTTTGACACTGTGTGAGACATACTGTACCTATAGGCACATCGCCTGCTCGCTAACTTTCTCAACTCCATTCTGTGACACAATAAGACATTAAAAAAAAACAAAAAAAAAACTGCACAACATCAACACGCATCACCTTCCTCTGGCTCCGTCTCTCCATTTCATGCAGGACCTCAAACCAGCTGCAATAAATACAAAAATAAATAAATAAATAAAACCCTTCTTGGCTCTGTTCCCTTACCTCCATCTATGCCTCTCGGAAAATGCTGGCTGGTACTTAACAGACAATTACAGCACATTTCTTGTTTTGCAGGAGCACAGGAGGAGAGAGTGCAGAGAACCTGTCACCAAAGAAGCTCCAGGCTCAAATATCACCAAGAACTGAATGCAGCTGCAGCGAAAACCAGCATCAATGTGACACTTTTATGGTGATCTCATTAAAATAACGGCAGTCTATCCGTAATGTAGCATCCAGGGAAACACCACTACCTTTAGCAGTAACATGACAGAGCTGTTGTCTCTCGCTGGGTTGTTCATTTTAATGACAAAACAGTTGAACAGTTTTCAATCCTGTTTGCTAAGTTATTTGAAACTTGTGTCTCCAGTGAAGAGCAGTCACATTACTGTTCAACTGAACTGTTCACCAGAGGAGGAGCACGTTAATGATTAAGTGAAAACGCGTTTATATGGCAACATTTTGAAAAATGTGTCTGTTTACATGGAAATTGCAGAAATGCTGAAAATGATGTAGTTTACATGTTGGGCCAGTAGTGGGTGCTGTTTGATTTTGTAACGGACCCACACATATATGTAGCAGAGAAGAAAGAGGAAGAGAAACTGTTGTACAATTTACTTTGTTGGCTTTCTAAGAACAAAAAAATAACCTTGGTTGGGAACCATTTTAAAGGATACCATCAAGAAGTTATGACAGAAAAAAGACCTTATATGTTATGGAGGGTCATTACATCGGAGGAAAACAAGCTCAAACGGTGGATAAAGGAGCCCATCGAGAAGTGGGCGACCATAAACCGGGACAAGGGGGACTACATCCTCCCACACACCTGGGATTCCATCCTCCAGAGACCACCGGACGGCGGGGGGTGTGGCCGGCCTGACAGAATCTGACAAATCTGTCAGGAGGGTCATCTGATAAAGAGTGACACGTCATCACACGTCAGATGACGCTCTGAGGAAGGCTGCAGATGCTGCCGAAACATGTCAGCAAGGTAAAGAACTTTTCCTGCATTTACCTGTCGTCCGTAACAGTCCATAACATGTATTTAAAACATCAAAATGAACACAATTAGAAAAAAAACCTTATTGACTTTTTTATGTGTGTATAATCTAATTAGTAGAGCCTACTTATAATTTAAATCAGAATAATAATTTTGAATGAACTATCCTTGGGTACATTCGGCTTCTGCAGATGAATGATCTCATAATAGATTGCCCATTGAAAGAATAAATAAAAGTGTCGTCGCCTCGCAAGACTTTCAGAATGATCATAGTTATAATTCTAATCAACTTCATGAAGCTGACCAAGGCTGGAAATGAAGCGCCAACATTGGAATGCAGAAAAAATACATGATGTAGGCCAGGTAAATATTCTGACTTCAAAAGAATCAAACTACAGGCCATAACTTTTAAGAAGGAAAGACAAAGACATTTGAAATTTCTTTGCGGCATTCCATTTGGAGAGAGCGGCCATGCACAAAAGCTCCCATTATGTTTGGCCCATAGCAACATCTGTGGGCGCGAGCAGGTTGTGCAGGATGGGGGAAGTGCAAGTGTCCGTGAAGGTTTGTCATTTGAAAGTCGTTCACAGGTACGACTCTCTTGCAAGCCCGCTTGTACGACATCTCAGAGCTTGCCTTGTGCAAAGCCCAAATATTCCCAAATGAGTCCATCGGCAAGCTCACAAAATGACCAAGCGACAATCTGATTAAGAGCGAGATCTAATTCAATTCAATTGCATTTTTATGGCGTGAAATACAACACAGTCACTTCTAGGCACTTTTAAAGAGAAGAAAACCACAATTCCACATCAGCAAGCAGTGGAAACGGTGGAATGGATAAAAACTGTCTATTAACAGGAAGAAACCTGCAGAACCAGAGTCAGAGGAGGAGATTTCCTGCTATTCCGGTTGAGATTATGGGATAGAAGAGGAAAAACAAAGACTAATATATGTATAATATATAATATAGAATAAATCAGATTGCTGGGATTCATCACCCAACTCCAGTTTATATATAGTTGCATTCATTTCTTCGCTCAGTGCACAGTTAAAGGTCTGTGACCCACTGAAAGCCGGCTTGTGACTCTTGTGTGTCGCAACCCACCAGTTGGGAATCAATGGTTTCAATGAAATCCCCAACAAACTTAAGCGATGGCTACATATGTGTCTTTATGTAAAGCCTGTGCTCAAACACACAAGATGTGAAGATCGCTACTGTTAAAAGCTTGCCATGTAAGGTAATCAATGCCAGTTTCTAACATGTGATATTTTATAAGCTGACTGCTGTTTGCAGCCATAAAAGCCATCAGGTCAAAGGCCAAATCGTCGCCCATCTGTGACTGGCTTGAACTCGACAAGCTTTGAAAAGTGACATTGAACCGGAGCCTTTTATCGTCACCATATGCGACGGGATATGCCAATCACATGTAAACATCTTATTACAAACGGAATAAATAATACATAGTCTATGGGAAATTACATTTAAATTGGAAAACAGATTGAAAGGAGACATCACATGACCTGGATGCAGTCGCACCATGCATGAGCCACCAATACTAGCCATACAGCTAATTGCTTTACAGCAATGTAATTTCAGGAAACGTGGAAAAAAAAATGCAGAAAATTAGATTTCCTCTATGGGAGGAAACTAAAGGTCAGATTGTGCCTGATAAATGCAATGCGAGAGCTTCTTAAGCCTATAATTCTGAAAACCACAAACATTTCATTGGCTGTAAAAGTGGTATTTACTTTAGCATGGTAATCACATTGTTATACCACACTGCAACCAAGCAATGCAGCGCCTGGTTAAGTGGAAAATTTCACATGTTGTCAACCATTTCAGAACATTTCACATCTCATTTACGATCGGCCGCTTTGTAATTATCTGAAAGGGTCTTTTTTCCTGTCTGCTAATATTCCAGTTGTAGCTATAATATATCTAATAATAGCAAATCCAACTGCAGGGAAGAACTCAGTTAGTTGTGCTACTTTGTGAGAAAATGCACATATATTTTTAAACTGCATGTATCGACACAGATATCTGAGAGTTTCCGGATCTGGGTAAGGAAAACACTAATATAGAATGATTGATAAATGTCAGTAGAGGGGGATAAAAGAGGTTCATTGCTGTTTGACAGCAGAATCTAACATTAACTTGAAGTTTCTGATAAGAAAGGCTGCTATCAGATTCTGTCATATCTACACAGGACACATCTCAACATGATAAGACAAATCATCTGCATCTCTTCAGTCATCAAAGACTGAGAGGAAATATATTTCTAGCTCACCAGTTCTTTTATAGTATTTAGGCTGAATTTTCCCTTGGTGATTACGCTACCTGTAATTAAGTCGTAACCAATTCTGGGCTATAATGAGCTTGGTTTATTAAGATCCTATCTCTGCCCCATTTCTGGTTTTCAATATTTAAGAAGTATATTAGCTACAGACAGCTGGAGATGAAATGGGTTTAATTATATCCCTTTCTCCATCCAGTTGGGAGACGGAAACATGCATTTTCACAACACTAAACGTTCGGATATCATTTGCTTGTTTCAGGTTTTTTTATTACAAAGATTAGGGGAGTATTATTAACACAGGTGAGAGTCATCATACAGACTATAAACAAGACAAAACAGCACTAATCATCTAAATATAGTGATTTTACACATAATATTAAACAGGAAGCCCTCCAAAAAAGGAATAAATTAGCAATTTATACAAACTCCAAACTAAGACTGCACAATTATAAATACAAATTAATAGCACATTTGCAAAAACTTGTTCCATTAGCTATTCAAACTCTTTCAACTGATCAACAGCATTAAGTACTTCATACTGTCCCTGTTCGTAATTAGGCAGAAGTCAGAAGCACAAAAACAAAACGACCAAAAACAAGAAATCCATTGGAGAACTCAGCTTCTGAGATGTAAATGAAAGTAAGTAACTGCATTCATTACAAATAAGATTGTTATTGCACCACCTGGCCAAATCATTGGTTATCACAGCAATTCAGGGTCATCCTTTTTCATTGTCATTTATTCATTTATTTGAATGGGACAGTGCGTATTGATGAGCAGACACCCAGTGCTGTAAATATGCCAGATGTTGCTCAGAGCTAATTTCCATCTGCAGTCCCACTCAGGCCCCGTTTGCACTAAAATGATTTCAAGTGAAAGCTTTCATTGCATTTTGGGTGTTTGTTTACATGATAAGGATGCTCAGAGACACTGATAACTTTTTCGGGAACGCCTCCCAAGGCGGAACTTTTCCGCTGTGGTTACTTTTAAAGTCTTATTGACATGAAGTTGAGCTGAGTTGAGGAAGTCATCTCAACCCGATTCACAAAGGAAATAGCTGAAACAAGAACAAAAAGAGGAAATTAATACAAACATTCTACTCAGGAGTCCAAGTGCCAATCAAAGCTTAAATTGTGATCACATTCAGATGGCCCTCGAAATAAAACTCCTGGTACTCCTTGTACCTCATCAAAAAATATCTCCATCCACCCTGGAAGACACTGCCACGTCATGAGAACATAACACAATGATCCACTAACATCTAAAATATAATTTTTTTTTAATACATATGTGCCAAATATGGTTATTATTCAAGCAAATTTATGTTTCCACATTATTATTATTATTATTATTATTATTATTATTATTATTATTATTATTATTATTATTATTATTATTATTACTTTTTGTATTTGTATTATTTGTATTTTATTATTATATTTTTTAGGGTTTATTTTATGGACTTTACTATCCGAATGTCTTCTGTGTTCATTCCATAACCTGTAGCATATGTCATCTGCTTTTCATAGGCTGAAAACATACAATATCCATTCATGCGTCCTCCTTTTTTATGTCAAACTGGAGCCACACTCGATAGATCAGCCGCAGTCACACGGTGACTCTATCCACACACCGTCACGCTCATCCTCCATCGAAAATGGCTTTGCTGTCGGGTACAGCAGCAAAACCTCGCAAATTAGAAGTTAATTCATCATTCTGTACTTTGATCCAGGCCTGTCCTGCTTGCAGACAGTGGAGTCATTTAGGGGAAAGAGACACTCATTTCCCTCCAAGAAAGTCACACGGAGCATTGAGCGTTCCCTTATTTAATGGTTCAATAGCGATACCTACTCCCTCCTGTTTGAGAGTATTGTTTCCCTATGGTTATTGCGCCATCAGTTACCCCTGCGGATGCCTGGCTGACATAAATGCATACTTCCCATGCCAGCCAAGCAAATTAAACTGAATGGAAGGTGGAGAGGGAAAGAATGGGAGATTAAGTGAGAGATGGCCCAGAGAAAGAAATAGAAAAGAGAAAGGGAGAGAAAGATCAAGCAGGCGATTGAAGGAGAGGCTGGCAATCAGAGATAAAAGAGGCCATCTTGGTTGCTTTTTGAAAATGCACAGATACATGTAACTTTGCTTCGCCTTACTTTAGATGCTTATTTGTTGTTAAGACCTATGTTGACGGCAAATATGTGAAGGTCCACTTTACTACCACTACTACGACTACTACTACTCTCAATTGAATGATATCTATAGACCAGTGGTCGGCAAACTTAAACACTCAAAGAGCCATTTGGACCTGTTTCCCACTGAACACAACACACTGGGAGCACAATCGGCACGTATGTGCGGGACATGAGTTTTGAACAACGAGGGAGTGGTGTGGCATTCAATGTCATTCAGTTGTTGTGTGTTTCCACATTATTTAGCGGTCGTCTCTGTGGCAGTGAACATAAAGCATCGTTACTCAGTGATTTGTGTCTCGTTTTAATGTGCAACTAATGTCTCGAAACGTCTTTTTATATAAAGAAGTAATCGTAAGCACAGTTGCATATTCTCGTTTTGATTACACTCCCATACCCAAGCAGCCTGGCTCGGTTTATGAAAAAGAAGAAGGGCTTTTTGTTCAAATGAAGTAACGCATTATGCTCTGTGGCTTTGTCACGTTTCCTCTGGGGTGGTGGCTTCAGCCTGTTGATTGTGATCATGTTCTTTGCTATCAGGATCAGGATCCTCAGTATGGAGTTATCTTCTCTGTCTATCAGATCATCAGGTAATATTCCAAGTATGTATAGGGTTGGGTCAAGATGTGGTTCGATACCTAGAATTCTTTTTATTTCACATTTCACTGCTTTTAAAAAGTGTATCATCTTTGGGCAATCCCAGAATATGTGTGTGAAGTCACCCACCATCCCACAATTCCTCCAGCACAATTCTGATGTATTACTAGATGGGGTATTAAAGTAGCGCATCTTCACTTTCCACTCAAACTCACACCGTGTTGGACTGTGTCCAGGTCTGAATGTTTCTTCCAAGTCATCATCTGATATTATTACATTTGCTTCTGGTTCCAATCTTTCTTTAACATCCATATAATTATCATTGGATTCATATTGTAGTGTTTAATATATTTTGATAATAAGCCCTTTTTGTGAGTCATTCTCTGTAAATGACATGAACAATTCTTCAAATTTTTTTTTTTTTTTTTTTTTTGCTTATTCTTTCCCATTCGTCATGTTTCTGAAGGGAATGTCTCAACTGTAAATATCTATTTACATGCTGATGCCGTGAACAAGATCACGTTCGCCCGAGTCAGGCCTGCCAGGACAACTTTTGCCCTCGACCATTGTCTCCAAGTTTGAACACTTCAAGGAGAAGGAGCTGGTGAAGAGCCGCAGCAGGGAGCTGCAAGGGACGGACTTCAGCGTCAACGATCAGTTCCCGAAAGAGATCCTGGACCGCCACCGCT
This sequence comes from Lipophrys pholis, assembly GCF_963383615.2. Lineage (NCBI taxonomy): Eukaryota > Metazoa > Chordata > Actinopteri > Blenniiformes > Blenniidae > Lipophrys > Lipophrys pholis. The sequence continues at coordinate 12,517,797 of NC_137646.1, read as the reverse complement.
TGCTTTTTCCCTTGAGGAAGAAGCTCATCGCTGAAGGATCCCGAGCCGTCATCACGGAGGACGGGCTTTACGTCACCCCCTGGCTCTACTGATGGTCCTCACAGTATTAACCACTCTGACACACACACACACACACACACACACACACACACACACACACACACACACACACACACACACACACACACACACACACACACACACACACACACACACACACACACACACCACATTCTTACTCAGGCACAGGTAAGTATTTAACGGCAACATTAGTAAACATCGTGAATTACGTATAACATGGCGAAAGCTAATTAATATTATATTGATAATATACACGATGCTTGCAACATTGATCAAGTAATAATTATCTTGGATTTGTACAGTAAGCGCTGGGAAAAAATAAGATTAAAAAATCACCGTTAATGTCACCCACGGGTTAGGAATTGGTTTTTTTCTGGTTTTTGTTTCTTAATTTCAATTGTTATGTCCCCACCGCCTAATTTATGTACCTGCTCGAAAAGTCATGTTAATATCTAGACAGTCTCTAACAACAACACAATCTAACAACAGTTGGAAAGTGTTTGGATGTGTGTTTTAACGGTAAATAGTAAATATAGCATTAACAAGGGTATTGTCTGTTTGTCCAGTCTTTTAAAGGTGGAGGCAGGGATCTTAACTGGAAGTGACTGGAAAAGACACATGAGTCTTGGCAGGACGATGGTTCCACCCAAAGACGTTTTGTGACCTACTCTGTTCTTTCACTGATATACTAATGGCAGTCTTCTTGATGTCGGTCAATGATTACAATCATTCAATGGCCTTCTAACATTTACAACACACATGTTTTCTCAACTGGTTCTGTTGCCTATAGTATGGTGAAGCACTGGTTAGTACTGTTTCCTTCCAATAAGAAATATGTATTTCAAAATGTTTTTATATTTCTTCCTTTATCACTGATCTATCACTACCATTGAACGTTGTTTAAATAGAGGATTTAAGCATTTCTTTTGTTTCCGGCTTGTATTTATTGTTTTACTATTGAATAAAACAAGATCAAAAACAGCACAATTTTAACCTCAGACATGTTTTCAGTTTGTCAAACAAGGACGCTGGTCTCCAAATTGTTTTTCTATATTCTATTTATATTTTAGTTCAGGGGTTATGTTGGGTTGTGTCAGCAACTTATGAAATGTGTTTGAATCAAATCAATGTTTTCTGAGAAAAGTTCACACTTTGCTTGGTGGTTTGGCTGGATTGGGCAGGTTTTGGTCCACAGTTCTTTGATTTGACACGCATAATATAAGCATCATAGCTCTAGGACTGTGGTCTTCAGGACTTGATAAGAGATGCCAGACAAAGATCAAGGATAATCAGGGGAGGAGAAGAGGTACAGAGGAGGACACAAAGTGGAGCAAACAGACAGGGAGAAAGAAACAAAACAACAGGAAACATGAGGAAATACAACCACGAAACTAGGGATGACACACAAGCAAACTACTATCTGACAAAGTGTCCAAAGTACTTTTGTTTGACATGTAGGTATGACTTATCCACAGGTCTAAGTGTCTTGTTATTTTTCTCAGTTTTACCATATTTATCATTGGCACAAATAAGACAATTATTTATTTTTCCTCTCTAAAGCAAAGACTCCAGAACAAGAGCTTTATAGGAAACAATAAATATGATTTCTCATTTCATTTTCTAATTTCTAAAGTCCAGGTCGGAAACACACAATTGAATCAATTCAACTGGACTTGGTCACAAATCTCGGAAGAAATTTTGTTCAGGCATTAAAGTACTACCAAGAAATATGCATATGTGCAGGACTTCACCTGCTATTAACAATCCATTTTTCAGCCTAAGAACCACTGGATGTTTTATCTTCATTTGATCATTCTTGATAAGGCTTGGAAGTGAGAGTGAGCAAAAGAGTTGTTTCTGACCTGAAGATACTGTATCTCTCAGAGCCCCATCAGATCTCTACATACATACACTGTGTTTTGCTCCCCTATGGAGCTCAGAAGGGGCTTTTAATGAAGTGGCAGGTGAGTGCATACTGGGACTGCAGACGCTCACAGACTCAAATGTGAGCATAATGGCACTTTGTGCAGCTGCAGTCAGACATTTCCCAGCAGGTTTAGTGAGAACATATACTCAGTGTGGGAGAAATGTACATTGCCACGGTTTACTATCAGGGTTGATGTGAGAAGGGAACGAAGAAAATTAAAATGAAGCAATCAGTTACACAATTATTTTGTCCTCAAAGCCGATGTATCAGAAGGAGGGAAAAAAGTAAGCAATTATAGGCTTAGTAGAGGACTGAGTCTGAGCATTTATACTGCAGCTCTTGTCGGGTGTCAAAAGTGGTCCAAGTCAGGAGAATCATTGAATCAATGACAGGGAAAAGACTCTGATCTCAGAGAAATTCCACCTCACGACGTCTCGGCCTTCACAAGATCTGCACATCACATGCAGAGCAGACCCGCAGAGGTCTAGTGGAGTCCGTCCCTATTGGATCAGAGCTTCTTCATCAGCAAAAAAAGGAAGCTCTGCAGTGCTGGTCAGATTTTATGGTTGATTTCTGAATTAACTGAATCAATGAATCAGTCTGAATGTGCAACGGCAATGTGTTTCAAGCAACTGTCCATTATGTTAAGGCTCATTTATGATCTACGTAAGCACGAAGAGCAGATATGTGCACTCAAATAGTGTGAACGTCACTGCCTTTTGTAACTCCATACGAGATCAATACGATGGATTTAGATATTCAGACTGAATACCGATAATGGTTTTTGGTATTTGTACCAGGAGGGATGTTGCTAACCACTAAAATAGTATATGACCCTGGAATGTTAACAATATTTCCATTAAACTGATCTTGAACTCATTGATATATCACAATCCTAAACCACAGCTGCAGGCCTTAAAGTAATACTTCAGGATCCCAGAAGACTAGCAGATTCATCTAAAAGGTGTAAATATTAAAACTGACTCTGGTGCATGAACAAACGTTCGCAGGAAATGCCTTGTGGAGCTCTGTGGTGATTTTCTCAGTTTTCACAAACACAGCATTGTTCACCAGAGGCTGGCGCTCTCTGTCTCAGGGGGCGATAAAGGAGAGGGGGAATAATTGCTTACCCTCACACCATGTGTGTCGACTCTTCGCAGTCAGGCATGATAATGGTAATAGCTGCGTTTCCCACCTGCACCACCACCATGTCTAGTTCCCCTCAGCTTCCAGCAGCAGCAGTCACTGCAGGGGCCCCTTCTGGAGAAAAGGACACCCTGATGTAGATCCAAGCATACACTGTCAAAGCTAAAAAACAACACATTCAGGTTCATCTCAACTGTTGTTCTCGTAACGATCCATCCTTTGTTCCCAATTTACCTCCCGCCAGTAAACAGAAATACTGACGTGCGCCTCAAACATTCACCTCCTCTGCCTCTTCTGTGCAGGAACCGCTATCTGTAAATATGCTGATGTTGTCAGTTGCGCTCACAGAGAGACCATGTCCAGAGGGCTCTGTAGGGTAAATATGTTTGGAGTCATCACGGCTGATCATCTAATCATGAGGAGGCCTTTGGGGAGCGAAGCACGCCTGCTTTGTCCCTACACTGTACATGCTGATCGCACAATTCTCCCACAATGCCCTTCAACACTCCTGATTCGTATCACAGGAGCGGTTCAGACTGAACAAAAGCCCATCGGATGGAGCGCCGCTTTGACAATTTTCTTTTTTCCTTTGAAGTGGATAATTGACGTGTCCTTCGGTTGCTGCGATTTTTCTTCTTCCTGACAAACACCTATCAGTAAATGAAACATTCATTTTATTTACATTTCCTCATATTAAACTTGTATTGTGTATCCAGCAGATATTACTGGTATTGTTTCCCAATCAGCTGTAGCACAATGGCTTCTTTCATACATGATACTGCGATAAAGAGGTAATAGGCTCCTACTGTAAGGAACTCTAAAGCAAAACAGTGGGAATTAAACTTGGCTTCACACTAATGCCTGGTAATCTTTATGAAGCACAGTTTCTGTATGACAGACAACTAATTTTCATTTCATCATAACTTTCATCTTGTGACAGATCATGTCTCATATAGATTTTTCTTTTCTCTCCTTTTCAGATTTATTCAATGTACGCTCCAATAACTTTGCCATAAATAACTTCCTCCACCAACATATGCGACTCTGACGCTCGCAGATGAACGCTGACGTAATTCAGTTCCCAGCAGATTGTTCTCATGTAACCAGGACTTAATGCAAAACCCTCACATTGCAGAGAACGCACTCGGACTGAATGCACAACCTGAGTGTACAGATGCGCATTCTGTATACTTCGAAAATCAGGTTCCTAGGATGTCATGCAGTTATGATTATTTGCCAATTATCCAAGTTAGAATTGTGGGAGCTGGAGTTTATATTGACCAAGGGTCCATCACAGGACGTTCAACACGAGACACACTATCACTCTTTTGGCCAATTAAGCAACTATTTCTTGAGACAGTTGGACACAAATCTTCTTGCTTGGAAGCAGCAGTGCTCACCACTTTTATATCAAGCATCCATTATCCAGTTCATCACAAAACATTCTATTATATCTCAATTGGGCTGGAATAATTTTCCCTAGATCAGGGTTTACCCAGGACAGATCGCCAGTCCAACACACAGGACTGACATCGATTTATGCATAATTGCACCTAACATCAATATAAATCACCAAAACAAAGAAGCGGGTGTACCTATTGTGGGAGGAAGTCGGGACCGGGAGAACGTGGAAGAAACCCAGTTCTAGATTAGAGCCTGGAGCTATTTGATGGGAGGCAACGGTGATAAATGCTGCACCATCAATTATTTAGTTCATCAGAAAGCTTGCAGGGTTGTTTCTTTTTTTTTTTCTAATTTAATCATCTCCACACATATGTTCCAATATTAGACTATAATAGTCCAGAACACTGCACTTCCTAAGGGTGTAAATCACAGGAGGGGACTTGAAAGAGCTGGATACTTGTTTTTGGTTTCTTTTAAACAAAAACAGACATTTGTGGAGAGCTCCCTCGAAGAATATCCCAACATTTCCTTTCTTTGTCCAGAAAATCGCCATTTTAATCTCTTTATGATACATGAGCAACATTCAATTTGATTAATAATAACATACATTCACTCACTTCTTTTCACATATAAGGTAATCCAGCATGGTCGCTGAAGATGCAGCAATGCTGACTAATATCACGTCACTAAAGTGAAAAGGCTGATGTGATCTTCTTATCACATAAACCCACTGCAGGGGTACTCATGTGAAATCTCATGTGTTATGTTCAGTTTAAGAGATGGAGTAGACGTAATCTCATCTTCATTCAACAAGGCGCCATTACAACCAATTATCAGGGAGTTCACTCAGCTTACTTAAGTGTGTGATGATAATTGTTAAATAAATCCACCACTTCACTTCCATTCGTATTGGTTATCAACCACTTTTAAAAAGGAAAATAGTTTTAAGAACTATGCCCAACATTTAAATTCAACTGTTTGTAATTCAACTTAAATGTTCATTCTACTGTCAAAACATTATGTAAACCAATTCCCTTAAATCGTGTGAACATGTAATGAGTATTAAAATGTTACACTGAAACTTGTCCAATTGCAAACGGCATTGAGGGATTTTGTAATCTGTTTCAAATGTACAAATGTCTACAAAAATCTGTTTCATGATGCATTATAATACAATATTTGTTTTACTGTTTTTGTTTCCACTGGGTGAAGCTAATGCTAAAACTAACAGGAGAGGCAGCAGCTCTGCAATATATTCTAGATTCTTTTTTAACGACGAGTGAAACAGGAATGTTTTTACACATCAAGAACGAAATGGTTCATAAATATAGGAATACAACAAGTTGAGAATGAAGGAAAGAAGAAAAAAGAAAGAAAAAGAAAACACACAGAAAAACCAGATAAGAACAAAAACGTGATCACCATCCCATCCATCCAAGTGATAAGGGAATCCATACAGCGAAGATTGAAAAAACAACATCAGCACAGCAGTAAAACCACACACAAAACTCCGACAGCTACTAGTACACCCAAAAGATGAAATAGACCCGGACAACAAATGATATATTAATTCCCATGCAACTCGTGTAACAAAACATGCATTAGGGAAACGGGCAGATCTTTTAATACAAGAAAGAAAGAACATCAAACAGTGTCATGAAGAAACAGCAGGATGCCTCACAAGATCACATAAAGAAACAGCAGAAAAAAGAAAATTCCAAATCAGCCATCACCAATCACTGCAAAAGAAATAAACATATCATGGACTGGGACAAGGGAAGGGTCATAACTTCGAAGGGCAAGAGACACAAACAGTGGATAAAGGAAGTGCACGACCATGAACCAGGACCAGGGGGCCGATACCCTCTCGCAACACCTGTGATCCTTCAGACCATCGGATGGCGGGAGGCAGAATTCAGCAGCTTTGCAACTTTACACTCCTTTTTCTCTACAATATAAAAAACAATGCCACTAAAATGTTCTGTGTTATTATTTTTATAAGTAATCAATGATCAGGGCAAAAAGTAGTTGAGTGAATAGATAAGGCTGAATCAACAACCGGCTCAGTTATCGAGAATTTTCATAGTATAGTTACTGTAAAGTGCTACTTTCTTATTGTATTTGTCACAACTGAGTTAATTAAGTTGTAAGCCAAGCCAGGTCAGTGACGAAGGCCCCATTTACACAAAAACATTTTCAAGTGAAAACGCAACTTTTTCAAAATGGCTCCCAAGGTGCAACTTGCCAAAAACACTCTGACTCTGTCTCTGTGGAAACGATGGAAAACACAACTTTGTCAAATCACTGTTACTGCACACCGCGGCCTTGAGACATTTGAGATTATGTCAGCGGTTAGACGCATATGGTTTTTGTAGTCCATTTATGGAAATGTTTTGTCTTTTCACCACGGCAGACGTCACTAACTTATTATGTCACCTCGTGAAAGTACGGTCCGATTGTCACAACAATGTAATCGCCTTTCCCTAACGCCTTAGGGAATCCTCCTAACACCTTTCCTTAACCCCGTGACATCATCCACGGGGTTAAGGAAAAGTGGATAGGAAAGGAGATAGGAGGGACTATTTGGACGCACCCCAGGTCTCTGTGTCTTTGTCTGCTTCTGTGTGTCTCCCCTATCCCCTAAAATATCCTATTGTCTTGTCCTCCTTATGACAATTACCCTCATGTGCATCACCTGTGTCTTCCCCTATTTATAAGTTCTTGCTGTCTCACTGCCCGATCATCAAGTTTGTCTGATGCAGACACACCCAGCAGTGTCTGTCCCTCATGTTTCCCTCATGTGTTATTGTCATTACATGTCATTACAAAAACAATCAACATCCCCAACTTGTGGTCCAACAGGCTAACTACATCGTTGTCAGCGTTTCTGCCGTTTATGTGGAACCACAAAACTTTTCTGAAATGAAGACGCAAAAACCATACGTCTTCACTTGAAATCTTGTCATGTAAACAATCTTTGTCTCATTCTTCACTCTGTTTTCATTCATAACTGCTGGCACCACACTTTGTTCACATCCTGCTTGGATTGTTGTATTTGTACATAAAAACATCCCCTCACACAGTTTCCAGCCTCTGAGCAAAAATCATTTCAAGCCAAGGAAGCCACTTTTTTCTTTTTTTTTACGGGAACAACAACCACAGCTACATCTGAACCAATCAAATGTAGCCGTGTTCAAACAACTTTCCCCTTGTGCTTCATGCCAACTTATTCTCTGTGAATCTGATGAAAAATGTGATAATGTGCTAACAACAAACAAGGGAGATGACTTCTTTGGTGTACTGACTTTTTTTTCTTTTTTTTCCTCCCCCTTCCTTCCATGTCTGATTACACGGCACACTTGATTTGTCTCATTTCAGGGATGAGCAGGACCGAGATGGTCGCACTGCGATTCGGGGGCTCGGTACCATCAATTCAATTCAATTACTTTTAATTAGCGGAATGGAAAGAAAGAAGGGGGAAAAAAACACAACAACCTCACAGGGTCCTCCAACAATGAAATGAATTACTCATGAGTGAAAGCTTATCAAATCAAGCAGCTTTATATGTGGAGAATATCAAATTCAGGCGCTGGAAGACATATGACTGCAATGCAATGAGTTATACTGATATTTAAAAGGCATGAAATCTCGATTGCATTCAAATCCGATCATGATAACACTCTGGCGGTTATTTGATGCTGTTTGGTGTGTCATACACTCAGTCGACATCTGTCGGCTGTGAGATGTTTTCATTTATTTTCCCATGTCGCCTTTGAGTGGGAATACTTGCATTGTTTTCAAATAAAAGTGAATCTCATTTGATTGATGGTAACTTCAGAGCGCGGCAGGTTTGTTCAAGACAGGTCTCTGAAGTCAGCACTGAAGCCCCCATCCAAGAGAGTTTTCATATACGAGTCGTCAATGTGTCAGGTGACATTTTGAATTTGAAAGAGGGGCTTCTTTACGAAGGAAGGACTCACTTGGACAATTTTTGTGAGTTTTTTTGGTATGTCGGCTTGTGAGCTTGTATCACAACGGGGTTTAACCCATTGCATTACGCTAAAGTCTCTTACTTAGTGAGCAACCAATGAGCAAATTATTAACTACAACCACAGAACTACCAAAAACGACAGTTGGTAGATGGTGAACAATGCAAGTAAAACGGATATGACGAAAATTAGAAACAATACTGAGATACATCAGATATTTAAATGTTTTAGAGATAATAGTAAAGTGCATTCACCACTTGGTTGTATCCATCCTCCATTTAATGACACTCAATGAAGACAACTTAGGTGTTGTATCTATTGGTTGTCTCACCTTCTATCAGCGATGCTGCTGTTATTGGGGTGAGAGGCATAGTGTGTTGTGGGTCCCCAAGACTTTTATTTGTGGATTGTTTTCGCTATGATATCTGCTCCAATGCTCCAATATGTTTCATAACTTCCTCCACCTCCACACCCAACACTTCATTCTGATCTTTTATAGGTAAACACTCCATTCAGCCACTTCATGGATGCACACAAACAATAGATTTCCAAGCAGATAGTTCTGGATCAGGATCTAATCCAGACAAACCCCTAACTTGAACGCTCATATTTGCACTTGATGCCACTCATGGTAATCCCAACTTTAACCTCCTTACATGGAAATGCAATTTTGCTCACGTTATGCGCCATCTTATAAAACCAGGACCAGTATTGGGAACCATTGTGTTGCTGACTGAGTCAATTGTTAACTTCAACATTAACCACTCTTTAACACAGTGATAGCGAGTCCATTGTAATGTGACTATGTTATTCTTAACAGCATCTCAATAACACACTGCACACATCTACCTGCCTCTCAGTAGGTCTGTTTCTTACTCAGTGACATGTTAATCCAAAGCCACAATCTTTTAATAAGTAATGCATCAAAATTACTTTCTCAGAACTTCTGTTAGTTCCTGTGATGCGTATTAAGCCGGCTGTTATCTTCAGCATCAGAGTTGTCCGATCGCTACAATGATGAATGGTTGGAAACAAAGTGCATCGTCACAGCCGTTTACAGATAAGTGACTAGGAAGAGTACAAAAAAAATAGTTTCCAGGGCTGCTGTCTCTCTGTCCTGCAAACAAAATTATCTTTAGCATTAGCTGGGAGGCATAACTATCACCCACTTCCTTGTCTCATGGTTATCCGATTTCCTTCCTCCTTTGCATCCAAGAAAGTTAATAATTCCCAACCCATTATTTGTAACAACCAGCAGGAATTCCTCCAGTAGCGTCTCGACTGTTTGAGACCAGATGAGCTGGGCTCTTAAGCTTCTGCTAAGCCTGATTATTGAAGCTGGCTGTGGGAGGACTGCCAGTTGTTTTTGTCCGTTCAGTTGTGACTGGCAGGTCTGAACCAACGACCAGACTTCCCGCTTTGTTATATTTTCAAATTAGAAACAAGCATTTGCTAATTAGCAAACAAAGACTTGTTGACTCAATGGTTATATTTATACGACAAGCTGATCTAGAATCCATTTCTAAGGCCAGAGAATCAGATTGAATGAATGAATGATTGAATGAATGAATGAAGTTATCAAAAAGTACTAATCTCTTTTGAACGTCTTTTTTTGAAACATTTAAATTAAAGTAACACGTCATGGTATTGCTTCACCGGCCCTCAACTGTTTTCAATCTGATATTCAGCACTGAGAAATTAATTCTGAGAGGTGCCAATACTCTCTTGACAAGCTTCATTCTCTCACAACACTGCTCAATAAGCCTGTGATTGATGCCACCCCCCCCACATCCCCCCCACCCCACCTCCAGCTTCACTGACTGGGACTGTCGACACACACTGCTCGCCTCTGATGCGGTCGAACCTTTGAGGCAGAGCGTGCTGATGTGCGGATTGATGGGAAGGACTGGGAAAAATACTCCAAAGACATCTCATTGATCGGCGTCGATTGCACATGCGTGCTCAGTCGTTCACAACTGGTTTCTGATTGAATACCCGCAATGACACAGTGGCCACTTCAACATTCCAGTGAACTCTTCTTTTCTTCCATGCATGCCTGATTTCAAATGTTATTTTTATTTTATTTACGTATTCTAACAACAAAAGTAATAGAACATAGACATGAAATAAGGCAGAGGTGCAAAAGCAATACCTGCAACATAAAATATCTAGAAATGTATGAATTAATGTTTATAGCATATCATTTTGTCTGCACAAAACCACAAATATTATGCATTCTCACATGAAACATCGTGCAAACAGGGTGTTAGTTCTCAGTTTCTGTTAATTATCAACAGAAAGTAATTGTGTTCAAAAGCCATCAACAATAGTCTCTTTGAATATGAAGTACAATAGATACACATAAGCATGTCTGCATTGAGCTAAGGATTACTGCTGGATGGGAGACATACGCATGTGTGGCTTATCGCTGTGGATTGTGTTTGATCCTTGTATTCACTTCCACAGCTGGATTTGTGGTGACTTCACTGTTTTTGCTGGCAGGGCCAGTGTATGAAATTATAATCCACTTTATTTGATGTTTTACATGCTTAATTACTGGTAACATGCCATTTCTAGCCAAATTATGTTAAGGCTGATGAAGATAAACAGATGCAAAGTGAGATAATGCCACAATTTGTCACCTGTCAATCAATCACTGTTCCGGGTGGGGGCTGGGGGTGGAGTGTAGGGGTGGGGGGCACTGAGGCTGGTGATGGAGGGAGTATGGTGGAGTAGAGGGACGTTGGGTGGTGGTGGGTCGGGAGCCGGCTGAAGAGTGCCAACCTCAGAACCGTGCTCCACTGCTTGCCTACATGCATTTATGTTGATTCTATTACTTGTGACTGAATTCGATTGATAATGATATCAGGAGTCCTTATCAACCTGTAAACCAACATTAGCTCTGCCACACAGATACAGGGTCTGCATGCTAATCTTTGTTTTTCTAATTTGTTAACTCGCAATTCTACACATATCACGTCAAAGACAACATCACACATGTAACTGAACACCGTCTGACCACTCCAGCCTTTTTACAAAGCACAATGCATTCACATCAACTCATTCTAGAAATGGGCCTTTAACCACTTGATCCTTATGAGGTAAGAAATCCCTACAGTACCCATATTACAAAACAAAGCCATTTTGTGCAAATCTGCCATATGACTATGTTTGTTGAGCTGTGGACAAAAATAGGTATTTCACAATTTGCAGTGAGACTGAGTTGTCAAAAACAGTTCTGACACTTAAAGGCTTTCAATTATATTATATCGTACACCTTAGCTGCCAAACTTCATTTTCACTTTTTACATCTTGTCTCATCGCAACAATCCAATCCATAGTAAGAAATCTTCAGGTCATTATATCTTTGGGTGTTTGTTCCTTATACCTGAGGAAATTTAACAAAAGGAAATACTTATTTAAATAAGTTTTGCGTTCAGGAAGACATATTTATTTAAACAACTAGAAATGCATGGTTATGCAGGGAGAATTATCTGTCTATAAAGGAGGAAATATTTTTCTATACAATGAATATGTCTTTGTACAAGAACATCATTTTGTGTGTGTGTGTGTGTGTGTGTGTGTGTGTGGGTGTGTGTGTGTGTGTGTGTGTGTGTGTGTGTGTGTGTGTGTGTGTGTGTAATACCTATCTATCCTTGTAGACAGTGTACTATAGTCATCTTTATATGAATGCACAATTTCACATTATTATTGAGACTCTTTCACTGTTTAACTCCACGAATTCCTTCTGGATTAGAAAGTAGAATAGACAACAGGAAATTAACTCTTCAACACCATCTTGAGCTACAAACTATTTATGTAACATAAGAGGTAAATGTTTATTTACTGCTTTATGCTGAACATGAGCTTTACGAGTTTCCATTTTAATAATCCATACACTTTAACTGATGTGATTTATATATATTTTTTAAATCTAATCTGTTTCCACTCATTGTACCCTAAAACACAAAGGTCTCTATGCAAATGAAACAAAGTGGTGATCTTGGGAATACACGTGACTCCGGCCAATGAACAAATATATCAACTAGATGAGCATAACGGGCCGAAATGAAGACTTAAGCTGTGACAATTCGTTGACATGATGTGGGACATGATGGGCAGACCCAGCTGCTCTCTTGCCAAGGAAAGAAAGAGCTACAGTGTACGGTGAGGCCGCGGACGTCTGCTAATGAGCAGTGCTGTCAGCCCCACTGTCTGACATAATGAGCGGAAGGAAGGAAAAAGAAAGTGAGAGCAGAGAGGAAAAAATGCAGCCGCTGCTTCAAATAGGCTTCCTGACTCAAATTACCCTCGTTCTCCGCCCGGATGAAGCGCTCCCACTCGTGCAGGTGACACCTATAGGTGCTGCCCGGAGCAATGGAGAAGAGTAACACAAGGCAGCACATACAGACCACTTCTTCAGCCACAAAAAACAAAATAAAAAAAAACAAAGTCCTGGCAGCAATTAGTTTATTACGGTTAAGATCAAATTGATTCTTACTGGAGCTGTTGATTATGGAAGATGTATAAAAAGTCAACTGTGCATTCCTAAAAACAATGATTTCCTTCCAGCTTGGATAGCGAGAAACAACAAGAAGTTGTTGTTCTCAGCAACCTGTTGAAACTTTACTTGAACCGTCAGATCAGCCTGAATCATCTTGCTTGGAAATGCATCTGCATGAATGTGAGTTTACAGAGGTTAAATGCATTTAATTTTATTATTAGTATAGGAGGATGAGGAGGAGCCAGGCCAGGATTTACCCCACAGAGCCCAGTCCCTCCCGGCAGTACAGCCTCCATATCCCTGCAGAGTAGTAGGAAGCTGCAGAAAAAGCCACAAGGTGGCTATGGATTAAGAGGGCAGATCCGTGGAAAAATGCTGCTGGGACACAGGTTGGGGTCTGATCAACCTTGGCCGGGTCGCCTGGGCGAAGGTGTCTGATGTTGAAAGACCGAAAACACCCAATGACACCAGGTTACATCACTGATGTGTCCCAGTGCATCCAGTAGATGTATCTTTCGCCACGTGCTTCCAATGTCAAAACTTGACTATACAAAATATATATTATTTACAGACGTGCACACGCACACACAAAATTCCTTTTAGAGTCATTCAATTGACGTACATTCATTTCCTTCAGACTTTAGTTGTTTATTCTCTTTAATAAAGTTTATTCTCTTTAAAAAAAATACGTATACTTCATTTTCATTATAACATATTCAATTCTAATGTAGTTTTGCTCTATTTTCTGTTATAAAGCAGTTTTATATCTGCATTTCATGTATGAAAAGTGCCACAAAAATATTTATTATATATTATCATTATGACCTACCTAACCTTAGTCTGACCCCTGCTCCTGTATGTAAAGTGCAATATTACACACTAATAAAAATAGATTGCACTTCAGTTTGTATGCTGTCAAGTAAGAATAACTCCAGGAGTCAAGTCATGCAAAAACAGGAGGATTTTGGAATAAGAAATCTGGCAAACGTAAAGACCGAACAAATAAATACTGCAAACCAGAAACAGGGGTAGGATTCAGAAAATAGGTTACAATAAAGCCAGCTCAGGAAACCACCTCACCATGATAGTGGTGAAACAGATATAATAATTGGTCATGTGATATAAACCACTATGTGTATAGATCCAATAGCATACAATGTATATTGTCCAGTATACAGTATATTTCAAATATACTGTATTTAATCAATAAAAACACATTTAATGCAATCTTTTTGTAGTTAAGGTGGCTTATCTTAAATATTTCTTTCATTTAATGAACCGATTAACAGTCACAGTCACTGAAGTTTAAACAAGCTTGAACCGTTTTTTTCTGTTCGTCTTAGTGAGCAACTGTTTGCCTTATAACTATTGTTTTTAATTATCTTATTTTCCTGAACTAATACTGAATTATACTGAAAAGGTTGCGCAAGGTGGTGCTGAAGAAAAGAAACACAGGTCATGTGTGGAGTGAGGAGTTCAGGGCCTGGTGCTGTCCGTGGGGCTGAAACTCCACTCATCAAGAAGGTGTAAGAGAGGAGCTGTCCGTGGTGCTGAAACTCCACTCATTCAGGAGGCTGAGGAGATGAGCCGTCCGTGGTGCTGAAACTCCACTCATTCAGGGGGCTGAAGAGAGGAGCTGTCCGTGGGCTGAAACTCCACTCATTCAGAAGGTCGGGATGAGGAGCTATCCACGGTGCTGAAACTCCACTCATTCAGAAGGTCGGGGTGAGGAGCTATCCATGGTGCTGAAAGTCCTCCCACTGCCTCAGAAAGAAGAGAGGAGGCCAAGGAGGTAAGCTGTCCCAGGTAACAACTCCCCTTTTTTCAAGTCCTAACCCTCTCATGTTATACCAACAGCCAAGAATTAAAAAAAAGAAAGTATTACTGCTAATGCACAGAATTGATCCAAGCGATTGATGTATAGCCACTAATTTGTAACACCAGGAACGGAAATCAATAAAAACTAAAACAAAAGTATTGATTCTAATAATACAATATAGGAACGTTGACACATTATAAGGCCAGGCATCGATGTAATGCTACTATCTGTGGCATTATTGCCTTAGTGATTGATTACCATGATGAAATGAAGTAAAAGAGCTACAGAGCTGCTGTCCGTCTCTGTCCTACTCACAGTGTAGAACTTTCTTAAATGGAGATGTTTTGTTCGGGGTGACCACTAGAGCAAGCGGCTGTTGTTCGATTGGCTCACAGATCAGTCACTTCCTTGTCTTTAGCCAATGCCGTTATTGAGTGGGATTCGGATACTACAAATAAATTCTATTGGCTTTGACGGTTCGATAGCAGTGTCAATCAGCCGAGATATTGCCCTGCATACCTGTGTCAGCACAAAGAGCTTTACTCACACACACATATCAGACATATCAGAGTGTAGAGAGATCTGTTAGATTTAAAGATGGAAAAACCCAAAACTGTTGTATTTGGATTTAATTGACACCAGTAGCCACATACATGAAAAATATATAGTTTGGTACATGAGAAATATGTGCCAAAGTGGCCATTTTGTTGATTCCATCTGACCAGTCTGAACCAAAACCTCTCTAATGTTGCTCTACTTCACTCTATCAGAATCAAACTTGGCAGAGGTTGTGTTTAGTTATTATTATGATTATTATTATTAAATTTACTTATTGGCTTGGGTCACATCTTTCTCTC
Source organism: Lipophrys pholis (assembly GCF_963383615.2). Taxonomy (NCBI): domain Eukaryota; kingdom Metazoa; phylum Chordata; class Actinopteri; order Blenniiformes; family Blenniidae; genus Lipophrys; species Lipophrys pholis. Next base: position 12,502,070 of record NC_137646.1, on the reverse strand, counting down.
TCTGTCTTATATATATCCATCCATCCATCCATTTAGTGTTATTTTAGTGTGATTTGTTTTATTAGTCTATCGCTCTATACTGTAAATAAATGGACCATAAACTACTTTAGTGGACTAAGAGGATCTCATATATTCACTCACAAAACTATCTTGAGTTTAATTAAGATTCTTGAGTTCCCTGAGGATATGCCCATATTCTTTTTGTTACCTTAACAAATTCAATCGTCTGCATACATTTGTCTTATCGTGCTTATAACCTGCAATACTATTCTCTAATTTTTTATCTATATGATATTGTTTATTCATCTATTTGAAACATCATACATCTTTCATGAGGAGGGCACATAAATGAACTTGCTAATCCGTGGAAGAAAATGCAATGTTGTGTGTATTTCTTTCATGAGGATGATCAAATGGAGCTGGTGGACCCGCTGTTTAGTTTTACATAATATACTAGAGGACTGTTTGAGGAGGTAGGCCGCCAATGTTGGAAAGAGTAAGACAGATTTTTGCAGTTGTTTGCATTCTCAAACAGCCACTGATATGCCAGAATGTCTGGTTTGATACTGTTAACCTATTAGAGGCTTGAGGTACTTTAAAGTAAAGCCATTGAAAAGAAAATTGCGTGGTAAGTTTTGTAGGAGGAAGTGGCAAATGTACTTGTATCTCAATAAAAGAAAGATACTTGTTAATAAAAAAAACAATCCTATAGAATTTATTCAATGTGATCCAATAAAAGTTTGTGATTATAAAAATGGGTGAAAGCATTATATTGCGCACAAACACAACTATAAGCTATGCACAGAAGGGCGAATTAACAGCCAATCTAGATTCATGCAACATTTACACAACATTGTTTCAAGTGAAATGCGTCGCTTTTGTGTTTTTGTTTCAGAACAGTTTTGTGTTTAAATGGAAACGGCAGAAATGCTTAATAATAATGAAAAATTCTGAATTGTAGTTTTAATGTAGGGGCACTTGTTTCTTTTTATAAAGAAGTCATATACACACAGATACGTGTGCTCAAAGAACAATACCCTGTTAACATTAACAATGACGAGTACACAAGCATTTGTGTAGACTGATGACCAAGTTGAATTGCTATTGTAGTGACTCTCATCAATAAAACTACAAAGTCCCATGAGAAAATGAACTGGGAGTCGTGACACTCTGGAGGCTGCCATTGTTGTTTTTTGCCATCTAGTCATGCATGCGCAGAAGGACTATTTAGTAAGCCCGTGGTGTACAAGTGCAGCAGCAGCATTTTCCCTCGTTTCTATAGAGTCAGAGCCGGAGCATTTTCGAAAAGTTCCACCTTGGAAGCCATTTCCAAAAAGTTGCATTTTCAGATGTTGTGTGAACAGACACCTAAAACACAACAAAAACACTTGAAAACATTGTGTGAACAGGACCTTTGTCTGCTTGCCTTCATAAATACTGAATACTCATTCTATTTCCCAGATTGCATAAGGAGTTAATGCAGTTTTCTTCATTGCTTTTTGGAAAGTTGCTGTAACTCTACGATACGTTTAACAACTTCTTCCACCAACACCACTCGTGTCATGGTGTCACATTTCATTTTGTGCTGGTTAGGGGTGCAGCACTCCATCCAATTACCACATTGTGAATGCAAGCAAACAAATATTGAATTGAATGTTGAATTCCCGGCAGATCGTTCTTGTGTAAACACTGCCTAATGTCAGCGAAACTCCAATTTGAATATTTCTATTTGCATGTGATGTCATGTAATGATTCTGAGTTTATCACCCACGGTCTATTTGTGAGTGCGCGCTAATTAGCACCGTTTTTATACAGTATCTGTGCAAATCAGGTCATTTGACTCCAGTAAGATTAAGAATTTACAGAAAAATTTACACAGGCGCATTTACACATATACGCAGAGAGTCACCACAAACGATGATTCCTGAAAACTCCGGCCACAGTGGAAATCTGGATCAAATCTGTGTCTCTGTTTGCATCTAAAGGGGGGTAGGTGGATATTTACTTTACGATTTGTGACGTGGTGTTTTTTTTCCCGGATTCCAGTTGGCTATCATGGCTTCATGCTTCTTGCTACACTGCCCCCTACAGGTTTGGCATGCTCATAGCAGCTCTGAACCAGGTATATGTGCAGATATGTGTAAATGAAGATTTATTTTTTTTTTTTAAAGGTACAGGGGGGAAATGTCCGTTTTTGTAAAAAACCCAGGTACGTGTAAACGTGGCCTAAGTGTAAGGTCACCCTTTCCCTCTGTTCCTCCATGAAATCTGTCTTATCATTTGTCTCCTTCTCGTCTGTGTGTGTTTGTGACGTTTGTCTGGGTGTCTGCTGCTCATGTCGTGTGTCAATTACCCTGACGTGAATCACCTGTGTCTCCTCCCTTCGCATGAGTATAATGCCCTGCCCAAAAGAACGTAAAAACCACACAACTCAATAAAAACCAGCCCAAATCTCAGCCTATGTAGAAATTCTGTTGAAATCGTAAAACTCGAATGTGTGTAACAAAGAACACGCCATAAACACACAAATGCACACAATGAACACAGTTAAAAGGTAATGGAATTTGGCTCCCCAATTAGGGGATACCCGCCATATCTGGCAACCCTGGTCAGCCCGTGTAGATTCATTTTCAAATGGTTATTAAATATGAGCCGACAAAATCTGAACATGAGGAGGGAAAGAATAAGGACAATGAAGAAAAAAAAGCACAGCTTTTAACATTTTGGCGGAGCCGCTTCCTCCTGCGTGTATCCATGACGTCAGTCACACGTCAATGACGAAGCAGTTGCATGTAGAAAAAGATCAGAATTGGTACCACAGAGGAACGAGGCCTGAGTGTAGTGTGGAAAAAAATTTGACTTGGAGCTTTCACACGGCCAATACACAGATCAGATATGGGTCACATGTGAGCAAAAAAAAATCAGAACTGCGTCTCATCTCCCTGCAGTGTGAGCTCTAAGTGCTCCAAGATCCTCCTTCCCTCATGTGTGCACTGCCAGATCGTTTAACTTGCTCACATGTAGACATCCAGCCAGTCCTCGTGTGATTTCCTAGCGTTCCTTGTGTCTTCTGTGTTTTTGGACTCTCTCGTGCTCAGCTCTTTTTGGATCCTGTTGTCTCTGGTTTGATAATAAACCTTATTATTTGAACTCAACCTTTGGGTCAGTCTGCTTTTGGGTCCACCATGTTCGTGACAATCAGTCACAATCGGGAAAAGGGAAACGCTACAAAAGAGACTATGACGGAAAACTGTAAATGTAACAAGGCAAACCCTTCTTTATTGTATATACATATATTTTTTTTAAATGTTTTTAGAATACGTGAGTCAGCATTTGGTTCCTTTCGGCCACAAAACTAACTGGTACCAGACCACCAAATACCCGGAGATGGTCAGTAAACCCAAAGAGTTTATCCGTGGAGAAAAGGAACTCATCGTTACAGAATATAACAGAGAAATTGTATTTCAAATAGAGTGTTTTCTGAGGTTCTTTACATTTTTAGATTCATTTTTGTAACATCCAGGTTGTGGTGGGAAGGTCGCTTGAGTTTACAATAGTAACCATTTGGATCCAAGAAGAATGTTGTGAGCCACTTCTACATTCAGTTGACTTTTTCTTTCGAATGGATCAAATAATCTAATTTGATTCATTTGGCCCATTCTGATTGAATTGGGATGATCGTTAAACTCCAAGATTTGGAGCAGTACGCCACGACAGTCCTGGGATCCGTCAGGTTTTTCACCGACATCGTCATTCTGGATTCATGCTCCAACTGCTCGCCTCAGGCAGACGGTAGAGGACCTGAAAGGCCAGGACAAACAGACTCAGAAACAGCTTCTACCGCAGGGCTGTAATCAGACTAAACAGCTCATTCCAGCTGAAATGAAAAGTGCAATAACCGATTGTTCTCCTTTGAATTTCCACCTCTTATATATTCATAATGTGGTACATGTTATTTCTAACAATGGCCATTTTACTCTGGTGAAGCTGGTCAATGTGGTAATGTCACAAACAGCCTCACATCTCAAAGTGCAAAGCATTGTGGGATTGATCCACCGATTGAACAGAACTGTATTCTTATAAACCTGCATATTAATAACGTTTTAATGGGATAACATGATCTCTCAGTCAGAAAACATAATTGACCAGCTGTAAAGGCTTGAATAAATAATGATTTAGTAGGTGAATCACAATCAAATGTCTGAACAGGGTTTGGGGATGAAGTATTATTTCGTCTTCATGTCTCCCGTGGGATGGAACGATTGAGTGAGCTTAAGAAAGGTAAGCAAAAAACTTCAAAGACACTAAAGACTTGTTAAATAAAATGTTACTTCCCACCTCTACTCTCAGGTCTGCAATATATATCTGCAATACCAGTATCCGGTCCGGAGTACTCATACTCTCTGATACAACCGTGCTACATGCCACATGCACAGTTTCAGGGCTCAAACACCAGCGATGCTACAACATGAATAAAGCCTAACTGACTCACTGACAATGAGCTGGAGTGCGTAGCAACCGACAGCGAGCTCGGTCTCCAGTCTGCAGCACGGATAATGCAGTTTGTAGCGTCTATCTAAGTAATGTACTGTGGGCTGTGAGCCTGTCGGAGGTGTGTGCAGCGTTGACACAGAGGCTGTGTTGAGGTGGTTCCTGGCAATGCATCGCCTTCGAATATTGTTTTCTTATAGAGTATGAATTATACTTTATGGCATTTAATCAGTACTTGTATCAGTACTCAGTATCAGTAAGTAGCTAAACTCATTCTATAAAAAAAAAAATGGGTTTGGTGTATCCCTAGTGTTTGTTTAGTTTTTAAAAACTTTATGTTGAGACGACCAGATCAAACACGTCATTGACACGGATGGATAAAAACTTGTGTTGATGAGTATGCATTGTGAAATTTAGGAAGCTTTGTTTTATCAGAGCAGGGATCGTTCAGAGGATAGAGACGCACACTTGGGATCAGGAGTTCACAGGTTTGAAACCCACAGCCAACGGGTTCCCTCGGCATATGACCCTTGACTCCGATCAGCTCCCTGGAATGCCATACTGTGGCTGCACCAAAAAAAAGAAAGAAAAAAAAAGTAATTATAGCATGATTCATTTAGTTTGCCAGTGTGATGGACCCTTGGCCCCTCTTCTTGAGCACAGACTGCCAATCGCTGCACGGTGGAGCAGTGGTTCGCTCGCTCTGTGTGTGCGTGTGGGTTTCCTCCAGTTTCCTCCCACAGTCCAAAAACATGCATGGGAGGTTAATTGGTGGCCCGAAATCACCCGAGGTGTGAATGTGTGTGATTGTCTGTCTTTCTGTTTGTCCTGTGATGGACTGGCGACCCTCGTAAACTGGGACCGGCTCCAACGTGTCGCAACCTTGCACAGGATTAAACTGAATAGAAGATGGATGGATGGAAATTTCAATCAAAGCTCTGCTAAATCTTCTAAATTACTCAAGATGTTATTTTCTGCAAGAAATGAACCAGAAATGGTTTGTTTGGGGGGTTTTTTCCACAAAAAGGGGAAATTCCAAGTCAATGCTGGGCGAGAAATGAACGAAAAATCAATCCTAGAAAGCAGTTTGTGGAGTGGTGTGGACTTGTTGTATGCGTTTTTTCAGTTTGCTCCGGTCTTCCTCCTGCAGAGTGAAGTATCCTCCTGCAGCCGGAGCGGGGCGTGCCTCTGTGGGCGGCTTCTCGTCTTCCTGTTGCTGCTGCTGCTGATGCTGCTGCCGCCGCCGCGTCTCCTCATCCTCTGGATGCAGGTGGAGGGCCGTCAAAGAGCGCGACAGCATCCACCGTCAAAGCGCGTAGCGCTCTCTTCACAATAAAACGACCGTCCTTTGCGCGCCGGCTGTTGGAGTTTTAATATGAAAGGACAATTCTGAAGTAGCATTTCCTGGTTTACTGTGCGCTTGACAGTGGGGGATGCAGGTGGAGCTACACGGCCAGGACCGTTCACATCTGTCTTGAAGGAGAGAGAGGTGGGGGGATAGAAAACCTGCGTTCGAGTCCGCTTTGGATAAAAAAAAAAAAAGAAGAAGCGCGGAACTACATCCACGCTTCACACAGGGATATTTACAAACCTCCTCAAGTCTGGAGGATTATACCGAAAGGATTGCCGCAAAATACAAGTAAGGACTTTTTTCTCTTCTTTTTTGCTGTAGTGACCGAACGCTCCTATGTGTGTGTGTGTGTGTGCGCGCGCGCGCTTCCCTCAGCTGTAAGGATTTATGCCTCTTTAAAAAGGCTCTCCAAATGGTGACAGGTGATTTCGGATGCAGAAAAACAAAATGTTAGAAAGGATACAGTTAAATAGCCCAACAGTGCATGCTTTGTTCTGTAGAGGAGGGGGAGCAGATGATGCGTAATGGGTCAATTTTGGGATCTTTAATTTTATTATTTTTTTGTAGGGGCGAGTGGATTTGATGTCTCGTTGTTTTGTTTTTTTTCTGCGTCTGACATGCTGAATTGTATGGTCGGAAAAAGGAAAGAAAGAGATGTACATGTATGTTTGGAAAGCCACGCGTGACAGCAAAGTGTGTGGGAATCCAGAATGTGATGTAGGGAGAAATAAAGCGTGCGCAAGGCGGACAGGAAAGTCAGTTTGTGTGTTCCGCTGAGGCTGGAGATGTTTACGCAACGTCCAGACGACTCGGAGAAGGTTTATTCTCACAGGTTCCGACACTCGTGAAGCCCCGTGGTATGGTTTCAGGATGAATGCTTGGATTAAAGAGAGAAGAGAGACGCGCTGTGTGATCTGTTAATAATGAATGTCGCCTGCTTTCTTCAACACTTCACCTTCACTCCGACGAAGAGATTTGTTTGAATTTTCTCGCAAGGGAACCGATTCTTCTAACTGGATCTGTCATTATTTCATAGAGCATATTCCTCTTTTAAAACCTTTAAAGGACAAGAGATAACACCACCGGTGGCTATAGTTTCTTTACTGAACATCTGCATTAGATTTTGCGCTCGCCGATGCGCCTTAAGGGCCATTTCAGAGTCTCCTTAAGCAGATGGTTATTTGTTAGGAAATGTACTCTTGGATAAAGAAAAAGTGCGTAGATATTAAGGGATTAAAGTCTTGGGAGTTGTTGTTTTTTGGGGTTTTTTTTTCCTTTTGTTTTTCACACTGCGACTGCTTACGACTCCTGCGCCACCGTGTCGCCAAACGCCCACTGGGGCGCGTAACGGCGTCTCTCCACAAAATCCCCCCCCCCATATGAAACATATTTAAACAAGTCCTACAAATAGGAAAACCGGTTTTATAATAAGGTCGGTTTTAGTTGATATGCCCAGCGCAACGGTTTAATCGGAGCCATCAGGGCGCGTGGAGAGAGGAGAGAGGATGGAGTGTGTTCTTATAACGAATCACTTTCACTGAAGCCCCCCACCATACAAAATATATACCTGAGTGTGTGTGTGTGTGTGTGTGTGTGTGTGTGTGTGTGTGTGTGTGTGTGTGTGTGTGTGTGTGTGTGTGTGTGTGTGTGTGTGTGTGTGTGTGCACGCGTGGGGCGCGCGCTGATCAGTCGTTCCAACCCAAGTCTCCTGTTTCCTCATGTCGCAGTGTGTGTGTGTGGCATTAGTGTATAAGACAAGATGTACTCAATATTTATGACCTTGTGAAATATTCTACACATGGAGGATGTTCCCATTCATCAAACTAATCAAAGTTTGATGAATAGGGGGAGTCAACCAGGCCCTGACTGACTGACTGACCTGATTCCATTCAGGTGTGTGTGTGTGCGTGAGTGCGTGTGCGTGAGTGCTTGTGTGTGTGTGTGTGTGTGTGTGTGTGTGTGTGTGTGTGTGTGTGTGTGTGTGTGTGTGTGTGTGTGTGTGTGTGTGTGTGTGTGGTTTTCTGGCTGAATCACACCGAAGAAGGTGGTGTTGCTCATTCAAACACACGCCGTCTATTATTTATGAAAAAGAAGCTGAGATCAACCTAAAGGACATAACTCAGGTCCGATGTGTCTAAAAGCAGAAGAGGATGAATCTCAATGGTGCTTCTTCAGTTAAGATGTGATAAGGCAGTGACTTTAGCACTTTAGGGATAGATGTAGTAATGCTTTTTTTAAATGCTGTATTGTCTATTTGGTAATGTCATATATGTATTTTAATGTGTTTTTTAGTGTGTGGTACGTTTTACATGTATTATAGTAACTATATATGTTTGTGTTTGGTGGTATGGTTTTACCCCGTGAGACTGCAGATGGAAACCTGGCATATTTACAGCACCGTGTGTTCGTTCATCAATGTGCACTCTCCAATTCAAATAGATTAATAAGTGAAATGTAATGAAATGAAATGAAGAAGCTAGTCAACATAATTCATCGTTATATAGTGTAACATGAATGTCTCTCCCCCTGTTTCTACCTATTTACAGTTGATGTGAAGCTATTTTTACTCATCATTATGTTCAGAGCAACATTTTTTGCACTGTTTTGATGATAAGTTGCTACAATTCTTTGCCCAATTCTAAAACGGAGCCGACTGACCGTAAATGATCATGAATATCATAGCTATCCCACTAATGAGAAAGTCAGACAGTATTTTAACCATAGATCCTCACATGGTGGATCCTCACATCCACACTGCACACACTGGATGTTGTTCAGATTGGTATTCTTAAATTAAAAAAAAAAATAATATGTATATATATATATAAAATGCATAACCAAATGCATCTAGTCCATCTCTGCTGTTTTTAGATTGGGTCATTCAAATTTTAAGTTGAAGGAGATCATCAAAAATATTGAGCTCAATGAACTCAAAACAGAAGTTCACAGATGTAAGCTTACATTGGTTATTTCAGGAATGACAGACGCTTGACACTTGATCCCACAAACTGTGTTTATGCATGCGTGAAAAAAGGAGGTGAAGATTTGACCTACGTGACTAGCACATCCTCCAAGTATTTACCAAAACCAATCAGTCAAATCCTCAGTCAATCAATCCCCGAAGGACACAGGGAATAGTAGTGTGGTGTCGAGTTTTCTGGTATTTAAGTGCACTAACTTCATATTCTTGCAGTTTTTAAATCACAATTGTAGTTCACATGACTTAATTGGTTTAATTACTTTGAGTGCTTCAGTTTAAAAGTGTTTTCAAAAGAACTTCAGCAACACTTGACCACAGGGTCAAATATATGTGTTTTTTTTTTTTTTAATTGCTGCATTTTTATTTTCTCAACATAATTTTTCATTTTTAAATCTAAACTGGCAAAAAAAGGAAGGGGGGAAATAAAGCTCCCATAAACGAACCCGCCCTCGGCTTACTTTAATGACTTTAGCTTTAGAAATACCTGAATCGCTCCTACTCCCTTTTATAACAATACACAGAGTGCAGACACCTCTGGCAGGAAATGGCTCCATATATAGTTCCACTTTTGTTCTCCGAGCTTTCAGTGCACTTCATGAAGGGTGCTTAACGTTGCCTTTGTGGGTTGAGATGACTTATAATAATTGCAAATTCCTGTGCAATTTGAATAATTTCTCCAGACCTTTTTTTACTGTTTGTTATTCAGCGAAGGCAAAAAAAAAAAAAAAAAAAAAAAGTGGATCCGAGGTCTCGCGCTTCCCTTTGTTTTCGCGCTCGTCTCTCTGACACGAGGTTGCGCGCAACTTTCCGCCAATGCAAATCTCTGGCTTTTCAACTCAAATGCCACCGTTCGGAGTCGGCACACAATCACAGAGCCATTTGTCTATCATAGACTGGCTTGTTAAAAAAACACTGTTGCTTATTGTGAGAGAGTGTTTTAGGTAGGTGTGCTCTGTAGAGACAAGGTTGTAGGAGTTTGTGTCTGGGGGAGCGTTTGATGAGGGAGCTGCTAAAATATTCTGTCTCATATCCTTCCTTACAGTACTTAAGTAGTTTCTGGGTGCACCTTTACTTTATTTCAGTTTTTACATTTATTACCACTGTCACTTTCACGTCATTACATTAAGTAGAAAACAAATTATACTTTTAAATTGCAACATTTTAAACACAGCATATTGACCCGTGTCAGAGAGTTTAATATATAACAAAAGTAGTAAGCATGGAAATCAACAGCGGTTTTACTTTAATGAGGTATATACAATAAACAACCGTCAGAACATATTTTAAGCAAAACTCAATAAGAATTGAGTCTGTGGAACAAACACATAAGTTGACACAGACTGACTAAAACCAAACCATCACCTTATTCATGTTTTAATACAGAAGCAAGATCAGCAGAATGTTTAGAAGCTAAACCTCTCCCAAAAATCACAATCTAACTTTGCTCAATCAAAATCTAAAGACGTATGTGTGATAATGGTAATATCTTTGTTCCACACGCCTCATACATTGCAAGTGGAAATGTGAAGGCATGTCCACCCACTGGGTAAAGTAGGACTTTCAGCTACACTTTACAGCACCGCGCTCCGACCCGAGAACCGCAACGGAATAAGCGCTTCATACTCGACCTACACAACTTCAAAATAAAAGTCAAAACAACGTATTTTCAAAACAATCTTCTCCCAACCGAGCTTGTACTTTGTAAAGAATACTGGATCCACATGCGCAAATGACATGGCGATTGTAACTGACTCAAACGACCAGTGGAAACTCCGTAAAAAGAAATAGAGTGCATCACTGAGAGAGAGAGAGAGAGAGAGAGAGAGAAAGAGAGAGTAAGAGAGAGAGAGAGAGAGAGAGAGAGAGAGAGAGAGTGCTGATACAGCCACAAGGCCGTAACTTGTAGAAAAAACAGGGGCGCCAAGTGCGATATGGAAGTACTTTGGCTTCAAAAGAAATGAGCACGGTGTCTCTATCAACACAGAAGCACCACTGTGCAAACAGTGTTTGAAAACATGTCTGGCCAAGGCTGGAAACACTATTAACCTGGCTAAACACCTGAAGGACAAACACCCAGTCCTGCATAAGGAGTTCAAAGAACGACAGGAAATAACTTATATACCCATGAAAAAATAGCTCTGGGAAAACATTATGCTATTATAAATATTAGTATTATAAATATAATATAATAAATGATATCAAAGAATATAGTATGAAAATATTTTATTTTAGCCATTTAATGTTATAAAGATTACTGCATAGTAACCTACCATTTAAAGACATTGGTCCTACTTAAGACAGGCTGTATCTAATGACATTTGTTGTGTTTTTTATTTTATTTGGGAAAGTAGATCGAAAAGTATCGAACTACATGGTGGTATCGGTATCAATACCAAAATGTTGGTATCGTGACAACACTAGTCAAGAGTCCCGACCAGTCTCAGGTCAACGTTTGGAGCAGCTGTCACTTTTTTTTTTCCCACCCTTAAGTAAGTACCTCCATCCCAATCCACGCCCACCCCACCCCCACTACGCCTTTCCCACCCCCTCCACTTTACTACTGAAGAGACGGCGGGAGAGTGAAATTGGAAGAGAAAAGAATCAGAATAGGTAATCTCCCTGTAATCCCTCGCACGTTGGCGAAGAGAGCAATCTGCCTCATTAACTCACTCCTCTGCCGCGCGGTCCTCATCCATCTTCCTGTCCATTCGTCCATCACACGCCGTCCCAAGAGTAGGCAAGAAGAGCGGTTAACCCTTTACATCCCTCATTCAAATGGACAAATACAATTTGAACCCTACGCGCCGGCTGGTGAATATTTCAAGACATAAATATTGTTTCTCAAAAAGACATGGCTTTATCAATGATTCCTTAAAAAGATTTGACAATCTTGTTTTTACTTCCTATACACTGTTGAGTACAGGCATTGAGGGCGGCACAATACGTGGAATTGTATCGTTATTGCGATACGAACACCAAAAACGGATATCTCGCACAAGACTAACGGAACTGGGTAAATCGTGTTTCCAGCTGATGTGCATTCAGGCTCGTAAAAATTCAAAATGATCGAATTTTAAATATGAACGCAAAACAAGGTGTGATTAATTCACAAAAGATGCACAGTTCATTCATGAAGAATGGTCCATGACATCATCTAATGCACAAAGGCAATAACATGATCTACTTATGCAACTGTATTTATCATTATCCCAATTCTTTACGACATGTTTGAGTCCGACACATAAAAGTGACTATTTCACTTTGAAGCAAAATACACTCTTTTGTCATGTATTAACTGACTTTCATTAATAGTTATGCATTATTTTCGAATGGGAAGGAATACCAAAAAACTGGAGTTTAGGGAAGAAATTAATGGCCAATTCCTTTTATTCATGTTTTACCATTCAAACAGTCTCAATGTGGCTCATTCAGCATGACAATGGTAAGTCCAGGGCTCTTTCAGGGAAGAACAATTTCTAAGACATTTTCTTGAGTGTACCCTGGCTGCATGTTGCACAGTGGTGTAGTGGATGGCGCTCTGGTTGGTTTGGTTCTGGTTGTAAGCCTTCCTGTGCAGGGTTTGTGTGTTCTGTTCACACCATGCTCTGGTCCGACCCACAATTAATTTTTTTTTCACACGATGAACTGTGGACTTGTCCAGAGTAATTCTTGCCTTTACAAAATAGTTGGATGCGACTCTGGATGGGATGGATTCACACACTGGGAGAAACTTTTCCAGTTTAGAACCTTTGGATCGAAACTGGAACCCACTCTACCAACTGAACCATTATCATTGAAAGAAGTAAGAATAGCCGGAGGACATGCAACCTTTGTTTTTAGCCTTGTAGCCCATGATTAGACGGGACATTCATAGCTTCCTTTTTTTTTTAAAGAGGTAAGACAAGCCTCTCATGTGTTTCCATGAATGGAGTTGCAAGAGAAGAAAAAAATGGCTCACAAAGGAAAAAGAGAGGATAGAACAAGGCCTATTGATTGGATCACGTTACACCCTTCCCCTGCTGTGTGGCCAGGGAGGATATCTGTGACCAGACTGGGACTAACATAAGTGGCTCTGGCAGTACATTCATTACAAACTACTTTAAAGTCAATGCATCTCTCGCTATACGGCGGGAGCAAACTAGTCATGGAACTCCTCTGGTTGATTTCAAAAAAGCTTTGCTGTTGAGCACACTCCTTTGTTTTATTTTTTTTGGGGGGGGGGGGGGGGGGGGGGGGGCTGAGAATCATTTACCACTTTCTTCACCTCAAACATCGATTAATTAATTAATTCAGCAGAATTTAAATCCTTTTTTTTTTTTAACTCATTTATCCCTTCAACATCTTGAAAGTATTGTAATCCTGGCCTTTTCTTCCTATGTGAGTAACCCTCTGAAAAGCAGGCTCTGCAAATGAATTAATGAAGACGCTCTTTGTAGCTGCCAGTAAGAGCTTGATTTGCATATCGCCAGATTTGAACATGCTGGAGAAAGAACCTTGGTGCTATAGTTTAGGTAGAATTTGTTTAAGAGAAATGAAAACAATCAATAATAAATAAACCATTTGTAGGTCTTTCTCATGTTCTTCAGAACCCCCACTCAGGGATCATCTATCAAAGGCCAGAGAGGCCTCCCTTTTTCTCGGACTCCTTCTGGACTGATTCACGTTGCCGCTGCGTCTCTTTAGCACCTGCCAGCAAGGTGGTTAACCTAAATTACTCCTGAGCAAAGGCAGCCGCTGCGTCTCAGGTTTAAAAATATCACACCTACCTCCCCCCCCTCTGTTTGGAAGGACACGTTCCGGACAAAACCCGCTGACGTACTCCCACCGCCGCTCGTGATTTATCACCTGCGACTTGACGACAGTTCTTCCACCTCTCGGACTCCGTACATAACAGCGCCGGCCTTTCGCATAGCAAAATCAAACCTCGTTTTTAACTCTTTCTCTCCTCCACCCACCCCATTCTGTAGTAGCGTGTGCGAGCTGGTTGGCCGTGAAGGGATGCAATTTTAAAGTGGAGCATGTTACGTAACAGGGATATGGGACACACACACAAAAAAAAAAACCCTGATAGGAGTTTTATGCTCATAATTGAAGAGTGGGTGTTAGTAACTAATCCTCGTGCAGTGGGATATCACTCATCCGCACTATTTCCAGTTTTGCATAATCGTGCAATTTGTTTGCGTAAGGCTCGCACATCCAACTACACAATAACTTTTACATTCGGAGGCAAACGCTGGACGTCGCCATCGATCACTCAATCTGAGCCTCATGCGACGACACGCAAGTTAATGAACGAGGAGCCATTTGTTCATTTCTCCACTGGGAGAATTCAGTCCATCCACTGCTCGTCAGCGCGTATTAAGCCTCTTTTGTTCCTTTCCAGTAGAAGGTCCTGATTTAAAGGTTCAAAGTCCTGCCTGGTGTTTCTACTTTCACACACGCTATTGTCATGAGTGGCTCATCATCAAGCTTCAAGCTCAGCCTCAATAATTTGACCGAGGTGTGTTGGAGTAGGAACTCATTCAAATGAAGCTGTGGCCCACCTGGACAAGGCGAAAGCTCCAGAGCAGACGGAATGAAAACATAAAGAGCAGTCATTATAACGCTGATATGAAAGCCGCCACACTTTCACACCTGGTTTGAGGGTGTTTTATGCGGAGCAAAATATCCTGCAAATTTCATACAAAGAGAAGTATTAGTTTTCCTGCTTTGGTTAAACTCCACACCAACCGGAAATGACACATTTCCATCACTTCTGCTCAATCGGGTCCCGTTTTATAAATATCATAATGCTTTTTAATAGATTCTGCACAATTTAGTTTGGCTTTTTATGCATTGAGCTAAATATTTTGACACAATATCAACACAGCATTAAATCTGAGTTTCGCTCCAGTTGTGTTGTGTTGTGTAACCACACTTGGTCCAAAATGCAACTTTATTCGAATATAAGGTGCAAAAGCACCTCTGCAGTGGGTAAACAAAAGAATAAGGAGACAGTTTTATAGTCTGAGGTGTTAAAAGTGCAGCTATCTGTGTACAAATAAAAAGTACAGACATATCCTGTAAATTAGAATCTTAGTAATTGAATCAGTTCAACTGGGAAACGTTTCAGTCCTTGTCCACGTGGTTTCAGGACCAGATTGAAATGCTTTGACCTCCTATCTGGACGAATGACAATTTGCATAAACATATTTCTGACTATTTTAGAATGTACATCCTGAAAATGGTCCAGGAACTTGAAACGATAGCTTGTAAATTTGCAGATTACTGGAAGAATTTGTGATTGATGAAGCCACCTGAAAGAGAAATGACCCAGATGGTTTGCTTGATTCAATTGCTGTGAGATAAAAGACAAATACTTGAAACTTCCACTCAAGGACAGTAACAAAGTGTGTGTATATTGTTCAATGACAGTATTCTTCTTCCTGATGTGTACCGGGGTTGAGCCTCCTCAGACATGTTCCGAGCGATCGCTGTAGCATCTCTGTTTATGTTTTGAACCCCTCCTCCCACCTTCTCCAGCGAATCTCACCGGAGCGACTTGAAAAACTGTAAGCACTGCTCTACACCAAGTACTCTTAAGAGAATTGCCGCACTCTGGCACAGTTTTATGCCTCTCACGCAAATCCATGAGGCTTTTGTACGTCCTGCAGGAATGAATACATTTTCAGACAACCGCCCCTACCGTCAAATCAATACCAGATATCCGAAGGTGAGCTGCTCAAGTTAAAAATTCCCAAGCTTTACAACCTCACCTGCAGCTCTATTCTGAAGCGTGGCTATTTTTACCCTCGGAACGTTCCCTTTCGTTCTTTTCACAGCCTGAAATGAGGTCTGGATTGTTCCCTACTTGTGAGATTGAATGAAGAGGGCGGCGGGCGGGGCGCTCGGTGAGCTGATAGGGGTCATGATATTGAGATACTGTCTACAACCAGAGGGCCACACTCACACAGGGCGATGGAGAGGGTTGACTATTCTGCAAACCACAATGGCCACTTCACTGCAGATGGAGAGAGAGTTCCCAGCAGGGCACAATGACTCCTTTTAGAGTGGTGATGCTGCTGGTTCCACTGCTTAACGTTAGTGCTTGCTTTTGTTTTTTTTTTTGTGATGCCGGTGCGCCATTATCAGGCCCTCTCTGATCACCGATACGATGGCCCTAGGTTTGTGTGGGGCCGCGGGGTGCAGAACGAGGGGAGCGGCCACCGTTCATCCCACACAGTTCTCGCATGGAGCGCTCTCGTCAGCCAGGAACGCAGGTAGAGCAGACGGGGGTCAAACAATTACCCGGTGCTATTCTCTCAGTTGTAATGAGCCGGGAATAGACAGGCACTGCCGAGTGATGACTGCTGACACCGTTTTGTGATTGAAAGAAGAAACAAGGGGACGAAACAGGCGCTGGAGTTCAATTATATTCTGCTTTACTCCGTTTTTATAGTCAAGATTTGTTTTGTATTTTAGTGCTTGATGTATTTCTTTCACATCTTTTCTGTCTTTCAAAGTGGAAATCAGAACGCCTCAAGTCTTCATTTCCCAAACGTTTTGCCTTTTAGTTAATGTTTTTAGCAGAAATGCACTCATACCAGTATCGGGGTTAATGCTTTCCGGAGTACTCGTACTCGGAAAAAGCTCCTCGATACAACACAGTGAGTACAGTGTGACGTCGTACATTATTTGAATGTGAAGTATGAAATAGGCTTCATGGCATTTAATAAGTACTAATATCGGGACTCGGATAGTAGCGAAACGTTTGTACTTGTACTCGTCCTTTAAAAGGGGTATTGGTGCATCCCTATCTTTCACTTTATATTAGGTTTTTTTCTTGTTTGCCCAATCTGTCACCTCTGCTGCCGAAAGGGGCGAAGCAGAGACGTGAAGGCCGACGGCATCAGAGCGACGGCGAGGGGTAAAGAGAGGGAGGAGGGAGTCAAAAAGAGGGAGAGCAGAGTCAGAGACCATTCATCCCTCCCTCCATCTCAGTCCAGCTGTTTCAGTGCAGCCATCCATCCAGGCGGCTTCAGTGAGACCCGCTGAGTGACTGTTCTGATGCAGTGCAGCCTTTTCTTTTGGACTATGGGCCTTTGTATCTGGCTGGAGAGCTGCTCTCGTGTGCGTTTCTGCTCTGGTGCGTTTTGATTATGAGCCAGAGCGCTATTTAAAATGCATCCTACTTATTCGCCACCTAATATAAGAGTCTAATTCACTGCGGGCTGTATTTTAAACATTACAAATAATGAAGCTGTTTCAAAGGAATGCCTTGGCCCGGTTTGATAAACTCCATCACAAATATAAGGCAGTAATAATGCACTGTGATTTTAATGTTCTCCTCTGCTAGATAAAAAGTAATTGCACATTTCCACCTGCAGTCATTTGTTTTACTAGAGTAACTAGTGAGTTAGGATTAAACATAATAGCTTTAAAGCCACTTACAGCATATAATAAAAGAAAATACAGAGGGTGGAAACATTTTGTAAAAGGAAACTTCAGCAGAAAAGTCAGTGTTTTGCAGATTGTTAGTCACAACAATGTGAGAATATGAATCGTGTGTCGCCTCCACAGCACACTTCAGTGCGCGACATTGTTTACGGTGAGTCACCATTTACAAAAAGAGTCAGAATATCAGACCCTGGGAACAAAAAAAACAAAAAAAAACAATGAGTAATAATCTGGTAAAAAAATAAACAACAAAACCAATAATAAATAAAAACAGTAGCACACAGGCGACATTTAGAAGCTGTAAGAAGCCCAGAAAGCATACAGGCCTGCTCTGCCCGGTGAAATAGTTACTCTTTATCACCCCACAGTACAAACTAAAGTCCAAAAGCATAAAAATTTCAGCTTCAAATAAGATGAAGATGTAGTGGACAACAAAACTATAGTTCTTTTCCTGAAAAATCCCTGGTTTATCTTGTGAACTCCCCGATGGTGGAAACGAAACTTACATCTATCATCTTTACAGTGCACATAAAAGTCAGTTATTAATACATGAGTAATACACACGACTCTACATTCAAGTGTTATTACTATTGGGTCAACAGAATCAAGACAGCTAATGAAAATGAATAAAAAGCGGTTGAATTATAAAAGTTGGAGTAGGAATCTCTACTTCTTCTGGTTTGCATCCTCCACAATGCAAGTGAAAAATCATCGAAAAGACTTTCCAATCCCTGCTGACGGATCAGTCTACTGCCCCTAACCCAAAAGTATAAAAAACACAAAACATCATCACAAAAATCAGTATGAAACCTGTGAAGTGGTTCTTCTGTTAGACACCCCCCATTGTGCAAACACAATTTGCATTTCAGAGGTTTGCTGGGCCGTGATGTCGAGGCAGTAAAAGAAACGGACGTTCACAAGTTCAAATCCCAAAGCTGGGAGGTGACAGCTGATATGTTTGTGTAGTTAAGGTTAACTATGAATCAGTTCAGTCTGGTTTGTTAGTATGTAAGCCGGAAACGGTGATGCTTTACTCTCATGTAGGGGTGGGAATTGATACGATTTTATCAATATCAATGCCATTGCCAATTCGGTTTTTCAATCCAATTCCTTATAAATTCTTACTCAGTTGGTAGAGCGTGAGACTCACAGTCTCAAGGTAGTGGGTTCGTGTCCCACACCGGGCACCACCTTCCCGTGGGCTCACCACCTGCAGGAAAGGTTCTTAATTGGTGCGATGTGATCTGGGTGACGGTGCTCAGACTGCCACCCCTACGACCCGGAAATGGATAAGCAGGAGAAGATGGATGGATGGATGGATGGATATTCAACACAGAATGATTTAATACATAGACATACAGTAGTAGACCTTTACTAGATTGTGTAAAGTAGATCGTTTACTATATTGTGTGAAAACTAAGGGCTCACACATATAGTGAACAATCTACTAGCATATGTCTATGCTGCCGGCTCATTGTAGCAGACATTCACTACATGGGACAGATTGACGGCAGAGTTCATTTATTAAAAGTCCCTCATTAGTCCTCAGACAGGAAATTTCTTCACCAAATGGACCGTCTTCAGCAGCCACACAGCGTGGTGCTCTGGGGAGGTGATGGAGGCCGGGGGTGTAGCTCAGGAGGAGGTGATGGAGGCCGGGGGTGTAGCTCAGGGAGTCACGGTGCAGGTTGGTTTGACAACCGGAGTAAACCGGAGTACCGGAGGAAAACCAGCACACACTGAGAGAACATGAAGACGACACACAGAAAGGCTCCTGTCGGGATTTTCACCGAGACTTTTTTTTTTAATTATTATTTTTTTTTACTTTCTGGCTGTGAGGCGAGAGGCTGCGGACTCTGTGGATTCAGGACGTGGTGAGTGGAAGATGTATTAACTAATCGTATTATTTTGTCGTTTATCATCTCCCACTTTAGACCTTCTTCCTCTCCATGTTTTCTCCTGGTTGAAGGAGATCTGCGTCGCAGTGTTGCCAACTAGTAAGGAAAGTAAATATTGGCTGTCCTCAGAGTCGCGAGAAGTCGCTAAATGACGTCATCACCTAATTTGCATAATTGGAAATAAAAAAATGCCCTAAATATGTTTAGAACTACAAAGAACGTTCTGTTGCTGATTCTCGTGTTTTTGTTTTTATTTTTGTCATTGAAATAGGACTGTGCGAGTCAAATGCAGTGATTTATTGGATCTGTTTTAGTGTGACTGAAAAAACATTTATATTTACTTGCCGCTCAGTAAACCAGCGGCGGCTTTGCGCATGCGCGGTTCATTCTCAGAGTGGACTCAGTGTGGTGAGGGTGTCCTCTCGTCTGACTGCAGCTGGGACTGCTGCAGGGGGGAGGGAGGTCCTGTCAGACTAACCGCAGGTCTGTGAATGCTTCGGGACAGAGGAGGGGCTCACAGCCAGACCCGCTGCTCGTTGACGACAGTGACTGCAGAACGATACGTGCCTCCACGTCAGTCGTCAAACACACTAGAAAGTCACACTTTATAGGAAATATTCTATAGGAAAAAAAAAAAAACAGGAACATTTCAACATTATTTGATGCAGTAGTCCCTACAGTGCACAGTTGTAGCAGACCCAATGCCAGACACCCCCACAGTGCTGAGAAAGGCCATAAAACATATCTACGTCTTCATATGAACCTGCTTCACTCCAGTGACTAACTAAAATGAAATAAAATCAAGAAAAAAGAGAATACTGCAGTCAACCGGAAATAAATTGAGTCCCACTGACACACACACACACACACACACACACACACACACACACACACACACACACACACACACACACACACACACACACACACACACACACACACACACACACACACACACACACACACACACACACACACGAGTCAATAATACGTCGTCCTTAAGGTTTGATATGATGGAAGAAGTCCTCATAGAAGCATGCTTCAAATGATAGTTTTGCTGTTTATTGCATGCATTCATGAAAAAGATAAATAACTCCTATACGGAGAAATAAATTATCAAAACGAGCGACTGTTTGCACTGTGACTCTTTATTGTCGGGACAAGTGTCTAACGGCACGTAACGCCGCGGCCTAAATACTTTCCTTCCCACAATTTGCACCTGCTGCACATCAGCTGTGAGTTGATGGATCCTCATATTGAAGTGGATGTCAATGAAAACCAACCAGCAGGCAGGAGAGGCTGCTGCAACACCTCCGAGATAAAGTTTGGATCGGGCGCAGAGTGAATGTTGAACACACACATCCCAACATGTATGAGTCACAGCTGTGCTTCGTGTCCTTACAAGGCCTGAAGCATTATTCCAGCCAATGCTCACTGCTGGGAATTGATAATAGTGTTTTTAAAAAAAAGCTTGAAGATATCTTAAGCTGCAGCCTCTCCAAACATGGCCCAGACATGAAAGAAATTCTATATTTGATTGTTTTGGGATCAGAACAACTGCACCCATAAATGGTGCTAATTGTGAGGGTTTAGCACCTATCAGGTCTCCAAACCCCCCGTCCCCCCTGTCCCTCCTTCCCGCTTTGTTTGTGTCTCTCTCCCGTTTCCAAACCAAGTCTTCCTGGATCCATGGTTGCTTTCCATCTCCTCCAAGCTGGTGTGACACACCATTTGGCCCTCGCGCTGGCGGACTGGCATGTATGGTGACATGTGCCTGCCACTTCCCCAAGCCAGTCCCTGGAATAACTGTGTTGATTTGACATTGGCCGACGGTGTACAGAAAGCTGTGGATTGTGGGAGACAGGAAGTGTGCTTCGCGTGTCACAGACGGTGTGAGCGGCAGAGACACTTGCGCCTGTTTGGACAGAGCAGATCTCTGGGAACGGTGCGGGGATTTTCACCTCGCGTCGCAGCACGGCGGTCTGTCAGCTTCTTTCTGCTTGGAAAAATGGGAAAGACGCTCCGATGTTTTCTTGCGCGAGTCGATGACGCACAAATCTGTGTCACGAAAAGTGACTCATCAAAAATCGCTGCCTCACTTTTTACATTACGGTGTGTGAGCCTTCCATCCAGAACAGATTGTACAAGTCAAGAGTGGCGATCCAGTTTTATGAGGTGAAACACAAACAAGAAATTGACTGTAGGTTATCTAGATTATTAGATTTTCACTGTAGGTTATTGTAGACTATCACGCCAATGAGAAATGACCTTCACAGAGGAAAGAGTACAGCAAACAGAACAGTTTTTCAAATAAAGGATGTGAAGACGGAATAATTATTTGTTGTTGTATTAATTAAGGTCTCACTAATCACATTTGAGCCAACCTTTGACTTCATAACAGTATCTCTCACTGCTGTTTTTTCAATACTATTTGTTTTATATTGATAGACAACTTTCAAAGTATTGTGTCAACACTCTTTTCTAAATCAAAATAAAGCCACAGCAGCTATTGCAGGTACTCTAATCCTAATTCCACGATTTAAACTCCTTTATGTAACTACCTACAAAGTTAAGGATATCAATACTCTGTTGGTACAAAAATAAGTAATAAAAATGTCGGAAATTGGGTGAAATGTGCCCTGAGAGAGCCATAAAAATTAACTACTCTTATTAAACCAACTGCACTCAAGGAACGGATTGTAAGTAACGTCTTTACAAAATGATTCTGACAGGGAGCTGCTTCTTTTTAATTCCATTTCCATTATATTCACTGATTTTGTCTCCCCACATTCATTTTCTTTCTACATCTACTGTCATTCCTCCGTCCTTTACCTTTATGAAGCTTTCTAAACTACACACAGTTGCACACAGTATCCCCCCACACACACTTTTTTCAACCGACCCTGTGTTTAGAGGAAAACAGGTTTTATTGGTATCAAGCAAACACACATAAGCCACACATTTAAAAATAATGTTACAATTGTGTAAAAACAAAAAAAAGGACCTCGAAATCTGAACATTTTCCTCGTTTTCACGTGAACTCTCGCTTTCTGTGTGCTGAAATGTAAAAGAAGCAGAGTCGTACAGTAAGAAGAAAGCCCGGTATCATCACAGGGAATAGCTTCCAGGCTGACAGAGAATCAGAGTAAAATACTTTCACGGAAAACGAGACGAGAGTGAGAGCAAAGACAGACAGAGGCAGATCACAGGAACCTGGCAGACCTCTTTAGGATTTTTCCAAAACACTAGATGCCGCGTTGAGAAGTCGGCCCCCCTCCGAAGCCCTATCAAACTTCTTCAGAGCGCTATCGATCCGAGGCTAACTCTGCTGCCAAGCCGTTTTCTCTGAGGATGCCGGTATCTGCAAGCCGCGCACTTTGCTCCAGTTACCCACTACTCCGCTGGCTCGCCCCGCTCTGCCGTCAGCTCCGGATCTATAAGACTTAGTCACACCTGTGTGGCCCGGGGGCGAACGTCAGCGAGGGATGAGGGAGCGCGTTGTTTTCTCCTTTAATGTCTCCATTCTCCTCTCGGCCTCACTCTTTCCAAACAGAGAGGCAGGCTTGAGATCTGTGCTGGTAGTTTTGTTTTTTTGTAAAATGATGGCGTCAGCGCTTTCTAAATCACCACTATTAATTATTAACCGACGCTCTCCCGTTGATGATTTCTGTGTGCATTAGTATTAATGAGAGATTGTGTCGAGTTTCAGCTTGGATGTGTCTTCATAGTTTGAGGGTGTAAATTGGAAAACGGAGTTACTAAAGAGGCTGGTGTTACCAGCTTCCCCTGGTGACTGGGGAAGCTGGCAATGAGCTGTAGAGCTTAATGGATGGCGGCGAGGTAAAGTGTGGAAGCTGGAAGCGGGGCCGCATCACTTTCTTTACATCAAGGAGCTGAGCAGCGTGCGTTGATAAATGACCGGCCGCTAAACTGCACCGCTGGCTTTGGATGAACTGAAGGCGAAAGCAGGAATTATAGGGAACAGATAAAGGCCGTGTTATTTAAGGTCTCTCTGTGAACAGTGTGCATTTGTCAGTGAAGACAGTGGTTCCAAACATCTGGTCCGGGACCTCTTTTTTGTCACGACGGAGACTACTGGAGGTTTGATTTGTACCTGTTAAAAATCCAGAATAAGACAAGATGAGCTTTCTCCCAACCACCCAAGATCGACTCTTAATGATGGACAGAATGAATAGATATTAGTTTTACCCCAGACACATCCTTTTTGTACCTATGGTTTCTTTCTGAGTAAAACACTCATACAGTGCAGCCACCAGTACAAAAACCTTTATAATGATCAAATTGAGAAATCGCTGAACAAATGCATGGCCCAACACACAAGAGCTACACTGCAAAAACGGGAGGTCCAAATATAATATATGACCCTTAGATTTGAGAATAAAATTAATTAAAACTAGTGAAACTATCTGTCCATGCAGCGAGTAAATTTTACTTGAAAAGAGATTTGAAATATGATTTTTAAATCTAGATTTAAGATCATACTGGAAAATCCAGCACTAAAAATAAGATTTTAAATCTATCTATTATCAAAATAATTTGCAGTGTAAGTCCTCAAGTCCTGACTCAGCTGTCACATCTCACACAACAGAGTCTGAAGACAGAAACGTTCACGTTTTAGACAGATGGTTTTGAGAGGAGGCTAAAAAGGGTTTGCATCACAATCTCCTCAATCTTTACTACATTGTTCTTTCTTCAACTACAAAATTCAATGATCTCGATTCAAAAGTTCATGGTGAACTCCTTTAAACCCCCATGTGGACTCACGAAAAAAAAGTTGACCCCATAAGGTGACCTAAGGTTGCTTCCATATGTAGTTGATTTTCACCAACAACTGAATATGAAATAAGAAAGCAGGTTGCTTTTCTTCAAAATCTTGCAACAATTCAGCCTTTACTCTCAATCTAATGTTGTAAAACTTACAACAATGAAACTATAAGTCTCTGGCAGAGAAAATGTTTACGTCTCCCCCAAAGACAGGAATAGATTTTGGGTTTCTGTCTTTCCAGGAGTGCTTTTCAAATAATCATCTCGCTGCTCGATTGTTTTCCTTGGTTCTGCCTCTCCTCCTCGCTGCCTGCAGTCAAATCTGGAGCCTGGAGCTCGGGGTACTTCACTGACCTTCCTTGATGTCATTAAGTGCTTGTGGCACTTTCCGCAGTGCATCACCACCTCCCGCCTCCCCGCTTTAACGGCACACCCGAACCAGAAACTGAACGGGTGCAAGATGCACCGTGGGAGAGGTCGCGGAGGACTTGATCGCGGCCGTCGACGGTGAGCGTACCAGTGTGCGCCGCGCTCTGCTGGCGCCCTTCGGCGCTGCTCGCTCCGCCGCTGAGCTGCACCGCTGCGTCCAGGCAAGCGGATTCAGCAGCTCTCCTGCCATTGTTTCTCCTCTCCCACACTGACTGCTGGGTTCGTCAGCCAACCTCGAGTTCAGCGAGAACTTCCCTGCTGCATAAAGGTGTCTTAAATCTACTTCTGCCGCTTCGGAGCTCATCTGTTACACTCAGAATTAAAACATTATTCCTGGCAAAATAGAGTCGATGCTTTATACATCTTTCTCTCTCTCTCTCTCTCTCTCTCTCTCTCTCTCTCTCTCTCTCTCTCTCCAGTTGTAAAACACAGCGTCTAACAAATAGGAGGCAGAAGCCGGCTGAGCGTAGATATCAATAATGGATTAAATTTAGACTATTAATTGTGCTACAACACTCCCCGACATCGATTGGTCCAGTGTAAACTGTTGCACTCATATTTCATGATTGCAACTCGGAAGAACATGAAACCAACTTTTTAAATAGAAATGTTTTTGCAGAATCAATACTGGGGTGCAGTATTAGCGGAAAGTAAAGTATGTCTACTTGTGTCCCGATAACGCCTTGCGGTGACATTTTTTGGACACCTGTGCGCTTTTACTCCAGCAGAACTTAAGCTAACGCAATGGAGCGGTTCCATTTTTTTCAAAATGTTCTTGTTCCTGATCACTTCGTCACTTCAGTTTTATTTGACATCTTTATTTAACACGTTGTTAATTTGAAGTCATTGCCGTGGAAACGGGCCTAAAGTCATTGTCATTACCACTTGCAGGCTCATCAACAAAGAGACAATAAACAATAATCAAACATGAATATTTCACCTTGAAATATTATGCAATCTGTGTGACTGGATAAAATTATGTGATGTAAAAGAAAAGAAGAAAATCTGGCTGCACCAAAGTTTCCAAACGTTGAATTATTACACAGGCTGAATATCAAGTGTCTGAGAGGTTTTTTCCTCTTCTGCTGCATCAGCAGTTAACACACAGGATTTGAACTGTGGAGAATAGTTGGTGGGAGTAAAAAGTTGTATCTGTTTTCTGTTTTTATGCCCCTTTTACCATGATGTCAGAGTTAAGGTGCTCAAAAGATCCAATCCAATCCAATCCAATGTATTTATAAAGCACTATTAAAAACAATTCAGTTGACCAAAGTGCTGTACAACAATATAAAAATACAATTATAAATACAACAATACAGTGGCAGCACAGAATACACTTTGAGCAGTAAAAGTCAACTTCAACACTGGTTAAAAGCCAAAGAGAACATGCGTGTTTTAAGATGTGATTTAAAAACATGAAGGGAGTCAGCCTGTCTAATGAACAGAGGAAGCTCATTCCACAGTTTGGGACCAACCACAGAAAACGCTCGGTCTCCTCTGAGTTTGCGATGCGTCTGGGGGACCGAAAGCAACGCTTGATCAGCTGACCTGAGTGAACGTGCTGGGGAGTACGACACAAGCAGGTCGGACAGGTAACGAGGGGCAAGGTCATTAAGACATTTAAAAACAAATAACAGAATTTTAAAATCAATTCTAAATTGCACTGGGAGCCAGTGCAGAGAAGAGAGGACGGGTGAAATATGATCATATTTTTGTGAGCCAGTCAAGAGGCGCGCTGCAGCGTTCTGAACCAGCTGCAGGCGGGTCAGTAAGGACTGGCTGATGCCGGTGTACAGGGCGTTGCAATAGTCCAGCCGGGTTGTGACAAAAGCATGAATCAGTATTTCAAAATGATGATCAGGGTGTCATTTGCCACACTTTACATTCTGTAATGTTATGGGCACATTTGGGGCCAGGTCACAGAAACACAGACGCTCTCTCTGCAGAGTCATGCTGCAAGCTCAATATGTGCAAAACTGGGTGAAAAAATTTTACCTGGAAATATTAGCAAAAACAATACAAGTCATATACCCCTGTAACGTCGCCGACACTGAATTTTTATCTGTGATCTTGTAACAAACACAGTGATTAGAAATAATTGTAAATTTCAGGCTTGATCGTTGTAATTATTAGAAACATACTATTTCACATGCTAATGCTAATGCTAGTCCAGTTTGAAGGATATGTTGAACATATGGACATAAGAGGTTACATGTAAATACATAGCTCCTGGTAACTCTGGCATTAGTTGAAGTGGTCTTCTGAGATGAACTACAACTATGGAGACATCTGTTCACAAAGGAAAGCTAAAATGTATCTGCAAATACATCATAGGCTGTGTGCATGCAAGCTAATGCTAATGTTGCTTACAGTAGGAAAACTTTTTTGTTGCTGTCAGAGGACTGATTTATTCCCGACTTAATGAGGCACTCCCGCTCCGGTAAACTGAACTTTAGAAAAATAGTAACCAAACAGGAGACAATAACTTTGGGCAGTGGGCGAGACATGAAGAATGAGCCGCTTTGCAGTAATTCAACCATTCAAAAATTCCTTCTTCACCGTTATATCTAAATAGAATTTGTTTGTTTTTCACAATGCAGATAATCAATATTTTGTGTTCACAAAATGTTTGCAAAGTAGTGCCTATACAGTATATCAATCTGATGGGCCCTTTAGTGCAGTAGCAGGAATATTTAGTTTTACTTCGCAGCTGAAGGTCTAGCATGAGAGGTAGAAAGAATCGCTGTTTTGGAGAAAATTGAAGCAGTTATCTCGGACATCTCTCCTCGGTGTCCTCTCAGTGGAGGAGGGAGATTTGTTTCAGCACCTTGGACAGTTCCTCTCCACGGCCTTCCTTTGTGAAGGAGTGAGTGTTTTCAACACCTCGGACAGCTCCTCTCTATGAGTTCTTCTGTTTTCTCAGGGCGCAAGTGAGGTTTCAGCACCAGGGAGAGCTCCTCTTCTTGGCCTCCTCTTCTTTCTGAGGGCTTACTATTGTTT
Organism: Lipophrys pholis; assembly: GCF_963383615.2. Classification (NCBI taxonomy): domain Eukaryota; kingdom Metazoa; phylum Chordata; class Actinopteri; order Blenniiformes; family Blenniidae; genus Lipophrys; species Lipophrys pholis. The sequence continues at coordinate 12,474,700 of NC_137646.1, read as the reverse complement.
CAGCACCTGGGAGAGCTCCTATCCTCGGCCACACCCCAGCCTCCTCTCTCTGCTTCCAGAGGGAGTGGGAGTTTGTTTCAGCACCAGGGACAGCTCCAGCTCCCGAACTCTTTGCTCCACTGTCTGTCTGCTGTTCCTCCAACACACAGGAGCTGCATTTTTTTCTCCTCAGCACCACCTTGCACAAACTTTTCCAGCAGAGTTGTCTCTGTGTGTGAGAAAAGAAGTGTGCTTGTGTGTGTGTTTGAGCCACGATGTGCACTCTTTGTGCAGCTTGTTGTTGCTGCAGCTCCCTGGGCAGCTTCTTACAGGAGGACTGCTGCTCTGGCTTTTTATGATGGATTAGAGGTGCGTCTGTGTTGCCTCTCTGGGTGTGTGTTGAACTTTCTCCCTCTCTGCATTCTTCCCCCATTTTCCTTTTTCTCTTAAATTCAGCCTGGATCAGCCCTGTTGTTGTTTACCAACTGGATAGCACTTTTACAGACTACAAAAATTATTGTCAAAACAACCCAGTTCGGCTACTTTCTAAACACAATCTAATTTGTGTGTGTGTGCTTCTGATCCTCTTGCATAAGCTTCTGTTTTTATTAATTATCGACACTCGTGAAGCTAGTGGGAAGGCCTTGCAGCTCTTGTGGGATGCTGTGATTATGTCTGATTTACAGCCTTCAGACCTCCTACTGATGACTGTGCAGGGTTTCCTCTTTTCTTCCTCACCCTTGTCTATCCTTGCGCCTCACATTGCTTGTTATTTTCTATTTTTTTAATCAAGCTAGACTTGATAATCTAGGCTTAGGGCAGGAAATGCTGACTGGAGTCCTTTGATGTTTGAGCTACTGGCTTTTTTTTTTTTCTCCTTTATTTGGCATCAGGTCATGGTGTATATGTAGTGATGAGGTCATGAGATGTTAAGCCGAAGCCTCTTAGTGCACTTAAGGTAGCGGTAGAATATCTATGTAAGCTCTTTTGAAGTGCATAAATTTGGTCCGATGGCGTGTGCAACGTCGGACGTTTCCCCTGTGAAAGAAATATGGGGCTGATTTATGAGGTAATAGAAGTATAGTGCAGTGGTACGTGCATGTGTGCGTGGCCACGCAAAAACTCAAGTAAATTTGATTATATCAGATTGGAGAATCTGAAGTGTACATTATGTAGACTTATAGCTCAAGATTTCAGAGTTGGAGCTTTCAGAGTTAGCCACATGTGCCTTTTACAGAAAGTCTGCATGCATGCTGTATGACTGAGGCATTCAAATGCACACTAGTCTATGTACATTTTGTGCATGCGCTGCCCTGGTGGATGTCTCCAGACGCCACCTGTGACCTGAAAGGAGGGGTAATGTCACCCGATGCTGATGTGGTTGCTGATGCCCACAGATGGTCCTGATAAGCCGCGGCTCGGGCGCACGGCGACAGCTGCCGAGTGTCACCGCGACAGGAAGGGGAAGCAGGAGCAGAGAGAGGGCGTGAAGGAGGTGAGGGCGACGTGCAGTCTGCCTTCTCCCTCCCACTGCCTCACCTCTTCCTTTCAGTCACACTCTGCCAACATTAACATCGTGACGCGAAGCGAGAGCAATTAAAGTGATGATTATGCTCCTGATGTTCTGCGTCGTTCTGATGATGTGGGAAGCCAAACTAACTCCAGTGTTTCACTCCTTTGTGAGGCGTCAGTCACCTTGAAGTTGCAGGATGTCAATTTCTTCTGATGATAAAGAAGAGGAACTTATTCTCTGTCAGCATAAGTAGCCAGGTATTTTTCTCTCCTCCCACGCACAGATTTTTCAGGTGACTCCTCTCACAGTATACTGATTTCTATTTCTATTTTATATCATGTGAATCACATTACACCAAAGGCAGCTCATAATTAATAATGTTAATAATGTAAAAGTAACGTCGGTTACTACTACTGGGGACCCTTTTTTATTCCAGAAAAGCTGGTGTCAAATTACGTCTTTGTAATTTGTGTATGATTTTATTTTACATGTTGCAGTTATTTTACTGGTGTCAAATTACAAACTCTTGATGCTGCACACCTGCAGGCTCTTTACAAACCTGCTATTGTAAGCGCCGAGTGAAACTTTGTGCAACTTCCTCCTTTCTGTTTTATTCCAAACTAATGAGTTCATGATAATTCCAGAAGTGGTGCTGCGTCTGTAAGATTTTAAGAATTAGTGTAAAGCATTTCAAAACATGACGTTTGAGCTTCAGCTGTCCTATATAATGACAAAAGATGCATTTTGAATCTTTGTCTTCCAAAATCATCTGGTATTCCCTGTTAGTGCAAAAGGTCACCTGTATAAAGTCTTGGAAAAAAAATTATCAAATCTGGTAAAAAGTAGAAAACAAAATATTATGCCATGTTTAATCCTCTTTTGTTTTTTTTTAAATATAAAAAAAAAAAAAAAAAGATTTTTTTTTTTTTTACACTTGGTTGTTTTAAAATATTTTTTCAAGAGCTTCTGATGACTTTTTACAGTCTTTCTTAAAACGACAGTGTTTCACAACTGATCTGTAAGTGTTTTGAACTTATGGTAGTTAGTTCTGACCGTACATGATTACTTGCCCCAAAGAGGGTTAATCAGCAGCCATCAACCAAATGACAATAGATACATTGAGGACATAATTAATAGCTTTTTTTTCATCAAACACATCACATTGTAGGACAGCAGAATTCCCCAAAGAATCTGTTCCATTTAGTTTTAAACTAAAAATCATGACTTCAGTGCGATTTTGGACACTTTCCTCAACGATTGTAAGTTAAATAATTGTCAAATACCAGTGTTACTTTTGAATCTTCAGAAAGTCCTTGAAAAAAAGAAACATTCTTTCCCTTGTGACTATTTGAGTGTCACGGAAAGGGTTAAACATGCATAGTTGACTTCTTTTAGTGAATAAGTGTATTTAAAAAATGAAGAATATAATAGTTCGACACCTGTTACACTCTGCTATGTGACCCCATCTCTCTGCGTGTGGAACAAAACGGCCAATGAAAAGCTCCACACAAAAAGTGCAGCCGGTCAGTTTCAGCCTGCACTACCGGTGAGACGTCAAGTCGCTGCGGGATGAGTTGAGAGGGTGGAGGAATGAGGTGAAGGTGAAAAACAATGTGATAACAATTATGGTATGAAATTAGTGAGGAACGGTTGAAGGAATGGAAATGACTTGAGGATTGAGGCAATGATTTGGGGGGAAAAAAGAACAGAATGGAAGCGGAGGAATGAAAAATGTGTTTAACTGAACACAGTGAGACTCCACCAGACGGAATACAAAAACAGACAGAGGGAGAGTGGAAATGAGGTTTTAGCGAGGGTGCGGAGTGCAACCTGTGGTTTGACATTGGCTCACCTTGTCTGTCAGTCAGGAGCGAGGACGGGTGATCCGACTCCCCTCAGTCCACTCCCTGCTGCTTTAATGAATTTACCCAGGCCTTGGGAATGGCTAATGCGTTTGTTTACGGAGCTAAGAAAAGGAGATGTCGGAAAAATTGCCCCACCAGCAGTTCTTTCCTGGAGGGAACCAAATAGAACCGGGGTTTCGGTGCAATTAGGTTAGCTCGACATCGGGTAGGTTTGAGTCCACGTCAGTGACCGTGACCTTTAGAGAGCATCCTATGAGCTTTGTTACAGATTGTTTGACCTATAAGAGTCTGGATAAGGTTGACCTCAATTTTTGTGTCAATTTAGAAAGTCCAGCTTGAAATTGCAAGAGGAAGTTCACTCAGCTTCATGCAGCTTTCCATTTGAATTTCACTTTGGGAATCTGAGCAGTTTTTTCGGTGCTGTTGAATGTTTATTCCAGGAGTAAATTTAAAAACAGAATTCAGGATTTTTGAGTTGAATGCAGTGGGAAAGGGAAGGTTTACACAGTATGATGTCAGACATCCATAACGTCACCCCATGTATGTAGACTGATGAAACGGATCATTTATCTTGACAATGCAGGAACCTTGATGCATTACATGTGGGAATGCTGCTGTTTTGGGGACAAATCTTTTCTGTTCTTATTATCAGTCGGATCTCTGCAAATAATGAGTGGACCCAATAGTTCAGACGACATCCCAGACTACATTTAAAAGGCTGAGGACCTGTTTACAAGCATATTCAAGTGAAAGCAACAAACTTTTGCTAAAATTGTGCTAAAATGGATTACCTCTGATGACAAATTGAAACCAGGACAAGTGGACATATAAACAGTGGATGGGAAGGGGTTAACTGACTTATGCACAATTGTCCAAAAAGGGGGAAATGAACACCTTTCAATGATTTGATACAAAAAAAATAAGACTTGAACAACATTACTTGAGTTTATGCAGGCGCATGGAACCAAGCGACACACACAGATTCTGATCCTGTTCAGAAATACTGCCTTTCTGGGAGAGTACACACTCAGCTCTTTGTGAAATCTTCGAGTTACTCAAAAAGCTGGCGAGTTTTATATCTGGGACACGTGAAAGGGACCAGGTGGAGGACCAATACCTGTTTAAGATTCTCTTGGCAGCAGCCAAGAAAGACATCACAAAGAAGTGGCTCACGTCGGAGGCAGCAAATTATAAAAACCGGGTGACAATAATCCAGGAAATTTTCATAATGGAGAAATTCACATACAAGTTTAAAATACAAGCGTCCATCCCAACAAGAAACTGGGACAATTGGCTCATTAACACGGAGAAAACAGTAAGAAAGAAAAGAGAGTCAATTACTACTTAAGATTAACAGGACATAACTACCCCACATTACCCAACTTTTGTTGATTGATTATTACTTTTTTTAAGTGTTGTGTTTTTGTGTTTAATGCACATATGAATTCCAAAATAAAATAGAGAAAAAAAGAGAAAATAAACAAAACAGCAAATCTTTGCTGTGTTTTGGCTATTTATTGGTTTGTATGACGGCATTGTCCGTTGTCACAACAAACAAACCTTTTCCAATCTGAACCCATTCTAAGATGCTGGCTTACTGCATTTCTTCAACAAAGTAGATTTACTCCATCATCATCTGCATGATTATATTACATCAGTACAGAAACTGAGTCAGCCTATATCATGAAGAAAGAAGAAAGAGCCGGAGTTCTCATATGAAACTGTTGCATGAGCAGGTTGTTGTATTAAAAAAGTCTGTGGAAAATGTGATGAGTTGGGAAGAAGGATGTGGGCAGGTATTATCCCACGAAAAGGGACAGAAATGCAAGAAGGAACTCACATATTCTGCTTCCTGCTCAAGGGGGCGAGGGGCTAAAAAAAGCAAGGAGAGACGGAGGGAGGGAAACGAAACAAGGGACGAAACTCCTGAGACAGAGACCTTTACCTCCCGTGCGGCGTAAAAATGCTAAAATTGTTCTTGCTCACTGCAGAGCGTGGCTTTCTCAACCCTTTGGGCCTTTTGCTCGCCTGAGACTCCAGAGAGGAGAAGGAATGAGGGCGGGGGTGGGGGAGTGCTGGGTTTAAAGCTCGCTGTAGGCTGCTTGCCTGCCTGAAATTAAGAGATCCATCTCCCCCCCGCCTCACCCTGGTAAACATAGTTCAGCGAGAATAGAAGCGTGGTCTGATTTTAAGTTTTCCTCCCAGACATTTTGTTACATAAATATAATATATCATATAATATGCACGAGTTCAAAGAGTCTGATGAAATTAGCAGGATGCGCTGACAGCGTGGCACTGCCAGAGGACGTATGAGAATAGACTCGAGATGCAGAGTTATTGACAGATTTCTATGTGCTGCTAAAAAGTTTTTCCATAAACTCTGAAATATATACAAGGGCAATGTAAAATGTTCCTCCCAGCAAATCCTATCCTGCACAGAGAACATACCACTAATACTAATAGTTTTTGGTTCTCAATGGAGAGTTCAATATTGTTTTTTCTTTATTAAGTCAGTACTTGTCAAATTGTCATCATATAGCCAGCATATGACGAGTGGTCAGCTGATAAAATGGATGGATGGTTGGATGGATGGATGGATGGATGGATGGATGGATGGATGCACAGAATGAGTGGATGGATAAACAAGTGAGATGTGAGTTTGTTCTTCAGCTGAATTCAGTTCCACCTCGGAGGTTCGCAGTGGCACGTTCGGCGCCTCAGACCTTCCAGCATCACTGAGGTGGCTCATCAGTGACGTAATGACTGGACATCCTGAATAAAACATGCCTGACGGTGTCGAATAAAAAGGTCAATCATCTGTGGCTGCACGCGTCATTGGCTTCCTCCCTGGACTCGCGGTCATATTACTCAGGTGTGTGTGTGTGTGTGTGTGTGTGTGTGTGTGTGTGTGTGTGTGTGTGTGTGTGTGTGTGTGTGTGTGTGTCTATGCGTTACGCTGCATCCTTCATTGCTCCCCCGGGGATTATTTGCGGCATTGTAGTAGCTGTTCTCATATTTTTAACTGCGTGCTAGTAAAAGTGTTTGCTTATGAGCAAGAGCAGATATCAGGGAGTATTCATGACGTCTAGCCTGGAGGCAGGAAGCACAATAGTTTCTTGTTCATGGGGAAAGGATGTCTCAGGGAAGTGGATGCCTTTCTCAGAGCAGCTGCCTGTTGGTTTGTGAAGGCTTTATAATTGAATTAGCGCAGGCCTTTTGGCCCAACGTCGGCAGACACGTTGACTTCTAACACGACAGCGCTCACTCGTCATTTGTGGAAGGAGGTCAGAGAAATCTGTGTGTATTTGCTTCAGATGAGGCATGCACGAGAGCAACTGGGAATGTTCTGTTCCAAAACCCCGGCCTTGGGGGGTTTGCATGACGGCAAGACAACTTCTCTTTCACTTCTTCTTTCAAAACAAAGCAAAGAAAATGAGCAACCGTATGCCTCATGTGCAACTGGAAGGGCGCATACCTTCGCCAACGCCACATTTGTCACCATGGAAACCAATGGATTGCAAAGTTATGCAAAGGGTGTTATTAGTGTAGCACTAGAGTAAATACCCACTTTACCTCCCCACGATCTGTTCGCTCCCCTTAATCTAATAGATTAGTCCTTGGATTATGACAAAATCCATGAACCATTCATGCAACTCGGGTTACTAGATTTTGCGGAAAGTTGGTAAAATACATACGTACATACAAACCAGTAAATTAATAAAAAGATACATGTGTACAAAAACATACCATTCACTCCAACTTTCATTGGCATATATATTGAAATATAGTCATAGAGTTTAAGTTAAAGCTGGAAGTTATAGATTAAAATGTTGTATTTGGTATTCACCAATCACCGATATATCAGACGATATATACATAACCAAAGAAAACAAGCAAAATAATACCCTAAATCAAGAGATCTGCATGAAAAGGTGCGAATGATCAAATCAATTACCCAGTTGGGGGTACAGATTAAACCCGTGTGATGAGCTACACTAGGTTGTAAAGCTTTTGCCAGAACAATCGAACATTTGATGAAATAATAATAATAAAAAAAAAGTGTTAAAAGCTGGAATTTGCTGAATAAGCAAAAGTAATTGATTGGGGTTTGAACTTTGATGTTGGGGAATTTGGGCAGTTTCATTCAACTTACAATCAATTAGAATTAATCATTCACAAAGAAATAGAGACTGTAACACAAGAAAACCCGTGTAGGAGGGATACAGGTGCAAAAGACGCAGGAGATAAACACAGACGTCCCATATGCCCTTCAAAGTTCTCATCAGTAATCAGTTCTCTGGCAGAGGAGGAGCATCTAGGAAGTACAGGGAGTGTAGAAACAACAGCAACCGGATGTTTGGCGTGCAACCAAAATGTTCCATTCACTACCTGAGAGTGAGAGACTTTAGTGGGCAACTTGGATCAACCTAAGGGACCGCTAAAATGTCTTTCACATGACTAGAGGCTCAAATTAGGATATAAAACTTCTCAAACATAAATTGATGAGAATCATGGCAGTTAATTTAAAGTAACTGATTAATTGTAAGTCTCAAATTTAAGCAAAATGCACACATTTTATATTTTCTACATAAAATAACTGTCATATGGGTCATTTCAACTGATAACAAAACAAAAACAAACAAAAAAAACGCAGTGTGCGCAGGTGCTGCCTCCAGCTTAAAAAAACGCTAAGGTTGCATTCATTTATTTCAATCAGCTTTCTGTCCGTTTAGCGTAGTTTAGCATAGCCACCTGAGGATTGAAGAAAAATGAATGCAGATTTTCCATTACTCAGAGATACCAGCACTTTACCCTCTTTGATCAACTGTGTTTGCTGCATTACATCACTCTGAGATTATACGGCACAGCCCATCCATCAAACTCACTGTGGCCCGCCGCATTTTCTCTCCTTATAGGCATCTTTTCTGCTCTCTGGGTGAGTAAAGGAAAGCTGTGCAATCGCATGTCTTTGCCTTTGCTCCCTCGCCTGTGTCTGCCTCGCAACCTTGCGGCAGATCGAGCCAAATGCGCTTAAGAGACATTTCTGCCCCACACAATGCGGTCGCAGTAATACCTTCACTTGTAATGGCCTCCGATTTGGTTTGGTAGACTGCGGTTTGAGACTGTGTTACTGTGGAGGTTGTCGGCATGGATAATGAGGATTAAATCATATATGGGTCGGGAGCATTTGTGAGCACGGCGTCGAGACGCCGCCGTGGTCTTGCGTTTCAGAGTGCACACACTTCCACGCCGAGGCCAAGCGTTTAAAAGCCCCCGGGCATGGTAGACAAACGCATGTGTAAGATGTCACTTTGCATAATTTAGCGTGGATAGATGGTTTTGTTGGTCGCGCGTTTATCCGTGCGAATTGCTTGCCTGAGATCGTTATCAAGCGAGAGCGCACTCATATGGAAGAGACGTGCATGAGTGGGCTAATAGAACCTGTGGATTGCAAATGGGAGCGTTGTATGTCATCTGTAAAACATCCAGGACCATTAAACATGGAGGTGATAAAATAAGACAAGATAAAATCAGACTCTGTTAATCCCAAATGGGGAAATTTGGTCAAAATTGTGAAACGTGCTAAAATCATCTTTTGGTGTTTAATTATTCGTATGAGTTCCAGTTTGATTCAAAGATAATAAATTGAAAACATTGAAGCTTCAGGTAGAATTGTTGTTTTATTTTTGATCCCCTATCATATTTCCTCCGGCGCCTTAAGATTTCGTAACCAACATAGAACGTACCTACAATAACGTGGTACATTATCACTATGATGCCACTTTTAATAGCGTTTGAGCTAGTAGCTCATTGAGCTAAAAGTTAGCTTTATTGGAAGCTGTTGCTTCTAGTTAACGCTACATTCTTTTATCTTTTGGCAGCATCCTGCAAGGACTTCTGATTTTGCTCACTGTGAGCATTAGCATTATCTGAAGTTGGTACTGTTTTTGCTGAACTTGCTTCTGACAGGGTTCATTAACATTAACATTAGCCTAGCGTTCACAATATTGACTGTGTGATTAGTGGCTCCAAAATAGGTTTTTCACAATTATCTCAAGAGAAAGCAAATTAAATTGCTGTTTACCGGAGTTGAAAGCACATCATTAATATTGAATTAACAACTGCCAGAAATTGCATTAGCATAATTAGCTTCATGTAGCATTAGGTTAAGAATCACCAATGTGAACCAAATGGTTTGTAATAACGTATGTCATGAGTGTTGAATGATGACTATGATAAATAATATATTATAGAGCAGGGGTGCCAAACATAAGGCCCGTGGGCCCAAACCATCCTGCAACAGGCTCCAGTCTGGCCCGTCAAAGCAAGTCATTTGTAAAAGTTTCAAAGAAAAGATTTTTTAAGCATTTTTTTTAAGAGTCGCGAAAACAAAAGACGACACTGAGACTTGAGCTGAGATGGCAACGGTGCTGCCATGGAAGCTCGCAAACTAGCATCAGCCTCAAAGCTTCAAAGTCTTCTCCCATAGCAACAACTATAGAAGAAGTTATTTGGAACATTTCAATGTATTTTGCACCAGAAGGTTTAATTAAAATTGGCTTTACATTGAGATTGTAGCCATTATTGGTAGTAATTGGTAATGGGACAATATCATGCTTTTCATCATGTATACTCTGTATAAGTTTTTTTTTGTTTTTTTTTTTTTAAAAAAAGTTTAAGTTTAAGTTCAACAAAGGTTATTATGGCACTATTTAACTCAGGTGAATTTGGGCTGTGTGTGGCCTCTGAACTGAAATATGATTGACACCCCTGAAATAGAGTCCCTTTAGACTTATTGCAAAGTAGGTGATTATTTTTATCGAATTGTCAACACATTTATGGTGGCTGAAGTTAAAGAGATGTTACCTTTCTCATTATCATTTATTATTTCTAAACTCATCTATTCAAGAGCCTGTACGTACGCAGTTTAATGCAATTATTCTTCCCGTAGTTTCTTTTTAAATGAAATAACCAGTAATGTTACTTTACTACCTGTAAAGGAAGTTTATCTGTGACTTGGCTAGAGGGGGGGGGGGGGGGCTTTGGGGGCTTCGGAAATGGACAGAAGGGGGAAAACAACATTTCACGAGACAGAATGTCGGAAGTCATTGTGAGCGGAGCCATGTGAAGTCTGGCCTGCATTCACAGTGGTGGCTGTGGATTTCCACAAAAGTGCTCTGTGCGAGCGATTCCTGCAGGAGATGGGCAGAGAAAATTGCTATCATTTGATATTCAAATAGCATTCAAATAAAAAAATAAATAAAAAAAGCTTGTGCTTTCCGGTCCCTCTGGCTTCCTCTCAACAACCGGCCCCCTCTCTCCTCGCTTCCCCTCCTCTCTCTCCTCTGGTCTGCCTTGTTGTTGTCTCTCCTCTCCCACAGAGCCAGTGTGTAGCGCTGTCTTGTGTTTTCCGGGCGAAATCAGCTTGAGCGGCTACTTTGACTCTCGCGCGTCGCGTCTGGGCTTAATTGTGATGCATCCAGCGAATGTTTGCATCCGCGCGGCCAGCTTTTCTCCTCTCTGCTTGTCTTTTCAACTCAGCCCAGCTCAGTTTACCCCTGCCTACTGTTGCCAGAGCATCTAAATGTTACTGAATAAAATAGAAATAAATTGCACATAACAATAAACATCTGTTCCGTTTATTTTTATTTTTTTTTGTGACAGACTGTGTAAGTGTTAATGATGGAGCCCGAATGCGTTGCAGCCATTTTGCGGTGACTCAATAAAGCCTGTATGTGCCTTGGATTCACAGTTCTAAAGAAAAATAAATGAAATGTATAACACTAATCCTGAAATAATGCATGTAAGTAAACTGAATAAGCTGTTAGCACAGGCTGTCCTTCCCCCTCTTCTGGGTTGCCTCCCATACTTTGGCACTTGTTTGCTTTGGCCAGTGACTGATCTGTTTGTATGATCCGCGGCGAATCATTATGGCCGCCCGCCGCTCAGGCGACGTGTCCCTCCCTGTGTGTCAGTCCCGGGGACATTCATCAAACGCCTAATGGCCAACAACACGCGCCAGGCCACACTCTCCTCGAGACTCGCGGCTTTTTGGCCAACGCGTTTCCGTCTGCAGATGGGAGGAAGATGGAGCGGCCATTAGAATCCAATAAGTCCTATTTGTGTCCTTGGCGGGCACCCTTCGCTGCCGGATTTAAATGCGACTGTGGAAATGAGAAAACCTCTCACAATATTTACACATATTTTCATGGGTCCTGAAAGCATTAGAGGAAAACCTGACTTCTGAAGTACTACTTTTAACTGGTTTGTTGTCATTCCAAGGTTTTAGCGAGAACAACAAAGTGACTGCCTTAAATGAGATTTATTTATTTTTTTGTAAAAACAAAATATGGAAATGTCACACCTGCTGTAACATTTGTGTGGAGGGACACTTGCCTATTAATGTGCGCGTTCATTGTAATTATAATCATAATGTTGTGAACTTCAATGACGTGCAAGTCACTGCAAATTGGTGATGGATTAAAATTGCTTGCCATTTTAAAGGTGTGGGGTTGCTTTACTTGTTGCTGCACATCAACAGTAACTAGTTACTTAATAAAGCAACTTGTTTTACTTATGGTATTGTGTTGCTTCTGTGAAGTATTAGCACAGTTGTCCACTTCCGTGCTAAAATTGGGAAAGACAGTTTCTTAAATGTTTTTTAAAAAAAATTGTTTTTCAACATAAATACCTGTTGTTTCTACTTAATTCACTGAGGATCACACTGTTCTGTGAACAGCAACACCACACTGAGAGAAAAGCAGAGAGATGAGTGATGCAACATCATTACTATCAAAGATCAAATCTTACATCAGATTTGCCAAACCAAGCACAACGTTGAGCCACTTTTAGATGTTATTTTTAGATGCAAGCGATTTTTAAGGCCGTAAACGGAGAAAAGGAGATTTGGGGGATTATTTTTCACCAAGACGCACCAGGAGAAACAGTAACACTTATTTGCCCTCAACTTATTGGCTAAAAAGGAATTGGATGGTTTGTTCCGCTTGTTCACTGGTTCGTTTGTTGGTTCATTCATTTCTTTTCTCTGTTGGTTCATTTGTTCATTCATTTCTTTCTGTTTGCTCTAAATTATAGGAATCATGATTTTTCTGGAGTTGTTTTATGCAGTCGAGATCAAACTGGTTTGTATTTTGCCAACCAGCTAATATGAGTTTGATATATGGAAAACATAAGCCTGAGGGAAGATTCTTTAGGAAAAGCATCTGAAACTTGCTTCAGCATTAGCAGGCCGCCAGTCTTTGTCAGGAAATGATACTGAAGCATTATTTTTAGGTTAGCTTAGCATTATCCATCAAATTACTCACGCGGACAGGACTGGCGTGATGAAGTTCTCGCAGTAGTTTACAAACAGCAACCACAGTAACAACATCACCACATCTGCACAATGCTCCACACTGAGCCTGAACATGAGTGGCAGTTCAATTTTAATCACCCCTCATCAGCAGCGATCATCTCGGTAAACAGTGCAGAGGGACGGGATGATTAATCATCAGTCCCCGGTTCTCAATTAGCCGACTATTGGCGAAGTGGAAGGGAATATTCCAATCACCAAGCTGCGATAAAGCCGGCATGTTGATGACACATCACAGTTAAAGACTTCCACCATTCCCTGGATCTAATAGGCAACATCTTGTTAGCGGTCCCTCGGTGGCTGGTTGAGAAGGGCCGAGAGCTGAGGAAGGGAAGCAGACAGCAGGAGAGACGGCGGGGAGAATATTTGCATCGTATCAATTGATGTTTGTCCCACCCCACCCACCCACCCACCCCCCACCCGATGGTTAACGTGCGTGGGTGTGAGCTCAAGTTGCTGTTTTGTCAAAAGCAAGAGGATGAATCAATGTGTTCCGGCTGCTGTGAGCAAGCGACCGCACCGCATCAGCATTTTCGCACTGCAAACGGTGGCAGCACTCTCCGCAAATCAATCAATCCATGAATCAATCATACAGAGGTGCTACGGCAAAGACCAAAGCCGTTTAACTGCGGTAACCTTTCAATCAGTGTAATGAGCTGTGTGTGGCGCTACAGGCACCGAGGGAACGGCGGGATAGTTACTGCGGTTCCCACTGACGTTATCTGATTTACCAAGAACTGAACTGGAACACTCAGAAACTCCAATCTTTAATTATTTATACTCCAGCAGGCGTCGGACCATAGTCTTTCAATCACAATGGCCGTTTGGGTCATTAATTATAAGCCAATAAGGTTTTTAAGCCTGTTTTTATCCCCAAGACTTGGTAATGTCACCCTCTTCCAAGAAGTCGTTTTCCATCAATAACAAGAATTGAGCGCTGAAGAACCTTCGCTGAAAATTGCCCCATTAGTTGACATTGTCCAACAATCAGTTGGCAGGTTGAGATTGAAATAGCATCGGTCATGTGCAGCGTTACCGAAAATGACTACTTGATCACAGTTATTATTTCCCAAGGTAGTGGAGCTGCAGGAGTTAAAGAACGGTTCACTTACTGAATAAAGCAAAAGTTATATGAGGTATTTAGAGGAAAGTGTGTCGTAATCCAGGATGCTAATGCGTCACAGTTATCACACACATTGTTGATTACAAGTCAGTAATCTATGTGTGTACATAAACCTAATTTTACCAATGAAAATTTGTACAATTCATTCAGACAATGTTGTGACAACAATAAGCCAAACTATAATTATAGACAAAAAAACAACAAATGACAAAGAGAGACAGCAGCTCTGCAACAAAATAAAAGACATACTAAATGATGGAATAACTAATTTCCTAATAGTTGCTTGGTTATTAGCACCAAAGTAGAGGCATTACAGCACAATATTACCTCATGACTTTTTTTAGTAGTCTCAGACCTTCCCTTAGAGGGTGAAGATAAAAATTGTAAAAGGGAGAGTTAAAACTAGAAGAGCCTTTGACGTACGGCAGCTGTCAGATTAGCGCTAAATTCTGTGTGTGTGTGCGTGGGGGGGGGGGGGCGGTAAGCTGAGCTGTGAAGACTGAACTTTTCACTGCTTCCTCCCTCCTGAGTTGGCACCGTGGCCACTTTTTTCAAAAGGCATTAGCTGTCACTCTGCGTGAACTTGAGCATGGCCGCCCTCCCACTGGCCGCTCGCAGTGCCATTCCCCTGCGATGCTGGTTAGCAGTCAGCTGGCAGCGACGCAACAAAAGACGGCGGCCAGGTCGACGCGGGCTGCACCTGCTCGCCTGCCTCGCGGAGCTCTCTGCCTCGTGTCGGTTCCTCCTGCGGGGTTTCCTCAGGTGAATCCAGCACGGAGAAGCTTTCCTCCCTGCGAGGGTGATAAGATCGCCCCTGCCGCTGGTATGTGGTGTTGTTCAGCCTGCTTTGTTTGGTTTCCCCGTTGAAACATGGTGCAGATTGGGGAATACTGTGCTTCCAGCCTTGCCAGGTTTCCACAAAAGTGCCTAACATTAATATTACATTCACAGAATAAACACTGGGAATTGAGTGTGCAGCCATTTGTTGTGTTTGTCATCGTACTTTTACATATTTCACCAAAACAAATCTGATCCAGGAGCTTTTTTTTTTTTTTTTTTTTTTTGAAAGACGACTAATGGTTCAGATTATAACACATTGTTGCATTTACAGTCTTGTGCTGATAATAAGAGGTTTTATTGCCAGTTATGATTAACAGCCCAAAAAATCGGTTTATTTCCGAAATGTGACGCTGGTATTATTGTATCAGGCACATTTTATTCCTCACAGTGTCGCTGCTTGCGCTGAATTCCTTTGGTGTTTCCGAGCCGCAACCCGAGGCACATTTTTCTGCCATCAAGACCATTTTAGTTCCTTCTGTTTAGTGTGTATAACGCGCTATGAGTGCTTCTGAAAGGCAGGTGACCTATGTCCAACACAGTCCCCAAACGCCTCCTGAGAACACTCAGGCCCGCTGCTGCTCTGCTCTTTACATTTAAAAACCAGTGTGTTCATAACCTTGAAGTGATTTTTTTTTAAGATGATATGTAGTTATGGGAGTATTTCTGAGTTTCTGTTTATTTCTGTTGATAATTAAATCATTGTTTATCCATATATGATAAACACATTTGTACCACTAATCAGGCTGATTATAAATAGTTAATTGTGACTGTTTTCATGAGACTCACTGGCAGTTTTGGAAACTGGGATCATTGAATGTTCTTAAATGTAACACAGTGTGTCCCACAGAGTGTGTGTGCATGCATGCTTTGTTGGTGTTGTCGTTTGCTGGTTTACTTTTACATGCGACGTGTAGGTTGGTTTAAACTATGGTCTGAACATTGGCTCATAGGTTGATTTATTTCTTCATATGCTGGTTTTGATGGTTCACTCATTTGTTTGTTGACCAGAAACAACAGTTTACTTTTAGAATTTATTGTTTGGTTACTATCAATTGGGCACATTGGCTTAGATTATTCATGTTGGACTTTAATGCTCTGCACTCACTAGAATATTATTTCTGTGAGGTAGTCACATTAATTCCAACATCACCATTACCATATTCATGTCACCCGTGTTGAAAATATGTCAGATTTCATGTCAGAATTACTGAAAAGACTCTCATTGCTAGATGACATGATGTATTATTGTTCGCTAAAACCTTTTATGGTTCATGAATATTTACTTTAGGGTTACTGAGGCTTTCTAGTGAAAAGTGGTGAGCAAAGACAGCAAATATTGCCTCACCACCAAAACGGTTTGACTGTTTGGAAGCAGCAGAGCTGTCAGACTGAGAAGCTAAATTGAGCACCTGTTATGCAGAAAATATCCAAGGAAAAGTTATTTATGTCTGATAAAGACAACAGATGATTAATAGACTGGTGGATCTGAACAAGAATGCAACATCACCGTGGTCTTATTGGTAATAAGCAAGTAGTTACAGGTTAATGAGCAGACAAAAAGGGCATAAACATTTTCAGTATGCCTGGATGTTTTATCATTAAACCAAGAGAACAATTTTAAATTGTCTTTATTTTAAGGTCATTATCTTTTTCCTCTGCCATCCAAACAGAGATTCAATCATCAAAAAAACTTAAATGCCGAAAATGTGATGTTTTATTTTTATTTCATTTTAAATCTAGGTTTCCTACAAAGCGGCCCCACTCAGTCTGCAATTTTTGAAAACCACCCCAGCACATCGAGACAGTCGGGGAGACTCTGTTGGTGTAGCACAGAGCGGAGTTATGCACTTGGTCTCCTGTGGCTGAAATGGTTCCAGCGACGCTGGCAACGGTTCAATCAGTTGCTTAAAGAAGCAAAAGGGATGAAGACCAAGAGACCAGGGAGATAGGATCTAGTCCATAATCCCCTCATTTGATGAGTATGATCTGCAAAACGATGATGGCATTAAAATGTTGCTGGATCTGAGCCTAGGTGGAGACTCGATAAAAAAACACAATGTTTTATTAATATGTCCACATGCGCGTGTGTGGGTGTGTGTGTGTGTGTGTAAAACCTTACTCTGATAACGCTGATATTTGGCTACAGCCTTTCACCATGTGTTTCTGAGGAACGTTGAAATACAAACTTTTACTACTGTGCATTCACACCACGGCGGCAGTGATTAGTTCTTCTGCGAATGTGCGAATAGATGGAAAACAACATCTCCAGAGTGTCATGACTCCCATTTCATATTGTCCTGGGACTTAATCATCTGTCCATAGGAATGATCAGTGGTGATGTTTATAGCATTTATAGCTCTGTACAAGTGTGTGTTGTTTCCTTACAAAAACAAACAACAGCATCTACAAGTGGCCCCACATGCTGACTACATTGTTTTTAGTGTTTCTGGCTTTTCCACGTAAGCGGACATTGTTTTCGAAACCTTGCCTCGTGTTCGTAAACAGAATGTAAATGTAGCGCAATGTAAACATTTCTGAAACAAAACCACAAAAACGATCCGCTTTCACAGAAACAAAGAATCAGGAATGAACCAGAAAAATGTAGATGTGTGTGGAACAATCAGGATAAGAGCAATGAATCGGTCGACCAAAGAAATCGTACGAGTCAGCCAAAATGAAGAAAATAAAATCCCCCACCCCAGCCAACCTACAGAGATTTGTTGGTTAGCCTTCTACTCTCCCAGAAAACAAACCTGTAAACATAATAAATAAACAAAAGTTTCAAAAACAGGACAAGCAAACCCATAGATATGTTTCATAACACCCTGTGTCCACGACAATCACTGGGGAGGTTGAACTGGTTTCCAAGTTATTTCCAGGTTTTCACATGACACATGATATCTGGAATTAAGGACAAATTGTGGTTTTCTAAACATTTCCACAGCTCCCGCCTATCAGGATTTTCACCATGGGGGCGACTGGTTGAAGTGGAATTGAAGGACATTCCTGATGCTTAACTGACAAGAAAAAATCATCAAAATGTTAGAACGTCATAATGCTGAGTCTGTTATGAACAAGATGTCTGATTCTTAATAATCCAGCAAGGATAATCATTCTAAATTTGCTATTAGTCGTATTTATTATGTATGCGAAGGAATACCCAGATTGCTGTGTTGCATGTAAAAAGGAAATCAAAACCTCTACTAGCGCTCAGTCTCAAATCCTTGTAAAAGAAAAAAATAAATAATGGGATGAACCTTCACAGCTGAATTCGGTGCCATAAGGAAACATTTATACTGTTGGAATAGTTACCAATAACATATATGTTTACATTCATGCATTCACAAATGATCTTATAATTTTTTTTTAAATACTTTATAATGCCGGTGGACACAATTCAAGGTGCTTTACACAGAGATAAAACAATAAGACACATGAAACGCATAAACAAACATTGACATATGAATTGAGAGTGATCGTCAAAACTGTGAAATAAAAGTAAATCAATTTATACATTCGATTAACTTTTGAAAAAAAAAAAAGGTTGTGAAAAAGAAAAACGCATTGAAATAGCAAATAAACCTGGATAAAATGGTTTTAGAAAAATACACAAAATGATATACCTTTTCAGATGGGATGAAATAGACCCCAGCTCACTCCGTGGCTTCATACACACACCATATTAACAATAACCTAATTATAATGATTGTTCTAAAAGGAAACGCAGACAGAAACATCATAGTCCAGACTCAAACCCAAGTATTCTTGTTTTGTGGTAAAAGTGCAAACCACTGCACCATCTACAGAAACATTTAAGAAAAACTGTCCCGCAAGCACATATTAGTCCTCTGTGGAGCAAACGTTGGAGTTGACAATATTCAACCCTCAAAACACTGCGGCGCATTAGATTTATTAGCAGTCTGCCCTTTTTCACCTCAAAGCTATTAATGATAGCATTTATTCAAAGTGAATCATCCTCTTTTTCCCCCCCTGTTCTTGTTAACCTTGCAGCTTTGTGTCAGGGCTTTTCATCTGTTTGGAAGGCTGACAGCCTGAGCTGTTGTTGTCAGAGGCTTTGCTCTCAGATACCGGTCTAAGGTTTCATTCAATCAGCCATTCTCCGAGTGTCTCAGCATGCTTCTGTATCGATGTTGGTTTTGGAGCCCTTCTCCCACAGTGAGCCGCTGAAGTTGATGTAGCCTCGGGGCAGAATAAGCCGCCGTCCAGCTGTGGATTGATGGAGGAGAAAGGCACATGTGTACATAACACACACATACACACAAGCGGTCTGCAGGCCGGCTATTGATCTGATCTTCTTATTGCTGACTCCGATGTAGTCTGCTCATGTCAAAAGGGCGGTGGAATGCCATTCAGCTGTGCAGGGTCTTTTCAATCGAACCAGCAGAGTGAAGAAACACTGTTTGGACTACTGTAAGCAACACTGCTACAATACTTTGCTGACCTGAAAGGTTTTGAGGCGCTGGCTGAGCTGAGCGTGTGTGTGTGTGTGTGTGTCGTGTTTGCAGAAGTTGGAGGGAATCGACCGATATCAGGGTACTTTCACCACAATCTGAAGAGACATTTTCAAATTCATTATCCATAAAGATGATTCTTCACATCAATAGTAAAGAGTGTGTCAATTACAAAAACCAGGACCCAACTGAGCTCAAGTCACAATTTCTGGAGACCAGAATGAAGCCAAGTTGGATGGAAAGCTGAGAAAAGCTTTCAATGGGAGTTTTAATGTTTGATGAACCAAATGTTCAACTTGGATTTAGTATCATTCACGAGCTATGACTGTCAGCTTCTATGTAATTTCAACTTCTTAGTATTTCTCTTCTGTTAAGTCCTCATTGACTTCATCTATCAATCTGATGTCTTCCTCAGAAGCTTCATCACAGCCTTTGTAGTCCATCTGCACTCCATACCTTAATCAGGACTTATTATTTTGGTACTAATATAGATTTACTTGAAACACAGATTTTGAAAAACCTAAAGGGATCGAAGATGTGTTTGATTCCAAAATACTCAGCTTCGTTCATATGACAATTTCTGACTTACTAATTCGAAGATAAATACCAGCTTGGTTACATGGATCTTGTACAGAATAATGACGAGCCTTTGATTGGAATCTCAGCGGTAAATTTCAGTGATTACCAAGCTGAAATCTGTAATTCACACAATAATCTCAGGCTTTTCCTTGTTGATTATAAAATCTAGAATTCAGCTCAATTTTGTCAAACTGACCATTACAGATGAGAAGACCATCTTGGATGAGTGGATGTATAGCTCTTTGTTCTTGTAATACGGACTAATAGTAGAGAACAGATAGTTTGGTTGATAGGTGCAAGGCTCAAATGTGTATTTTGATTATTTCAGATCACAGTCAACCGCTTTCAACATCAATTTACCACAAAGTACTTGGGATCTTCACAATGCAGGGCTAGTATTTGGTGAATTATAGATTCAAAACATGAGATCGAGTGTGTAAAAGTGTATTTTACACCTTCTTAGTTAAATCTGTCAACCACCGACGAGCTGATCTGCGCCGATCAGCTGCGATCCACCACAGAGGTGGTTTTGTTGTTGTTTCGGGTTTCGCCTGAGATTTATAGGATGAGAACGTCTGAATTTGTTCTGTCGGCAGTGAATACACACAGCGGCAACGTGTCTTCACAGAAACAGTGGCTGAGATTCTGTCAGAGCAATCAGCTGCGTTCCGCTGACAGTCTTCAGCTGAGATATTCCCTCTCGTTTTGAAAACCAAGGTAACACAATACAGTAGCAAGAAAGGATGTGTATTTGTAATTCCGGCTTGCTGCCGCTAACACTTAAGCACTGTGAGGACGCTTTCGCACTTTATGAATATATGAATGCTTCTCTCTTGTTTATTTGGTTGTGAAGATAAGGATGTCCCATTCAGGAACGCCTGATTGAAGGAACGCTCTGCTCTTGCTCAGCTGAAAAGGAAGCGTGCGCCACTGTGGGAAGTCATAAAAGACCAGCGGTTCATTACCAGGCTACTGGACGAGGAAAAAATTCCGATAACCTAGTTAGAGAGGAGCTTTGTCTTTACGAGTCCTCCACTGACCAACTCCTTCTTTGACACGATGCACACAGACCCTCTCCAGTTTCTACCCACCTGCTGCTTCTTTCCTTCAAGTTCCACTTTAACAGGGATTCAGGGGCATGCATGGGGTGGATGCGGCTCATTTGCTACAGTTGTTTGTTTTCCAATCCCAAGGTGGGCGGTTCGATCCCCAATCTCGTCTTGTCCATCTGTTGGTATGTCCTTGGGCAAGAAGCTGAATCTCAAAATATACCAAATGGAGATTGAGTAACAGCAGTCGTCGTTGGTGTCAGGGCCGTAGCTACCAGTGAGGACACCAAGGTCGAGACCTCGGTATTTTTCCGACGTGAATGTAATTAAAAATAGTTAAAACAATGTATTGGAACTTAATGGTTTTATGAGTGGATTCACACACATACATGTTCACAATGAGTATTTCTGAAATTCTGGCTCCAGCCCTGATCGGTGTAGGAAGGTGTTTGAGCCTGCAGAGCGGATTTAAAGGCAGTATATTAGGTCTGGTGACCATCACTTTCAGGTCATATTGAATGTACTGTTTTGAACAGAAGTGTCTCATGCTGGTCCTGGAGGGCCACTGTCCTGCATGTTTTAGGTCTCTCTCAACCTACAACCTACAACCTACATCCTAACCGAGCTGGATGTCTGACATTCAGCTCACAGGATAAGATTGAACATTATGAAAGTAATTTCAAAAAAAGAAATAGTAGTTTATCAAACTAAATGACTGCTGTTTTCAAAGATCCTGTTTACAGGACATTTCATATGGAAATGCATCTTTTTTGTTCTTATTTCTTATTTTTGTTTCAGAAATTTTTACTTATACATGACAGCGTTTTGAAAACGATGTCCGTTTTACACAAAATGGCAGGAATGTTGAATCAGATGTAGTTTTCATATTTGGCCACTAGTAGGTGCTGGTTGTTTTTGTTCTGAAACCACACACACATGCACGCAGAGAACAATACACTATAAACATTAACAATGGAGGGTGCAAGACATTTCTATGGATAGAAAACCAAATTAAATTGCTATTACGTTGATTGTCGACCATTAAACTGCCAGGAGTCCCAGGAGAATATTGAGTCATGACACTCTTGGAGGCAAACATTGTTATTTTTGTCTATTTGTCTATTTTGTTTTTGCTTTAGTAACAACTATTTACTACAGCTGTGGTGTGCATGCGCAGTAGCAACGCGTCTGCCATCTACATGGAGACAGAGTCGGAGTGTTTTCAAAAAGGTCCACCTTGGGAGCCGCTTTCACCAGTTGTAGTGTAAGCAGGACCTAAGAGATCACTGATACCGCATTGAAATCTATAAACCATATTGCTTGAGAGATGTGACTTACGCGCATGATGAAGCCTCCTTGTGCAAAAAGAAAACTTTGTTCTGCATCGCTCCAAAGAGAAACACTGTCGTAGCTAGAAGTTCACCTGTTCTTCTTAAGAGATGTCATGTTGCTTAGTATAGGTTCATAAAATGTCCATTAAAAGAGAATATCTTCTGAATGTACTTGTATTGTATGCACTGAAACTAAAGAAAAACTGAGGAGTTTCCAGTATTTAGAGGCGTTTATCAAATTGATCTGTATGCGAATCACAAATTAAAATGAGTTGAACACCACTCCCTGAACCCCTTCTTTCTGAGGAATTGGATATTAATTCAGTTACAAAATGACTATTTGAGAATGAAAATGATCTGGATACAAATCGACTGGCGACACTTCATAAATAACAAATTCACCCGTGTGGGTGTTTCCTTGCGTCCAGTTATTGCATGAATTTCATCCTAAACGGATGCACGCACATCCGTGATTGTGGCGTCCCTGTCTGTGAGTGCAATGGATCCTGCTCAGGTTTCCCCCCCATCGCTGCACACATGTACACATGACCAGGGACTGCGCTGGGGGGAGGGGGTGGGGTGGGGTAGGAGACAGCAAGGGAGAGTGAAAGCTGCAGACGGATGGAAAGATAAGCACTTGTAAGTACTCCACTTTCTATTATCCTGCTAAAGGAGTCTTTGTTATCACTTTCGCACATGCTCTATTGGGGCAAGACAGTTTTATGTTTCACCCTGCAGGGTGTGGGCTGAGTGTGTTTGTGTGGATGATTTAAAAGAGGGAGGGACTTTGTTTTTGGGATTTGAAGCGTGCACTATTATTGGGTAAGGCTGGTGGCGTTTTCACTGTGTCATGTCAGTGATGCTGTAACTGCAGCAGGCAGGTGGTGTGAATAGTGCTGCGGCATCTGCAACTAATGGTATAGTTTAAAGTTCTATCACTGGACAGAGAAAAGTTGTAACCTAACTCTTTTCTCACTGACGCAGTGGCACACATTTATTTTACTAGATTTACAATAAATGGAAAGATAGTATAATGGGATACGTCTCTTCTATACTCCCACCGAGGGCGCCGGCAGGGATCATCTCGGGACATTACCTATGCAGAGTAATAGGACCCCTGGACTGGTCCCTGCCCTCCTAAACCAGGGGGATCTTTGGCCAGACACTCAGGTTACACGGCTGACTTTATCTTCAGTGCCCCCCACATCTCTCGCCACATCCCATGCTTCATTCACCTGCTGATCCTACTGCTCCAGCAAAGACAGATTTGTATGAATGAATGAAGCAGCAGCTGTATAACACACATAGATTAAATGTTTTTCTTAGACTAGATTAAAATCGCATAAAACACAAAGTTCGTCTATCGCTCGCAAATGTCCACTTGGCAGTACACGATTAAATCATCTACTGGACTGATCATGTTTAAGTATGTTATGTAACGCTTCAGCAGTACCACTTTTGTCCTTTGGGGGGCGGTGGTGAGAAAGTCTAGCCTCTGTCTGAAAGTCAAGAGCGTTTTAATGGTGTTTCGCATTACCTTTCTAACCTGGTAAGTCTTTATTTCATTAGCCTGAGGACAAACTCAAGGCTGAAGTGACCGATAGCGGCCCCATGTGTTACAATATCACATTTCAGACAGAATTACATGTCTGTGAAGCCATCGATCGGACTCTTTTCTTACATGCTGTGTATCATTGGCTTTTCTTTCAAAGGCTCCCTGGCATCCTTGTAATATGTCTCCGACGTACTGTAAGGGGGGTTCCAAGGGAAAAGGTTGGGACCCACTGCACTCCAGCAATACTGACACTCCAGCAAGCAGAATTGACTGCTGTGTGGTTGAGGGTGCGTGACAAGACTCAAAACAACTTCTGTCCATCACAACAGCAGTAAACCCTTTCAGTGCAAACGGCCTGAATTGTCTCTTTTAGGTTCGAAAAGCTCTTGTAGTTACAGATAAGTGTCAAAGGGGAATTACTGACCAGCACTCTAAAAAGTACTCCATGCAGCATCAGCCCTGATACCCAGTACTGGTATCGTTATCGGTGGATCCCTGGTAATAATCATCATCATAATCCCCTCGTAATATTAAGAAATGTAATTTTTGAGGCTGAAATGCAGAGAGAATTGTCTCCTGTAGGTGTTCCTCATAGCAAAACACCTACAACACATATTTTATCATTGTCAGCTGCAATAAAACAACACGCTTTTATGTGATAAACCAGTGAGGTCGGAAAATAAATCCCCCCCCTAGCCCCCCGTTTATCCCCGATACCAAATAATAAAAATGAGTTTATCTGAGATGATGAAATGGCCCGACACGTTATACTTGCAACGGTTAGAGGCAGCGGCCTGTGTTTGCAGGCTGCTGTGCCCAGTAGGGAACCATTAGACACTATAACAAAGCTTAATGTTAGTGAAGAGTTGACTAGATGGACGGGAGCTGTGAATCATTTTGTTGTTTGGCTAAGCAGATACATGTGTATTGTGTACACATGTGTTGGTGATTACTGTTTGTGTAATGGGTGCAGGCCTGCAGCATGTGATCGACTGTAAAGTGGGTTAAAACTTTGAGATAGATGATACCTGTCCCAGAGTCAACTGAGACAGCTCCAGCCCTCTGCCTTCACTCTTTAGATCAAAGTGGATACAGAGACTACATGAATGGATGTACGCTGCATATTTAGGCATGCTGTACAACGTGCTGCCAGTATAGCAGTCTGTTTTATGTCCTGTACTTTGTACTTTGGCCTTTCTCTGTGTGAAGAGTGGTGCTGATCTCACTGCGCGTATCACTATAGAAATCCACTGTGTTAACTAGGGATATACTGATACTAATACCAGAATTGGGTCCAATACTTTCATGGAGTATTTGTACTTGTAAAACTCCCAGATACAACCCAGCGGGTATTACATGGCGTCATCCATCAGCAACATCAGGCTGTTGGAGATGCACGTAGCACTGCCACAGAGGCTGTGCAGAGGTTGTTTGTGTATGGTGTATAAATTAGACTTAATGGAATTTACTCAGTACTTGTATCGGTACTCGGTAATCAACAAGTAGCTAAAGGATTGTACTCATACCAAAAAAGTGGTATTGGTGCATCCCTACTGGTAACACACCATTATCCTGATGGATTTTATATTATAAACTGTTTAGTTAATTCAAAAAGCTATCAGTGACTTCTTCCCACTTATTCTATTTATCTATTTGACTGACAGTTGACTGAATTTTAATTAAATTTATTTCAATTATTAGATCAAACTAAATTAAACTGAAACTGATTTAAATTAGATTTTTGTGTAATGTAAACATGCTCCAAAAATGGCAGCAAGACATAGATGAAATGTGTTTGTATCTATGATTTAAGTAATTGCTTTTATCTGTTTAACTGTCTCTAATATAACTCCCACCATTCATCGTCTTTACACCATCCTATCCATGTTTAGAAGACAACTGTTGCATTTCTTTCTTCTTATCTTTTCATCAAGGAGCTATAATAGCAAG
The DNA here is from genome assembly GCF_963383615.2 of Lipophrys pholis. Classification (NCBI taxonomy): domain Eukaryota; kingdom Metazoa; phylum Chordata; class Actinopteri; order Blenniiformes; family Blenniidae; genus Lipophrys; species Lipophrys pholis. The sequence continues at coordinate 12,449,071 of NC_137646.1, read as the reverse complement.
CAACGCTGAAGCAGTATTTGCTTTTACAAGTTTGTATTTCAAAACAATCAAAAAAAAGAGGAATGAATTCCACCACTGGTCTGCGAGACTGACAGTAGGCTTTCTTCATTTTTAGATAGTTAATATCTATTGACTTGTCACTTTTGCAACCCTTTGTGGTCCAGTACAACAGCTCTGCTATCACATCAGCCTTTACAAGGGTAAACTTGAGCAGGTTTGCTGGATATTGCGGGAGATTTTAATTGACCTATGCCCATTATTTAGATTACAGACTTGGACTAAGAGGCTAATAATCAGGCAATAGGGAGAAATAGGGCAGTGTAAACAACAAAGTCAACCACTTACCGAGATCAAAACCTCTCTAACAGCAAAAGTGAACATAAAGACCTTTGCAAATGCAGATTTTAAGGCAGAGGTGTTTAACCTCCTCTTATCTTACCTCCATCACTCCCAAGAGGAGGATGGAACATCCACAAAAATACTCCTCTCCAAAACAATCTTGAGCTAATCTGACGATCTTCTGCCAGTTTGACACAGTTGCTGTTCCACTGATCATTTCCAACTCTGTTCAGTGTGACCCTGTTTTTTCTTGCTCTCTGGGTTCCAAGATGGCACCACTCTTTCCTAGTTGGTAATCTCCCAGAGATCCTCATCACGAATCACCAATGGCCATCGGATCCCGAGGATGGAACACAGGCATCGGTTAACAAACACCTGGACCCCGTCTGGGAGGTTTTGGGTTACCGTTCAGGCCTAAGAACTCCTGATCTGGCTTCTTCTTGAGGGAATGATACTGGACCACACTAAATTGTACAAGTGTTTTCGAATAAAGTGGCTAGTGAATGGAATCATATTTAAAATATGTTTTTTCTTTCCCCTGTCTTGTGTTTTAGTTTTGTAGCATGGAGAAAGTCTTCCATCAAAAGCAGTTGGTCTATGTCTTTGAAGACAGCCATTAAAAAAACATCAAGCACCCTGGATATGCTTGGCGTTTTACCTTTAAAGGGATACAGATTGAAAAAATAAAACCCTTTGTCCCAGCTTCCCATGGTAAAACGTCCCTCTCTCGTGAATTAATTGCTTAGTTTCAATATCAAATATTCAAGACTTAATGACTCCTTGATTATGTAAGTTCTCCAGGATTAAGAGATTGCGGTTTTATTTTAGTGCTGGTGACTGTGTCTGTTTTTGAGGCTCCCCCCCAAAAGAAACACCATTTGTAAGTCATGAGACCACGCCAAACATTTTGTGTTCATCCCCAACAGGTCAGAAGCAGCACCCAAATCCAACGGCGGTCTCCCAGAAAAATACAAGAACAAATGTTTTGCAGAGAAGGAACAAATCAACCCCCCAAAAAAAGCATCACGTTGAATTATTCATAGTTCTTCATGGGCATGTTTTCTTCATCACATTTTACCTTCCCACTATCATATTCAGTGTAGTGTGACAAATGATTCAGGCCCACAAAACACACTGCAGGGGGAGAAACAATGATGAATAAAGAGAGAACAACAAAAACAGTCCAGAAACAATGAGCGGTTGAACCCTCGGGGGAAGTACGATGAGGCGACTTGATCCTTCCTGTAGCTGGAGAAGCTCGGGCTGGTCTCACTAGTTGAGTTTTCTTTTTTTCATTTTAAAGGAGGAAAGATATTCTGAGAAATGCATTTGTTTCTATATTCTCTTAAGCCTGTGATTGCCAATCTCCTGGGTGGTGAGTTCCAGAGAAGACATGGAGGCCCGAGGCTTTGACAGCTCCGAGGTTGTCGAAATTAGATTTGCACATGTCAAAGGAAACCATAACAAACCTTTTTCTAGAATCTCCACGTGTTTGGAAAATCGGAGATTTGTAGAAAAGCTTTTCTTTGAGGCAATCCAGGAGACTCGGCACTGTCCAAAGTAATAATTTAATGGGGAAAAAAATGTATGGGTTTTTAACCTGTCGTTGCCCTGAAAACAGAAAATACCCTTCTGAGTTTGGAGTTAAAAATCTGTTTTGAAAGGAGTGACTTTCTCTCACTTTGTGCCTTTCTCTTGAGTAAAAACTCATCACCAAAACAAAAGCTGCAACTGCAGAGTGGCTCAGACTGAATACAAAGTAAAGGGCAATCTTGAGCATATATTACTTGCAAAATAGGCCTGGATCCAACATAAACTGAGCAATATGCTGCTGCAGCCTCTTTAATATGGAGGGGCAGTTTGAAAGGTCCTTATCAAAGAGTTCCTTTTTATTTATGATGCTGCTATTTCAAAAACATTGCTTTTATACACTCATTTAAAACAGATTGCACTGGGACAGTGGTTGAACTAGACTTTTAAGTGAGGGGAGGCCAGAGGATGAAAATACCTTTGTCCAGAAAAATAAAATATCTCCATCAATATTGAACTCCATGTCTCCATTCATTATAGCAAACAAGTGACATCGATGTCGGTGTAATTTATTAGCATTCCCTACAGTATCTAGAAAAAACAAGGACTACGTTGCATCAAATATTTAAAGTGTTATATGTTTAGAGAAGCAAGTTGATGCTGAGGTTACAACAACTAAACATTCCCCCATTATTCAAAACATACCGTTTTTATCAGTTGAAATATAAGAAAACATCTGCAAGGATTCCATTATTAATTACTGTTTTAAGTAGGTTCTTTAAAATATATTGCACTGGAACAAACTATGAAAAAAAGAGACTTTAATCAATGTATCAAAAAGCCACACAATACATCTTAAACATCCACAGTAAAGTTTTAAAGACATGAGTAAACAGCAACATAATTCTACCACAACAAAACAGGCCAGAAAATAGGAGTTGAATATGAAGTCGGGACAAAGAACGAAAAGCATTGATCCTGTTTGAGTGACTGTAATAAGCTGATTTCACTTATGGCAGATGATTTGAGACAATAGGGCTTTTCCAGTGTGCCAGTGAGGAAGCCGCGGCGTGCCAACTGTGGCACTCGTGCCTGAGGGTGTCTACCATCCCTGTGACTCCCCAGTGCTGTGCAGGGAGAAATAAATCAAGAGAAAGAGAAAATTTGCCTCCATGAGGATTACAAAACTACTGATTGGGTGTAGTCATATTAGTCAGTGTGGATGGATGGATGGATGGATGGATGGATGGATGGATGGATGGATGGATGGATGGATGGATGGATAACTTCCTGTTGCATTCCATTTGGAATATAAGTATTATGTCAGACCACCCGCTTGTCTGTGTGCACAAAACAGAAAAGATCAACTTGTTTCGTCGTTTCTCACCTGAGATGACCCAACATGTGTCTCACCATCTTTCACCGTTAGCACTGGACAGTGGAAGACATGCTGTCGACAATTGTTTTCCTCACATCTCAAAGTTTTTCCATTTGAGACGCGTCATGATGCTCTGCACTGAAATTAAAATTTTTAAACATTTTTCCTTTATATCTGACTATATTAGTGGTGTCTGGCTTGTGAGAGCATTTGTCTGAGGTCAATAGCAGGCAGCGCTCCCAGAGCAAACTGTACGCCGTCAGCCACTCGTCCCAGTGAGTGGAGGAAAACAAGGGATGGAAGGAGAGTGTGATGGTTACGGCCTCTCAATAATTTATTTCCATCTGCCAATATAAAAGTTCTTCATTCCACTTGAAATAATACATGAAACGTCTGCCACGGAGACACCTCTGTCAATTATTAATGGTTGCTTCCTTTTCCAGTGACCACAGCGAATCAATCATTATCTCAATCTTCAAAAAAAAAAAAGCATTTTCTTTTTATTGCTTTAATCCTCCTAGTTCGACCTTTTTAAGTTATTCACAGATTTCATGCCTGGCTTTATCTTTTTTTTTTTTTTTCCTCTGAATGCTTTCCATGGTCTACCTTGAAGGGGTATGCAGGGACATTTTCGTCACAGTGACACGGTATTCCAAATCTCCACGATGACATTTGTCCCTTGTATTTTTTTTATTTTTCTCCCCGTCTTTCTTCTCCTGCTGAAATATGTATGGTGTTGCAAGAGATCCCTGAGTGCCTTCTCCTGTCAGGGACTTGAAAGTGCCTTCCATTTTTTTTTTCTTGTATGTGCCAGTTCTAATTCGCCTTCCTACCCGGCAGCGTATTAATACATGCGCGACAGAATTGGTTACGCTCAGCTGTCCCTGCGCTCTCTGCTCTGGATGTATGTTTGTGTGCAGCCCGTGCAGGAACAATTGGCTTTCCTTTACTGACAACTTTGTGTTTCCATGACTGTTTTTATGCATCTTTGATTGTGTCTGTGTGTGTGAATGTAACTGTCAGGGAGTCTCTCTATCGCCCTGCAGCTTCTGTCTGCTGCATATTGTGGCTGGTCACCACACACCATTGCTGACAGGTGTTGTCTCTGTTGCTTCACCTCGCTTTGCAGACCTGGGACTCACACATGCCGCCTGTGCAGGGCTGTCAGGACTAAGATGGATTCATTTCCTTAGTTGTTTCTATTTCCTTTTGGCACATTATTTAATTTTGATGATCTAAAAGCAGACAAACCCTTTTACTCTCCTTGGTGGAAGCCATTGCTCAGTCCGTAACACAAGCTTTTTTTGTTTCTTTTTATCCTCATGTGACAGTAAACATGAAAACACATCAGCTGTTTAGCCTTCATAACCACTAATCATCCAATCTAATAACAGCTACTGATATCACTCAATAGACCTTTTGAATATAGCCACACGTACTATGTGATGCAGTTGTTGGTATTTAACAAATCTTCCAACTACTTGTAAAAAAAAAAAAAGTCAATTGGCTTTCCTGGCAATAGTATGAAAGAGACAAAATATCCAGTGAGCAGCAGGTGAAGATGCCACTTTGATGTTCTGCACAAGAGCCTATCTTAATTCACCTTGAAGCAGTGCACCACAGCTGCAGAAGATCAGAGCAGGTGCCAGTTCCTGTTGGGCAACCTCAGATCCTGTTTTTAGTTGTTAGTTTACCATCTTCTGACACAATGTCAGAGCTCCATTCAGCTCCATTCATCTCAAACTGCTTCCTTGGACACAACGATGCGTTCACTGGACTTGGGCGACCTCCACAGTCACCAGATCTCTCTAGCCGAGCACCTTTAGGGTTGTGGTGGAAGATTCAGATGGGTTATTAAGTGTAGCCAGTAAATCTGTAGAAACCGTTAGTTCTACCTTTCTTTGGGCCTAACAGATCCTGTACTAAGTGCGGTAGTTGGATTGTTATTACGGTGACTGTCATCTATAAAACTATCAAGTCCCTGGACTATGCACTGGGATTTATAACACTCTGAATGCCACTGTTGTCGTATTATGCATCTACTGAGCATGTGCAGAAGATCTGTTTACTTTGGTCGTGGTGCAAATGTCTAGTTTCAGAAGAAATGCATCTTCCCCCGTTTCCATGGAGACAGAGTCAGAACATATTTAAAAGGTTGTATTTTCACTGGTTGTGTAAACATGGCCTTAGTGCATGTGAAATGCTCGTCTCTTGTGAAAGTCTCAGCGCGTGCCATTTGTAGATCAGCTTCCCCATGTGTACACACAATATCCAGTTTGCAACAGTTTTCATAAACCTTTTGTCGATTGAGCCCTCAAGTCTTGACAAGCACACAACTTTTATCTCAGGGGTACTTCCACTTGGAGGTTGTTCCATTTTTCTCATAAAAGATTGCAGGTTTGCACAATTGCAGGTCTTGTTATCCCAGACTGTGTCAGGACTTGGTGGAATACCATGTGGGACTGTCTAAATTTTGTTTTACAGGACTCCAACTTCATGGTTTGGGTCATTTATCCAAATTTACACGACATTTCATCACTGGAAAACCATCCACCCATCCTTTTTTTTTAATGTCTGCTGTCTCAAATTTAGCGTCACAGGGCCGGGAAAACCTAAAAATCCGATTAAATCCCTTATTAAAACTTGTGAAATGATGTCAGGTAGTAGGAGATGAAGTGGAAGCAGCTGAGCGACTTTATCCGCAGCTGCTCTCAGAACACGCTGTAAGGCTAGTTCCCCCATCCGTAACTGTGGCCTCGTTTCTTTCATCTGTGCTCCGGCTTGAATAAAGGTAGCATTGCCCATCACAGAGCGCTGCTATAATTGAAACTGAATCTCTTTTGGGTGTCACAAAGCGCAGACTTTGCAGGTGGGTGTCAGTTTCAGGAGAAGCGTGTAAAAGGCGAGTAACTTGTGAGAAAGGTCCTCGGCTTACATCTTCCGGGGTCTCCTGCCGCAGCTACTTAAGCCTCGACACCTCAGGCCAACCTGATTAGGCCACCTCTGCCTTGTTTTCATCCACTTCCTCTTTATTAGCTAATAGGCTTAGCTCTCTCAGGGGGGACCGCGGACATATTGAATCAGCACACCAACCTGTGCTCTGTCTATCTCTGCCTCATTTTCTCACCTTGTTCTCTCGTTTTCTTTTTTTAATTGTCCGAGTTTCTAAAAGAAAAAAAAAAAGTTAATACATGTAGCTCTTTCTTGAAATGTCTCTGTGTATCCATGCACAGGCAGAAATACATACTGTACTTAAAGCGAATACATTATTCATGTTGTTTTTTTTATGCATTTAGGGACTCGTTCTTTCTGGATTTGTGCGTTTTCCCATGAGGCGGAAACGCACTCTCAAGACGGGCTGAGTTTTACTACTAATGCTGCTGCTGAGCTGATGCTGGGTGTGCAGTCATAAAAAGCAGACATCGTCCCTGACTTATCACTGGCAATATACGCATAATAACTCCACTGGGATTATGCATTACACTGTAATTGACCCTTCCTCATCTGCAAAATCGAGCCTATCATTTCCATTTTCATGTGTGGCAAGTCTTTAGGCCGGGTGACTAATAAAATTAATGTGTGGACTACTTTGATGCTGTCAATATCCATCTACCTTGAAGGTGATTGTACCATCAAAGAAGAGGAAAATAGGCTGATATGAGGGGGATGTGAATATATCTGTGTAGGAGGTTAGTATTATGACACATTTTGAGCAGATCTATCACAGATCTACATCTACTTTGTAGATGTGAAGATAATCCTAAAAGACTCATTGATCTGAATGGAATCGTTGGTGTCGGTTTTGTTCCATCATAAATGTTTATATAAAGAATCGGTAGAGTGGTCGTCGTCCAATTTTTTAAGAATCCACAAATAACCTGAAACACAGCCCAATGTTTCTTGATGATTGATGATCCTTGCTTTTCTGTGTTTGTCTGTGTCCACAAGTGTTTTGCTTCACTTCACTATGCTACATGCTAAACATGACAGTATGACTGATTCCCTCAGTAACATCAAGCTTGGCCCCTCGGTCTATAATCTCTTTAGTCTCTATATTGTCAATGGGCAGTGTGTAGATAGATGCTCCGCACTGCGCTATGTGTGCTGTAGACATAGTGGTACACCGGAGCCTTCAAGGATGTTACAGTTGTGCGTAGCATCGACGCAGAGGCTGTGCGGAGGAGGTTTGCGGCTCTTCACATATCATTTCCGTATCAAGTATGAATTAGGCCTAGTGACGTTTATTAAGTACTCGTATCGGTACTCTGTATCAGCATGTAGCTTAAAAGTTTAGTACTTGATTTCGTACTTTAAAAAGTGGTATCGTTGCATCCCGAGTTCTTATAGTTGAAGAGGATGAGGGGTACCCAGGAAACAAAAGCAAAAGGACAGCTAAGGTATACAAGCACTTTTAATTGCACTTTAAGTGCATGTAGAAATGAAAAACATCACTCAAAGGCAAGGTGACTGATGAAAACATCAGATTGTCTGCTGCGATGAGAAAACTGTGACCTTCCACAAATTAATATATCAAGTAAGTGTAAATGCCTTGTGCCTGATTTGTTTTTTTAATTAATTTATTTTTTCCCACTCCTTCAGGCCTGACTGGTGACTTTTTCTTACATCATCTTTTAGCACCTTCTTATTTTGCCATGGATTAGCAGCAACCAACTGGAGACTTAAGACAACTTGTTTATGTCAAAGAACAAAAAGAACAAGCATTTGCATAATGGAGGCAGAAGAAGGTTTTAAGGCGTAATTTCAGTTTCTTTCAACTTGCTTTATTTCCCGTTCTTGTGACAGCTCTGTGGATCATGCTGTCTTAGCATCCACTATTTACTTTCTTCAAATGTGGGAAAAGCGAGGATTTAGAACACTGTACGCCTCAAACAGCCGGAGCCCCATACTTTCGATACTTGAAAGGCGGTTTCTCAGTCTGACAGGAAGAATCTCCTTGGATTGACCTTTTGCTGCAGATGGACGTGGCTGTTTCAGCTAATTCAGTGTGGAGCAAGTGGAGCAAATCATTTGAATAACAGTCAACATTTGTCAATCTTCTATATTCTAAAGCTATTGTGGTGGGGTGGTGGAAGGGTCAATCACAGAACACAGAGACTTGCAGTCAAACTTATGGTTTAATCTAATTTAAAATGTTTAATTAGCCACACACACTGAATGCTTGTTGAATGTGGAAAGAAACCGGATTACCTGAAGAAAACCACCGCATGCTCATGGAGAACATGCAAACTGAGTAAAGGAGTCAAACCCATGACTTGTTCACTACCCGCTTCACCACCATGTGGCCAGTTACAGTCAACATTCCTGAGACTAAGGCCTTGTTTACGCGACTATTGAAAATGCTTTGTTTTTCCATTTTCATTTAGGAAAAGGTTTGAATGAACACGACAATGTTTTGAAAACGCCATCCGTTTCCACGTAAATTCTTAAAACAATGTAGTTTTCATGTTGGGCCACTAGTGGGTGCTGTTGGATGTTTTTGTGATGAAACCACACACATGCACTAGAGAACTAAATGCTATAAACATTAACAATGGCAACACACAGACATTTGTATTGTAAATACAAGGGTTAATGGTTACATGCGTAGATGAATTAAAAACACCAATATACGTCTATATTTAGAAAGTCAGAATTTATTTATTTATTGAGCTGGCTGTGCTGTAATCTTTTTTCTAACAGGATTTCTACCAATGCAGCAAAGATTGCATTTTCTCAACACAGCAGTCCGAAATGTAGTTTCATTAAGTTGAGCAAGGTCAGGAAGGTCACCATATTCGTGAATTGCACATTTTAATGAGTCTGGGACTGTAGACATTGTAATTGCGACTTATTTCTTGTCTCCCAGACAGAAAAGGCTTTTCTTTTGGAGACGACAAAAGAAGAAACGTTGCTACTGCAACAGCCTAGCTGTACATAAAGGTCATACTCCCAGTGCCACGTAGCCTCGTGGACATAATTAAGTTCCGCTGCATTGTGAAGCCTTTTGGGTCATAGCGTTAGGAGGGCAGCGTGCCTCACACAGTCAGGCGCCATTCAGGGAACCATAGGGGACCCATTAGCATAACGAGGAAATGTGTTTGTATCTATGTAACGATTTCTCTACTAAGACTCCTCACCGGGTTTAGCTGTAATACACAGTTTAGCCTTGTGTGCTTCCATCAATCTTTTACATTTTTTGATTGATCCTCCTGTAGTGCAACATGAGCAGTTCATGTCGTTAATGAGCGTATAAATCTCTGCGTGTGCCGATAGTTAGCCAGTAAAGATAACTACATACTGGAGTCACGTCTGCTGTGAAGGTCATGAGGAATTTTACTTTAATGTAAAGATTTACTAGTGGTTATTGACTTTTAGCTGAAAACCTTGAGGGAAAAGTGTAATTTTAGGTCCTGCCCCATCATGCCTGTGATCAAATATAGATGAACCAATTAGGAAAAGCTTTTACTGCACAGACGTGCGTTGTTCTATATGTGACAGACGTTTTCAACGCAAATGCATCGCAGGCACGGGCAGGAGTGTGCTCACTGACTTTTATTTTTGTGTGTGTTTTGTTGTTATTGCAGCAGCATTCCAGCATTACATCATGCAGAATCCCATTAGCCCAACGCCAAATTGCTCTACAGTATGTCGTCATTTATTATTCATGCATGAGATTTCGCTCCTGGTCCTAATAAATTCTGACTTGTCTGTCGAGTATTTGCTGGAGTTGTGTTGGAAGCCGTCCTCGTGTCATCCCTGGTGGATGAACTTCCCAGATGCTGTTGGCTTGTGTAACTCTTGGCGAGTTGTGCCCACGTGCTGCAGATATGTTAAACAACGCAGCACACCCTATCCTTGACTTTTTGGACGCGTGTGAAGAAGTTTGGGGACGTGTTTGTTTTGTTTGTCTTAATTTTGACTTTCTCCGCATTGGAGAAATAGTCCAAACCACTAGCATATGCCCACACACTCACCCGTTAGTCTTTGTGTCCTTGTGCTTGGCAGCGTTTTCATTTCGGCAGCTCTCGCCGGCTCCCTCTAGCCCTTTTCCTGTTGCCTGCTATCAGGCCATGCAGCTGGGGCCGGGGATGTGACAGAGCTCCCGCAACCCTCCCTTTGGCTATAACGGCAAACATGCAAGAGGAGAACAAATTAAATGGAGGATGGTGAGCTGATGGTGCACTATTATCCCGATGCAGCGAGAGAGGAAATGCTAATGCACCATTAACGACGCCCAGACCCCGTTTCTCAGCCTCGCTACCTGGGTGCTGACTCCGACTGCCAAACCTGCTACCGAGAGGAAATGACTGTGCTCATGCTCTGAACACATTCATAGCATTAACATAATTAAGCATTTTGCTAATTACACTTCCCAATTTCAATAACTATATATAAATAATAAAGTTTTCTACCTCATGGTGAGTAACAGCAGCTTGCCTCAGAAATAATAGCTACTAATTTTAATTATTGATATCAACACTATCAGATGGTGATTAAAAGTGAATGTCCATCGATGCAAAAAATAGATAAATAAATTGAAAATTAATGCAAATATAATTGGTATGGCTGCTACTGAGGTGCACATTACAGATTTGCGTGTTCTAATTGTTCCGAATTGAATTAATTTTCTTGAACTGTGATTAACACGCTTACCTCCTTTTGAAGTCGCATGTGCCGCCGAGGATATGTGCATATCTTGTGTGTGCAACACGTGTGCACTCCATGAATAAAAAATGCTGCCACGTAAGTCACAACTTTCTTCAGGCAGGAGAATTCAATTCATTATTTAAGTCTATTCATCTTTTATACCGCTTTAACATGTTCAGGGTCGCAGGGTCAAGTCATTATAGTTGATTAAAATATAATTTCAATCCACTTCAAGAAGATTGTGGCTATTTTAGTGCAAAAAAACCCCCAAAAACCTGTAATACTCTGGTACTTTAAAATTCCTTTTTTTATATTGATTATGTGCATTTATGGTTTGTGCAGTATAAAATAAATGCAAAAGTTAAATTGCTAAAAATGCTGTGGTTTGCAAACAAACACAAAGAATGAACTTAATTTGCACGAGTCACAACTTCCTTAAGATAAGTATTAATACTAATAAGTTAGTAATAGTATATAAGTTTTTTTTATATAGAAATTTTTTATTACTTTTTTTTTATTTTAAGAAAACAATCCAATTAGTTGTAGAACGCAACACAAATACTCTTTGCAGAGTTAGCGAAATAAAGAAAAAAGGTATCTGGAGTTCAGTGTATACCTATAAGCAAGTCAGCCTGACTCCTCACAGTATTTCTGGTAAAAAATATTCTGCTCTTGGATACGCCAGTAGAACAGTGTGTTTGAAAAAGAAGAGCAACCCTTATAGTGTCAGGGACGGACACACATTTGGTTTATGTAATAATCGGATTAAAGGAATCACCAGGGGCGAGCAAAGAATTGACGCTTTGCAATGTCGGATTGTGGTGGCCAAAGGTTGAAGGCCTGCCCGCTATCAACAGCGGGGCTGTGGATGTTTCTAGATATAACAGTAAGAGGTGATTTCCGGATGCTCTCAGCAGCACTGAGCCTGGTATGCAGATTTGGATGCGTAACGGAGCTCTCTTTTTGACTTAGTGGCTCGGTGCTGCAGCTAATTAATGCAAGTGCAGACTTCTCAGTGTGTCTCTGGTAGTTTGTTGCATCACATAGATGTATGGAGTTCAGGGTTCAGATCAAAAGTGAGAGCTGGACAGAGAGAGAGAGAGAGAGAGAGAGAGAGAGAGAGAGAGAGAGCGAGAGGGATGGATGGAGTGAAAAAAAAGGAGAGCTCATTGGGAGAGAATGTCAGGAGACTTGTGGTCCTCTCGCCTTCTGAGAGCCGTTGATCATAGAGTGCGTGGCTGTTGTGGGATCAAAGGCTTTGTCAGTCAAAGCCCCCTTGACTCCGACTCCGCAGAGCCGGCTGCAGGTACTGAGGGAGCCGTGGACGTGGAATAATTCATGCCCGGCGAGGGCTAACCCTCAGATGCTCTCCCAGCCTGGAATGAGAGCGCGCACTCGGGGTCACAGGTCCCGGCGCCTCCCCGTTATCAGCCCCTCGGCATTCAGCGGGGGAACAGCTGCTGTGTTTGGCTTCTGTTCCTCCTCTGTATTATCTGTTGGAACACACATGCGGCGCAGTGGCGCGCTTGGCACAAACACAGTCATGCTGTGATGTGTTTGTGTGGCACAAATGGCATGTTTTGCATGTATATGGGTGGGCAGGTGGGTGGATGCTTGGCATGAGATGTTTTGTCTCCCTGTTTTTTTTTGTGTTTGTGCATGCGAGTGTGTGAAGAAATATTTTCAGCTTTTCGACACATGGCTGAGCTCAGGCTTTACTTAACCAAACACATAAACTACATTTAACATACAGGATCGAGGTTTGAGCAGTTAACAGGAGTTGTTTTTTGATGAGTTTTTGAACAATGCTGGGAATCAATTAGGATTTCTATTTGTTGACTGTGTGACATACAATGGTGGCACGGTGGAATCGTGTCTCGCTCACAGCTTAGATCTCTCAGTTTACATCAAGAAGAGTGGGTTTGCATTACATAAATGAGTTTGGTTGTGGGCTCGTTTGCATGTTACTCCAATGCCTGAGTGGTGTTTCCGCAGGTATCAATCCAAGCACATCATTTCCGCTTATTAATTGCCTACAGGCACAATTGATCGGGCAGTGGGTTTGTCCAGCAATCTGTCGAGGGTGTACTCAGGCTTGTGTGCAGTGCTAGACTTCAGCCCGTTTATCCTTATTCAATAAAGCGGTTGTCCAAAGATGCCTGGAAGAAAGGCTTTAATATATAAGTGACACATATCATTCCTCTTTTAAAATTCAACATCACAGAATAAAGAGAGTGTTATTCTTGCTGTACAATCGCCTGGCATTAAGTCATACTGTGTTTGGCAGCTGACAATGAGCCATTCATGTCTACATCTTTTCCTTTAAAGCCACCGTGCTCATAAATCGGCACACACGGTCCATACAATGAGTTGAAGAAGATTCCTTTGTGTCGAGTTCCATAGCTACCGTTCAGGCTCAGAAGATTGAATAGACAGCACGAGTAATCACTTTGAGGATGCGTTCTCTTGCACACACTGACCCTTTTATGAAAAGTTTTCCAGGAATCTTATTTACAATAGATGAATACAAACAGGATGCTTACTGTTCGCAGATTGCTGGTGGAGCCTGTGTAAGTCCTTGATCGGTTGGCTGTGTACTCCATCATTGTTGTTAATGGAAGATTTGGGGCAAAAACTCTACTGCGACCACATATACAGTATAATCATTTGGTCTTTGTACACGCAACTAGAGTTAATACATAGATTTGATAATGTGCACACAACGCATTGCATAACTTGTAATTAAGGGCAATGAAGCATTTTGTATTAGAATATTGCAGCAGTCCAAACTATAGAGAAGTTTATAAACAAAATGTCTATTTTAATAACAATTGTAAAAACAAACAAAAATGACCTGATGAGACTCATTCAACAATTTGCAATCTGTAATTCCTCCATCTACAGTCTGTACATTGGGCCGAGTTGTAGGTCACCCAGGATTCATAATCTCTCGGTGCCTAATGCACCTTCACGGCCGTTACGCACACAAAAAATAAAGAGACAGACTTAAGTAAAAGCCTGTTGGGGTCTTGTTTGTGTTCCTAACTCAGATGTAAGTGGTTCCTCTGCCTGTGCCGACAGCTGGATTGATTAAAACAGAAGTGCATCCACTCCATCACACTTGTGAGGCGGATGAGTGAAAAACGCAGCTGTAACACCTTCTGTGCCGACCTGTCATTATCAGTCAAAATCCTCCAACTGGTGAAATGATTTTGTCATGTATCCACCTGCAGTTTGAACTCTATCAAAATCAGCCACTAGCTGCCGATCAACACCTGGCTAATCAGGGGTTGTAACAGCACAATGATGTTCTGAGCTTCTTTTATGGTAACTGGAACGTCAAGGTAACCTGACGAGTAACTGATTTATTCTTATTTTAAGGATTTTAAGGATTAAGGATGGCCATTGTTATAGTGTCCTGCGATAAAATTCACTTCTGACAGTGTCAGAAATTCGGGGTGGTCGTAAACTGCGGCTGTGATGTGCTTGATATGCATTATCGGCACTGGTTTCTTTTTGGTAAAGGGATGGCGGACACTAATGAAGATTTTATTCTTGTGCAATTCCATTGACTCATGTTTATGGTGGGCTGCAATTCAGCTTGCGTTTTCATCGTGCGATCTTCACACAGCGAACTTCATGTCGCGCCCAAAGTTTATTAGATTCATGTTGTACAGTGTGGCTCGCTGGGAACGTATAAGACTTTTAAAATCGCAGTGTGTAGGCACTTTTAAAGGGGTCATATTATCCAGCTATTCAACACTTTCACATGGTTTTCATTAGTCCAAAAACCTTGTATTCAAAGTTTATTGCCCCAAAACCAGCGTTCAGACTAGAATTGGACTGGTTTTAAGTGACCACCAGACCAACATGGGACCATCAGTCTAATGTCAGACCAGCAATAAACCATAAACGAGCAACCAAGCGGCCAAAGACAAATGTTGCTCTTTTCAGAAGTAAGGTTGACCGGTGGGGTTCAAATAGCAGGTGCAGGTCTGAACAGAAAGCATTTTTCAATCATAATTAAAACCAAAATGGGATCACAGAAATGAGGTGCTGAAAACAATTGTGAGGACAGATGGCAGATTGACAAGAAGACAACCAGGTGGATTCATTGGTGAGGAAACCAGAAGGAGCACAGAGGGCGAAGCGCACTCACTGACAAGGACACAACCTCATGGTGCAATAATGAGTCGCTGGGAGATGGAAAAGGTCCCACTTTCAAAGAGGAGACACTCACCTCAATCTTGTCAAACTAGGAACTTTCCACTAGTAAGGGGTGACACCAAAATTTTAAGTTACATCTTGCTTTTTCTCCTACAAGTTGCATGAAAAAAACGGTCTACCTTTGCACGGATTGATTGCAGTTATGTTTGCTTCCCCTATGAAAATTAAACGTTACATTCTTAACAACAGGTCTCAGCACTCTATTATTATCTGAATTGGTGACTAATTCACACAGTTGCTGTAAAGAAATGTTTTTATTCTTTAATTTATAGGGACAAACTGTTTTAATCATATTGTGATCAAGGGCTACGTGATGTTTGGGAGTCATGTAGGTGTAAAAATCACAGACAATATAACGTTTAATTAGATGCCCAATGTGAGCTATTAATGAGGAATTAAAGGTAGAGTGTGCAATGTGCTGGCTTTGCACAACCACTTTGCAGAAAAGTTGACTTTTTGTGTTTTGCTTTGGGTTTTTTGTAATGATATGGGCTTTATGGCAGCGATAAAGCCAAACACAAACTTGTTTCATGACTAATATAAAATAACATGCTCCTGTTATGCTGCTACATTTGGAAAAGACTGAAATTAAACGAGATTCAATTATGTTTCCCTGTACTGTGCATGTGAATTTATTTGGCCAATCAGATGGAGCTGTGCTTCGCTCGATTGTCTTGAAAACTCATTATTACAACAGACCAGGATTAAAAAAGGAAAAAAAAAAAAAAAAAAAAAAAAAATCTAACAAATAAAATTTACTTTGACTCAAAACAACAAAATCATTAATGCTGCATGTGGTCAGAAAAGGAAAGATGATAATAACAAATGAAGCTATTGTTAAAGTCGGATCAAGATAAGAAAGAGCACTGCTATATGAATAAAACAAAACCCACGAATTAACATCACAAGCTGTGTTTTTATATTTAAGTCATATAGTGATTTCATTCCAGATCTCTTGTTGCCATCAGGACAATTTCTTCAGTCGATGTTGCAGAGCTGCTGTCTCTTCCTGTCCCGCACAAAGTCCAGCTGTTAGCCTCTGCATTCACATTTAATTTGCATTAACAACACGTTTACTGTACTAGATGGGGAATCCTTCAGCATGCTTGAACTTTTCCTTTGTCTCTTCAGTACTTAGAATGTTACAGAAGGCTTAAAATACCATCAGCCTCTCTTCCTCTGAGCTGTGTGTTTCCAGCTCAGCTGTTTTACCACCACTTTATCCTGAGAACAGCTAAAACAAATGATAAAGTACCTTCCGTCCACAAGCTTTTGTGTTCTAGCAACACTACAATATGACTTTCATGCAAATCTTGATTAGGCCGCATTTACACGACAGTGTTTCAAGTGGAAACGCATCATTTCGTTTATCCAGAAATGGCAGGAACGCCGAAAATAATGCTGCGAGCATGTAGCTAAAAACATTAACAATGGGGAGCACACGGTCATTCCTATGGACGGACGTCGAAACTATAATAGTTATTCTGATGGCCTCAACTATAAAACTAACAAGTCCCAGGAGAATGGAGTCATGACACTCTGGAGGCCGCCGTTGTTTTTATTGTCCATCCACTTGCGTGTGTGCAAGCAAAATCTATTTACCACGACCACGGTGCTCATGTGGAATAGCACCATTTCCTCCCTCTACATGGAGACGGAATCAAAGCATTTTTATGTCGTGTCGTGTAAATGGAAAACCTAACCGCAACAACAAATGTGTTTTCAGGTCAAGCCTAAGACAGATTTTAAGGGCTCAGTAAACCACCTGCATTATATTTAAAGAAAATAAAACAAGTGTATGTCTTCACTGATTGACAGTTGAGTTGTGTCATGTATGAAAAATCAGCCTGTCTCCTTTTTTTTTTTAACATTTTCAAACGACTGTTAGCTGTAACCCCTGGCCGAGTGTGATAAACAAGCTCCTGCTCTAAAGTGACTATCTCCAGGTTGCATCCAGCTGATTCGAGCTCATTAGTGCTTGCTGGGCAGCGACGCTACCACGTTAGATGAATGGAAAAGTTGCTTCCTGTTCTTTCCTCTCTTCTCTTCATTGCCTTTGTGGTAACATTGAGTTTGAGATTTTTGAGCAGCTTGTATGTACTTGTAGTTTGGTGAAAAAGTTTTGTTTTGTTTGCTTTTATATACTACACATTATTGGATTGAATTCCAAGCGCTACTGTCTTGTGCCAAGTAACTTTGAGAGACATAACTCTGTTGGCATCACAATTGACTACACTAAAAGAGAGCTGTTCCCTCATGTTTTCCTTCGAGCTTACAACCAGAAGACAAAACTCGGTGGATGAAAGCGGTGGTGTTAGTGTGCAGACTGACCGAGGGGTGAGGTAGTGCTATTCTGGGCATGAGACCAACATTTTTTTTTTTTTCTCCTCCCTCCAGTCTCCACTTTCCTGTTTCCACTCAATAGGAAAGCACTTGTTTCACCAGAACCAGACATCTCTCCAAGAGAAGTCTCACTTTACATTCACGGCTACCTTTACCACGCTCCCGATAATTAATAGTCCATCCAATCGCGATGTCTCCTCCCCAGCTTTGGGTTTTTCCTTCCGTTGCTACTTGAAAGTCCTCAGCTGTAATTAGATTGCCGTTGTTTTTTAATGTCTTGAAGCAAATCTCTGCATGCAGCACTATTGGTTTTCAATCTCACAGCTAAAGACCTGTCTGCTGTTGAAGGTGCTTCACTGGACAGGCAGAGTACCAATCTTGAGATCAGGAAAGAAATACCGATAATAAGTCACAGGATCATTATTGGATACACAAGATGCCTCCTCGCAACCTTGATCCTTGCTGACCTTTTGATTGAAAACGACGACTTCCTGAACTCCGGGGCCTCCATCTTGGCTAACCTCGTCAGCTCTCCGGTGAAGGATTACAGGATTATGCAGTGATTTGTACTGCAGCATGAAGACTCCTGCTACCTTTTAGTAGAACGTTCTCTCATCCAGCGGCTGTTGTTTTTAAGGAGAAGAAATCTGAAGTCTTTGGGAGTCTCAGAAAGTGGGTCAGTGTGAATATGCATTGTGGAGCGTGTGGGAGGGACAGAGAGCAAGGGCGGAGGAGAGAGGGCACAAACTCTTGAGGCAATAATTAAGTAGAATATGAAGAGGCCTCAAGGGGACATTGGAATCAGCACTTTACATTTTGATGCCATGCGAGACAGCACGGAAGCCATTTTATTAATGAGTTTATTTATGTGTGGGTGGATAGCATTCGCCCTGACTCGGCGACACGCTTGGCCGGACTCTTCCTCATACTTGCAAATTGCTGGCAGGGGGGCGAAGAGAGGTGACTCAGGGTCACAGCCACTCAGTGTACTACAAGCTGTGGAGACCAAGCATGTAATGATGGAAGTATTTACATAATGTGCCCTCAATGCACCTAATCTTATGGATTAGTAGGGGCTCCTTGATGGCAGAACAATACAGATTTGGGAAGCTAAAGTAAAAAGTTGAAGGTCGTAGATCTGGACTTACCGAGAGCTTGGACTGCCCATTAATAAATTATGTAAAAGGTGTGATTCACAGAAAAAAAAAATTGCAGAGTGCAACACATGAAAAAACATCATGGTTTAGTGAGCCAACAGTCTTTTCATTCCATATTTTTTAGTGAGAATCTTTCAATCTATTTACATTTTTGGGCTTCACTGTCAGATTCACTAAAGGAAACTTTGAAAAAAAAACAACAAATAAATAAAGATGGTCAGGAAAAGGTGTACATAACACACCGGTTGAAACCGGAAGCCATGGACAAACGCACCGTATCAGACTTCAAGATGCACAAAAACACATGGAAACGAGGCACTGAAGAAACAATCAAAATTGGTGTTAATCACGACAAGGCTGGAGCACAAAATCACAAGAGATTGAATCACATCCGATAAGAGGTCACAATCAACTGTAGAATGAATCAGGATGGGGGGGGGGGTAAGTTAAAAAAGTATGCCAAGAGAGTTGTGCGCAGAAACATAAAACTAAGGCGGAAAAGAAAAGAGTCCTGGGAAGAGAAAGAAAGCAGAGCGAAACTGACAAATATTTTACAATGTCTAACGGGATCAGTGCAAACTTGCACCAGCATTATTTTACACCAATTAACCAAGGTCAAGCTAAATGATCTTGCAGTTTTTATAATAATATAAACATGCATAGATGCCGAAACTTCATAGTTGGATTTTATTCAATTGACTGAAACTGTCCGGCAAAAATTGAATCTGCAATACCACTGTCCTGGCACTGCTGAATACTGTAAATATCACTATGTGCATTTTCCCCATCTGGGTCTCCTGTACTTCCATGTGTCTATATAAATATATGGTTATCTAAATATCTACTTATGTATACATAGTTCATTCTCTTGTGTACCACCATCCTGACTATCTTTAAATAATTGTGCTATGTGGAGCTGCTGCAATGACTGGATTTTCCCATGTGGGGCTAATAAAATCTGATGTAATCGACATTTGCTGTGCTGCTCCTGTCGGACACACCAGTCATGCTACGATCGTACAACATGTACTAAATGCATTGGACACACAGTGATAGATAGATATTATAAAAACAGTGCATGAAACAGTTCAGCATTTGTGCTTATTTAAAACATTTGTCACAACAGGAGTGAAACTGTTCAAGAGTGTGGCCTTTAGTGCTCTTCGCCCAGGGGGCAGCAACTCAAGCAATTGGTTGCCAGGATAAGTGCAGTTGCAGTGCAATTTATTTTATGTGATCCGTGTGTTCCATCACTATGACGTTGGGCTTGTATCAGCCAGAATGTTTTTGAATATGAGCAATACCACACGTTTAATACAACCTTTGTCTCAAAGGATTGAATTAGAAGTAATTTAGATCAGAGGCAACCGGTGATGCGTTTAATAATACGTCTGTAACTATCACTGCACATCAGAAAAATGTGGTTCCTTTATTGCCATATTGTTGCCATCTCCAGAAAACACTATTGGAAAACTCATTCCATAAAAATCGAATTTAAAATTTTATAAGGACGGTCCTCTGCCTCCTCTCCGTTTCAAGTTCAGGGGTTTGGACACCTCTTAATAAAAGCTGTGTCCGAGGCACCAGCAAGCCTCCCCCGAGAAATGTATTTGTGGGGAGGTTTATGGGGACACCACTCATAAAGATTTAAGACAGGGCTTTTAAGGCCATTCACAACATAAGCGCATGTATTGAATAGGGTGGCGGTGGTGGTGGTGGGGGGGGGGGGGGGGGGGGGGGTGGTTATTGAGCATTGCATCAATATAGATCGGGTATGCTGGCCTTCCTCACTTGCTGTCTTCTTACTGCTTGTCATCTTGTCAAGCATTTCCCATTAATAATCTGTCCAACCCCCCAATCATTGCAGTCATAAACCACATGTTGGTTGTGAGTTGTTGGAGCTTGTGGAGGTATTGCTGGTGGTGGAGCTGACCTGAGTGCTTTGTGCTTGCTCAGCTGCACACACAAAATTACAAAAAATTTAAAAATCAGCCTCTTTATCCTGCAGCATGATCATGTGTGAAATGGTTTACCGCACTTGGGAATGAATTGACCGAGAATGCATGTGAATACTCGCAAGGGATTTGGCATTTGATTGGCCCGTGGCTCACCACCTGTCCCCAGATGAATATTCATCGGCCTAATCTCCACTGACAACAAACATGACCAAACAAATAAATGCGATTCAATTGGGAAGCCTGTGTTGCGAAAGACGTGTTTGAATTAATTTCGTCAGGCGTAGAGAGATTTCTTACTCCATTATAAAGGTAATTTTACAAATCTTACCATTGGAGACAAGGGATGAGGGTTTCGTCCTTATTTAGGAGCCATTAAAGATTTTGTGTTTGACTAATTGACGATTAACATGAAGTAAACGTTGAAAAAACTTCAGGTTTGACTAATCACAAGTGCTGTTGAATAGCCACTCTATTTGGTTTTCAATTGAGAGTAGATCTGACCTCCTAAAGTTTTGTTGCATATATCATCACAAATTTGATTATGTCCACTTGGTGCCATGGTCGTCTGGAAAATGGCTTCGTCCATAGCTTTGAAGCACATCAGGCTTGGAGACTTGTGGATCGGTAATATGGGCTTCCTTTAGCTTTTATTTTTTCTTGTAATGTTTTCTCTCACTACAACTGAGCAGCACAGTAATATAATGGTGCTCATCTTGTCATTAGAGTGGTTGTGATTCACCTTAAGATGGTAAAATGTTGCAGGTTTCCATTAAGTTTCCCTTTAACGCCTATGGCAGTGTTCCCCAATTCCGGGCCTCGAGGGCCGGTGTCCTGCACGTTTTAGCTCTCTCCCAGCTTCAGCACGCCTCAATCTGATGATGATGTCATCGTCAAGCTTGTTAATAAGCCAAGTCATGAGGCCTTATTGCATTCAGGTGTGTTGCAACTGGGAGAAACCTAAAACATGCAGGACACAGGAACTCGAGGCCCGGATTTGGAGAACCCTGTCCTATGGCATACTAGGAAAACCACCACCTACAGTGAGAAACTGTAGAATTGAAATGTGCCTAAAATGTCTTTAATATTGATGTTATTGGCTTTAGCATTTGGATTATTCATGTTGAGGCTTTTTCATTTGTTTTGTACTTTCGGAGCCATCCTGCAACGCTAACAGTGCGTGGATTTATAGCTGCTGACTTGAACAGAGAATCCCTCCCCACTACCTGAACCAGGGTTTGAATCCCTCCCCTCAATCTGTCTGTCTGTCCCACCCTTGTTTCCCCGAACTCCAACAGAAACGGCAGAAAGTCCCCGCCTCTGGGTCCGGTTCTGCAGGTTTCTTCCTGTTAGAATTGAGCTTTTCCTTCCCACCATCTCCTCTCCTCGCTCATGTTGAAATGTTCTGAATCTGAAGTGGATGAATGTTCGATAATGATGCTGCGGCTGATGTTGTTGTTGACTTTTAGGATCTATCACGGCGTGGCGCTAAAGAGACTGTTTTCTGGAGAGTGGGTGATGTAGAAAGGGCGACCATCCATATCCCGGCACCTGCAGCTTTGATGTAGTGTTTTTAAAATAGGGTCAGACAATGTACATTCATATTTGCCAAACCCCATCATATACTAATGACTTTATTCCAAAGTGGTGATTATTTTTGCCTGGTGTTTGTCCACCAGGAAGATAACCTTTACATTTATTGGCCTGTGGCCTCCATGCCTCCGCCGTCCTTCCTGGTTTTTAATTAAAGCTGTAATTGTGCAGACAGACTCGTCTCTCATTATATCTAATCTTTTCTTTCAACCTGCTCGCTGTCCCTTGCTCAATTAACTCAGCTGCCTGTTGTGGAGGCGTAGTTGGTAAAGAGAGCTGTGAGAAGAAAGTAAATGAAGTATGACGCGCGAGTTTGACCATTTTCGCTGTGACCTCATTGACCTTTTCTGCCTTCCAATGGCGTGTCAGACGTGAAACTTTTCAAGTTTTTTTTTTTTTTTTGTGTGTTTGTTTTTTTTCTTTTTCAATTAGGGCTGTGTGCTGAAAAGAAAAATTGTTTGGAGAGAACAATGTAATGTCTTTAATTGTGGGAAGATATTCCTTCAGGCATCGTCTTCCCTTGAGCTGTTTCTGTAAAAATGTGGCAGAAGAAATAACAAACTAATAGTAAAATATGAATGAAAAAAGCTTAATTGTATTACTTTTGTTGTACTACTCGTCACATGATTTCTGCAAGCACAAAAATATGCTAAAACCTCTGTGCCGTGTCCTTCTATTCCGCTTTAATACTCATAGAGAATAGATGAGGAGAGGCTCTGTGGTGTTCGCTGAAACGATAATAATGAAACAAGCTCTTCCGCTGTGTGTATGTGGACTTTGTCAAGGTCAATCTTTGTCTGCAGTGCTGAATTCTCCGCTGTGGACAGTGTGTAGACCCCATGCTGTTTGCAGCCTGGATCCTGCTGCTTTCAAAGTGCCACTGTTTAGCATACTCCAGACATAGCTGCCGTTCCATGTTCCTTCCTCTTGTGAACTGTCGTCTCCATTTCAGTCAGACGAGACCTTTGCCATTTCTTAGATATTGCTTAACAGTACCAACAAACAGCGCAGTGCCTTTATGTTGCTGGGAGGGAATCAGAAAAGAGTCTTCTGCGGCATCAAAGGTTGGACGCATGTTAAATGATGAGATGAAGAGATGTGCGCCTTCTTATTATGAGGCTATTAAAGACATGTTCAGTATTGGTCAAATTATATAGGCTCTTTGGAAACTCAATTAATCCTCATTCCACTCTTATAACACCAATTATAACAGTGATCTTAAGTTCCTAATGTACAAATCACTTGTAGAAAGAAAGAAACACATTTCTTATGAAACTTATTAAGAACTCGTGAGAAACCTCCAGTAAAGTCTGGATCACGAGTAAGCACACAATTACATGACTGAATAATTCCTAAACCTATATTAAATCTATACAGTATATAGAATAATTGAAAATTTGATTCTATACTTTACAGGAAAATATTGACGATTAACCAACATGAGACATGCTCCTCCTAGTTAACATATTCGTCTTATTGCTTCTTTCTGGATCAACTGAAACATTATTTTGTTGGACATCATGATAATAAGAAATTGTAATAATTAAAGTATCAATTGCATAGAAATGTGGTGCTGGGTGGGTGAGTAACATCCTCCAGAAATCCTCAGGTAATTTATGTTTTCTTTGTTGACGACTCGGGCCAAATAATTTAACATGCTAATTATTCAGAGCTCAGATATATAAACTTCTAATGGAGCCAGGTCTAAGTGCCATTGCTACATACTGGGGTGAATGATAGGTTTTGCTTAGATAAATAGATCTGCAAAAGCGGTTGTGCTATAAATGATAATATTTACCAAAGGAAATATTTATAAAGTAAAAAGTGAGTCTTAACACCGTCTCCTGTGGGACTCCATAATTGAACACTAAAGTAACCCTCATGAATCATCACAGAATGTCCAAATGAAAGTAAATGAACGGCTATATGAAGTGGTGAATGACATACATGTTGTTATTACATTATCATGCAAAACACACATGCACACACGCACAATGAGGGATAACTACACCCTATTTCACAAGCTTTTGTGTTGTCAAGTATTGTGCCGTTCCCTTGCAAGTAAGTGCCGAAAACGAGGTGAAAATGCCTTAATTAAGTTCTTTTGACGCCTCTGAGCCATTAACGTCAAACACAAACCACTTTTTGTTGTTCAGCAATTACAAAGATTCTGCACTCAGACTCCCTTTGTGATGCCTCGTGTCCATATTTGAGAATGGCCTCCTTTCATGTGTTTTAGACATGACCAGAAATAGGAATAGATATCAAGAGAAAAAAGATTGCCCCCCCCAAAAAAAAGAAAAAAAGGAATGACGTTTAGTCAAGACAGGCATGCAGAGCAATACAGATAAAAGATTATTGAATACTGTACTATTGTTACGCAGGATGTCACAGCATGTGGGCATAATCCAGTTGTGGAAGGAGCGGACATGCAGAGTCATGCCAACTGGTACTGACAGCAGAACGGTGGATTATTGCTGCATTTAATAACACTCAGATCAGAAAGAAACAACTTTACATACAAGATAATGATTAGTCTTTATGTAACTCTACTTATTTTTTATTCAGTGAGGCTTTGTGTGGATCAAGAACACCTTGAATAGCTTGTGAAGAAAAAGTAAAACATGCACACATTCCTGGATATAGCTTCTGCCCTTGGGGGATATTTAAGATCAGCCTTGCCCTTGAATAATGTGTTTGTTCTGTAACCGGCCCGCTCCAAGGTCAAAGGTTAATGAAACATTTGCAGGTACAAGCACTAACCCCAATGTCCAAAGGTGCCGATCGGTGCACTCAAGAGCTGCATATTGTCAGTTTTAGTATGCATTATTCTTCAGTGCAGACAGCCTATACATAGCTTTATGGCCCCCGGTTTATAGCCTCGAGTCCAGGCACTTTACCTCGTTAAAAGATCCTGTTTAATAATTAATCAAGTCCATCAGCTTCAAAGGCAGTGATCAGTCGATTGAGCAACTCCGTCTCCCCCTCCGATTTCTGAGGAAGCCACAGCTTCCATGAAATCGTGTTTCCCTCCTTCCCAAATGATTTGCTCGACGTGCTTCTCACCAAACATGCTAAGACTAAGAAGTCAAGCGGTAATTATGCTTGAATGTGATGTCGACCCTCATATCGCCCTTGATCATCCTAATTCAAAGGAATAGGAGTTACACTGTGTTTTTTCTTTTTTATTAATGGAATCTGATTTGCACACATCTATCTAAGACAAATGGAGGTATGCTCTGAATGCCTGTGTGCTGCTCTTGAAAGGTCATCCAGGAGTTACTCTGCAGCAGAGGAAGACCCCTAAGGGCCGGTACCTCACTGTCAGAGTCTATCCCCCGCCTGGGGGTCAACATCGGCAACATATATCTCTGCCTCTGGGTTTCCTCGGCAATGCAAACTGGACAGCACCTGCGCTTTTTCATCCTGCTGCAGCTCGGCGTCGTTAATCATCCGCATCTTCTGTCCCTCCCCATGCCCGGGGCTCCTCTTCCATCCTCTTCCAGTCCCTCACCTCGATGTCTGCCCTTCATGTCCACCTCCTCTAACTGTAGACAAACTTTTATTTCATATAAAATGTCCCATATAGCCGTGCACACGGCATTCAGTTTATATTAAAGTAGGTCACATTACAAACTGAAATACAATGTCTGACAACTTTGTGGCAGTTTGATGTTTAATAATTTATATCTGTGAAAACAATTCAGCCAAAAAGACAAATGACATATTGGCATTTCTAGTAGGTTGATACGTTTATAGCTGCTGTCACTGCAAATACCAATTTCATTATTTTGCTTGTGGAGCAAGTCACTCTCATTGTGTCTTTGCCCAGGCAGAATGCCGTCCTGTCTTCAATCAAACTCACCAAAACACAAAGGCAGGGCTTGTGTTGACAAGTCCAAACCGACCCATCCATCTTCTACGCACACTTTATTGAAGTTATGGTTGCACAGGGTGTTTGCTTTTCAAACTATCATTGGATAAAAGACTGGAGAGGATGCCAGTTCATGACAATCTGCACAAACACACAATTCAGTTTCAGGTTTTTCCCAGAAAACTGACGAGATTGCCTTCCGAGAAAAGGGTGTGAATCCCCTCTTTGTACTCAGATTTTCCAAACTTCCGAATGGCAAGGTTGCTTGAGATTTTCGAAAATGTCTCACTTCAGAGAAAATAATCTGTATACAGGAGTCCGGTACCACAGGACGAAAACCACAGATTTAGAATGCGGGATCGAGAGAGCCATCAGTTGATGTAGCTGGCATGTGTTTTTGAAAAGATTCAACTCTGAACATTTTTACATACACATACTCAAACCTCGGGGTGTCAAACATAAGGCCTGGGAGCCAAAACACCAACCTGCAAGAGGCTCCAAAACAACCCACCAAACCAAACAAGCAAAATGTCAAAGAAAACATTGATTTATTTTTTTAACCGATTTTTTTAAGAGTAGCGACACAACGCTGGGATATGACAGATGCTGCCATGAAAGGTAGCACACTGCCTCGGAGCCATGATGAGTGTGTAAAAACATGCATAATGGAACAGATGGAGAGACTTTTAGACATTAAAATCATTATCAATGAAATTAGATTAATGTTGAGATTTTAGTCATTTCCAGAAGTAATTGTTTAATTTTTTGGGGTAAAATATCGACATTCTCTTTGCCACAACAAAGAAAAACTTTAATATTTAATGGTTATTATGGCACTATTTTAGCATCCGGGCCCACTAAAGACGAAATGATGCTGAATTTGGTCCCTGAAGTAAAACAAAAGAATAGTCATGATATCCTATATGTATTATTTTATGGATTGAGCTTCAGGGTCGAATTTCAACAATGTGTTATTGTTCTCTTTAGATTTCCTGCTGGTTGACATAATTACTTGTTTCTTTTCACATGTGATTAGCGATGCTAATATGACTATAAACGGGCCCACACGCTGGAAGTCAAGCTTGTTTTGTCGGAGGCGGAGATATGATCAGACGATGACTGAACAGCCAAGATAAAGAATCTGAAAAATCGCTGTGCTGTCTTTATCTTGGAACAGAAGCTCACTCATTAGGCTTCTCCACGATGTATCGGTATCGTGTTGGCTTTACGTGGTGTCTGATCCAATAGGAGATCAGCGCTATCGCAGATCCCCACTAACCATCTGGTTAACTAATTACCAACAGTGACCTTCTTTGATCGGTGGTGTTGCCTATTTACCCTAACAGCTGTGCAAACCCTTAACAATTATAGAACAGTGAATATTGTCTAAATTATTTCAATATCCCACAATGGCTTAACAGTGTCACTTAACATTATTGAACACCCCCCCCCCCCCCCCCCACCCCACCCCACCAAAAAAAAAAGCTCTCACAAACATAGTGTGAGAGTTTTTATGCAGCAAAGTAATTTAGTCTTTCTAAATAGTTTTAATGATATTCTTAAGGAATAATAGAATTTAGATGGCATGCTGATAATTTCAAATTTAGCCAAAAACGGCTTCTCTGGAGATTGTATCCGCGCTTCACATAATGTGTCAACAATGAATCGAGCGAGGATAATGACTTCACTTTGTTCCAGCTCAAATGCTGTAACCACACATATTCTGATTGCACTCTTAGTTAATTGGGGATGTTTTCATGATTTCCCCTCTCTGTGAGAAACTCATTCCTGAAATAGAACAATTTGCGTGGATGCATAAAGTACACCAACTTTTATGATCTTTTCCCACAACTGCTAACCGGCCCACAAGAGGCTCCAATCCAGAGGCGCTGCCATCAAGAATAGCAAATTGACATTAGCCAAAATTAACCATTTCTTTAAACCTCATTGTCTAAAATTGTGAGTAGCTTCCACACTCAAGAAAGTTATTATTTCTGCTGCAGAAAGAAAAACACTGAATGCAATTGTCTCTCAGAGGTAGATTGTTAAAAGGAAGTAGAAAGTACCACAGCATTATAGGAACTGCTGAAAGGTTGAACTCTCGATAAAGTGAGGCCTAATGTGTTGAAACAAAGCTCCACAAAGTCTGTCTTTTCCAGAATTGTGCTTTATTGGTGATCATCTGGCTCATTGAATTCAATGGGCCTTGGTAATTGAGAGAATTAAAGGGTTCATCTGCAATGAGGCCAAATCTAATTAAAATATATGCGTTTCAGTATGAGTAAAGGTTCCCTGTTACAGCTGGGTAGTACTTATATGCAAGTAGATCTGGGAGGACTAGATCAAGTAAACTATAGATCAAGCATTTACTTGACATTGGCCAGGTGATAGATGTGCTTGTGTTGTTGCCATTACAGCTCAAATATCAAATATATGATCAATATATCCATACCTGTGCTTGCTGCTGTGCAGTAAGCTGTCAATAAGCCAGATTTCAGTTTTTATATGCATGGTTTGAAATTGTTTTATGTTCATGAGAAAAGTTGTTATAGTGAAATGTGTAACTGTAAATTTGGCAGTACGCTGGATTGTGCTGGTTGTTAATTGATACTTAACTGCAGCACATACATTTACATAGTGCTTCCCTCTTGGTGGATATAAATTCTTTTGTATATTTTGATGTATCTTTTTACATAGTGTCATATTTTGTACGTTATCATATCAGACTCTGTGGTAGATCATATAAAACGTAATGTTTTGTGTTCTATCATTTCACGCCGTGTGGTGTAGTGTCGTTTCGTACTGCATCTTATTGTATCAGATCATATATCGTGTCATGTGGTATTGTATCGTATTCTATCGTATCATTTTGCATTCATTTGAGGTTGTTGACCTGGTTGTACTGTACCCAAACATGTGACTATGTCTTCATCAAGTATATATAATGCACAATATGTTCATTCTCTGTAATAGTTCAGAGCTGATGGTCCACTTCTTTTAAATCTGACTGCTGCTGGCTCTTTGCAATGTCTCAGTGTCCTACAGGTGTCATTGGACCCATTACCGAAGACACGCTTGATCAGTTATGCAAGACACCCCGTGCCATTAGAGGCCAGGCAACTAGTGAGATTCCCTTTTATTTCTCAGCTTCCCTCATTTGCACATTGGCCACAGAGTTCTCTGATGTGACACAGTTTGAAAGTGAGAGCCAATTTTACAAGAGATGAGTTTCTAATCTAATCTCACACATTAACAAGCAGTCAAATGCTTGTCTTTTTTATTTATTTTATTTTTTAGGTTTCACAGCCCGTGAACAAAAATCTGAAATATAGATTGAGGTTAAGCCACATTTTGCATTTTGTTATTGATTTTGCATTCATTAATAGCCCAAAGGTTGCGTTTTACAGAACTTTAGCTTGGTGTGTGTGTGTGAGGTTTAACACCTGCACACTGGATATGCATTTAATCTAATTGCTGGAATCCCTGTTGATACTGATGAGCAAGCTTTGGGCGCCTTCCGTCTTTGCAAAATCTGCCCTGCGTCACCGAGAGGTGACCTCAACTAATTTCTGTTGTCTTTAAGCCTTTTGTACTTGATGTCTTGGTACAATAGATACATTTTCAATCATTTCCAGTGAGACTGTGCACTCAGATAACCTCAAACACAGAGTAACATGAGGGAGACGGATAATGTTGGTTCGTTTTTGGGATAAACATGTGATATTGTTGACGTTTGAATATTTAGCTTGCAGGATTAATACTAAGTATTACGACCTTCAGTGGAAGAAAAGCTCTTCCCTCGTTAACATATGTGTTTGGTTATTGTTGGGAAAAATGGTGATTCTGGAGAGATCGTAACAAACAAGAAACAGCATATTCGTCTGTACTTGAGCTCTGGGTTCAGTAGTACCCAGCATGCTCACTATATCGGAGAAAGACTTTTAGAATGGAACTTCTTGGAGATCCTCATGATTTTAACTAATGGGTTCCCTGTGATGGTCTGAATGACTGGATAGTTAGCTGTAACAACTCGAAGCATCGGGTGGTTATCTGTGTTATACCCTGTGATTCCGTGGCAACCTGTCCATGTTTACCGATGTCAGCCACGTTTGAAATAATACAACAGTGTTCTTAAGTCATAAAACCTCAAGAAAGTCAAGCTTGTTTTCACTTTTTGCGCATCTTGTTTTGAGGGGAATCTGCATGGTAATGGAGCAACTGATTTAGAAACATGATAAATAAAGAGCTGAAAATCATTTCATTGAACGCTGTGCCTCGTATTCTCCATTACTTCCTGATTTTCCTCCCCAAAATGCTAAGAAATTGACAGTGTCATGCACTTTTAATCAATGTAATTTTAAAAAGATTTTGCTGCCTCTGCTCTCATTACTTTATGAGGCATTGATGATTTATTGATTGGTACTTTATAGGCTTTTTGGGGAAAAACATGAAAAGTAATTGGAGCAGAGGTTCTTTTTTTCCAACTCTTTTTATCCTTCAATGTTAGTTTGGGCTTTCCGGGCATTAACGGGGCATTTGAGGTTCTGTTAATATTTACTGAAGAATGAATGGGAATAAATCACAAGTGATTTGACTTACTTCAAGTGCTGCCAGTTAATGCCACAGCTTCAGAATGCGACAACAAAGAGGGTGCATGTGCAGAGATC
The DNA here is from genome assembly GCF_963383615.2 of Lipophrys pholis. Lineage (NCBI taxonomy): Eukaryota > Metazoa > Chordata > Actinopteri > Blenniiformes > Blenniidae > Lipophrys > Lipophrys pholis. Next base: position 12,418,361 of record NC_137646.1, on the reverse strand, counting down.
TAATGTGTGCTATTAGGCCCGTCATTATCACCTCGTAACATTGCGTGTCTGAGCACAGGTGACTTGTAGCAGTGGCCTCCTCGTGCAATTAAAAAGCCCCTGGGTGGATATCCCCGTCATCAGCCATCTATAATCCGCCTTCGCTCCTTTGTTTTCGGCTTTCTGGAAGCGCTTTGTCATCACCCTGCAGAGGATAGCTTCCTTTTTGTCAAGGTCGCAGAGGAAACGGTCCCAAAGGAATGTTGTCACCTGTCATCTCGATTTTTTTTCTTTTTCTTCTAACTGTCTGTTTTCTCTGTGATGTACTGATTGAGGTGATAACAGGTTCACAAAAGGAGGGGTTAGTGCTCGTACTTCTTGGTGTTAAGTCATGTTGTTGCAAGGTCACAAGTATGGATTTGCAAATATCAAATTTTTTTAATGGTGCTTTTTATGGTGTCGGGGGACTTTATGTTGCGTTTGAACAGACCCGGCGGATCCCATTTAAACTTCCAACATTCATAATAAGCGTTTTAATCATTCTCAATATTTTCACACATGTACTAGTGATTCGTGATTCGTCAGTGGCAACTCTGCTCGCCTTTCGGCTCTGTTCCTCTCCCTCCTCCGCTCTGCCCCACGTGTTTGATGAGGTGACAGACGACGAATGAGGGCATCCATTGTTGCGTCAGCAGGACAACGCGTTGAATTTTTAATCCACTCTGACACTATTCTGTCTGTCTGTCTCTCTGCCGACGCCTCTCCCCGACTCTGTTTTCTTTGTCTTTCGTCGCCGTGGCCAACGCGTGATTTACACCCAGCCAAGAGGCGTCACACCTGGGACCGCAGACCTCGGTGTTCTTCCTGCCCCTGGCGCTGGCGTGGTGCTGGGTGTGTGCGTGAGTGAGTGTGTGTACCTCCACTGTGCATGTGTGTCCATTGCAAAATCCTTCCCTGTGTAGTTTGCACTTCCGGGGCTTTGCAGCTTGGTTCAGGTGGGGGTACGAGTGTCGTGAAGGTCAAAGGTCAAAATCTGTTGACCTTCATCTTTCACCAAGAGGCTTCTCATGTTTCCTCTCATATAGACACTGAGGTTTCTCCAGGCAAACAATGATTCTTGCAGCTAATTGCAGCTTCCCCAAAGTCCTTTGGTCACCAGCTGACATCGGTCTCTGGTGTGAGCAGATCAATGATTTTGTCAATACGACAACCGGTGGATATTTAGTTGTTTTGTTGTCGGGGAAAATGAGGAGGAAACTGAATGCATCCAGATTACTGAAGCACTTTCTCATCAGAACAGAAAATTATCGTTATAGACAAATTGATAAAGCATGTTGATGAGGTTTATAATTACTTTGAAACCACACTTGGTTGTTTATTTGGGGAGGAGAAAAAAAACCTTGTTACGTGAATGACGCCTGAAGACTACATTAAAAAAAATAAAAAATAAAAAATCTGACGAATAATGAGGAACAGCAGATGAGTTTCCAAATTGTCATTAAATAAATGGTGTCTAGTTGAAGGTATTTCCCAGTCAACATTCCAGCAGTTCTGGGAATGTGAGAGGAAGACGCCCCTCAAACCCCGCTCACGCTACACGCATTGCGTCATGCCAAGTCCTTATTTTTACCTAAAGCAGAATTTCAAATGTTTTTCCCAATAAAACATGTGATTTCTAACAACGGTGGAGTTTAACTTACTATTAAGATCCATTTTACTTGAAAAATTATCTTTTCTTAATGAATATTAATAAGTATTTCCCTAAAAATGAGAATGAACACTATTTGCTCAACTTAAGGTGTGCTGGAAGAAAAGTGTCGGAGCAAATTATTAGATGAATTTCTTCGATTCTATTTTCAGTAAGAAAGAGAAAATCCTTTGTATTAAATTTGTAAGAGGATGAAGATTTACCACACTTTGTTGAACCATCATCTTCACCACCAATAGACTTCTTTATTCGTCAGAATAAATTCTCAGTTTCAGAGTCCAGTTGTTCATGTACAAATAGTTAAGTATATTTATTTACTGGCTAATATTTAACTGCATTTTGAAAACAGGCTAAACAGACATATATGGCCCAGGCCCTTGACTCCAATGAGGCAACACTGTTTTAAAAAGACTGAAAAATATAGGCGGAACAAGCTTGAGTTAACTGTACCTGATACACTGGCATCTGTGAATTTGTGAAAACACACAAAAGCTAAAACAACATGGAAAAAGAAAACTCCTGTTGTGTTTTGGGTCGTCCGTTTACACAACTCCCGAAACGTGGTAGTTTTATCATTGAGAGTCACTGTAATAACAATCCAACATGGTTATCTGCACATAAGAATGTCTATGTACTCACCACGAGTCAATTATAAGCCATCGACGGTCAGTCTCTCGACCAATCAGATGCTCTGATTTCTTCTACTAACTGCATCCAACCAGAAGCACTTCCAGTCAGGTGTTCCAGCAAAGGCCAACAAAGGAGGAGCCAGTTCTTTGCCCGTTTTTAAGTGAATGAAAGTTATCCAAGACAGAGGGGAATATCTGGTGTGCAAATAAGAACAAGGACAACAATTTCTTCAGGGGGCAGTTTTTTTTAATTTTTTTTATGAAAGATTTATAGAAATATAAGGCTATTATTGATCTGTATGATTTGCAACATTGCCTGGATAGACTGGTGACCTATCCACGGTGTATTCTGCCCTCGATCATAGTCGCTGGGATAGCCCCATGGCCCTGAACAGGAACAAGCGGTATAGAAGATGGATGGATGTGCAACATCAACTTTTTTCAGATGGCAATCTGATTTCACAATAAAAGAGTTGCAGCTCAATGTCGAGTGACTGATAACTTTTGCGGACCAACTAGACAAAGATGCTGGTGAGCAAAAATAAGTTAGCGTTGAGCCCTGACAACCACCGAAAATGACTGCCGGTGTGCGGCCGGTGAAGTCCCAACAAATCTACACCCGACAAGCCTATTGCACCATCAGTAAATAAGCCTGCTTTTAGCCCCCGTCCCTGCACTGCGCATCCAGTCATTTATTTATTTATAATGTTGATCACTTAATGTGTGACCAGATTTATGAATGCAATAACATGCCTCTGGTCCTCACATATGTAGGGACACATAATGGAAGCCATCACTCTCCTGGGCAGCGCTCTGTTCTAACGGGACATTAGTATGCTCTTAGTGGCGATGTTGGTATTGAACACTCTCTATCCTATGGAGAAGAATGACTGCTGCTCACTTCATGTCACCTCTTTGCCGTGTTGGGCTCCCCTCCTTCCCTGCTGTTTTCCCTCCTCGCGCTCGAAGACGGTGAATTAGCTCCAGCCTTCAACAGGGATCTGCCCGTAATGAAGCCTTTGTGTTTGTACTCTGAGCCGGCACGGCTTCCAAATTGAATTGGATGTTCTCTCCGCGCTCCGTTCCTCTTAGCTTCCTGCTCCCAACACGGTTCGGGCGCTCTCCATTATCTCCTCCGTTTCTTCGTTACAATGCTTTGCATTGTGTGTCTTTTTCTGTTTGTTTGTTTTTTTCTGAAAACATTCCCAGGCTCACATCCAAGTCCCTCACACCTGGTTACATTAAATGGAGCACTCGCATACCGCCACTGGCGCTAACTCCGCGTCAACAATCGAGGTGACAAATTCAAGGCTTTTCTCGGCATCAAATCGTCTTGTTGAAAATAATAAACATTTCTGATTTAAAAAAGATTTCTAAAAGTTTCTAATATTGACAAATACTTGTCTATAGATCTGAAATGCATTTTTTTCAAAATACCTGTTTTGCAGCCTTAGCATATGATGCTACATTCTTATAGGTACAATTATCAAAATGTATTAAAAACACACACACACACACACACACACACACACACACACACACACACACACACACACACACACACACACACACACACACACAGATGTGTGGCTCACCCGTCTTTACTGGAAGTACTTATATTTATTTATCTTTAAATGCATCACTTTATTTTAGGTACTGTATGTGGCTAAATTATACTTGCGCTACCTGGCAAAGATTAAACAGCAATGTTCCTATTGTCATTAGATTTGCCTTGAATCCAAAAGCATGCTTTTAAATTGGTGATGGTCAGCGGTGGCCTGGAGTTTAGACATGTGGACTCGGGATCAGAAGGTCGCACTGTGGTAGCTCACCGTTGAGGTTTATTATGAATCAGATGAGTTAAATACAGAATCCAAAATGATTTATAAAATATGCTTTCTTCCTTGATGGGGCATAAAGGAAGGGGTTCACTATGACTGCCTTCTCCAAAACGAAGACCTTATTGTGTCCAGGCCTCTATAATGTCCCATCAGTCCTATGAGTTAACCTGATACACTGTGTGAAGTGTATTTCATGAATTTGGATATGACAACATGTTTCACTGCACAATGTCGACCTCCACTGGCGCAGATTCGACGTCCAAAGACATATGGTGACGTCCGCTGTGAGGATATGCAAGGACATTGCAACACCATGATGTGGCGGTCAGAGGAGGAGCTGGATGACGCGATGTTTAAACTAAGCTTATGCGCTCACAGCTTTCACCTCTGTTGCATTCTGTCAACTTCTTTGATTGTCATTATGTCATATTCCACTGCTTTTGGATTGTTTAGTTGTATGTAGTATTTTGCTGTGTAGTTATTTGACCATGGTACAACTTGTGACATAGTAACAGTAGACGTCCCCTGTCCATGAAGTTCTTCTTATTGTTCGACAAGGGACCACAGATTTTAAGCCAATAGCGACAGATGTTCTCACAATTGCCCAGATTCTCTCTGAGAGGTGTGCGGCTGCCATTACAGTGTCTCCTCTACCTGTTTCCTGAATGTGTTGTGCATTCCCAACTTTAATGGATGGCCATGAAACCCCCAAACCCACCGTACTTGACAGCAGTGTTACGAGGTGTACACTGGAGCTCTACACGAGCTCAGACAGATTGTCATTCAGCAGACGGCCCCTGCCGTCATGTCCTCGGCCCAGCAACGCTTCACTCTGGAACCCAGAGCTCTCGGCACGCTTGTACTCGGCAGCCTCTCCAGAGGACTTCCCTCTATTCTTCCCCGGCGCCGCCGCTGTCATCGCCGCTTATCCGTCAAGCGGGGTTATTGTTGCTGTGACTCCCTGTTTTAAGTCTTCCCGACCTCGCCTCATTCTTCACACTTGGCCTCCTCCTGCCATCTGGGAAGCCATCAGCGTCGACGTGCAGGCACCGAATCCCGTCGGCGTAGCAGGGTGCCTCTATTTTATTATTGTTGTGTGTCCCTCCGTCACACTAACTCTCCCACTACTTCACTCTCATTTGCTTCATTCCACTTGCTCCCACCTTTTTTAGCTAACCCCCCACCACCCCCTTTCCGTTTTCCCGCCTCTGCTCTCCTGGTAACGGTTGAGGATGAAAGCGAGAGCTTGTTTCATTTCACCGATGCCCCAGTTGGCTCTTTCTTCCTCAGCTCCTGCTGTTGTTGGAACTTAGCAGTCGTTGGCTGTTGAGCTGGAGAAGGAGAACCCGCTCGGAGGGCTGACGGGAACATGACGGAGTGCAGAGAGGCTGGGGTACATTTAGGCAGATTGAGCGAGCGATGTGTGATGGAGTCCTTTCATTCACGGAAATAGAAGATACACTGAGGACTACTAACAATTGTAATTTGACACTTCAAAACTTGACACAGTGGCTCTTTACACCAGCTTCTGGCTGAGAGCTTTCACAGCTTTTGATTCAAATTCCTAATTTTCCATCTGCCCCTTACATCTTTTATTCCAGCTTCATCTAACTTAGTGCTGGAGTGTATCCCAGCACACTACAGAGTGTGCAGGTTGCCCGGTCAGCATTTGGCTGGAAATAACCAAAGCAAAATAACGCAAACTTAAAAAAAAAACAAATTCAACTCGGGAAGCCCCTGAACCCAAATTCAAACCAGGCCCGTATCCCTTCATCATTGTGTTTTCTGACTGAGTCTTTCTCAGTCAACAAGTCACAAATCCCCCAAATACCTCCTGGAAATCTTTCAGAGAGACACTTCATGTGAGGAATACAGAGGATTCAAACATGACATGTGTACTCCCTGTTTGAGCTCCAACACTGAACCATAGTCACGCAGTAAAAGCAGTTCAGCATTAGTGGTAAAGTCTCCCAAAAAAAATAAAAAAGACTATCAGAGCACTGACAAGGAGTACCTTGAGGGGAGATGAAGAGAATAAAAGGAAAACTAGGAACTGGTTTTGTATACTTTTGTTTTTCAGCTGTTTAATGCAAATCGAGTTATGATGAATTAAAACCAGTTGGCTCTTACCTGGAACTGTATAAACGCTTTATTCTGGTTCCAAGGCAAAAGCCTACTATGAAGTATAAGCTCTTATTAGTGTTTTGAAGTTGGGACAGCGTCACAACAAACTACGTGTGGACCTTGCCAAAGGGCTGATATTTATGGTATGCCTCCAATTTTCTTCATTTCACTTTTGTTATTGATCTCTTGGAGGGACTGTTTGAGTTTCAGTTGCACGTTTAGATTTTAAGTGTCGTTGAAACGGACACGGGCCACACGGTGGACCTTAAACTTCACCTCGGTGTGATTGTGAGTGTGTGTGGTTGTCTGTCTCTGTGTGTCTGTCCTGTAATGGACAACATATCTTATTCTGGAGGTTGTTGCTTCTATATAACCGGAGGAAAGACCAGAAAGACAGTTAGTTACAGTTCTACTCAGACCTGCCGCCTTGCTCTCAGTCAATCAACTGGTGTCTGTTTTCTCCGAGTCTGAGTAAACCTCCTGTGTGCGGCAAAAACTAAATTCTACAATAATTAATAGACATGAAAAAATAAGAATAATACGTACATATGTACTGTATGTAGCTAAACAAACAAATAAATAACATTCATACTGACACAAAAATATTAACAAAAGTAATTGAATCGTGATTATAACACTTAGGGCCTGAAGTTGAAAAAAAGCAACCATTTCTGATGATTTGTTGTTTTGTGTCGCATGCTTGACATAAAATATAATTTCATGTGTAATGAATCTAAAGTCAGTTTCACTTTTTGAATTATTTGAGAAGTAAACTTTTTCATCATCACATTTATGACATATCTTCTTTTATTTGTTACTTTTTCATTTTATTCAACATTTCCATTCATTTGTTAAAGCTAAAATGTGATTTTTTTCTTTAATATTCATGTATTATATATATATTTTTTTGACATTGAATGGATTTTATGAATGAATGAATGAATGAATGAATGAATGAATGAATGAATGAATGAATGAATGAATGAATGGCCGAATCAGTAAATGACTTCACCCAGGAGGTTTATAACGGCAACTTGCAAAATGTAATCCACTGAGTGAGCATTACCTGTGCGGCAAAATGGACTCATTTTTTATTTTTATTCACTTCCCTTTCTTAGCACATCATTACACAGTTTAATCTCGGCACCAGTAACTGCCTCCACTACATCTAGTTTTCCTTGCAATGATGCATCGACTAATCAGCCTTTGCTGACTTATCGGGTGATTTGAGGACAAGCAGGCACGTCTAATGCATGCTGCACAAACGTGCATTTATTACCAATGCACTGCACATAACTCCAGCGTCTGCGTTCACGTCGAATCAATAGGTGAACGTATTGACCCCATCTCGTAATAACGTGATCATCAACATCTTTTGACAACATCTTCCTCGTCCGCAACGGGCAGATTTTTTTACAAGGGCACGGTGGGTGCGTTTTGTATTGATCAGCTAAACCACTGTCTTTTAGCTTTTCCACTCAGTTTCGATTGTAAATCCTCGTGCACTGAGTGGTTTCAATTGGCCTCCGAGGCAGCCGGTGCAATATTATTTTATTCCAGGGGTCATAATTTATCCTGTCTGTAATATCCCCGCAGAGGCTGTTGGGAGGAGGATGCAGTTTATCTTGTGAGTTCAGGTTGGATGCTCTAAAAAAAAAAAAAAAAAAAAAAAAAAAGAAAGTCCTCCCTCTTATTTCTGTGCTTTTTTTTATTTCAAACTTTCCTGCAAGGGAATGAGCATTATCTTACATAATCTGATCCGTTATTCTGAACTAACCCCCCACCTCTCCAAAAAAAAAAAAGCCCCTGTGTCTCCTCTCCTCTGTCGTCAGCCTAACCTACTTTCGCCCAGAGACTTGTGAATACATATTCCGGAGCCTTTTTTTTTTTTTCCCCTCACAGCTCCCTGTGTGTGTGTGTGTCCGTGTGCATGCGCACACGCCAAGCTGCGTGTCACCTCGTATCTTCTCAAAACCAAATTCTTGCCACTTTTTTTTTTTTGTTCTGAGTCACAAAGCGGCACCGCATGCCAGTGCATGTTCCCGCTCCCTCAGATTTAGAGCTGAACCAAAGGGGACCTGAATCGATGTTTTCAGAGCGGCGTCAGCTCCATTTTTCATCGGTTATTCTTAGTTACTTCCTTTATAGCTCCTCAAAAGAGAACAGAGAGCTGGGCAGAGGAAGGCTTGATACTATAAGGGCTGCATACAAGAGGAGCTGGAGGCAGAAGGTCCTTTGTAATGACACAGCTTTCAACCATATTGCCTGGATCAATATGCCACCATAGGAAGTGCACTGAGTGAATTGAGAGGCCAATAATGAGCTCGGCGAGTCTACATGGGCTGCGGAATTAAACACATTGCTCACCTGCTACAGATACCGGTGGGCCTCGACTCTTAGTAATCATATCGGCACTTTAAAATCTGTGGAAATTGCTAACCTCGAATGTTGAGTAGAACATCCAGGCCCTCCCAGTTTATTGCTTGTGTCGGTCCCAAAGGTCCCCGCCGCGCCTGCATTGTCTTTTGATTTCTCTGATTTGTTTTCAACAATACAGCCCTTTTGTCAGCCTCAGCCAGGATATTGAAATGTCTATTTCATTTTAAAACCTTGGATTTTCGCCTTCACAGTTTCCCAGGTTCTGTCATTCTGATTGACTGAGCTATTGATCACAAGGCCAATAGGTGTTAAGAGAAGTGGAAGTAATTGCAGCTATCTTTCAAAGAAGGTTTATTAGGCAGGTTTGAAATGCTCCTGATGTTGAGCTCAAACCCCGCAAACCTGTCTGATCATAGCAAGTCTACATCCTTTGAACGCCTGTTCATACTTGTTCTGTAATGTCATATCAAGCAATCAGACAATCAAACATCATCGATGAATTGGGTTAAATCTCCTTCCAAATTACCTTTGGCACCATTTGATTTAACTCAGGACAGACTGAAGATGTTGAAGATGAAGGATTGTCGTCAGAACTACTTTTTCCTAACATAGTATTGTAAATACGGGAGTACTTAATCCTGCATGTTGGGAATGCAGCTTTTTCCACTTCAGGGTAGTGGGGAACTGAAGCTGATGGATGGAGGTAGAGAACATCCAGGACAGGATGACAGTTCATGAACGAATGACCAGGGAACTCTGATTTGATTTTGGGTGGATCTGGACAAAAACATTTGCAACAATATGGGTCCCTGTGGTCTTGAATTGTTCAATGAGAGAGATTTACAGATAAGGCGTGACATACAATATTAGTCGAACAATGTCAAAAATTCAGGTTGATTGTCAAAACAAACCTCAGAATATGACTGCCATCACAATACCACTGGAGAGAGACTCGACGTTGAATTCCCACAAATGTAAAAACTTCCTGTTTTCTTCTTTTCCAATTAACCGCCTCAAGAACTGTGGCCTCACGTGTGGTCATCCTCATTCACTCACACAGGCAGCAGGCATGGACGACACTCGGGACTAAGACTCATTTCAGTTCAGGGGTGATCCAGTAAAATCTCACCATAGTACCCTTCTAATAAACACAGCTCTTGCACTGCTGTGCCATAATAATCTGCAATAAAGATGTTTTTTTTTTACACCTGAAATCATTGAAGTTTCCAAAGAAAATGACGTGATGATGATATTATACTTTTTTTGCAGTGTCTCATTACATTTTTCTATATTCAAATAAGTTCAACACAGATCCACAAATCTGTTAAAACATCTAAAATCTTCTGCAATGTCTCTCTCCAGTTATGTTGGAAACGTAAGTAATTCTGAACTTAAATCCTCCCTGTGTGTCGAATTTTTGTGTAAACGTTTCGAAGTTTGCTGCGCCACCATTGTTTTAGCTCGAGTCTCGTCGTCGTGTCATTCTTACCTCAAGTAAGTTGATTAAATGATTACAAGCGGAGACTTTGCATCCGGAGCCTCTGGGAGCTGGTTTTAGCCCGTGGCAATTATTTTTGAGTCCCTGACTTTACTGTATCGACATCTATCATGGTAGTTACCGCCGATTCAACGGAGTTTGATAGGACTTCTTACAAAAGCTAATGAGGTGCTGTGTCGTAAGGATTTGAAAAAATTCACAGTCCATAGGGGAACTTTAACAGGATTGTTACAGGGTCTATTTTGTCAGTGCTTTAATTGGACTTTCTTAAAGCATCACCCAGCTCTATTCGCGGCTTTCAATATAAAAACTGCTTTACAGGTGTCTTATGGGGAGCTTTGAACTTATGGAGGTCGGAAGGTTGGGTTCTGAAAATATAGGCCCGGCTTCCTAATAAGGTGCAAATATCAGGCCTGTGGCATGAGCAAAGCAAATTGCTTTCTGACAGTATATTTAAGATGGTAATCGACTGTCATTTACCACCAGCCAATTCTCTGTGAATTGCTACGGGAGCCTGAGTGTCCCTCCCTCGCCCGGCTCCATCTCACGCCTTCTATCTGCTGTCCCTCTCATTTCTCCTGTCTTATTCATCCATAATTCATCTGTGAATTATGGAATACACCACCCAACCCCCTCTTTTCCTCACTGTCCCCGTCAAATAATAGATGGAATTCAATATTATATTCATAAATCCAGCACTTGCTCTGGGCTTAAGGAGAATGTTATGTGGCAGAGTGGTGGCTTCTGTACTTCAGTTTTTTTTTTTTTTTTTTTCCAGAGCAAACATGAACAGACAGTGACATGTGTAAAGATATACAGCAACCCTAACTGGGTCCAGCCATCTGGGAAATTTAAAAATACATTTTAAAATCCCTGTTTTCAACATATACGCAGTGTACTCATAGTTCTCTGCAATTTTAATGTACACAAACTTTTGTTCTCTGTGCTTTTGGTTTTGGTGCTTCTTGGGCAGATAAAACACGGTTATTTTTGGTTAATTAAAACTCAGCACTGGCTTTTAATTATGTCTATTACTCATGATGGCAATATCGATAACATGGAATTGCAGTTAACATAATGCTGTGTTTGATAATTTCTTTTTTTTCCCCCACTGCTGGTAAAAGTTTTAAAAAATATATATAATTTGTCCACTTCTTACAATGCTTTCATACTTAATAATGAAAATAGGAACTAACTCAGTCCTCCTGAAATATGGCTCACTGTTAGTAACATTGTTATTTGCCTTTATCCAAAGCATCAGGAGCCTTTCAAGATTATCGAGCATGGCTATAATTCATAAGGCCTGTGGGACAAAACGGATCAAGTCAACAAGCAAATTGTAAAAAATTTGAAAAAAATTCTTAAGAGGAGTGGACATAAAACAACACTGAGATCTGAGCTGAGATATTGGTGATTCTGCCATGAACAATAGCTATCTCGTTGCTCGCAAACTAGCCTCAAAGCCACGCTGTCAGGGTGAGTTTGTAAAAACGTGCAGAGTACAACAGCTATTGGAAACGTTTTGTGGATATTTCGCTTTATTTTATGTTGAGATTGTGGTCAATTTACAGTGCCAATTGTTTGGTTTTGTGAAAATATGGACAGTTTCACCACGTAGACTCTGTACCACAACAATGAAGAACTGGTAAAGTTCACTTCTTTTTTTTTTTTTTAAGACAAAGTAAGCAGCAGCACTATGATACATCATAATCACATTTAAGGACGTGCAATGTCAAGTAAGGCAGATTAAAGCAGTCCCAACACCCCCCTCACACACACACACACACACACAAACACACACACGATCGCCGAAGTTCAAAAGGTTCACAGTGCTGTGGTCGTACCCACAGTCTGCCATTTGTCGGCCTCCTGCCCTAAAACTTCACAGCTAACTTTTCTTCACCGATGCACTAGTTACAACCGACCCTAGTGACCAATTCTGGAAGGCTGCTGCCTCGTTTGTGCTGGAGTACAGCAGCTACATTCTGGATTTATGGACCAAATTATAAAGCTCCAACTCTCAATTGTAGAAGCTGTAATTTTTGTTTTGGTTAGTCTTCAGCAGTGGATAGTCTCCGCAGCCTTTCGACAAAATAATGCAAATCTTTTTAAGACAAATGGTTCTTAACAAATAAAGCAACTTGAGTAATACAGGGTAAAATATACCAATCTGGATACTTTAATAGAGAGATTGATGAAGTTGGAAATCTGTGCACATAAGCCTTGGTTTAGAACAATTTCCGCAATGGTCAATTGAAGGAATTTGATTGGGAGTTAAGCAATAGACTTTTTTAATAAGTTATATATCTTCATTGATCCTCTATCCATACTTTACTTACATAACTGGAGCAGGTCCAGTATTCTCCATGCAAATTGCAGTTTGCCCAATATGGGACTATCAGATAAACAATTGCGTATATACTTACATACACACATGCAATTTATAGTCACCATTCAACCTAACATCATGACTTTGGACTGTGGGAGGACAACGGAGTGTTGGTGAAAACCCAAACACACACAGAGACCGTTCAAACTCTCAAACATCGAAAGCATTAAGTCTGTTTTTAATGTGTGGGGCAAAAATTGTGACAGATTGAAAAAAAAAAAAAAATGTCAAGCACATAAGATGGCAACAATAGGGCTCCATCAGCGAGATTCTCAAGGTGTCCTTGAAGTCTCAAGAGGTTTTAAATTGTGTGGTTGATATCGGTGGTGGAGCAAATTCCAGCCCCCTTTTAGCCACGAGACAGCAACAACAAGGGGAATTCACAACATATTGTTGCCGATCGGGGTTTCATGATATTGTCATTAACTTGGAGCAACATCAGTCCTCCCTGGAGACTCCCTTAGGCCACCCTAAGGCTTGATGTAATTTCCTACCCTACTTGTCCCATTGCAGCACTTTTGCTGTTGTGTAATTTTTTGGATTTAACCCAGAATGCTCATCACCATGAGTAGTTTTAATCTTATTTTTTGAAGTAATTATTTAACAGTTGCTGTCTCACCTTCATAAATAAAACTTGCCTCTTTTGCCATCCTTGCAATAAAAGTCATCCTTACTTTATCAAACGTTTGACATTTCACCAAGGGACTTGCGTATAATAAGTGGTTGATGCTGAAATAATGTTTCTTCTCTCCTTCCTCTTGTTGCCAGAAACTATTGAAATGTCCTGTCGACTGTATCGACAGTGCAGTGTTCTCCTACTGAAACAGACACCCTGCCAGCCTGAGTTCTACCTACCTATGCACCGAGCCACCACAGTGGGCAGGTCTTTGTTTCCAGCCAAGATGGGGGGAGAAGATAAAGAAAGGATGAAATAAGTGATTGTCTGAGTGTGACTGGGTAGGAGTTGAAAGGCAGCTGGCTAAGACAAGCTGTCCCTCCCTTTTTGCCGTCCCTTTCTGAGCCTAGCCCTCTGTCTTCCCCTGTCCTGATGCGGCGCATCCCCCCCTCGTCTCTCCCTCTCTTTCTCTCTCTCAGCCATCTCATTTTTTTTCCTTATTTTCTCCAAGATAAGGCCGGCAGAGCTGCAGGCTGCTGGGCTGGTTAATTGGAACGAAAGAGTCTTGAGGCCTGGCCAGTGAGCCCTCGTACCGAAAACATCTGCAGGCACCAAGACAGTTACACGCATGCTGCTGGGTGCACACACACGCTCTCATACTCAAACACCCCCAGCAAACATTTCACATTTCACACATGCAAAGAAACTTATGGTGGGTGAACTAGGAGCAGTTCAAGGATACAGCACTTAAAGATGTCCACCCATGTCAACTTCAAACGTGATGTAACTCTTGATAAACAAGCACTGAAAGCGCCATCCGTGCAGCTTTAAAGTGCCACTTTATACATGAAGACGTTAGCGCTACAAGATGTAATATCCTTCCAAAAGTTTGCAAAATGTCTTAATAGAAGAGCCCCGGCTGCTTGAATGAATAGACTGTATGCAATACAAAGGCGTCCCACAGGGTTCCTTTATGGGTCCATTATTTTTTGCTGTACACATCGGCAGCACAACAAAGCAATTCAAAATTCTTCTGCAATGTTTTGTAAATAAAAGAAAATAACTTCTTGATCATTTCTAAAACAACTTGAGTTCATGTTTAATATGGTTCTTGGTTAATGACCAGCCGTCTGTTGGGAAAACTTTCAATGCATTTAAAAGGATTCATGTGTCGTTGACTCTGTGGATGTGTTATTGTTTACTCTTTCGGAGTTGTAACAAGTTTCTGTAATTTTACCACCGTTTGTTTCAAACTTGGAAACAAAGCTTTTTAGTGTGCCGCGAAAAAACTGAATAGCAGAATATTGAGTGCCACTTTTTCCAAGATAACTTCCGCTTCCAATATCTGGCAGTTCTCTGGCAGTATTACTGTGAGGCTTTGAGAAGGTCAAATTATGAATGTGTGACATTCTCTTGTCTGTAACAGGAAGGTCATACTGCTTCATGATTACATGGTCAAAAAGGTTTATTACTCTGTTCTGTCTCAGTTTTTGAATTTTCGAGACATCATAAACAGTCTAGAAATTATGATTAAATAAAACAGCCAAGCTGGGATTTGTTTGTGGGAACAGGATAGGAATATATGAAGTTTGAAAAACTCAAAATTTTAAGAGTCTCAGTTATCCTCAAGCTCCTTTTTCACATGATCATGTTTGATGTCACAATAAAAGGGGTGTGTATTTACAGTATGTATGTGGAAATCTGTTGGTTTCTTTCTTCAGTATATTTATAATGATTGTGTTGTGTTGTTGTTGTCGTCTTGGCCATTCTGAATTCCACTGAATAGAAAAAAGCTTAATAGTATTTAAAAAATAGCGAATGGCCTTTGGCCGGGATCGTGTGTGCATTACTTGTAGCGTCTGGTATGTGCGAGTTTACACTTCCAAGCATTTAAAGTATCTTTGCTTGCTCGCTATTCTCCAGCAGTTGCATACCATCTCTCCCACACAAACAGTGATAACATGACAAAGTAACCCCGGGGCGCAAACAAACCTCCAATTCATCCCGCTTCAAAATGCACTTAAGTCAGATTCATTTGAATTTCCTCTTCCAGCACTGGACACACCTGCATTTTACAAGCTCTCCCGTCCCTGAGAGCTGGTGGAAGTAGGTAGAACCGGTGTGTAATGGTGACAAATGGGCGGGCAAAGCGAGAGAGGGAGGGCGGGCCACCATGGGGCAGTGAAAAGCTTCACGGAGGGACGCAGGGACAAGTGAACGAGGTATTTAGAGCCAGCATGAGCACTCAGCCGTGTCATAATTTCACAGTACATGTGCAAAAAAACTGTCTCTCTGTCTCCCTTCGTTTCCCCGATTGGTACATTACGCAGTCGGTGTGATGAACCTGGCAGACGGCGTGCAGATCTAATGGCGCCGGCCCGTGAGTGGATGTCAGTGTGATTGCGTCTCAGCCAGCGCGGCAAGCTGAGTGTCAGGAGTGACGTCCACTCTCTGGTTTTCTTTTTTTCCTTCATGTCATCATGCTCAGTCTGTCTCCCTCCACTCCCCCTCTGCTCTCCCCCTCGGTCGGCCATTTTGTTAACTTGATTATGAACGTAATGATGCCTCTGAGTGACTCGCTAATGCTGAGAGGTCTGCTTCCTCGGGCCTCTGCTGTCACTGGCTGTCTCCATGCAATGTTTCCCGCTGAGGAAATGTCTTTAATTGATATCTGACTAGTTGAAAATAGCCTCAGTTATCAACTCACTTCATTAGGAAGACACTTAGAGGATCAGTCAGTTTCTACAAAAAAACATCAAGATTATACAGATAAAATGTAATGTAATTATATTGAACTGATTACGTTGACTCACTGATAAAGCATTTGATTTACAAAACAAGCAATTCAGCAAAATATAATGTTTTTGAAATTAATCTTAGTGCTTTAGTCACGAGTTGTACAAATAACGCTATTTTCACCCATTTTTCTTATGTTACCTTCACATTTGTATTACTCTATGACCCACTTTTTGCGTCTTTGCAACATTATTTCATCTGAGAAACCTATTTTTTAGTAAACAGGCAGCAAAGAAAGAGAAAATAAATCTCAATTAAATAGATAAACCTCAACGTATGAATAACAACAAAAGCAACTGACAGAAACAATGATTCAACATAGAATTGTGGATTAAGCTGTTAGTTTTTAAAGAATGGATGTCAACGTACTATTGTGAAACTAGTATGCTGACTTTTATGTATGTTAAATTGTGTATTTAGGGATATTTTTGTAGTTTAAAACCCAAGCTTGAATCCAAAAAAATGTGCAGCATGTTCACTTCGAGCTATCACTGAAGGTAACAATTTTAGGCCCCATTTATGGGACAATGATTTCAAGTGAAAATGGAAAACATCAGCGTTTAAAACCACTGAAAATCAAATCTTTTTTAAAAAACGCTCCGACTCCGTCGCCATGGAAACAGGACTTTTCTGAAAAGCTGCTGCTGTGCATACACACCACAACGATAGTAAATACTTATTCTACAAATGCTAAATAGATGGAGAATAAGAACAATGTTCCCTCCAGAGTGTCATGACTCCCAGTCCATATTCTCCTGGGGCTTGGTAGTTTTATAGTTGACCGTCACCGTTACAGTCCAACTTTAGTTGTCTGTGCATACAAGTGTCCGCGTTCTTGTCGTTGTTAATGTTTATCACGTTTCGTTTTCTGTGAGCATGTGTGTGTGTGTGTGTGTGTGTGTGTGTGGTTTCAACATAAAAACAAACAACAGCACTCACTAGTGGCCCTACATGAGAACTATATTTTTTGATTGTTTCTGCCATTTTTGTGTTAACAGACATCGTTGTCACAATGTTGCTGTGTAAAGGCGAAACTTTTATGAAACAAAGATCCAAAACTGAGACGTTCTCACTTGAAAACTTGTATCGTAAACGGGGCCTAATTCTACATGGCAACTGTTTCACTGATGACGACACACCCACTACTGCAAAACTGTATCGGAATACTGTATGCAGGTTTTACAGTTTAGCGTTATGCGAAGTCATCTGTTGTTACATCACCGAACCTGTCACGACTGCACGTGCTCCAAATCCTCGAACAGTAAATTCATTTACTAGCCGTGATTCACCCTGTCAAGGTGTCACGCAGCAAAAGCAGCGACGAGGACTCCCACTAAAGTCATTCTTAATCTGCCTGTTACGGAGCTAACAGCGAGGCTAAAGCCCTTGATCTGTTTCATTAGCATCTCCTCATCAGGGCTAAATGCAGTTAGCACTAACAGCCAGAGCTAGTCACTCGCGGCTTACAGCTGACGAGGCTGATCAAAGGCGGTAATCTGATGCCGAATATAGAGGCCTGCTCACGTCTGTGTTCGCTCGCACGGTCCACATGACTGGAAGACGGCGTTTAGCATCGCTGCCATCACAATGCTGAATCCCCCTCCTCCTCCTCCCGTCAGCTTTCAGGTGTTCACTCTCCTGCATTTCTTCTCTGAAACGGAGGCTTGATCTTTTTTTTTTCTTTCTTTCTTTCTTTTTCCCCGCCACGTTATTCTTAGCCTTTGTAATTCCTCTTTCCCTCAATCCCTGAGTCATAAATCTTTCTGTTAATCCTACGGCTACGTTCCAGTGATGCCAGTCAAGCAAATGTAGGTTTTTAGGAGAAGCGGCGCCACAGCCCTCGGGATTTGAAGACGTCCTTGTCACTGCTAATTACCCCTCATTTAAAAGAGAAAAACAGTATAATTGTTTGCAAACACAATTGTTAATAATGTGCTAATATTTTGGGCGGCTGATAAGCTAGCTGTACCTCGGGACACAGTGAGAATAGTTTCTCCTTTCTTGCATCGCCATGAGCAAGAATTAAGCAAAAAGTCTACATACAGCTTTCTTCTAAATAAGTGTACTTCTTTTGTTGAACATGTTGACTGTGTGTAACTCTTCCCGTGTTTATTTTTGGTTTCCCCTCCATCCATTCCTTTTTTTTTTTTCGGTTTCTTGTTTTCCATCTTGACCAGGGATATTAAAAGTGTCTCAGCGTGCCTCTTTGGTTAATTAGAGCACAGCGGAGGTATCAGCAGCCTCACGCTGACGGAGGCTACACTGCTGAGCCTTCTCACAGACCAGGATTAATGGCTCCTCAATATGCCGTGCACGTGTCTGCGTGTGTCCACTTGTTTGCATCTGTTCGCGGGCGAAATACGCAGACGTATTAGCACGGAAGAAAACGGTTTTCACCTGTAAATATTTGCACAGACTGTATTATCTTTGGTCTCGATTATTGCACTGCATAAATATTTCATACGCTTCAGCCGTTTTCAGGCCACTCGAAAACTGTTTCATTGTCATATTTACAATTCTAAAGTGTCGCCCCTGAGGAGGCGGAAAATGAAAAATGCACAACGGCGAACTCGTTGTAGAGCAGTTGGTGGGCAGCGGCAGACTCAGAGCAGGCCTTACTTGATTGTCTGATGAAAGCCTGGCTCAGCTCCACACAACAGGTGTAGTCCGGTCTGCAGGGAATCTGAAGACCCAGGGCCGACCAACAGCTTTGCAAGGGATGGATGAAACACTTTAAAAAAAACACACATTTATGCCACAAATCAGTGCACAGGAGCACATGTACACCAAACAATTAGCAAACAATAAAATATTCATGCAAAAGATAAACGCGGGCGCTTCTACATTTATTTACATAAATATGTTTATTGAAGCTGAAAGGCCTCCTTGCATTGTTCTACATTGTTGAGCAAATAATGGAATGGGAGCTATAAGTACCAGATTTTGCATTAGACTCTTAAATGATGCAGTTCCCTCGGAATATAAAATTTTCTTACATTTTTTGTTGAATCAAGAAATAATGTCAGGATTACATTTGGCAACCAAAGTATGTATATATGTATGTATGTATGTATGTATGTATGTAACCAACTTTTTGTAAAAACTATCATTGCATGACATTTTTAGGGATGAATGGTCTGTATCTAAGTATGGTTCCTTTATATTTTGGGAGCAATTGGGTCAAAGGTCAAGGTCTAGATCATGAAAAGGTCAAAAAAGTATTACCCTGGTTAACGGTTGGGGGTCAAAAGTCAGACGGGGGTCACATGGAAATTGTAAAATGTGTGTACATCTGTATCAAACAGTGATAGCATGAAGCAATTCAATCCACCATGACAAATGATGGAAATGAGTGGTGTGGTGAATCAAATGACCTTGTAAACCATTGGTTTCCATGGTGACAAATATGGCATTGGCAAAGAAATGGTCTCTACCAAGTGCCCATTCTAGTTTCTCTGGTACTACATTTATCCAGTACGTACCCGTATCTTAACAAAATGTTTGTCGTCTCAAGACATTTTTTGAAGTAAAACCAAACAGACCCACATGCGTAAGCATAGTTAATATTGGAAAAGAAAAACTCCCTTTTACCAGGAACAAACAGGCAGAACCAGACAGAAGTGGACTCCTTGATGTTCCAATTGGGAATATGGAATATGAACAGAAAAAGGAACAAGACAGACAACGAGAGTAAATAGTTTAACAATCCAAACACGGGACTTTGTTGGGCAGAAAGCACAGATCAGGGGCTTCCAGTTCCTCCACCAGAGAGGAGCTGGAAGCTCCTGCAATAAGGTACAGAGAGGAGAGAGGACAGACTACAGGCTGCAACAATGTTAGAGAAACCTATAGCAGCTAAATCAGAAAATGGTCCATATGGCCTGAACCGGCTTCAATTGTCAACTTTATCAAAATGTAACGTTTTAAGCCGGATCTCAACAGTAAAGACAGTAAATTTCCAAAAACTAGATTAGAGCTGGGCTTAGCCATAAAACATATCCAAGCTGTGACATAATATTTTATATATAATGTGAAGGTTTTTTTTTTAAATTATTATAATAACATCAACTACAAAATACTGAGTAAATTCTGATGTTGTTATAATTTCTTACTGAACTTTATAATCTCATGACTTTATTCAAAGCTAATGCTTTAAATTGAGCACCAATAGATATTATAAAATTAGTGATAATGTAACTTAAAATGTTAAGCTAATAAGTTGACGAAAAGGAAAAAATGTTTCCATTTATACATGAAAATCCCGACAGCTGTTGCAATTTATGATAAATATTAAATTATTTATGTTTCAAAGTTTTTTAAGTTCAGAAATCTAATATGTCCAATGTTGGTTAACCCATCTTCTACCACCCACAATAACAGGTCTTTAGAAGCTTAATGAAATGCATCCATGCATCCAAGTAACCACATTTGTTATGATTATCCACATAATTTTGTCACCTGATGCACATCTGGTGCGTTGAAGCAGGAACTTTTCCAAAAGTACGAGCAACAAATGCATGAGAAGTGCCACTCTTCTTTTCTGTATTTACAATAAAGCTCCATTAAAAATGGTCCACTTTGAACCTTCCCTATGTTTGCAATCTGTCCAACGATGATGCTGGCCTCTCTATTAGTGACTTGACATGACTCTGGTCTTTTATTGTCAGCTCACTGGACTGGCTGTGTCATTGACATTCTTTGTTTTTCTCTACATCATCAGCCCGACTTGCACAATACTTTTGTGATCACAGGCCATCACAGTGGAAACACAAGAAATAGTGCACAAAGGAATGATGTAAGTGCCTCAAAGAGTACCTAAGTTCCCCTGGTCATCATTTAATCTGGTCGTTTCCTTAAACAACAGTAAATACAGTCGAGTCAGCTTGTTTTTCTTGGCTCAGCGCAATAACTTTTGCCCGACTCAAATCAGCTTGAAAATGAATCAATTGGTCTCAATTCATTATTGAGCATAAACCTACTGTCATGGTAATGCTTGGGTATTATTTCCATTCGGATTCTGCATTCGAAAAAAATAATTGTGTCCTCTGTTGTTTTCATCGATTGTAAAACATCCAATCGTTGTCTCGAGTGGGGAAGTAAAAATATTTAAAAAAATGGGACACTTTCCACTGCAGTGTGGATGAAGCCAACCACTCTTAAAGAGTTGGAGCAGAGTTTCCTGTCAGGGCCGTGCCAGCCTCCCCCGTGGGAACATGTGAGAGGGAAATGGTTCGGCGGTGGCTCACATGACCGGGCAGTTATCCTCCCGAGGGCTGCAGAGCCTCGCTTTGGACAAGGAGCCGGGGCAGGGTGTTTTCAGGCTGTTTACAGATTGCTCTTTCAGTCAAGTTGCCCAGCGCTGCCGCTGCTCAGCCAATGCTCTGAGAACCAACAAACTGTCGGGGGGATTTTTCATCAAGAATGAATCGAGGCAGATGGATATCGTGCTCGTGGTTGGGGGGGGGGGGGCAAAGGAGATGTTTTATTTGGATTGACTGAAGCTACAGTGTCATCTAGTCAAACAATTGCGTGGCCAAACGTAATGTGGAGAAAACATTGTTCACTCTAACTGTGACCAAAAAAAGAAGAGAAAAACATAATCCCCATTGTCGGCGTAAATATAGACGCTCGCATCCACACGAACACTGCACTGTCACACAAGGACAGCCGCTGTGCTGGATGCAGACAGCTGCACATGCAACTAAAATCAATCACAACCTCCTTCACAGCACAATCCTCTGAGCTCGGGTTATCTCTCGAGGCTTGTTATGTTTCCTCAGTGTCCTTGGGATTTAATAGCAACATCAGGCAAACCCTGCAATATCCCCTAATAACTAGCAACACAATGCATAGAAAACACATTGGAACTCAGCACAACTTCTGTGAATGCAGCAGGGTGATGAGTGCAGCGAGAGATCAGTCTGGCCTCCTTTACCTATCAAGGCACCTAGAAATTGGTTATCCAAACAAGATTCTTAAATTGTTCTGAAAATGAGGTCTCAGGGATAAAATATAATGGAATCCCCTATTAAAACGATACCGCAATCATTTTAGAGTGATTTTTTATTTATTGTCATTTGCATTTGCATAAGGCAAGTTATGCAATATAAGTCAGTGCCACATACTATTTATAGCGTTCATAGCCAAAGCTAATTTGCAATGCCCGTTCCTAGCTGTGACTTAAGCTAGAAGGGACTCTATGAAAACATAAATACAAATAAAACACACAAGTAACAGTGCAAAATACAAACAGTGCACAAAAACACAAGACAGAAAAGAGAGACAGATATTGAAATCATTCAACAGGAAGCACTGAGAACTCCTAATCGTCATGCGAGTTAAAAAGCGTCGAACTCAAGATTTACCCAGATCTTCTCTGGTTCTGCAGCCTTCAGTCGTTTCCAGGTCATTTTCCGATGGATTGTCATGTGTAACCGTTTCACCATATTGTTCATATCTGACATCACGTTTAAGCACGTTATTCAGAAGCACCGACTGTGTAATTCTGGCTTGAGAAAATGTTAAAACTTCTATACATTCAGATTTTAGAGAATATATTGGATATCTTTCCTGGAACTGATTATTGCACCCGGAGTCGGTCCTTGCATTCCGTAGCAGTGGACTTTCTATGAAGATTGTAGATGTACATGTTTCATTTTCAGTGCTGCTCATTAACATATATGTTGTAGTTTCTATCTTAATGAAATCTTCGACATGTATATTCATACTTCTGACCTGAATATTTCTGCCTGCTTGTTCATGTGCCTGAATCGACTGCTGTCATTGTTTTCGGAGCTCATAAAGTCGCTGTCACTTACCTCTAATATTGAGTTTTTGTAGAGTACTTTCGGTGTACATGTCAGCACGTGCATTTGACCGAACACATGCGCCCTCATAGAATTGCCACTAATGAATATGTGGATACGCTCGCGTGTGTGCAAACGAGACGGAATCATGTTTAAAGATGGGCTCAGTAAGCAGTGAGACCAAAATAAACCAGCTTAGTTTTTATTGTTTCTCGAGGCATTTTGCAGCCGCCTCGTATGAGAAGACATTTCATCTGGCTGTTTGTTGCCTTTAACAGTTTCACATACACAAGCTACAGTTTCACAGTTTCATGTTCGCGTGTAAGATTGTGTGTTACACAAAGGATTTCGGCCTTCCTGTTACTGTCAGACACTCATGTCGGTAAATCACATCTCCGCTGGAAATTTTGAAATTAATATAGCGGTGTACAGACTAATTTCAGGGCTTGGATTGCTTTCAAGCTAAAGCTAATCAAAACAGTTTCAAAACATGAAGCACATCGGATTGTTTAAATGCTGAGGAGAAAGTGAATGAAGCTTCGTGATGAATTGCCAAACAAGGGCTGTCTCCTTTTTCTTGTTTACTTGAAATGACCTTCATTGATCTCTTACCTGTTCAGTCCACCTGGGCTTGTGATCGCAATATCAAGAACAAAGATGCCTCGATATACCTTGAATAAATGCGACTTTCTACCAACAAATATAAGATCTGATGTGAAAAAAATTAGCACCATTTTGATTTTGCTCGCATACTACTGGATAAATGCATATCACGCAAACTATTGATGTAGCACATTTGCATTGGTGTTAATGGGATGTCTTTCTAATTGTATAAAATACTGGGAGGACTTAAAGAAGCGCAACATTGCTGAGTGTACAATAATGTAATTAACACCTTTGAATCTTATATGTTATTTGGTTATTGTGTTGAGAGACATTTCAGCTTTCTTCCATGCACATGCACATGCAAGTAGAGAACAATATGCATTAGCAATGGGAGGACACGGATATCCGTCTGGACAGACAAAGAAGCTGGAGTGCTATTTCCAGCTATTTTTTAGTGGCTCTGGCCACCATTGATGTGTAAACAAGCACACAAAAAGCAAGGAAAGTTTTGCATTTTCATTTGAAAACATCGTATAAACAGGCCCTTAGACTGACTCCTGAACTCAAGGACCAGGGACATTTCTCCAAGATAGTAGAAGAGAAACAGTACATCAAAGTCTTTGTAACATCTTGTGTCTGTATTGCACTAACAGATTAGGCAGTGGGTAAATTTGCCATAATGGCTTTGCTTTAGAACTCAGTTTCTGAGGTGCTGCGCACCACTTAAAAAGAGGAAGGTACTACAAGCGTGTTGACATTTGTTCCATAGTTGTTGTTTTTTTAAAAATGTCAACGGGCAGACGCACATGCTCTTATATTTGGGGACTGATGCGTTTCCTCCCAACCTGAGACACTTAAATGCCAAGCCCGGTCTGCGCAGTGGTACCCATGTTGAACAGATAACCTCCTGAGATTCCCGTGAAAGGCAGCATTATTTTTCTTGCTCACCAATGTGAACGTCGCCTCAAGAAAAATAGCCTCAATATCATTTGTTTTTCCTCCCTTTTCTGTTTCTCCCAGCTGCCAGCCCCCACTGTCCTCCCTAATCTTTCTCCATCGACGTTAAGCTTTGCCCCTCTGAGATCATGAATATGCAGCCTCTGTCTTCCTCGACTCTTCCTCGATGTTTTCTCTCTTCCCTCCCTGCTATCCCCTCTTGTATGCCAGCGCCGTTGCTGTTGTCACTTTGAAGCCGGGCAGTATAGCACAGGGGAGTATGAGCAAGGGTGAACCTTGCTTTAATTGTAGATTCTCTGTGATGGAAATTAAATCTCACTCAAGAATTAATGGCTAGGGATTAGGTCAAGCCCCCAGGTCATGGCGAGCTATTCAGAACGCTGTTGACTCTGAAGCGCTCCACTCTCAATCATATTTGATTTAATAACGTGTGTGTTTGCATAACCATGTCCTTAATGTGTAGAAGACTGCGCTTGTTCAAATACAGTGTTTCCTGCCAAAACAAAGATGTGAAGCATGTTCATGTTTGTTATATTGCTTTGCTGAGAGCAAGCAGATGAAATAAGACATTCATTTTGCTGAGGTTCTTTTGGGATGTTCAGACCAGTGAAAACTCAGAGTTTTTTTTTTTTTATTGCTTCGATCAAAACATCTTTTTTTTTTCTTTTTGGAGTGTCAGCTTTGAACTACAGAATGCATTTTTGTATAAAACACATTATGAAAATAGTGCAGAGTGTCCTAAAGTGCAGGAAAAGCAACACAAGGCAACGTGGATATCGAAAGAGGAAGAGTAATTGTGCATTAGCTTATTTTTTTCAAAATAATCATCTTGAGGTGATTTTTCTCAGATATTTGTCCTGAATAGCCTCTCTTTTGTTGTTTCTTCCAGAGTCAACACCTGCAGCATCATCATGGAGACAATACCTGCGTGAGTCTCACGTGCGGTGGCTTTAAGGAGGAGAATGGGTCCATGGTGAAAATGATTAACGCATCGAATGCTCAAGCAGACACCAGCAGGCTCTGATACCCTTCTCCGCCACGCCGCCCTCCCTCTCTTGCTCATTTTCCTCTGCTTGCACTCCTCTTGAAGAAAGATCACAATCTTTCCCCCAAGCTTTTGGCAGCAGCTCACATTTCCTGGAAATTGCAACAAGATCTGGATTCTGGAGACGAAGGTTCTATTTTCAGTCCAGGATAGACCAAGAGGCTTTTGAGAGAACGGCTGTGTTGAAATTATCATATTCCCCTTTTTTTTTTTACTCTCCGCTATTCCTCAGTCCCGGAGGCACCAACTGATGGAGAGACGAAGGAGAGAGTCAGGATAAGGACAAGAATAAGCGCATCAGAGAGAGGAGGATAAACTGCTTGTTGGCCAGGGAAATTGGTATAAGGTTCCTGTGAGGATTATTCATTTTCCAATTCACTGGTATATACTGATAGTTGTTTACATTCAAATCATTTACCCACAGTGAAGCCAGGCCTCAGCTCTGTGGTAAAATAAACCTTTAAGGAATCAAACGGAGAAGGGAACACTCTAGCATGACGAGAGGGTTAAGATTTCTGTGTTGGCCCCTGTGGCCTCTGACCCTCCTCAGCCTGCTCACCACAGTGAAGATGCTGGAATTTGGCGGCGCCCCCGGCCAGTGGGCACGCTATGTGCGCTGGGAGGCCGGATCAGTAGGAGAGCTGAGTTTCAGTCTCAAAACCAACATCAGCAAAGCCTTGGTGCTCTACCTTGATGACGGCGGCAACTGTGACTTCCTGGAGCTTTTGATCGCTGGCGGACGTCTCCAGCTGCGCTTTGCCATCCACTGCGCCGAGCCGGCCACTTTGCACATGGAGACGCGGGTGAACGATGACCGCTGGCACATGGTATTGCTCACTCGCAACTTTCGGGAGACCCTGCTCATGGTGGACGGGGAGACGAAAGTCGCTGAAGTGAAGTCGAAGAGGAAGGAAATGGCGGTTGTCAGTGACCTGTTCGTGGGCGGGATCCCTCCGGATGTGCGTCTCTCGGCGCTGACGTCGAGCACGGTGAAGTACGAGCCACCCTTCCAGGGATTGATCTCCAATCTGAAGGTGGGGGAGATACCTCCCACTCTGTTAAACAGCCAGGGCATTCAGAGCAACCTGGAGTACATCTGCACCAAACAGAACCCATGCTTCAATGGAGGGTTTTGCTCTATTCAGTCTGGAGAAGTTCATTGTGACTGCACCCACACTCGCTTCAAGGGAAAATACTGCAAGGAAGGTAAGGGACATCACACTGTTTTCCCCTAATTTTTCATGCAATGTTTTTCAGTTGTTTCCGTGGGAGTTGCTCCTTAGTTTCATAACTGCAAAAATAAGATATTTCGCTTATTTGTTATGTAAAGCACTCAGTCTATTTAATGAGGAAGGATGACTGGTTGGACCTCATTTATTGCTGTCATTAAGAAGTGTAATGGGTAACCAGCTCCAACGTGGATAATGCTTGATATTTTGAAAGTACATTTTTTATTGCAACGGAGGGAGAAAGCTTGTAAGTTAGACGATCAGGAAGACAACAATAATGGCAATATCGTAAATCCACACACAACAGACTGTTTTCTCGGTGGTAGGTTAGAACATTGCTGCTATGTTGTGTATTAAGCAAAAACTAACGTGTTCTATATAATGTATCCAAATTTGCTAGTGCTTTCATGGTTTTCATACAATTCCAAAGGTCCCCTTGATAATTTAATCAAAGGAACTATTAAAAAGAAAATTCATAGTTAGTGTTTTGGCTGCCTGACAGCCAATACAGAGAATCCAAAGTAGTATCAGTAAGTGCTACTGTGTGCTTATTGAGCTGTGTTGAGGGACAGAGTGACCAAAAGTAAAATAGAAAAATGAAAACAAATGGCAAAAAAGAAAAATGCAATGTGGGATATGATCAGCCTGCAAGTCCAAACTGGGGTTAAACAAGAAGAGCCACAGATGCATTTTTGATGCAGGATTTAAATAAAAAATAATAATAAATTTACTCAGCAAATGAATGTTGTGGCGAGCCAGCCGAGGAAACATCACTAACCACAACACCAGCAGGATCTCTGCTAGATTTGGCCAATTTGTACCTCCAGACAATGAGAAAGCAAATGATTTCAGGCATTGTACATTAATCTGTCATCACAACTTGTCCTCGGACTTTGTCTGATCCAGAACACACACTGAGCAGTCTATATTCATGAAGGCAATTTTTTTCCTATGGCTGTTAGACACAATTGTTGGTGCATCCCATTAGTAATATGAAGTTCCCACCTTTTATTAAATTTTTTTATTTTTTTTTACTAGAACAGACCTAAACATTTCAGGAATACGCTTTTTTTTTCAGGGTCTAACTTAGTTCTGAATGTTTTCATAGAGGAGTCAGCTTACATACCGTCACACAAGACATGTTTTTATGTAAATGAGGTCTTGGTCATCAGGGGACGAATATTTGTTCTGTATATTCAGCGTTTGGGGTCATTTAAGGTTCTCAGAAGTGAAGGAGCTTAAACATGTTATTTTGACTTTTTTGTGTATTTTTAACCTTTTCTCAGTCTGCAACGGAAAGGTCAGAGACCTTCCTGGCTGGAGCCGAGCGGAGGGTGCTCTGTGTTCTCGTGATGTTTAATAGAGGAGGTGCTGGCCTGGTGAGGGCTCAGAAGAATCGTCTGAGGATCTTTGTGCGGAGGCTGCTTGAGGCAGACATTTAGTTTCAGTATTCCATCCTTTAACAACAAAAAAAAAAACGTTTTGAATAAGTTACTTTGCCTGAACAGTCGACTTGTTGAGAAAGACACTTCTGAGGGATTACGTGAGTCATGCGAGAGTCGCAGGTGCTACTTTGAATGTGGCTAGGATTTATTTGAAAACAATATTTAACATCAAAGCTGGTGAATATTTCAAACGTGCGATCATAGCGTGGGCCTGCTTTCCTTCATTTTTTCCCCTTTCTGTCTTCTTATTCCTTTTTTATTTTTTGCTTCCTTATATCTGTGTTCTGTCTTTCGGAGCCTATTGTCTCCGGCGTGCACCCAGCTCTCGATGGGTTTGCTCTTGGGATACGCTCCTGCGCTGTCAGCTCACGTCAAACTCGGTTCTGTTCTAAAACCTGCGGCTCCCTCCTTCACTGACACATCCCATTTCCATATCTATGTTTTTTTTTTTTCCCCTCCTTACCTCTTCTTCACGTTCATCCATCTCCCCTGTTCCTCCTCGTCTCGCCTGCTACCCTTCCCTTTCTCAAGGCTATCTGAGTCTTTCCACCTCTCTTCACTACCCCCTGTCTGTTCCAAGCTTACTCCCCTACTCCACTTATCTGTCTTTCACCTTTACCCGCCGTCAGCACTTCCTACGCCGGCTACTCCTCCCGCGTTTATCTCCGTGTTTCTTTCATCTGTCTGCATCGCGGCACCCCGTCCATGCGTTCTCTTATTCCTCTCATGCAGCCATCAGAAATGGCTTTCTCTGTCTTGATCATTTATAACAGGAGGGGCAGCGTGGGGAAAGGAATAAGAAAGCCCTTCATCCTACATTACCGCCGCGCCTTGTTGTTAATATTACATCGCGACTTTCGGAATAATCAATAGGCTCGGGAGCTTGCTAACTCTGCCCCGTGTGATGAAATGACTTGTAATTACACAGCGTTCAAAAAGGTAGATAATTATTTTGCCAGGAGTCATGTCGATTGTTTGAAGTTGTGCATTATTGCGGCACTTAGATAAGCTTTGACAGTTGTGGAAGAACAAAAAAAAAGAAAAAGAAAAAAAGAGTCAAACAAAAATATTTAGCTCGTATTTTCGGTTGGCGTATTGCTTTTGATAGATCTGAGGCGATAAGGGAAAAAAAAATAAAAATCAAAGCTGTGGGAGTCATTTCTGAAGTAGGAAGCTTAGAGCAGTCTGAAGCAGCTGCTTTAGCGCCGACATAAGCAGGGTGCTTCTTCAATTCTTACGATTGACGGGATGTTTGGAGGCCCGATAACGGAACGGGTGAAGCCACTTTTACTCGGACAGCCACATAGGTCTGCCTTCCTCGTTCTCCCCTTCTGTCTCTGTCTCATATTTCACAGTTCGTTTAATTCTTCGAGCCTTTTTCTCCCCTTCTATCTCAGCCCGCTCTGTGTCAGATTGCTCTGTGGTTGCTGGAAGCAGATACTGCTGCCTGGCTTTCGGCTAAATTGAGCGCAGAATACCAATGCGGTGCTACAGTGACTGCAGGAAACATTTGTCCTTTTGAAATGGAGAAAGAGGGAGAGACTAGGATAGAGAGGGAGAGAATGTTGATGGAGGTAAGGAGGAGAGCGACACAATGAGGGAATCGAGGAGAGAGCGATGGCGTTGGAGGAGAGCAAGAACGAGAGGGGCAACATGAAGATATTCATTTACTCTGTTAATTTATTTCCAGAGCTGTTCTTTGGTTTGAGGACTGCAAATTGGGTCATTATGGTCGCCTGCCAGAGCAGCGGTGTATTTATTCGTTTTATCTCACACGTGGGTGGGAATGTTAAGGTCTTTTGCTCTACCTTTCAGTCGGTTTTAAGGTACTTTAGATGTCTCCACTAACAAAACGGTGTTCTTGTTCGTGCTAGCTCGGGCCTGTGTTGGAGGAAAGCTCTGCTGCCTGCTCACTGCAGAGGGAGAGAGCACATCTTTTAATGAGAAACCATTTCTAATGATGGAAAGTGGCACTCATATCGATGTATTTATGTGTAGTTCGAGACGAGTTATGGACGATCATCAATTAGTCAAGTGCTCCTTTGCAACGTTTTACAATCGGGAGAATAACAACGTCGTCCTAGATTAGGTTAAAATGGTCAAGAGCAAGACTTTTTTTCTGGATTAGTCTGGTGGAATGAAGATTATCCATCCATCACTTACAAGGGCTGTTGTGGGCTTAAGTTAATTCACGTTTAATAGTTCACTCTACAAGCATGGTTTTGGATAGGGAAAGGAGCAAACATTCCTTGATAAATCTTGCATGTTGTTTGAGGGAACATGCAGAAGTACCCTCGAACAATGCCACATACATGGTGGGGTTTAGGCCCCCAAATGGTAGAAATGTGGACAATTCTGGGACCAACAGCACTAGATATTGCAGCGATCAAGTGCAGTAATAATATAGTGATGACACATTAAAGTAAATATGATAGCCTCGCCTACAAAAACGTAAAAGGCGTTAATGCATACTCCAAAGACAACTCACAACCAAACGAACTTCCAAATACCAAAATGCATGTAGCCTACTTAACTGATCAGAAACTCAACAGATTTTGAGAATGTAATGTAATTTTCAATGAGAGGCTTAACTAAACGATTTGGTTTCCAAGAGTCATTGAGGTTAGATTGGTGTCAAATGTCTCTTCACTCAGAAACATAGCTGTATTTGCTTTTTCTCTTTTGGATGTATTGAGCTTTCTCCATGGCTTAGCTGGTTTTAGAGCAGAGAAATGTACTGTATAGCTATAACATTTAAAATAGGCTCCATTTTGACAGGTAAAAACTAAAAGGTGGGTATACATCAGAAGCTGAAAAAAAGAGAGAAACATATGTAAATCTCTCAAGAATAATGCACAAATTGTGGACACGGAGTGGAGGTAAATAGGATCCTAAAAGTCTCCTACCCCTGGCTGGGCCGGCTTGGGTTGTCTGTGTGGAGTTTGCATGTTCTCCCTGTGTGTGCGTGGGTTTCCTCCTGCTCTCCTCCACAGTCAGCTGGGGTCGGCTCCAGCCCCCTGCAGCCCTGCACAGGGTTAATCAGTGAAAGAGACGGATGGATGGACTATATATGAGAGGAAACTATAATAACAGACCTTCTACAATCAACAGACCTGGGAAAAACTGCCTTATGCCTTTGGTTTTCAAACTTCCTGACTGTGCATGTTCATGTGAACCGCTGTATCAGAGACACATCTGCAAGTGCATCACCACTCATTGAGCACGGTGATGATAGAAAAACATTTTGAATGTGTGCCATACTCCCTTTGCAAGTCCTCAGAAGACAGGAAGGCTTCATTATCAGATCTGCTATTTCCTGTGTTTTTCAGACCAAAATCATTATCTACGCAACCGTATCGGGTAGATAAAACTACAGAGGCCGTTTAAAAAGAAAGACACTCCAGAAATTATGCCAGTAACAAAACAAATGGACCAACAAGAAGGACAGACTGAGATCAGTTGCAGATTTAAATTATTCTGTTGAATATGTGATTGTGATCTAAAAGATGGCTTTTTTTTTTTTTTTTTACCATCATTTCTTTCAATGTTTATCTGCAATTGATCAGTTCCAACCTCCGGCTGCCACTCAGAGCGGCGCGTCTTGATCACCCCAAAAACAAGGTTTTATGCGGAAATAAGCCAAAGACAGCCTGTTCCGACGAAGGTAGGAGAAGCAGCGATGGGGATGTGAGTCACCCAAAGCAACAGCTGATGGGAATTTATGGGACAAAAAAAAAAAGCTCCTACATAAGTACAAAAGATGTGCTTCATGGACACTGGGTAGTTACACAAAAAGAAAAGATATTGAAGGATATGCATCCTTTGAAACAGCCACATAAGAGTGCCTTTAAACGAATAAAACACACAGATAAATTGTAATTTTTAAATGAGGGTTTCAGTTATTCACCAAATAAGAACCCCAGTGGCCCTGCATACAAGTGAGGTCAGGATTTTCTCTTTCTGGATATGCGTATAAAACACTGAAACCCCTGATGCACATGGAAATATAACAAGAACTAGAATGAGGAGTCCGCTATCTGTCCTGCCCTAACTTGTCTTTCATGATTTCAGTGCAACACTTGGTTTGTTCTTCTCTTTGTAAATCTGCATCACAATATCTTAACGCCACAAGATAATCTGCGAGAGGCGAGTTCCTTGATATTAGAGATGCTGACTGTCAGACAATGACACGCCCCGAGGTCAAATAACCCTAGAACAGGGGGTTTCACTCACATACAGCCCAATTTGGTCATGAGTGGGCCGTACTAGTAAAATAGTGCAATAAAAACCTTGAACTCTAAACCTTTGTTGTGGTGCAGAGTATATAGTAGGTGACGAAAATGTAAAAATAAAAAATACATAAGAATAAAATGAAAAACTAAACATAAAGCCAATTTTAATGACTGTAATAATATGAACGCTGAAGGGTCCATGGTTGTTGGATATTTCAAGTTGTTCATTTTTGGTAATAATTAAATGTAAATGCCTCATGAGGATTTCTTTACATCTTTGCACCAAAAAAAAAAAAAAAGGGAAATAATTGGAGCTGTCCAGAAAATGATGTGCAAAAGCTGGTAAGCATGTTGTTTGGACGTTTATATATGGAGTTTCCATGTTTTAACTATGCAAGAATGGGTTTAACTGACTTAGCAAAATGGACGAAAAGCATTAATGGGTCGCATGGTCTAGTAAAGGGATCAGCAACCTTTGACAGTCAAAGAGCCATTTGGACCCGTTTGCCACTGAACACGGTTGTGTAATGACGTTACAGCGTTCAATGCTGCGGAAATTGTTTGTTTAGAGTTCCTAAAAAGTGGTTTGCATGTGAAAACCGTTATGATATAGATCTCTTGATATTTGTAGATTATTATGCTCTCATTGTACTCGTCTTGCCCAGTGGTTAGCTCATACATGAGGACTCGGGTTCGAACCCAGGCCATATCTTTTAATGAGACGTTTCTACCTGAGCTTGCATGTACTTCATCATGCACTCACCCGTTTTGTGTGTTTGGATCATTGTCTGTTTCTTCCTGCTGGTCAGCAGTAGATGGATGATCTGTCCAAAGTATTCCCTATGTACTCTCCTGCCAGTGCAAGCTGGGAGAGGCTCCACAATTGTGAGTGGCATGGTTGTGTAGTGGTTAGCATGTGCACACCGGTTAAATACCAGTGTTTGATTTGTGGTCACCACCTCTCATAGTGAAGTTTACATGTTCTGCCTGTGCCTGTGCGGGTTTTCTATAGTCATTTCCTTGCCCGTTGCAAAGCCATGCTTGTTAGGTTGATTGATGACTCTACATTGGGATGTATGAGGCACTTGAGACCTGCTTGTACTCCGCCCAAAATGTGAGCTGGGATGAGCTCCAGCTTCATCCAACTGGGATGAGTTCAAAATAAGGATGAATTTATGACTTGATGATGTGTAGCATTAAAATGTGTTCTTGTTTGGAAATGAGAAGTTCAAATTAAGATGCGATATTCAAGATATTATTGCTTCCTTTAAGTGTTGGATGATGTCCAATGTAGTCCTGAAGGTTTGATCTTCCCTTGCCCTTTTCTCCCGAAGTAAACATAATAACTTGATTTTGATCGGTTTGATTCACCAATAATCGTTTAAGCCTATACAACCTGTCTCATTTATTGATATCCTTCAAGCATTCCTCATTTTATTCAAAACGCCACTCCATAACAATTTTGAACTAAACATCTTCTTTATTTAAACATAACTTTAAAAGCTTTCAAAGCCCATGGTGTATTGAGCTTTTTCATCAAAAGCAGTAAAAACACATCAATACTATTTATCCACATGGAGGACTGATGCTGGCAGTACCGTGCAGTAATAAAGATATAGTCAAAAAAATAAATGATTAATGAATGATTTTTAAAGGCATGAAATAAAGAAATATAGATCATGTCAATAGTGATCTGAACAGATCACACACGTCTGAAAAACTATTGTTTTTTTTTCCTTCCACCGTCTTTACTGATAGTAGCTGCACGCTTGTGAAACCAAGTCTTCAGAGGCGGCAGACTTTGATGTACACATTAGAGTGAACCGAAGAGCGGATGAAGTTTGACACATGAAAACGGCGGCTCTCAGATCTGCTCGATGCGGAGATGGAACGGAAAAAGACTTGAAGCTTCAACCGTGTGATCTGAACCGCATTGTTCTCCGAAGATGCACATTCAACATCCATTCTGTGACAGCTCCTAATGCAGTTTGCGACAGATGACTAAAATAGAAGCTATTAGCTACCAAGGCCTGACTCACTACAAAAATATTGCTGAAAATCGTTAGTAATGATGAATGTCAGTCCTTAAGTGGAATCAGTAAAAATGTGAAAATTGAATATGACGGCTGAGGTTTTTGTCATTTAAGGAGGTTGTGCCATTTCATCTCCCTTAAGTACAGTTTTGTTTTCCCATTACGCGGCACCGTAGAGTCTCCACTTTCAAAATGTTTCTGCTCAACTCTTAGCCACATCAATCCACGTCTAGCGTAGTAATACGTCATAGTATTTTTACTCAGATACATCGCTGGCATTTCGCTTGAAAGGGAAGTCAATCGGAAAAGTCAAGAATCAAATGCTGACATCACCTTATGGCTCATTAGGGTGACCCAAAAGCGTGGAGAACTCTTTGCTTCACTTAAAAGCTTCATCACAGCACAGGAATTATTTATGTGCTTTATGACTGCATATAGGTGCGTCTACCACGGTGTAACCGTCTATTAGGTTGCATTCAGTAATAGTTATGAGCATGCCTCTTAACCATTAGCTGCTTGTAATTAAAGCGGCGACGTGCCTCTGCAGGCTTTTGTTTTTGTAATTGATCCCGACCCTGTGTTAGTTCTTGTGTTGACCTCCACAAGGCAATGCAGGGCGAGGCAACTATGAGCGCTGCAGTCGGGCTAATTAGAGGTTAAATTGCTCTGTGAAAAGGAGTGCTGTGATAATAATACATTCATGTATCCAACAAATTGTAAGCAGTCTTTCAATTTGCAATGTGAGTCGGTGTTCATCTCACTTTGGAGATATTTGTCTTTTTTTTTTTTTTTTCATATTGTGAGCAATTTCATATATTTTAACTGACTATATTTAGTCTTTGCATGATAATTATTCACTTTTGTTTTTTTTAAATATAAACATTCAATTCACTGTATTCAATAAATATTCAACTATTTTTCAATATTAAAGTGTTACTGACAAAAATACAATGTCAAGACAAGTTTCGGTATAATATTCATTTTCTTACCCATTGTTCACAGAATATTTTGGTTGTTTGTTTAAAATTACAGAAACATTCTTATAAATTTCTAAGGCCCCATTTACGCGACATTTCAAATGAAAATACATTTTTTTGTGTGTCCTTGTTTGAGAAACGTTTTGCGTTGTCATGTTCAGCCTTTAGTGGGTGCTGTTGGCTGCGTATAGAGAACAATATAAACATTAACAATGGCGAGGACACGGACTATCGGATTATCTTGTACCAAGTTTTCTCTTGAAAGCGTTGTGTACATGGACTAAAGTGACTAAAGGAGAACTCACACTACTAACACAATCTAAAAAAAATCGGACTTTCTTCTTGTGACTGGTCAAATATACTGAATTAACTCGTGAAATATACTTTTTGTGATTTTTCTTTTTCCTCCCACAAGCAGAGAGCTGTCTGAACGTGTCCAAAAAAGCTGTTCTTGTACATCCTGAAAACACCACATCAACAGTTTGTCGTGTTCTCCACAAGCTTCTCCCCCCACCAAAAAAAACAGCACACAAGATGAAAAGAAGAGCTGTGGCAGTGGGAGTTTCTGCTGAAACACAAAACCAAACAGGACACCACGGGCCAAGGCCAAGGAACACAGCAGCACTGCAAACGAAAAGGCGCATAAAACCAACAAGTGTCAGAGAAGCACCACAGCCTGTATGGAATAATGGTTTTATGGACAGAGCATGGCAGAGCTCTTTAGAAATATTTCAATTTATCGATTATTACTGCTGGATATGAGAATCAATTAGAGACCTAAGTATGTATGTATTTGATTTCTGGAGGAGGGGTGGAGAAATTATAACTCTAAACTTCTATACAGAAAAAAGCAGTTTTCCTTTTGTTGTTTGCATCATTTTCAGATACATTTAAATCAGTCCGGTTCTTTTTACATGAAGAGCTTCTTTTTGCCGGAAGTATTAACCAGATCAAAGGATCATTGAAACATGCCTATTACGACAAGACTTTAAAGAAAAATCAGTTAGCGAGCGCCCACCCAGCAGCACGGAGGAAAAGATGTATCAAAATGGTTTTAAAACGTCCAGTAATGAGTCCTGAGTTACAGCCAACTGCACAGCCTTTGAAGAGAACTGAAATCTGATGCTGAAGAAATAGCCTCTGCAAACTTTAAACACGTCTTTTTCCCAAGGTAGAACTGTGGAAAAGTGTTCGAAGCTACCAGCAGATAAGGGTACTAATCTTTAAGATGGATATCACAGACATATACCGGATACCATTGCACTGTAAGGGCAAGTTGACCATGATAATTTAATGCTTTTAGTTTTACACGCAAACGAAGCTACAAATAACTAAAACTGATTATATCTGAATACTCTGTTTAACATCAGAATATGCGACAGAAGCGTCATCTGTATCATATCTGTGCTACTTGTGTTTAAAGTTTGGCTACTGTGATGCTGGATGCTAAGGAACTCCGGTTGTGTAACGCTTTCAGATTGTTTGCATTTACAATCACAAATGCTCCGTTATGTGGAGGAGCAGAGGCTTTATGCTTCTTGTTACACTGCCGCCTATAGGTTTGGCATGCCCAGAGCAGCTCTTGCAAGGTTTTTATGCGAGTTTGTGTAAATTTAGATTTTTTTTAATTTTTTTTATGTGATCTGGTGTGAATAATATTAGTTTTGAAAATGTATGATACTTGTGCAAAATACAGTATATATTGAATGTATATTGTAAAAAGATAAAATTATTTTTTGAATGTGAAATTATGTTATATTATGTAGAGAACCTTGTTTTTTGTGATGGGGTAGGTATATATATATATATATAAGCTTTGCTTCAACCTACACTCTTTCGGCTAAAGAAATTCACAATTGAGTGTCATTTGTTTTGTAATGGTTTCTTTTTTGTGAAGATGGCTGAAATAAAATTCAAATTCAATTTAAATTCAAAATGTAGAGGGGGAAATATTCATTTAGTTGTAAATACCCAGCTATGTGCAAATGTGCCCAAAGACCAAATATTGACCAATTGAACGTGACAGTACTTATATTTCCTTGATTAAATATTTAACTGTGAACATTTTCACATGTGTTTGTGAAGGTATTCCAACTTGGGCAGTTTCTTTATTATTAATTCATCCCAGATATGTAAAAACATATACAAGATACAGACACATACAAAAAATATGAAATAAATATACATGTATATGGAGATAGAGAGAGAGAGAGAGAGAGAGAGAGAGAGAGAGAGAGAGAGATCTTGGAAATAAATCTATATCAAGAAACAAATCAGTATTTTATTAATATATGCACACCAAATTTACAGAAAAACAAGTTGTACTTGCATACATAAGAAACCTAGAAACACACATATAACACATTTAGTTTAATCTGTTGGAATTAGAAAAAGTAAAACAACATTCAGGTCATGAATAATTCTAACAAAACAAAATGTAAAAAATATCAGAAAAATGTTTTGGGAAGCGTAAAACTGTTGACCAAAAATTACATAGATCACAGTTCATCATTTAAATAATCTGGGGAGAAAAACATCATTGGATATCA
The DNA here is from genome assembly GCF_963383615.2 of Lipophrys pholis. Classification (NCBI taxonomy): domain Eukaryota; kingdom Metazoa; phylum Chordata; class Actinopteri; order Blenniiformes; family Blenniidae; genus Lipophrys; species Lipophrys pholis. The sequence goes on along the minus strand of NC_137646.1, from coordinate 12,380,523 downwards.
TAAAAAAAAAAAAAAAAACTGTCAAACATGTAATTAATCTGCTAGTATCCTGCAAAAGAGATTTAAAAAATTCTGAAAATTATAATGATTACTGCATGCTTGTCATCCAATTATAACAGTTTTAGCAAAACACAAAAATGTCCGAAATGATCAGAAATGGTCATGCACCCAAAAAAAGATATAAAACTGTGTGGCATGTAGTGTGAAAAGCCCTGCAAGCTCTTTCTGAGGAATACACAAATACATAACTTCCATTTTAGAAAATGAGCAGTAGGTCAATGCAGATACGTTCCTCAGTCTTACCACCTGCCTGAAACTACTTCCTGCTCAGGCCAGGTAACAGCTTTCATTTCACTCATGCCATATGTATGATGCGCCTGCATCCTGAAACCTTTTAAAGGTGGCCTCTCTTTCACGTGTGCAGCTGCACTGCTTGTATCGGGCTCGGAGCGCTGCCAAAACGCCCGCGACCTACATAAACGGTGGTTGTGCCTGAACACGTCCTGCGAAGACAGTGGCCAAGGACTAAGGTTAATGCTGCTGCCGCCTGGGTAAACACACGTGTAATACCCAGAAGCTTGACAAATAGGCTTTTTAATTCACCTGAAACAAAAGAAGTGGGACGTTTATAGATGCGGAAGTAAATAAATAGCTACGCCAACGGTTTTGAGAGATAAGCAGCAGTCACGTAAGGTAATGTATGCCCATGGTTTGTATGGGATATCATTTACCAGTATTTTTTAAGCTGGTGACAGCAATGATATCCAGGAGTGTCACAGAAAATTAGGCGTTATCCGTTTTTTGGCAGCGGTGTGCACGCAGTACATCACTATTTATGAGGAAGAAAGGTTGATGCAGCAGTGCTTTTCCACTTGGCAGCCCCAAACGGAGCCGTGTTCAAAAACAGCTGCTTAGCTCATTACTACTCACTACACCCTAATTCACTTTCATTATCACCCCCCCCCCCCCCCCCCCCCCACCTACGTTTTTTCATTCTATATATTGGAATAAAGCAGAAAACCAAAGTCCCAGAGGAGTCCTGAGATCAGCGGAAAATGACCCGCCTCAGGCGAGCGAATACTGGGAGGGCAGTCGGAATCTGCGTTCAGGGAGTCAGGGCGTTGGCGTCAAACCTCATCCATTTATATCCTATAGAGGGAGTTTTAGCACTATGTGGCATGAACAGATGTTTCCCCCAACATGCCAGGGTAATCGGTTTCATCATGGCCAACAAGGGATCAACACCTTCCTTTCCACTACAACACAGATGATTGGTTGTTCGTGGCACGTGTGGTTCTCACAACTTGACAATGCAGCCGTTAATGGTGTCTTTCATTTCCAATACAACAGAGGATCCAGCGTGTTTCCTTGGCAGCTTCACAGATCCCCTAATTGATAGCTCTAAATTAACATAACGTGTGACCACGTTAACACATAGCGTGACCACGTTAACACATAGCCGGGTGTTTGCAAAAATCTATATGCCCCCCCTCTACATTTCCAAAAATAACCAGATGATTTTAAGAAATAATTTCATTTATACCAACCTGCATAAAAACCTTGTTAAGAGCTACTATGAATTTGCCAAAGCTATTGGTGGCAGTGTAGCATAAAGCCACGCTTGCCAAGCAGAATCCTGGAAAAAAACACAACAATAATGAAGGTCACAATTTACTTCCTGTTCCTTCGATGGTGATGGCGAGATTGGACGATGTGTGACTGTGAATGCAAACAAGCCAAAAGCATTTGCACAAAGCTTAAGAACAAGTTCTGCTATAACAGCATCCATTGTTATCAAGGTAGCCAAACTGTAAACGCAGGTGACACACACGTGATGCTGATGACGCTTCTGTCTCATACTGTGACGTTAAACTCGCCTCCCGTCTACATGCAAACACAGTTTTTACAAATCTCCACTTTTGCCGGAGTTTTTATATAAAATTATATATATATATATAATGAATATATATTTGGTGACATGTAGCTTCTTTTATGCGCAAACAAACGGCTCAAAGTATTGAAATATCATTGTAAAGGGGCACTTAAACACCATACCTAACCAACATGTGGAAAGGGATAAGAAACCGATGAGACCGATGAGACCTGAAATGCCCCATCAAATATTTTTATTTTATTTTAGCTTCACTCAGAAGACAACGAAGCTTCAGAAGGCTGAGAAGTACGTGTCTGCTGAATCGAGACATCCATTCTTAGCTGCAGCTGCATTGGTCGTTAGCTTCTCTGTTAGCCTTGTGTCTACAAGTTTTATCTACCTCTAAACTGATTTATGGTCCATACACTTCTCCGTCCTTGTAATTCCAGCAGAATTTGACCTCATGGCGTGAAATCCAGATCACAGAAGTGTCTGAAATCATGCTAACGAGATGCGTCTCGTCGACGGTAGCAATTTAAATATCAAGAAAATGCTAGCTTAGCGCTGTGTGACTTGAACTTTTGTGGTCGGACTGTGACGGAGCTTTGCTGGGGCAAAGAGCAGATCATACCAAAAGGGAGCCATACATCATGGTGATAATTGCTCCATATCTGCAATGGCAACCAGGAAGGGAGGAGGAGAAGTGACTTGGAGCAGATTGTGTGTTTGGGAGGTGGAGAGAGGAAGTGGGTGGAGTCCCCCCCCCCGGTAATTGAACTCCCTATTAACTTGTCCTGCATACATAAATAAGTATTGAGCTAAAGAGAGGGTTGTACCCCACAAGGCTGCCGGAGGAAGTTTCCTCGATAACGATACCAGCAATGGATGTGGCTGTAAGGATGCAGGCTAACTAATTACAAACTGTGTTTTTCTTTCCTTCTTTTTTAAATTCACCGATCAACCACACTGACAAAAGGCTAATGAAGCTTCATGGCTGTGCTACATGATTACACAGGCTTTGTACTTGCGATAATCAAAGCTATGGCGTGTCTTTCTCCACCTCGGTTCTTTAGCTTCATTAGAAAGTAAAATGAGCAATAAACATTAACAATGGCGAGTACATGGACATTTGTATGGACAGACATTGAAGTTGAATTGTTATTACAGGTGAGTCAACTATAAAATTACCCAAGAGAATATGGGCTCGGAGTCATGACAGCTATATACTATTGTCGTGGTGCGCACACATTAGCATGTATCAGCATTTCAAAAATGTGCATTTTACGTGATTTTACCTGTACACGAGGTTCCACAAGTTCCAACTTGGGAGCATTATTCTACTGTAATTAGTAGGGATGTCCCGATCACACTGTTTGACCCCCGATACCGATCCGATTTTTCAGAATTGAGTATTAGCCGATACCGATACTTTCCCAATCCGATACTTACATTGCTATTGCAAACATACTCAATAGTCTATTTTTGGAGCAACTAAGATGTCTGAAGCTAAAAGCACTATTGGCAGAAGCTTTGTTTAGCTAGAAATTATTGTAAAACTCACTTATTGCATAAAATCTTTTCTCAGAATGACTTAAGAAGTTATTTAAACTTTATTCAGTCATAACAACAACAAAAAACGAATGCAGTCTTGTATCTCTTTATGTTAACTTAAACAACTTCACCTGGGTTTTGTGGCAAATAAAAATCTTTTTTAAATGAAACCCAGTATTCAGTTAAATCAATCAGAAGAACCCAATTCCACTTCAAAGTGTCTGTGACTGGTTGAGTTGAAAATACGTCCTTAAAAAAGTGCAAATACAATAATGAAAATAAATAAATCTTAAACATAAATGCTCTTAGGCTACAATGTAACTTCTTTGTGTATTCAATTTCAATTTCGCTTAAAGCAGTATGAGAGGTTTGGCCTGAATTGTCACAAAACATTTCCATTTCAATGTGAATTCTAAACACTTAATTCCACTTCAAAGTGGTAAAACCTGTTTGACAAAAGTAGTCAACAGAATATCCCACTCTCCCTTCAAACTAGCGTGACCTTCTGGGTTATTTTCTTTGCCATATCGCTCCCCTGTGGGTACTTATCCTTTATTTTAAAGTCGAGAGTTTGCTGCTTTTGTGCGGCTTTTTCTTTAGTTGTTGTTGTAAACTGAGGGTACATCCACACAACGAAAAAAACAATCTTTTTTCTCCCTGGCCTTCTCCCTAAAAACTTCCGTCCACACCTTACTCGGAACATGGCTCAACACGAGGCTTCAGGGCATGTAGTACACATGCCAGGCCTTTGGGGGCGCTGTGACTCACCAAACAACAAAAACGCAGAAGAAGACAGACCACATAGAAATTTAGAAGTGTTCCAAAAAACCCGTCTTCGGGCTCCTAAAACACTGCCTCATGTGGATGATAGGCCAAAAACAGCTGGTTTAGGTTAACCGGTCTCTTGGTGTGGACGGCCCCTGAGCGTACTCCGCCGCATGTTTACTTTTTAGATCTCTTATCAAATTAGTTGTGTTAAACGAAGCTCTGGTGCTCCACCTCTCGGGACTGTGGCGAAGCAAATAGTAGAACTGGCCGCTGGACTGGTTTCGTTGTCAACATTAAAATACCTCCAGACTGCTGACATTTTATCCACTCAATGGCTTTAGGCTGCTAACGTCAGTTTACGGCAGGTCGCAAACAGGGTTCGCTTTACGGTACCTGACGTGAAACTTTTTTGTTTGTTTTTTATTTTAGATTGGCAGATTCCCGATCACTCACAAATCACCAATATCGGCCCCGATCCGACATCTACCGATCTGATCGGGACATCCCTAGTAATTAGCAATAATAACTATACCATGCATAGGAAGCAACTTCCATTAAAAAAAAACAAAAAAAAACAAACAAGTCTAATGATAAGGTAAATTTGGTATGAAACATGTTTTATTTTTGTTTTTGTCAAGCAGTAACATGTGTCTATGTTTGAATAGTTGCAGTAATTTTCAACAATTTCAATCAATGATCTTAATATGATCCTCCTAACTTTCCAAAACAGCAACAGAAACCTACTATACATACAGGACCATCACTAAAATTCATCAGTCTAGCCAGCAACATTGCGCCCACCTTGTCAATGGATGCTCCCATTTCCATCCATGCACATCCACTCATCTGCTCTGTTAACAAAGAAAATACGCATTCATTATTGATAACAAACTTATTTGATCGTAGAATGAAGCCCCAGAGTCACTGTGAAAGATATATAGCAATGTTTAGTGGGGAAAATCTAGAAAGAAAATTTAACAAAATGAGGAAAGAAATATTTTTACAATCTCTACTGCTACTTTCTAGTCATCTTACTCTCTTCATGCATTCCCACCCTTTTAACTCATCTTTTTTGCTCTTTTCTCACTCTGCAAACACTCCAGTTTTTTCCTCCCTCCAGGCTGTGTAGCACCATTTTGCTGGCTGAGCAATCCCAAGTTCAAAGGACACATGCTCCTGGGCCTCCATTCTTTGCTTGATAGATTCCCGGCTTCCTTGAACAGACAGCAAAGCACAGTCTCACCATTTAGGCATGGCTTCCCAATATTTCTCTGCTCCTTCTGCTTTGAAGGACGGCGCTTATCTCGGTCTCTCTTTGCCACGCTGTTTTTATTACGTCTCGCTCCCATGGTTTCTCTCTGTGCTTTTTGGTTTTTGAGGAAAAAGAGAAAACCAGGAATTCACATCCACTCGAATAACCAAAAAGACGGAGTAAGAATTGCACCAATTTAGATGTCTAAACCTCTAATCGTCCAATTCCTTCCATGTTTTGCCCTATTTTAAAACTTTTAATACAGATTGGCCCTCATTGTCAGAACATTAGCTCCTTTAAATGTGATGTCACTTTGAATTACTGTAGTTCTCGTTTTGGTTTGGGCCTGTGTGTTGCAGTGTTGCAATTGAGGTGAATGGGTATTGGGTAGACTGTCAATGGTGTTTCAAGCGCTCTTCACTCTTTCCTGCCGGGAGTCTTCAGCTGGTTTGAAGGTCCTGCCAGTCGGGTCGACCATCACGTGCAATTAAATCCATTCTCCCGCCCCATGTTGGCACTGCATGAGTGGACGTTTGAGTGATAGTCCTGGCTAGGGCAGCACCATCACCTGTCACCGACTATCCATTCTCATTATCACTGAGCTGGAAGAGGATCATCCATTTTTTCTCCTATACCTGGTAGGGGCTGGAGCAAATCCCAGTTGACATTGCACAAGATGCAGGATACACCTTGGGCAGAGAGAGAGAGAGAGAGAGAGAGAGAGAGAGAGAGAGAGAGAGAGAGAGAGAGAGAGAGAGAGAGAGAGAGAGAGAGAGAGAGAGAGAATATATCTTTAGTCACCCATTGGGGGTAGACGTGAAAGAAAAAAGAAGGGAGATTTGCCGGTTGCTATATTATGGCGGCTCATTTCTCCTAACTTCCAGTTGATGGGTCAAATGCAAAGGGAAAATCGATGAAGTAACCGAATTTAATTACCAAACAAAGTGCCGGAGAAAACTCCCACACTTCAGGGATAACATGGATATGTCAACCAGAAATGTTTTGAAATTCAATCAGATCCCAGCGCTGTGAGGTAAGCGTGCCCACCACTACTCCAACGGGCAGTTGGCCCAAAAACTTAATCCCTTGCAAAATCTTTGCAACAATTTATTTATTTATTTTTTAATTATTGCCTCAGGTGCTCAACATACTGCTGTGCCACAACCTGCTGTCTTGAGAATGTGACATTTACTCGCGAGCCAGTCATTGGATGATTTGCACCGGCGCCGTTGAAAAGATTTTCAGAGGGAAATCGACTTGCATCTCTTCGCGGCACACATGCTTTGTAACCCGCCGCCGGAGTCTGAGTGCATTAGACAGATTTTCTAATGCGACAACAAAGCAAATCAATAGCCTGTACGACTGCGTTGACTGTCCAGCATTGTTACCCTAATATCCTCGCATCAGTGGCTTTAAATTTCATATGCATGGATCTCTGAGTACTTGGTGGAAAGTCTTTATGCAATTACGCTTGATTTCTCTCCACTTTTTTCAAGCTTTAGGGTCTCCTGATGATTTGTGTGCCGTATTAATTAACAGGCAGGCAGCTCTTCCCAGATCTACAGTCACTAGAAATCATCTCTTACATCTTGCCTTTTTTGATCTGGTGAAGGTTTATTCCTGCAATTTGAGAATTAAAGTAGTTATTGTTTTAAAGTCTTTTTTTCATTGAAAAGTTTATTTTATTCATTTAATCTTAATAATAGTTTTCCTCAAGTAGCACATTTCTGAGCCAAGTGCAACAAACACAGACAGTCAGTCTGTCAATGAGGAGTCGTTCGTTCAAGACAGCAGTTTATTAAATTCTCTTCTTTAATACATTTTTATAAGACCAGAGGAATTGATTTGAGCCTCAGGGCTGGAAAAGGTTACTGCCGTGTAGTACTGCTGTGATAATGCGCCTTTAAAATGTAAAAATTTACAAGCATAAAGCAATGACTTGTTAACAACCCATAAAATCTCCAAGGCTGTCCAGAGTGCAGGCACAGAGAGAGGACAGTGTAGTGCATTGGTCCACTAGGATTCTCCTCATTATAACCGGGAAAAAAAAATAAAAAATATGCATGTTGGACAGCGAGCAAGAAGAAGCGATCATACTTAGAAGCTTCTAAATTGCTTGTTGGCACGGAAGTATGTTGCTTGGCAGTGACAGATCCCACCGCCATTGTATTAATGTGTGAGCAGCCGCTTCCTGACAATGTAATAACTTCCACTACACTGGATGTAAAGTCTTTCTATCAGCTTCTCAAGCCAGATTTAAATTGGCAGACCTGATCTACTCATGGTTTGCACATAAAAACAGCTGAAAACACGTAGAAGCGGCAGCAGCTGATCTGCAGGGACATTTTGATTTTCTCGGACAAGCACCCCCCCCCCCCCCCCCCCCCCCCCCCCAAAAAAAAACAACAAAACACACATACTCACCTCAGTGCATTTTCTTTCACAGATTTGTTATATAGTAGTCTGTAGTCTGGATTGCACAGAATACTGAGAAGAGTTTATGCCAATAGTTTATTGTATAAAAAGCAAGAATCCAAAGCTACAATATTCTACAGTTACAGGACAAAGAGGGTCAAAGACACAATCACAAGGGAGTTGCTAAGGAATAAAAGTAATGACTTTCATGCATGGATGTGCATGAAAGTTTTGCAAACTGACATTTATTTTTATCATCTTCTATACATAGCACAGCATAAGGATGGACAATTACACAGCCGGTCCATCTCTATCGAATACTTCCCAGTCACCACTGGGAATCAATATGTTGGCCTCAGCATTGTTATGTGATAGCTTACATAGAATATTGATAGCTTATTGTTGCTACACAGTATTTTTAGTTTTCTTTAATTATAGTGTTCAGTATTTTTAATGCTGCAGTTGCAACTTTACAGTTGGATGATTACCGATTTTACTGACTAGATTGACCCAAATCACTCCATCCTTATTTACCCCTTACATGAGAAGTTTCAAGTGCTGATTGATGACAAATGGCCACACCACCACTCCAAGCATTTTAAAAGATGGAGGTGACAAATTCAGGGAATCGTACAAGAATCTGCTTCATAAGTTTGTTTCTGACTATTGATGCAAGTTTTAAGCAAATTTGAGGTAGAAGATCTCGTTTCATGGCTTCTTTATAACAGTTTGTAAAACTTCATATTCGTCAGTCAAACCTTAGATTTACCTGGTTCAAAATAATCTGTCTGACATCACTGTAAAGGTATATAATGCAACCAAACGTTTTGTTATTCTACCCTGTGAAAAGTTTTAGAGATTTTTAGAGACAATTCCCAAGGTTTTCCTCTTAGGCCCCGTTTATACGACTACATTTCAAGTGAAAACGGATCATTTCATAAAAACATTTTCTTTGACAGAGGAACATTTTGAAAACGATCATCGTTTACATAGTAACGGCATAAAGACTGAAAGTTACGTAGTTTGTTGCAGTAAATGGTTTTAGATCAGTAGATCTTTTCGATTCTAAAGACTCATCTTTTGAAGAACTGAACGAGGGTGAGTTTCCACTCTGCTTTCAAAAAGCAGGCAAAGTGGGTTCGGTCAAAGGAGCTCAAGAGTGGAAACCAGCTGTGGATGCATGACTGTGTAAATGTTCCCACCTTCAGAAGGCATCGCCGTCACCGCCGACTGTTGAGCTCCACCATCCCTCCGTGTACCTCCCTGCACCTCCTCCGTGGAATTCCACTTCAATCACACACCTGGCAGCTGAGCTTCAAAAGAGCACTGTAATCTCCCTCCTTTTACCCAGCAAAGGCCTCCTCTACTGTAATATGACAATATTGATATACAGTGTAGTGAAGGTTTTGATATTCCACTGACTCAATGCACGACTTTAAGTACCGGTGCCGAAGCCTCCTACTCTGCACTGAACCATACACTGGAAAACGCCTTGATCACAACATGTGGGACCCAAAATGGTGCATCTAATGGGGTATCTAAAAGTACCAAGGTGCCATCCCAGCCGATTCCTGAACAAACAGCGTGGCATTCATTATTACTTTATGGCTCTCCTGTGCACCAGGCTGCTTCTATGACATTTAGTTATTAAATTAGCCTTCCAAACAGACGGGACCACCTATGGAGTTAATGCAGCGCCGGCAACACCAAATTACTCGGAAATGAGGTCTGATTGCTGATGTGCCTGCTGCTGTAATGCCGTCACTCAAGTCCCAAGCTGTTTGTGCTTGTGGCTCATCAGCGCTGAGTGCGACTTCGCGGCGCCGGGGGTGAAACTTTTGCTTTATTCATTCTATTTTACACTACTTGCACTTTTCGTTTAGCGATGTATGATTGCGTCAACTAGGTCCAAATGGAGAACTGTGGTGAGGAAGTCTCTGGAAGGTGATGACAAAACGACGTTGTGTGGCATTCACTGAGATTCTCACAGTTTCTACAGCACCTGACTTTAGTGAGGAGACGGCGCAGTTGTAAACACTCCGTTTAAGACTTCTGCAAGCAACACGAGTTCACAAATGACCTTTCTCTGGTTGCTAATTAACAGTTTTTCCATTTAAAATCTTTTATGCTTTTGGATAACTTATGCAAGGGTCACCGACATCAGACCAAAGGTCTATTTGTCTTTTTGACAGAACTATAAAACTGGAGGAGTACTCCATCCAGTCACTTCATGAGAAATACATAAATTCAATAAAATCTTATTTCTATAGCACTAAATACAACACAGTCAATTCAAGATGCGCTTCCAGAGAAAAAAACAACAATTCCACATTAGCAAGTATAAGCAATTGTGGAAATTAAAAAAAACAAAAAAACTTTTTAGCAGGAAGAAACCTGAGGAACTAAAGTAAAGGCCGATCCATACTTCAGCACTCCAGTGTCATTTTTTAGTTTAGTTTAATTTAGTTTGGCCGTGCCAACCGTCCGGGCTGAAGTCTGAAAACTTAGTCAGTGTGTCAGCAAATTCTTGTGTGATTGGGCCGATTTTGCTTGTTTGCATCTGCATTCCACCACAAGTCCATCACAGGGAATGTGCGTTTTGTATTTACACACGTTCCAGCTCACTAATGACTGTATCAGCCATATTTTAATCATGTTTAGCATGTAGCCTCGCTACTGTGTGCGCCGCAAAGCTCGTCAGCATGCAGCACACACCAAGGATTGGAGTTCATGGGATGCTCCTGAACGCATCACCCTGGGCTGTCGGCTCCTGTCATTAAAACCGGACCAACATGGCGGCCCGGACACAAATTTTCTCTTTTATTGCTGAAACATTTCAGCAAAATGTATTTCTGAAGAACATTGTAGCGAGAAATAAGCTGTGCAGTTGAAAAGTTATGGCATTTCACAGACGTATGGCTGCCGTGAGGGGGCGTGGCCTGGGAGATCGACATCTTTAAGAGGTGGAGACTAGAATATTCCTGTTTGCACTCTCACTAAAATGACATGCAAGTTGTTGGTACAGGATCTTTGTAAATCAGGAAAGATATGTCCAAAACCTCACGATTGCTTTAGAATTGATGTGGCAGTTTTCATGAGTACGCCCTTGTTCAAGGTTATATTGCACATATCCATCTCTGTGCAGCACATCTCATGTCAGGCATCAAAGACTATTCCATCAGTTTTACCATACAGCCATTACAAAGGTATAAAAATAGTTTGGCTAATCGTTAATCATAAGAAGGAGCACTTGTGTAATTTGGATTGCCTTGGATAATATTTGCTGAGTAAAATGGAAGAGCTTGAGGAAGATCCTGCGATACAGTGCTGGTAAGGGGAGTGTTCTGACATGGCAGCCTGTGCATGGCGTGTCGGCAGGAATGCGAAGAAAAAGAAAAAAAAAAACCTGTGGAGTGATGTCAGATCTCACTGGTCGGGCCTTCAGCATTTCTCTCAGCCAGCTTGACATATGGTGGACAATTACTAGCAAAGTGCCACACAGGAAAGATTGTCAAAACAGCTAATCTGGGACCTTGATGACAGCTTTCAGTTTTATCAGCATCAATGAGATGAGGCGATAATGCAATGCGAGAAAGCAGCCTCGCTTCTCCCATTCTTAAATGATCATAATAATTATTCAGTCTTCCCATTTCTGGAGCAGTCGTCGCAACATCGCACTGCATTTATTCACAGCCATCTCTCTCAGTGAAAAAGGGACTTAATCACACATTTCCATAAACACACAAACACATTGACACACATCCTCTGGCTTCAGCGCTCACCAGCCGAGCATGGGAAGGTAAATATTGACTCATGGTCTTCTCATTAGAGGGCTTTTTTGTCTATCTGTTATGGGAAAGGACTTAGACACCCATGGCTGGGTAAGGTTGCTTTGATATTCACCTTTTATGATATTAATTTCATTCTCAAAAGTTTTACTTGTGTGATTTTTTTGGACTTACAAAAAAGCACTGGAAGAAGGATTTGCTGGAAAAAGACATATTTAGGGTTTACGAGGAAGGCAAAGACCCCTGATGGGTACTTTACCTCTTGTAATTGAGGTTGGCGTTGGTAAAATATTCATGAGAATTATCTGAGTGACGCTGCAGTTTAGTTGTATTACAAAAATCCTAACCTGCCATTGTGTTCTGACTGTTATTTGAATTGTGATTTAATATTGTTACTTGATCTTGTGGAATTTTCTACAGATAAAGTGGTCAAATACAAACATTGTTCAGCCCAATCCATCCATCAAACCAACCATCCATGGATCAACCCGCAGACAATTGATTGCATCACAGTGGAACTCCAATGGTGGCTTATGAAAGTGATAATGATGACCTTCATCTTCCTCACTCTCCCATGTGTGGGCTTAGGGCCAAGGGAAGACCAAAGTGCTGGACCAGACAAGAGGTCACCACGGATGTTAGGAATTACAACGCCTTCACTGTAAAGGCAGAAAACGCAGTTCGTGTGAAAAGAGGGTTAATCTTGTTATGGCAGGGATTCATGCCAACTTTATACAATGAGCACAGCTTCTAGTCCCATTTTCTCTGCCAGCTGTTGTCCCCATATTCCACTAAGCCGTGCAGTTTTTCCTTTCCTTTTTTGGGGGGGTGGGGGGGAGGGTGGGGTTATCTTTGCAGCTCACAATAAACATAATGCTTTTCTTCCTAATGCTTGTTGTTTCGCCTCAGCTTTAATCTGGGTCCACCGTGGCAACAAAGTCGAGCAAAGTCACTGATACTGATTGTGAGAGACTGTAAAAGGGAGACATTGACTAAGAACAGATAGTGGATATTGTTCTGCTGTCTGATCAAGCTTAAAAACGCTATTAGCTCATTGTCACTGGAGCGGTTCTCCGTGGTTTAGCTGAATGGGATGCGTTGACCTTTTTTCAAAACTTTACCACGTTGGGCCTATTGCACACCGGCGGTTCACCTCACCAATCGCTTTCTTTTATTGTGATGAAAACCCAGAGTTGGCCTTAGTGTGATTCCACTTCCCCCTTCAGCTGATGGAGAATCCATAGGCCGAAGACCTGACAGTCACGAGCTCGTCCTGTCTACAGAGTGGATTAGCTTCACGTAATGGACTTTTAGCCACATTATGCGGAATCGCCACACAAAGCGTCCATCAAATATGCGACTGGGGGAGAAAGGCTGGGTTAAAGGGTTGATTGAAGCCGATACTTGTATTCTGTGTTTTGTTGCTTTTCTGCTACTCCATTCATTCAGCGGGCCTCGTGCTTTGTAAACGAGGATTTCCTGTTCCTTTCTGTTGGCTTTTCATCGACACTCGAGGTGGGGATCAGCCTAACTCCTGCCGGAGTCTTCCATCCACTTCTTTTTCAGCTCAGTTCTTTCGGCGTCATTTTTCATCTTTTCTATCATTTAGAGGCGTGACCCTACAAAGTCACCATCTGCATTATTTCTAAGAATAAAATTTCCCAGTGACGCCAGCGTCTCAGAACGGCTTCCTTGGTGATTTTGCGAAGTGAAGGGGCAGATGGGGGTGAGGATTAATTCCATGCTTTATTCATGCCGTTAATGACTAAGAGTCTGTTTTAGCCCTGGAGGTGTCGGGGGGAGGAGCACACTCCAAGTGAGCAGGCAGGCAAGAGCTGGAGCCAAAACACTTATTTCCCCATGATACGCCCAACAATAGTCACACCACATTGCTAGTAATGAACAATCAACCCGACATTATCCTTTTATCCTCCCCCACCGGGGTGTTCATGTTGAGCTACGGCCATAGTGTGACACATTCCTTGTATAAAGCGAAATGGAGGCTTGTATTTTATTTGCACGCACGCCGGCACAGACGCACCTGCTTACCTGAGCTGATGAGCCAGAGATGGATGTGTATTCTCCGTCTGTCTTCAGCCAAGTGACTACTGTGATATGGCCTGGTTTTGCTGGGGTGTGTGTGTGTGTGTGTGTGTGTGTGTGTGTGTGTGTGTGTGTGTGTGTGTGTGTGCGTGTGCGTGTGTGTCTGCATGTGTGTCATCACATCACACAGGTGGCGGCGGGCAGCAGGGATGGGAGCAGGCCAGTGAGCAGGTAGAATACCACTGAGGTGGAAAGAACAGTCCGGACTCTGCTTTTTTGCCGCTTTCCTGGCGCTGGCGTGAAATGCTGCGGGTAGCGCTGACCGCACACTGTTGCTCCCGCCATGCTGAGCAAAAAAAAAAAAAAAAACTGGTACAGTTGTAACCACACAGATTTGTGTTTCTGGGCAAGACATGCAGGCACCAGCAAAATGAGTCACACAAGTCAACAGAGACTTGAGGAACCGACAGTTGTGTACAGCAGTGGGTATCAGACTTTTTACTTTTTTTTTGGAACAAACATACATCTTGTATAATTGGCCAATCAAAACATAGGATTACCTCACAGACATATGTTTTATGCGGCCATTAAAATACTTAGGCATTGATCATTTCAACCCCATGCTGTAAAGGAAGGATACTTCATTAAGTTTGTTTGACTGCGGGCGTTTAATGTTTAAACGATAAAAAGCACTATATTTCACATTTACACACACACAATCACAAACTATATACAGTGTGATAAACACTCTTGGAAAGTATCAAACTGATTAAAATCTGACCTGATTTCCATGAACAACTCAACAATATGTCTCTAAATTAGATGCATTCGTCACTGAATTTCTACAAGTGGCATTATACCAGGGTTCTCCATCATGGTGATGTAGCGATTAGCTCTCTTGCCTCATAACAAGGGCGATCGCTGGTTCCTGGTCTAGACCTCGGGGCATTTGTATGCCGAGTTGTCTTTTGGTGGCATTAAATTGCATTTAAGTTTGAATTGTCAAACACATGTTCATGGACAAGGGGAGGAAATCAAAGTGTACTGAAGATTAGTGTTAAAGAGACAGTTGATGAGTCCCATTGTTATGCATGACAGTTTTTGAATTTGTGATAGCTATTAAATCATCTGAGGTTGAATTGATGAACACCCCCACCTTTGTTTAATCTACACAGTTTGTTGATCTATGTATGCATTAGTTGTCGACTCTATCAACTTTCACTTTTGTAAAACAAATGCCAAACATATTAAAACAATATTAGAATCATCTCAGTTTGAGGTGCAAGGTAGAGAATATGATTATCCTGCAATTAGTTATTGCACAGGCTAAAAATGGGATGAGATTTGATGTTTGGATGATGTGTCATCATGCTGTCGCCTGTTGCCACCGACCAAAGCCGGGGCGAGGAGCCCAGTGGAGAGCCCAGCTGTTGTTTCTCTTACACAGGTGCCATTGCCAAAGGAAATCGTAAACTTGTAACTGTTCAAAAGTTCCAACCGGGCAGCAGTCTCAAACTGTGACTGCACCTGACACTGTCAGCAGAGAGATTAAAAAAAATATATATATTAAAAAGGCAGCGGGTTTGAGAGAAATCTAGAAACGCCGCACCAGCATTGAAGGGCTTGGTTGCCTAAGACTGGACTGTATGCTATACGAGACTTCCTACAGTCCCATCTCTCCCAAAGTCCTTTTGTTCTTCAGGTCTGGCAGTGCACGTCTCGTCTCGTCAAGATTCACTGCAGTGATTTGTCTCCAACACATCAGGTGCTCTCAAGGCTGCTCGATGCGCTCGCTTTTGGAGAGTTTAATCAGGGAGAATTTGGGGGTGTGCATAAATGCCAGCACTGTCGTTGGTTCATGCCATTACAGGGATTGTTCTGTAGCAGATAAAATCATTCTAAATACATAGTGAATCATCCTCATGGACCCTTCCTGTCTAAGATCAGGAATGAAGCACGCCTGGCGGCAGCTATAATGCAGACAGTTTGCGCTTTCTGTTCACGTACGTTTAATGGGAGAACAAAATAAAAACAGTACAAGCACAAAACATCTTGAACAAACAGGAGTGTTTAAGTAAGAGTTTTGCATGCATTAGACCCTGTTTACGTGAGAGCGATTTGCTAGAAATAACAATTTCTGTGTCTTTTTGCTTGTGTTTACAATGCAGCACCCATAAAATGAAAAGCACATGAAATGTGATGTAATGAGAGTTGGATGCGTTGGTTGAGGAAGTTATCAAATACGCCATGGTATTGCAATCGTGTAACACTAAAATTAAAATAAAAAAGTAATTTCTTGGAGATGATCAGTAGAGTGCCAAAAAGGGTTACAATGGGTGACTTCCCGCCTCCTAAGTGTCCAACAACAACAACTCTGTATTCCCTCCTTTATGGGTTAATGCTGGAGACATGATCCTGTTGCTGCTACTTAATGAAGTAATGAATAACTCCATTCGTTGGGTGACAGTGGCCATCTGGAGAAAGGGTCAGAGAGTAATGTAGGTATAAATGCTCCGGACGCTGAGCAGGATTCCTGTGTTGGATGCCACTGGCCAAAACTCAATCACTTCAAATCACATTTGGTTGATTCTGCAATGTTTCTGTTGCCATGCTTCGATTCTGTTGGGCAAACATAATATACTTTCCCACTACATACACTGGCATAATTACACAGCAGTCGTGTGGTGTTAAGGACTGCTTAGTTGTGTCATGACTTTCCAGCGTACTCAGAGTGGTGTCTGATGTCAGGACAAACCTCAAACTGTTGTTTGCTCTCCTGTCTGCTCTTCTGTATCACGGAGTTTGTGAATGGTGGCAGCTCAAGGTGTTTTGCAATTTGTCACATTCCAACATGAGTTTGAAGGAATAGCAGATCTTGAGAGGCATCAATAGAGTGCATTTTAAATCCTTCGTTTCAGCCTATTGTAAAGGTTGATGGGTATGAACTCACTGCAGATTGTGTGTAATACTTCAGATTCCGCGTCACTCGAAAGCCCTGCACAATCAGATTTGGATCCGAAGCGTTCTGAAAACTAATTCCACGTTGACTCACCAACCAGCAAAATGTGCAAAAAGCGTTAACCTAGATGACAATAGCACACATTATTACTCGCCTGGTTATGCATTTGTGCTTCGTCTTGATTATGAAAGCACGAGGATTGTTTTCCAGGAGTGTTGCACACGCGGGGTTATTATTACCTGACTCCCTTTGCAACAAACATGAATTATGGCATGCAAAATGGCTGTGGAAGCTGCTCGGGGTAATTTACATCAGCATTGAAAAACAATAGACTTTGTAATAGCTTTCGAGTTAAGATCTATCTTTTCTCCTCAACATCTATCTTCACGGGAATATTGGATTTTCAACTTGGCGAGGGCTAAAAACTGTGGCCCAAAGCAGCAGCCACCACCCGCCTCAGCCCCCAACCTCGAATACCCTTATTTTTCTGACATTAAAAGCAATAATATAATGGACCCCTTGCTAGCACAGAGCAGACTACTGAAGCTCAAGGCCATTCACTGGGCCATGTAATCATTTTTATTGAAATAATTCAGTGTAAGAGTAAATCTGAGAGAAGGGAAGGGGGCCAGTTGTGATAGAGTTTTTTTTTCCACCTATTAAAATGCCTTCCTCTTTGTTACGTCTGAATAGTCTACTGCTAATAATACACATTTTTACTACTTTGTGCATTAGTTTTTTTGGTCTACAGTTGCACATATATTCAATTCCATATTGCATGAATGAGCCAGGTAGTATTTACTTTCACCTTTTACCTTTACTTTGCTAATTTATGCACCTGCTCAAAAAGTCATGTTAATATCTAGACACTGCTACTCAATTTCATTTTAATCTAACAACAGTTGGAAAGTGTTTGGATCGGTGTGTTAAGTTTATATAACATTAACAAGGGTATTGTCTGTTGCCCACCTCCCTACCCCTCTCTCCTCAATCTTCTCTCTCTCCTCTCTCTCTTTGAGTGTTCCCCCCCGGTCGTGTATGGCAGCCATGCCAGCTTCCAATAAAGGCAGCAAAAGGAGGAGATTCTAAATCTCTTCCTGTTCTGACACCGGAAGGCTCTCAATCACATTCCCCAAGCTGCTGCACAGGACAAGGGGGGCAAAAACAATGCATTTGCATTACAATGATATATATATATATGCATCAACAGCAGAGTGATGTTCTTGCAAAGTCTTAGGTCACACCAGTCCATTTTACAAAAGCTAGTCAAATCACACCACTCAAACAAAAAACAATTGGACAAAAACAAAATGTGACGCTGATTAAAACGGTAGAGCACAGTAAGGGGAGTTCAAGATGAGGTAGTGGGAACACAATCATGGGCTGAGCTGATAGCTCAGCAAAGAAATGAGTGAAAAGGGGGAAAGTTGGAAAACTACCATTTGGGAAATTCTGTCTTTTGCAATTTGGGACTGTGACATCGATAGATAAATTTACTTTATTGATCCCCGGAGGGAAATTAAAATGTCACAGCAGCCAGGTGAAGAACACATATACAAGTATAATACTATAAAAGCACATTAGAAACTACAGGTAGTAATACATATCAAACCATTTGAAGAAGTTAAAAGTTAAAACCAAACACTGAGTGTGCAGATTGTAAGACAAAATGACATCAAGAAACAGCTTGCAAGTCATTTGCAGATAAAATGACAAGCAACATCATCTTTACTGTTTTATGCATGCAGACTGTATGTTCCATGCAAACAAACAGGTTCAATGATTCTTGTACATTTCTTTTGTTTTTTTTAAACTCACAATCTGCATACAAGCTTATTATGTTAACGGCTAAAGGCTTGTTTTATTACAGCGTGCACCAGGAAGAAAAGCTGATTCTGTTGCAGGTATGAAATAATTTACAAAGTAAATAGTGAAATAACCAAAGGCGACGTGGATGAACTGTAGTAGAATAAGTAAGTCTTGGGACCACACTTTGCATCAATCAAAGATATGCGTTGAGTTTAACATCCTCCCTGCAGAGTTGCTTCAAAAAGAAGAAAACTGATGTTACTTTGATTGCAGACTCAAACTGCAATGGATGTGTGAACGGGTGAATGTGATTAATAATGTAAAGCGACTTGTGGACTGCTGAAGTGGTGGAAAAACACTGGATCTGAATCCATCTACCATTCGCACATCAATGGATACTATGGACGGGGCTTACATACTATTGGGAGCAACTTGGGGTTTAGTTCACATTGATATTTGGATAGGTCAGGGGTTGGCAACCTTCAGCACTTAAAGAGCCATTTAGACCACCCTGGCAGCCGCAAAATCATAATTAAGATAACACTGCATATGCAAAATGCTCCAACTGTCTCCGCGGAAACAGGGGAATATGCAACTTTCTAAAATCATCCGTGCTCCGTCTCCGTATAGACACCTGAATTTCTGCGTCTCCCCATTCACACCACAACCTTAGTGAATAGTTCTTCTGCAGCGGCGTGAGTGGACGGACATCAACAGCAATGGCTGCCTCCAGAGTGTCATCACTCCCAGTCCATTTTCTCCTGGGACTTGGTAGTTTTATAGTTATATTACCTGTTGGAGGGATCCAACTTGGTCGTCAGTCCATACGAATGTCCTTGTACTCCCCCCTTGTTAATGTCTATAGTGAATTGTTCTTTGGTGTTTTTATAATGAAACCACACACACATGCACAAATAGCGCCAACTCATGGCCTAGCATGCCAACTACATTTTCAGCATTTTTCTGACATTTCCATGTGATTATTGATCATTTCCAAAACACCTTTTCAAAAGAAAAGCACAAAAACAATGCTTTTTCACTTCAAACAATGTTGTGTAAACTCCCGTAGCGAGAAAAACGGGTTTCTTTCCCTCCACACTTGTCTTCCCACCTAAAATCTGAGCTTTCCTTCCTCACAGTTCCCCATTAATCTACTTTAAGACACAATCTGCTCTACAGTAGGAGAGGATAACAAGACACAGGCGGGATAATCGAGAGTAGGGCCAATCCACACCAGGGATGAGCACATCAAGCAACAGCAGGGAAACTGAGGGCATCAAAACAGAGGTGTGACACAAGGTGATAAGACAGTCAGACAAACTGAATTGAGAAGTGCTTCTTCAAAAGGAACGGGAAGTTCACAGAAGCGTGCCAGTGCACAAAATGAAACAGGAAAGACAGTGGGGGCGGGGGGGGGGGGGGGGGGGGGGGGGGATGCAAGAAAACACACACTTGGACCAGGGAACTGGTGGGGACACAGACACTGGGAACACAAAGGACAGAAAAGAAAGGCACAGAAAAACCATAGAAGAAAAACATGAATTTGACTCTACAAACAAACAACATTTACATTCAGTTCATCTCATCAAAGCCTTGCCAGTTCACAAGAACTGCTTTACCCGAACTCCGCCTCGCCTGGTGGACTGTAACGCACACATTCCTTCTGACATCCATCACTTCCTGGCTGTGGGGAGCTGAGCCACTGTGGGCTCACCACCATCAATAGCTCTCGCCTCAGAGTGGTGGCATTTTTGGAGATCTATGAGGGTGTTTATGAGCAGCTTGAAAAGGGCATTTTGCAGATTTATGGACGACACCCGTAAATGATCTATGGAAAACAGGGCGGAGGAGGAGGGAAAGGGCTGTTGATGTTGATTGGGAGTGAAGAAAAAAAAAAAGTCTTTGAATGTGTTTTGTTTCAAGCCCTCCTCCCACTCTCAGCCACGATATCACAAACCCTCCATGGTTCAATTTGACAGGGACAGGATGAGGAGGGACATGGGTAGGGGGGGGCGGATGTGTTGGAGGGGGGTTTAAATGAATAAGTAAAAAGGTCACATCAAGCCATTTTCATAAAAGCTCATTAACTTTTATTTGCTCAAAAAGATGTGTGTGTAATTACAATAACAGTGATCGAGCTAATGAAATTACAACAAACAGTGGTGGTGTGGAACCAAAAAATAATAACGCAGAGCTCACGCATGTCTCAGACTTAATTGCACATTATTGGCAGGTGACCTTTTGGAGGAGATTGATAGGTAGATCCCCTAAATGTGCTTTGGGTGAGCTGCAAGTTGTTTTTATGCGTATACAGTAGTACTACTACACTGTGTGTGTGTGTGCGTGTGACAGGGTGATACAGTAAGTGAGTGGTGTTTTTACTGCCGCTCCGACCTTCATTTATTGGACCCATTATTGCTCGCCGGCGTAGAAGTGCAACAATATATTTTCAGCAAATGGCAAGTTATCGAACTGGCTCCCTCAACACTTTTGTTCAATAAAAATGAGCAATCAGCTGCTCACGTTTGTCGTTTATTAGCACATTTAATAGCGCAGGCCGGCCACACTCAAAACACCCCTTCTGCACAGTATACAGGGAACGACACTCCTCCTCCATTTCCCCAACGAGAGAAGATGAATGATGGCCTCCGCCTCACAAACGTACAAGTAGGTGAAATGTGCTCAATGTAGCGCTCGCCATTGGATTCTCACGCTTAAGTACTTAAGACATTGTAGGCTGAGGAAAGTCTGTCCTCGCCTTTTCTCACCTATCCCCGAACCCCAACCAAAAGAAGGTCTGCACCTCCGGGTCTTGTCCTGCAGGTTTCTTCCTGTTAAGGGAGATTTTACTTTGCTTCTTCCTGTGGATTTTTTCTGTAAAAGTACTTTAAAATGACTGCGTTGTATTTAGTGCTACAGAAATAAAATAAGATTGAATTGAAAAAGGCTCATGTTCATGTTGCATATCATCCTGTAGAGCAGAAACAAATTAATTGATCCATTTGATCAGAATAGAATGAGTCAACAATTAATTCAACATGGATTCTTCATGTTATGTCAAACATCTTCAATAATTCTTTTAAAATTACACTTTATAGTACTCCATATCTGGGGTTCCTAACCTTTTTTCCAAGTCTATCCACTTTGGAGTAATTCTACTACACCTATTCCAACCAAAAGCAGACAGAGTCAAATTTAAAGCAATGAGCAGTTGTCCTCCTCTAAATTAGATTTTCAAGTCAGAACACACTACCTTAAAGTTAGACAACCATAGAGCAGGCAAGGCATGGAGGAGCACATGTCTGCCATCCCCCATAAAGGTGCCACAGACCCCAGGTTGGGAACACTTTGCTTTGGTAGGGAGGGCAGACCTGCACATCTTAAGGCCAGAGGGTCATAATGTAGCTCTGCTTGACCGTTGGGAAATCCTGAAGCAAATTAAAATTACTGTTATTATTGGCTAAAAATCTAAATTGGCCATTATTACATGATTGGTTGGGTCGAGCACCTCGGTTAGCAGAGCCAGAAACTGTTAGTCTTCGTCTAGAAATCATGACAGCACTCTGAGAAGACATGACCCAGAGGAAGGGGACCCCATAAAATTCATGTCGGAAACAGTTTTATATCAAGTGATAATTCATATTACGCAAAAAAAATCAAGCCTACTACTGTCTCAACTCTTGATAAGAGTGCTAATTTGTCATGTGGCCCAGACACACACATACGTCAACAGTGGTCAACTAATGTTCCCAGAGTTCAGTCTGTAGCATTTCTTAGATGCAGTCTGTGACAGAACATGTTTGGAACCAATAGTTTAATTCTCTATCTTTTGCTCTTCAGTTTATCTACAATCAAATTTAAACTTTCAAGCTTCAGTTTTGAACCGGTGTACAGTCCCAGGTTGGAAAATCCTTCCGAGTTTGTATTTAATTGTTGAGCTCTGGTGCGTGGAACTTGACACCAGCACTCGACTGCCATTTATTATTGAAGCCTGACAAGTATACCTTTCAGTGTGTATCATTAGCAAGAGCCCATCATTAATAATGAACAGCATCTAATGTTAGTATTGTAAGAAAGGAAGACACCGCAGGGTCAGTTTAATCACTTTGCTGAATTTCATGCAATATGCAACAAACGGACGAGCAACGTGTGTGAGATTTTCCTCCAAAGTCACAACAACACCTCCGCACGGTTCCTACGCCTCTGCCTCTAACCTGCATGAAAGCTGGCTTGATTCCACCGATATGAGGGAGATTTGTCAGCCTCCCTGTTTGTTCGCCGTGTGCGCTGATAGCCTGGCAGCATGTTTGTTTGTTTATTCCCTGTCGAGGTCAAAGCAGATGCCCCCGCTCTTCCTCTGCACCTTTTCCACTCCCCCTCTCTCTCTCTCTCTCTCTCTTACCAATCCTGTGAATCAGACTCTCCGATTCGGGAGTCTCTGAACTCACGCAGACCCTGTTGTGCTGACCTTTTCAGAGAGCTATATGTGCTGTAAGGTAATGTCACAACATTCAGTTCTCAGATCTAGTGCAGCGTCTGGGGAAGGTGAGTGCTGTCTCTGGTGCCAGACGGAGGGAATCGGATGTTCTTTTGAAAAGCAGTTGGGGGTGAATAGGCCGCATGCTTTGGATCGGAATTAAAATGGAATCAAAGTTTGTTTGGTTGCAGGTGCTGTAGAATTTTCCCCAAACAGATTTATCTGCACATTACAAATAGTCTGGAGGTTGTGGGTAAAAGGTTATAAAGAAAAGTGACTTGATAAACCTGAGTTTTATTCAACCCTAACTCTGGAAATGTTGGGACCGATGCAAACCCTCCTTTGCCCAGATGAGCTTGTATGATTGTCAGCTAAAGTGTCTAGGTGGTATCCTGCTTTTCCCCAAAGTCATCATGATTCAAATCAACAAAGATTTGTCTCTTTTCAAGTGAAAATGCATAATTTTGGCATTTTCGTTTCAGAAAAGTTTCTCGTTTACAGGTCAACATTTTGAAAACGATGCCCGTTTACACAGAAACAGCAAAAACACTGAAAACAATGTAGTATTAATAAAGGCCGCAGAGTGAATTCATTGTTGCCCGCCCACTTTGCATTCTTTTTGCAGTTAGTATGTGACGGCACATTGTTGCCATTATCAAACTCACAAGAAGCCTTTTTTAAAACTAGTTTGTAAAATAACTAACTTTTGTGAATGAAATAGACAAGAAGTGCAAATTACTGCATTTTGCTTTTGTATCCACCAAAATTGTATTAAAAAAGACACTAGGTCTGCACCAATACCACTATTTTTAAAGGACAAGTACTATTCTTTAGCTACTTGCTGATACCAAGTACCGATATGAGTACTTATTAAATTCAATTAAGCTGAATTTATACTCCATACAACAACGATATGCAAAGGATCTCTACTTTTAATATTTAGGTGTATTCTTTTGGGTTTTATTCTTTAGTATGTGCTTTCTTTTCTTTAGCTTGTTAAAGTTAAAATCATACCAATGCAAAACCAGAACCCCAAGCTAAAGTTAAATTTTAACACCCATGACTTTTTTATGGTTTTATCCAATTGAGCAGAATGTATTCAGGAAAAAAAATAAAAGAAGTGGCTCACACAAGAAAAGCTGCCTCTGTCATCTTCTTTTGATGCTCACTATTCCAGCTGCTGGTTTTCAACTATGGTTTTAGAGTTGTATGGACTTGGGGAACAAGCTTTGTCTTCGGGGTTTAAGACACAGTGATCCCATCCCCTCTCCTCTGAACATAGCATTCCATGTCATTGAATTGCCAGTTATTCGTGTGAATCGCCGAGTTGTATGAAGAAATAGAATGAAACAAGCGTATTGGCACGATTCCGGGATCCAGTTTCTACCGCGGCTGATTGTCTCCACATAAGAGAACAGTGTTATTACCCGGCCGCTCGATCTGCACAAGAGAAGGAGCTCCTGCTGCGACACACTTCTCCAAAATAGATCCATCCATTTTCAGGAGGGAACCATCACGTGGGCTGTGACAGTGTGCGGAGCGACACACACTCCAGCGCAAGCCGACACTTCCACTGGCACCGAGATAATGTAGGTCAGCACATCCCCACATGCACTGTACACACCGACACACACAAACACTCGTGGCGTATTGATTTACTGCCGTCACCTTGAAGAGAAGGGGGCAGGTGGGCCGTCTTCCACCCCCCCCCCCCCCCCCCCCCCCCCCCAAAAAATACTTCATGTTACCTGGATTGTCTGCTTTTTTGGATTCCCATTTTCTCGAAGAGGGCATCAGTGGCTTTGGTGCACAATGGCTCTTAGGGAGATAGTTGACAAGGTGTTGAAATTGTGAGGCAATTGTTGTGACAATCTCGTGGTTTTTTTCCCTCCTTTATCCAGGCTGCTTGGCAAGTGTGGGTGAGATGATAATAGGTTCAAAGTCAGCATGCTGGTACTTTATTCAACATTTTTTTTCCCCCACTTACTTGGCACTGACAAGGCCAAAAAGCTCTTTAAAAAAAGATACAGGAATATTTTCAAAGGTCTACTTCCAACTTTCATGAATCTTTTAATTATGTACAATAAAAGAAGCTCATCAGCTGTATCAGCGGGGACGCTGCCAGCGTTCTGGCCAGCTTGATCACCAGGAGAGATTCAAACATCCTTTCTGCTTTTACACACAATTTGGTTCGGAGGCTTTAAATATAAGCAGCGATTTAGTGCGACACCTCCTCAGACCCAAACTCTTAAATGGCATGAAATTTTAATTTCTCTTTGTTTTTACACTGATCAGGTCCCAATTAGCCCAAATAGCAGAGACTTGTCTTATTAAATGAAGCAAGTTTCTGAGAAACATGAAGTCCACATATGTGGACATTCCTTTTAAATTCCGATATGACACAATAAAGTCACAATTGAGTAATGATGTACAAAACTCTTTGTTTTTATACTCAGGAAAAAAAAAATATTGCCCTGTTCAGGCACTAAATAAAGACATCAATTGTGCATTTTTTCTCAGCAGCACCACAAATGAACTATACTGCTCAACAAGGCAAAATTGTTTCTCATTTTGATTTTGCTCTAACAGTTGCGGGAAAACGTAGACTGTAATGAAGTAAAAACACACTCTAAATGTTTTGCAAGGTTACTATTCGAAACTATTAACGCCAGTTTTTGAACATGGCATGACACACTTTACTTGCACTCCA
This sequence comes from Lipophrys pholis, assembly GCF_963383615.2. Lineage (NCBI taxonomy): Eukaryota > Metazoa > Chordata > Actinopteri > Blenniiformes > Blenniidae > Lipophrys > Lipophrys pholis. Next base: position 12,354,878 of record NC_137646.1, on the reverse strand, counting down.
TAATTGCTCCTTCAAACTTTCCCATTTGAACAGGTTCACACATACGTGTGAAAGGCTGTGTAACAGATGGGATGTGCCTGTAAGCAGAGCAACACCTTGCACGTAACACAGTGCGCTCACATTTTTAAAGCTTACCGCCTCTGGAGGTGTGCATTAGCCCTCCTGTGGACTGAGACATGGGGGCACTGCCGTCACTGGACGCAGTTTCCCTTGGAAACATCTGGTTCATCTTCCTGCTCTGAAAAGTCAGAGTTGTCATTGTCATGCTGACCCAAGAAGGTCGTGGCCACTTCTATAGGAAATTCAAGGAACTGCGTGACGTTCTTCTTTGAAGTACCAAATACACTGAGGTCGTTACGGTACAGTACCCCGCTGTTTGCTAAAGCCAGATCGGTAAAGTGCATTAGCATCCGCAGTGTCCATTTCTTTGTGCGGCCATTCATGCGTTAGTAACCCATCATTCTATAGACAAGGTCAACTCCAGCCATCTTGGAGTTGTATTCATGGATTATACTTGGTCGCGAGTTGGTCACAATTCTTTTCAGTTTCTTGCCCCATCTCTGGCAGGTGTCTTCTGGCGCTCTAGCATGAACAGCCCACGTCATTAATACCGGTTTATTGTCGCCACGGACAAACTCCTGTGAGTGGAATCATCTGCTCATCAATGGAAACGGTCTTGATGGCTTGGTCCTGGTGTTGTCTCTTCTGGGACATTGCTTGAGACCTCATCCTCATCCTGCTGTGCCCGAGAGCGACGCCTGGGAGTGCGCGATCTGTCATTGTCACGATCCGAACGATATCCTTGATATTCATCGCGGAGACGTTTACATCCTCCGATAGGCTGAGAGGGCTATGGATTGGGGTCCTCACACCCACTACTGTCCTCCTCACTGCTGAGGAAAAAAGAAAAAAAAGACATTTTATAAAAATCGATTTAGATTTATTTATAAAACATGCCATATCTGCTTGTACTGTAGTAAACTTTTTTTTTCTACCAAAATCATTCCAAAATACCATGCTGTTATACATGAGTGTAACGACTTACAATTTCAAAACTAACTCAGTCACTAACTTTTGTAAAATTTGACTTCAATAATGAACATTGAACACTGAACAAGAATCAGCCCTGATATTTGACTGAATTTTTTTACTTGGTCGACGTTTGGATCAGGAGTGGCCGACTGAACTTCTCGGTGTGTTGTCAGCCATCTTGAATTGAACCTGTAATGTGGCGTACTCTTCTTCCACCACTAAGTGGAAGTGTAATGTCCTCGTAAGTTGACACCCGGCCCTCGTAGAGCAAAATGTAGTATTGTGGTCTAGACAACTGAAAATGTGAAGTCCACGTCCTGGGAGGTTTTTAATGAATTTTTTTAATTATGTACAATAAAGAAGCTCATCAGCTGTATCAGCGTTTTGTCCAGCTTGATCACCAGGAGAGATTCAAACATCCTTTCTGCTTTTGCACATAATTTGGCTTGGATGGTTTAAATTTAAGCAGCGATTTATGGCGACATTTTAAACATTTGAGGTTAAGAGATATATCCTTACTGGCTTTAGTGGTATTGATAAATTCACCTGCATCTCCTTTGCTGTACTTAGTTTTTCTGTGTGGGTAGTCAGATTTCCAGTCATCCTGTAGCATTGTTGCTCTAATGTTGGGTCCCACAACTTCAAGTGCACATATTTGAGAGACTATGAAGTAAATCCTGACGTTATCCATGTTCTATTTGCGTGCATCCAGGATCAGCACATAGTTTTGGACTTGTCTCTGTGGTCACCTGAGCGTCGTGCAGACTATTCTCAAGCTGTCATACTTTACCTTTTTTTTTTACTTGTTTTGATTGGTCTGTCAGAGAAGTAGCTTTATTCACCACAAATCACACAGATACAGTCAGGAATCCTATGCTGAACTGAAATGGGGAAAAGAATGTCTCCTTTGGGTAATAATGAGGTTTCTTCTTGTACCTTTTTACATATGGGAAAGACACAGTCAATGTTAACATAAGATGGAGAAGCCAATATATCATGATGCTTCATTGTTCAATGTGTCTGGTAAAAAAACCAAAATGAATTTAAGAAGATGCAATGCATAATACATAAAACGAAGGATACAAGTTGAATTTCATTTACAAGTTCAAAATTTACAAGTTTACCCATTCAGGCTTCCCCATAGCCCAATATCTCCGGTGTGACTTCATGTTGCAAAATAGTTTCATCATGTACAGAATTTACTTTTTTTTATTGTTCTGCTATATTTTCCCCAAGTCCAAAAAGAAAACTTTTCTGGGAAACTGTCACTTGCAGTCTATATATTACATCCCTACATTTGTATATCTATGCATGACTGTTCTGTGTTTATTGGTCAACACTCAATCCTGTTAAGCGCGGGCATTAGATATATGAAGGATGAATAGCACAAAGCCTGTCATTTTGCAATCTTATACTTCTTTGTTTTGTGCAAGTACAAGTGTTAATGCACCAAGGACACATTGTCACAACCTCTGAAGATGTTCTGAAAATTGAGATTTCAGTTCATTCTCAGACACTGTGAATACATGTGCAACTAGTATTACTGCAAACGAACTGCACGGCTGAGTATTACTGCGGTCTCACATGAGTACTACATTTTAGCGTTGCATATTTATATCTGACATCCTATCATAAACAGACAATAGACTGCAATGCAGAAGCTTTTGGGTGTTACTGTGGCATACAGGCTGCTGTGCTAAATGTGCAAATTTATGGGAAGCTTTCAATGACAGGGTTAAATCTTGGTCTCATTCATTTTAGTTCCCAGTATGAAACAAGGATTTTACTTGCTCGTGTACATAAAAAAAGAAATTATAAAATAAAATAAAAATTAGTATCCACTCAGACATTCACAGTGCCTCTATTTCGTGTCATTTGCAAAGAAGTTTGATTCCGAGCTTTTAAATATCACACTCAGTTTGACTGGGGAAATCTGCTTCCCACCTCTCTTGGATCCATTACATCCCCTCTGCTACTCCAGGACTTTTGGAACTGGCCTACATTTCTAATCAAGCATTTTTTTTTTCTACCACTGCTGATGTATAAATCTCTTTCTGTTGCTCAGCTACTACTCTGGTGGTACTTTCTCTAGAGTTGGGTTATTGTCGATGAGATTGGGGCCCAGTGAAGTGAAAACGCATTGCTTTTATATCATTATTTCAGAAAAGTGTTTGTTTTCAAGACGTTGCCGTGTAAATACATGTCCCTTTACACTAAAAAAAAAAAAGTCAGAAATGTCGAAAACGACAGAAATACTAATAAAATAAAAGGCTAATTTTCAAGAAATGGGGGAAATGGACAAAGTGAACAAACCTTAGTGATATCCTAATGTGGAAAAAAATGTATATAAATAAAATAAAACTTTGCTATGCTAAAATATGGATATAACATTCATTTATGAAGAACTTCAATGAGAATATTTTAAGCTCAATGACGAACTGGTAAAAAGCTAAACAAGGAGGAGGTGAAGGGGCTCGAAGAGAACACAGAGTAAAATCCAGCAACACAAAGTTAATGATGGTTTTGGTAGGCGAACGAGAATCAATGAATTTCAACGTGTGGAATGATGGTCAGTTTACTCAACGTAACGTGTTCGGAAAGGGACTATTTGTAGCAAAATCTACAGCAGAGTGACGAAAACCATTCACCTTCTGTCTTACAGGCTCATCTATAAACAGTGTGATCATAATCAAACATGGGATGATTATCTTGTTAAACAAAGTGAGTCTGGCAGAGACTGTGAATGTGGAGCACATTCTAAAAACACAAAGCCAAATTTAGATTTGACTTTAGACTGGAACTACCTGACAGACTGCCTGGGTAGAAGCCTCGTGCTGCCTTTGTAAAGGACGTATTTAAATGCAGAAAAAAAAGGTAAAAAAGTTCAAATCCGGTCGAGGCCTTTCTGTGCATGTTCTCCCCGTGTGTGCCTGGGCTTTCTCTAGTTACTCCAGTTTCCTCGCACAATCAAAAAACATACATATGGAGTTTAATTGGTGACCCAAAATGTCTTACAGGTGTGAATTCATGATTGTTTAATGGTTGGGTCCATAGGACCCTTCAATTTCCCGCTTCCCATCTATTGTCTATGTGAAGCACATTGTGGTGCATGCTGGGTACGGTGCAGCACGTTTCGAGCCGTGGAGCTGCCTCCATCTGATTCAATAAAGTTGAAGCCAGACAAATTTATGCAAATAAGGCACAGGGAACCGAGCGCCGATGAATCGCGAAACCTTCGTAAAAAGGTCTAAACTAGTTCTACAACCAAAACGAGGACAGATCCAGCAACCGCACAAATCATTTCTTGCTTGAAATGTTTTCAGAAATACTTTTCACTGAACCGTTTCAGCAATAAAATCTATAAGTTTGTGACTGAGCTGCCATCTTCAACTGGGAGCAGAAATCCCAGAGTCACATGTTTGTCCAACCAGGTGTAGCGTGTGACTCCAAGTCCTGCGGCATGCTGCATGCCGAGAGTTCAATGCTATAAGCTACACTGATTAAAATATGACTGAACACACGTTTCCATGCAGGGAAAAACATAGTGGACGCCCCTGTTAATTATTTGCTCTGTGATGGACTGGCGACGTGTCCAGGGTGTATCCTGCCTACGCCCGTACTTACCTGAGGTTGGCTCCTGCGCCCTGAGACACTAAACAGGAAATCGGAGGCATAGTTAAATATGCGTACTGTGAAAAATAGCCTGTAGTGCTTTTTCTGAATTGCAATTCATTTTTGTTTCCAGCCGAGTGGGATTGAAGTTGTTTTCCCACTTTATCCGTTATTCTTTATCAAAGAAGTTCGGGTAACTCTCAGGCCTGTCTTAAAAATGTTTGTTTTAAACCAACCACCAGATAATGGAGGCACCGGCAATTTGAGGTATTTTCTCACTTCATTTTATTTGTTTGCCATTGAAAATGAGAAAATCCTCTCTGAAGCTCGAGGAAAATGATAGGTGTGCTCTCTGTGTCGCACTATAGCTTTGGAGAGACGGATCAATACTCCTTTTCTGATACAGAAATTGGGGGGGGGGGGAATTGCAGCTCACCACTTTTCATAAGGGTTTACTCTTTCTTAAGCTTTTGCAAATAAACAACAACAACAAAGAAATGTGTTTTCCTTTGACTCGGCTTTTAATTCACACGCTGTGTACCTGCTATTTCAGAAGTCTTTGGTCCATGTAATCTGAGGGGCATGCGGCTCAGCACCTCGGGGCCATGCTAGCCCGTTCCAGACAAAGTCACATTAGCTTCTCTTGACCTCCCAGCTGTAATCGGCTCTTGTGCGGGGGAGGAGGGAGGGGATGCAGGTGGTCGGTGTTTTGCGAGAGCCGTTATTAGTTTAGCGTGCGCAGGGCCGAGAGTGAAGAGCAGCGTTACAACGGCTTACCTGCAGATTACAACATCAGCAGTTCACTTACAATACAATCCCCTGTGGGATGCTGCTCCCATTACCCTACACAAACACACATTACTTCACTCTAACATTTTTTTTATTTTTATTTTTAAATCGTGGGGGATTGGAGGGACTTGGCCTGTGTCACTGACTTACTGGCTGTCCAACCAAGGCCTTCCATCCATACCAAGAAGACAGACTAAGATTCCACTTGAGTAGCACAAGGCCGTCAGCATGCTACAATGTTCATTTCTCTCGGTTTGTGCCAGGCTTACTGCATCTGCAGGCACATATTCAATTCCTTTCTCGGTGTGCTTTGGAAATGGACTATACAGGAATTCTTTTTTTTTTTTCCCATCTATTACCAATTAGCACCCATGCTACAAACCCATAGGATGGAATGGACAGGGTAGGGCTTGGTTGGACAGGGTAGGGCTTGGTTATCTTATTCAATCCTAACCCAATCAAGTAGCAGCAACAATTGTCATCAAATCAGTCCATTCAACTACCAACACACGACTTGTCCAAACAACAAACAATCTGGTAAAAAGTCAAGTGGAGGGAACTCAAAAACCAAAACAAAGAATCTTAACATGTTCCAATTATAGTGTTTTACATTTACATGGATTTTAAGTAGCATTTTCTCTGGTTTGTCTGCTTTCTTCCAGGTTGTGTGCGTCTGCAGGCACATAACTGAACTATATATCCATTCTCAGTCCGCCCGCCATTTGATGACAATGTCTCCTGAGTGATGCCCCCCCAAAACTGTAGTACTACAGAAGTGGTTTAGGTGAAAAGGGAATGGTTGATGCAATGGGGCTGGCGAGCAAGCTCACGCTGAAACAAATAAATGAGCAATAAAAGAGCAGTAACAGCCTCTCCCTCACTTTGGAACCACTGCAGGATCTCGCTGCCATTACCCAACACGCATTACTTGTCTATTTATAATCCTGTTCATTAGTGGTACAATGGAGGATTGCAGGGTTTGATTTGACAGCTATTGCAAAGGCAATGACCCAGACTATGGCTCTCCATCTATCTAAGAACATTGGATCTAAGAACCCCAAACTAATTAAGACACACATTAGGCAGTTGCCATTGGATAACATGTTCTGATGATGCATTTTCTGTCTGGTTTGTCACGTCTTGCATCTTCAGACACATGTCAGAACCATCTCGATGCCCTGTTCGTCCATTTAATTAGATGGTCTCCTAAGTGAACCATTTATCTCTGTGTTGTGCATTATCTAAAAGTGGGTTTCAGAAATGGAAGAGGCGAAATGGGAATTGTCACCACTTGGTTTTCTGATTCTTTCGACAACAGACATGTTTGTAGGGAGGGGAGGGGCTGGGGCTGTCTGGCTAGCAAGCTCGATCCTAACTCAATCGAGGATCATCAACAATTGTCACTAAATCAGCCCCTTTAGTCTTTAGCTTCTCTCTCAATTCATTACAAGTGAATGGGCTTTTATTGGCGTGACCATTTTAACAGGGACTCGGGGAGTGTGTGGAAGGCTCGTAAGGCTGGATCGACACAGGCAATTTACGAGGGGATCGACGGTCGACTCGAGGCCAAAAACCGGCACAAAACAAACAGAGCTGGAGAGAGAGTGCAAGCGAGAGATTAAGAGATTTGTCATCCCCACCCTCAGCCCTCCTTTTTTATTGTCCTTCCATTTTTTTTTTTTCCTTACTCCTCAGCTTGTTTGTTTTGCCCGTCTCGCCTCAGTCTTGGAAGCTGTTGGTGTTCCAGACTGCTTTTAGTCCCCCCACTCTTTTAAAATGCATGCTTTTTTTTTTCCTTCTTCCTTTTTGGCCTTTAGATTTTCACTGGCAATCTTCCCAACACATTCTAACATGTCCTCCGCTGAGACTGATATTCAGACTAGATTATCTCATCTGGTGCCTTCGTTTTCGCTTCAAAGGGTCTGACAGACAGTATATGTTTAAAATGTAAAGCAGCACTACATAAAAGCATCTCTCAGAGCCGGCTTCCCTTTTTTTTTCCCCAAAGAACTTGCAGTATCCTGTGGTGCGTACGTTTTGTTTTTCAAAAACCCCAAAACCCAAATTTCTGGCAAAACATTCTTTAACAGCAGTCCCTTTCAACCATTTGTTGGTTTGTTGATTGGATTGCCTGAAATATTTTGGATGATTATGTTTGAGAGTTTACTGTCATTTGACATGCACTAAATGTTCGACGATTGTTGGAGTGACAATCACACACCAAATTGTGTTTTGCAACAAAGTGTAACAGAAATACAAAACTAACAATAGGAAAGACCAATGAAGACACGCAGTCAAACTGGTTTGGCTGTATTGTAGAGTACAGGACTCAATAGAGGGACGGTGTTTGGACCAGGCGTGTCAAACATAAGGGCCGTAGGCCAAAACTGGCCCACAAGAGGCTCCAATTTGGCCAAGCCGCCAACCAAACAGTAAACAGAGTGTTGTGTCCTAAGAAATCTGTTTAAAACACTCTGAGACCCGAGCTGAGATATCAGTGATGCTGCCATGAATACCTCGGTGCTATCAAAGTAGCCTCACAGTGATGTTCAGGGTGAATTTATAAAGACATGCATGATGCAACAGCTATAGGAGAACCTTTTTTTTGTTTTTGACATTTTGCATCAGAAGGTTTCATTAAAAAAAGATTGGCTTTATGTTGAGATGGTAGTAATTTCCGCTCATAATTATGTCGCCCTTGAAATAAAATGTATTTGATACTCCTGGTTGTGACACCGTTTGGATGCATGCGCGAGTGTGTGCGTGCACAGATACACATGTTATTTATTCCTGTTGCGGTGGCCGACTTGTCCTTGTGAGAGCAAAGTCAAGCCCCCTGAGGAAGACCATCTTCACGTCATGACATCTTTCAAGGTGACAGTCAGGTTAAGGCAGCGGTTTGTGGTCACGACAGAGCTGAAGGGGAGAGTGTAGTCGAACGTGACTTCTGGGGATCCCTTTCCCAGCATTTATTTCTTTTAGACAACTGAAAATTATATTTCAGTCATTGCATTCTGCTCAGAAGATAATGATTAGTCAACACATGTGTCGGTACTTTTATGCTTTTTCTGGTTTTGTGGTTTCCATGAACCGCTCGCATACTGACTGGTGATGTCTGACCTTTCTCAAGCAGACGGTTTTTGAATTGAACACACAATTTGATTATTTACTATTATGTATATTAATAATACCGCAGAAGGCGGTTTGTTTTATATTGAATTATAAATAAGTAATTGGGTACAGATTTGCGTGGACTGAACTGGATCAGGTGTGATTTAGGTCCTGGATATCGCTTTCAAAACGTTTCCCTAAAAACTTTTCTGAAACGAAAAGGCAAAAATTATGCGTTTTCACTTGAAATACTGTGGTGTATACGGGGCCTAATTTCAGGTAATCGTTTTACTGCTTTGAATGAAAATTATTGGCCCGAGCAACAAACATTAACACATATAAACTATAAATTTAATATCCACTTTGATCTTTCATAAAGAATATTATAACACATTTGAGGTGACATTATGATCTTCATGCACTTTAAATGTCTATCAGCTTACATCCAGTAAAGGCAGTAGCATTCTTATGTTTAATTTAGTTTTTGTACAACAACAACACAAAAGTAAAATAAAAACAGAACAATGCAAGGGAAAAATAACACAACTAAACAAATAATGGCCCGCATAGACATAATTGCAACATCAAGCATTAACTGCCATTGAAAAAGTCTATTCCCAGAGTGAACATGGGGCTTTTGTTCAATGTTGGAATTATATTTTCCGGTCGGCACATAGTGCAGGCTAACAAGACGACCGTCCGTCTTCACAAGGTTAAGGTGAAGAATAACCTAAGAGAGTTAATGACGAGTGAAGGATGTGAGACCATCAGTTCCTCCCTCAAACAAGTTACTAAAGTGGAAAGTTGTAGTACTGTCAAAAATGCTTGTTTTTACTGCAACATCCAATCCCCATCTTTTCCTGCCCCACCCTTAAACAACAGTCCTCAGTCTCATCCCGCTTCTTATTTCTCATGGCGCGATAAGCCGTCTGCCAAGGCCCCTTACATCTCATATCTCCCTCACCGCCCCCCACCACATCTCTTCTCCCACTACCCTCTTTTCCCATTATCTCCTCTTCGCTCCCATCTCCTCTGTCTTCCCAGCTTTGCAAAAGATAAGATTTGCACTCCCCGGTGAGTTCTTGTTGTCGATACTAATGTGCTGCTATCATCGATGAACTGTCAGACCACCTCCTCCCGTTCCGCGCTGCTCCTCTCCTGACCTTCCTTCCTGCACCAATCATGGCAAAAATGATGTTTCACGACACACAAAAGTCCCGAATTGCACGCCGACTATGACGTCATTGTCATTTTCCAACATGCTTGGTGCAGATTTCAATTCAAAAGTACACTATTAGTAATTATAAACAGCCGATTGAGGCTTTAACCCAGATTCCAAGAAGGGATGGTAGTTCCTGGATAATGGAATGCATTGTATTTGCTTGAATGCCAACAGACAATTTCTGGAGGATGATTGCAGACGACTGTGCAAGCAATCAAAACCAACACTACCAAACTCTGGAATATGTAACAAGATACCGCTGATTCCATGTTGATATGCTGTGTGGTTTAGATGCCTTTATTAACTCCTTTTGTTTGCGTTTCTGCTTGTTGTTCCTTCATCTTTTATTTCCATTATAGAACGGTTTAATGATATGGAGGATATCATATCGGCCCGTTGGGCTTCTTTCCTCTCTTGCACAGTTTGGTTCCATCTTGTAAATGGTTAGTATATTCTTATTCTGTGCTAATAGAGAAAAAAAAAATTGCAATATTAAGTGTTGGACATGAGACTCATTAGGTTTTGATGAGAGTTTAAGAAATAGTACAACAATACAGTATCTTACCGCTGGCTTGCATATTATTTTCAGGCAAAGCTACTTGCATTAAGAATACCTTTTTAATTTTACTGAACGGTCCTCCTTTGTTTAGTTATTACCAGGAATGCCTTCATTGTGGCGAGTGTGAACTGCATGAGTTATATTGGCAATAATCACGAAGCAATTCTAGACCAAGACGATAAGGCATCTCGAGCTGTAAGAAACAGCTCAATAAGACAATTCAGTCAAGTGTTTATGAAAGTGGGGCGAACATCATGTTAAATCGTGACTTCCTTCAAAGCAGTGGTTTGTCCAAAGTGTTGGGTGGACATCCACCTGTGGAGATTCAGCAGGCTTCAGGGTCCAGCAGTCGACGTGTCGGGGTTATATGGGGACACGTTCCCCTGAAAAGTTCAAATGAATTTATGAACCACTTCATTAAGGGGTTTTGAATTTTTAATAGGTTTAGTATAGATAATTAAAATCATAATATGCAAATGAAGATTATACGTAGAGATTTAACGGATATTTAAAGTTTAAAGCCTTTAACTAGCATGAGATGAGCGATGATTGGAATTTCTGATGGATCTCAACAGCCATCAATCATTAATGTGACATCTGCAAGACACTTCGAGGTATTTTGGTAGAGTCTCGTACTCCGGTAAACCATCTTGTATTCGTGAGTGATTCTATAAGGAGGTTACAGAACCCCATCCAGAGCTTCAGTTACATGGATCGATGGGCCCAAAACTCAAGCTTGTTCCATAATTGTAACCATTCTTCCCAACATTTAAATATTCATCTCACCTTCAGTTCAAATACATTTGTGAACTTTAAGAGCAACTTTGTTAACTTGCAACGACCAACATCGATGCTAATGCTGGGGAGCTTTGATTGTGTCCCTCTCATAGCCACTCAAGATAATAGCACCAGTTAAACAGTCTCTGAATTAAAAATACAAGGAATAAATGGTTTAAACAAGTCTTCCTGAACATACTACAAAACAATCCTCTCACTTTGCTTCACACAGACTTCACATTTTAAGACGACCCCCCCCACCCAAAAAACTTTGCTAATGAGGTGCTGTTTTTTCGAACGACATAACAGATGGACTGGTGCGACGCTGAATGTGCATCGTAAAATATCCTCCAAGTATCGCACATTCAACTTTATTATTATTTAGCCTTTTTGTTATGATGCCAAATAAAAGAGAGACGGATCATGAAAGACGTTCATCACACAGGAGAGATTTTTAGCCAGAAATGCCAGATACAGTTCACATGTGTTTTATAGTACTTGGATGTTACCAACCTGAGCAAAATAAGACCGTACAGTCCTGACCGGACACAGACCTGGAATTGTCACATCTAAGAGAAATAGCACTCATGAAAGGAGACAGAAAAAGCTGTCCTCTGCTCTCTTCATAAAGTCAAACTGCCACCTATTCATGAAGATCAGAATTGACAATAACAAAGTCATTTCTCAGCATGTTTCCAAGGAGTACACAGGCTTTACTGCAGAATGTCAGACTTGGATACTAGTATTCTTATACTGAGATCCAACAGTTCCAATAGTTTTCTACCGTCCTCACTGATCAAAACTAAAGGAATTTTCTTAAATCATGACAAAAATGTACCATTACATCACAAACAAGCACATAGTGGGAGTTACATCGAGGGTAACTATGATCAGTTAGCAGTACGATGAACTGATGCAACAAACTTGTTTCTTAATTTGGGTTTCGGTGCATCTTGCACTCAAGTGACTGGCAGCTGAGGGCAGTGGTGGTCGAGCAGCTTTCCGAGCGGACTTGTGATCGAAAATTCAGGCTCGATGAGCAAATGATTGAATTAGCTAAGCAGCAAGTCTCCATGAAATTTGAGAGAATCGTGTGGGAAGAGCGGTTGATATGTGGATTAAAACAATCCGAAATCAGCATTTAGTTATATTTTGAATTGAGGTTGGATTCAAAGTTCTGAACGCTCCTGAATGAAAGCACCGTTTGGTGTTTTTTAATTCATGATCTGCAGACTTCTGCAAGCCAGTGGGAGATTTCATTAAGGGCCAGGCGTTCAAAAAAAGTATATGACAATATGAAAAGGAAGTGCATTTAAAATCTTTACATCCTGACAGTCGGGATTGATGAAGGAAAATGAAACTGGGGAGGGTGCTTCAATAAGAGGACTGTAGTCTGTGTTGGAGTGCCAAGTCTCATTAATGATCTCAAAAAGCAGTGCAGGTGGTTCGGCGTGTTGAACTCATTCTACAAATATGATTTATTAATCAGGGTTCTGGCATTTAAAAGGCCAAAATTAGTAGTGCAACGAGATTCATTGGCAACAAGATTGAGTTTTTTGTGGTTCACCCCAGATGGATGTGACAGTAAGTGACTAATTACAGATCTGTGAAGAAAACATATTCTACATATTATCAACAATGGGGAATCTGGGAAGTTGTAGAGAGTTAGAGGCAGAGGGGTCACGAGGTACACAAGGTAGGCAATTGTTTAAAAACCCAAGCCAGAAAGAAACCCCCAAAGAGAGCTGACATTGGTTTATATCTACAACAACAAGCTGATATATATATATATATATATATATTTGTGTAAGAAAAGGTGTTGCGACCACACATTGAGGGCATTGGGTGGCTCAACATATATATATATATATATATAAATATGTTGAGACTCTAACACTGACTGATGTCTGGATTTAGATCTGGTAAAAATGTATTTTGTGGCTGCAAATACATGCATTAGCTAATTGTAGGCCCCGTTTGAGGAAAAAAAACAAAGTCACGTTTTGCTTGTCCATTTTCATGAAAATGGTCAGAGCAACTGAAAACACAACTTTTGAAAACGGCTCCCAATGTGCATTTTCTCCTGCTGGTATGCATGCACAACACAGCTGTAGTAAACACATTTTCTGCACATGCTCAGTAGATGGACAATAAGGACAATGTTTCCTCCGGAGTGCCATGACTCCCAGTTCATATTCTCCTGGGACTTTGTTTCATAACAATCCAACTTCGTCGTCTGTCTATAAGAATGTCTGAGTCCTCTCTTTGTCGATGTTTATAGTGTATTGTTCTCTGCACAAATGTGTTTGATAAAAACAACCAACAGCACCTACTAGTGGCCCAACATCAAAACTGTCATTTTTAATGCTTCAGCCATTTCTGTGTAATCGGGCATCGTATTTGAAATATTGTGTCAACTAAAGTGTTCTGAAACTTGAAACATTGTCATGTAAAGGGGGCCTAAATCTTTCACAGAATTTATATGTTGAGACCAAAGTCTTGTGACTGAGGAGATTTCTGTATTCAATGAAAAGCAACTGGCTCTCTTCAGGCTGTGGTGACTGCATGTTATGGCTTTGACCAAGTTAGCTTCAAAAATGATTGGCTCTGATCACAACATTGTATTCATCAGAAAAAAAAATTAAATCCAGCAAAATGATAAAGAATCCACATGATCAAATTGAGTAACAACACAGAATTTAGTTTAATGTAGTTTACTACCTGCTACTTGTGCCGTTTGAACTCTCAAATCGAGTCACGTTATCGCGCCCTGTCATCTGCATCACCTCACAGCCTCGGGAGTATGCATATTTTTAGCGTCAGGAACCCCGTTGGGATGTGAATCTTCATCAGCAGAGCCATTACCTTCTTTCTGCCGCTTTAGAATTGCACACCGCCATCGCAGAGAGTGATTTGCCATCGGGGCTGAGTCTAGAGATGCCAAGCCTTGAGGGTGACATGTCACTGCGCTACTTTGACGTCAAATGATAGCCCTTTGACTTTCTCTGCAGCGGCCCTGCAGTCTTAGAGTGTGAATGATGATAGGTAAAATTCTAAAACGGGGGCGGCGACACATGCATCTGATGTCTAATCGCTTCTCAATGCTTTGGAAAGATGCTTCAAGAAGAACAACACTAGAAAACCGTCTGATAGCCGATGAGGTCTTTTGTTATTCTGGTTTCTTTTAGGCCAATTGAGTCACAAATATCTGTTGAACTGTAAACTCCCAATTAGAGAAACAGCCTCTGTTTCTGTTTGTGACTCACATCTGTGCGTCATCGTAATGTCAAAAAGCCTTACAGTATCATAGATGCTGATTGTGATTGTATGAGAGATCTTAGATCGTGATTTTTTTTTTTCCAGTTTTCTCTATTTCATGTGCATGAAAGGGGAAGCGCAAAATATCCTTAATACCTATGCACCCTCAGATCTTGGCCTTTTGGGATTGTTATTCATCAAAACTAATGAGTTCTGTGTTCGGATTTTGAGGAATAGATGTGGATAATTCCTTCAGCAAAGAGAAGTGGATGAACAGCAGGAGGCCACTGCAGAGAACATGCTGTACCTTCACTGCAAAATGAGACTGAAGTTATAAAGTAGAGCGAAAAAAAGAAAGATGAAAATGTAAACATGTGACTATGTCAGCCAATGGGAACGCAACCTTGTGCGTTTGTATTTTTTGGATAATCACGTCACCCTTGTTTTAGTCAGTTTGACGAAATAATCCGACAGAGGATTTGAGGGCAGGAGGACAAAGAAACACGAGCTCCTACATGTTATATGATGAGTTTGCGATCATGGAGATTTCAGAAGCAATTGAAGCAAATCTCTCCGAGGTCACCTTGAAAAAAGGATCCGAGTACAAGAAGTCATTTATTAATATATGCAATAAAATTTAGATTTGTCTGTTGTTCAGCTTGAAAGAAAAATGGTTTAGTTTCCACAAGTACATGCACTCAAATGTAGACGTATGTAGAGAGTGTACCGATGTACGTCATATTAATTCAAAGTATTTAGGTATTCTTTGCTAGCGGTAGGTTGTTCCGTCCCGATATCGGCCGGAAATTTCATTAAAGCTGCAGATTAGTTGGCTTCATAGACACAATGCGACAGTGTTGGTCCACCACATTCCAAAAGTGCTGTGGAGATTATGTCCACTGAACTCAGTCAGTTCAAGATGACTGAAGCTTTGTTACCCTGCTGAAGGTCGCCTTTGAAAGATGGTACACTCGAGTTAGGTGGGCTGTGGAGTGGAAACCGAGGAGCCCAACGCTCTTGCAGAACTTGGTTGTAGTCACTCATTATTTAGGTTCCCGTTTCTACTGTCTGACCATTCTCCTTTTCAGTTTTTTTCACACCATTGTCTGGAGAAACACAGTAGTTTGGTAGGTTTAGCCAGAGCAAAAACCATGGAGTGAAACGACCCTCGTCTTTCTTTTGCTCAGTTTGAACACCTTGACCATTTCCACATTATGAGCTAATCGGGTGATTGTGTTCAAAGCAGTGGAACAGCCATTTTAATGGTGTATAGCAACGCATTTGTCTACTATCCAAAGAAAGTAAATCCAGCTTACATACAGTGAACACTGGGTAAATACTCAAAGAAAAAAAAAAAACAATCAGTCATCTTACCACCAAGAGCGTCAGATTTGGGTTTCAGCCACTTTGTAATCAAAGAGCAATAACTTGCGAGCACTTACTGGAGCTGCCATTTTGAATCATCACTGAGCAGTCACACAAAAGGAGAAACGCATTGTTGTCTGGAAGAGGAAGAACTGTCACACCGACGGCAGCCTTAATGGATCCCAATTGCCAGGCAGCCACAAGACATGTCGTGTACGAATGTGCGTAACGAGGCACTCGCCTTTTCTTCACCGGACCAGACTTAATATGCTCGACTGCCTTGCTCTCACCTGCGCCTTACAACCTGCCACACTGCCAGGGAGTTGTCAGGAGACATTGTGAGAAGTGCAAGCAGATCACAAACTGATGTAGAACATAGGAGTGAGCAAGTCGAGCTGTGTGTATTTAATCAGTGCTTTCCATCCTGGGACAGTCTGGGGCTCTTTTGTATACGATTAAGCTTGTCCTGCTTTGAATCTGTCAACATTAGCGACGCACATGACATAGAACAGACATGTCAAACACATACGGCCTAATTTCATCTTGACTGGGCCGGACTGGGAAAATAGTGCCATAATAACTTCTACATTTAAAATGTAAAGTGTTTTTTTTTTTTGTATACGTCATGAAATGTCTATATTTTCAGTGAAATTGCCCCCCTAAAAAAAAAAAAAAATTATAGAACTGTTGCATTACTTAGGTGTTTACAAACTCACATCACAGCTGCTGTGTTTGCTAATCTTAAGAAATTTGTTTAAAATAATGTTTTCTTTGAAAGTCATTACCATTTCCTTGTGGTTTGGGAGCTGAATTGGAGCCGGTTTTGGCCCACGGGCCTTATGTTTTCACACCCGGGTAATTTATTTGAGGGTCCTGCTCCCACTGGGGGAGTCCAAGAACAAAAGGTGGTGAATCACTGATTTCCTATGTCAATGAAGCCTAAAAAAAAAAAAAAAGGTATTTTCTTATATTTAAAAAGACGTGTGGAATATGCAGTGATCGCAACTGCTTTGTCCTCAACTGAACCTTAATGCTTGATTTAGTCAGCAGTGGCAGTTTAATGATGACTGACAACCCTTTGAGTGGTAAGAATATTTATATTCCCAGTTCATCTCTTGGTCATCAGTAGCAGCAGAGAAGACAACCCCCCCTCCCCCCCACCATGGCAAATCTGCAACATAGAAACAAGAAAGCTTGTCCACAGTTTCAGAATGAATCTTTTAGTTAACGGAGCTCGAGTCATTATTCCAGAATTTAATTGCAGTGACACGTGAAAGATATTAATGCAAATTTCAGTGGAGTTTAAAATCAAGGTTAAATGTAGTGAAAAATGAATCGCATTGAAAAATCAAATGTCATTAAGTCCGCTGGGCTGGACGGGCCCCTAATGGATGGGGAGGCAGCCAAGACAGCCCAAAGCGTGATTGGTGAAAGATAGACTTCCCTGTCTGACTTCGCCACTCACTCACTCAAGACATCTGAATTATGGAGCACCTGCCCTTTCCAGATTTAAACTATTCATAATGTATTTTTTGTGTGTGTCTGGGTACAATACATTGCATTTTTGAAGAATAAAGTCACTGTCAGCACTCTGTTGTCCATCTTCCCTAAGGTTTCCAACCTTTCCTCTTTAGATTTCCCAAAAAAGCCCGTAAAGCCTTGTTTCCACTGCACAGTACAGGTCGGTATGGTAAGGCAAAGCGTATCCAGACCCAAATCTGTTGCATGGTTCCACTATAAAGGACTGTCTCAGAAAATTTGAATATTGTGATAAAGGTCTTTATTTTCTGTAATGCAATTAAAAAAACAAAAATGTCATACATTCTGGATTCATTACACATCAACTGAAATATTGCAAGCCTTTTATTATTTTAATATTGCTGATTATGGCATACAGCTTAAGAAAACTCAAATATCCTATCTCAAAATATTACAATATCATGAAAAAGTATACTAGCAGGCTATTTAACTAATCACTTGAATCGTCTAATTAACTCGAAACACCTGCAAGGGTTTCCCTGAGCCTTTAAAAACACTCAGCTTGGTTCAGTAAACTAAATCACAAGTATGGGGAAGACTGCTGACCTGACTGCTGTCCAGAGGACCATCATTGACACCCTCCATCAGGAGGGTAAGACACAAAAAGAAATTTCTAAAAGAGCAGGCTGTTCACAGAGTGCAGTTTCAAAGCACATTCACAAAAAGTCTGTTGGAAGGAGGAAATGTGGCAGGAAACGCTGCACAACCAAGAGAGAGGACCGCAGCCTTAACAGCATTGTGAAGAAGAGCCGCTTCCAGAATTTGGGGGAGCTTCAAAGACAGTGGACTGAAGCTGGAGTCCAGGTATCAAAAGCCACCGTTCACAGATGTGTCCGGGAAATGGGCTACAATAGCCGTATTCCCATGGTCAAGCCACTCCTGAACTCAAGACAACGGAAGAAGCGTCTGACTTGGGCTATGGAAAAGAAGCACTGGACAGTTGCAGAGTGGTCCAGAGTCCTGTTTTCAGACGAAAGCAAGTTTTGTATTTCATTTGGAAGTCAAGGCGCTAGAGTCTGGAGGAAGGCTGGAGAGGAGCACAATCCAAGTTGCTTGAAATCCAGTGTGAAGTTCCCACAGTCAGCAATGGTTTGGGGAGCCATATTAGCTGCTGGTGTTGGTCCACTGTGTTTCATCAAGTCCAGAGTCAATGCAGCTGTGTACCAAGAGATTTTAGAGCACTACATGCTTCCATCTGTTGAAAAGCTCTATGGAGATGATGATGATTTCATTTTCCAGCATGATCTGGCACCTGCCCACAGTGCCAAAACCACCAGTAACTGGTGTACTGACCATGGCATTACTGTCCTCGATTGGCCTGCCAACTCCCCTGACCTGAACCCCATAGAGAATTTGTGGGGTATTGTGAAGAAGAAGCTGAAAGACACCAGACCCAATAATGCAAATGAGCTAAAGGCCGCTATTGAAGCATCCTGGGCCTCCATAACACCTCAGCAATGCCACAGGCTGATTGCTTCCATGCCACGCCGCATTGATGCAGTAATCCGTGCAAAAGGGTTCCCAACCAAGTACTGAGTGCATTAATTGACATTTTCAAATGTTTGATTTTGTTTTGCTGTTATAAATCTTTTTTTTTTTACTTGGTCTGAGGAAATATTCTAATTTTTTGAGATAGGATATTTGAGTTTTCTTAAGCTGTATGCCATAATCAGCAATATTAAAATAATAAAAGGCTTGCAATATTTCAGTTGATGTGTAATGAATCCAGAATGTATGACTTTTTTTTTTTTTTTTTAAATTGCATTACAGAAAATAAAGACCTTTATCACAATATTCTAATTTTCTGAGACAGTCCTGTAGATAGCACGGTTGAAATGTCGGTGGGATTGTGAACTGCCACATAAGGGCACAAGCATGTGACGTCATTACGTGATTACTGCGCAGGCGTCCGAGCAAAGCCGTGGGCCTCCATAGTCTGTAGCACAGCTTGGAAAACGTCATTTCAAACAGCACCGTCCAGCTTCTGCCAAGTCTCTTCCTCGTCAGAAGACCAGGGTGCTGTGTAGCGTGTCGACGTTTAAAAAAAAACAAAAAAAAAACGAGTTAACAAAACAACCAGTGTGTGTGCCTCATTGGACAATTGTAACAGACATGGGTACGGTACTTTTGATACTATGCACGTCCCGCTAAAAGGGGCCTTAGACTCTGGACTGGGAACCCGTGTTGAGTAGACAAACCGGCAATTCAAATAATCATAGATTTTACTTTGAGATCTATTTCCTCATTGAAAGAAATGATTTCTTGGCAATCTCAAGAAAAAAAATAAAAAATCAGACGTGAACATTTAGTTTCTTTATTTTTTGTTGTCTTGAGTATATCCCATCGTCTCTACTCTCTTTGAGCACCTGCATTTGAGAGTTCCGCCTCATTTTACCTGGCAGATTCTATCAGGCTCCATCAGACTGAAAATGAAGCATCTGTGAATTGCCATCTTCAAGTCTCTCCTCAGACATTGGTCCGGGTTTAATCCAGGCTTTTTGAAGGGCTGTCAGAGGTTCTCCTGAATCCACTTTGCATCGTCTCGGCTTTGGGCTCGATAGTGGTTGACGGAGAAGTTAAGTGTATATTCGAAGGTACGTCTTCACATAGAATTGGCAGATGTTGAAGAATTCTTTGTCACGTTACATTAAAGAAACTACAGCAGCCACAGCGTTCAATCTATATGTATAAAGAAGCTACAAATTCAAGGCTATTACTGGGACTATGTTGAAAGAATGTTGCAGCCATCTTTCATGAGTCCGATTATCTGTCGATTGATTTACTGTGACAAATTGTACTTCACTCATGCCTCATGTTATGTTGCAGCTGTGATTTGTGATGGCAGCTGCCTTGGTCTATAAAAGTCTCTTTTGAGAAAGAATTGTTCGTGCTAATGGAATTTACTTGTAAACACACGGTGAAACGGTTGTAAATAAAACATATGACACCTTTTGTACTTCTGGCAAACCTCACTTTGAAACGCTCCTCCTGACTCACCTTTGCTTTAGAGCAGCGCTTCCGGTCGCTCATTTGATTCAGTCAATGGTGATGTTAGAATAGAATGAAATAGAAAATCTTTATTGGTCCCTTAAATAAGTAAAATGAATTAATGTTGCAACAGGTGCCAAACAGAACTACAAGTGCAATAAAACCAGGCCCTACTGTCCCTTATCTAAAACAAAAAAAAAAAGAGTAAACAAAGGCCTGACTGATTTATCTACAAATAGTTCTTAAATCAAAAGTAACTGCAGTGGTGGCATCAACCCCAATAACCTAGTGTATTTAACAGGGGAATACCAATGTGAATAAAAAATTTACAGGGTAACCCACCTTAATGCCATTTTTTTTTTTAAAGATACAATTTTAATCAAAGTGAGATGCAATCATACCATATGCACACATATATGCCTTTCCATTATGAATTATGTTTTTATATTTCATTTTTAACTGCTTCCAAGTTGCCTCATTGGATTGTGCCTAAATGAAATTAAGATTTTATACCCATTTATTATTTCTACCTGTATGCTGTGATCTTGAGTTAAATGTTAAGGGAGTAGATCATTCAAACCTATGTGTCGACTCCGGCAGTAACTTTCTCCCAGCAGTCCCTCTCGTCTGCTGCAAATCTTATGGCAAAATAACTGTTTTCGGTCTGTTGCCATAGTTACTCATGGTAGCCGGGCTCCATTGACAATGGCTTTTATTGCGGTTACGCATGTGTGTGACTCAAGGTTGCCATACTGAAAGTTAATTGCATTAAATCAGATCAGTTGTTCTGGAACCAGAAACTTGGCTATTCCCAGCTCAGCATGAGTCAACTCAGAGTTCAGGGAGAGACTTAAAGTTTGTAGCACCACCTTCCTGGAATACCTCTCCCCACGCCTGCGCTCCACTCTGATCAAGACAAGGCTGCGTTCGCTGCGGGAGCCGTCCTTTTATAAGGAAGACCGCTGGCTGTGATTGGCCAGTTCGGAAGATGCAACACGAGCCGCAGGTGCAGGCGATGAAGCTGATCACACCTGAGAGCAGACAGAGGAGGAGGGGGAAGTGCAGGAGGGGAAATAAAGAAACCCACAAACTATACTTCATGCCTGGCATGTAACGATGATGATACCACCACCATGCTTTGCAGTGAGTACTTCCACACATTACAACATGGCATTCTTTTGAGTGATTTCCTTTCTTTCTTCTTAGTATTCTTTCTTTCTTTCTTTCTTTCTTTCCTCATCATAGAAAATATCACATACCCTTTGGAGCCCTACAAAGGTCATTTGGGAAACTTCCATTGGTCTGTTATATGAAATATATTAATAATAACTTCCATTTAGCTTATTTCTACCTCATGGTAATTTCATCAGCGATGCCCACAGAGAGTGTTTGTCTAGACCTACATTGTAAAACATTAAAAAACCAGGTGGGGACCTTTCACTGTGGTTTTCAGTCACTTCCATTTGTCACAGGTTAATCAATTAAGTACTAGATTCATCTGAAGGACTGTTACAGCAGCCAGAATGAAAGTGACCACAGCCTACCAGCAACAGCAAAGTGTTATTTTCCAAAGAAAAGGTTCCATTTGTTGCCATTCGCTATCAGCAGTCCTTGAAGACTGTGTAAGACAACAGAGTGGCAGGAAATCCATTGCAGCAAACATTCAGCTTTTGTTACGACCAAACTGAGTAATTCTCCCAGAGTATTTTTAAACTTTGTTGAGGGTTTTCAGATGAAGCCTGTTGGTCCTATGAATTACCCAATACCTCTTTCATTTTGTGGTGAGTCAGTTTGCCTTAAAAAAAAAAAAAAAACACTCTACAAACTCTTTCTTATTGTTAATTGAAAAAAAAAAAAATTAAAGTATAATTCTGGCTTTTTATTACGAGCCTATCCTAAAAAAATCTTTTTTTTACTAACCACCAACACTTGTAACTGTCGTGCCGTCTCTTAAACAAGTTGTGTCAAGACTACAGTAGCTTTAAAGGCCAGTTGTCAAAAGCATTTGGTTCACAAGTAAGATGGTTCTAATTACCATTTCTTTACATGGAGTTAAAGTTACAGTATGTAAGGATTATTTAATGCCACTTTTGGCTACAATGTGGCAGCACTGAGCCACTGCTTCGAAAGCCCCATTTACACGTTTCCAGTGAAAATGTGTTGTTTTTGGATTTTTCTTTCCGAAGGGTATTTATGGCATCAATTCATTGCCAAAATCACAAGTGCATGAAAACTGTATTCGCGCACACTTAGACCACTTTCACCTCACACGTGGTGCCTTTCTATACGCGCTGCCTCTATCTGTGCACTCGCTGTGACTCGTAATCTCCCCTCCTTTGTGATTGACCACTTTAAACGGCATTGTTTCCAGAGGTGCAGTAGGGGCTATCAAGGCTGAGAAAGTAAAGCCCCCTGCATACTCTCATAAGAACAAGAAGAAAAGTTGGGCTGTGAAGTCAGCCAGCTGCCGAATTTTTTTTATATTTAATTTAATTAATTTTCAACTGCACAGCTTATTTCTCGCTTTCAATGTTTTCAGAAATGCATTTCTCTGAACTGTTTCAGTAATAAAAGATAACATCTTTCTCA
This sequence comes from Lipophrys pholis, assembly GCF_963383615.2. Classification (NCBI taxonomy): domain Eukaryota; kingdom Metazoa; phylum Chordata; class Actinopteri; order Blenniiformes; family Blenniidae; genus Lipophrys; species Lipophrys pholis. The sequence continues at coordinate 12,332,037 of NC_137646.1, read as the reverse complement.
GAGCCGCCATATTGGTCCGGTTTAAACTGCAGGAACTGACAGCTTTGAGTGATGCGTTCAGGTGCATCGCGTTAGTTCGCCCTCCGACATGTTAACAAGCTGCAGGGCTTGTACAGTAGTGATGCTACATGCTAAACATGATTAAAATATGACTGATAGTCATTAGCGAGCTGGAACACACATGAGTAGTGCACGGCATTGCCGAAGTTTCGGCAGTGCGGCACCGACATTGACGGTTGGTACAGGTTTATCTCCATTAGAAAGCAAAGCGTTTGGTTGGATGCGAGGCGTTTTGTGCTGTCGAGATTGCGTATAAAATCCCTTCGGATCTTTGGGGATTAGGTTGTCAGTCAGAGAGAAAGTTTCTGACAATGTGGGTGTTCATGTGATTAAACCAAATCATAATGGCAGGTATGGCGAATGTACGTGTTCCCTCGTACTCATTTCATGTTATTTTTTTCTACTCTGTGCCTATCTGACGTCATGTGAGATGACCTTGGTTTAAAAGCCTTTTCTTTTCCCTCGTGCCTTTGACATCTCAGCTTTGTGAGTTAAACCTGAGACATACAGTATCTATTGTTTTAAATAGGATGGATTTATAATATGTAGGAAATGACTGAAGCCATGTCCAATCAATAGAAGCCCTTGGAAAAAAAACCTCTTAGGTTTGATTAGACGCAATAATAGCTTTGCCCCTAATGGTTTTACACATGAGCTTCTATTTCATTGGGGAATGGAGGAATTTAATTTAAATAATCTTGGCCAATTACAAACGTTATTAAAATCAACTGTAAACATATATGTATTTAAAACCTCTTGCAAATAAGCATTCATTGTCCCTTTGAAAACCTTGTCAAGGTCGTTGTACTATTAATATTGTTTCTCAATTGATTTGATCCTATCCTCTTAGTCTGTTCAGACTAAGTTAGTATCTATTTTGACATGCAATAGGTAATTGTTGTCCTTCCTTTGTGGTGCGGGGACGGCATATCTCCTTCAAGGCTACAGCAGTCTGTGTGCGCACACACGGAGTGGCAAAAGCAGCTAGAAAAAGCAGCAAAAGACCTTGGGTTCTATAGCAACAAGGAGATCAAGCCTGCAGCTACCTCGCTCTATGCAAAACAATCTGCATCTGAGTCTTGGCGTGTTTGTGTTTGGCTAAATCTAACTTGAACCCCAAAGGGTAAATGCATCAGGGACGGCTCCAGTCGGCAGACTTTGAACGGCACTCAGCGTGTCTGATCGCTGTTACATTTCTGCAGGTCTGTGTTGATTTATTTTTATTTTTTTCAATAAACTCTACTGCCTGTGCAACCGATCCAACGTCTCTCAATATTTAGCATTGTCCCAATAGTGAATATTTTCCCACTTTCATTTAAGTTGGTTTATACATTTTTTTTTTATATTTCTGGCCTTTTAAAGCTAGCTCATACACAATGAATATTTAAGTGAACTAAAATTAAACCAAATTGTAGGACTTCAAGGATTCGATGGTTAGATGAATTTGATGATATGGGAACGGTACAGGTTCCAGTAGTGGTCCCAGTATGGAGCTTTGTGGCACACCTTTGCTGGTACACTCTTTTGTGCTTCTTGAAGTTATTTGTTACTAAATTTGCATTCTGCTTGCAAACAGGCCACGATGAGTTGCATCAAAAGCCTTGAAAAATTGACTCAATAGCTTGGCTTTGTGAGCATGTTTTCCCATGTCTTAGAATACCTTTTGTGCTTAAAACAAATGTCTTCAAGTTGTTGGGTAACTGATAAACCTTTCAAAGACTTGAGCACATGTCAGAGTTCAGTCAGTAATTATAAACAGTTGGGCCTCAGTACCGGCATCTCTGGTAGCACTGCAGGGCTGTTGCGTACGACTGCTACTATCACCTCAGATATAGTCTGAATCAAGTTTCCACAGAGTTTAATTATCTAGTTTTGCAAGAGCAATTGATAACTTGGTAATTGCGACGTTGAGAAAGAATAATACTTCACAGCGACTGGTAATGTAGTGCAGTCTTTGAGTCTTGTTTTGTTAGAGAAACAGTCACCTTCTTGCCTCTGATGTCGAGTTTGTACTCCCTCTGTGATGACATGCTGCTTCAACTTCTTTTTGTTTCCCTTCTGCTGAGAATATTATTCTGAAAATTAAAGATAATTAATTTCAAAAAGAAGTCAACAACCACAATAGATGTGTTATTTTCTGCAGGCTGCACACTGTCAGATTGCTAAAGTCATGTTTTCCGTCAACTGACTAAATGAAAGATATGCTAGTGCCCGTGATATAATTTAATGCATGTGCTTGGTGCTTTTCAATGGAAACTTAACATGGAGTATAATATTTTTGAAGTTATGCTGATGAACTTGTATCAATTATTTGGTTTCGCGCTGCCATTCTGAGTGAATAAAACCCGAAGCGCTGTAGCTCGCAGTGCTGCTCGTGTGCCCGTATCCATCCGACAGTTAATTGTGCAGCTTCCCTCATGTGCAAAGGAACGGCAGAATGGTGATGGAGAGAAGGTTGTTTTTCAATGCGTGCATGCTTTTTCTCCCCTCAGTAAATCCTTTAGTTAGCTTGCTGAGGATTAGGTCTGAAAAGTCTCTCATTTGCCTCCAAAGCCCCGGGGGGATTCATTGGTGAAGACATTCAGCTTCTCCACAGCTTCCATCTGAATTTTACTTTGGTATTTTTATATTTTTTCCTGCAGCCCACCACTGATTTCTGCTCTTTTGTATTCACTGACTGTGTTTTTGATTCATTTACACTTCTTTTTCTTTTTCTTTTTCTTTTTTCAAACTTCATGCTGGAGGTACTGAACACTAATTTAAAGATATAGGAAAGACATGTCACATTTGAATAACTGTCAGTCATGCCAAACTTATACACACACTTTAACTCTCAATAGATTATAGACTTGTCTTATATAGGTTAGGCTGAAGATCTGTATTTCTTTCATTTCATTTTTTTTGATCTTAGAAAGTGCCTAAGCAATGGATCTCAATCTTGCACATGGGCAAAATATGCATATATATAAAGGGCAGAGACAGGGAAAAAGCTACTTTCCCATTGGACCTGAAAGCCTGAGGCTATATGGGATACACCATAATGGATAACAGCTCTAGGATAAAGGTAATTGACGGTAAATACTACAGGATCTATAAACGGGATGAAAAAGACAGGCCCAGAAAGGTAGAGTATATCCCTCAACGGAAATTGAAAGTGCATTTTCCTCCCTAAGGCTTAATGTTGCAACCATGCATTGTGAAGCAAGTTGGTTATTAGAGTAGAGCGCTCCAGATTGCATCTAAGAAAAGGCTGTGGATTTTCTCCCAGGCCGCCTTTACACTGCAACGTTTCCCAATGAAAACACAACATTTCCATTGCATTTTGGGTGTCAATTTACATGATAATGGAAAAGCAAACAAGCGAACAAAGAGGGTTTTTTTTTTTGTTTTTATTTTATGAAATGAATGGATATCAATCTATTTTGAAATTGTTGTGTCGTTATGTAGAAGTTAGAATTGTGGATTCGTGGCTTTTTTTTTTTTTTTCTTTCCATTTGAAACACATCTTCAGATGTAAAATGGTGTAGCAGGATTCCCCTTAGATATCATTGAAAATAACATAATTAAGCCGCATTTACACAGATTGTAATATTTTCAACTGAAAACAGAAGACCTCCGTGGCGCTTTGGGTGTCGGTTAACACGACAGTGGTGCGTGGAACCACTGGATACAGAATTTTTCACAAAGAGAATTTGAATCTTTATATGTTATAACTCTGGTTTTCATCCACAACATGGATTTTTCCATACCATACTCTTTTGAAGTCAAAGTAATCATGAATATATATATATATAAGTGACATGTTTCGTTAAAATAAGTTGTTAGTGTTATTGTTTGCTGCCAAAAAAAGAGAATTTCAAAACAATATCCTGACGAAACTATAGCAGTCTGATACTCAACTCGTGTACATCTCTATTTCCAGCTTTTATGTAATCAAAAGTTTGATATAGTTTACTGTAAAGGTGAGAAATACGATTTGGTATCAAGCTTGTGGGTTCATGTTTGAAGAAGAGTCCTATTTGAGGCGTCTCAGGAGAAAATCAATGTCTTCCTTCATGAGACATGTGGGAATATGTGATGAGGCCAAGCTACCTACAAATGATTTATAAGCTAGAATGCAATGTGTAGGAAATGCACTTTCATTTTTGGTTCATCAAAGCTTTTGGCATTTTTTGAAGGAAGTCTTGTACAAAGCCCTGTATTATTTCGAATGTTTAGGGATGGAAGAAAAAAATAAATGTTTATCTCATCATGTGTGGATTCCACTGAGGTTGAACTGGAACTGTATGAAGCCCCGTTTTGAAACAAGGACTATGGTGGGAGATGTGTGGAGAGGAAAGGCAGAGTCATGGCCGGTGATGATATAAACAACCTCTAATGTACATCAGACATCCTTTGCTTGTGCGTAGAAGCGAGAAGAGACAGAGAGAGGGAGCATGTGAGGGTGTGCAATGAAAGAAAGGATGATGGGCTGTGATCAGAGATGAGAGAAAGGGAGGAAAGGCAGAGTCATGGCCGGTGATTATATAAACAACTGCTCGCCCGCATCAGACAAACAGGGTCCCTTTGCTTCCTCTTGGCAGGTACTCTGTCATTCACAAAGTGCTTTCAATCAGCGTGCTGGTATCTGTCCTGCTGTCTGAATGCATCCCAACACTTAAAGAGAGGTTTAATCCTGCAGTTTGACGGTCAATGAAGTTTGATGGTGGAATGGTAGTGCTGTTGTGACAATTGCCTTGACCCGTTGGATGCCTTTCAGGTCAGGGTAGGCAAGTGGAGCCATACTACAGTTTTAAAGACTCGGCGTCTTGTCCTTGAGCGTTACCTTTGAATGGGTGAAGGAACAATATGGAGGTAGTTGCCCATGTAATTCCAATACTGTTGTTGTAAATCAAGACTTTGGATGGTAAGGCATTGTGTAGAAGTACCCAAAAGCACAATTATCCAAAAGACCAATGCGACATATGCAATATGAAAGAAAAAAGCCATAACTCAATGAGAGAAACGGTTGCCGCAAACCCCTCTGCAACTTGACACTACAACAGCCCTCATTCATGTAGCAGCATTTGCATGTGTAGTTTGGCTTTTGGATGGGGGTGATCCTTGTGAGGCACGGTTGTCATGTGTGCTGTCAAGATAATCTATTTTCAGGAAGTGTGCTCACATTGGAAAGTGGAAACCTCCTACACGTGGGGCATGTCGGGTCCCCAGCGGCCCGTTTCATATGTTTATATGGCGAGTGCCATCATCAAATCTTAATGCTAAAAGCAGCGTGAACTTTGGCTTTTTTCACAACACGGGGTCATATATTAAAAATACATTTGTGCTCTGAATCAGAATCTGTGTATATTTTTGAGACTTTTCACTGAATTGAACACCCCTTGTGCCAAAATGCCTCTCTGACAAAAACAGTGTGCCAGACAAACACATTGAACCAGCGCTGTGAGTCACAATAAAATATTATTGACCGTGTCATAGTCTAATACAGCTGCAGTGTATAAAGACCAAGGTCCAGCAGCTGCAGCAGCAGATCAAAATATCAGCCTCTCCACAGAAACGGAACCCGAGGCCGTTTCACACATCTTGGCCTCATCTTCCAACATGGGGTTTCTGGAATGGCAGGCGACTGTGGTTTTATACCCTGATATTGCAGATATGCCTCTGCTGCTCAAAGGTAGTTCTTTTTAAGTACAGCACCCTGAAAGAGCCTGAACCCTGTGACTCCCTCTCACGGTGTCATTAAGTCCAGGAAGAAGTGCGCGAGAGTCGCTGTCTCTCGGTCGGGGGTTTGGTTTCAATCGAGCTTCGAGTGAGCTGCGAGGAGGGTGGTTGCGAGTTCTCCACCCCCCGGTTTGACATGTCTTTGAGGAAGCAATGTGTGCATTTATGGAGTTATTTGAACGTCGAGATTAAAGATTTCCCATTACAGATGTAACGGAGCAGATTTGCCTGTTTTATTTCCATGAAGCTTTAAGATTTCCAACGTTGTTGCCGATTTTAATCTTGTGATTTTGTTTGAGGAAATGTTTGAAAATAGGTCTCGTCGAAGACATCTGAGTGAATTATTTCCCTGTCTTTTCTCTCCCTTTCTCATGCTTTCCCATCGGCCCATGAAGCTGAAGAGTATGCTGTTGAAGGTAAGACTGATGCTTTATCCTCTGGCCCTCTGGTGGCTTCCCTCAATGCTCTCATGGATGCCGATGCTGGTTGCTTGTTAATGCCACGTGCCCTCCTTCTGGGGAGGGGCATTGTCAGCTTGGACTGCGGTTAAAAGTGACTTCCCAAGGGGGCCTAAATTATTACAGTTTCCAACGATGATCAGGGCGTTGGATGTTCAACCAAAATGATCCCTGTTTTATCTTTTGTTTATTTGATCTCTTCTCCTTTCAGTTACGCTTTATTTTGATGGTATTTTTTTTTTCTTTTTCTTTTTTTCCTGAAGGTACAAGATAATGGTTGTGTATTTCACACAGGAGCATTTTTATGCACTTACAAGGTGCTTGGCAACCTTAAGTCAATTTACCGGCTCATAAGGTTTTGTTAACAATGGTGATTTCCAGATGCCGTCTTCCTTCTTTGCTTCTTGTCCCTTCTTCTCGCCAACAAGTGAACAATGGCTGCTAGTCAGGGGCCCCGATGGATCACATTGGGCCATAAGGAGTAATGCGGATACTTTATGAATAGATCTGTCCTATTTTATCTGTTTTTTATCAGTTTGATCAGCCCTTCAGATCAACGGATCTAAGCATGAGTGGCAAGCTGCTGTCTATATGTTCTTGTTGTACGTCTCGGAGTTGCTTTTCCTCCATACTGAGTTTTGGAGGTTGAGGTGATGGATTACGTATCACATAGCCTCATCCAGCAGGGGAAATCACTGTGACAAACACTCTCTTGCCCGAGGTTTTCTTGAAGTTGAGAAATATTATACTGCAGGTGTTGTTTTTTTTTTTTTTTATTTCTTCTTTTTTTTTTTTGTTTTTTTTTAGCTCTGTACCAAACACGAGTTGTTTATCTTGTGGTGTCTGCAACGTATTCAAACTTGTGTCTTATGACAATCAATTCTGGCCTGTGCTTGATGTGTAAAATGTGTGCAACTTGTTGACATTTTCTCCACTTGTTCCTCTTCTTGTAAAATACCGCGCGGGTGTGTATGTGAGTGAGGTCGTGCGGCCACGTCTCCCGTCAGTCGTGCTGAAGCCCGTGATGGGTAAATGTCAGGAGGGAGGTTGGGAAGAGCAGTAAGTGGCCTGAGCTGAGCTGACAGAGTCGCTGCTGCAGACTGACATGGACTGTTGTGAGGGAGGGACAATTACATATGGTGACATTGATGAGAGGAGCCCACATATGTTTGAGTTAGAAACAGCATAGCCGGATTTCAAAATGAGGCTTTAGTCTATTTTGTGGGTTTGTTTGTTTTGTTTTTTTGTTCGTGCATTGTTGTCGATTAATCTACTGAGTTTCTGTTCATGAGATGGTCCGCCATTGTTTGTCTTTATTAAAAGTCCTGTGCAGGTTCTATGAAGAAATACATTAGAAATGTAGTTGAATAGAAAATCTTCGGCAATGATTAATCTTTAACGTCCATAATCTTTGAATGTTATCTGTTAAACTGTAGCTAAAAGTCAGTACCATGCAACTGAACACAGTTTATCCTTGGTCATTTTAAATCCCCACAGAATACCTCTGCCACAATGAGCATTATTAACCAGGTGTGTTTCTATGAATAAGAAACATATATGGCAAGATGAGTCGTTGATTGGTTAAATTAGATATCAGCCTCACAAAACTTCATAAACGTAGGGGTGTTCACTGCATCTTCATTTATACTGATCTTCAACCAGGCTACTTAAATGACAAACAGTAGAACTTTTTGCTGTTAGATTTTAATTAGTCATTTACCGATCGTTTTTACAATAAAAATACATTTTATTTAATAAACTACTGTACTTCATAGATCCTGCTTCCATTTGTAACTTATTCAGCTATGTTTAATGGAAGATTTGGCATTTTGTGTTTTCCTAGTTAAATTAGTTTTCTGTTTTGCTCAGTTACAATTACAGCCAAACACAAAATAGGCAGTGAAAATAGTTATTTTCATACACTTTATGTCTGGGATAAAGAGCTTAGATATATATACATGGAGAGCTAAAAATAAATTTTGCTCAAATTTTTGCTAAAGCACACTCGGAAGGGAATCTCATGCTAGTTATTCCACAGGTTTCTCTGTGCAGGCAGGTTTGTGTGATTCTCACTTATCCGTCACACCTTTGTGGCATCAAGGTCAACAAATGTACTCTGGTACTGGCCTATTTAAAATGTGGTCGGAATATTACAAGATGCTGGTTTTCCAGCATGCACTGGAAGGAATCGGGTCAATATTTGCAGTGAGATCAGTTTAAGGTTAACAGGCATAGGAATGTCAAATAAAACATGTCATGGGAGTTTGTGCATGTTTGGATGAAATGTATCAGCTTTATATACTGTAATCTTTACCTTGAACACCAATGTTTAATTATATAGATGAAGGCACAGGGACCTGAAGCCCGATTGGTCAAAATGCTGAGTAATTCACATATTTAACAAAGTACTTAAAGAGACACAACATCTATTTAGAGTAAGAGCATGCAAAGTATAACTATTAGTCTGAAGCAAAAGCCAGCAAGAAGACTTTATCAGTTAGTTGAAATTGAACTGATGGAGTATTTAGTCCAATGATGTCTTCCTTTGACCCTCAAAAGGATGAACGTGTAAAGTTCAGCTAGTTTAAATATTCTATACCACTTGTCTCAGTTGCAATGTCACGTTATATTTCTTCGCACTGGGCAAGGGTAAGCATTGTCATTTAAGCATTATATTAATTGTATGGGCTTTCAGCAATTCTGGAGGGGACCAGCTCACCTTGTGCAGAGGTCTAGGTGTTTTCTATGGCAGCAATATTGTAAAAAGTCCCTCGAGTTTTTATTTGGACCCGCAAACACACTTGAGGGCCAGAATACATTGTTTTATTGAGAGACTTACTGAAAGTGAAAAAGTCCAGACCACCTCAATTAATTGGTGTTCTCCAAAGTCACGCAGTTTAATTAAAAACATGGAGATGTGTTCCCAGTTCCCGGTGTGTTATGTGTAACCAGAGAGCTGGATGGATTTATTTAATCGCCCATTGTCTCCCAACACCAGAGCATTCTTACATTTTGCCTTTCTGTTCTATTTTTAGGGTTTTTCCCTGTGACCGCATTTGGTCTAATTAGTGTTGGTGACCGTGTGTTCAAAGGTTGGTCAAGATTGATGATGCAAAGAGATGTCCAAAGCCCCGGGGAGGTCGGTGCCCTCCGCGAGGTGGCTGGTGGCCCTCGCTCTTTAGTCTGTAGGCCCTCGATTGATGATTCTCCGGCGACACTGACCTGTTTTTACTGGCGAGCCAGCCGCGCTCTGCCATCTGTGCACTGATAGCCACGCATGTCCTCTCCCCGGAGAACTGCAGGTGTGATGTATAGTTTCATTATGTAAGCACAGATTTACCCTATCGCCTGGTAGCAGCGACGCTCCTGCGGGGGCTAGTAAAGAAATAAAAACAAAGCTAAAGGCGGTAGTAGTGTATAATTTAGATTAACAGGCTTATGACTTAGGGGGAGCATTATGACCACCTGGATCTATTGGGAGAATGCCAACGAGGTGCTCATTGAACTCCTTAATGAAAAACATTGTGTTGACGTGTCAGGAATGGCTGATGAAGACAAGCTGCTGAAGTGTTGTTAAGTGATTTCTTTGTAAGGGTTTTTATGTTCAAAATTGAAACTGAATTTCTGAAAAAGGGTCTGTGCATGGATGGCCATTATTTTTTTTTTTTAGAAATGGCCATTAGTCTGCATATACTTTCTACAATAACCCAAAGGCATGCTTCTTGGCTTCGTGGCTGTACATTTTAAGGAGGTCTATAGCAATACACTTCAGCAGTCTCCCAAGAGCTTCATCTATTTAGACACACATTACAAACATCGTCACAGTGGTGTTCACACAAGATAGGTGCTGATTTCAGATTCAGTGCATTGCCCAAGAACACTTTGACACATTGGCCGGTTGAGTCCGAAATCAGCCACCAAATGTGAGATTGGCGAATGGGACACTCAACCAAGTGAACCACAGTTTGAGTGTCTTTGTGTTAGCGCTGTGATGGACTGGTAACTTGTCCAGGGTGTGCTTTTCCCTTTGCAGTGTTAGACGGGGTAGACTCCGGCTCTCAAATTACCTTGTAAAGATTCAAAGATGTAAAGATGGGGGCACTGTGGTTTCGCCCAGCAGTCCAGACAAATGTTTTGGGGTTTTTTTGTGACCTGGTGTCAGTAATTGTGCATCTTTTTGTTTTAGGTAGGTGATGGACACTTGTCAAAGGTGTATCTTGCCCTTCGCTTAGTGTTGAGGTTTGGACAGACTTGGACAAAGCGTGTACAAAAGACGGATGTTCACATAACAGACCGTGTCCATGACCGTGAACATGGCTCAGAGTGGAAATAAAAGCCATATATATACTCGTAGTTGCAAATCACATCTGCCAATGACCTCAGAGACTAGCCACTTGATCCGGGGACCAGTTAAGTTGTTTGGGTGAACGATGTCCCGGGCGGCCCGCTGTGATCCTAATCAATCTGATCAAGGCTAATGATATTTTCTCTGTGAGTCACACAAACCTCAAACTTAATCTCCCCCTTGGGGAGGGGGAAGGGAGTAACTATGTTTTTCTCCCTGGCATAACAAATGGAGCTTGATGTTGAGATACGGGATTATAGATTTGAGTGGGGCCTGTAGTTATGGGAGATTACTTTGGATCATCCAAACCAGATTATGGATTTCCTTCTTATTTGATCAGGAGTAATAAGACAAAAATAATAGAACAAAATCTTTAGTGTGTGTGTGTGTGTGTGTGTGTGTGTGTGTGTGTGTGTGTGTGTGTGTGTGTGTGTGTGTGTGTGTGTGTGTGTGTGTGTGTGTGTGTGTGTGTGTGTGTGTGTGTGTGTGTGTGTGTGTGTGTGTGTGTGTGTGTGTGTGTGTGTGTGTGTGTGTGTGTGTGTGTGTGTGTGTGTGTGTGTGTGTGTGTGTGTGTGTGTGTGTGTGTGTGTGTGTGTGTGTGTGTGTGTTCGTTGCAGCAACAAAAGGAAACAGAGTAAAGCAAATGTAGTGATGTCATTGAGGTATTAACCTAGATTTGATTTGTTTGCTGGAACAAATCATGCCTCTCCATGATCCATATTCAAATTCCAAGTGCCGATGTTAATTTTGAAGATTTAAAGGAAGAAAAAAACAAAACAATAACAAGTGGATGGTAATGAAAGACAATCCATGTGTTTCTGCATGCCATTGTCTAGTCCTCACACAGTCACATTCATTCTTTAAAGGGTAAGGACAGAATTTGTGTAATTTTTACAAGCTTCCCCTTGAAGTGTTATGACAAAAAGAAGCAAGGATTTTAATTACATATAGTCAAAACTAGTAGTTCAGAACATGAAGGACGCTGCCTCCTCTAACTGCATAGCATAACAATCATATTTGTCCATCCTGAGCAATCAATAAAGCTGAACTGTGCAATTTTCATCGAACGCATGGGAGATTTGCAGTGTTCAAAGAAAGCCATTGACTTTTGAAGATTGCTGTTTGGCTTTTTGCTCACAGAGAATGGACCGCGGGTAAACAAAAACACACACACGAACTCGCGGGAAGCTCGCAGGAAAATGGAATTAAATGGCATCCCTCAGTCTCACGCTCCTCAGTTCAGAAATCGCTCAAGAGTCTTTGGACAGTCGGACGCCTCGGTGTTTCGTCTGCTTGGCCAGACTCTGCCAGATGTTGCGGTGAGATTAAGCCTCCTCCAGTCCTGGAGGAGATCGAGTCCGACCATGCCTGCTCTCACAAGATGTTAATTTCACCCCACACACAGCTGCCACTCTTTTTCTGCCTCCCTCATCCTATTTTTCTGCTTTGTGATAACGAAGTCTAAAGGGATGAAGTGGACGTCCCATCGTGAGCAAGTTCAGATGCTTCAGTGTCAATGTGCATGGCCTCGGGCTGTCTTGTTTGGGAGGATGTAGACGAAGTGGATTGGGCGATGCATGGCCTGGAGCTCTGCTGTTGAATTGTTTTAGTGTGTTTGAATGTGTGCACAAAGAAGAGTAGGTGTGTCAGATGCTCTGCTCTGAACGACTGCGGTTTTGAAGAATTGTACAGCATCATTAAAACCTTTTTATTTTATCAGCTACAACTGTATCATCTGAGAGGCATGTGGGAAAAGTCCAGATTTGCTGGAGTGTTGGAGCGGAAAGATTTAAGCGTTAAAGACATTGAGGTCCTGTTTGCGCAACGTTTCAAGTGAAAACGCATCAGTTTGGGATTTGTCTTTTCTGTAAAGTGTTGCATTTACATGGCAACGTTTTGAAAATGATGTCTGTTTCCACGGCGGCGACAGAAATGCTGAACATGATGTGGTTTTCATCTTGGGCCACTAAGTGGGTGCTTTTGTTTGTTTTTGATTTTTTGAAAACATTGTGTTTTCAGTGGCTCTGAACCGCGGTTGTCGTGTAAACAGACCCTCAAAACACAAGTGTTTTGCGAATTTACTTGAAAACATTGTCCTGCAAATGGGGTCATAGTGTTTTGACAGGATGACATGAGAAATATGGTTCGCTGTATCAAACTGTACTCCTAACCATAGATTTGTTGTTGTGTTGATCACGCTCTTGTGACTTTAAGGAATGACATACTAAAGCAGTATTAATGCTTTAATCAGAGTCGGCTGTAAAAATGTGCAGAAATTCAGCATTTTTTCAACACTGCAAGTGTTTTTATGTCAAACTCTCGGAAGTCATTTTGCACGAGGCGCTTATTTTGTGACAGCAGTCGAAGAGGCGCTCGAGGGCAGTTTGGAGAGTTGGTCATTGGTAATTTTGATTATTCTAAGAGTCTCTACATTGTTTTACTCTTTTTTTTTTTTTTTAGCATGAGCAGTTCAATGAGCACTGCTGGAGAGCTTGCTCATAGAAAGTTTGTTTTCGTACTGCAATATTGGTGATACTTTCAAGTCAAATTTAAAGTGTCTATCTGTGGTTTTAGTGGCTTTGCTGAAAAGTCAATGTACAGTTCCTAGTGTCGGTCATCAGGGTTGGAGGAAAAAAAAAAAAAAGTTGTGTCTTGACATTACCAGAAGAAAATCTATAATTCATGATGTTTTGTCCAAAACTTAGTGTCACATTGAGTTGGGAGGATACACTCACATCGAGTATATATTCTCCAAAATGAGGTAGTGAAAATGTGCTCAGAAACAGGAAAAAAAAAAAGAACTTGTTGACTGATTTTTCAGTCCTGGTGATTTTCAGTAGTACTTCCAACATGTTTTCACAAGTTAAATCCCTTTGACTGGTTTGCTATTTTGAATGATTCCACTTGGGAGTAGCGAAAAAAGCTCCGGCAGCCCTTTTCTCCCTCTCAGCTGGCAGACCAACACCATTTTTAGCATATCTCAATCCTCCTAACTTTCACAATGATATGCCACAATCAGCTTTGGGAGAAATTTCAACGCTTTCTTCAAAGTCCTCGTTTCGTCTGTGTCCTAAAATGAGAATTTGTTGTGTACCTCTGTGCCTATATTGCTTTTGAAATACAGGAAAATGAAGAACAGGAAGACTTTTAAGCGTTTCCCTGAGGACTTCGGGGGTTATGGGGTATTTGGAGTTTATATTGCTCCATGTACTTCATTTGGTCGTCTCCGCACACAAATTTATGCCCAGTCAGGGATCCAGTCAGAGTAATCCTCCTCTCCTTTTGATCTCTCCACATCTATCACTTGGATTTTTACCTCTTTTCTTGTCTTTACACCTACCTTTAGCTTCACCTGAGTGTCATCACTCTCCTGCTTTGTTTTGTCCTCTTGCTACCTGTCTGTACTCTTGGCATCTCTCTTTATAGCCCTTGCACCAGCCTGCCTGCACTCCTTGCATTATGTCCTCCCCCTCTTTACCTTGATTATCTCTTTCCCTCTTCTCGGAGATAAACTTATAGGCTGTAAGTAAGAGGAGTATTGGCAAGATGCCGCTGTGCAAAGCTGTGAAATGCAGCTTTACTGGCTTATTGAAGGCTATATAGAGTGAACTGAGGAAAAGAACTTAAAGAAATAAGAGTTGGACTTAGGTTTATTGGGTCGAACTCACAATGTGTGCTTTGTAGCCTGGATCTAAACTATGGGGCAAACTTAACTCATGGGAATACATTCAAAGACAACATGAGACAACCCAGCCTTACTTCCATTGTAATCCCGTAATTAACCTTTGTACTTGTTCTTTTGAAAGCCCACTAATGTCTAACACTGTCATCAGAGATCACAGTGAAGTCAAACAAGGTGATTAACCTACACGATCTATACTACTGTCAATGTGCAGCTTAAGCTCCAATGGGAACAGGTTAATAGACTAAGGTGGGCAATGTAATTATGATATGACAGTAAAAGCTAAAGGATCAGACCAGGACCGCTTTAATTAGTCATTATAGCTGGGTATCCCAAAGCACAAAGTTCCCGCTGTGCCTTTCTGCCTTTTTGAATTCAATTAAGCCATGAAATGTCACAAAGCTACTTTCTGGCCAGGTGACACCAGGAGATTGCGTTTGGGCCAAGCACCCATCCCCCATCTGACAGGTAGTGCAAGGACAAAAAACACTGAGAGGTTGAGGAATATGGTTTACTGTACGCCACATTTTATTTTGTTTCTCCTCTTCATACGATGCAATTCTTATTTTATATGTGGTTTTCATCCTATTTTAAGCTTGTTGAAGTCTCATATCCTCCCGTTGAACGTCTCGGTTCTTCCTATTGTCTCGTTTGTGACATCTTATCGGCTTCGTCCGGGGCCCTGGCCTTTATTTGTTGTCTGACATTAATTTAGCAGGCCCACAATCATGAATGAAAGGCCATCGAGGGGAAGGAGGGGGGCACTGAAGAGAATATAACAGTCCGGCAAATTGAGATCAATAGCCTGTTAAGATGAATGAGAGTGACCAATAAAGAAGGGAAACGGGGAATAGAGCTATTCCTCCCTCATCTCTCTCCCTCACTTTCATAATGGGAAAATGGTAACACTTGAGCGGTCTTGTTTTGCCACTGAGTATTTCCCTCGACGAGAATGTGAAATGATATTCTTTTGGGATTGATAGAGGTGGAGATTTTTTATTTTTTATTTTTTTTGTGCGTCTTCCTCTCATTTCTTGTTTTTCTTTTATTTCCTTGGCAATGCCGTGATTGTTTGCTTTGTTGTTGGTCCCTAGGTTTCAAAAGGTATCAAGGCTCTCTATCCATCCGGTAATATTCCACACATATTTTAATTGTTAAGTTTGCGGGGGTGTATTGATGCTGAGGCTTAATGAAGGGTCGGGTGCGTCTAAACTGCAGAGCAATTCAATGTCAACATTTATTTTTCCACTACTTTTGTTTTATTGATTTTGACAACAAAGTATAGTAAGAAAATGATACATAGAAATTATGAATTGTAATTGGATATGACAATAACAGTAACAATATACAACACTTTATTGCCCCTGGAGGTTTTTCCAAAGGAAAACATTTCCCTGAACCACTGTCTGACGGTCCGTTTAAAAATGCTTTTTGCATGTTGACATGATGCATTTTTTGGCTTGCAGTAGACTCATGCCTATGAGGATTTCAAAATTCTTAGGGCAACTCCAAAGACAGAGAGTGTTCCTTTCTCTTTAGATCTGTTACAAAGGTCTGGCATGTCGGGATTAAATGTGTTAAGTTTTACTGGTGTGATATAAACTGTCATTAACCAGTTGTATTGTGGAGGAGTTGTAATCGTCAGTCAACATTTAACCCATCAAGCGCGTCTCCGTCTTTTTCATAATGTAATCAAAATGTATGGGGGGCCTGGGTTTTGGGTTCTGTGGGAGCTGGAATCTTTCCAAGCTCAGAAAGGTTAATATACACCCTGAATGGGTCAGTAATTTGAATTACAGATGCAAACAAGTGAATTTGGAAAACATCCAAACTTCACACAGGCCCATTTTGTTTATTTTTATCTTTTCTTATAACACCGTGTTGCATCCTATTAATGTTTGGTTCTTCCATTTACTGTCTTTACCCAATTTATACAAGTTAGGGTCACCAGGGCTGAACAGTGTCCCAGGTGATTGGCAACGTAACCCCTGGAAATGTTGCCAGTCGATCATTGCTAGGACGATGTATAACAGTAAAACACTCTCTCTTGCGAATCGATGGCCAAGTTAGTCCCAACTTTAATGAAGTTAGTTAGTTTGAGTACCGCAGAGCAACATACTGACCTTGGGTATAAATGCTGCTTTTCTAGCTGTGAAATAACGCACCGTGCCACCTAATGCCAAGGTGCATTCACTTTGATTTAAAGACGATCATGACATAAACAAACATCACATTGTCGAGATGGTTCAACTCGGAGGGGCTCTGTCTCTTACGATGTCTAGTATGAAGTTACAGTCTAGTTTATGATCCCCAAACAGACAGCTCAAAGAGAAACGCATAGTTGAACTGTCCCTTTTTACAACATCCCTGCAGACAGGCTCCCCAGCTGTTTCCCTCTCCACTGTCACTGTGGCCTAACCACTATGATAAGTTGTTATCAGAAGCACCATAAATTTGTTCAGCAGCTGCCACAAAGCCTCACCGCCTGCAGCTCGTATTTATTTATCTGTCGCCTCCATGGTTCTCTGGGGGTCGAAGACGAGGAGGTTTGATGCCCCCACACCCCTTGCTGCTCAAGCCTGACCATCTTTATTTATTCATTTATTTTTTTCTGTGTGTTGTAAAACAGAAGGGGGTAAAGTCGATACTCCAAATGTAAAACGAGCACACAGGAGTTTGGACGCAGTGGGGCGGGGACCAAAGAGAGGGATATACAACGGTGGACAAGTGACACTGGACAACCTTAGGAAGGCGATTTGAATGGGGGGACTCTCGAGAGTCGAGGCGTGTTAGAGTGGAAGGAACCGCGGTCCCCATACTTCACTTTGATTCTCTGTTAATGAATGTGCAGCCAGGCCAGAGAGTCATTTAGTCAAATAGCCTAGAGTCACATGTAACGTGTTGTTTATACATCATGTGATCTCTCAGCCACGCTGCATGTATGGCTGAGAGCAGCAGAAGCCTGCTGTTGAATGAATTCCACCCATTAACCAGTGTTGTCTCCAATCAGGCTGCCATACGTCCGGGGCTCTGAAAGAATATCCTTTTAAGAACTGCCTTTGGAGGTGAATACCTGTTCTTGTGTTCCTTTGCTTGTGTATGATGACATAACATTCAGCTTAAAAAAAGACGGTTTGAATATTGCTAACAGGAATTTTACTGTGCAGCCTTCTCCTCGGGGGTCAAAGTGTTTTCAAACGTTGTGTTTTCCCTTCCCTTTCCACTGAGGCGGAGTCGGAACATTTTCAGAAAGTTCCCCCTATGCAGCTGTTTTTAAAAACGTTCATTTTCATTGGCTCCGAGCACCGTCGTCGTGTAAATAGACACCCAAGACACAATGGAACTTTTCCATTTTCACTTGAAAACACTGTATTGCAAACGATGCCTCAAAATAAAAGCCTTTTTTTTAATTATAATTATAGTTATAATATTAATTTGTTTAAACACACTTGTTAATCACAAAATAAAAGGCAAAATGAGTATAAGAAAAACACCTCACGCAATGGTTCCCAGTGTTGAGGAAGGAGTTGGAGTCCAGGTTGAACTGGGGGCTTCTTTCTGTGTGGAGTTTGCATGTACTATGGTTTCCTCCCGCACTCTAAATACACGGCCACTTTAAATCGAGGCGTCAATGCGATTTTGTGCCTCATTGTTTTGGCCCGATAATTGACTGGTGACCTGTCCAAGGTGGACTCTACCTTCGCCCATTCAGACTGCAAGCAGCCCCGTGACTCAGTTGGATGAAGCGATATAGATGATGGATGAAAAGATGTTGTGCCAGAACCTTGCTTGGCAATCATCATTACTGTCTGAATGTGTGTGTGCAAGTGGGTGAATGTGACTCACCATGTGGAGCATAATATGAGAGTCCTGAAGCGGTAAAATGCATTAGTTCGCTAAGTAAGCCATTTAAAGGCCATCATGTAACAAAAACATGCTAGTGTCATTCATTGAGTGTCATTTGAAGTGTAAATAATCCACTTATGCGCCATTTATATATGAGAAAATGTGTTAAATATTTAGAAACATAAATCACCTCTTGCATCATATTTACATACAAAATCATCATAATATGACAAATATTATACTGTTTTGTTTCTGTAAAGGATTTGCTCCTCACTGTTGAATAATACTGTGCTGTTATTTAATGCTATTTAATATGTTAATTCAACTTCATAATACTTGGTTTAGGAGCTTCTTAGGACATGCTGATGTAACCCAGTGTGGTCACTCGCCCCAATACATTTTTAACAGAACAAGTTAACTTGATTTTCTCCAGCAAGCCAACTGACATCAAAGGATCAGTTTTGGTTTTCATTCCCGTTTCCCAAATCACTATCAAGGACTTTTTACATTAAAAAAATCAAGTGGGAAAACATACAGGTCAACAAAGTGATGCTATAATTGGAGTGATGTGTTGCCTTTTATTTCAATTTGTGAGCAGTCAAGTTAAAACATGCTGATAAACTGTCCTAAATCAAACATAGTAAAGGCAATCCCTCTGGTTTGCATCCATTAATACAAGCTAGGGTATCATGGAGCTCCTCAGATGTCACATAACTCAAAGGCTTCTGTTTGGTATGACTGTGTTATTTGATAATGCTATTTCTATCATTTAATTTCCCGTTTGACTTTCAGACTGAGTCATTGAATCAACAGGTCTAGCGATGTGTGTTTTGCGATTTGAGTCATCGCTCGATGGAAATGTCGACAGCAAGAAAGCAGTGTAGCAATCCTATTACCTAAAGTGGTCAGTAAGTCTTTAAATCAGCAGTTTCATTTCTCCGGCAAAGTTTCTCCGGGAAACCGAAAGAAATACAACCGTTTGTTTCCTTGCCTCGACAGTCGCCAATGAATGAAAAAGGATTCAATTCCCAGAACCTTTTCATTCCTTCTTTTTAGCTGACTCCAGACAAATACTCACCTTTGAAGGATCTGCACTGTGTCTGCTATTTTAGCTGCAGTGTTTGTGTGTGTGTGTGTGTGTGTGAGCGAAAGACCGTGTGAGCATGTGCAGGACCCAGATTGAGCTGTCAAACAGGCAGTGAGTGGTCCCGGACAGGCTGATCAATGTGGGGGCAGCTTGCAGATAATAAAGTGGTTAGGTCTCCCCCGATGCCTTTAATTGAACAAGTGTCACTGACTCGGCCCATCTGGTCCAGGAGCAACCCGGGAATCGTGCGTTTTCATGTCTGTCACGGTAACATTGAAACCGTGTGAATACATGAATAACCAATTAGGCAACTGTGTAGTGACCAAACTTGGAGTTTTAATGGTCTGTCCTGTATTACTGAAGTTAATCTCTGCTCCTGTTTTTTCTATTTTTATTTTATTTTTGCACGTTTGCCTCAGATTGTCAGCTTCTTGTATATAACTTTACCACTGCTATTTTCAACCAAATGAAAGTCCTATACACAATAGCATATTCATAACAGTGAGGTAGCCATGACACACTCAAAAACATCAATTCATATCCATCACTTAATGTGACTTATTGAGTATAATGATGCCATTAGATACAGTATTTTCTAAGTCCTGTCCAATACTAACCTAAAATATTGTTATCAGAAATCTCACGTAATTTACTCAGGTAGACTGAAAGCAGCCTAAAATGTGTTTTTCAGTGAGAGCAATTTATAGTTGACAACATATTAAACTTAATTTGAGTGGCCGCAGCTGAAATTGTGTCCTACTCGATTCCAAAAAGAATAAATAAATATGAAATGTCGATGACGAGAAACTTTCAATGTCCACATTAACAGAGGAGAGTCGACTGCTGCGGAGAGTTTGTGTGCAGTCACATGACTGCCTGGCTTTGTTTGATTGGACACATAAAGTCATGTGACAGGAACCTTCGACTGACGTCTATATTTAATATATTTCTATCAAAAGTAAAAGCAGCAAGGAGAATTAGGCCCAGAGGAACTGGGTAAAAGTTGTTTTTTTTTCTCAGAATTATACTCAAGTAAAAGTAAAATGTTTGTGTCATAATACTAGTCTCGACTAATATATATAACTATTATACTAGTGTTACAAATCCAAAGCAACTGCTACAATATACTATGTCAGTGAAGCATGTTGTGCAGTAAAGTACGTTGAAATCTACGCTGCTATATAGTTTACGCGACAATGTTTGCAAGTGTTTTATTGGGTCTGTTTACCCGACAATTTTGCTCAGTGCCTGTGCAAACACAACTTTTTTGGAACTGGCTTCCAAGGTGGACATTTTCAAAACCGCTATGACTACATTTCCGTGGTAACGAGGGGAAAACACAACTTTTTTGAAAACACTCCCGACTCCTTGTAAATAGAGTAAATAGTATCCGTCACTTTGAGGTTGTGACATCTGAGGCACCATGTTAACGTCTGAGGTTCAAAATGGACAAATTACTCAAAAGGAGGTGGCGAGTACTCCCATTTCTCTCTCGTTTTAGAGCGACGAAAGCATGAATGAAAGCGTAAAAGCATATCCATTTACATCCTGGAGAACCAAAGGCAAAAACCACAAACTGCCTCGGGTAACACTTCCACATGCAGGGAGAATTTATTCCAATCGAGTAAATTCTCCTCCGCGTTTATGAGCCAACCAGCGAGTACTCGTTTTACCGGGGAGTTCTTTACCGTTGCCGAAGGTCCGGCTGTGGAATTTGCAGGCTTCAGAAGGTGCAAGCTGAAGAATTCAGCGCCTTAAGCGAGTGGCCCGGTTGAATAAGATAAGGTCAGAACTCCACTCCTGATTTAGACGATACGGAGCAGCTCCCATATGGACGCTGACAGCAGCAGCCTCCCTCTTCTCTCTGAGCGAAGTCAATGAGGAGACCTTCTTACCTGTCTTGTTCGCTGTTTCTCTTCTCCGTCAGCCACAGCCCCTATACACTATTCATAAACTTTGGCATAGGGTTGTCTGACCTTTACGCTGAAATGTTAGGGCAAATTAGTTGTCGGACTACTGGACGTGGCAGCCATGCTAAACCCCAGCTCCCCACTTTGTGTTGTCTTTTCCACAGGACGGCAGCTCTCCAAACCACGGACCGATTTATGCCTCAGTTACGTAGACATACTCTTAACTATTCAGAGTCGGCAATATTCACAAATAGTCATGCAAATAAATGCGATATACGCACGCACGTCTGAGAAAATTGGCCTTTGAAAGCGTATCAAATGCGATCCACAAAACTAAGCACACGCCGTCCATTCCTGCTGAAAGCTTCCCTCCCAGGTAAACCATGGGTCAGTCCTCTCAATCAAAACCAAATTTGAAAATCTCGACAGTGCTCTCGCGGCGCATCCTTTGTGAATCGCCGCCCTGATTCATTCCATACATCACCAGTCCTTGAATTACTATCGCCCACTTTTACCCTGAATACAGAGCGGCCTGTAATGAATCCAAATGTAAGCAGCACCCTTTTAAAGCAGAGTAAACACTAAGCTTGCTGAGCCGCTGGCCCCCAGACTCTACGCATATTCATTACCCTATGTAATGGCTTTTTTAAATAAACACCACTGAAATCAGCAAGCGCTGGTTATTTTTTGCATTGTAATTAGCTACTTGAGACAATGTTGGGATTTTTTATTTTTTTTTGTCGTCACTCTTAATGCACTTTTGTTAAGACTGAATGAGAGCACAGCTTTGGTGACGACTCCCAAAGGAGAACACTTTGACTCAAACTAGGAATTAAAACGCATATACAAGCTCATATGGCAGGTTTTGATTCGCCCTATAATAGAATGTCAAAGATGGATGTTTTTAGCCGCTGCTAACGATACACATACTAACAAATCAATTGTTATCCAGTTAAAAAGTTCAGGCTTTGCCAAGCTTTTATACAGCATAGTAAACAAAACTTCCTCGTACGTACGGATGTCTGTGTACGCGGCATTTAGAATGTTTATGACATAGTGTTCTCTGCGAGCATGTGCCAGTGGTTTCATTATTAAAAACAGCCAACATCGCCATCTCATGGTTCGGCATGCGAACTACATCGTTTATAGCGTTTCTGCTCTTTCCATGCAAACGGACCTCGTTTCCACAATGTTGCAGTGTGAATGCAAAACGTTTCCGTTGGCACTGTTAACAATGTCATAGTGTTGCAATCAATATGAACAATTTCAAATGTCAGACATGTAGAGAATTTTTAATAAATGAAGACCTTTTCATAGTTATTTGCTAATAAAATTGAGGAGAGGCAAATTGCTTTTCTGAAAGAAAAAAAAGTTTCACTTTATTTTATTAAGTTAGAGTGAGTAAAATTGATTTCAAAAGTTGAATGACGGTTTCCAAAGACAGAATAGGAAAGAAAAAGCATCGCAGAGCAACAGTAGCGCCTAAAAATCATGTTTAAAAAACATATTTTTATCATTATGTAGTTCTTATAAATCAACTTATGTCTCAGACTCAATAGTAATGCAAATCTTTCAGGTGACCCTTTGAGCAAAATTAGTTAAGATCATTACAAATATTCAAAATCAAACAATCTTAATAATCCCGACTGTAGTGTTTCTCCATCCACAAATCATATATTTGTGGATCAGCGCTGAAGTTGATCCACGTTCCCTCGCAGCCTTTTGATTCTACTTCCTGACCTCCGCCTGACACTGATCCAGGCTTTTGAAGACGAGTGAAGATCAAGTGCAAATCAAAGGGTCAATGTCAGAGGTGGTGCAGCGTTTCTCGGGTCCCTTCCTTATTGTCCACACCGCGTTTGTGCGCAGAGACCCGGCACGCCAAAACCTGCGCAGTAATTGGGCGTGTGCCTGTTTGCAGCCGGCTCCAGCTCATCGCTCAGCTTGAGAGGAAATCTATGGCGGGGTGATAAACATACTGCTAAGTAAGGAGATTGCGTCTGTATGAGTGTCACTGCGCTGAGCGCTGTGTACACAGGGCGACAGCGATGCAGGTAGACAACTGTCATCAGAGGTCAGCTTTTTTTTTTTTTTTTTAAACAGTATGTCTCACGGAATTATGCATGCTCAAAAACTAGAATAGTTGAGCTGCTGTGTGCAAAAACTGCCTCAAAAGGCTTTTTTTTTTTTTTTTTTTACAGTGAGTGAAACATTTGATGATCACTGAAAATCTGACTCAGCTGCTACAATTAAAGTCAAGTTAAGGGGTTTGACCCTTGTTGGGCTGAAGACTACCCCGTGGTGTAGATTTACATACATTCAAACCACATGAACATTACAGTCGTGTCAAGTACCTCGAGGGACATTAACAATTTAGCTTGTGGTCGCTGCAATTTCAGTTCAGAGCTCAGTTTGAGTGAACTTTTACAGATCCCGCTCTGTCCTTACTCCACCCTCGACTGTCCTCAAAAGGTAAAACAAGTGACGGAGTGAGACACTTTAATGGAGCATCAGAAGCATTGAAAATCCCA
This sequence comes from Lipophrys pholis, assembly GCF_963383615.2. Classification (NCBI taxonomy): domain Eukaryota; kingdom Metazoa; phylum Chordata; class Actinopteri; order Blenniiformes; family Blenniidae; genus Lipophrys; species Lipophrys pholis. The sequence continues at coordinate 12,308,397 of NC_137646.1, read as the reverse complement.
GAACAGATTTGAAACCCGCCTGAGAAAATTCACATAAGGGTATATAGTTCACACCCATGTTGGTGTTACATACGCCACCATTCTATTCTATAAGAACACATAATAGATCGAATAGAACTTAGAATACCAAAAAGACAGAATGAATGAGAATGAAATTAAAAGAAAAACAAAGCAATCAGTTTACAAAGAAGAGTTATAGAGTTATAGTCTCATGGCCACAGGAACGAAGGATCTGCTGTGACTGTGTTGAGCACTTTGGTGGAACGGGTCTGTTGCTGACGGTGTTCCTGTTCCTGTTCATCCTCCACCAACTCTTTGCTCTTCGTCACATTGGTGAGTCATGCCATCTTAGGATGCTCATGCAGATAGTCACTGAAGCTTCTGGCCTCAAGGGAATTCTTCAGAAAAGAACGGGACTTCAAAACATCTGTTGTCAGGCTAATAAATGAATAAATGAATAGATAAACTCAGTGATCTTCCATCGTCTATTCAGGATGACCCTGTTTTATTAACCTCCAGAAGACTATAACTATTCAGCTACGTTGCGTAGATGTTGCACATCATCCACATCTTGATGGTCTGCTTGTCTGAATATGCACTCGACTGATTATAGGAGCAACGTGTTGATTCAGCCGTGACTTTCTTTTTACTTCATATGTTCTGCTTTTGGTGAAAAGGTTGGGGCACAACGACAAATCAACTGCTGCGTGTGAGCAACGGCATGCCAGACTCAAAGGCTTTTTTTTTTTTTTCTTCTGAAGGCCTCAGGAATCTCTTTGGATCTTGACTTTAAGACAGTTCTCAGTTATGTTCACAAACAGAATAGCAGCAAGTGAAGTTGAGAGGGTGGAATAAGGTGGATTTCAACAACTTGTAATCGTTTGTAACCAATCGTCACCGTTTAATTGTATTTGAATGCATTTCAAGGTGAATTAACTATTGAAGGAAACTCATCCACTTTGTCAAATGATAATTAAAGTGATATCTTTTGCATTTTATATTCGTAATGGATACAAAACATACAAGAACTGTGTTTGCACATTCCTGCCATACTTGACAGTCCATACCTGCACCGCACACGCCGGAACAGCACTTCTCCTCGTCTTCTCACACCCAGCAGACGAACCAGCCGCTGTTTACATACCGACCAAGTAGTTACAGTCTGCCATATCACATCCCGGCCTGCCCTTGCTATTTACCGAAGGCCATGATTAAGTACCATGATGGAAAGTATCAACATCCATTTCATCCATATTTGATGAGCGAATGTCTCCCTCCCATTACACACAACGGGGGGAAGCTGTAATCAACATTCACACACACTGTGAATAATTATTTACCCAGATAATAGCTGTGTTTATGCAAGCAAAGAAAAAAAAAAAAGGTTGATTCTTTTTTTTTTTTTTTTTCTTTTTTGTCATTTGCACACTTTGTATGATAAAGAGAACTCTGATTAGGTAATAGCATGACTGATTTCCTGTCGTTTGTATTATTTGGCTTGTTCAGTCTGCCTCCTGATCCGTCAACTCGTGTTATTAGCCCCCTTCACAGCGAAAACCTTTGTCATCTCCGGAACAACAGAAGCACAATAAAGTTATCAGGGAAGAACCTGGCACGCCGTCATTTATACTGCGCTAATGATATGGTATAATAACTGATGGGGTGTCAATTGTGCACTCCGCTCACACATAAGACCCAGCAGCAGGCTCAAATAATGGCGGCATTAAAGCTGCGTTATGTTCACTTTCATCATCCTCAAACCTTGAACTTTTTCTTTCTTTCTTTTTTTTAACACGCTAGACCCTGTTTCTGCAAGGTAGCACCACATTACAGAGACCATGAATCAGCAAATGAGGTCAGCGGAGAGGGGCCGGTACATTAAGGGCAAAGAAATCATAGTGTCTGACTCCTACACATTACCAGCTGCATGTAAAGATTAGCATATAGACACTCGGGATGACTATTAAATATTAAATGAGGATGGGGTCATGTTGATACCGGAGCGTGCACTCACATTGCCGGTTATTAGGGACACCGAGCTGAAGTTAATGGAGACTGCTGTAGCAGCGCGGCGATAAATCCTTCATGAAGGTTGACAAACCGTCAGCGACATTCAAGTCTGCGGCCGTTTCGGAGGTATTAGCTTGTGTCTCAGTCTCGGACCAGAGCGCTGCACCCCGGCTCAGTGCAATTACCTTTCACCATTAAGGATGAAACGATTACCTGTTCAACGGTAAACAGGAGTGGAATTAATGCTGGTTAGCTGTTCAACGTTTAACCATCACAAAAAGGCAAATTACTTCAAATTAGGTCTCCGGTTCCTCAGGAAATAATCTTTCCTCTCTGAAACGGGAGAAGCGTTCTTGTAAACAATGCAAAAATAAGCCGTGTTCTCCCGCGGTGAAAATAACACAGAAAGCAGCACTTTGGGATGCAACACTGCTACTTTTTTTTTAAAGGACACGTACGAGCATGAGTACCAACCATTCATTTCTAACCATCACCGAGTTCTTAAACAAGTACCGATTAAATGCAATTAAAATTGCAATTGTATATATTGCTGCACTTTCAGCCATATCTGAATTCATTTTAATGTAATACACGTTAACTACAATATTAAATAAGACAGACTTATTAGAATACATGTCACGGTGTCTTTCAAAGAATGAAAGCTCTATCTGTCCACCCAGCATGCATTCCAGCTTCCTCTCCTCCTCTCTGCTCTTGCACTGCTTGATGGCCTTTATGACTGATGCAGGTCCACCAACCCATGACAAGCAGACACATGCCCACTCTGGGCCTCTCACCCTTCAGGCCCTCATCTCACCAACCTGTTTTCATTTCCAGCAGCCCAGACGAGGTAGATAAAATAAATGATTGCGGTTAGGCTTCTTTTTTTTATTCCTCTCTCAATGTTTCTGCTGTTGTGCGCTGAGAAATGTGCTCCCTTTGATGGCCCTTGATCCCCGGCGCCGGTAGATGCATGCCACTCGCTGACATTTCTTTCAACTGGGAGACAGGAGGACTGATGCCTGGAGTCGAATCAAGAAAGCCGCGTTGTGCGTGTCCGTGCTGCGGTGTGTGAGAAAACAGTGTTTTGGTGTTTGGATGGGACTACCTAACGCCTGAGCTCACCAAAAAACAACAACATTTGATTGCAGCAGAACAAACAATCGTGTTGAGAGGAGATTTTTCACTTGGTCACCTTGTTCATTGTCATTGAAGATTGAAAGGCAACTTTAGCAGCATGGTAAACATTAAAGGTCCAACCAGAACATTGTGACTGTCTGGTCCATTAAAGGAGAGCTGTCATACCAACATATTAGAGATGGATCCTTTACGGCAGGGGGATCAAACACATTTTAGTTCAGGGGCAAGCCCAATTTTTACATTTAAACTAAATTCTTTGTCGTGGCGTAATTGTTTGTTTTTTCACAAAACCAAACAATTACATTGGAAAACTACAACAATCTCAACGTAAAGCCAATTTTAATGAAACCTTCTGGTGCAAAATACAGTGAAATGTCCAACAAACTTCTCCTATAGCTGTTGTATTATGGATGTTTTTAAAAAGCTTTCATGGCAGCATCACCGATGTCTCAGCTCCGAGTCTCAGTGTTGTGTTGCTACTCTTAAGAAATTTAACAAAAAACCCCAAAAAAACACGTTTTCTATGAAATGTTTAACCATTAGCTTGGTAGTTTGGCGAGTCAGACTGTAAACTCTTGTGGGCCGGTTTTGGCACCCCTGCTTTAAGGCATCAATGGATTCTTCCAATGGAGCTCAATGTGGTTTAATTGAACTGAGTTTGGGGAAATTTGAAGTTCAAGTCACGACCTCAAACTGGTGTTCCTCATCTATTCCTCAGCCAATCAGAGCATAGCGTCCTGCTCAAAGCTGCCACTTCCGTCAGGGAATACTGTTTCCATGAGGATCTGCAACAATCCTTCTCTAGGTGGTCGATGTCCAAGTACGATCAACGTGGACGGCAAGATCCAAGGTCTCCCAGCAGAATATTGCACGGCGCATCACACTGCGTTAATGGTTTCCCTGTTGCCATGGTGCCTCTTTCGGCTACGTTCCCCTTGGTCATTCATGTAATATCAAAACATGATTCCTCTGACCAACCCACCTTCTTACACTGCTGTGTGGTCAGGCTCTGGCGTTCATGCGTCTATTGCTGGCAGGCATGTCAGAGCCCGATATGTAACAACAACCCGAATTGTCATAAAACATAACGTAATAAACCCTAACATGTAATAACTGGTCAACAATGTAACAAAAGTGCTGAGCCTGAAGTGTAATAAATAAAATGGAACAAAACACAAAATGTAATAACTGGTCAATAATGTAAAAAGATTTGCCAAGAATTTAAATGTATGTATATATGATTAATACATTATTCTGTACTGATGATTGGAGAAATAGATCACAGATTATACAGAACAGAAGACTATAAATGACAACAGTAATCACACGTAAATACCATAAACTGCATATAGATAAACGTATAAAGAAATAGTCCAAACTTTTAAAATTAATTCTTTCAGCGTTATTCTAATTGAAGAAGTTCAAATTCAAGTTCAAACCATGGAATCGTTGACTCACTTAATGATGTGATAAAATTATTACAATAGTGGGGGAAAATATTTGAACTGCCCCATAATGTAATATTAAAAAGTGTTTAAGTGTTGTGCTCAGCGACTCGTTACATTACTGTCCAGTTATTACATTTCGGGTTTTATTACATTATATTTGAGAATAATTTGGGTCATTATTTCATATTGGGCTCTAACATGGCGTCAACAAATATATCTCAAAACTCTGACGAGTGGCGTTTAACTCTAAACTTGAGATGATTATACATGCTTTTATCTCTTCTCATTTAGATTACATTGGTGCGGATTTGTTGCCTTCTGTTAAAATACAGTGAGTCTGTCTTTGTCCCGCAGGAGAGAAGCAGAACAAGTTTGTATGAATGAGCAGAAAAAGGAAGAAGACAAACCCCTTTTTTTTTTTTGTTTCTCCAGCCGCATGGTGTCATTCTCTCACTGCATGGCGTACCATCGCAGGTATCAGGGAGGGTTGTGGGGGCAATTGTTGCTTTAAAGAATTAGTGTGGATACAGCGGCTGCAAATCCTGCTTTCTCAGGACCTAGGCTATTATTTAGCCAAACTGGTATTGATCCTTTGTTCCTTGCAGCATTGATCCCAGTTTGAAACAGAACAGGAAGGACTTTTTGCACTCTACTTAAAAGTGGCAGGCTGTTTTTGTCGTCGCTGCACACTGCTATCTTCCAAACATTGTCTGGTGAGAGACTTCCATTGCTCATTGCCCTTTCAATATTAGTCAGTGTTAAGGTTAACAAAAAGTCTGTCGATGCCGATATTTGTAAAAAATCCATCGATCTTTGATTCCGACTTCATCCATGTCATTTAATACGGTAACCCGACTGATCAGCCAAATAAATAAACAAACACATCTTTTGATTACGATAACAAGCCGGACTATCTTAACATAAATAACTGCACAACTTGCAGGTTGAATATACAAACTCTGGCCCTATTCAGGAATCAGGCAACTGTGAGGCCAACCAATACAAAACCCTGTCGCCACCATCCATCATTCTTCTAAACCACTTTGCACTGACGTCATGTTTTTGATCTGTGGTGAGAAACCAAAAGAGCCAGACAAAACCCACACAGGAGCAGGCAAACTCTCATTCCAGACTCAAACTGGGAATAATGTCGCTGTGACGTGACACTGCTACCATATCTCTTCTGCTCACCCGAATGTACCGGAGAGAAGCAGATAGCCATTAGCATCCTCGCTAATCCCAATGACCCCGAGGAGTCGAATTTACCTGCTATTTACAGCCTCAGCTATCTCTAAAGGGAGACAGAGGACACCCAGAACGCCATAACTTCTCACTACTATTTCTCTGCGTAATTAATGTCAGTATTTGACCCCTGGCGGGGGGATCCTCCGTGCTGTTCTATTCTGAATTCCCTCTCCAGACTCGATCCTAATAGTGGTCATTACTGTTTCCCCACAGTGAACTGTTAACGTCATAACTGCCGGTGTAGCACCACCAATCAAGGCCCATTTCTCCGGGCGGAGGGTAGCTCATCCCAAGGAGCCATATTTGCTGTTTATCTCGTGCATAAAGCTGATGGAATGCAACAGAAAGCAACCGGCTTATTAGCAAGACTGTGTAGAATCCAAGTGAAGCTGGTGTTTATATGTTGGTCTTTTTAGGAATATCATGGGTGAGACCAACGAGTGGCGTGGACAGCTGTATGGTTTTCACATCCAGGTCCGGTTGTGTTCAGCCAATGTCAACGAACTCCCCCGTGAAATGACGTGTTTTTGTTTTTTTTTCTGTTTTGGAGTCGCTCGACTCTGTGTTCTGACCTTGGAGTCGGCCCATTAAATTCAAACCTGCTGTTATATGAAGCTGCCTGCTGCAGACACGAAGAAGTAAAGTCTGTTCTGAACGATGAACCAGGTGTTGGTTCTGTTTTCATTTCCCTCATGTTAAAATGAACACACACAAGCAATACGGCCTTACACAGGCGCTTCTGTGTGGCAGCTCTTGTTTATGCATAGCTGCTTAAATCCATACCCCGATTAGCTAAACCACACAGTCTCGTATAGCAGAGTAATTATATGTTTGTGATTATTATTGATGGTCTCCTCCCATGGTGGATAACAGATTAGCTGGAGGAGAGATGGAAATCAGTCTCATTACTCTGCTGCGCTCATTCTTGGACCTCTCGCCTGTCTGTGTGGATTCACATGCACTCGATGTCCATGCTCAGCTTTACACCCGCATAAAACATTCATTTCAACATATGAATTATGTACTGGGCTTGTATGACTTGAATAAATGTAAGGAGGTTAATAAGATACGAAGTAAAAGATTAAATTTGCTGGTTGTTGTATGTATATCCTATTACCTTCTATTTAGAGGTGAAAAACCACGTAAAGAGATCAACAATATCGAAAGGAATCAATAAAATGCTCACTAGGTTTGGCCACATTCCACTGTGATTGGTTCCTTTTAACATTGGTGGTCATGAATATTCATATTATTTGACACGTGAGAAATGATTTAATCTGGTAAACTTTATCTGGCAGTCGATCTGTTTAAGATTTTATGTGCGCACCTTTCAGCCAGTCAGAACTAAGGTAGGAGTCATATGAAGAAGTTAGAATATATAATATAATATAATTGGAAAATGCTGCAGTTATTGACAATAAGGCACTCTAATCAAAGCAATGTGGGCATGAGAACATCATCCAGCAACTTCATAACCTCTGTTTTACTATTATGCCACAGCGTCACCAAACCTTATTGTTCAAAGTCTTACCGCCTCAGTCTTATCACATCTGTACCACCTCCGCCCCACTGCTTGTACCCTGATTATTTTAGCGATATTATCGAGGTCCCACTCAGTCGAGCCGATGTACAATCCCAGCAGATTAACATACTAGACAACCTTGGTTTAGACCAGGGGTGTCAAACATACTATCTGTCGGCCAAAACCAAGAGGCTGCAATCCGGCCCGACAAACCACCGAGCAAATTGGCCCAAAATTTGAGGAAACGATCGACTTTTTAACAAATTTCTTGACACAACATAACACTGAGGCCGGAGCTGAGATATTGGCGATGCTACTTTGTTGCTAGCAAACTAGCATTAGCCTCAAGACCAAGCTATTCAGGTGATGTTATTTTGGAAGATTTCACTCTTTTTTATCAGTAAGAATCAATAAAACGGGGTTTATGTTGAGATTGTAGTCATTTTGGAGTCAAGTATGGACTTTTTCAAAATGTACACCCAGTGCCATAACGGATAGCTACGTCTGACACCCCTGGTTTAGGCCTATTCCATATACATCACAACACACTTAGATATCAGCACAAATGGATATATTAATACTGATACTGGATGATAGATCACATATAAAGAGCTGTGACAAGTTTTTTCTTCTCAAATGACATAAATTTTGGGAGAGTTTGGGATCTATTTGGGTCTAAAAACAAGTCTTTGTTTTGGTGTCACTTCTATCATTTGATTTGAAGTATTTTCCAATCATCACTTCCTCATAAAACTTCACACTTAGGAATCTTTTAGTACCATAATGGCGTCAACAGCATCGATTTATTTAATTTGTTTTAACTGAACCGCTAATGGAATTGGTTCTGAACAACAGTAAAAAAAAATGTAAAAATTAAAAAAGGCGACAAACACCATCAAAAAAATGTGTGAAAGCAACAACCCAGGAATGAAAATCAAGTTGCAGTTTGAGGTTTGCTGTAGATTCTGAATTCTTCTAATTCAAGTTTTGACAACCACAGCAGGCAAAGCCCAACCTAAAGGTGTAACCAACCTTAAATGCAACCCTAAAGCGGGTCCGAGACCCCAAGTTAGAAATATCAGACAGATAATGTCAGTAACAAAATACATACAAATATGGGCCTAATATGAATATTTTTCAATAACGTCACATTTGAATTTAATACGTCATGATCAAGTAAGCCAGTGTGGCAAGAGATTTAAAAGGATATTCAACCAAAGAAAATGCAACAAAGGATGCAAAATAAGCTTTCAAACAACATACATTTTCAAGTATTTTACTTTAAAATCAGAGAAGGCTCGTAGACATGCAATGTGTTGGTAGCGTGCCAGAAACAAAAAGCACCAGATGTTGAAAAATACCTTTAGATCCAAGCTACTGTTTGTTCGTGGAAAACACAGTCACACAGAATGTTTTTGAAATAATATACTCTGGGCCGATGCATCAGAGAGAAGGCCATTTGAATAATTCTGGGGGAAACGTGTTCAGTGCAGACGGAAGGTAGCCTTTCAGCTGGGGAAGCTCACGCCAGCTGTGAAGCATGTTATACGTCGCTTCCTCCGGGACCGGGCAGGTTGCGGTCATTAATTCAGCCATAAATTCCAGGAGTACTTGAAGATAATGTGAGGACATCTGTCCCAAAACTCGAAGCTGGAGGAGGAGTGGACCTTTTCAACAGGATAATGTCGATAAGCGCAAACTCACCGAGGAACGGATGAAGAAGGTTTGGATCGGGAAGAAAAACAAACCAAAGAAGATGTTATGGAGGCGATTGGAAAACCCAGAGCAAACAATAGACTTTGCAGAAATTGCAGACATAGCTGTCAAAACTTTCAGTGAGCAAATATTTGAGGCCAGTTGACAATTTGTCAAAGTGCTGCAGAACAAGTTACTTTTTAAAAGAGAAGTCATGCTACACTGAGATCTTTTGGCCCCGTTTAGACTTTCAAGTGAAAACTGAAAACTTTCATCGGGTTTTGAATGTCTGTTTACATGAAATACAACGGGCCACAGGGTGGAACTTTTAAAAAAAAAAAAACACTCCGTCTTCATGTAAATTCAACTTTTTACAGCTGAGAGTCACCGGTAAGAGCAATGAAACTTTGCCTGTGTGTGTGGTTTCATTACATAAATGACCAACAGCACCCACTGGTGGCCCAACATGAAAATGACATCATTGTCTGCGTTTCTGCCATTTATCGCTTTCATAAATTTGCGTTTTCAGTGGCTCCCAGCACCGTTGTCATGTAAACGGACCCCCGAAACCTCCCAAACGTTTTTTTTTCTGTTTCAACTTGAAAAAGTGTAAATGGGGCCTTCGACTGTTAGTAAAGTGTGTCTGGATCTGGATCCGTTTACAACCAGTAAGCATGAAAAACATGAAACAGATTCACATCGTTCAAGTATTCATGGCGCAAGAATTTCTAGGCATTTTTCAAAAGCGAAACTGAAGTAACAGACTGAAACAAGAAGGGATGATAAATGATGAATAATGGTCGGATGTTACTTTCAAGGTCTTCTATAATTTCCATTTATTAAATCTGTTTTCACACGTTGCCCCAACTTTTGTGAGAGAACTTTACAAACTAAAGCTCGGTTGATCCACATGAAGAGGAACTATTTCACAACATAAGGACAGCAATGAAGTTTGGCGAGAAAACAACATTTACACACTTCACACACCCTGAAGCAGGATTTCTCTTCGCGGCGTCTCGTACGCCTTCCAGTGTTTACCCCAGAAGCCCGGCAGCCCCAAACCCCCCCGAGCGCTTTAAGTCGTGTAGGAGGTTGACGTCAGAGCGGAGGCGGGGGCGGGCGAGCGAGGGAGGGAGGGAGGGAGAAGCCGTGTGAAGATGAGAGGTGTTTGAGGATGAAGAAGGAGACGGCAGAGCCCCAGAAATCACAAGTCGGCTTCCCTGCTCATTCACGCGGAGCTCGGTGTGGAAACCCCCGTTGGTGCTTTTTAATAAAAAGACGCATCACTCAGAACTACGTGCTGACACATTCTACCTGGATTCTGTTTTTAAATTTTTTTATTATTTCTTCCTCACTTCAACTTATTCCCTTTGTCTTCTTGCATTGTGTGTGTGTGTGTGTGTGTGTGTGTGTGTGTGTGTGTGTGTGTGTGTGTGTGTGTGTGTGTGTGTGTGTGTGTGTGTGTGTGTGTGTGTGTGTGTGTGTGTGTGTGTGTGTGTGTGTGTGTGTGTGTGTGTGTGTGTGTGTGTGTGTGTGTGTGTGTGTGTGTGTGTGTGTGTGTGTGTGTGTGTGTGTGTGTGTGTGTGTGTGTGTGTGTGTGTGTGTGTGTGTGTACAAGTGAGGCGGAAGTGACATCAGACGCCTCATGCATATTTCATGGCGCTTCTTTACCCCTGTGCAAATAATAGATGCTGTAAAAACCATAAATATGTCTCTGCTCATCCTGGAGCGCTGTGTATTCCCCACCATCCTCCGACACCAGTGCTGCCTCCACCTCTTCTGTCCCATTTCTTTTATCACATCCCCAGCTGGATGGCCCCGAGCGCCACGCATTGGCACGCACTTTGCAGGATGCGTATTGTTTCGCACGGTAATATACGACGCATAGTAGAAATACAGCGATAAGGGCTCGCGCTGTTGTGGGAACAGTTTCAAGAATGCGTGCCCGGGAGGTTTTATTACTATTATTACCGTTGTTCCTGTTAATAAGTCTTGGTCTGACCCAAATATTCCAAATAGAGGACGATTCTGAGACCATACGCGAGGTCTAGCAGCCTCACCCACCAAGCCAGCTTGAAATAGTGTTATTATTGATCGCCACACCTTGCAGCACACTGCATAAGCACTCAGTTGCACTCTATTTAATTTCCAATACGTTGCATTGCCCCCATCCCAAAGCAATTTTTCAGTTCTTGTATTTTTTTCCAGCTCTTTTCAATGAAAATCACAGCAGCGGCGCTCCATCTTAAGAATAAATGTCAATTTACTTGCCTTTGACTTTTATCTCCAAGGGAAAGGAATCATCTTGACTCATTTCTTTCATGTGTAGGTATTTTGCTGCAGCCGTCCTGCTCATCAAATATCCAGGAAATTGGGCCCGGGATGTGAGTCATCAGAAAAAAGTATCCAGGGGTTTTAGTTCCCAAATTAACTTGGCCTTTATTCAAGGGTGATGCCGGCCAGCTTGAAGTTTTCCTTCTCCCTTTGTTCGCCTCCATCTCCTGGAAGGCAAAGCAGAGATGCATATGATTATTATAAATGACTTGGCAAGATCTTTATTTAAACATGCTTTAATCTTTTGCTTCTTTGGCGTGACAGCCTCTCTCTTTGAACGTGCCGTCCTGTTGTTTTCTCCTGCAAAGAAGAAGTACTTTCTCACCTTTTTTTCTTTCCCGCCTGTACGGACCGAGATAGCAACTCAAAGCTCAGGAGTCGTTACAGACCATTAAGAGCTTTTGGAATATTTATGCTTGTCCACATTGGTGTTGATTCCACACTTTTTATAAGACTCTTGCTCGACATTACCTTTAAATCACACACTTAGTATATGCTACGGTACTCTCGCTTATAGATAGGTGAGGACAGTATTCATATTTTCAATAACTGCCTTTTGTAAATGGTGTTAGGTTATTGTATTTAATCCCTGCAGATTGCATGGCTGCAGTGTGAGGAGCCTCGATCCTCGTAATGGTCACATTGAAGTTGGTAGTTACATTAATGGTGCTGCTTCTTTTTATTCTTACTTCTTAAACCTGTTTCTTTCAGAAACAGCTAACATCCAGATTATAGAGCATCTTCCTCCACTAACATTTAGATTGTAGAGCACCTTCCTCCCACTAACTGATGTAACTTTAGTTTCTATCCAGATTATAGAGCATTGCTGAGTTGCTAATATATGCAATGAGTGACACTCTTTCCGTTTGATGAGTGTCAATGTGGTCGCAGTTCTTTGTCTAAATGCAGAGTGCAGACGTCCTCACCGATGTTGAATTAATTCATGAAGGTTTCTTGTAAAAGTTATGAGGAGAAAAATCCTCCAGACAACCATTGTGTAGTCGGTGGGATGATTTTTTATTTTGTTTTACCCACTGACTCTTTAGATTAAGAATACAGATGTAATTGAAGTGATGTAAACAAATTAACTTGACTCAAGGCTATATATTTTTTCCTAATATGCAATCTTAAGTATAAGAAAACCTTCATGCATATATGTAATCGGCTGACGAGAGGAATGAGGTCTGTGCCCTCCAGCAGAACTCACGTCAGTCTCAGCCCCCTCTGCACTTCAGTGATGACTAAGAAATCCATCCCACAATAGAATGAAAAACGAGTCATTCCGCCGCTGGAGTGCATCAATAGAAATACACTGATTGCAAGCGAAACAAGCCCCCCCCCCCCCCCCCATTTGATATATTCCCCCCAAAAAAGCTGTTCGGAGTGCGTGGTTAACCTTTAAAACAAGGAAAACACAGCTTAAACCGTCAATTACTTTTGCAGTAATGAAGAATAAACACAGGCAAAGTTTCATTTAAGGGGTATCTTAACAGGGAGTAGGAACAGGAGACATGTTTTTTTGAAATTTCAGCTGTTTCATCTTTCTGCCTATTTTGAGTAGAATTTGGTATTTTGGTTATTTTAGCCTTTTGTTTTGTTTTTTCAAAGAATGGAATACATTTTGGGAGTTTTTGAGTAGTTTAGCCATTTCAGATCCTATTTCAGATACCTAATGTTACTTTACTTTTGTTATATGTTTATAATGAGTTCATTTAATTAATTGATTTGAAACATTTAACTAGTTTTTATTTTTATTTTTACTCCCTTACCGGAGCAGCCATGGGCTCTTGGTGCAGCACCAATTTTTTTTTTTGTCATTTAAGTTATGTTCCACATATGATCTGCTGGAAACGTTCCAGCTGTTTCATCTTTCAAAGCCATTTTTGAAAATTCAAACGTTACCTAAAAGAAATAAATGTGTCAATAGTTAGAATTATCCAATCACAGATCAGCTCCAACAGGATGTCGCATATGAAAACTAAAGTGATCGCAGAAAAAGGGGTACAATCATTCAGTCATTGTACATTTTGAAAGAATTCCATGAGAAATGGGGTCTTTGTCATAAGAAGGTTAAAATACGCATGTGGACAACTTCCGCAAAGACAAATAACCGAGGTTTCGCACCACATGAAGGGATATTCCTGCTCTTTTCAACAAAGGCTGCTTGTTTTGTTCCTTTAAGAAAATCAGCTCGCCACCGTCTCGGTATACAATATCAAAGAATCCTGTCTCTCTTTGCAGTGAACTGCATAACTTTGAAAGTGTGAATATAAAATTAAAAAAAATAAAAAAGAATATTACCTTTGGGAGAAACTTTTCGAAGAAATAAGCACTTGAAGACTATTACTGCATTTATTCTAAGTGTCTCTCTATTTCCTCTTCTCACACTAGCAAATCAATAGCTAATGGACACTAATACAACCAGCAGAACAAATCTCACACGCCATGAGTGCCCAATCAGCCAGTACTTTTCAAATCAAATCCACTACAGCCATTGCTGATGTAGCCCGTGGCCTGATTAAGGCAATTATTGCCCCCTGTGCCAGCGCACGTTGCCTCAGACACCCTCGCGGGGTCACGGGGTGCGTTCAAAGTGAGTTGTACTGCAAAGACCTAAAGGTCAGGATCAGCTTGTAGTCGGTGGGATGTGGCTAAACCCAAGGTTCAATTTAATATTAGCAATCCGCCTCCACGCACTCTTAGACTGGAGAAATCAACGAGTTCGCAGAAGGAAAAAAAAGAAACGTATTCTCCATTGTGTCTTTAAAGAATTTATTGCTCAAGTGGCTTCTGCTAATGTTTTCCAAGTCGGCGAGAGTATGAGACACCCACGGCGTCGGCGCCACTTCTGATTGACTCCTGTTTTCAAAACTGACACACACGCAGCGCCGGATCCTTTTGATTGCGACGCGCACGCCGAAAGTCATCCATATTCGCACGGATATTCAACAGCCTTCCACTGTGAATACATCTACATTTATTTCTTTTCTTGTTTCTTTTTTTTTTTTTTTTTTCAATTTATACAACGAGATCAGCCTTTTTCCTCGATGCTCCCACACATTGCGGCTTTGACTTTTAACCCGATTTTCTCCCTTATGTGCCGGAAAATCTTGGGGCGTTGAAAAACTAAAGTGGTGGGCAGAGCTCTCGCACGATTGGAAGGTCACGGATACCGAGAGACGAACGAAGAGCGCTTCGAGGACTCGGTGCCGGTGTTGGTACGGGTGATGGTAATGACGCCACACTCTTTCTCCCACTGGTGGACGCAGATCAGACCAACGTGGCAATCCGACACATTACGCACACCGTTCAGCCCTCGCTGCGGGATCCACTCTGCCTTTCGCCGTATAAACACTTCCCTGTCTGGCTGCCACCCTGCAGGTAGCAGCCCTGCCCCGACAGCGTGCGGCTACAGAGGAGCCATCATTAGGGAAAACTGCGCCGTGTTCCCAAAAGTTTCCCCCTGCTGATTTTGTTTTCCTCCCCCGTGTGTCGGCATAGCGATGGCATCTTGCGTCTGAAGAGCACACAGCCAGATCACAAGGACGTAGGCCGCACTACAAAACAAATAACAAAGGCAGGAGTGCTGCGCACCCCTTGATGGCGAACAGTCTACCTGTAGTGTGTGTCTAAGTAATTTTATCCTTCTCAAACGTGAAATGTGTGTGTTGTCAAGCACGGTCATACATATGAAACAAGAGAAGTCATTGTCAGACACGTATGACCCTCTAATAGCCCTCGCTGCCACGCCGTAATCACTGCAACAGTGCTTGGAAGAATCGAGTGCGTTTGACTGTAACACTGTGAAGTTCAACGCCAGCATGTAACGACCAGTTTCAATCATTCCTCGCTCGAAATCATTCGATGTTGGCCTTATTCAGTGTCAACGCTGTTCCTCGCAAGCGTGTAGTTCTCAGTATGTATCTTTTTTATCGAAGACACAACACTGATTGTCAAAGTGACGGGTTCTCACTGAGCCTCTGTGTGTTTCTCTTCCAATCGAGAAAAGTCATCCTCGCTGGTATAACTGATGGCGCCGAATTGGGTTTAGGTATAATTGAGTGTGTGAATAACTGTGTGTGAGAACTGTCATTGAATAGAGACCATCCCTGGTGTTCAGAGTGTTTCACAAGGTAACGATCCTTAGAGAAATAAGCATTTAACTTTAACTGACCGGCCTGAAAACATTTCAACCCGTGTTTATAATAGAATACCTGCTGTCTAGCAGATTTGGCCAGACAAGACATAAAATACCGATACTAAATGTCCACCACTCGTAGTCTATCCCAGCTAACAGACTAAATACACCTTGGACAGATGACCGGTCCACGGCAGAGTAACAACACAATCAACAATAACACCTCGAGCAGGAGTACTTGCAAAAACCCAGGAAGAGGAAAAACATGAAAAGTTTATCACCAGTAGAAAATCAAGGTTTTTGTGTAATACTTTGCTTTAGTTATGGAAGTTTTGTTAGTTTTTTTACTTCAGTGCAGATTCCGAAAGGAGAATCCAAATTCCCACTGCAGTGCTGAATATTTTAGCAAAATGCTGCTTTGACGGCCCAAATGCACAAATAGTTGGAAAAGTTTGAGGATATATTCCTCTTTCTCCTGCATTGAATAGCTGTACCATTAAATTCAATCTGAAAATGCAAGAGCAATACTTGAAATTACTGTCTTTCATCTTAACCTGCCTCCGCCTTTTGGGTTTTATCCTCAACTACACAAGGAGAAATAGTTAACTTAATCGCTAAACATTGATAGAAACAGACAATTATTCAACTTTCATCACAGCTTTGAGTCAGAAGCTGAACTTACTGACAATTACCTGGAGCGATTTTCAATAAAACAGTAAGCCAAGAATGAATCCGTTTTTTGTTTTTTATAAATTCATCAGCATCTGGAGCGTCATCAGCTGTTTTTAACATTTCACTGAAAGAAGGTTGAGAGAAGTTGCGATATGAAGAAATCCAAGATTGCACATTTCCTTACATGTAGAACAGACCGAGAAACCACTAAAGTACTCCATTTCAGAGATTGTCAGAAGGGTGCACGGCCTTCCTCAGACGTCTGGGCCAGAGATTCCTAAGCTTTTTCTTAAGGAACCCAAAAGCAAAGGCTTTTTGACACATTCAGCTCTTTAGCCCGATGCCATTTCTTCTCCCACTGCTCAATTCGCAAGCTCACCTTTGTGTGTATTGCAGACACGTTCAAATAATCTATTTTTCAAAGAAATAAATTCGACACTTTTAATGTAAATGGTTGAAAGTGTTCGTTTTGTGACATTGACGCATTTTATGCTGACTCGCTGCTCTCGGGGGCCCTCAAGGGAAAACGTGTGTGAACAAAAATCCGGACTATGATGGTATTTTCAGCTTGTTAAGTAATTCATACAATGTTGATTCAAGGACAATCCCCAATGAAACCAGAGCCCAAAGAACACCCATCACAAGGTAAATATGAAAAAACGCTGTGTGTCTTTGGATAACGTCAGCAGCTGCTATCTGAGAATCCACTTCAGGTCCGATCGATAAATATCCCAATACTTCAAGTTCCGAGAATTTTAGGATCCAGCAAAAAAAAAAAAAACCTGCTGCAGGAAACGGAACAGAAACTGCAGCTGCACGGTATCCTATCAGCGTGTGCACGGTGCGGCGGCGAGAGCGTGATTGCATGTACACACTCGCGCGGCGGCGGTCCGCGTTCAAGGCGGGCCGAGATAAGGGCAATCAGCCCCAGTGTGTTGTTGCTTTAAAAATATTGCGCAGTGAAATTACAAGATAACCATCCGGAGCTACCGCTCTGTATTATCTTTGCCGTGATGCGCTTCAAGCGTTCCCAAAACGCCCGGGCAGGAAAACAGTTTGCAGAGGTTTGCCGCGCGTACCTGCTTATTGAGGCCTTTTTTTTTTTTTTTTTTTTTGTGCGAACAGATGGTGGGTCGCTCTCTCGCACGTGCCCTAATGCATGCATCGCGGGACGGGCGGGGGGGGGGGCTATAATGGACCCGTCCATCCAGACAAATCAGTAGAAATCGCAGAACATTTCACTCATTCCAGCAGACAGAGCGCTTTTAAGAAGGCGCACTCATGGACACAAAATATGTTTCACAAATAACAGAGTTCCGCAGGGAACCTTCTCCGGGCTTCAAACAGCGAATAAAACAGTCACTCCTCTCTGTATTTTACCTCCAACCCCCCCTGTTAGGGTGAGAAAAGCACCGCTGTGATTCTATTCCGGCGACGGAAGTGTGTTAGTGTTGACACATATTTCTTTTTTTTTTTCAATATGCTAAATATTGTAGCATTTGGCCAGATCTGCTGCCACTGCGACTTCACACTCATATCGGCCTAACAGTGTGATTTCAATAACATGACACACGATATTTGTCTGAATGTAGATGTAATCTAAGTTTGTTAAAAGAAAAACATGTCTGAGCCCGAGAGGCATTCGAGGACAGCTCGGACTTTCCGTCATCTGTGGTTTTTCTTTAAAGTTTTTCAAGGATAATTCCATTTGTCGCTGATCCATGACATTGTTTTTCTAGGACTGTCCAAGGGTAGTTCTGAGAAGCGTTTTTTTTCTGTGTTTTAAAACAACTGAATATGGGTTACATGAGTAACAATGTGCTCCAAACAAAAGTATTTTGTCTCTATAAAACATTCAGAGTGGAGACAATAACTACAAACGATGATGATCTAAAAAGACCCTTTAATTAAAGAAAATGAGTTTATTCCCCACTAATCACACAACATGTATAAAATGGATAGATTGAAAAATAGCAGCAGCAAGTGCACCCGGCTGAGAGGCGTTCAAGGACATGTCATTGTTTTACCACCGATCATTTCTGAGCTTTTGGAGAGGCGTTCAGGGATAGTCATGAGTGTGAGTCAATGTTTTAGAAAAGCTCATAGCCTGGTGCACAGTGATGGTGGTTATGTATGTGAAACTGAGAAAAATAGGGTCTCAAAAAAAAAAATAAAATAAAAAAAGCTGCAGGTTAACTAAGATAAGGTTAACTTATCTTTCCTTTTCAGAAACAAGATATTTAAACAAGACATTAAAGCACAACAGCACCAAATCCACAAACTGTATCTGTTTGCACCGTCCAATGAGATTGCTTACTTTAACTCTTTAACATTTATCATCTTCACCTTTCCACCTGCCTCCCTCCCCTTCACACACATCTCTTGTGTCTGGTCTCTATTGACATTCATTTATTCTCTCTACAATCTCTCCAGGTTATTTTTCCACCAGCTATCTGCTCTCAGATTACAATGTCATCTGCAAACGACCTGATCCGTCATCCTGTCCACCAACTTTGCACACAAGAAGGGGCAAAAACTATCAATCGTTTTGTTTTTTTCTTCCAAAAGGATAATTCAGTTAACCTATTCAGTCATGAGAGTCTGATCTGAAGAGTTTTGAAATTTTCATTCCTTTTTGGAAAACGAAAAACAGATGGACATTATTACACAAGACTTGACTCGGAAACTTTATCTTTAAATACGTCATAGATACAATTTTCATGTTTTTTGCATCTTCTTCGTCAACCGTGTCGTCATAGATTCTGCATTTACACAACATTCCCACAGATCTGGGATGTGGAAGTGTGTGTTAAGTCTTTATCCGTGCACTCGACGTGTAGAAGCAGAAAAAAGAAAAAAGGGTTATAAATCAGTGTCTGTGTGCAGACATATGTTTGTGTTTTCCGTTCCTTCCCCGCATGTTATGAGAGGCTGCTGATCCTGACACTGGGAATGGATGGGACTCATTATTTATGACGCCGTCCACACATCACCGTGTGTTGTCTCGGCGCGAGCTGTCAGCTGCTGCGAGATGGTAATCGCGCAAATACCATTTGGCTAGCACCTGCTAGACGGATATCAGAGGTAAATAAAAGTACGGCGGCGTGCTGTGCCCCCTGTGCGTGTGTCTCGCAGGCGTGGAGACAATGAAGAGATGGCACGTGGATGGTGTCCTCTCCGATTGATCACATATCTACCAGATTGGATTTCCCCTTTCAATCTGAGGGGGCTTTTAGCCTGAGGGTAACAGTCGGTAGAGTGTGCGTCTGCCGCTCTTGTATCACTTTCTAACTTGCTAATTATGGCTAACAGGCGGCGCCGTGGGGACAGTGAGCAGTTGGTTTACCTGCAATACTATACACTGATTGTCAGAAAACACATGCTTTCATATCGTCGCAGCGCTGCTGGGTCGCTGCCAGCCTGTTGGGCTCGAGCGCGTCACACTGTGAGGCCGATGGATGTAGCTTCTCATGCTAAATGCTAGTGTCAATGAACAGGGATGCACCAATATCACTTTAAATCACAAGTACAAGTACTAACCTTTAGCTTACTTGCCGATATCTCATCACAATGTCACAACACATATTCTAAATCAAATTCAGTTGTCTTTACTGATTCACGTTTGAGGAAAAAAAAAAGAAGATATATATAATTATTTATATATATATATATATATATATATATATAAAAGAAAGGTGATTTTTTTTTCTATTGTTCTAAAAAAAGATTTTTTTTAAAGTTCTATTAATATATATATATTGAGAATTTTTTCTTTCAGATACTTTATTTGGAGGTCATATGGATCAGTTAATATAATAGTAAACTTTTTTTGGCTCTGTTTCTTAAAACCAATCATGTAAATTTCTATATTAAACCTCTTTTTTTTTTTATTTAAACTTCAAATCAGTGATACCCATTAATGTAGAAACAAAGTTTGTTTTACTTCATTTTTTGAAAAAAAAAAAAATAAAATGGAAGTTCCACATGGTGGAATTGGATTTATTTTTGAATTACAAAGTCAGATTTAGTGGGAAAAAAGCCGGTGCTTTATGAACAACTGAATATTTAACAGGATGAATTTAGATTTAAATACAAAATAAACACAAACTGATCTGAAAACTCTTTTTGGCTCTGTTACAAACACTTTGGCTTTGATTTTCTAAAAGCATATTTTATATTTATCGGAAAAGGAAAAGGTTCCTTTTATTACTTACACCCGGGCTTGTCAAACATGAGGTACGTGGGCCAAAACCAGCCCCGCAAGAAGCTCCAATCCAGCCGGCAAATCGCCAAGGAAATTGTAAAAACCAAGGAATACATTGATGTTTTAACACATTTCTTCAGAGTATTGGACACAACACGACACTGAGGCCAGAAGGTTTTATTGGAATTTCCTTCACATTAAGATTTTTTGCATTAAAATGTCCAAAAGGTGACATAAATGTGAACTAAGACTGAGTTTGTGTATGTGTGGCAAAACTATCGACAATCGTTATGAACTTCGTCTGGCTGAAAGTGGGGAAAAAATAAATAAAAAATTTGATGACCTTAGCTCTAAAATAGAATCCAAAGATAATTAGAAAACAATACAAAGAAAAAAGAAATTGACTCTGTCTTTATATTTAAGTGTGGCACTTTTTGAATGTCAATTACCTTTGCTTGTCTGAAACGCTATATATAAACGCCAATATTGAGGCATCTTTAATTAAAAATATATTTCATTCACAACAACAAAGCTCTTTTCTTTTCTCTCGCGTGAATATGGTGCGCTTTTGTTTAAGTCCTAAGAGTTCCCGGACACATTTCAGTGACGGCTCCATCCTCGGTGTGTCATATTATTTCGGGAATACCAGTGCAGTGACACGAGCAAATCTCAGCGTATAAAACATTCAGGTAGCAGCCTCCCGCTCAGCGTTGGCACAGATTAGTGCTGCTGCCAATTAAAATGATGGACATCAGATCATATAAACTGTCAGTGGATAATGTTCATTTCATAACTCACTGTCTGTGCGCTGGCAGACTGTTTTTCCTACCTCTAACAGAGATGTTTCCTCCAGTAAACACGACCACTTTTCATTATCTACCGCTTTCACACGCCGAAGGCACTTCACGAGCTGCTCGCCCACCATTCAGAGGCAAGCGCAGTTCAGTTTCTTGCCTAAGGACTCTTGTGGACAAGGCGGGATGGAATTTAAAGTTGTAAGAATGCTCACGCCAACATTTAAGCCTCAGCCCACCACAAAACGAGACAGAAGGTGTGAGAGTTGATCAACTTTTCATTGAGAATAGCTTACATTCATACCAGTGAGAAACCCCACAATGGGAACAAGTTGAACTAAAACTAATCATACTTTATTCATGATTAATTATTAATTAATTATTAATTATTTTTATGCACCGACCCATTACAGCGCCGCATTATGGCGCTCCGGGGAGCTGGCGGGGACGAAGCTCAGAGTCCCACGGTGGCCGCTCATGAATTACAGTCCCAGGTGTCATTTCTCTAGCCTCTTGGCCACCACTGCCCCAACACCTTACCCTGCAGAGATACCCCAGGAGATGTAGTGCGAGGACAAAAGAGGGTGAGATGGAACCAGCTATCCTTTGATTGGAAGACGACCCAAAGTAGAGTCCAACTGTCAGCAACCTTCAGTAAAACCTGAGGGTATAAAAGCTCACAATGCCATATATAAAGTTTTTGCCTACATGAAACCTCATGTCTACATAGGTTGCATCAATGATTTACAATGACAATTTAGAATGCTAGAAAGGTTTTAGCCATATTTAGCCTTTTTTCAAGCTATTTTTAGCATTTTATAAATATATATATTTTTTTTTTTACCATCTTTAGTGGATTAAAATCTAATTTATACTCTGCAGTACAAGAAGGCTATGCATTTCCGCGGACCACTTCCACTACGCAGACGATGAGGGCTGAAAACTTTAGGTAGAGACTCCACTAAAGCCTCTCTCCTCCGTTTCGTGTCATGGAGAACCTTATCACCACGCTGGAATCTGAAATACACAGAATCTTCTTGAAGCTTTCAGTAGAAAACAACACAAATGTGCTTTTTTATAAGATGGAACTGATATTGAACTCCAGGCCTTAGATTCAAGTTGTGTTGGTCCTTTACCCTCAACCGGCAGATCTCAACTATCTATTAATTTTGTTCTTGCCATTTTGCTCCGAGGCTTGTTTCAGTTAGAGTTAAAAGATCGATCCATGTGGGAAAGTCTGTCAGGTCACAAGTTTGAGGAGATGTGCATCAGAGAAGTGAAGATGAACCGCTAAACCTCCACTTTTGGAGGAATAAAACGAATGAAGCACATGATGTTTTTAGAGAAGAAATGTTCAGTCTTTTCATAGTTGATTCCTTTTATATGGGCTGAACTTTTTCTAATACTTACAGTTTCCTGATGCTGAACATTTCAAGCTCATAGCCCCGCACTAAATCTCATTCAGCGGCCCACATTGTTTTAAATTGAGCTGAAATCCACTTTGTCAGCATTTTTCTTTTCTTTGTTCTTTTCAAAAGGTTGAATTCAATTCAGGTTAAAACAAAAAGGTGCACCCACTGCGACTGTGGAAGTTCTTTTTTCTTGTTTTTTTTGCCTTGTTCTTTCTTTCTTTTTAGTAAAAAAGATAGAAAAAAATAGAATGAATAATGAATTACTTCCTTTTTTCTTTTAAGAAGTGAATGTCATAACTAGATCAATGATTAGAATTTAAGCAGTTGAAGGATGTAGATGGTAGGATAGTTTGCTTCTGAAGTGATGGTCAATTTACATGACATTTTCAAGCGAAAACACAAAACGTTCCTTGCATTTTGGGCGCTTTGAGCCACTGAAAACACATCTGTTTGAAAAATGCTTTGACTCGGTCTACGCAGAAATGGAAAACGGAAGTTTCCTGAAACGCTTGGTACTTTTATAGTTGAGAGTCACCTCTAATAGCATCCAACGCCTGTCCATACAAATGATATTTGTGTGGTTTCAGTCAAAAAAATCAAAAAATAAAAAGCAGCAGCACCCACTAGTGGCCCAACATGAAAACTGCATCATTTTCACGGCCTCAGTGTTTCCAGAATCAGAAGAAACAAGGTGAAGCGGCTTTTTGCTCCGACGCTCAACACCTAGAACAAACTTCATGACACACTCGCTTCTTTTAAATCAGGACCTGAAACACAATTACTTGCTCAGTCTTTCCATTAAACAATAGATCATACTTATTACCTTTTTCCGATATTTGTTCTGCTTCCCATGCCTTTCCTAATCACTTTGTTTGAATGTATTTCCTACATTTCTTCGTGAAGCACTGTGAATTGCTTTGTGTCTGAATGGTTCTATAGAAATATATTGGCCTTGTCGAAACTCCAATCGTCCCGACCTCAGATTCAGAAGTCTTTTTTATTTATTTCTTTTATTTTCATGTTTGCTCATACTTATCCAAATCTTCCCACACCGGATTGTACACTATTTAAAGCATTTTCAGAACACAAGGAGCTTAATTGCTGCACAATATTCTTCGACCTTGCTTCTGTCACTTTGAGGAGTTTTGGAGTATTTTGGCTTTTTGAGGAAACTTCGGGAGTTACCAGTTTCAATGAGAGCCCGGCAGTAAACAATCCTCTCTCATTACGGTGGCGCCACATTGGATTCAAAACGCTTTTGCATGTGTATGATGCCGACAAGAGATTCGCCCATAATGTGTGCGTGTGTAGTAGCAGCAGGGAGGAGGTGTAACAGAGGAGCTAAGTGAATCCCACTGAGGTAACTGATTCGTAGAGCTTCAAACCTGGACCACTCGCCTCTCTCTCTCTCTCTCTCCCTCTCGCTCTCTCTTTCTATATTTCTCCCTCTTTGTCTCTCACCTTCCCCCCTTATGGTGACATTTTCCGAATCCGCATGTCGCCATGAATGACAACGAGGGGCTCTTTGGAGTGCATGTCGGCAGAGTGGCCTGGCAGAAGGAGATAAGAAGGAGGAGGCCGCACACACACACACACACACTCAATCTTACACACACATTCCACCACACGCATGCATATTGTCCATGTTTTGTTTTGTTTTTTAAGAAAAAAAGAAAGGGGCAGCGTCCTCCATAGCCAGAACCCAAGGGAAGTCTTGGTATCCTTCTACAAATGTATTTGTAGTCTGTGGAATGTGGAGAGAGACACACTTTATGGACACTTTGTGTCCGTCCGAGTGACACAAAGTGATGTGCACGCGCCGATTCACAGCCAAAACGAACTCGCATCCAGTTTCCAGCCTTCACTCCTCACTGCCGTTTCATTGATTTCTCACTATAATGACCTTGATGCTGGGAACGAAACAAATTTTTCTCTCTATAATTAACTTCCACAATAACATTTTAATCATACATATAAACATTATTGAATATAGATCATCCCCACGGGTCACATCATGTTATCCCACTCGTTATTCTTTTATATTATCAGACTTCCCATACATGAAATGACTTACACAGACACACATTTACTTGTATATATACACATTATTTGCAAGTTATGTTGTTGCATTATACATTTTTCCCCTCCCCATCTCCTTTTTTATTCGATTTTTTTTTAACTAACAATAATTCCGAGCCACATAAAAATAATTTTCTCACACACATACACACTCAAGCTTACAGTGTTATATATCTGAGGGACATCCCCATTGATCTGACATGCAATAATAACATTTGCCCTGAAACCACATTGTGAGATTGAAACTCGCCATTGGTTTCTCTCAAATCAGATTGAACCCCATCTTCTGGCTCTAAGAAACACAAACTTCACAGTATGTTCATATATGTATTCGAGACATTCCTTACCATAGTTTAACGTTAAGATTTCAATTAATATCATATTACAATTAGTTAACGTTCCCTCAAATGACCCGTTTTTCTTAATCAGTGTGTCCTCCAACTGCAGAGAACATGGTGACACACACAACGTTCTGCCCAGATTGTGGAGAAACAATGAAGACAATGTGCGTAGAACATTAGTGGATGCTGTTAGTCGTTTTTGTAATGAAACCACACACGCGCACAAGCACACGCACACGCACAGAGAACAATATGCCGTAACGATAAACTCCGGCGGGTACACGGAGATCGATATGGACAGATAAACAAGTTGCTGTTCCGGTGGACTCTCAACTATAAAAACGACCAAGTTGCAGGAGAATTTGGACTGGCAGTCACGACACTCTGGAGGAAAACATTGTTATTGTCTGTCTACTCTCGCGCATGTGCAGAAGAACCACTCACCATGACCCTGGTGCACAGGCGCAGTAGCCGCACTTTCAAAGCATTGCATTTTCCAAATGCAGGTCAAAAAGTTGCGTTTTCAGTTGCTACAAGCGCCGTTGTCGTGTAAACGGACACCCAAAACACAATGAAAGTTTCGCGTTTTCACTGGAAAATGATGTGTAAACAGGGATTTTGTATAATACCATGAGTGACATCACAAATAGTATTAGCCAGTATTCAGATGAGGGTTTTGCGTGTGTTATTGTTTGGTTTCACCATGAAACGATAAAATGAGCCCCTGGAGACACAAAATCAAATGTGATCCCATTAAATTTAATATGTTGCAGGAGGATGGTCTCAATAAATATTAAAGCGTTACAGGAAATAAATCCAGATTTTATATAAAAAAATACTCAAACCCGAATGTGGGAGTTTTTTGGTCAGAAATTTAAACCTGTGGGAAACAAAAGATTTAGAAGAGATTTGAAGGTGCTACAATCCAGAAAATGTCTGATCATAAAGTCCAAAAATAAAAAGACACAAAATTGAGTAGGTCACAGGTACTGACAAGCTGTTGATCGCTGTGTTTATAAAAAGTTGTATTCTATATATGTGTAAGTGTAGAACTGTGCTTTTAGGTCAAATCGCTGACAGTCAATTCATTATCATGACAAATCGCAGGGTTGACATTTGAGCGCAGGGTGCAGCACACGCACACACACACACACACACACACACCTGTTGGATTGTGTGAAATCACTGAAAGCTTTTCAACATGCGAGCTCCCCCATAAGCCACCGATGCTCATTGACATGTATCACCATACCCAGGAAACTCGGGGCAATGTGCTCGCACACGTGTATATACACACACTCGTACTCCACAGCACCGGCTCAGACGCCCAGCTTGCCGGCCCGCCTCGGGGACGCCAGCGCCAGATGGCGCCCGCTCTGAAGTGCCGAGTACCCAGATTTGTTGGTGGGAGCCCCGCGAGGCGCCGTTGATCATAGAAATGAAGTGGAGATGACACTGATCGCTCCTCGCCCCGTCCCCGTTGCTCCGGCGCTTTCAGTGAGCGCGGCGGAGCCGAGAGATACTTTAGGTGCGGCGAACGGGGAGACGGAGAACGGACACTTCGGGGGGAGATGAATGCGAAGCCGGGGAGAATCTTTCTCAGGGTGGTGGAACCTTGGCGTGGGAATTTGGATGCAGACAAGGCCGCATGACCATCTTGTTAACTTAAAACAACACAGTGGAACGGGTTGAATTGTCAGTGATAAGCCTCAGCAAAAGAGGGAGAAAAAAACACCTCTTGATTGATTTTGGTATTTCTCAGGCAGCTCTAATTATATGCTTTTGTTACTGACACTGATGAAATACTCAAACAGTTATTGATTTGGGTGCCTGACTCTTTTTCCAAAGCAGATCCATTCTACTACAGCTGGCATCAATCTTTATCCCCGTTTCAGGTGCCTTCTTCAGCTGAGCAATTAGTTTTAATTACAGGAGGGTATATGGAAATTGATGGGTAACTGTAGTATGTGCTATTCCAAACACACTGTATCTATATTAATGAATCAAAGCTCAACACATCAGTCAGGTTGTGTCTTATTAAATCGTAATTTAACCTTGCAATCTTGCTATTGGAAACCCAACCTGTGTTTTTTGACACGGTTTCAACTATATATGTCACCTGGCGTGAGAAGCACTGATGTTCCAGTTCAGGCCAGGGTGTTGATGAGCTGATGTTTGGGGGAATTCAGAAATGTGTCGAAGGACCATCGTTCTATCATCACGTCTAAACATTAGTAAACTTGGTTTGAGAAAGAAAATCGATTTGATGCTAAAAAATGTAAAGCTAAACAATTGCCTTTGAGCCCCCTCTTCAATCTCCAATTTGACAAAACATTAAGGAGAAGCCAAACAACTGATCGTCCCACACAAACCCCGGGCCCCTCGTCCTCTAGTCTCTGATGGCCCCACTGAGGAATCCCTGACATAGGTCGGAAACCACTGCACTCAATCGTATTTGTGAGACCTTCTGAAAAGTTATTATTAAGAAATGAATCAGCAAGAATAAATTCATTTTTACACTTGCTGTTTTTTTTTTACTAGCTGACAATGACCTCTATATACCAGACAGTCACCAAATACCATGTCCCTTGAGAATATTGCTGAAAAATGGTAGCAAACCTTCACGAGAGGTCTACAATGGACTTTTTGTTTTCGTGCAAGTCCAGATTCTGTTCAACTTTATGTCACAGGAACTTCTTTTTTGGAATTAAGATCAATTCAACACACATTTTTCAAATATACTCCAGGATGGAGGGGTATAATGTGGTGGTCAGTGCTCAATAGCAAGAACATCTCTGTTCTAGAGAGAACCAGACATTACAGGCAAAGAAAGCAATGAATAGACACTTGTTTGAATAATCTAGAGCAGACCTAAGGACGTGCCAATTGCTTTTCGACTGGTGATATTTATTATTGATATTGGCTGTGTCCTTTCTCTGCACATTTTGGGAAACCAGAGGGAGAGTGCTCCAGGAAAACGTAACTACAAAGTGGTTCTTTGTCTAATTTTCTAATAAACTGTGTATAATTACTAAGTCTAAAGAGAAAGTCAATGTAAAAAAATGTCCTTTTATCCTAATCAGATGAAGCTTTTATTTGTTTGTCTATTTAATCGCACATTGGGAAGTGGAATATATTTTGGCGTTGATCAAAAACTCTGCGGTCGGTTGGTTCGGAGTTGACCGTTGAGATTCCCGTGGAGCCGGGCAGTGTGTTTTAAAAAGGCAAGATGATGGAGACAAGTCTTGTCAGCCTGATCTCCAGTGACCTCATGTGAGGTGCCACGCAGCACTTATTCGCTGGTCCGACGATGTAAGGCACGCTCATGTTATCACTCTTGTGGATCGCCAGAATCAATTTTTCATGCTGTCACAAAGAGTTCTAATAAGTGCACGGAAGCATTGGCGGCCCGCCGGGGATTGCAGCTCTTTGAGTCAGCACATTAGCATTCACGGAGTAATCCTGGGGAAGCTTGTTTTCTTCACATTGTGATATCATTGATGCGAACCAATCACTGTGTTGGTGCTTTTCACACAGCTTGGCACCGACTGCATTTGCTTACGTTGTAACCTATCAACTTATCGCTGATCTATCTCTTCAAGCCAGTGTTTCAGTTTTTCATGCCGAACCATCTGACACTGCTGGCACAATCTTCCTATTCGACAAAGACTTTGGAGGATGACAAACTGAGTTATGTTTGTAATTCCGGCTCCAGATTTCTCGTTTTGTAAACTAGATTAATATACAGTGTAATCCCAAAGTCTGCAGTGGGCAGATTGATTAACAGCAACCTCTAAACACTTTAAAGTGGCTTATGCGCCCTCTGGCACATGTAAACTGTTGACCAAGCAATGACCCCCTGCTGCGACTCAGAGTTAAGGACAAAAGCAACATGATCAGAGAGCTCTCTCTGTCCCTCCTGTGCTTTCTTAGCTGCTAATCCAGTTTCTTTTGGGCTCCCCGGGGATGAGGTGATCAAGCAAGGACTGGTATTCAGCTGCTGACACACTGTTGGGAAACGGCTGGCAGGGACAGGATAAGAGACCACCAGTGCCAAGTCACTGGTGACTCAGGCAGAACCAGAGCCCTCTGATCTACCGCCAGATCCATCTGTGGGTTTGGAGGCAGCCATGTATGGTGTCGGCGGGTGGGATCGCTGTCACCCAGGTCAGCTTGCCCAACCCCGCGAATTACAAAATATGAAAACATTCTTCCGCGTTCAGCAACCACTCCTCTGTGCTTCTTTGTCTGCATTTCAGAGAGAGAGAGAGAGAGAGAGAGAGAGACGTAAAGGATGCAAAAAATAGCCCAGAGAACAGATTGAGTGGTTTTCTTAAAGAGCTGTCATGGGGCTGGGAACAGCACGGCGGATCCGAGGATGAAGTCGTGACAGATGGGATCAGTGGAGCCTGGCATAACAGCCCTATCTGATTAAGCAGTCCTGCACTTTGTGTGTGCTCGCCAAAATGACAGTGGTTGTGCTGGTTTTGGAATTTGGTCTTGGTGCTGATGACAATATTTATTCAAAT
Organism: Lipophrys pholis; assembly: GCF_963383615.2. Classification (NCBI taxonomy): domain Eukaryota; kingdom Metazoa; phylum Chordata; class Actinopteri; order Blenniiformes; family Blenniidae; genus Lipophrys; species Lipophrys pholis. The sequence continues at coordinate 12,278,834 of NC_137646.1, read as the reverse complement.
TCCTGAGGGCACTGGACAAAAAAAAAATTACACTTTACACACATTAGATGTGGCTGTGTGACAATGTCTGCCTCTAGCACCTGAGGCCTGAGTTTGTCCCGGAGGGCTCCATTGGGTAACTGGCTGCTCCACACTGTTTGGCTTGTTATTCTAGATAGCCAGGTGCCACTGAAACAGATATGATTCATGTATTCCCTCACATTTGTGACAACCTGCTTGGTAAATGCAGTCAACTCCAGTCAAGTGATTTTTTTTCTTTATTTTTTCACTACTTTGCACAATGTACATCAGTAATGACTGAAAAATCCAAGGTTATTGAAATTAATTTAAAAAATTGATTCGTCAAACTTGCCAGTATCTACCGCAGTCATGGCTTTGTACACTCTCACCAAGCAAATCAGGAGAGGTGATTACTGACAAATGCATCTTGTCAAGGGCTAAATAGAAGAATTATCGTCTAGTATGTATTATTTTTATTCCCTGATTCAATTCCTTGAGCCAGCGTGTGTATACTAAAAAGAACTGCATGTGAAGGTAACTGTAACATGGAACAAAGTAGACTTGACATCTGAGTTATTCAAGAAATAACAAGAACTTGGAATGAAGTGCAGCAAATCTCCACTGAAATTGTTGTTTCATCACAAGCGCCATACAAAATGAATATCAAGTGTTGCTGCTGCTCTTGATAGATACGTGAAAACTACAGCTTTCACAAATCTCCTGGATGTAAAGTTTAGCATCAGTTCGGGGGACAAATACAGTGCCAAGCATTAACTGGTTGAACGCCACTTTCTAACTATGCCCAACAATAAAGGATCGACATCCCCCGCCTGTTTGTGGCAAAAAAACAAAAAACAGTTGTGCCACGCAGTTGTTGTTTCCTCTTTTGCCGTTTCAGTAACATGAGTGTTTAACAGAATAGGATTATTAGTTGCTTCATCAAGCAACTCTTTGACCTCAGTTGACAAACCTTCCACCACCAGAGCTTTTAAAACATGGCTCCCATTTTCTGCAGTCGCACCCGATCCAATCTCAAAGGTTTGAAATGCCTTTTTCACTTAAAGCTCCAATAGACTGCACGATTTTAGCCATCTTATCAGAATAATGTCTTATTTGTGGGTAGTAGTGGCCGGGTGGTGAAAGAAGCAGACTTTGAATGTGGGAGTGTGCAGATTTGCTGGTTCGAGCTACGCAATGTAGAGACCACTGCTGTGGCTCCCTGAGTAAGACCCTTATCCCCCATCAACTCCCCGGAGCGCCGTAAGGTGGCCGCCTGCAGTGATCGGGTTAATGTGGAAAAAAAATTATTTTCTCAAGGGATGAGGATGATTATTATTATTGTTATGTCACACCCACTGAATGTAATTTGTAAAACTTGTTTTATGCATTTAACCAATCCCTATGTAGCAGCTACTGTACGGTGCAAAGGCCTTGCTCAAGGAGCCACAGTGGTAACCTGTTCAGGTTATGGGATTCAAACCTGCGAACCTCTGCCCCCCCCCCAGGCCACTCCACTGAATTTAGTTCAGTGTATGTGTGGTGTGTTGTGTTGAATTCCTGACACTGTCTGTCGTCACATGGCCATGGCAGTGGTATTCCACAAACCCACTGATGCTGAGGCACGACAACACATATCATCACAATTACTCATTTTCTTTTTATCGTGTGGCTACCTTTGAGATGGTGGATGTTTCAGGTGACCTGACCTGCCGTAGTTCTGAATGAGGGTCACAGAGTGGAAGAAAAAGACGAGAGGACAAGATCTTCACATATGTGAGAACTCCTTACAAACCATGTGAGAATGATATAAGGTGACGACCTTGCCAAGCCACTTCAGAAAGTAATAAGAAACCTATCTAAAAGGTACAACCCTTGATGAAAGTCCTCATTGTTCATATAAGGGCTGTGTTTTAATAAAAAAAAAATCATAGCAATGACAGGCCCGTGTTTACACCTCTCATACTTCATTTGTATTGAAGTAGTGGGAAATGTCCACTGTTTAAAGAAAGGCATTGTAATGCAGACTGAATATCTGCATGCTCCTGAAAAAGAGTCAGTCTCAAAAGTGAGAAGATTTATGAAAAGGTTAGGTTTGTTTCACAGTCCTGTACCTGAGCTCACCGTCACGGGCAATGATAAGACTGAATCTTCTGGTGATAGCACAGCAGATTTCACTTCAGTCGTCACATAATAGCTTCACATTGCTTAATTCTCTGATTTAGTCATATAAGCTCTTCAAATGAAACCCCTGGTGACCTCTCCGAGTTATATATTTGGGTGAATAATGTAAGGACGGACACAAAGGCTGAGTGTAATTACTTTGAAAGAAACATTTCAGAAGAGAACTGAGGCCAGTCAGAGAAAGTAGGGCTGAAGAGGACGGGGTGATGGAGAATTTATCAAGCAGTGTTGATATCAATTAATGACTTAAATTTGTGCTTTAGTACTATTCCCTGGAGATTGACTGAACATAGAGGACAAATCTTGCTATAATACCGTGTTCATGTCTCAAATAAAGGTATTTCTTTCCCTTTTCCAAAGAGGAAGGCGTGGATGTAAGTGTGATTATCACCGTCGTCAAAGTGATGAATGACTTAACAGAATCAAACTTGGGAAGTCAAAAAGAAAAAAATAACTTTTTGAGGTGAGAAAGAAATTGATTGTCGTCTGTCTTATGTCTTTCCCCTCGTTCTTGAGAAAACTACAGTAGCTTCATATATTTAAGGGGAAAACGCAGCTGACACTTCAAGGTGGAACAGTACACGGCCGAGAAGGAAAAGTAATAAATGAAGGCAAAGCCGGGCGTTAGCGCTTTGGATCTGGCAGGAAGTGTTACTCCCTCATGGAAACCAGCCTGTGTGGCCTTTTTTTTGTTTTTTATGTTGAAACCTTTTATGCCAGCATGGTTTTATCGATAATCCTTCATAAATACGCACACGGTCAAGGATTTACACGTTCCCTTATAGCGTTTTTGCTTGAGTTTCTCTCGGCGCCCGTCATACGTGAGGCCCCATTCCCCAAACAGAGCCGGGCTATTTCACACCACAGCGGAACCAGACGTCTCCTACATTGTGTTTAACATTGTTGAAATATTTGTTTACAAGGTTCAGTGCCGTTTAATTTTCTTGTGATCAGCTCCCTCTCTTCTCTCCCTCTCCCTTTCCTTCTTTTCCTTTTTTTTCTGTTGCTCTTTTCTGCCTGCTCAAACTCGGGAGCCCCTTTTGTTTGAATATGCAGAGGACTTCTCCCGCACTGTTATTTGTTCAGTTCGCCTAATTAGAGTTTGGCGAGATGAAAGCAAGCAGCAGGGCTTTTTGCTCGGCGGCTGAAACTAAACGAGATACTGTTGTGTCTCCAGGAGGACGCCGACGAGAGATTTCTCATCGCGTTCATTCATGGGTGAGCTCTGTCACGATACAGCACGCGGCTCCCGAGCTACATGTGGCTCTTCCGTAGTGGCACCCGGAAGATTATATGGAAACAGTTTTATTGTATTTTGATTTTCATTTGCACACAGGACTCGTTTACAAAAAGTACTGTTATATCCCCTGGCTTAAAAGGGCAAATAAAATAAAGTTGAAACAGTTTAAAAAACCAAATGAATAAAACAGCTACATTGCAAAGCTCAAATATAAGATATGAACACAGAATTTAAGACAATTGCTTAAGACTAGTGCAATTATCGGTCTATGCCGCACGTAAATTTTACTCGACTATTTTTGAATCTAGATTTAATATTATAACTGTAAAACAGAGCAGCCGGGGGTTCAGTGTCTTGCTCAAAGACAGAGGGAGACGGAACCTGCAACCTTCTGCTCGAGAGACGACCACTCTACCAACCGATCCACAGCCAATCTGAGGCGACCAAGGTGGATGTGAAAAGGCTGCACCTGCTGTTACAATGGTTCAAAGAGGTAAAAGAAGAAATGCAGAATTTTTTTTTACAAATGTTTAACGGCAAAGTTGATTAAAACTGCTGAAATGGCAAAAATGAAAACGGTTGGCATCTCTCAATCGGAAGGTTGCAGGTTCAATTCTCAATTCCCCCCTGTCCACGTGTTAAAGTGTCCCCGACCCCAAATAGCTCCTGATGGATTGAGTACCTCGCGTGCCAGCCGCCGCCATTGGTGTGTGAATGAGTGTGAACAAACAGTGTACGGCGCTTTCACCGTTGAAGCAGTGGAAAAGTGTGAAATAAATTCAATCAGTTTAAAAATAAAATATTGTGAAACCTAAAACCACTGAGAATTTCTCGAGAATAAAACTGCGAACAAAGTGGTTATAATAACTAGAAGAGCTAAATGCGTATCAAACCCCATATAGGCTACAACTTCATGTGGTTTGTTATCTTTATTTTAAAGGTTAAACCAGTTTGGCTGCACAGGGCAAATTTTATTAGGAGAGTGAACAAAAAAAATGTCTCTTTTGCTCATAAAGATCGCAGACCCATTCCAGAATCACAACTTATAGAAACACAAGGCTGGACCAATGACTGTCAGCACATCAGTGGGTGTGCTGTTGGTATTTTTTTCATTTTGTTATCACATTACCACTGAAGGCCACTGATTTCATCTTTTGATATTTCCGATGTGATAAACGCACGCACGCACGCTCTGTGTTGCGGAGCTCCAAAGACGCATTCCAGCTAGAGTGCCACCTCGTCACGTCTCGCTATTGCGTCGCTGCAATCTCAAGGACCCATCCAAACATTATCACAGAGTAGTTCTTCACAAGATGTGCTCACGATGCATCGGGCGCATCTTCAGAATGCTCAGGACCCTGTACACGCTGTGCAAGTGTACATTCTCAAACGTGCACAATGTAAGAACTTCACAGCACGCCGCGTCTTTTGGTGTTCGGCATATTTACTTTCGCGTCCAATCCCACACCAAGGAACTCGAGGACAACAAGTTCATGTACCCCGGGAGTATTGGGAGCAAGAAGAGAGGAGCTGATGATGATATCCAGGCAAAACCAGTACGGCGGTCAATTTCACTAACAACCCGGACCAAACTGAGACTCTTCGGGTCAAATGTGAAAGCGGTGCTCTTGTATGGTTGAGAAGCCCGGAGGCTGAGAGAGTTTGAAGCAGAAATTCACGGTCTTTATCGTCAAGAGGCTGAGGAGCACACACATGTTGGAAGAGAGAAGGCTTCGGTGGCAAAAAAGATACGTCTACAAATAAGGTTGGATGGCGAGCACATATGGAAGACCGACTGTATGTTCCAGCCATTCTTTCATCAACTACCGCAGTCCTCCTGACAGAAACACTCAATATTTAGAAGTAACACTACCATTAGCTTAGCACCCTCAAATTAACAAAGAAAAAGCCCCACACTTTATTAATCCTTTCTGGGAAATTCCTTTTTCCATATTTCCCATATTTCCCATCCGTTTACCCATCCCAGATTTGGTGGAGTCATGCCCAGGAATTGATCTTGCAAACTTCCAATCCAAAGTCTGTTTCTCTAACCTCTAATGGGAAGCATTTCCCACAATCCCCTGCCCCGCCCCCTCAGTCCACTGTGGTCGCTACAATACTCTAAAATAAATTCTATACTTTGAATGTAAAGGCTTCAACTGAGTAGTTGTGTGACAAATGAATTAAATGCTGACTCACCTATTTTTAAGACGTGAAATGTTATACCCCTTAAAATCAAGAGGGCTTCACGACCCTCCATGAATCATTGTCCACCACCGTCTGGCGCATAAGGTATGCAACAAGCAAAACCTTCAGTTAAAGAGCATCTTCCCCCGAATGACTTCTGCTGAACTTAATGAGTCCATCATTAGACGGACCGACACAGTGCTGACGGCTCAGATAATCTGTCATAGCTGCACTGCTATAATCCAAATATTTCTGTTATCATCAGAGAAGGCCTCAGTCCGACAAAATATGCCATTTCAAAGTTCCAAGAAAAAAAGCGTGACTGCATTCAAGTTCTGATCGTCAGTATTTTACACAAGGCTGACTCCCAAACCCATCGGTGGAATTGAAGTTCTATCATGCTGTAATTCGACATTTGAAGAAAAAGAAGATACCTATCTGCAGATGTACGAACATCGAAATCAGGACGGACTCCTGCACTGGGGAGAAAACTTCCCACCACAGAAACCCGTCTAATCACATGAGACAGAGAGAAAAAACCTGCTTTTCACTCAGTTGTTTGGTGTGTGTTTTGTCAGCGAGAGTGCAGAGGTGTAATTGTAAATAGGAGCTGGATTACTAACTGAAATAGTCGCCTGGTGGCACGTTTATAGTGGTGTTCTGCATCTGCTGAGGCAGATTAATCCAGAAATATATTAAGAAAATCAGCTGGAAACCGTTTCATGGCTTCAAGGACAATTAGTAGTGATTAAAAGAAACATTAAATCTGATTATGAGACTTAACTTTTTAACACTCATTTGTGCACGATTGGACTTGCAGAGGAGCTGCTTCCTCCATAACCTTTCGATACACTCCGGTGCGGCGTTATTGTGTTGCGCGTGCGGAGGATGCACCAGTTGGGACCTTCCAATCGCAGTTAAATCACGCTGCTTATCGTTTCCTCGCCGAGCACATTCCAGCCTCACAAAGCAGCCACTTGAATTATGAATACATTTGTTCCACAAATTTCCATTAATTTTCCCATAATTACCCGGCTCTCTCAAATGACTGAACTTCCAGGAGCGCCGCGGATTCCATGGTCTAATGGTGTTTACCCGGCCCAACAAGTTAAATGAAGTCGGTGCGTCGTCTCAGTTGGAGGACATTAATTTTCCATTATGGGATGTTGTTGTAGTTACCTGCTGAGACCCGGCACCGGCGCAAGACAGGAAGTCGCCCCGTCGAAACCTCACGGAGAGCCGTGTTTTCCAGGGAAAGTCATTAAGATTTTTTTTTTTTTTTTTTCTTCGAGGTCTACAGCACAGTTTGGTGCTGTTAGTGGAGAGAGGCTGCAATGAGCTCTTTAAACACAGGCGGAGAGGGAAACATTGGCAGAATGAAACATTAAACATCAACAAACGCTCAAGGCAAGGTGCTGTTCTGTACTAATGTCCCTGTAGATCACTGTGCCAGAGTCGAGCTTCCCCGGCTTCGAGGACCAGGAGGTTTCTTGTTGATTTAGCTTCATTTCGCCAATGTGTGTGTTTGCTTTTGCGGGAGACACCTCCAACACGCAGATAGACTTACATCATTGTTAGTCAGCCAGCCTCCTGCTGCTAATGGTGTTCGTAAGTTCTCCAATAAAATGCTTTGTCATTAAATCACTAAATTGTTTGCTGTTTTATTAAATATGGAAGAATTTGCTGCAGCTCATATGTTAGTTATCAGACGTCATTGGTCAAACCTGGGCATCATAAGGCTCGGGGGCCATACGCTGTTTAGCTTTGCATGTAAATTACTGTTATTATTGACTTTATTACATATAATGGTTAAGACTTTCACTTTATCGGCCATTATTCAAATGTTGGTTGGATCTAGCAGAGCGAGCAATTGTTATCTCACACAATTGGTATTTCAACAGTGAGACAAAGGTCAATAAAAAAAAAAAAGAATTTCTTTACATACTGAACTCGGAACTTTGAAAAATGTAATCATGGTTTCCTGGGCAAGACTAAGAAAAAAGTTTAGTTTCTCACTTTCTATAGGCGCTATCTCAGGTCACAGATCAGAAAAGAAGGTTACCTGCAGGTTACCTGTGGCTCTGTAGCCGCATCGGTCACAAAACGTTACGTAAATAAACATTATTCTTCTTTTAAGTTTTATATAGACTCCTTTTCAAAGGAATCCTGCATTCTGGGTAAAAAGGACTAGACTAGACTAAATTTCTAAAATAGTTTGTTTTACTTTTATTTTAATAGTTCGTGGGTTTATGTTAAAATTGCGCTGAGCTGTGCTACATGCTAAAACATGTCTTTAAAATCCCTATGCGTCCCTAAGAAAAATGGTAAACTAAAAACTTATATATATTAACTGCTAAGATTGCTAAAATAAGTTGATAGGCTTAAAAAGGAAGAAAAAAAAAAACGTATAAAGAATGAAACGGCTAAAATAAAATAAAATAAATTACTTCAAAAGCTAAAAATGTTAAATGGCTCCAAAATAAATTTTTTGCTGTTCACCATTGTTCATATGAAACTTATAATACAGTTTTTGCACATAGAAAAACTATATATGCAACTATAGCTCTTCTCATTAGTTTTGTGGCCCCAGATTAATTTAGTTTGCTGGGAAGGTTATAGAACTAATAATAATGATAAAATTAAAATAGAAAAAATAGCAAAGGGAAGAAGGAATCAGTTGCTTCTGCAAACCTTCAGAAATTGCCTCTACGTTATTATTTTTTTGCCACCTTGGTGAGATCAATTAAATAATGAGGCTTATAAATACGACGATTCACTGTAGCAATTGGGAATGGGTATTTTTTAATCACTTGGTGATTAGTTATTGAAAAAATCGACTTTTTCTGCTCATTAAAAGCAGCTTTCCCCATTTTTCTTCAGACCAACGGCTACGAGGGGTCTGGTATTAAGTGAAAATGATTCTCTAATAGTTCTGGTTGTCTTGATTTAAATGTCAGACTGTATTACAGCATTACAAAGGTGCTGGAAGGTTATGAAAGCCCCTCGTTCCAGGAAGGTGCTTTGGTGGTTTTCTGCTTAAGAAAAAGCTGTAAATGCTAATCATGCACTCAAGGACCGACTTCCTTCCTCTCATCAATGTTGCCGGTTTGTCCACCACATCCGACATTGCAATTATAGCCTCCAACATCCCAGAGAGGGAAGACTTTTTTTTAATTTTTTTATTAAAATCGCAGTAAAGGATGGGAGGCATTTTTTGCTCCCCGTCCTTCAGCTTCTCTAATGAGTAGAGTCCAGAAGTAGCAATCACAGGCATTCATCCCATGAAATTGGCTGTTGAAAGACAGCGGATGGACCGGGAAACGGTTGTGGTGTGCATCTGCGGCGCTGGCAGTGGAAGATTAGGACGAGGAGAGGGAGGACAGATGGAGGCTCGGAGAGAGGACGCTAGATCTCCGTGGCGACTACTGATGAGTTTTGACCTCATAAATGAAAGGAAAATGGAGGTCAGATTGAGAATTTATTGGGTTTTTTTTTTTATTTTTTTTTACGAGATAAACCTAGCATGGATCGCCCATGCCAAAAACTCCAAACATTTGGTAATTGAGAGGAAAAATACAGCCGGACAGGCGGATGACTGTTGCTTTTCTAATCATAAATACACTCCATGGCGTACATTCAGTGTCAGTAAATCCTCACCTACACTTTGATCTGTGACAACTGAGCAGTTTTATTAAGGCTCTAATCAAAGTCTGCAGCTCCTCTGAGAATCTTTAGTCCGTCTCCTACGAATTAGCATAAATGAAGAAATCATCAACATCCCTGCTGTGTGATTGCGTTGATGGCTAAAGCAAGAAATTAGTGTGTGATATCTCCGGCTCTGACATATGGAGGTCCAATTTATTTATGAACCATCTAATTAAGACGGAACGGCAACTTCTAGATCTCTAGCCTCTCTCCAAGACAGTCTGATTTATTCCTTTAAACACATCCCATGACATAATGGCTGAGGTTTTAATGAAGAGAGCAGAAAGTGGGAGTCAAGTGAATCACAACGTGCTGAGGAATTGATTAGGAGATAAGGAGGAGTGCAATATTTTTAGATGAGAGACTTCCCTTTGTTATTCTTTATGATCTCCCCGCTTACAGAGCAGCACTCAGTTCTAATAACACGGTTGAGCTAATACAGAGTGAAAACACGTGTTGCACTGGCAGGTTCTGAGAAAACTGGGAAAACCTCATGTATTGTTTGAGGACTGAAACGGCCTCTCCAGAAGACTGACTGTCATTCTGCAACCTGTTTTTTTTTTTTTTTGCTCGGATGTCGTAACTATGTGCTCTGGCTCTGTTTGATTGTGACTGGGAATAGTAAATCACATCATTTGACAGGCTTCCAAACAACTTAGTGCACCGCTCCCGACAGATGACGGCGGCTGCTGCGTAAAGCAGAAAGTGACCATAAAGATTTAATGCTTCACTCGCTTAACTTAAGTGCCTCGCCCGAGGTCAACAGTTCCCTGTGGTATTTCTGAGGAAGTCAAATGTATGCGTACACACTCGTATATGCACGCAAGAATTCTTCACCCCTGTAAAAAACGGAAACATATTTTATGCAAATATACAGAGAATCTGGGGCTTATATCCAGAATTCCAATGCCGAGCCAATAAATATACATGTGTTTATTTTCCTTTTTCTGGGTTATTCAGTGCATTAAACACAGTGGGGGACATGTTATGCATAAAGCGTAGCGCTCCTCTTTTTGCTCATTTAAGAACTATGTGGTTTTAATTTTTACAATAGCAACTGTGTTGGCAGCCAACTCCTCAGCATATTGTTCATAGGGGTGGGAATCGAGGTTGGACAGTGGATTCATAACTGATTCCCATTGATGTGATCTATCATAATCATGCCTCCAACGTATATAGATTCTTCAAGCAGTCCTACCTATTTATCAGGACTCTTGAGATTGTGCAACATGTCAACTGCTGAAACTACATCAAGCATCAAAACGCATCATGGAGTGAAAAAAGAAAGGTCCTGATAGCCCTAACCCTAATCCTCTTGCCACAATTCAGCACAAATGGTGTGGTTCTTTTGGGAAATGCAGTGTGTTTTCAATGTGTTTTGTTTAGAAGGCTAATAAAAAAGAAAGAAATCGGCATTTGGTGCTGAGAATGGTCTATGACTAAGGTTTCTTCTGTAATTATGTCGCTAACTATGTCTACTTACACAGGCACAACATAATAATCAGTATTATAATAATCTGACTGAGAAACAGAATCAAATTTCCACCACTAATTGTGCATAACAACTATAGCGCAGACAGCTTGGTAGTTAATGCTTTGAATAAGCAGTCCAAAAGTTTTACCAAAACTATTTATGAAGCTGAAGCCAAACGCCGGTGGATACCTCCACTTTGAAGCCTTGAACCACTTAATGGTTCGATGCTTAGTTAACAAGGAGAAAGTATTGGGTGTAATCACAGGCCTGTCAGATAACAGGATCTTCAGTACCTTTGCGTGTTACGTCGACATGAAGGCGTCTTGGGCAGTTCTGATTCTAGGTCACCAGTCCATTGCAGGGCAAACACAGCGCAACAGTCACACACACTCACTGTTCACACCTACTTGAAATAATAATCACCAGTTAGCCACAAACTGGAAGCAAACAGAGAAAACCCATGCATTGACATGAAGAACATGCAAACTCCCCACAGAAAGGCACAGATTTGAGCACATGACCTCGTCACTGTGCAGCAACAGCATGAATCACCACATTACTCTGTGCCACAGTCTAATTATGTAGTTTTAACATGGAAGTCACAGGCACAGAAAAGTAATGCCTATTAAGTACTTTTCTTCTCTTACTACATAAAAGCATCCATAACTCATTACCTCGAAAATGCTCTCTCTTCATAGAGAACAAGTTGCTGTGTGTCTGTGTGAATTGAGGAACTCCAGTATTTTGCAGTGTTGGCGTGACGGAGGGCAGTGAAAGGTCATTGCTCGTTCCTCCCTCCCGTTGAGATATTTGCATGTGTGTCTTGTTGGTGAATTTGCGTAATTGTGTCAGAAAGGGTTACAAAAGAGAGAGTTGCTTGGTGTTTGTTTGACTGACTTGACAGCTTATCAACCCCCGGGCCTGGAGATTACTGCATGCTTCTGAAACCCCACCCAGGCGGCGCCATAGTTCGGATTTTTTGTCTTCCATTAGACAGTGACATGTAGCAAACTGGAGTCAAATCTACTAAAACTTACAGGTTATGTGAATTTTGGTATTATTCTGTATGTACTGTATTGTATTGTAATCCTTCATGTAATCTTGATGATTAAAGGCAGGTCAACCCGGCCATGTATTTGTGGATCTAAAAAGTATTGCATATTACTTCTGCATCCAGAAAGAAGATTTGTGAAAAAGAACATGACATTTTTCAGGGTGAACTGGTACATTTTCTTAACTGAATATCCTATGAAGCTTAAATAAGTATCTAATCGGAGTATTGTTCTTAGTGAATGTTTACATGGCTGAATTTCCCTTTCTGTGTGGTTGTATGTTCTCCCCTCTGACATCCTCAGTTGAATACAGAAGTACAGTAGTATACAGCAGTCCAGAATATTACGATTTTGACCAACTACAACCAGGACAGTGGAATAAACATGTAGTTAAGTCTTCATCTCTGTCACATGACCACCGTTGGAAGAAATATACGATAAACTAAGAGAGTGTGAGTAAGATCTTGTCAGGAAGATGTGAGATAACAACTCTCCTTTAGAAGATTTTGAAGAGTGGACGCTGTTTGTTTTTTTTGATGAAGTCACACATACAGGCACACCGAGAACAATACGCTACAAACATGAACAGAATCGAGAATATCCAACGGTTGTATTGGGATGCTGTTAGGGGTTAATCTCAACTATAAAACTACCAATATCAGCAATAAAACTAGAATATGGACGGGGGGTCGTGCCACTGGGGAGGCCGCCACGTTTCTTTCTCTTTCATGAGCAGAAGAACTATTTACCGTGGCGGTGGTGCGCATGTGCGGAAACAGTGCTGCGTAGCCTCTGGCTGTCTCTGTGGGGTGGAGTCGCAAGCGTCAAAGAATGTTTTGCCGTTACACTCGTTTTCATCGTTGCGTAAACGGGGCCTTAGAGGTTCTCTGTGGGACGCCGAAGACAGTGTCTTCATCGGTGCTGTACTGAGTGCACGCCATCTACATGCAGATGAGGTGATTATACCGTTTTGTACAGGCAGGTGTAAACCTTGTAGGAACTCCAGCCCAATGTCTGGACTGACAAACGCTTAACATATTGATCAGTGTAGGGCAGATGGATGAAAGACTTTGTGGTCTTCTTGCAGCCGTCTGACTGAGGGTCAGGTAATCGACAAGTCTTCATCTCCGCACGCCTTGGTATCCTGTTTTCCTCCACATCCATCTGCCATAAATGACTGCGTGCCGTCAGCGGGCGAGCATCTCACTTGATGTTACAACACAGAACGCGAGCACAATTCCCCTCCCTTTGAAACAGCACAAGCGCCATGTTAATAATTCAAAGCGCTGGAAGACTGTTAAGGTGTTCCCAGCCCCCTTTGCCTCCTACTATCTCTATCTTTGCGTCTCGCTCATTGAATAGATATCCACAATGAATTATTGAGGCACTTTAAATTCAGCCACAGTTTCCATATTACTTAAGCTGCTCAAAGACCACTGCATTATAGATCAGACCACTCCGATGAATATTGTTTCATAGTCAATCCACAGCCAATTTCGAGACATCTTTTTAAACAGATGATTCTACAAATCGCCCCGGTTTGTTTCCGAGCGCTCAGCACCCGTCGTGGCACTTTCTCTTTGGCAGTGAGAGATGTGTGGCAATGATCACACAGTGAAACTTTATCTCAGCCGAGGCCTAGTAAAAAGGCCATTGATTTGTGGATGTGTCAAATGTTTTGGATAGTGTGCAGTTTTATATCTGGTGCCAAGGGTGCGCCAAGCAATGAGCAGCACATAAAAGGATTTATTGTTCTTCTTTTATTTTTCATGACTTTTATACACTTGGACAGTTCTTGCCTTGTTGCGCGTTCTCGCAGCGTCTTTCAGGACGAAGCTCTGCCGTGGGTTTCCGCTGGGCTTGTGTCAGTATGCTATGTGCTGTCAAGGCGGAGCATAAACTGTGGTGGCCATATGCTGGCGAGAGTCCTTGGAGGGTGATGCTGTTTAACATGCCATCTCCGGCGCCGCAGGGGGGCCCGAGAGGCGGGCACATTCCTCCTTCTGACTTTACTCTTCGTGTCCGCCTGATGAACGAGGGACAGAGGAAGCGAGGAGGGGAAGAGGAAATGAGGGTAGCTCTCATTTTTCTCCGCCCTTCTCCAATTGGGCGCCATTACCGCTGCCCCAACGCATCTGCTTCTGTGTGCGTTGAGTACGGTGATGTTGATGAGGCTCATTATCCTGAAATATTTGAGAAAAGTTTTGATGGATTCCTGCCCGACAAGGTCATCCAAGAGCCGTAGTCAATTGCCGCTTACGAGTCTAAATTTGTAACAATTACAGATCTGTCCTCCTTCATTAAAATTAGCATGAGCTATGATTCCCAAGAGAAAGTCAACCCGAGGTCTAAGACTAAACTTTTCACATCCAGCCAAATCATACACAAATACCCAGTCCTGTGATTCACCTTGGTACATTTTGCTGCCATTGATTGCTGTTTAGGAATTTCCCCCTCACTCGCCAGCACCAGACATTCATAGATTTATTATGGAAAAGGTGCTGTTTAACTGTTATCTGTCCATCCACCTCTAGTAGGAGCTACACAGTCAGACACAAGGCCACATCCCTGTTGCAGAAAAAATGTAACTAGGAAATAAACAAATTTGTCTTGCTAAACTTGCACACAACCACATAAACGCAAACATTTTGTTTGGTAACCTGCACCAGATAACAGTGCTCGCTATTGTCGGAAACACTTTCGCCATCTTTTCGTCAGCGATTATATCAGACCTGAATGCACAGGGCACTTTGTGCAATGGAATTTAGTATTTTTTATCCTTGTAATGTGTATCGAGGATTAACATATTATTCCTGAAACCTTTAAACCTTGAATTAAGTGGAAGCAGATTGTTTGAGGTCATTGTGATTAAATGTATATTTTAGAATACTTTTTTTTAATCTCGAACAATAAACTGCTGCCAAGTGGACTGCTGCGTGACAGCACTGTAGCTCCGACTACAGGCAGGTGGGAGCATTACAGTTTAGTGGCACCATTTGGATAAAATGGTAGCTGACCTTTGAGACGCCATGGAAATGGACAACTGGTGACCAGTTACCTCAAATTAATGTTTTTGGTTTTTTTTGGGACCATGGGAACAAATAAGAATTGAATGAGATAAAACACGGCCATTTATTGGTTGATCCTTGCGGTGGTTTTGTGTTCACCTCAATTCAATTCAATTCAATTTTATTTGTAAAGCGCTAAATCACATCAACAAACATCTCAAAGCGCTCTTACAATGATAGAGTACAACAGGACCCAACTAAACCCTTCCAAAGCAAGCAGGTGTAACAAGCAACAGTGGCCAGGAAAAACTCCCTCGCATGGAGAGAAGTTCATCAATCAGTAGCCTTCCAAGTAGTTTCTCGTGTTCATCAGGCCAGAGAGCACAGCAGAAGACGGTAGCAGACGAAGAAGAGGGGAGCAGGAGGTAGCTGCAGCTGGCTAATGGAGGCCCGAGTGTGGAGAACAGGAGTAAGAAAAGGTGGGAAAGGAAAGAGGGGGACTAGCAGGCGTAGCATGTTTCATCCTAATGACAGAATTATAACCCCGCTCCATCTGCCACTCAATCACCACCAGCCAATCAGCGACGGCCTTCGATCGGCGCCGGTCCGCTCAGGCACTCCCATCTGTACCCGGCGCAGAATGAAGGCGGTAATCAAATGCTCGGATGTCCAGGAGAGGAGAGGAAACTCACAGTTTGGCCTCGGATTCTGTCACGTTTCACTCAGTGTGTGTGTGTGTGTGTACGCGCGTGTGCGTGCGCGTGGGATTTCCACCCGCGCTCCTAATATTGATAGAGGATGTCAGGAGAGCTTTTCCTCCACATTGAGATGTCTGGTAGCGATCAGTAATTTACATTTTCTGTCACACGGCCTGTTTCCCGTCAAACTCCTCGCGAGCGAACGCCATCACACCCTGATCAAGATCTGGCGCGGTGGGAGTGGATATCGGATGCTCGTGCCATTGCTCTATAATGTGTCTGTGTTTTGTGCGGCTTTTTATGTCTGAGAAGAAAAGCAGAATCACACCTTTATAATCTTCTCTTTCACCCGCTGATAGGAAACTCGGGAATGAACGACTCCTTTTGAATTATTTTTGGCTTTTGCTTGTCACTTGCACACCTGCCTATGAATGCACAGTTAACACAGGCTGCCATGTGACAACTCGCTGCCGTCGCTCTGTCTTTTCACGTCTCTTGTTCTCCGCCATGCTTTTCTTACCTCTTCTCCTCACTTTGCTTGCCTCTTTCTTGTCGTCTTTTCTCCACAAAATTGTGCCTTTTCCCTGTCTGAGCTGCACGAGGCCGAAGCGGGAGGCGGTGGGGCGTGTTTGAATGATTTTGTATGCAGCGACAGCGCCATTCTGTTTCATTGCAGGAGCCTTCGCCTTATCTCCTTAATGGATTATGAGCAAGGGAACAAAAACAGAAGGAGGCAGAGTGAGAATGATTGGACTCCCTGCAAAGGGCCGGCAGGAAACGGACTGCAGGCGGATAAATAAAACCCTCAGCCTGTATATGTCTTTTAGTCCTGAATCACAGATGTTATTAAAGGAAAGCACAATGAGAACAGCTTGTCGTGAAGAGTCATTTAAGCCTCTTTTGTCTTTTTGCATTCTGGATGGAAAGCCTCCAGAGCAAAGGGTGGTGAATTCATGGTACAGGCTAACGGCTAACTGACAGTCAAATGCTAAATGATGTTTTGCATATTTTTCTTGGTTGCCAAATGACAAAAAAACAGACTTGTGCCTTTAATAGTAAGAATATTTAGCATTCATGTTAACCTCTGGTATTGTAAAAAGAAAAAAAATGCTGGTACCAGGTTATCGTCATTCATTTTGGAGGCTAATGGTTTGCTAGCTGATAGCAAAGTGCTGTGTGTCTATATTACATACCAACATCTAGCTGTCACATGTACTAATTCTTTTTGTTTAAAAGCACAAATAAACTGAAGATTTAACAACTTCAGTGGAACTCCTCAATAAGCAACTCACTTGTCTACGTTTGGAATGTGGTAGCTTGGCATTGTCTTGTATCGTTACAAGTTAACAGCTAGTTACTAACTTACAGTTATTTGTTTATCTATTTTGGTAAATTGAGCTGCTATGTATCTTGAATTAACAACTTTCGATCTAAATGTGGCCAGTTGTAGGATATTACAGGTTGTTAGTTTGCAAGCATAAAACAAACAGACCAACATTCAGGAAATCAAACTGTAATAATTAGTGATGTAATTCTTATGGGTGGTGGCATAGCATTGCATATTCTTGGTGAAGACTAAATATTGGACAAAAATGTATATACCTTCATTTTCTTTTCACGTTTAAGGGCACAAAAACAGTCACAAAATACTGTCCAATTTAATATTTTAGTAACGCAAATTGGAGCATAACAGCTAGCTGGTGCTTGTGGACTATTTTTTATAAAAAAAAATTTTTTTCATTTTCTTGTATGCAAGCAGAAAAGCCATGTCAGCACTTAATATTACGGAAAGCTGAGCTTCAAAGGTGAATCATTGGTCCTAATGTCACTAGTGGTAGCATTGTCTTTGGTTTTCATTTTACAGACAATTGGTCGGCTGCCAGATAAGTTGTTGTGGTTTAGTCATTGTGGTTTATGTTGCTGCAACGTGGAATTATGCTGTGAGATTGGAGACTAAAAAAAAAGCTTTCAGATGTGTTAACATTTCTGAGATTTTTATTTATTCCTTGTTTGCAAGAATTTAGTCATTTAGTCAGTCCTTGGTCTGTATGTTGTTGCACAGACTCAATCAACGACATGTTTACTACACTTGGAAGCTCAAGGGTCAGCATCGATTTGTGTTGCTTTAGAGATCGTTTTATCTTTTGACTCCTCAGAAAGCTGTCAAATCTGTATTTCACCACAGCCTTCATTCAAGAAGATGAGTGAGATGCTGTATTGAGTCAACATCAACAATACTGTGCTGAAATTCTTCTTCTTCGACAAACCTGTTGATTTGATCACTGCCGCTGCTTGAAGCAGTCATTGGACGACGAGAATCCCTTCAGGAAAGGCCATGGTTTGTCAAGATTGGTGTTGTAACAAAATACACGTCTGTTAGTTCAATTATCCACAAAAACGTACACACTGAATGGCTAATTAGTGTGCTGAGTATCCATTTAGAGGCGCTTTCCAAGCCTGAAAGGTCTTCAGAGAAATGAACACCTTTAGCTTTCAGAATATTAAGACTCTGGTTGGGTGAATGATTATATTCTGAAAAGAAGTAAAGCAAACCCAGACAGATATATTGCACTTCCCTTGATACAAAATGCTTATTTAGATTGAGCTGTTTGCCGTTAGTGCCAAGAGTCTTGTGTTTGAACTGTATTGATCAAGAAAAGACAGGTCGGCATGAACAGGTTTGACCTTTTTGGGTCTTTTAGTCCGACAGACGTAAATGTTGTTTATATTCTGCGCTGCCTGGGGTTGAATCCAATTTGCTTCACCGATTCAGTTTACTTGGGAATAAACTCTGCTTGAGGCCACAGAGCTTTCATTTATTTCTCTCTCACTTGCCATTTCTTTCTCTGCTTTGCTTCCAAAAATTGTATTTGTGAGTCATGATGTTGTATGTGTGCAAATCAAGAAGACGAGGATCTTTTTTCTGTTTTCTGTCATGATCCCTCGTGTGAGAGATTCCTGGAACTACAGGAGGAACTACTGAATTTCATAACAAACTGTTTGAGCATACATGTTTTTTTTTGCTTAGTTAGCCTTTTTTTTCACAATAACACAATAGAAACATCTCTCATATCTTTCATCCATTTAGTTTAGTCTGCCTGAGCTTTAAAGTGACTGGTGGTTTATTGGAATGCTAGTATGGAGGATGGTATTTGTGCTTTTGGCTGTGTTTATGCTGGTTCCCCGGTCAGATATGAACAGATACCATCTTTTAAGCCTTTATGATGTAAACGAAGAAACAGATATTATATAGCTTACACAACAAAGCTGTGGCTAATGCTAAACGCAGTCAGTTAAGGTCAACTGTTAAGGCTCTACATGAAAGACACACAAATCTTTCCATCCATAGGCTGCATTCATTCTGTTCATATTTCAGGATACAAACGAAATAGTGCAGTGCCAGTGGTACTAATTCAAGATGTTTAACGTTCTCGCAGACCACTGCCGCCGACTGTGCATCTCAATGGTGACATCAGTCCCACCTCCTCATCAGAGCTATCACGAAATTCCTTCTTGTTGTGATCGTGACTATTTAGCCTGTGTTGACTTCGAGCAAGCGCCCTGTGGTGAACTGATACCCAAACCATCATTCCACTGCATTGGAAGCATGGAATCATGAATTGATTATTTAGATATTGTGATTTCTTTAAATATATCTTGCTGAGAAAAGCCCCCCCCCCCCCCCCCCCCCCCCACCCCCGGTCCATCTGATCTAGGGGAACTCCACGAAGAGAAGACTTGACCCACACTTTGAAGCCTGCCCGTTAAATTGAACCACACTATAGTTTTTAAAACTTGTTTGTTCTTCACCTTGGTGTGCACCGGTGTGAACACAGCCCTTGTGTGTGAGGTAGTGTGGTGAGATGAGAAATTAGGTCTTTGTTGGGTGTTATTTTAATAGAATATGTCACCCAAAAAAGTGGCCCTCTTATGAATTCCCCTCTATAAATTGAGACGGTCTCTTGCTTCCACGGTTGGCCGGGCATCCGAGATGGTTTTCTTTGTACTGCAGCCTGACTCAGAAGTTCCTCAGTGTTGGTTGATCGATCAGCGCGTTTGACCAGATGTGCGCACTGAACCCTCGAGCGAGCTAAAACCAAAAGTCTGTTTGAAAGCGGCTGTTGTGTGCAGATGATGCTTGCTTCTTTCTTGCTTGAATCCCTGAACTCCTCTGTGCGAGACCTTGCAGGGTTCTGGTTCTTCTGTTTGTTTGTTTGTTTGTTTTTTTTGTCTGATTTGAGTACAGTAGGAGAAATCCAGCTCAAGCCTTTTTTCTGCCAAACAGTTCTCTGTGTGTTCCATAAGTACTCCAGAGGAAAAAAAAGCATTTGTGAGAGCAATAGCCTTCGGGGGTTGCGCCAAATGAAAATGCTTTTTTTTCTACAATCCCCTCCGCCCCTCACACC
Source organism: Lipophrys pholis (assembly GCF_963383615.2). NCBI lineage: Eukaryota > Metazoa > Chordata > Actinopteri > Blenniiformes > Blenniidae > Lipophrys > Lipophrys pholis. Next base: position 12,258,883 of record NC_137646.1, on the reverse strand, counting down.
TCACTCAAGAAGTGTTTGCTTGTTTTCTGTTACTATTCTCTCTCTCTCTTTCTCTTAGCCTCTCTCCGTTCTCTCTTTCTCTCTCTCTCTATTTTTTTTTTTACCTTTGATTTGAACTCTGACATCCAAGTCTGCCCCAGGATGTCTGTCACAAACTGCAGTCCAACGTTGTGACAATGCTTTTTTTCTTCCCTGTGCCTTTTATGACCTTCTTTTCTTCCTCTTTCTGTTCTTTTTTTCTGTTTTTTCCTTCTCAAGGTCTGGCGCACCTGACGTTAAACGACCAAGGTATGGGTTCATTCCTTTTTTTATTTTGGTTCTGGTTATTCCCCCCCTCCACCCCCGTTTTTATTTTTTTTTTAAGAGGAAGTGACTCAGCCTCTTTGCCCGAAAGCCCTTCGAAAGTACCTCTTACCCTCCTGTCAACACACAATTAGTTCCTCCTCTGGTTTTTTTATTTATTTATTTTACCTTCCCCTCTATGCCATATATCGCCATTTCCTCCAAAAACCTCCCTTGCCTTTTCACCCAACATCCTTGCCCTTCTTTGGTTGTACTTACTCCTGCATCACCTCCTCCTCCTCCTCCCCCCTCTTCTCTTCCTTCCTCCCATATCCTCGTGCTTCTCTGTGACCTCCACCAACCAAATGTGTGTCCCACCCTTTTTGTCCTGTCCTATGGCTCACGTCCTGGACCTTCACCTCTGACCACCTTTGACCCCGACGACCTGACCCCCGGGGCTGAAGGTAACACTTTTCTGCTATATCCCTTCTGCTTGGGTTTTGATGAGAATAAAAACAAGGAAAAAAAAAATATATATAAAATCTGATTCCATTGGAAAATGTGTTTCCTGGTCAAAGCTACAAAAGCCAAAAGTGTCCTGACTTTTCATTCACAAACACTTCAAGGTGAAAGTGTTGTCGAATGTGCAGAGTTTCTCTTCACCACTCTGCTGACATTCCCATTGTTTGGCATTCAGATCTCTTAAAGGCAATGGTTGCATTTATTTGTATGTGCTGTTCTTTTGTGTCTACTTGAAAATGTATCCGCAAATGTTTTTTGTTTTTTTTCATGTTGCTATGACCACTGAATTATGTTGTTCTTGCTATTCTGTTGCTATTTACAACACGAGCACCACTCTTCAAGGGAAAAGATTTCTAAATGGTGATGTCGTTTTGTGTCTGTGTGCATTTGATACCACGGCTACTTCCACCTCTTCAGATGTTGCTTTGTCCTCATCCAGTGACCTTTTTTCTGCCCGTGGCTTCCCGCGAGGACTCTTCACAAAGAATGCGCTAAAGTTCCTCAAAGAAAGTGAGCGTTTTAAGTGTATGCTCTGACCTTTGGAGATAGAAAAGAAGAAGCCGTAGACACAACCGTTAACTTTTACAGTAGCAGCTCTGCCACTCATTGGAGCAGATATAAGAAAAATATAATGGAAATTAAAAGAAAAATTAGTGGTGAAAAGCAAAATGTGTCTTAATATCAGTAGATAAATTGACTCTAAACTAATTCAATGTTTGAAAACCATACAATTTAGCATGCATTTTTAAAGAAGTAACCACATTTTGGTGTAGTGGTAAGCCCCAGCTACAAAATACGTGGTTCAAAATACTCATGGATATACTCTTGGACTCATTACCATGTTCTCACCGGTTAATTAGTGACTCTAAAGTGGTCGTAGATGCTGTGACAGAGTTGAAAAAATCAGTACGTCCGATGAATATATGAACTGAGTAAATCCATCACACTCATTTACATACATTCTCTATACAAACTTTATATACACTAGGAACGTAAGAAGCTCATTTCAGACAGCACTGAGCATGGAACATCCTGGGAGTCACAGAGCTAATATCAAGAAACATCTGCAGTACTTGTGTTGACTTGTGGATTTTATTGCCCTTGGCATACTCGTACATGTTTCGGTGAAAAAAAGAAAACTTCCACGGGACTCCTATGTAAAAAATTAAAAACAAAGTCTTTAATCCACGGCTTGTTAATCAAATTTACAAGATGTTTCCAAAACTTAAATTCTCCTAATCAAACTTATATCGTGCCACGGTAAGAAAACCGTGTGACTCCATCGTTGAGTTTTTCCACAGCTGCCGTTATTCACTTCCGGGCTATATCCCGGCATGCGGTGGTTCCGTCCCTTTCTTAAAGTGACAGAAACCTCTGCACGTTCAGGGCTATCAAATACCAAATACTTTCCAAATAAACACAAATAACATCAAATGAACCTTAGCTGACTTTTAACGACTTTCTATGAACTTATTTATTCAGTAAACATGAACTTTCAAACAAAATACGCACTATCCTTAACTTAAACTTGCAAAGACTTAACTTGGCTCCCACGGTACTGTCATGCTTACTGACCATTTGGTGCAGTGACCCAAATGTTGGAAAACTTCCAACGACTCAAATCAGCGGAATGAAAGTGTACTGCAGTTTGGATTTGACGTAGTTCAGAAAATAATCTACTATATCCGCAATATGGTGGAATCCATATATTCTGCACCGGCAGTCTAAACTTATTTTGCAGGGTTTCTTTTAGTGTGAATTGACTGTCAGTTTCCAGCACTCGCTCCAGCTTACAGTGTGAAATGACAATGCTTTTACCCAGGCAAGGGCCCAAGACTCCTCTGAATTTATTCACATTTACAAGTGAAAACAGAAAAAAATTGTTGCGTTTTGGATGTCCGTTTTCATGACAACGATGGAAGCCGGCTCCCATGGTGGAACTTAAAAATGCTTTGTCTCCATGGAAACGGGGGTAAATTGTGTGTGGTTTCACTACAAAAACAACCAACAGTGCCAGCTTGTGGCCTGGCATTGGAACTACATTGTTTTCAGCATTTACGTGTAAAACGATGCGTTTTAATTTGAAACATCATGTACACATGGCCTCCTTTTCTGTAGCTTAGCATGAATAATACAAAGATAGTTAGGATACAACTAACTGTAATTGCTTGAAATTACTCCAGAAGTCACTGCACTACTCCTTTACTGGAAGTTGTATTATAGAGACAAAGTGCTTTATAGACATACACAATACAGGCCAATGCACATTAATGTCACACAAATCAAGTTTTTATGTTATATTCAGATAGGAAACATATATATTACATAATGTCTATCATATATTCATCCACAGGAACACTGTTGATGAATATATGATGGATGTATGATAAATATATGATGAGGATATGAATATATATTATGCTGCGTTCAGGCCATTTATTACAAATGTGGTATATTACTAAAATATGCGAAAATAATTACTCAATGAAGCGGACATTTATTTCATTTTGCAAAGTTATGTAATATAATCTTCTACAGTTTAAGAGTCCTGCTGAAATATCAATATAGAGTTACTAAATTCATAATTGAGTGCTAAAGGTTATGCCTTACAGTGCCATATTATGGTACAAATGAAGATAGAACGTGTTACAGAAAACAGGAGTTGATGTTTCCTTGGAGACACCAACTGGATAACAGCAATAGGAAAACTAACATTGAGCAGACGAGAAGCTGGATAAATCTGCCATTCAGGGTGGTGTTTGGTTGTAATAGAAAACATATTTTTGACCCAAAAAAACCCCAACAACAACAACAACGTTACTTTTAACAACAGTAGCCAACTATTTACAAAAATGTACCAGATAATGAAAAGTATTGTTTAATGTGACAAAATGAATACAAAAGGTAACTTTAAAAGCAACGGCAACCATCGCAAACATACAAAAAATCCCAAACATCAACATTAAAGCCACAAATCAAACACCAAACCAACACAACCAACGCAAGTACCACAAAAAAAAATAAAAAATAAAAAATTAACATATAATCTACAAAACTAACTGAATTACCACAAAAACATGCACAAAACCAACAAACAAAAGCCAAATATCACAAAATCAACTGAAATAGCTCAAAAACAACACAAAAGTCACAAAATCAACTTCAATAGCATAAAAAGCTGTAAAACTAAATAGCCCCAAAAAACCACCACCAAAAAAACACAAACACCAAAACAAGTATGACAACAATCAAAAAAACACCCCAAATGAACACAAAACACAAAAATCCAACTGAAATGCCACAAAAACAGCTAATAAATCAACATGAAAGCCACAAATCAAACGACAAATCAAAGCCATGCCAAATATCACAAAAACAACTGAAATACCACAACAAAAACATAAAACTAACCCGAAAGTCACCTTGCCATTGCAAACACCGGAAGAAAGCCACAAAACCAACACAAAAGTCACAAAACTAACCCAAGTACAGCTAAAAATAAAGATGAAACAAAACAAAAATTAACACGGAATCAAAGAAACACTAAACCAAAACCAACTCAGCAGCCGTTGACACTAACCACCCAACGGCCTTAAAAAGTTGAGTTGGTGCAGTGTGGCTTCGGCACACGAGGAGGGTCTCGCCCTCCTACACCTTGAGAACATGTGAGGTGTTGTAACTTCATGACATTAAATCTAACGTGCTGCTGCCAAAAGTTCAGCAGTTTCTCTTTCCCTTACAACATTAACAGAGGTTGGACTCAAACCATAAATTGTAAGATGACACCCTGCACCGCCTGAGCTCCAGCAGCCAGTAATCAAAAGGAAAGAGCTCGGCTCCAAACGAGTCACCAAACCATCCCCATCTTTTCTGAACACATTCATTCGGGCTTATTCTAAACCTCCGGGGCTCTTCCCGATAGGAAACCTTCTGCAAAACGCTGGTCTCGATGGCGCAGCGTTGACTCTTCAGCCATCATGGAGCCAGGTGTTTACCACTTCATTATTTCCCGACACAAGAGACACGCCACATTCCTCTCTGCCCAGCGGACATTCATCTCCACCAGCAGATGTATCCTCGCTGTAATCCCTTCATCTGGATGTATCCTCACTCTGCCCCCTTTTTAACATTTCCACACAGCTTGCCTCCCGTTCGACTCCCCTCCCCTCTCCGCCGCTCAAGCCGGGGCTGACTGTTTACTTCAGCCACCTGCTCAGAGCGAAAAGAGCACACATTGAGATAATGGAGCATAGCAGAGGAATAGGAAATCTGACATTAGAGCACCTATCCATCATCGGCATCTTCCCAGGAGACGTACCCTGATCTCAACATTAGACAGCCAGTCTCCGATCCGCCACGTCAAGGGCACAGCTATGAGGCGTCTGTGAATGCAGGCCCCCACCAGGCAGTCGAATCTAAATTTTTATCCCCACTGAAACTCTGGATTTCTACTTCTTCGTCTTCTTATTTTTTTAAAGAGGGAAAGAGTAAGATAAATAGCGGCTATCAAACTTGCAGCGCAGCAACTTAAACGTGAACTTCGCCGACTGTTGCCCCCTTCTCTCTCATGTGTCTCAAAAATCCACACGCAATTATACAGAAGAAATAGAAGCACATAGGCCACAAGCATGTCGCAGAAGCCTGATGCATAATTCCGTTTGAGATTAAATAAATGGACCACTGTACTCGTCGCGATATGTATATTATTTTCTTTTATTATTCATTTTGTCCCCGAACCAGAAGTTAAATAAAAGTTACATCAAAATAAATCTCACAAGGTAAATAGCCCGGAGGATGGTTGCCATATTATCAGAGTTCAAAGTAAAGTATGTGATTATGCACGTTTTATCAGGCAGCGCCTGGCCAGCCATTTAAATTGATTTACCCTGCAGCCAGAATTAATACAGTGTTTGTTCCCAGTGGACAGGCCCAAAAACATCTTAAAAGGGAGCGGGGAAATCAATAAAGCCATTTGGTAAAGGTGACAAAGTGTCACATATTGGCACGCTGGAGGCTTTTTTTATTTCGTGAGAGAACGTAACCACATCAGAGATTTCTTTTTTTTTTTTTTTTCTTTCCAGTGTGTTTGCATGCTAATCTGTGTGTCAGGATGGCCGTGTCGCCATCCAAAGGGAGAGATTTTGGTCAGTGTTACAGATCAGAGGTGGGCGCCTCAGCCATCACACGACCAGCCCAAGAAAATCAATGTCAGTTTCCTCTCAAAGCCAAGGCTGTCCTTCAGCGCTGCACGAAGGACAAACCCCGGGCTTCAGTCGCTGCTGATTTCTATCTGTACTGCCTGCGAGACTGCAGCCGGCCTCGCAGGCTGGGCCGCACGCTTGGAAAGCAACACATTACATTAAACAGCCGCTGTCGTTCAATACGTCAATGTGAAACGGGCGGGACACCTAAATAAACACACTCTGTTTTTTAAGATAAGAACAATTGAATGTATGTATTATGATGGACCATTGCACACACTTGAGTTAAGTTTGTCCCCCCCCCCCCCCCCCCCCCCCTTCCTGCTCCACAAGCTGTTAAGCTACAAATAAATGTTAAAGATGTAACCACAATGGAAAAGTAATGTCACTTCACGAGTATGCAGGTAACAACCACGAAAGTGCAGATATCACGAACAATGCTAAAACTAAATGGATTTCACTTATATAAAGCTTTTCCACCACTTGAGCAGCCCCCAAAGGGCTTTGCACTGTGAGTCACATTCACCCATTCACACACACCAATGGGGGCGGCTGCCATGCAAGGCTGAGCTCAAAAAGGGGACGGTGGGGGAATCGAACCTGCAACCTTCCAATTAATAGATAACGAACAACTGAGCGACAAATCGCAAATGCGACATTCGAAGTGCAAAAGTTACAAAAATGCTGGAGCCCCGCAGCCTGAACGTACGAGCTGCAACAAGTATGCAAATATAGCACTAGTGAAAATCCGTGAAACCTCAACAATAATGCAAAATGGGCATAATTGATGCAAAAGCCAAGGCACTAATCCAAAATTTACAGCATGAATGCAAATGCAATAACAGATGTGCAAAAGTAAAAGAAAAAAAAAAAGAGAGAAAAGAATGTCTGTGCAGAAGTCATAACACTGATGTTCAAGCCACAATTATGCAATTGCAATGACAGACATGCAAAAGCCAAAATCGAATGCAAACACAACCAAAAGGTTGAAGTCACAACTTTATTGTGAGTTAACTCACAACTACCAAATGAACAAAGTCAAAGCCATTTCGCGAAAAGCTGAAGCCACATGTCAAAGGTCATTCCAGAAGGAAGCCAGCATGAGGCTCCTTTCATTGAGCTAACGTTAACAACAAGGGTAAATACATCCCTCTAAAATCACGAGTAGGAGACGTTTTTCTTCTTGTAAGCGCCACCAGAAAACAGACCTGGAGTGGGCGACTACAGACCGAGCTCATTAGCATTTAAAGGTACAGTCCCAGAAACAGCCTGCTCTCCGTGGCGCTCAGTAGAGGGGCTTTTAGCCTGAACATCAGGCGATTTGGAGAAATACACTTTGAATGCAATCTTCTTTGACTTCTGACTGCAATTGTTGTAAAACTGTATAATATCAGACCTTATAAGTCAAACAAATGTGTCATGGAATTGTGGGACGAAGATTCCAAAGTAATAACAGGCGCCGTTAGAAAATACGAACTCTGGCCCACAATTGAACGGAGGGGTCTTCTGCTCCCTGCGTCAAATCAAAGCCTCATAATAACGTGTGATTTATATCTGTTCCTCCAGTATTCAGGATCAAAACCTACAAACAGCATGAGCAATATGTGGTTACTGAGCTATTGCTAACACCTTTACTCAGCTTCTTTTTCTTCTTCACTAATTCCGATTGTGCATTTAGATAGACGTAGCAAATTCTGCAGCTTTGATGTCGTGGTTTTTCTGCCTCTGGCTGAATAAAGTCTGATCGTGCATCAAGCGATGCAGTTCCCGCGAGTTTGTTCTGGCTCAATATGCCGTCCTGCTAACAGCCCCTTCAGCTTGGCCGCGATCCGACGCTGAGAAAGCACCTTTACGTTCCGAATGACAATCTGACTTCTGACACTTCCATTTACTCATGACGCTGGTTCCAAGCAGCCTCCTGCTGATAACTTGCGGCAAAGCCCCGTTCATAAAACAGATCAACAGCGGCAGCGTATCGATTCCCTCGGACAAGACCGAGAGCCATCCCGACGCTTTGCTTTGATAAAAGGATACGCCTCTAGGAATCTGACCTTTTGGAGGAAATTAACACAATCAATGCTGCAAATTACTTCTTGATTTTATGGCTGACCTAAAAATACAGCAGCACGTTAATGAATCGCAATTTTCCAGTTGCTGGCGTTTTAAACAACTTCCAAATTTCATTGACCTTTAGAGATAAGAAAGACAATCAATAAGACTGTTGCGGCGGAATTTTTACAGTCTTGCAAATGCTGAGAGTATGATTGGTCTGATTAGTTTAGTTTAGTTTAGAGTGTATCACAACTTTGATCATTAGGTATCATTTAATAATTCATTCAGAAACAGGAGGTGGCAATAATCCAGTGTATATTGAGCTGCATCACATCAGCAATCCACGTTATTCCGCATCTGATGATATCCTCTATTTAGATATAGACGGAGGTTAATTTCTTGGCCCACCAGTCAGCAAGGTGTTCAGCTATCGCTGTAAGCATCAACCCTGACACCGCGTTGACAAACTAATTAAACAGCCCCTAAATAAACTGTGGTTTTAATAAGAGGGGGTTGTGTAAATGTAATGTCTCTAAATTGGCAACTTTTCCAGTCTCCCGGCTTTGGAATTGCAAACGCTTTTGTCCACGGATCATTTGATTTCCACTTCAATGAAGCCCCCCCCCCCCCCCCCCCCCCCCTTTGGAGAGGCCGGTGTGATGCATATTGGGAATCAAATTAAGCAGGTCCCAGGGAAATTGTCTCTTGGAAGGTTTAATGTAGATCTCCTTGAAGATACCGGGGCAGAAAATGAAGCGAATATCCAGCATGATCTGTATCTAACCTCCAATGTAATAGACTAGGTCCGGGCCGAGATAGCCATCTCTGTCTGCGCTCCGCGGAGGCCAGTTTATGGAGTCTGCCGTGGCACTTCTAAGCTATGGAAAATACACTGGAGCCCCAGGCCAGTTATCACATTATAGGACATAGGCCATTCAACAGCATACACCGGAACAACAGTACATCTTAAATAAATTCTAATTGCAAGCATTTTTTACCCCCATTTGAAACAGAAAAAAATGACTCTAGTCTGGTTTAATTCAGCTGAACTAAATGAACATTTTAATGACATCTGAGATGCATCAGCTTGATTAGATAATATTGTGTTAATGCTATGAGTCATACTTGATTAGAGTTACTTGTCACATCTTTGTAAAGTAGTGGAATTGTCCTAATAGTTGCTGTTCCCACAGTTGGGTTTGTCTTGATCATGTCCACGATACACAATAACCCACAAACACAAAATGAAAACAAAACATTAGCAGAACTATCAACACTGTGGGTCGGTGTGATGACACACTGACTGAGATGCTCTATAATTTGGATGTTTGCACTTCTTAGAATAAATGTATTGAATAAGCGATAACAAGAAAAAGCATGAAGTAGTCACTGCCATGTCTTTCTAGAGCATTTGATCTTGTAGATCACCATCTACTGTGCTAGATAAGTTATATGCTATTGGGCTGTCCGAACAATCTTTATTCTGGTTCAATTCCTACTTTTCTCACAGATACCAGAGTGTTTCATACTTAGGATGGAGTTCAGAATTCAAAATCATAGACAAAGGGGTACCTCAAGGTTTCTCTTTTGGTCCTCTGTTATTCTCCATATTCATCAATGCTCTACATAAAATATGTCCTACCTCTCAAATTCACTTATATGCCGACGGTACTGTGATTTATTCATCCAGCATGGATTCCTCCTTAATTCATCATTCTTTACAGTCAGATTAATAATTTGGTTAAAAAGTGGTTCTCTTCAATTAAACTTGAACTTAATAAGAAAGAAATATATGTTATTTAATCCTAGAAATGGGCCAATAATTGACAATTACACAATCACCTTCACTGACAGCACACCGTTGCAAAACACTGACACATTTAGTAACGGAAGTGAATTGTCACGCAGCTCCTTCTGCCAATTCTCCATTATGCTGATGTGGCTTATCAAACTGCTTCAGAGACGAACCGCCGTTCTCTGGATGTCATATCTAATAGCCTATGCAGGTTCTTATTGAGGTGTCCCTATTGAACACATCACTGTATTAAGTATATATTATGTATAACACATTAAAGTGGACTTAACTTACGACTACAAGACACTGAGAATTGGCTCCAGTTTATATTGAAATCCAAATGACCCATTTTACTTAAGAGAGTTTCTAATCCCACTTTCGTCCACCGACAATCTCCGACATACTGAACGTCCAATTTTATATTGTTCCCAAATTTAGAAAATAAATTGACCGTAGAGCATTTATAGTGACAGTCCCTTCTGATTGGAATATACTGCCTGCCGCAATAAGATCCCGTACGTCCTTCAATTAATTCAAGACAACATGTCGCAAACATTTACAAACTTATTGCTCCTGTTTTTAAACTCTCCTTTGCTGTTTCATGTTGATTACTGTCATTTTTATTTTATTGTATTTAGTTGTTTTCACTATTGCTGGTTTAATTTCAACATAATGGGCAAGCTGATGATGGTAACACCATCTAGTTCTATTGCCTCAGCAACCTTACCACTATTATACTTTTAAATTTGTGTTTGTTTCTTGCTTTAATCCAGCGATTAGGCTACGAATAGTACAAGGAAACCTATTTTTCTTTGCACCAAATCCTAATGTAGATATGAGGGGCTGCACAATAGCTAAAAGCTACTGACCAGTATGAATGATGTTTTTGTCATTGTGCTCCCCCGCCTGCAAACAGGAGTTTATTCAAATAGAAGCTGTAAAGATGGCCGCCAATACTAAAGCTACCATTTCCAAAGAGGACAGAGAGAGACATCAGCTCTAATATATTTTTCTGAACAAGTAACCAGAACCAAGCTTACAGATACTTTTCTGTCAGAGATTTCTTAGTAGTAATCGGTTACTGATGTGTCACTGCGAAATCTGCTGTTGTTGGAGTCACAGGAACAGAATAGTTTCCATTAATTTCACCTTCTCATTTTAAATGTGCTTCAAAAATTCAAAATAAACCCAGGAGAACAGGCTATTTCCATCTACTTGTCTTTCACATGCGTATCCCATGTTTACTCTTGAGAAAAATCTTTAAAGTTGGAGGTGTTGCATATAGTTTGACTTACTATACAACCAACACAAAAGCCATTAGATTAGTTCTAAACTAATTATGCGATACTACAATAACTCCCGGCCAGAGTCCTTTGAAACATGGCACGGTCCCATCAAAACGCATCTGTCCTGAGCAACTTTAAGTAAAAGCTGGCAAGCTCTTTTTAAATGCTTTGAACACGCTAACAGTCGTCAAGTAGAACAACCTGACTTCTTTTTTCATTCTGTTTTGTGTGTCCGTTTACATGAAAACGGTGCTCAAAGCCACTGGCGACTGTAGCCATACTTTCATTGGTGAAGATGCATACTAATGGGTTTTGCCAAGTACAAGAAGCACGCATGTTCACCAACGAAAGTTCGACTACAGTCGCCGTGCGGGGATTGCAAATTGACTGGTGGAGTACCAACCCTTTATGATACAACCGGGTCTCAACTCATTGACGCATCGCTTGCTCTGTAATGGAACCAGTGAACAGAAGCACATGCACAAGCAACGCGTGACACGCAGGGAAGGAGCCCATTAAACAGGCGACAGCATGACATTTTAACATGTATACAAGGAGTGACGCCGGCAGTTTTTTACAACACGCTGCGGTGGATGTAATGGTGTGAATACAAAAGGCCATGTAGGTAGTGATAAAGGAATGCTTGTTTTGATTTTAAAAGCAGAGCTGTTTCATCAAGAGAATGCACTTAAATCCTTTAACACCGTAAATAGTACACCTACGTTCATTGTCATTTAATTACCACGTAATTCCAATAAATGTTCTTGTAAATTAGGCAAAATGTGTTATAGATGTGTTTGACTTAAAAATAAACTGCCAACAAACATCCTTCTTCTTTTCTGTTTCACCTTTCTAATATTAATCATCATAATGATAACGACTTATTATTTATAAGCACCTTTCAAACTTGTTAAAGTCAACTTACAACATATATTCAAGACCGAAATCACAGAAACAAAATACCAACAATAACAATCACACACATTTCACTCAGATCAGTTGAAACGTCCCCATTGTTTGTGAACAAAACCCAACATTTTCAGACCTCAGTAAATAGAAACAATTATCAGCTGCATATCAATTTGAACATTTTATTATATATTTTGAACAATGCTGAGTTTATCCTCTTCGTTCAAACTGAAAAAAAAGATGAGCCAATCTCGGCTTTACCGCAGTAGAAACAAGATGAATATTAGATGAACTCTTGCGTATAACCTTATTTGATCTTAATCACGGTCTTAAGGTGCTTAAACTTTCATTCACTCGGAGCCGTTTCCTCTGGTTAAAAAAAAAAAAAAAAAAAATCATCCTCACTGTTCGTCTCAAGGGATCATTTAAAATTTAGCAGTGACCTCTTCCACCCATTCAGCAGCACAGGCTTGTTGGGTGGGGGTGTGGGGTGGGTGGGGTTGGCGGGGGGGGTGTCTGGCTTGAAGCCTGCGAGGCTGCAGAGACATTAGGCGAGGATGACAGAAGTCCTCGCACAGGCAGAAATTTCTCCTGACACAGCAGTGGGCTAAAATGGATGGCGCTCTCCAGCAGCCTGAGTCTGCTTCATACAGTCCCGACTGTGTAAAGAGTCCGTGACGAGGGGGTCCGCAAGCGTGGAGCCATTCCTGTCAGCGCCTTTATATCTTTAACTCCAAACAATGGCGTTTGGTAACACAAATGCTGAGGAGTCATGTTTCGATACAGACAAGTGTCAAAAAATCCATTTACAGAACAGAAGACACTAAATTCACAGCTGATCTGTCGCTGCAGTCGTTGGGTGTAATGATGGTAATGCTAATCGACAGGGCTGGACCTGGACTAACCTTCTTGACCTTCAGCTCGACACCCCCTGGGTGAAATGAAAGTGCGAGGTGTGTGACAGTCCCAGTCAGGGCATCGAACTCCAACTACACACACACACACACACACACACACACACACACACACACACACACACACACACACACACACACACACACACACACACAGACACACACACACACACACACACACCCCTCTTTCTGCACACTCTGTCCGGGATTGATCGGAGGGACGCGTTGTGTTTACCAAGGCTGCTCACGCGTCGTTATTGGCAAGCTCACTTAGAGAAAAAGTGACAGGACGCATCAAACACCCAGAAAACTCCCACTTCGCTGTGCAGTGAAAACACTGCTGCACAACACACTGACATACGCAACAAATGAGCTGCTACGGACCTCCGCGTCTTCAAAAGGGTGTGATAACTTGCAGCTTGTTGAAGAAAAAGCATTCGGTAGTTTTGAGCTTGATAAATCACAGCCTATTGACATTGTGAGTGGGCTCTGTGTCTCCCAGCAGTCTAAACCTATAGCAACTTTATGGGACAATGGTCCAGAGTGGCCTGAACAGTAAGCTTTAATGACGAAAAAAAAAAAAAAAAAAAAAAAACTGTTAAGCTTTTGTGGCACAAACCAAGCCAAGAACTTATGGCAAACTTAACAAAATGACAAAGTGCGGTACAGAAAACATATATTTTCAAATGGTCCAACAAGCTAAACCTCTGTAGTCAAACAAACACGAGGTTCCGCCAGAGCTGCCGTGTCTCCAACAGAATGAGAACCACTTCAACGACAGTGTGTCAGATTTCACCGTCTGGCCGACGTCCGTGTGAAAGCGCTCTCCGATTGCTTTACAGTGTGATGCCAACGACAACTATCAACATGTTTATACCAGGACGAGACTTTTAAAAGAGCATCAAATGAATTTCAAGCAATCACATCCAAACTCAACTGGAAACTAAAAGGTGTAAGACCTGAGTGACACATTCTTGTTACCGTCACACGAGAAGATTCCATCTGTTAGACGGGACACATACATGTAAGATGAATTTAGCTTCTGAAATCAAACCTTTGTTTTCTTTCCGTCTTCTGACCTAATCAACCAGATTCTTCAAATGAGACTTCACCGTTTTCATTTTAAAGACCCTTAAATGATTTGTGGTTCCCAAATTTTTAATTGCTTTAAAGAGAATCCAGTCCCAGCAAACACTAAAGATACTTTAAAAAAAGACATAAGACTTGTAAGATGTGAACTTGCACTTCCGTTATTATCGTTGATTTCACCATCATAGCAGAGATATGAACTTCACAGAGCAAAGACGATTCCATCTGTTTGACAAGTATAAATCCGGGCGTAGGCATGTCACAGCCGCGAATCACTTCAGCTAAATTTAGCTTTTTTAAATCTCACCTTCTCCGTTGTTTTCCGCGCCGTCTTCCGAGCCAGTCAGTCGACCTTGGATTAAAGCGAGCCTGGCTGAAGGCGGCGTTCGCAGACCGGGTGACGCTTTGGCGCGGCTCTCGGATTTCCCCCTCCTGTGAGTTTGTAATGAAAACACAGATCATCTCCGTATGGCCGCGCACAGTGTGAAACAACACGCGCCATAACTTCCCCAGCAGACAAAACTGGCACATCAGAACGCCACATATGAGGGGGCTGTGCATGTATCAGTGGGATTCGGCAACAGTTCATTATGTTGAAATATTAACTACCGGTGTTACACCAGTGTTTTTACACTGAGATTTGGTAAAAGATCATCCAGATGGAGCGTTTGTAACAATAAAATCCTACCTCACTTTGGACATTTTGATTAGTTTATTTTAGTGTTCAAATCAATCTATAATATATACAATGCATGAAATGGGTATCAATACTATTATTATTACTCACCTCTTTTTCTACCTGTTCCGTACCACTCACTCAGTCGATACCTGGTTGGAGCGACTGTATTTGCCAATTCACTAAATGCCACACTGGTTAAGTAGTCTAAATGGCACGTTCCGTTATGACCTTGGGGAATGGAGACCTGAGGATTCCAGTGTTTTTGTTCTGTAGAAAATCCCTCTAAAGCCACTTTGGTTGAGACAGTACATGTGAGAAGATTGCACAGAAAGATACACAATGACACATGCTTTTATTCACAGTCATGGTCAATTCAAAGGTACCAGTTCAATAATTCAAATGTCTTGATACTTTGCGTGGAAACTAATGGAACCACACACACACACACACACACACACACACACACACACACACACACACACACACACACACACACACATCAATTTAATTCATGAGATTCAAGCCCCGTACAAGCAATATTTCAGATATGTACCATTTTGAAAATATTGTCCAATCACAAAGAAACAGTAGAAATGCTGAAAATAATAGTGGGCCAACAGTGGGCGCTGTTTTTTTTATATGTAATCAATCCACCTATGTGTGTTCAAAGAAAACTGTAAACTCTGTAAAGATTGAAGCTACTTTAAACTGTCTTTCTTCACACATCAGGATTGATTGTAAGAAAAAAAAAGTGTCAACACATGTGATCCAGATGATAGGAAATGTTCACTTTATAAAAGAAGACCTGTTAATTTCAACAGTGAAGAGTACGTATGAAGAACACATTGTTATGAATGAATTATAGATTTTTAATAATTATAATGAATAAGGGTTGTATAGAATCTGACAGTTGAGCCATTCATCGCCTTATTTTTTTCCATCTTTGCGAAATGCAGTACATCTCTGAGCCGCATCGAGTGAGTTGAGGGTGTGAAGGCCACTAAACCTGCCTGGCAGTACAATAGAGTAGGAGCGATGCCAAAACTGCCCTTAAAAATTTAACTAATACAAAAAGTTAAACAGCTGACCTTCAGAATGAAAAAGGTCAAAGTCTTATGATCATTTATTTTAGGGGGTACAAACTTCATGTACACCATTCTAATATTTGATTGTCTGATTTCTTGATACATTCTGGAACAATAATCATTATTCATTGTGAAAAGAAAGATGAGCTTATATTTTCTCATGACATCTTTATGGACGAATTGTAAATATGACATGAACCTTTCCAGTTGTATTCAGCAAAGCTTCACAGCTGACAGTAACTTGATGTATAATGCATTAACAAAAACCCCCCTGAGGCGTAAGGCCAACAATGTGCAAAGTCGTGTAATAAAACAAACAGAAAGGTAAAGATGGACACCTTCAGTCGGTTATCGACCAATGGAGGAAGCAGGGAAAGCAATCCTGTCAATAACCATTGACACATTGACGGATGGAGACGATTATCGCTCCGTATAATGGAGAGGATTCAGTCATCCTTCATGTGTCGGTTTGCCCTGTTCACTTTAACTTTAATTATCTCAACCTTTGTCCCTCGTGGTCTTTTCTTCTCTCAGATTCAGTGAAAGTGTTGCCCCCCCCCCCCCCCCCCCCCCCAAAACCATTCCTCCCGCCACAGCATATTTATTGTCTGTCGCCTTTAGTTTTCTTGGGGACTACACTTGTAGTCCTTAAGGAAGTTTAATTGAATTTGGCCCTTTGGGTATTAATCTCGGGGTCGCTGTGGTCAGAGGCTGGAAATTGGATCCAGGTCAGGTTTTTACATGCTGTAATTAAGGTCATAAGAGGGCAAGAAAGAGGGAGAGCGAGGGGAAGGGAATCTAATGTGGAAGGAGCACAAACTAAAAGAGGGAGATGTGTGGTAGTGGGTGTGGTAGGTACAGTCGCTGAGTAGTTTAAAAGAGAACAATGAGATGGGATTAAAGGAAGGACGCAATGGGGTATATTCTGTTTACACACCAAACTAGTATATGGGAACTGAGTAGGAACTGATCTCAGTAATTGAGACTTAAAAACCTTCAATCCGATTATTCACAACATTATACAACATCTCTGCACAGTCACACAACAGCACCTTCATTGGTTGATGGGAAGCTTCAACTGGCAGAAAAGATACAATGGAAAGAATTGAAGTGCGTCTACAAATATTTGATTTTAATAACAAAGAAAAAAATTACTTTTCCCACAATAAAAGTGAAACTATTTCAGATTTTTTTTTTAATACAGAAGCTTTTTCACATTTTATTCTTAATAGTTTTACCTTGTAACCTTGTACCATAACAATCAAAGATACATTACTTGAGAATATACATAAAATAAATCATTGATGGTTTTCCTATACTTTAAGCAGAGGCCACACCGATTACAATAGAAATAGAAGCTTTAGGTATAAATAACTACTATACTATATTTTAGCTCACTCATTTGCATTAATGCAATTTAACCTAAAAGTTAAATTTCATTTACAGTAAGTGAATTTAATTGATATATTATCTTTTTGCTAATATTCTTTTTCACAAGTATTGTACTGTAATTCTAGTGAGTTTCATCAACTCATTTCTTTAACTTGACTCAGTCCCTTATGAGTTTTAATATAACTTAAGCAAAACATGGCCAATGAGCGTTTTCATTATCTTTTCATTTACTTTCTGAATTTTCTATATCCAATTCAACGTTTGCAGTAACTTTAAATAGTATGCTTGATTCACTGAAGTTGTAACAATAAATACTCACGTTACCTGAACTTAATACATTTTGATAAATTAAGGAAACCAGGTGGTTTCAGTGAACATCGTTAAAAGAACATCGAGTCCAGTGTTGTCCAAGCTTTCAGCATCAAGAACAAATCCGACATCACGGAAGAAGAGTTTCACCAGAGTTTGACTGGAGAGCAGAGCAAACGCTCACTGAAAGTCCTTCTTCAACAGTGAAGGAACTATTTCCTTTAAGCTTTCCTCTCATTTTCCCAAAAGTCACATTCAAAGGGAATGAAGGCCAAACATCACCAGTTGTAATTTTCCTTTTTTTATATACCAGGACAAAACCAACCAACTTGTTTTAGTAGTTCAATGCAATTTAACTCTGAACACGACACGCGTTTAAGGACTTTGTATTTATGTAGTTACCAGCCTCCAGGACTACCTACACCATGGAACATTTATCCTACATAGCCGTAATTGACTGTGACAAAGTCAGAGGTAACACTGCTTTTTCTTTTCTTAAAAGAGGAAAATTAAACTTATAGCAATGCAATTGAAATGCAGTTGAAACACTAAGAAATAAAGAAAATAACTTTTACACCAACTAAAAGCTTAAAAGATATTTGGATATTTTGGTCTCTTGTATAACATTCATAGATGCACATTCAGGTTTTCTGCCATTTGCTCTCAAAAGCAAATGAAAACCCCATTTCTGTATGAATCTTTTCTATAACTAAATATGTTTTCTCCCAAAATAAACAGACTCACCAAGTCCAGCAAAAACACCAGTAGGTAGGTTGTAGTACAATAACCAGCTCCAGAATAAAACAAGCTTTATTGTGTAACAAGTGGAAACCAATTCCAAATTATATCTTTTGAACATTTAGGTAACATATATACCAACCAGGCTGCCAAACAGAAAACCTCCTCTGAGTTTCTGGTGTTTATTTACATGACAACGGTGCTCAGAGCCACTGAAAACGCAACTTTTTAAAAACAGCTCTGAATATGGAACTTTTATAAAATGCTCTGATGCCATCTCCATAGAAACGGGGGTAAACAAAACTAGTTTTTACGCACATGCATGAGTAGATGGACAGTAACAACCAGTGTGACGTGAGTCCACATTCTCCTGGGACTCGGTAGTTTCAGAGTTCACAGTCACCATAATAACCCAACTTGTATTGTTGTTGTCCATACAAAGGTCCGTCTACTCACCATTGTTAATGTTCACAGCTTATTGTTCTCTGTGCACATGTGTGGTTTCATTACAAAAACAAACTAGCAGTGCCAACTTGTGGTCTGGCATGCTTACTACATCATTTTCAGTTGTTGTTTTTTGCCATTTCCATGTAAATGTTGCCATGTAAACATAAAACTTTTCTGAAAGGAAAAATTTTATTTTGGTGCTCCCTGATAAATCTACTTCATACTGTAGAACAAGATTAGCAACTAAAATGACCTGTTTTTTCTTTCTTTCATTTACGTCAAACCACCCAATCATAGAAACGGTTAGGTTACTGTACTTTGATGCATACTTAGTTACTCTTTTTTTCTTTTTTTTGATTAGAACAAACTAAAAATAACCACCGTTTGCTGAGAACCTCCCGTGCCAGCAGGGATTGTCCTTGTTAGCATACCAGGCTAACAATCCCATCAGTCAAACAAACCTGTGTGAACAAACATGAGCTGGAACTCCGGCAGCGGTTCCTTTACTGCTCCCGTAAGCAAACACACACATGCTGTTATTACTCTCTAGATCACACCATATGGATCCTTTAATGTCTATAGCACCTTTAAATACAGCGGGAATCATTGATGTAGACAAAACCAAGACAAAAACAAAACTAAAAATAGAACAAGCAGCATTGAGCATATTTTTAGTGGGCGTCGGCTATACCAAAGGCGTTTTGCTAATATAAGCATAGCCAAAGGCGCCACAGTAACACTATAAAGATTCTCGAATGTGAGAGAAATACACTTCCTTTTGGTTTCCCTCTTTCTTCTTCCGTCTGCTCTCCAGAGAAGCAGACTGAGGCAGTGGTGGTGGAGGAGGGGACCGGAGACAGCGGAGGGGACGGTAGGAGGCGTATAGAGATGAGACACATCAGGTGGTGACAGCAGCAGAATGATAATGACCGGCGAGCCCTCGCCTCGACGGTCGTAGTGTCACGAGGAAAAAATAAATAAAAATCTGCCGAGCTCGGATGTAGTGTAACAGCTAATCGAGCCTCCTGCCTACACATGGCCTCTATACTCTCCCACTCGGTTCAACAATGCAGAGGCAGCTGGAAAAGCCTCCGGGGACCAGGAATTACCACGCAGAACATCAAAGGCATCGCGCTCTCGGAGAATTAATCACCCGCTTCCACGACACACATGTACTCTTGCGCAATTATCGAGATGAAGCAGTCGCTTATCTTATTTCGGACGGTCTCGCCGCTGCATGAGTCGAGCAAAGCCCGCGATGGAAGAACGGAGTCTGAAAACTGACGGTTAAAAAGGCCCTCCGACACCACTGCTCGCTCTAATGTTCCGTCTCCGAGCCGTTCACTGTAAACGGCAGCAAAGTAGAATGCTGAATAAGTAGATTTTAGTCCAAATATTTAATAGTTTTTCAGCTAAGGGAAAAAAATAAAATTATTCCGCCTGGCCGACCAGAATGAAATGTAATGAACAAAAATAATCACTTCCTCTCGCTCGGCTCCTTCTCTCTCCCTTCCTCTGTGTTCTGGGGGAAAATGATATTTCCGCATTTAGTAAATAAAAAAGAAGAGAAAGCTAATCTCTTTGGTGGGAGAGGAGGACGGACTAATGAAACATGTTGACACATGTATTAGAGGCTGCCATAATTGAATAAGGGGATTTGGAAAAAAGAGAGAGAACATTATTAAGATACACGGGGATTTAAAAGTGGGGAGAAAAGAGGCAGGGCCAACTTAGCGTAGAAGCATTCCCATTCAGGAAAAAATGTTTTTTTTTCCTTTGCACATATGTTGTAATTTCCAGTTAAAGTAAAGAAAAAAAAGAAGCTGTGTCTTTTAAGCTCGACCATACAGATATTTACAGCTTGTACTTTGGTGTCGTTTAATGAGGTAAAACTGTAATTACCAAGTGTTCTTAAAGGAGTCGTCGCCCGGAAATCACATTTTTTTCCATTTTAAAACATGTATACCTCAGTTGAAACTTGCTAGAAAACGTGGAGTTTGAAAGTGGCAGTGAGTATTTTTGTTTGGGCTCTCTTTTAAATCCAGAATCACCCGTAAGGACGTGCACCCAAAAACGGGAGATTTCATTTTAAATCTCCGGGTTGCGTCTGCTCTCCATAATCGTTTTTAATTTTTTTATTTTTCATGTGAGCAAAGGACTGCTAAGGCTAGGCTATGCCATGATGTACACTCCCTGCAGCCAATCTAAATGCGCCAAACACGATTGACAGTTCTTGCGGCCAATCAATGGGGGCCTAACATCTGTCGCATTCAAAATCTCAAATGAACTCTCACGAGAGGAAGTTGCAGTATGAAAAAAAGGTCAGGACGCGCTCTAAATTTGATTTTCTTTTCCAAATAAATTTCAAGAATCGACTTAAAGACAATTTAAGGGAGACTCGATGTGTAAGAATACAAGGTGATGACTTATTTAAAAGAAAAAACTAGGGGCAACAAAGATTACAAACTACTGCTTCAGGCCAACAAAAGACACATTTGTAGAGCTAAATAGTCTCCTGTTAGCTAGATTTGTCGCTGTGTGGTTATACATTTTGATTTTGCCTTGAACACTTGTCATTAATCAATCTTCATAAATTTTCATGAGTCAAATCTGTAACTAAGAATATTTTGGAAATATTCGACAGCAGCAGCCAGGTCTGGTTGAACCCCAGAGGAGTGAGGAATGACCTAATAGCTCTAAAAATAAAACTTGACACGGAATGTAGAGTAATCAGTCAATCGTGAACGTTAAAAGCAATGATTTATTGAAGTCAAAAGATTGCTGAGTATAGTAAATCTGCTGCTTTGCTGCCGAGTTGTGTTTTAGCAACCTCAGTGAAAAGCCACTGTGAACACAAGTCAACCAAACTTGTTTTAGGTTTATTAGTCTGGATACATGCGACTGTGTCCTTTAGTTAAGATGGAAGGGGATGACATTAAGACTGCTGCTCTGACCTTCCATTGCAACCATAAACCAGCTGAGCACAGTGTCGTACCTGAATATTGAATGTGGGAGTCTAGCGGTGTTAGCTAGCCTTGATCAGGCCAGTTGGATATTATTAAAGTTGTCCCGCCTGGTCTGGGAAGATAATAAAACTAATCATGACTACAACCTCATTTAAATCTGCTTCCACTTAAAGTCGTTGAAAACCACAGTACATAGAGCTTGAATACTTGGTGCTAGGATGTTAATGCTAACTTCCAGAAGTGTCTCCAACCTCACTAGAATCTCGCAAGAAGAAAAATCCAATATGGTTGTTGAACATTGTGACTGAAAGCTTCAAATTTATTTGAATATATTTCAGGGACAATGTTTAAAAACACCTAAATGACTAATTGACTCTTGTACATTTCGTTGACTGATTGCGAAATTATCGTTCATCACTTGTCTAGAAAGTCTTTGAGCTTGTCACTGCCGCCCTTATTTGTAAAACTATGAGCTCAGCTGCTAAGTAGCTCGTCGCTAATGCATCATTCATTTCAGGCGGTCCTCAAGCTTCACTGTGATCTCCAGGTAGTGGTTAATATTCTGTCCCAGTGTGTTATGTTGTGTTTTCAGCCTCCGCTGTCTGCAACCATAATGAGGTGATTGCTCTAAAGCACAGTCGGATAGTCACGGTTCAGCGGTGGACTATTTTCCAAAGAGGCGCAACGGCAATGTTACAAAAGGTCAGCGGAGCCTGTCACCACTGAGTGACACAACCAACAGGAGACGAGGCGGACTTCAGATCTTCTGAAAGGGGAAACTTCTTATAGATTACCTCAGAGTCAGGTTATCCAAAGCTGCTCTAATTTCAAACAAGCAAGAGAAGAAGTATTAGTTATTTGTGATGTTAACGTGAGGAAATACCGTAAAACCACTTTGTCACTCAACATTCTTTCTAGCTGGAATTCAGATTATGAAATGAAAACACAGCATATTTTGACTTTAGAGGGACCAGACAGTATAAGAAGGGATGGCAACTGCTGAAACTTGGAGGAAGGGCGACTCAGCACTGCCACCCAGATCACAAAAGTGGCGATACTAGAGTAGCTGTAAGTGATTTAGGAAAAACTGTAAATAGAGGCAAATGTGTTCTTCTGTTCCTATTTAAAATGTCAAGGTCTCTCTGGAATGTATCGGATATACAGTCATGGGAGTGCTTATTACAAGATTAAGAAATACAGCTCATTAGTTTAAATTAGCCTGGTCTAGTATGGTGGATATTTAAATCCATTCGATCAGGGACGTGTCTATGTAGGTGCATGTGTATTATAGTTTGGTAAATGTGGACATGTCCCACCCTCACATTGACTCCTGGAGTCTTTTATCATAACACTAACCAGGAGAAACTCACAACCAACCAAACTTCCTCCACGTCCAAACTGCATGGCATTTCACTCATCCGGTACTTAATACAAGAGCATGGATGTTAACTCAACGTCCGTAATGTTCGACCCAAAGTGATGTTTTACTACCAGCGTCAGTGATCGGTGTGCGTGTTGACTTTTAGGTTTCTTTTTACACTCCACTCCACTTTTTACACTGACGTCTTATCACAAAGAGCACAAAAATTTGCTCAAAAACATATCAGACACCCTGAACTGATACCCATGAACCCAAAGGCTCGGATCAGTGTCAGTAGGAAGGCAGCGATCTCAGCGTGCCGCCCGCCGTAATCTTCCTCAGCTAAAGCCGCACAGTTTTAAATTCCTCTTCAAAATGACTGGCGACGACCTTGTCCTCCAAACAACTCTGACGCGGCACTGATCAAAGCTACCTATCTTATCTCTAAAATGGGCCTAATTGGGCAGATGATTGGTGCAGTGAAAGGGTTTTTAACATATTACTGTGGCTTGGTGAACCGCAATAATTCCCTCTAGTTAAGATCGGAAGCTGGTGCCAAGTGCTTTCAGCGCTCCGCTCCTCGCTGCTGTCTGGCCCATTCAACAGATTCACCTTGATGCAAAGTTCCTCATCAAGGTGAGCGGAAATTCAGCTTTCGGTTTGGAAATGAAGCAGCAACAATTCACTATATTACCACAGCGCTGACACATCTCCAGTCGTTAAGTGTGTGCACTCATAAATAGGCAAATGACTTCTTCCGATCTCTCCCATTGTTCTTTTATGAGAAGTTTTAATGATAAAATAAAGGCAGGTTTATTCCCTTAAAGCAAGAATTTTTAATATATGGTAGGAGAAGGATCAAATAGAGCTTAATGACTCACTTGAAAAAAAAAATAAAAAAAGTGGCTCGCTACCGCCGCTTGGTTGACATTTTAAGAGTCAATCTTTTACTTTTTTAATCATAAAAAATAACCTAAAATGATTCTCAAAACAGAATGGAGCAGCAGTCATCAGCTGTTATCGTGACGCAGGTAAATCTACTGATATAAACCACCAATCTTGCAAGTTCCACCCTGCAATACCATTGTATACCACAAGAGGTTGTAGTGGGTCACTAGACCACCAGAACACGCATGATGATGGAGGGAGCTTTTGGCACCCACTTTCAACATGGAACTGATTAAACACTACACTGACTCATCACTTGTTATTAAAAATTACTTTTTAAAAAAAAAAACTGAAATCACACACAAAACCAAACTAGAAATAAAACGCCTTTTCTTTTTTTTTTACTTTTTTAATTCCTCTTTATTTTAGATTTTTTGGGAAGAATGTGGAACAATCAATGATGTAGTAATGGCCAATAATGTAATACCTTCCAATAACTAAAGAATAACTTGTCAATAGTGTAATAGGTTATTATGACTGATTGAGCGTTTAAAAAAAATTAACAGTAAGAACCGCGACCAAAAATGTAATAATACACCATGAGTATGTTTGTGTGGGGTTTTTTTAGGTTTTGTGCAATTTGCTCATCAAATTCAGGTCTATTGGACCTGGTGGAAGGTGGAACATTTTGAAAATGCCCCGAGTCCATCCAAATGAGGAGAAACTCAGGTTTTCAAAAATGCCCCAATCAGCTGCACTTAAACAGATAGCTCCGGGGTCGATTAGATGTTACACTACATTCATGGTCAATGAAGCCTTTCCAAAGATGTTATTTTGAGACTAAATAATATGATGAGCTACTTGGCTAAAGAATCATTTTCAAATCTTTTCTATTTCCCTGACCACTTTCTAAGTCTCTGACAACACTGGATTAAGATTCCAATAAAAATGTTTGGTTTTTGAAAAATAAATTTTTTTAAAAGTTGTTTCCCCTCGTTTCCGTGGTAACGGAGTTAGAACATTATGGGAAATTTCCACCTGGGGAGGAGCTAAAAAGTTCCATTATGGTGTAAACATACAACCAAAACACAATGAAAGTTTTCCATTTTTACTTGAAAATATCATCTAAATGGGACCTCACACTGACATCAGCATTCTCACAGCGTTACCTCTCACAGGTATTTGTCTATGACAGGAGGTACATTAACTTTGTGTCAAAGCGATGATGGGAACTACACTTGGTCTCACTGTGATGAACCAGCAATGAACTGCGCGACCAGAATATCAATGTATGAAAATCCAAACTTAAAGCAGCTTAACTTCCTTCTGCTTACTCCCAAAAATGTATAATTTTAATATTTCCTGTTTATGCACTTTGGTGCCTCGAATTGAAAATAGCAATAGTTGGATGGAGGTGCAGAAGATTACAAGTTTCAGGGAAAAAGCATCAATCTTGATGGCTTCTGCTTTCATGTGCTCAGCTTTAGTTGATCTGTCCACCAGGGT
Organism: Lipophrys pholis; assembly: GCF_963383615.2. Taxonomy (NCBI): domain Eukaryota; kingdom Metazoa; phylum Chordata; class Actinopteri; order Blenniiformes; family Blenniidae; genus Lipophrys; species Lipophrys pholis. Next base: position 12,233,463 of record NC_137646.1, on the reverse strand, counting down.
TTGTTGTATTGTAACAGGAGTCCACAGGCTGTTCTTCTATATGGAAGCCTCCAGGCGGGGAAAACAAAACAAAAACATTGAGAACCACTGCCGTAGAAATTGCATTGAGCCTCACTGAATTAAACATTTTACACAAGAATACGTTCTCCACCTCGCTTTTCACCCTTCCCCTACCTCCCGATGCTAATTTTGAGAATTCGCAGGGTAGCGGGTGGTTTGGTGCTCGCCGGAGCATACGAGCGGAGGCAATGAGGCAAGCGGAATAACATTAGAGCTCCTTGTTTGAAACGGCGATCCACGGAGCAGGTAGACGGCGTTGGGGGGGGGGGGGGGGGGGGGGGGGGGGGTTGTGTTGGCGGCTCTCTGATCAAGAGCATAGCTAATGACTCCTGCTCCAAATGTCAGCGACGAAGACGGGCTTGCTCCGACAAATCGCCTCCTCGGTCGAGATCACACCAGAAATATCAAATTACAGGTTCGCGTCAAGGCAAACGTGGAATTATCCCCTTTCTTTTTATTCCTCCCAGCAACCGAGCGAATGTCGGAGGAAAGAGTTGCTCTGGACTGGCTATCTGGGGGTCGGGAGAAAATAAAAGAAACGCCATATGAAATTAAGCCGTTAGGCTGACGACAGGGCCTTCATGTCCGCTGAGGACAAAGGAGGTGCTGTGTAAGTAAGTGTTTTCCATGAATAAGATATTATGGCTGCCCCCCCCTCCCATTTCCAAAGATTAATCAAGTGATTCTGCTTTAGGAAGAAAAGAAAAAAATTAAATAAATGGCAGTTCCCAGTTAAGGATTAGTATGCCTGTGACAATCCGTGCAAACAGAATCGACTATGAGCTCTGAGAGCTTCTCTTGCAGTTCCGACAGTCCTGTCAAAACTGATACATGCTTTAATAAATCTCATTTTACACTAATCTCATTTCTTTCACACACAAGTGTACACACCCATGCAGAGCTTGAAGTGAAATTAACAAAAAAATAAATAAATAAATAAAAAATGCACTGATAGCTCGTGAAAACTGGTGCAAACAGACCCCCCCCCCCCCCCCCGAGTGCCTCCACGTCCACGAGCATCCCCCCTGCTCGACGCTCCGGCGTCACTCATTCAGCCTGGCTGAGAAGTTATAGATTTTTACAACAATGCCCTCCTGAGGAAATTCAGAGAAAAACAGTGCAGAGCCGGCGCTCGCTCTCAAATCAATGCATATTTGTACATCAATTACTGCTTCCCCGTCTGTGTTTTATAATCTGGCTGCACGCTTCCTGTGTCTCTGCCTGACTTACCAGCTTCAGTCCACATTTCCATCCACGGCAGCTGCTGTGCGCACCTTATCTGTAAATTCATCCTCTTAACAGAGGCGACGTCAGGAGGCAGGAGCACACATTTTATTTAATGCAGAAGTACACACATGAAAGGTACACATCACTATCTTACAAGTAGAAGAGTTTACATCACGGGTGTCAAAGTGACTCTACTCCAGCGGCCACATACACTGCAATCTGATCTGAAGTCGGCCGGAACAGTGACAAAAGCGCACTTTATGAAATAAATAACTTTAAATCTATGTGTTTGTTTTAATGCAACGATGAAGAAATTATTCTTTTTTTGAAATGTGATTAAAAGAACTGCACTTTATGATATAAATAACTCAAACTTTAAATGCACCTGCCTTTTCGTGCAACAACAAATAAACTATTCCTTTGCAACACAAGACAAACCTGAAAAAAAAAATAAAGAAATTCAACAATATGCCTCAGTTTACCACAATAACACATCATAGTGATTTTTTTTTTTACATTATTTACATTTTCAAAACTCAAAAATGTAGTTATATAGGGTATAGTTCATGTTATGGTCAGTGTGACGTGTCACATTTTTAAAATGATCTTTAATGTGGACAGATTTCTACATATGTGTAGTAATCCTGATGTTTTTGGCGCTTTTTCATGACAGACAGACAATGTTTTCAAAACATTGCTGTGTAAACGTCCATATTTTCAATTATTATACAAAAATGTTATAGTATTATCCTGACCAAGAGTCACAATTTGTACCAGAAAAACAATTCTCAATAGATTCTGTAATAGACTGAGTACACTTGATCGACAATGTATCAATATTTATTGGGTTATTTTACATTATCACTTGAAACTGTTGTCATGGAAACGGCCTTAGTTTGAATTATCATCTTGCATTGTGAAACGCGGAAAGTCCTTCAGTGTAAGACTCACTTGATGCGTTCTCTTCACGGTCGACATCCCACATCTGTTTTTGTAAATTCCTCCACATTATTTCACAGAGGTTGAAACGTGGGTGCTCAAGTGTTGAGTAAAGATCAAAAGTCACCAGAAGATGACTCAACTAAAGTAGAAGTAAACTTTGTCATCAGCTATTCTATTTTTTTAATTTCTTTAATCACACTTAACTGAAGAGAAATATATTAAGGATTGTGATGTGGTTCCTCACAGCTATATAATCGTTATCTGATTATCTTTATTCTCCCTAGAAACAGTTACAATCTAAAATTACTGCTTTGATTTTTTTATTTTTTATTTTTTTCTGGCTTTACATTTTATTAAAATAGGAAATTCCTTCATTGCCCAGTTTCATTTTAGATCCCATAATTAATCTTGTTCTTACTGCCGGGCAGTTGGGATGATAAATGAGGGATGGGTCCACCGTGATTGGAATGAATTCAAAGTGATTAGACTTCTATCGTGCTGATAGGAAACGCGACTTCAATGGATTGTTTTGACCGAAAAGACGGAATAAAGTTAATGTGCAAAAGAGGTTTGAGAGTGCATTCACTGCGTTTCATTGTGCGAATTTATTAAACATCCACAAGGAATTTGCGAAAAGACCCATCAATGCATTTATTTTTACATCGATTCATCCAACTCGGGGTTATCTTTAGATGATTCCAGCTGAAAGCAGGATACATCTGAACAGGCCTCCACAGATACACATCGCATCGACACACATTTGAATGGACAATTTGGACTAAATGGGAGAAAACATGCAAACTCCACACAGCCAGAGTCTAATCTAAGGGTTATATCATACACTGTAAAAACTGTTGCTTAGATCCAACTTAAAAAAAATAAGGTAACATTTTCCAAGCAATTTTTAGTAGTTTAGTGAACTTCTTGTTTTTTTGATTCCAGAAAACTTAATTTTTTAAATTTTTCTGTATTAATTTTTATTCGGATAGCTTTCAAGAAAAAGCAAAAGAAAATGAGTTTCACAAATTTAAAAAACAGTCATTTGTCAAGTACATCATACTTAATTCAATAAAGTTAAATGTACATGTATATATTTAGAAATTGATTTGGATGTATTTATGCACTCAATCTTGTTGTTTTTTTAAAAATGATTTTGCTTGTTTTGAAAGTCTAAATTACTTAAAGGAGACATATCATGCTTTTAAATCCTTCCTTTTTACATATAAATCATACAGTTGTGGTCTATATAAAGCGGAACTGCAATGCTTGGGTCTGAATTCCTCATTATTAGAGCTCCACAGGCCCCTTTTCTACCCCTTTTCTGATGTGCTTCTGAGAGCAACTCGTTTTGGGGCGGTCTCTTCAAATGCAAATGAGACACTTCATACCCCACCTCCTCTCCAGGTTGCAGAGGTGACATTCGGTTCAACGCCACCCTGTTCGGCCATCTTTGTAGTTTGATAGAACAGATACAATTATCTAGCGGCGCAGAAACTTTATATTCACACATTATTTACAAAATGTCAACAACGGAAGATTTGTCCATCCAGCCATACATGTTGGAGCCAGAGTCGGACCCGGCGGAGCGAGATGAAAATGACGATGATGCACCTACAGAACAACGTCTTCATATGGATGTAACGCAATGGTGTGTTACTATATTTACACTAACTTCTCCATCCATGCCCACTACTACAATACTGCCTGTATTACAACGACTATTTAACACAGAAGTTACATTATAATCTAAAACGAGCACACAGCGCTAACATATGAAGACGGTGCAACTGCTAATGCTAACAAAACAATGACAGGGACGTCTTATCATCACACTTTTTAGCGTTATATACAGCTTACCGAAGTGCTCTGTTCGTCGTCTCCATAGATAGAAGGAACTGACCGCTCAATCAGACCAAGTCTTTCAGCAAATCCTTCTTTGTACTGGCGGAGGTTGCTGAAGCAGTCGTCCTTAAAGTGATTCGCGCACACAAAAATGACCTTACCCACAGATGTGGGTACATTTCTGTGAAAAATAAAACTCAACCAGGCACTTGGAAAAGGTTCTGATGCTGGGAGACGGTGTAACGAAGCTTGTGGGTTACTACATCCAACAACCGAACATTTCGACTTATCCTCTCGTAACTTCGGCACCCTTCGGTTGGACTACAAAATCGCAGCGAGAAACAAAAATGGCGGATTGCTCGAAGTGTCGATGTCCTAATTTGGCAGTTCCGCCGGGAATACTGTGACGTAATAGTTCAAAAAACGTAATAGAGAATAGAAAAATCGAAATGGATCGCAAAATATGACCAAAACAGAATATAAAGATATCAACGGAGCACCTGAAGAGACTACTTTGAACTTTTCTGTACTTCTAAACACTCTAAATATACAACAAAATGCATTTAAGGGCTAAAAAAGTGGATTTAGCATGATATGTCCCCTTTAATAAAATTAGTAAGAAATACCTAATAAAATGTTATATTTATGAAAGAGGCATTTGTGTCCAACATTTGTATTTTATTAAGCATTTTTGGAACTTCACAGTTGACTTAAAATACAATGAAACAAAAAAACGTCAGAGTAACCCTTGACTGCATCTTTAAAGTGCTGAATACAACACCTGAGTGTCTTAAGCAGATGTAACAAAGTGCATAACACATATATATATATATATATATATATATATATATATATATATATATATATATATATATATATATTTTATATAGGATTCATGATAATATTTTAACAATTTTAACAACATGTAACATTTAAATTCTGACCTGCAGCTGATAAAACCTTGAAGGGATCCTCCACTGTTTTTACAAAACAGGCCTAGAATCTGAGAAATGTACTTAATAGAAGATATATGGCTAACAAATGCATGACTATGCAGGATATTCCGTTTATTAACTTTTAAAAATGGGAATAGTTTACTATTTTAAAACCTTTATTCCACATCTTAAAATCACATGATATAAGACATCACACAGCCCCATTTGCCTGTTACATCCCATTGCTTTCTATAGGAGTGAAGCATTCAAGCCTGGTTTTTAAATAATTTAGCAGCTTTTTCAGTCAAAATGCCAACTCTTTTGGTTGTAAAACAGAAGAAAAGCTCTGTGCATAGCCGACGCGCTCTGATGCGCTCATTATTTTTTATCATCTTTCGGTAAACAAGAGGTTTACATTGACATCTTTAACTTTTGCTGATTTTTAAGAGCAACCAAAAGCAGTACACATTGGCATTTTAACTGAAAAAGCTGCTAAATTACGTGTTTTGTTAGCCATAGATCTTCTAAAATCACATATCTAAAATTTTAGGCAACATTTGTAAAAAACAGTGGAGGATCCCCATAACAGTGAAACCATTTATTAGAAACTAGAAACTCAATATTGAACAGGAACTAAAACCATTCGTTGGTGGACTCACTGGCTTAGGCAAGAAGCTTGTTTTTGAGCGTCATGAATTTGGCAGTTGGTTTTGGGTGCAGCGTGTCTAGTCCAGCAAAAAGTCTTTGGAAGACCTTAAATGTCTTTGAGAGTTTAGATGGATACTCCAGATTTAGGGCATATGTTAAGCCGAGGAGTAGGCAGCATGCTCTGACAAGAGTTTCAAGACCAGTAAGCACTGGGACACCCTCGATGATGATACCAGCAGCATCTGGCTCCTGGCAAGTGTAGATCCTCACGCTTTCAGTTTTTAGTTCCTCGTGTACAGTTTTCTCTGCTGTTCCCTGTATGACATAGAAATAGAACACAATAAGGATGAAATGTCAAATTTGTTAAAATAATGAAGAAAAAAAATCATCATTTGTGAACATGTTAAAAGAGTAGAAAGCAGCCAGGGAGTGAGTAGCAGAAGATTCCGCCAGCGCTTGTGGACACCACTGCGAACCAAATAAAATCGATTAACCGATTTTTTAAACCCAGCCTTAGTGTTGAGGCGGGCAGCACAGGAAGTGAATTCACCTGCGCAAACTTATCGTTGGACTGTAATGAGTATTCGTACTGCTTTTAAAGAGTAAAATTCAAGCACTTTTCCAGCACTTTCAAGATAACATTTTAACTTTTTCAAGGAAGCCGAAGCTTTAAATAGACTATATAATTATACATATATACTGTATGAGAAATAACAGGGCTTGCTAAGTTAGCCCAAACACATTTTATCCTTACACCGGGAGCAACACTCATAGGAGACAGCAGATAAAAAAATAAAAAAAATTCAAATTGAAACCTTGAAAACGTTATCTTGAAAAAAAGAGGATGAGGGGATTGTTACTGATGCCCTTTAAATTTCTTAAAACAAACTTTACGACGTAATCATTTAAATCCTCTTTTTATTTGTCACCGGGTTACTGTGTGAGGTGTTGATTCGGTCACAGCCCTGGCATCCAGTTGACTGCTTTCCCTTTGTGTCTGATCCTCGCTTTGTTCACTGTCTTCTTGTCTGTATCCTGTCATGTTGGCTGTTTGATTGCGCGCCCCCTCCTTGTGTCAGCGTTTTCTTTTTTGGCAGACTTCACTTCTTTACGTGTGATCAACTTTTTTCTATGAGGACATCCATACGTTGGTGCATCGTTGAGTAAAGCGAAGTGACATCTTGACTGGATGCATGCACACGGATGACATAGAAAGCTAAACTACGTGCTTGATATGAAACCAGCCGCACCGATCATATTATTACACGACGTCTTCGCTTCATGCTTCCTGACGTTTTATATATCAATCAAGAAATCTTCTTTTTTCATGTGGCAGAAAGTGCTATACATGATTTAAAGAGATCCAGACTCCTCACCCATGTAGATGGCGATTTCTTAACTGCTAACTTTCCCTTTTCCCAATTTTCATGAACTCTCCCAAACATGCTGACCCTCTGTTGGTCCAATCTAGCAGGATTACTTTTACAACAACACATTATCAGTAGGGTAAACTTAACCTCACCACGGTCTAATCCCGGCTCCCGTTCCCTATTAGTGGGTGAACAATCCAACGCTCGATGAGTTCTGCACCACAACGACAGGAGTAGGCGACATTGAAGGATCAAAAAGCGACACCGCTGTGAACGCTTGGCCGCCACAAGCCAGTTTTTCTTTAACATTTCTGACGCCTCCTGCTTTAAACCCAAATAATCAGAAGGCTTCGCTTTCACCGTCTGCTTTCTGAAAATCAAGATCACTCACTGCGTGTGTAGTTCTTGAATTGAAAGACGTTACTCGACATATTTGGTACTTCCTAACTACATTTAATCGGTTTGCCAATAGACGGCCTCATTTGTAAGCTGACAAATTTCACTGTGGAGTGAATCCTGTGTGCAGATCCTGGGAGTAGCGCTAGGAAACCGGCGAGACAGCAGTATAAAGTCAGACATTGTGCATTCATCAGCATGAGCCCAAAAACCTTCTGTATTTACTCTTGATTAGGGGAACAAAGAATAAAGTCTTGTCCTCGGTAATTTAACATTCCTGAGAGTGGTTCAGGAAGATCAGTTGAGTAACAGCGCAGCTCAAGCCGAACTACAGTACGGCACTGAGGGATTCTCACATCGGTTAAACATGAGGCCGGATTGACTCTGAGCCTCCGACACCGAGGGAGATCACGTCGTGTCTCCATCAAGAGTGAAGACTCGCCTGAATTCTGTAATGAAGCAGGAGTCCTGAGTGAAAGAATACACCTGTGAGCTCATTCTTTTTTCACTTCAGGATAATCTTAAAGGAACAAGCTTTAATGATAACTGTTGTAACTGCAGATACTCAAAGCCGGTGAAGGTGAAAACCAAGTTATTCTAACACTAGAATAAAAAAGTATTGCGTCGGACCACTTCGTGATACATACCTATGGAATCTGGATATCAGGAGGAAATTTTCCTTTAAGTTTAGAAGAAATCATCCGCTACTCTACACAAAAAAATGTATGTTTTCCTTGAAATATTTACAGTTTGACTGGTCCTTTTCTGGGCCGGATTGGAGCCTGTTGTTGGACAGTTTTGGTCCATGAGCCTTATATTTGACACCCCTGGTGTAAGACATTGAGAACAGGCTTTCAAACTCCCAAACAAAAATAATTTCTGACAGAGAATCCACTTTCTATTAAATCAAGACCGTCACTTGGACTCACAATAACATGGCAACGCAGTGTATTTCATATATCTGATATATTTCTCTTGAAAGTATTCCAGAAAGAAAAAGTAATGATTGTCAAATGGCGAATTTTAGTCCACAGTTTCATAACTCCTTCATACACGCAAACTATTTTATTATTTCCCGAGAAAACACGACCAAAATCATTTGCACAAATACCAGCATGCAGATAATTTGATTTCAAATGTTCAAGACACTTTCACACGGGCCGCAATGCAAATCTTTCACTGGTTATTTGAATACTTGGACTGTACCTGACCTCAGCCTAAATTATGAGCAGTGAGAGTTTTCTTTTCTTTTCTTTTCTTTTTTTTAACACCATACACAATTAAATTTTGGAATTTCCATTTGTCATCTTGAATACTAACCAATGCTTAAGTGATAAAGCAGGAAACAGACTTTGTGGAAAAATGTCTGCAATTATACATGCCAACGTCCACAGACGGACATTTCCAAATCAAGAAACCCAATTTTTGTAATCGTTGCAGAAATTCAGGTCATTCCTAAAGCCACCGCTTTTGAGTAGTTTGCACTCTGTCAAATTTATTTTTAGGTCAAGCTCTATTTAAGTTAGATTAATTAAAACAATAGTGCACATTTTACAAAACTTGTCCTTAGAGGACAAACATTCACCAAAATGCCAATGTGTCGTGAAAACATCCGAGACTGGAGTCTTTACATTCGTCCATTCTTCAGAAAAGTACTCGGCAGCCTGGTTTGGTCTATTTCTAGCCAGGACGTTACAGAATAGGAGGATAATGGTGTGTAAATACAACTCAAAGCTTTGAGGGCCTACTTCAAAATTTAAAGAAGACCTTTCTTCTACCGTCACCGAACTCGAAGGCCATTAAGCATTAATGGGATTACTTGAGTTTTCAGAAATATACTTCTGTGACATCAGAGGATTTATGCAACATGGCGATCACAATGGAATAACATGGGCCATTAGATGCAATTCAAGATACACACGGTGCACAGGGTAAAGTTTTGTCTGATGGGCCTCATCTAATGCACAATTATAGGTTTGCAAGTATGCCAATACTTGACAAGGACTATATTCAAACAAATTTTTGAAAATTGAAGTCAACTTTTTGAGTGTCAATTATTGTTTTAGTTTTTTTTATACAAAGGTAACTTTTCCATAAATACACAAATACAATCTTTGAATGTAATACTCCTATTACTACATTAAAAAAGAGTATAACCCACAAAAGGACAGTCACCATCTTCCCTCAAAGACCAGTTACTGCAAATATATACTGAAAGAAAGAAACATGCTACCCTCATGTGCTGTGCCCATTTCTGTAGTGTCACTTTATACCACATCTTGATGTTGTGCGTCATTTCATTATTCCCAGCAAGCGAGTTGGTAACTCAACTAGTAATATGGCGCATCAGATGGCAACTTTTAATCACATTACCATGTAACCTCAGTCCAACAGTAGAGGTGACAACAGTATCGTAGTACCACTTGTATGATAACATGGAAGTTCAGTCCAATAAAAAAACACGATATAAATTTTATTTTATGAGTCATGTTAGCATGTAACTGTCGTCATCAAGACGTGTAGCAATTCCACCAGTATTTCAATTCCACTTTGTAACACAAAAGGATGTTACGTGTCATGTTAACATTGATACTCTGTCTCAAGCAACTTCATCAATGTTGTAATACCCCGTAGTCCCACAAGAGGATGTTGTGAGCAATGTTAGCACATATCCTCGTTTGACAAGAGAGCGCTGCGCCCCCCTCCATCTTGTAAGGCCATTTCATACCACCAGATGGTGTTTTAAGTCTTTAACATGTGGCCTGTCCTCAGCCCAACAGAAGGAGTAGCAACTGAGCAACAATGAGAGATGGAATGGTTGGGCAACTATCTGATTCTAGCTGAAATCTTACATCGTGAGCCTTTCCGGGGAACATGTCTCATACTCATTTTATCATAAGTCATTTTTAGCACTCCAGCTCGTGAAAGCACTCTCAGTCACAATGTCGCGTCTGAGTAAATATCAAATAACTCCACTCTTAGTTAGTCAGCTGTTGCACAAAGTCCCAGTTACAATCACTCTGACCCAAGCAATTAATTGGTAGATTAATCAACTAATACTAATATTAAGTGAATAATTTAATCAAGCAGCGGGGCTCGGCAACAGTAACCACAGACCATTACCTCGGGTAGAGCATTACAGCATTAGTCTAATCACATCAAACAGAACAAGCACACTAATCATAAAGGAACAGAGAGTTGGCCTTGATCGCAGGCCACGCCAGCGAGTACTCTTCTTAACCCCTCACAAGGCAGCGGAGCACAAATGTTGCTGCTTTGTTGGACTTCGTAGAGCCTTCAGAGTGTCCTTCATATCATTATTTTGGCTCCATCGAATCTCGTCTCCACGTTTCCCTTCTACTTCATTTCATCCAGACGAATCACAATCAGCTATATTGTTTTGGTTTTATGGCCTTGGCGCGATCCACGAGTCAATGAGTGAAAATCTTCTGTCACTGGTGAAATCAAGCGGCTTCACTTGGTAGTCTCAGACACCAAGAGCGTGGGCTATTTCCAACTGAGAAACTGATTAAATCTGTTTATCATACAGATGTGACACATCTAACAGAATCAAACCACTGGAAAAGACAGTGTGGGGACACCGCAGTGAGGATATGAAAGTGTCAGCTAGCAATGTTTGATGTAGTGTGATGTGCCTCCAGTAATTAAAATAATTAGCCTTTATCTCCTTGCGAGTGGTTTGTTTGTACACTAAAAAAATATTCCCATTGTCCTTGTTTTTCTTTCTTTTTTTTTTAAATAAACGTCCCTTTGAATGAAAACGGCGTCTGAAAAGCTGGGATTACATTTTGATGCAGAGGAGTTTATAAATCAGGAGGGGGATAGACAAAAAAACCATTTTATCATTCCTCATCGTGCTATATCTCCAATTTTTTGGGGAGCGAAAAACATTTCAGTCCATATACCAGCATTTAGCTTTCAACGTTTCGCTCTTAACTGACACCTCAGACAGTTTCGGTAGCAGGCTAAAATTACACGTTGTTCTTGCGGGGCCTCCTTGATGGCGAATCAGGGAGCACTTTAGTGTTTTGTGCAGGAAAAGAAAAACCCAACCAAAGAAAAACAAAAAACCCGAAACAAAGCGTTTAATGAAAATCAACGATCAAACGTGGATGTTTTCCACTGACAGTTTTCAGAATAGAGACGTAAAAAAGAACTCATTATGGGGAAGCAGGCAGACATAAGCCGTTTGCTGGCTAAAGACGCCGGTGCTTCATCATTCAGAAACCTTGAAAAAGAAGCGAGGACGCCGCGGCGAGCCAAGCGAATAAGCTCTGAATGTGAATGCATATTAAAGAGATTTGACTTGTTTGCCGTATTCACATGTGCCCTCGTCGCATCCGGACGTGAGCGCGTCTGCGCTCGCATGTGGTGGTGTCAAGGAGCACTTGACATCAGAGGAGAGGTGTGGGTTGAGGATAGCAGAAGGGGATTTGGTGAATTACCGGGCTGCAGCATCAGCATCGAGTCCAGAGGATTAGAGCAGGGACTGAGGTCCAGGAAAGAGATGTGCAGACACACGTGGAGAAGGGGATCAGTGGGGCGGCTGCGAATGTGTGTGTGTGTGTGTGTGAGTGTGTGTGTGTGTAAACCATTGGTCAAGCACTGCCTTGAAGCACTAACCCACGACAAAGAGGTACCTTGTCATATCACAGAGGAGCACCGTCAAGGTCAACCGAGATTCTCGTGAAATGTGTCCCAGTTTAAAAGATGACACTATAACACACACCACATTTTTAAAAGTGCACTGGCTCCAAGGGGAAATGTGTACAATCCCTTCGATTGGATAAAGCATGTAAAATCTATACCTTTTTCTCTAAACCTTGAGCTACATGACATTGTCGGGAAGCGAGCGACAACACGTCACAGTGTGCCATTGTGGTAACTTTCCAGTGACTTCAGACTTTCAGACTTCAAGAAGATCCTTTTTTTTTTACCCTCTTTTACCCACTAGCTTAACCAGTACAACGGCTTTCCTCCAACACATTCCTCTCAAATAGAGCATTGATGACAGTTGTGGCCACCAGACATTATTTTCTCATGGGAGAGCCACTCAGGCTTACGAGGGTCCGCAGCACCCGCTCCCAAGAAGATCACTCTGGCTATCAAGCTGGTCCGATCACTCAACTGTGTCACTGTTACCAGGCAACGGAGCTTTCTCCTGCTTCCTGTGGAATGCAGCTGCATAAAAAGAAGTAGATGAAAATGAGTTTTTATCGTTAGATAAATCACATCCGCCAGTTTTCCTTTCTTAAACGTCACGTTTTACAGTTGTGATGATTTATTCAGTTACCATCGCTGCAAAGTCCTTTTGTCCATATGTGACTTCATTGAAGATGAAGAAAGAAAAAAAAAACCCTGTCAGACATCAGTAACACCTCAAATGATGGACTTGAGCTTCATTACTTCTCCACAAAGCCTGACATTTTCTTAGTTTTTCACATTTATCCATCTCAGTTTTAGGGAGACCTAATTAGTTTACTCTTTCCACGTGGAATTGGTTTAAATTATGCAGTTCTGGCATCAAAAACCAAACAAAGTGGCTTGTGTGTATGTGATAAACACATACCACCCACTTCGACTAAATTCCCCAAAGATGAACAGGAATGCAATTCTCAAATGTCATTAGAGAGCGAGATTTTCCCCTAATTAAATAGAATTCAAGCTGCTCCTGGGCCACTGGATACAATTCGCTTGAGATATTTCCTGAAGAATTAGGGATTTCACACAGTGAGCATACAGAAAAAAAAAAACCTAGAGTAAGCTGGTCTTATTCCAGGTTTCGCCTTGTCACAGTGGTTTTTTGGTCTTTGGGGTGATTTACAGCCTCCCTCTCCTCTTGTTTTCCTAGTAATGTAACAGTACATGGGGTTTGCCACCTGCATTTTCTTCTTGTTGGGGGTTTTTATGGCACTTTATGGTTTATTTTCCTTTAGGTATTCCGGTAAGGAGCCGGTGAGGATATAAACTAAAGTTTTCCTTGTGTTGGCTGGCATAGCAACCTTAATCTGGAAAAAAAAAAGATAGGATACAAGATGTCTAGATTGATGACTGCTTTGGAATCACAACCTTGGTGTTCAACTTTGGTGCCATCAGAAATATCACCCTTATCATCGTGATGAAAAAGGGAGGAATCCTCAGAAGTTTTCCTGGTCTAAATGCAAATGTGAAAATAGTTCTTTGTACGCCAATATAGAAAACAACAAACATATAGCAATGGGACATTTCTGTCATCAACACCCTGTAAAATGTTGCCTGGGTTTTTGCGATCTTGTATTGTGAGTGGCTACTCTGGTTGTTGATACTCTCCAGTGTCTTTTGATGCTTGTTGGAGACAGGCACCACATGCTGGGATACTCTCAGACAAACACATCAATCAGTCTTAACTCCAAAAACACCCGACAAAGAAGGAAAATGATGGCGAAGAGAGTGAAGGACAGTGATGCTCATATGATAAATTCAACTTATATCCCTTTTTCTTCTTCAATAAGAAGCAAAAGAACTCTAAATTGGACATCACTCGGTCTGTGAGTGGCGTGCCGTTTGTCTCAAAAGCTTTTACCAGGTGTTGGTTTCTCACAAGTAGACGAGCAGCAGAGCCAGGCCAAGCCAGGGGGGAAACACTGACAAGCATCGCCTTGGGAAAAGCCAGTCAACATCTCGAAGCACAGGGAATGTTAATGAGAGGCCGACAGACCAACAACTGAGATATCAGGCATATGTTGCTGTCTCTCAAAACCCTTGAATAATTTCTTACATTTCTAAGTTTGCTATTTTAACTGTATTGGAATCCTGATAATGCCAAGGGTAAAGATCTTTTCAAATGACTTGTATCAAGCCCATGATGGTCAGACAGCAAAGGCAACATAGTAATTTAGTACTCAACTAGTCGATGTCTGGTTGCTCGGATCGTTCTCATATCCTGCGGTTGTCCAGCATTCCTTCCTATCATAATAAAAGCTCTTGCTTGAATTAGGCTACTGTGGCTGCGGATTCTTAACTATCCCTTGGATTGGCTCGTCTGGTTTAGGAGCAGACCTATCGTCTTGATCTGTAGCTTTTAAGGGCCCGGTGTTCCACCTTGAGCGTTCTCTAGAGTGACTAGATAACCCCCCGATTCTCAGGCCAGGCGATATGAAACGATAAAAGGAATTTAGCGCTTCACTCCTGGTGCTTTAGTTCGAGTGTCAGTTTAGCTGGGCTGGTTTGATGGGAGCTAGAATATCCTCCTCACTCTTTTATGCCGGATGTCTCCAAAGAGATTGCAGAGAGACTTGTTTGTTGCGATATGACCAAAATAAGAGATCCAAGCGCCTTTCATACCTCCTGCCTTCTCATACCATCCATGTTGGTTGATTCCGGCTTTTTTAAGTAGTCCTCTCTTCTGTTTTGTGCGTCTCTCTGGCAGATCAACTCACCAGCAGACTTGTCGGCTGGTTTACCAAGATCCTGTGACAAATTGCCTGCTCACACAAATAGATTGCCCGTTTGGGTCGCATGTTTGTTGTGTGTGATCAACTTAGAATTACACCCTGAGTCATATCACATTATTCAACTGGGGGTTTTGTTTGCATTCACTCCTGTTAACACCAACAGCGAGTGTCTTTCGTCGTTACTCTTTATTGCTCAAATTGTCTGTGTAATGACATGTTTTTAGTGCGGGCAACATTTTTCATTATCATTGTGAGCTGTCAGGGTGTGTTCTGTTTAGTTTTTTTCCTCTCTTTTGATAAGTTGTGAGCTTTGCAAAGTGAGCAAGTTTGATGTACGCTCCACCTGTCTAACCTTTAAAAACACTGACCTGCCATGATGTGAATCAGTGTTTCTTCCTAATTAGAGGATTATCTTTGACGGTGCGAGCAACAGACTCAGAGAGCCGTAAGACTCGCTCCTTTAATTTTTGTCATCAAAAGAATGAAATGCTATTTCCGAAATGTTTTGATAGCTACCACAGCCACATGACTTTTCAGCAAAGAACTCGGGTTCACGCTACCGCCAAATCAAAATCTCCGTACGAAGCCGCAGTACCCGTCTCTCTGATTGACACTTGTCGCACTTCCTGAGAAGTCCCTGTGGTGAGCTGTCATCGCACCGTTTATTTTCAGCCTCCTAGCACAGGAATAAATATGGAATGACAGAAAGATGTTTAACACACCCATTTCTTTTTCTTTCTTTTTCTTGTTCATTTCACATGAACAGAGGAGCAGGAACTTTTAGGTTCAGATGTTAGGTAGGCCTGCCTTACGACTGACACAAGTTATGGACGGGTCCATGAAATCTGTAGGAAGAAAGAAAAAGACCATAGAATTATGAATGCAATTTAATGTACAACAACATTATGTGAAGAAGAATGCTGCTTTTGGAAGATCTTAAAACAAGACAACGTTGTGCTGCTGAAGTGACCCAGATCCATTGTCTGTGTTCCCTAAAGTACCACAATGAGACGTCAGTACTGATGTGGACAAGTAGTCAAATGGGATATGCTGTTAACTGGCCACAACATTTCATAAACTTCCTACTTTTAAATTCAGCTCTGCCTTCATTAATCATCCACACATTCAAACAGCTACTGGAGACCTTCTGAGATTTTGCTCCACGTTGACGACCTTTTGGGTCCGAGGAACTCTTCGTCACGTTCAAGAAAGCCTTTTAAGATGATGAGCGCTGTGATGTGATATGATGAAAAGAGCCTTCAGAATAGGATACGCCGTGATCAGAAACGATGGTAACAGGTAACAGGTCACTACTGAAGCGGTTAAAGGACAGCAAACGCCATCGCACCAGCAGCAGCCTGAGCCGTGGATACAAAGCCCAGTTCTGTGTGATTTGTAGCCTCAGTTTCCTGTGCCAGGCTGACAGTAGAGACATCCAATCTACTTCAGGTTTCAGCATGTTGCGTGTCAAGAGAAGCCCTTGAGTGGACCTCGCTTGTAACCAGTTGTCATTCATTGCCTTTTCTTTCACCTGCAACCAGTCTGACCACTCTCCTCTGACCTCTGACACCGACCAAGCATCTTCACCGAGAAGCAGCCGGTCAGCGAGTATTTTCTTTTTCCGCACCCATTCGCTGGAAACTCCCGATGATTGTGTGGGGACAGACCCAGCAGATTGACAATTTGGTGAACAATTAAACCAGCAACCTTGCTGTGTCCAGAGTCATCTTTTTCATCTTTTAAACTGCTCCATCCTGTGTGGTGTTGCAGGGTGTTGGAGACAATCGCAGCCAATTATGTATGATTGCAGGATAAACTCTGGACTGGTTTCCAGTTCATCAAAGAACAAACACACAGAGACAGACACATTTCTAATTTATCTTTTAGTAACGAGTAAAACAACACTCATATTGGTTGGTTTTACATATCACCCAATGGCCATAATCATATCAGAAACCCTTTCTTCCCACAGTACGGTGTGATTTGGCTTTGAATAGAATCTTCTTTGTGTTGCCTCACAGCTACAATAATAACGTAAAGCGTGCACAGGTGGCCACTGTCTGTGAACCTCTCAAAATCGGATTTCAGGCCATTTTATTCCTTGTAAAGGAGCACACTGGAGTGAATGGCCAACTGTTTCTATCTATTTAGCTTATTAGGTGAAAGCCACCGGTAATAGGACCCTGATCAAGGCAGAACGCCAGCATTCTTTCCCTTGTTTGTTCAATGTTGTAGAAAATAAGCACAAAGTAATTCCAGCAGTGGGGATGTCACCTCTGCGAGAGAGCTCACCTTATAGATTTTTGCCCACAGTCTCTTGGGGTTTCAGAAAATGCACAATCATCGTTCGTATTTCCATACTTTGCCAAACCACAGGCAGGGAGTCCATTACTGCGTCGGTACCACCGACACAGTAATGTCTGACTTCTGATAGTAGGACTCACATTGCACGATGCCTCGCCAGGAAGGAGTGCTGCTGTTTCTTTGTCATGGGACAACGGCAGGGTGGCGAGATGAAATATTTACTGTGAAACACTTGAAGCAGAAGTTATGCTGGGTGAGAGTGTTCCAGCAAATTCCTGGTTTACGTTGCCGCCTCCCAACCCACCGTCTGTCTTCACGTGTTTAGAAGCAGCAGCTCTGAAAGCATAAGTGACGTTGTTTAGTCATTTAGCGCATCAACACCAGCTTTCAGACTCCAAGTGACACTGGGTTTAAACCTCTATAACTCTTTTAGTTTTACAATATGTTTTCCATTCATTGTAGTAATTTTTACATTTTCTCGCTGTTTGCTGGTGAACCGGTTGCTTCTGTCATGGACATTTATCTGTATAAACATGTTGTACATTACCAAGAAAAGCGTTTAAATCCTCGGTTTTCTGATCTGATCTCCATCAAATTCACAATTACAGACCTCAGGAACTATTGACATTTCATGTATTCATTGAACATTCAAGGAGATTTTTTTCTTCAAATTATCACTTGCTCAAATCTGTTCAAGCTCAAATAAACATTTCCATTAGCTGGACCAGTAGTTTCCAACCTGTAAGAAAGAGAACTCGATTAAGATTGTTAATATTTAGAACAGGTCTGGAAAATTGCTCATTGCCTTTATTTTAGATGCTCCTGCTTTTGTATGTTCGTGACAGTGTGTGTGTGCCCATCAACGTTTTTCCTCTCTGCAATCGGAGGCAATTTCGGAGAGCTCCATGGGGAAAAAAAGAAAGGATGGGAACCACAGTTTTCAACACAACACCATCAATTTAGCTATATACTTACATACAGTATCTGCCAAAGGCTCTGTGAACTCCTCCCACTCTGATTTAATCTCTTCAAAATGTACATTTTCTATTTTTGAAGTCATCCGTTTTAGTGTTTACTGACATTACCTTGGGGGATAGTCCGAAAACCAAATACTGTGTTTTTAGACATTACATATGCTGCATGTTCTTCCTGCAGTATTTCCATTCGGTGGCAGTACATCACAGATAACCTACTCTGTAATATACTACTATAACACTGGGCCTGTTCAAATTGCTGATGTATAATAGCCCTTCGCTGTGACTTTAGCCTTCTTTTTCACCTGACTGAGCATTCTGTAGTTCCTTCAGAGTCTTTTTGGCTGACTGCCCATTTGGAGCAGCAGTAGCCACAGTACTAAGTGATCTCCATTTACAGACAGTTTGTCTCAAGGTGGACCGCTGAATTCTTAATGCCTTTGTAACGCCTTTCAATCTACAGTTCAACTACTTGTCGATCAAAGTCGTCAGAGATCTTTTTTAGTGAGGGATGGAGCTCATGCGGACATGTTTTGTGTGTTTGTTGTACATCACAATCACACTTTGTTTAAATCTTAATTTATTGGTTGGAGCGAAGGTTTGCTCTCACCTCATTGAGCTTTTTGACAGACATCGCCACCTTTTTCCAACTCCACTATAAGTGGCATGTGAGATACTACAATTGTGCTGTTATCAGATGAAGTACATAAAAAAAATTATTTATACCTCTACCTTGAATAAATATGCTGAGTACCAGACCCTGAATGGAGCTCATATGAATGTGATGCATTTGGAAGTTTTGAATGTTTCCACTTAGATTTGTGGAACATCTGCTGTGAAGGCCACACTTAAATTGCATTCACACTGCAGGCAAACACCACTCAATTCCTAATGTTATTCAGTCTGCTCTGTGATCATGTCACAATTCCTGCACAGCAGACCCAGGCGTTGATCATATATGGTACTAATTCTGATACGTATCTAATATTTTTCAAAGCGACCGCCGTCTGAACTAGCAACCTTCACACCATTGATGTGAGACTGAGTCACGGTTCTGATCTGGGGGAAGCGACACGCACAACATATTAAAAGCTGTGCTCTCTTTTTATCTCAATTTCCTTCTTCTGTCCCTCGTCCTTTTGTCTGGATTTTGTCAGCTCCTAATGGAAAACCACTTCAAAATGGATCTACATGTGCTGCCAGTGTTGCCAGATTGGGTGAATCGTCCCCATATGAGGAGCCAACTTTTCTTACATTTTTACTTTCTTTATCTCGTGCAGTTCTGTGCTTATAATATTTTTTTTTAAATACACATATTAAAGCTTTAGTTTTAACACGATTTCGAGACGTGTGGGTTTTACATTTTTTAGGGCTGGAAACAGTCAGATCTGGCAACCCTGGTGTTGACAATTGTGGCATCCATATTTACTTCTGCAAACAGCGTGCTTGGCGTGGCGTTACGCTTTTTTCTACGAATGCAAGTCACTCTGGGGTCGGATAACGTTCACACTGCTGTCCAATGGCGGTTTGCGTTTAAAATGCTGTATGAACGATCACGCAAAGAAATAGGATCCCAGCTAGAAATCTGAATTGAGCATCAAGACCTCCAGTGTGAATGTAGCGTCAGTCACGACTTGGCTTAACCAAACAATGATAATGGACATTCCTTAGCATTGTGTGAGAATTACAAAGAAGTAGCTAATGCACAGAAGCATTGGTGATGTGTTCCCTACAGTCACCAAAAAACAGACTAAAGTATTTCACGAAACTTGATCCATTTGTGTCCTTCCATGGTCCTAAAGTTAAATCAGTGGATGCCTCAAACAGGAGCTCAAAGTTTGACAAAGTACAAGTGACAAAATGTATCTAGACCACAGATTAAGTTGTAGAATATCTCCAAATACCCTAAGCATGAACCAATTTGTCTACATTGTCCACCATGTTTCAGGATGCAGAGTCGTAAAATTTGCATCAAGTTATTTCCCAATGTAAGGAGGAGGTGTTTCAGGGAAGTGAACCCATCAATAAAATCGCTTTTGAGATGATTCCAAAAGCACATTAGAGCACACTTAATGTAGCCGAGGTTGACCAGGCCAAGCATCATGAAGCTGACTAACAGCAGGCTAATTAGCTGAACTGCATCACACCAAGGCACACTGTTACTTTTCTGTATGATATTTTGCTCTTTAATGAATTAAAACAGTGGTTCCCTCATTAAAGTCAAGCCTCAAGCTGGCAGGGACGCATGAACATAAAAAAGCAGCAGCCTTCAACATGTAAGCAATGAGCGGGTTCCAGGTCTGACCGAGAGTCTGTAAAGCCTCTTTGCTTTTATAGAACCTGTGTTGATATGTTTAGCTATTCCAGAGCAGCCAAACCCCTTTGGGGTTTGAAGCCCCCCCTAGAACACAGTTTAAAAATATACCAGTGCAATAATAATGTGAACAAAGGTGCATGGGTATCCGTTTATCATGTATGTTTTCATACAATCAGTAGGGTTTAACTCATTATCGCCATTGTAGCGTTTGTCTTGTCTCAGTCATGTGGTTTCTTGAGTGTTTTTTCCTGCATGGTAATCTCCAATAGATCTTCATTACGGATTACCAATGGCCACAAGATCCCAAAGAGGGAACTCTGGTACCGATGAACAAACAGTTGTGAGGTTATTGGTCCCCCCCACCAGATCTCAACATGTTGCTATTGAAGATCTCCAGCTTGGCTTAAGTTTCTAGAGCTCCATACTGGTCTTAGAAAAGAATAGCAGGTAGCTTCACCGGCTCTTCCCTGCACTTCTTTTTCAGAGCCACCATCAGTAGAAATCACGCTGTAGTCTTACTGTTTCTGATGCTCAAACCTGTTCGCTGTGCCGATGAAGCTTGTGACTGACCATATTTATTCATAGCAGTTAAAGCATGATTTCCTCTCAAATATTGTGGAAAAAAAAAAAGTCCATACCATCTCTGCCAGCTGTTGTAGCTCATGTTGGACGCTCTTAAGTGCTTGTATTTACCTCTCTCTCTTTTTTTTTTTTTTGCCTTTTATCATGGGGAAGCTCAGACGTGGAGTAGCATGGTTTGCTAATCTCAGTCACATCTCGTTTCCCTGTCGTTCTTCTCCTTCAGACGGCACGCTGTGTTTTCCTCAGACAGTCCTCTCTCTCTCGCTCCACACTCACGAGCATGAAAGCTTTGACAGCTAAGCGGCACTCGGAGTGAGAGAGAGAGAGAGAGAGGGAAAGAGAGAGAGAGAGAGAGAGTGGTGGAGAGCGCATGCTAAGAAATGGAAAGTAAATCGACAGCAGACAGGGGTCACCGCTTTTCAGCTTACAGACTAGGTTGCTGGGGAAAAAAAAAGAAAAAGAAAACAATATCATAGAGGGGTGGTCAGCAGTCATTTCCCAACTTGCTTTCTTTCACTGATGGCACCGCGGCCACAAAAGAAGTCCCATGCATTGTTCGGTGTAATGAAGGGTATCATGCAGTGCGTGGAGAAAGCGGCTCCAGCTCACCAGCTATGGCCTCACTGTGTTTTCCTCATGAAATCCTTTCACGAGCACCATGCTGTTGCCTGCCATCCAGATGGGGTTATTTACTATACTGCAGGGGTCACTAGAGACTTTATAGCTCTGCCCCTGGGTGCTATCAGCTCCAAGGAATGACATATTCTCACAAAAGCCACGCTAACACCCCCCTCCTCCTGCTGCGGGTCCCACTCTGTGAAGATGGCTGCCATAACTTTATATTTGTACACAGCAGCCTTGACATGATATCACATGGCCACATGCGCCGTCTTTATTTCTCTCTTGCTGCGCTCGCTCTGGCCACAGAGAGACGTGGAAAGGCATGATAGACAAGCTACATTCATACAACTATATCTATCCACTCGGCTGTGTTTGCCGTCTGGTACGCTGGCTTCCTCACTCCTTTCCGTCGCCGGCCGGACGCCGTGTGCGGGAGTAAAGCCCGGGCAGTTGAGACGCCCGTGTCAGGATCCAGGATATTAACAAACAAAGCCTTGGAGACTGTGGAGTATTGATTGAGTGCATTCCTCTGGCATGTTTTCCTGAGGTCGCCTTCATCCACCAACGCCGGCGCTTAAGCCCCGTCTCAGCTCCCGTGCCCAGACCTCAAGATCAAGGCAAAGAACCCCCCTGCAACACGCTCCATCTGTTCTGGCTGGGACTGTTGCTCTCCTCCATGTGTTGGGACTGAAGAGGCTTCTCCTCACCACCAGACACAGAAGAGTAACCCTCTTGCCAGTGTGGATGACAGCCTATCCAGGGCCACTTTGTCTCGAGCTGGCGCTTTCCGAAGGAAACACCAACCAGCAGCTGAGTGGGCCGAGGTGTAACTCACCCCTCTCTGCCTCCAATTTGCATTTTAAATAAGCCTGTGAACAAACTTGATTTTTGCATTTATTACCATGAAAATATTTCAAAGCCAAAAATGTCTCGATGCAGTAAGAATATAGTTGGACCTGATGGGACACCGATATTTAAATATTACAATGATAACCGGGCAATGGATAAATATTAACACAATTCTGATACAGAACCGACAGGAAGCCAATAGAATATGACTTTAAAACTGGGAGTTGAGATAGTTTCTTCCTTGTTACTGTATCATACAACAAAATTAAACATACTTGCATCATGCACACAGTAAATATGAAACGGCTGAAAGTATAAAACAACATATCAACACAACACTGTCACCAATATATTATGTATATTTCCATCGTTGAAGATATGAAATTAAGTCTAATAAGTAAATGCAAAAATGTTTAAAAAGTTAAATATTACAATGCCATACAGAATAAAAGGTACTATTGCCCTAAAACCTTAGGAGTATTTTTACGCTCTGATCATTTTTGCATTTCAGTTTCAGAAAGGTTTTTGCATTTACATGGCAATATTTGGAAAGTGATGTCTGTTTCCATAGAGACGGAGTTTGAGCGTCTCTGAGAAGTTCTTCCTTTTTAGCCATTTTCAAAATGTCGCGTTTTCAGTGACTTCAAACACTGTTGTCATGTAAACGGACGCCCAAAGTAAAACAAAAGTTTGCCATTGTCACTTAAAGACATTGTCATGGCTTTAAGCTATAACTGAACATAGTTTCAACTCAATCGTTTACTGTTGACTTCAGGAATAAATGTAATGTATTTTGGTGGTATGTTGTGGAAGTTCTAACATTAGAACATGACACATTTTTATTACATAGTGACCTATAGGTTTAGTAATGTTTTTATTCCATTTTAGCAATAAAAAAAACTAAACAAAAAGAGGATTTACATTTTCCCATTATTCCACATGAAGAAACTATAAGACCGCTGTGAAAATCATCTGGAGCATGTGTTTGAGGCAGGAAATCGACCTGTTGTGTGAGTCTCTGTTGTTTTAAATAATAAGTATTGCCTCTTGCCGGTTAATTTGATGTGTGTTCCCTGCTGCATTGATCTAAACACTTACTGTACACTCGCTGTAACACTTATTACCTGCTAACCGATGCAGCAGCTGTAATGTTTAATTGGGATTTTGACCTTCGAGTGCAGATCAATACTGCAGATAGAAATAACCCATGTGCTTCTTTAGGTGTCATCTTTTCAGCACTGGACAGGATCCAACCACAGGCTGCTGGTTCAGATTATTTTCTTTTTCTTTCCATCTGTAACTCTCACCTTTGCCGTCTATTTGTCTATTGAAAGGTGCAGTTAGGGGCTGTGATTTTAATGATACCAAGGAGCTTATGTTAAAAGTCTGTGTGTCGCTGGTGAAGCTTTCCTGCGATTGGACAGTCGTACTGAAAGAGCTGGGCGCCACTTTACTGACGAACACATGGACATGAATACATGGACAACAGTCCTCAGAGTTTAAGTAGATGCTTCATTGGAGCTGATGCTTTAGCATGACGGCCATCTTGGATGGGTCACCCCCTGTATATCCTCTCGTAATGATTAAGACGGAGATTACGTTAAAAGTCACAGATTTTTCATGTTCTTTTCATACAATTTGAATTGTTACAAATGGTAGATATGTATAGTTATGATCACGTCACAACACAGCTCCATCAGTCCTGGTACATACATGGGGATGACGCAGCACACTTACCTTACGTCTATACATTTTCTTGGCTTTGCAGGTAGTGGGCGAGTGACAGACTGTGCAGCCAATGGTGTGAAACAAAGCTTTGTAACAAAACCCATGTGACATGGAAATATGTCACATTGGTTCATAAAGAAATTGTTCGACATTTCAACCACACATTCATGAAATGATCTTGGCATTATTGATCATACGCTCAGGGTGACTGTTTGCTCAGCTGGTATGGCAGTAGTCTCTCAATTAGAAGATTCCATGTTCAATTCCACCCGTCCACATGTCAAAGTGTCCTTGAGCAAGAACCCCAAATCGCTCCCATTGGATGAATGAAGCACTCTGCGTGGCAGCTGCCTGTGTTGGTGTGTGAATGTGTTGCCAGTGGGTGAATGTGATTAACAGTGTAAAACTCTTTGTGGACTGTTCAAGTGGTGGAAAAGTGCTATATGTGTGAAATCAATTTACGATCGTATTATCATATCAATCTGATGATTATTACCGACATGGCAACATTGATGGGCACAAAGTTTAATTTGTCTGCTTCTTGGTAGTTTTGAAACGTTCTACATATAATATGTATCTAATCCTGTCAGCTGGGACAGGCCGGCAATGTCAGCGGTAAATATACACGTAAAATCAAGTTTGCCATTACAGAAGAGCTTAATTGGAATGACAACCATTTGTGTAAATGATATACAAATGGTACAATTAAGCTTTATCTTGTTCCTGCATCAGCAGACTGAAGTAGCCTCAGCAAATATTTTGTAAAATGATTATAGTAATAAAATGATCTATTGGATGTTTGTTTATGAACTCTGCAGGGTTTTTTAATGAGTTTGACTCCCACGATCAGTTATTTGCAGACGAGCGAGCGCCAAGAAGCCAGCTTTCGCCCAAAATGATCCTTCTTGACCTTTACGACTTGTTTTATGACAAAATCTGCCGTATGAAAATCCTTGTTTTTCCCCCAATAGAAAAGAGCAGCTCCGCGTTTAGGCTCGTTTGTGGAGCAGCTTTCGTGCACAAACCTCATGTTTTCTTTCCTGCACTCGTGTCATGTTGTCATGGATATCTTGCTTTTGTGCAGAGGCAGTGACATTTTGCTTTGATCTTTTAACTTATCCAGCTTCTCTTTTGTCTCTGTTTCCTCTCTTCCAGGTGACTCCTCTCAAGTCGGTAAGTCCGATTTCTTTTATTTCTCTCACGTCTTCCTCTTTCCCAGCTCATGTGAATTTAGTATGAAACAGTTGGGAGTCCCTGCTGATGTTATAGGTTTGCACTTGCTCTCGACGCATTGCAGCGTTTCATTTTTGCCATGCGTCGTGAAGGAGGGTGAGTTCCAGCAGGTTTTCCTTCAGTGATTCTTCGCTTGAATTTTGCCAACTTTATCAGAAACCAAATTTAATTCCAATGTTAATGCAAGTTTCAAAGTTTACGTTAATTAAGTAGAGATGGGAATTGATACGATTTTTAGGATTTTGATTCCAAGTTTGTGCGATTTGGTTCTTTATCGATTCTCTTGTCGATTCTCATTTAGAAAAAAGGAGAATAAACATGTCAATTAGCATCAACTTTGTTTGGTTTATAAGTTACGTGACCTTACAAACCCACAGTTGAGGTCTTGAGAGGTCCACAGCGTCTTCACAGCAGAGGACATGTTAACGTTGTCGCTGCTGATGGGGTCAGATTCACACCCGAGTGGATCGAAAACACTCGGGTGTTTTCGATCCCTTTGATGAAATATTCGCTTTGCAAGTACTGCAAGTTGCTGAAATGTAAAGAAACTTTCGAGCGCTTTGTGCCGTTTGGGCGCCGCGTCTCCTGCTGGCTGCGCTGGTGAATGACGTCGCCACGCAAGCTAGGTTTGTTTGAGACAGAAGGGAATGCTGTTGTAGCTCCACTCTCCAGGGTCCTCGGGAGTTCAGAGAAAGACTTCAGCTCACCTTCCCTATTATCACCATTAAAGGGTTGCTTTCTTCTAAATGTCAGAATGACCGTTGCTTTCATCTTTAGCATCGCATTTGTTTGTACTGAGGTCTAAAGTGCGATGAACTATAGGGAAATCTATCGAAACGGCTCCGTCTGAATCTGCTGACGAGTTCTATCAGCGCATTATTCAGCGTCGGTGGGGGTTGAAGGCACGAGCGAGGAAAAGTCCGGGGTATCCAAGTAGCAATGGACGGACTAATGAGATGTATCAACAACTCGCTCAAAGTGTAGAAAAACAGGAGCTGAAACTCTTGCTCCCAGCGCTTTGTGGCAGGCTTTAGTGATGTGTCAGTGTTATCACTCGCCTCCTAATAATTTGCTTTGTCTCGCTGCGGTAACCACGATGCATTATGAACTTTCAGTAGTAATCTGCAGCACAGCCGAATGTGGTGCATGTAATGAGAAAAAGACACACTTTGTCTCCTGCGGGGATGATAGAAAAGGTTTTTAGTGAGTATTTTTGCCCCTGTGAGCTCTGCACAGTGATAATTCAAGCATGCCTCCTGATCTGTACACATAAATAGATATTTGTGTGCGCCGGCCTGTCAAGGTTTGTCCAGCGAGTGTTTGGCCCAGAGATGTCTGACGCCGTTGGAATACTAATGCGACATTTTTGTGTGACAGCGGGGGCTCGGAAAGCCAGGGAGGGACCAGAGGCTTTGGCCGGGGGACATGTTTAAACCCGGGGGGTGGGGGGGGTGGGGGGGGGGGGGGGGGGGTTGGCAGCCATTTAAACACAGCACCTACTCTCTCCTCACAACAACACGCCAGAGTCAAGATGAAGAGAAAGGAAGGAAGAGAAAGTAATTAAAATGTGGATCTGGGAGGGCCAGTGCAAATTGAGTTTCATCTTCATTAAAACCACCGGGCACAAAAAAAAAGAAAAAAAAAAGAAAGAGATAATTCAGTTTTGCTTTGGAGATACAAAACTGGCTCTTGCTCAGTTCAACGTGGCTTTGGTTTAAGAAGAAACCGTCGTCACACCGTTTCTGAGGCACTCATGTTTATAATTTCATTGCTGTACATTTTCTCTCTGCATACATTAGTTCCAGAACAGTGGCCCCAAAGTTCAGATGTAGGAGTTTAATCACGTTCTCCCCGAGGACATACCAGCCAAAAACATTACAGGCTTTTTATTTTTATTTTTTGCATTAGATTGTATGTGAATTAATAACCTTTATACACATAGAGCCTTTTTTTTCTTGCTGTAAGGCAGTTGGTATCATGCACTTCTGTCTTTTTTGGCGTGCTTCAAATTTAAAAAAAGTTGTTACTTCTCTCGGTAAGTCTTCCTCAGTTAGGCCGGTTTTAGAACGTGCACAAAGCTGTAATATTGTTGTGCCGCGATGAAACATCAGCTGAGCACCGCCTACTGACTCACTGGGCTCCATAGTTAGTGTGAGGAAGATGCTCTAAAATCTAAAAGATAGCACTTCTTAAAAGAAAGGTTTTGATCAACGTTTGACGTTCGACTGCAGCAGACTTGATTTTCACAAAGTTAACAAGAAAACAATACTCCAGTTTGTATTGCTTTGTTTACAACAATGTCCACCTGTAAGGCCTTGCGTACACCACAATGTTTTCAAGTGAAAACTCAAAACCTTCGTTACAATTTTGGGGTCCATTTACACGACAGCGGTGCCGACATTGTTTTCAATGTTTCTGCCGTTGCCATGGAGACGGACATAGTTTTCAAACTATTGTCATGTACATGTGAAACTTTTCTCTCAGGAAAAAAACAACGTGCTTTCACTTGAAATGTTGCTCTGTCAAAGCGGTCTTAGTGACTGGGACAGTTTTTGATTGAAGCGGAGTGAAGTCTGTGAAGCGCTGGACTTTACAACCCCAGTCCGGTACCAATGCAGCATTCTGAAAAGTTTTATTCACAATAATCCAAATGCGTCAGAGGTGCTGTAGACGCAGCCTAGTGCTCAGGTTACATACAGTCAGACACTGTCTACTCAGTGAAGTCATAAAAGAACAAATGTATAATAAACAACTAAATTAAATAGTTAAAATAGTTATATTTATCCAATTTGTTTGATCCAAAATTAATCTTCCATATACCTTGAACAAATCAGCCCACCTGCTTTCATTGTGAAGAATCCAGGCAGAAAGTAAGAATTTAAAGGATTTTCATCCACATTTCTAAGTGAAGGTAAGACCATAATAACTTTAAACTTATTTCAGTCACTTTCCCTTTCTTTCTTCCTGGTATGTTGGTGAGTTTTACTCTGTTCTGCCCAACATGGTGTTTTTTTTTTTCTTTTTTTCTCTTCACTCCTGGCAGTAAATGGAGCACTTTTGTGTTTTTTTTATGGCTGGCTTGTTGGCAGGAATGAGCTGATCACTTCTTTGTAAATAGTTTTTACTGTCCAGCCCTTCACTGTTTATATAGTTATTAACTATTTGCCCTTTAAACATCATTTCTTTGTATGTAATAATAATAATAATGATACTAATGATAATCATTTTTATTGTTATTGCACTTTACATAAGTAAATCTCAAAGAACTAAAAACAATCTGAGCTCAAGCAACAATATAAAACACTTATAAAACAGCAATAAAAGTCAATCAGAACTGTGCTTGGTGCATTAATATTTACTTGTACATATGCTACATGTGTCACTTTTATTTGAAAGTAATCACACAGCTGAGCCTTTTATTTATTTAATATGCCACAGTTTGATTTAAAAAAAAAAAAGAAAAAGTCTAAATGTCCTTTACAAGTTCATACTATCAACTCATACATGTACTTTTTGTGATGGTTTACAAATATTTGATTCCTAGAAGTGTATGCTGGTGGGCCAATAGTTGTGAAGCTTCACACCAAAGCACATCTAACCCTCAAGCGTCACAGACTCTTTCATATCTGTCTCTTTCTTTTTGGGGGGGGAGGTTTATTTTCTTCATGCATTATACAAACAAACACATCGATGAATCCAGAAAACAAAGAACAGAACAATCGTGTCCTGATCTTCTCCAGTTCTTCTTGGCAACCTGTGGGATTCGAACCTGCGGACTTTAGATTTCATGTCTGCTTCTCTAATCTCGAGGCCTCCTCTCCCTCACTCTTCCACTTCCGTTCGATCATTTATTCTTTTTTAATCAGGTTTCTGTATGACTGGAGGAAGTTGCACACGCCTGCAAACACGTCCTGTCTTTGGTTGAACACATGTCCATCTCCACATCAGTCAAACAATTTGACAGCCATCAGCGGAAAAAAAATAAAAAATTCAGCTTTTTTTTTTTTTGTTTGTTTGTTTATTTTTCGCTCGTCTCTTCCTTCCTCTGCCAGGCTTATGAGGCAGGTAGTAGCAGAGATAATTGCTGTCCCTCAGATGTTGAGGCAGCGAGGCAGACTACAAGCAGAGATCCTTATCCTACTGCTGAATTTCATTCCGACTTCCAAAAAAAAAATAAAAAAATTCAAGGCTTTGGCAGAAGCAGAGACATCTCTCTGTCTCTCACAAGCCTTGTTCTCCACAGATCAGATGATTACCATCTCTCTCTCCGCCTTCTCTTTCCCCTCGCTCCTTCCCTCCAATGCCGACCTCAGGCCGGTCAGAGCCAGCAGAAGCCTCCTCTGGCTGCTGCTGCGATGGGATTGAACTGTGCTCGGTGCGCGTGGGAGCAGGAGGTGCTCAGTCGATCACACATTCACAATTTGGAAAAGACGATGCAGGACTTCAGGCTTCATGTTTTTCAAAGTCGCAGGTGAAAATGTTCAACGTGCACGTTCCTAATTTACTTTCCATTCACTATGTGCACAATACATCAAGACGTATTCAGGGATTGTGCCTCTCCTCTTATCATCTGAAATCAATTTATAATTAATTATTTCAATACATTCTATAGGGTGTGACAGTAAAAACACTGTCTTGATTAGACTCTGGGTTTGTCTTTGTTTTATTTCCTTTGGTTAAACCCAATGAAAGATTCATAATCCCTCCGATAACCTTTTAATGTCAATATTCATATTGTTTTAAATATCTTTCTATGAGTAATAAGTGTAGGCCATTTCAGTGCACTTCAAAACTTGGACAACGGCCAAAAAGTAATATACCTTCAGACATTTTGATGGAGTGACTCAACGTGTTATTCAAAATCCAGCCAATTCAAAGCAGCTCTCCAACTACTAAATCCCTTCGATGGACAAAGCGAAGCAGGATTCTGTTTTATTGCGGCGGCTTGTCAGACCGAATCGTATACTACAGCCACTACAGTGGAGTCCAGACAATAAAAAACACTCCATTATCCCAGGAAATGCAACCAGTACTTAAGGATCCCTTCGCTGTCCGCTGATAAACAGCACGCCACTGGAAGAGCACAACAAAAACGGGCGGCGCACACTATAAAACCTGAGCCGGTGGCCACATTTACATACCAGAGGAGGACGATAATGAGATAGCTACCTGAGATAATTACTACTCAAGGCGGTGGGCTCTCATCCCCCCGACCACAGGGAACCAGTTTAACTCACTACAATTAAATAGCCACTCATTTGCTTCATTTGAGGAGCAATTTATGCTGTTTTATGCTCCACTGTGTCCTGGCAGACGCAGTGGCTGAAGCTGCGAGAGGTAGATGTGGAGGCATGCGTGAATACGGAGGTTTATGGAGTGGAAAATGATTGACACCGAGACATAATGCCATTCAAAAAGCTCCTCATTCTGTTTTAGACAGTCTGCCATAAAAAAAAATAAATAAATAAAAAAAGCTACTCTGATCTGCATCTTGCAGTTAGGCTACAGCTTCATCTAATTGGTGTGAAAAAAGTTTACAACCGACTGTAAAACGCCTCTTCATCTTATGGAAATGTTCCCCTTGTAATACACGTGTTGGCGCAAAAACTGTCAGTCAGCTCATTCGTACCCGCAGCTGTCCTGACAGCGCCTCTATGATGAGCTTGTTTCCTTTTCATTCAACTGTTTCACATTCATATTGGACCTGTCTCCAGTTTATATATGGAAAGTGGATTTTTTTCTGGAATAATATGAGCATAGTTATAGGCTTCTGAATAATTCCTATTAAGATTTAAGACCGGATTAATATAAATATTCAGTTATATACTAAATCAAAAGTACTTCTATTATATGTTACGGGATTGTATCATAGTTACTTATAGTACATAGTAGAAAACTGTACAAACAATAATTGATTAGTGACTGAACTGTCATTTCTGTAGTTGCTATTCACCACAAACCCAAATCGCTCTATGTCAAAGTGTGTAATCACACTCCTGCTCACTAATTCTAAACTAATCTGCGACCACTGCCTAACCCTCTATACTTAGTTAAACCTAATCTTAGCGTTTTACCCTCAAGTTATTATACTTATTTTCGCTGCGTCGAACCAAACCTAACCAAAATAGTAACCTACAGACACCTAAATTACTTTTATAGTGGGGGTGTCAAACATAAGGTATGTGGACCAAAACTAGCCCACAAGAGGCTCCAATCCGGCCAAACCACCAAGCAAATTGTAAACATTTCAAAAGAAAGCACTGATTTAAAAAAAAAAATAATCAAAACAAAACAGTTCTTATAAGAGTAGCAATACAACATCAGTGATGCTGGAACGAAAACTAGCATTAGCATTAGCTTGAAAGTCATGCTGACAGGGTGAGTTTATAAAAATAATGCTACAGTTTTCTGGACATGTCACTGTCTTTTACATTGAAAGGTTTCATTCAATTTGACTTTATGTTGAGATTGTAGTTGCTTTCCAATTTGGTTTCCCGAAAATACAGACATTTTCATTACGTATACTCTGCTATGAGCCGACTTGTACTTTATTCAAACGTCAAAACGAGCCGATGACGACGATGTGCAGGACTGTTGCCACAAAGACGTGGAACAAAAATGTGACTCTTCCCCTTGAAACCTTTAATCTTTGGCCTCGACCCCATTGAGTATAAAACCATGACTTCAGTACGATACAGGAGTTGACTGTGGCGCTACTATTGTACACACCAATGACCGTAAATCCTGACATGTGTAATGTTTATGCTGCAGACTGTGACTGTGTAACCGCTCCACTGACATTAGGCCTTTTTTTTTTTTCTCCTGGAGAAACCCCTGACGTGGCAATCGCTCAAACCTGCCGCCATCATACATCATCCTCGTCCCGTCTCAAACGAATAAATTAAACCGTAATATCTTGACTGCTGAGAAATTGCGTCGGATTGTTATAAATGATGGCGGGCTGATAGTGTGTGATCGCTGAGCCCGGCAAACTGAGCCGAACGGCGCGGGGCTACGCGCTAGGAATAGGAGACGGCGAGCGCCGCTAAGATGTACATTGGTGCCAGCATGTGAAGATTAACGGCGTCCGCTTCCATTAGTCTCAGGGTAATTGTAAAGACAGCGATGAGGAGTCCATAGCTCTAATCCTACAAATCAAAGAGAAGTAGCACAGACCACCGACGTTCAGATTTGATTTCCCATCACTCTTGGAAAAAAAAAAAAAAAAAAGTGACTTAATCTTTCCATCTTATTCCGAGATCACAGCAGAGGCGATGCACTTCCTGCATTTCCTAATTAGCTTGAATGCGATCAGAGATTTTTTCGCTGAAGCGAGGCAGATTAAGTTCATGACAGGGGTGTTGGTGTTTTCTTAAGTGATCCAGGATTGTCGTCGACGTGGGATCAGAGTCCGACGTCTTGAACACTGTGGGAAACACCCGGGATCTCCTGGGAAAACGACCGCTCACTAAAAGAGAGCGTGTACAAGAGACAAACGGTGTCAGCAGAATATTAAAGGTTCAAACTGAACAATGCAAGTGGAGGATGGAATACGCCACTGAAGCGCTGAAGGAAATCCTCCATACTGTCTTCCAATTCTAAGGATTAACTGTACGCCCAAGTGTTCCAAACTTCAATTTGCTTCCAATTGGTGTCCAAGCACTTAGCAATGGAGAGCATTTGTATGGGCCTCATTTTCACAACGTTGACGTATAAACGTAAAACTTTTCTGAAACAAAAATACAGAAATTATGTGTTTTCACTTGAAACATAAATGGGCCCTTAAACTGATTGTTAATTTTTCAGACCATGGCTCCTTCAGCACCCCCCCCCCCCCCCCTTTGAACCACCAATGGTCCATTCCTGTGTTGAGCCTGAGGCCTGAGCAACCTCAATGCAACGCTCAGCAAGTTCATAGTGGGTCTATTCAGTTGATTTAACTCCACAAGGGAGTTAAGAAAAAAAAGAAAGAAAAAAAATAGTGGTAGCGTGTGGATAAGAAGGGCATAGTGATGCTGTTGGATTCCAGAGTCCATAAAGGACCAGGATATTGCTGTCAGTGGACCTGAAAGCCCTGCAGCTCCACCGCTTAAGAGGGTGCATCCGTTTATAGCCGCAGCTTTTTACCAACAGCTGAAACTGGGCGCCGCATATACTATATACTATCACACAGCATCACTCATATATACATCAAGGCCATTTACTTTCTCAGCTTTATCTTCATATTCAATGCTTTCTGGAGTCAATTTAATTGGTGGTTTTATTGACTCATATCAGGTACATTTTTGGCAGGCGCCAGCATCCACTGCTGAGAGTATTGGATATTAGTTATTAGTAGGCTGTAAGTGGCAGGCAGAGTTTTATGGGATCAATTCTCTCAATAAAAACACAGCAAAATGATATGAACTTGAACTTTTCTCTCATACTCCAACAGCAACTTAATCTCCATGTAACTTTTAACTGGAAAGCCCTGGAGTGCCCCTGTCCAGAGGAAGGAAGCCGCTTCTCTCAGTATGCATCCTCCACGCCGACCCTCTAAAACGTCCATCTTGTTTTATTTTTCATGCGCTCTCACACACACACACACACACACACACACACACACACACACACACACACACACACAAGCCTGCATTGCCTCGGGGTTGTGACAGTGCTGGTGCGGGTATGAGGGGGCGATGACAAGCAGAGTCAGCAACAGACCATTCACTCCTCCAAACTCTAATCGACTCAGCGCATCTAGACACCGAGGAAGACCTTGTCCGATTTTGTCGCGTTGCTTCACGTATCCAGTGTTGACGAACGAGATATAAAAGAAAAGCAATGCAAAAAAAAATAGTGACGTTTGAGGGTAAGACTTATGACAAATGCAGGGCAATAACCCCTGGGAGACCGAGGCCTCGTTTTCAATTGAAATCATAACGCTTTTGTTGCATTTTGGGTGTCCATTTACACAACTGCAGTGGTCGGAGCCACTGAGATGCAACTTTTCAGAAACGCTCGAGTATATGAGTAAACGGAGAAAACACAACTTTTTGGAAATGCTGCTGCCGCGCCTGCGTTCCACGGTCGATGTCCACCGACAATATTTGCCGCTTTCCATCTATTTCCATGTGAATACAATTGAAGTGTGGCTGTTGAAGAGTGATGAAAGCCTTTTCTGTGAGAAGGTGTCCGAGCTACAACCAGGGAGACGTATTATTAATGCCATTAAGTGTGAAGACATTCACACTTAATGGCATTAAGTGTGAAGACAATCACGATCCACGCGTAAATCACTCCTCCTGTGTCTGTAAACCGTCTTTGAAGGTGACATCTCAATCATCGTCACGTGCAAATCTGTCATGAGATGCAATGAGAATTGATCCAATTAAAGCATATAGTTGTATAAACATGCTCTGCAGGCGGAAATAGGATGAAACAATGCAAGCCTAAACAAAAAATGCTTTGAAGTAATTAATAGAAATACAACCCAGAATAGCCTCAAAAACTAATGTTGCACACCAGAATGCAACCAGGTCATTCTTAGAAAAAAAGAAAAAAAAAAGATTGCTTCACTGTAATTCATTCAACAATATTATTTGCTATTTGATTCAAATTGCAACACAATTATTTGACATTTCCTCTTGAATCATGAAAACAACAAATGTGTAAGTATTTGTTAGTGTTTGTTGATACGCATGGGTGATGTCATTGTGGTGTAAAGAACTCCAAGAGAGTTTACAAAACAACTCAGAACCCAATGTTATAGGTCAAAACGCACATTTATTTAGGGTTACTAATGCGCAAACAGCAACTGCCAAGGTGAGTTCAGGATTAATAAGGCCTTCCTGCTCGTTGCACAGGAGTTAATGCTAATGCAAATGCTAAAGCTATCATGCCCTTAGTGAAGAGGACAGCAGGACTTCAAGTAGCTCTCAAACTAACAAAAAGAAAAGAACCACTGAAACTGCTGTAATTACATGGCTCTTTTAACATGTGTGGAACCTTACTAACGTACTGTAATACCATTAAGGTATTTTTGGCGTTCTCAAGCACACGTCATTATTTTTGATTCAGGGAAAGCCCTGTGAAAGTCCATCGAGCGATAATCTTGGCACTGTGGTTGTGTCGATACGCGGACGTTTGTGTGTTTTATGTGCAGCCCCATAAAGAAGCACAGCAATGCAGATAGATCATCCATCATGGTGACAGACAGTGAGCTCGCGGCACATTCGCCTGCTTCACAAGCACACGCGTCCCGCTCCTTTATCTTGCATAACCTCAGCTGTAAGCCTGGTATCAGATTGTGTTGTGCCGGGCCGCGATTTGATCTGACCCGCGCTCACGTAAAAATATATATTTTGAAATGATTTGGCCCTTTAGCTGCATCACTGGCAGATAAAAAGAGACTATTTGTGTCACAAAAAATAAGTGAAAAAATGCTAAATGAACACTCAACTTTCTTCTCTGTGTGTCACTCTGAACATCTGGCTTGATTAATGGTAAGAACTGAAAACACTATTTTCAATGGGCGTCCACTTATGATGCTGACATACGTCAAAATTAGATTATCTTTCAATTCAATCCATCATGATCTCCATTTGCTTGCAGTGTCGTTCATCTTCCGTGGCATTTATTCTTATTTCATGAGTGATATCGGTAATCCCAACCCACGTCATCTCACTCCCACCCATCATCATTGTTATTTGAGCTCGCCTTTTTGATTCCCCACAGTGTTTGAATGCACCGGAGTGTCAACGCATCCCCCCCCCCCAGTCCCAGCATCCACCCTCGTCTTTCCCACCTCTCCAGCAGCGTGGCTGCTAATGCTAACTGCTCTGTGGTTCCCAGACCACGGTC
Source organism: Lipophrys pholis (assembly GCF_963383615.2). Taxonomy (NCBI): domain Eukaryota; kingdom Metazoa; phylum Chordata; class Actinopteri; order Blenniiformes; family Blenniidae; genus Lipophrys; species Lipophrys pholis. The sequence goes on along the minus strand of NC_137646.1, from coordinate 12,197,139 downwards.
AGCAGCAGCCCACGGCCGACCTGATCGATAGTGAACCCAATAGGGGGGATGAGGCCCATGAATCAACCTGTCTGGACGCGAACCAAGACACGTGCCTGAATGTGCTTCCTGCCAGGCCGTGCACGCCAGAAACTAAAGCCCCGTACATAAACTGGTGATGTACACACTGCAGAGACGAAAGATCCATATGTAGACTCCACCGGCAGAACTGTGTGTGTTCTGTTAACGATTAAAGTCTGGATAATCTCGACTGAAGTCGTTTTTGGACAGACTGTTTTCTTTTTTAATATTATATTGGTTCATTTCATGATTTTCCCTTTTTTGGCAGTAAACTGGCATTTGGAAACGCTCTCAAATACAAACAAGTTTTCAGTCTTTTGTGATAGCTCCAGCTCCCACTGCTTGCAATCTCATTATTCGCGCAGTTTGGTGTTGGCATGACATCTTTTCATTTTGGATAAAAATGGACATAAAATTCAGCGCGTATCAAAGCGAGCCTTTTCAGAACGGAGATAAATGCAGAGCCGCTTTGCCCATGCAGGCTGTGTTTGATGGCTGTGTCTGGGTGATCCGTGGAACCCATGCAGCCTGTCTGGGCGAGAGGGGCCAGCAGCATTGCTTGTTTCTTTAAAATGATCGCTGGAGTTGGATGTCTTGTAGTTTAAACACAGGTGACATTGACCCAATACGTTCTTGCTCTTGCTGTTTATTTTTTTGTGTGCAAAAAAAGTTAAAAGTTAAAAGCGAATCAATCATTTTGACGGATTACTGAGGGCAGATCTTTGTATTGTTGCATACAAAGTCACCTTCATCCATTTGCTGGTTCGTCCATGTTGAGCCGCAGTGGCAGTACAGAGAACAAACAAACAACATTCTGCAAACCTATTTAGCAATCAGTGGAAGGAAAAATCTGAATCTGACAAAAGAACAATGCGAGTCAACGTCCATGCTTCCAGTTCCAACTTTCTATAGGAAGTGATGCACTTTATAAGTTCTACTTTGAGTAAAAACTTTTGATGTAGTGCGGGGCCCATCTATTACCTCTTATGATAAGACACAGTAGGCTTAAGTAAAAGAAAAGTCTGTATTCTACCATCTCAGCAGCCGGATTTCTGTTATATTTCATCCCATAAACCAACCCAAAAGAGCTCCACAGCCACCAGTACGGGGGCCAGGAGTCTAGTTGATGGCTGCTGCATTGCTGCTCTGCTATTTTATAGTGGACTTGCTAACTTTGATGGGACCCTGGTTCCTGAGCTTCGCCGGCTCACAAAGAGTGTGGGTGTTCGTCGGATAGATGTTTGGGATGTTGGCGGCAAAAAAAAACCCAAATAAAAAACACACACAATCACAGCCGTTCCCCCTCGCTGAAGCGATCTTACTATATCTCTCGCTGGATGAACAGACGACAGGTAACAGGATGTCGTCCAGTGAAAGCACCTTTAGGAGAATAATGGATCCACACCAAAGCTGGACTCTTGCATCCCTCATGTCCTTGTTGGAAACTATGGACTACACTTTAATTTTCACATGGACTCTACTAAGATAGTGGCTTATTTCTGACCTTCAGTTGACATAAAATTAAGGGGATTGATTTAGTCGTGCTATGTAGGGACGCACCATACCGATATACTGTAGGTACAGGAGTATACTTGAACCTTCAAGGCTGTTGGAGATGTGCGTTGCGGCAACGCATTGCCTTCACATATGACCTTTTTAGAATGAAGTTACAAAATGGGTGGACAAAATATTATTGTTTTATAGATCTTAGAAAGTCAATATTTCATAGTCAGCTTGAGTGTTTTTGACAGTTCTATGTCAGATAAATACAGTAATAATGGAGGAGTTTCATTATCATTGTAGAAGCATTCTGCTGTCATATAGTTCCCTCTAGTGGTCCCCGGTGATATGTTGGTACATTTTAACATGTACGTCACATCCTAATATAAGTTGCATGGTGAGCCAATCATGTATTTTTTAAATGATTGGCTCACCATTTTTGTTAGATTGTGAAAAACTGAAGTTAAATGTAGAAATATTGATGCATTGATTATAGGAAATGTCATTGTTGAAATAGTCTGAAAATTCAAGACAGGACAATGGAAGACATCAATCTCTAGAGGGCCCGGCATTTTTTCCTCCACTATTTCAAGGCTAAATTGAGTAACTATTTGAAGTGAATTTTAATATCGCCTCTCATTCTTCCGCCGCCTCCACCCATGTTTGGTAGTCCTGTGGTGTTTCAGTAAACTGGTTCCTTCTTCGGGGTGATAAATGACGGGAGGAAGCTGTCCTGCTAGACTTGGTGTGTTATCAGCGCTGCAAAGGCTTGCTCACTATGAAGAACACAGGCTTTTCTCTGGGGTCAGGACACAGCCGGGCTAAGGGTGATCTATGGCATCACAAGCACAATAGGACTCATGTTGTAAGGGTCTCCGCCACCGGCTCGCAAGCATCGGTGTCTGTTTATGGCGGGGGGCGACGTACACACTGTAATTTATATCACTATGTGTGTAAGTGTAAGCTCCTGCAATTTGAAATGAATCGCTCGCACACCAAAAAAGATTGGTGCACTTCATCGAGTGTAGTCCGAGATGAAGTGCATTCTGCCTCCGAGGTGATTGAGTTTTTACTACAGCCAGACGTACGTGTGTGTGTGTGTGTGTGTGTGTGTGTGTGTGTGTGTGTGTGTGTGTGTGTGTGTGTGTGTGTGTGTGTGTGTGTGTGTGTGTGTGTGTGTGTGTGTGTGTGTGTGTGTGTGTGTGTGTGTGTGTGTGTGTGTGTGTGTGTGTGTGTGTGTGTTTGCGCGCGGTGTGATTGATAGCTGTGCTTGTTAAAAGAGGGCACGCGGCTGCAAAACGACCAACCAATTAAATCCAATCTGTTCCGGAGGACAGAAGACATCACAAAAGTGCGTCATCCTCTGCCAGGCGCCCACTCCCAGCACGGCACAGCGCTACATATAGTGCGTATATGTAGGTACACTAAGAACAGCAGCCATGACAGGTCCGGTGGCTCACACGTAGAGGAGTTTTGCTCACTAATAGATATGGACATGAATTTGAACTGGAGGCATATCTGAAGCCAGATTACAGAAGATTATAGTCCATTGCGGAGAAGACAGAAACGTGTGCAGCGGTTGGGGTGGACCCTAGTTTGAAACATGAAGTGGGAAAACAATCAATACTCAATCAGAGATTGAAGGAAAAACAACCTGTCCGCGTGCTTACATCCATCTTATTTTTCTGTTATCAGCTCGTTCATTGGTTTCTTGCCATAAATAAGCTCTTCTCATTGGTGTGTAGTTAGCATTCCCACTCTCACCTCAACAAAACCCACGTCGGAACATCTCTGTATTGATTTTGCATGTTCTCTTCATGCCTGCAATGGTTTATCACCAAGCACCAATCAATTGACTTGTTGATTTCAATTGTCTGCAGGTCTGATTGTGCGTCTCCATGTGAGAGACTTGTTGACTGTGTTAACTGGACTATGTGAGCATGAAGACAGAAAGTTGGTGGATTGACTGAACTGCAAGTGAAATAGTTTGTACCATGAAACGTGAGCCATTGCCATGTCCTCGCCATAAAATACTGTCAATATCCACCATTTGTCCCCCATGTTCTCTCCCATTCAAGCCACATGTGTCCGACATCACTGTCACTTTTTCACTTGATATTTCCTCGATGCAAAGAGAATATTTTTATACATTTGTCAATTCGGTTCTCTTAACAATCAGGCTATAACGTGTTGGTTAAATGTAATCTCATGTTTGTCATCTTTCAGGTAAATGACTTAGCTTGAAAACCTTCGGTAAACAGCTTCATATTTGCTTGTTGACAGTGACAAGTTCAGTGTTTTTGACCTATTTCCCCATTTCTATCCATAAACAGATGGACAGGCAGCATGTTGTCTGCCTTTACGTCTTTTCATCCCATTCAGCCGACACCACCGATTGTCTTCATTAAATCTCAGCAATGTCAATGAAGATATACCGGATAACGCGACATAAAATACAAAATGCATTCTTTGCCACCAGCTTCCATCCATTCAACGCTCTTTAATCCCACATTAGTAAACCCGGACTGAAGGTGGTAGAACTCACGCCGCTCCCGGACCAAACCAGATATATAATCTGTCCACTGGGCCGCAGGCTGACCTTAGGGCTTCCTCCTGGTCGGACGAGCCTGGACGTCCTTCTCTAAAGGGAGGCGACCTCATCAGATCGACCACCTCTACTGTCTCTTCTCAATGTGGAGGACTAACATCTCCACTTTGAGTCTTTCCTGGTTCCACGCTTGAACACCTCACTCCATCACAGAGTGACACAAAGTTTATGAGCACAGATAAAAGTTGGGGAGGTGAATTCAATGGTGAAAAAGCATTTTTTTTTTCTGAGCAGCTCAGCTCCCTGTTCACTACAGCTGTTCAGGACAGCAACTGCATTATTGCGGCCGACGTCACAATCCCTCCTCCTGTAACTCGTGAACATGAAACCAAGATACCTGCGCATCACCTGCCGGAGGTTAAGTTTAAACCAACAAACCTGTGCGTCTATTACACTCAAGCACTCACACATTCTCCTCTATCTCTCTAGTTCTCTCATTATATACGAAGATGACAGTGAAACTCTGCACGCACACACATGCGTCGCGTACATACTGAAAGCTTTATTTGCCTTTTGTCACATAGGAGGATGAGGCATATGGAGGGCTGTGGCTGCAATAGAACACCAGACATGATGATTAAATTAAAACGGGCACATGGTTAACAGCCTCTCCAACACTTAAAATAGCACCAAACTGGCTGATTGTTTTTCTGCACAGCTCGAGAAACAGGATGTCACCTTATTTTGGGTGCGAAGGATGAAGGCCGTGCTTATGAGACATAATCCCCATTTATGAGGAATTTCTCCAATGACATGATCAGGTGTGTGTGTGGCCTTGAATGCATACCCCCCCACCCCCCCCCCCCCCCCCCCCCCACCCCTTCCCTTCCCTTCCTGAGAGAGGGTTTATAACTCTGATTACCATGCCCACTACTCATAATGAGATGCATTACAGGGCTGATGTGGTGAGATTAGGTCGACTTAAAAGACATGTGCAGTCTCAAAGATCAGCAGGGAAGGAGGTAGAGAGAGGTAGAGAGAGGGAGAGAGAGGTAGAGAGAGGTAGAGAGAGAGAGAGAGGGGGAGAGAGAGAGAGAGAGACATGGCTAAGGATGGCATGAGTGAAGGACAGCAGTGGTAGATCGAGGGATAAGGAAAAAAGCAGACAGAATGGGACAGCGAAGCAAACAAAAGGAAAATATCTGCATTCCCCACGGCGTCCAGGAGCAGCAGACAAGCTCTCAGTTATTAAAGTGCCGACAGCCTCCGACAGTGATACGGCTCCATTTTACTCCGACCTCGGCCGGAATACAAAAGCAGGCAGCGGATGTCACGCTGAGCACTGACAGGTGTTTGCACCGACCCCCCCCGTCTGGAAATCCCAACAGAAGAAGAGGCACGTGGGAATTTAGTGTTCTGTTTTTCCTCTGGCGTCTCTGGTTGCAGCCGAACAAAATCTCAACACGGAGCGTACAATACTGATGACTACTGATTTATTTTTGGTCTGATATAGGTGCTGATCATTTGATCAACAGCTGGATATGTTGATAAGTAGAGGTAATTCCGTATAGTCGTACAAATAGCAAGAACCTCCTGTAGTTTCTAGAGCAAAAGCAAAACTCCACACTGATCAACATGCGTCTGATGGCGCTGAGACAATATTATACACGACTACGTTTCAAGCAGAAATGCTGGAAACAATGTAGTGAGCACACAAGGCCACGGTTTGGCGCTGTTGGTTGCGTTTGTAAAGAAACCGCGCGCGCACACACACACAAACGAGCAGAGAACAAGAGCATGCAATCATTCCTGTTGACAGACGACCAAGTTTTCATTGCCGTCCCATGTGACTCGACTCTAAATCTAGAATATGGAGTCATGACACTCTGCAGGTAAACACAGTTAATGTTCTCCATCTCATGGGCGTGTACAAAAGCACATGGACACCATTTCAGAAAAAAAATGTTGTTCCCATGTGTACTTGGAGCTGGAGGGTTTTCAAAATGTTCCACCTGGGTGCATTTTCATAATGATCAACTAACAATTCCAATGGAATTATCTGAGAGAAAAGTATTCCGTTTCTTCTGTTCGTTTCATCAAAAACTGCCAAATCAGCATACCAAATCAAATGTGTTATCAAGGCAGTTAGACATTTTAGTGAAGGAAGTTATCCAACATATGGGAATCTTATTGCAGATATATCTGAAATTTAGTAAAAAAAAAAATAAAAATAATGATCATAAAAACAATCTGGGAGATGATAATTCAGTAGAAGAAAAAGAAAATAAAGTACGACACTAAAATGACCGTTTATTAAAGTCAGGAAATAACAATTGTGGAGAGCCAGAACAAGAGAAGCGTCTCCGCTGAGGGCTGAGCAAAACCAGAATCTCTATTCATTTTAAATCACATTTATTGAATCAATAGTGTCTTGTTCTGCACACACAATCCTTAGTGCAAAGCATCATTAAAAGAACTCCTTTTTCGAACCTCAAACAGACGAGGCCCTATGACGGAGCTGCTCGGCTGTGAAATATATTCCTTCAGTCTTAATATATTGCACTGTTGAATTGATTCTACATAGTCGATAGTTAATTTATTTATTTTTTTAATATACAAGGAGCAATTTGATATGACTGTTGCTCAGTGCGAGCATACAGTGCTCACCGCGCTATCTATTACTATAATTGATGTCCTCTTACAGTTTGCACAGCTTAGGAAATGTTTTGTAGGAGTATGCAAAGAGAAAAAATGAGGTGAGGATGCAAATGGGCCGCTGAGTATAAACCAAACTCCCTGCAAGGGTGTGAGATAAATGAAAGGCCATAAAAATATCCATCATGTCCAAATGGTGTTTTTAAAAGAAAGAAAAAAAAAAATCCCGTGTCTTTATATACTTTCCCTTCGCTTTCATTCAGCTGGAGGTAAATAGTTCATGCTCTCACATGGAGAAAAAAAAATCATACCTCGAGTTAGCTCCTGTACTTCGGCGTTTGCCTTCTCTTTGTTCTGTCTCCGGTTTCCCTCGACGCGGCGCGTAGTGATGGTTGTGGCTGACCTCTGCCGAGCGCTGTAGCCTCACAAATGAATTCTCACCCAAGGACACTGTGCCGTCGACGAGCCACCTTTGATAAATGAACCAAGGCCTGCTCTGATTCACAGGGGCCTCCGTGACAAACAGCCTTTACTGCGGAACATGCTTTAATGGGCATAAGAGCAGACGACCTTCCGCTCGACGCACACAACATCTTCATCATCGTGCGGCTGTGTTGGGGTTGTTTGGTGTGATTATGAATGCGAGTCCGTGTAGGCAGAGGCGTAAATACCCGCCGCCGTTTGCGCCTATGGCGCTGGATTTTGCACGTCTCCAGAATTCAATTCAGCATATGAGGTCTCTGTTCGGTTTCAGTGGGTTTCAGTTTATTGATGTGCAGCAGATGGAATGGAGGGAGGTACAATGAATCTCCCCCCGATGGTTTACTGCCCATCGTGCGCAGATTTATATGGATTTGTGATCTTTTCCTGACAGACTGAATTGGTTGATCATAAAATTACACTTTCTTTTAATGCCTACATGTTGGCCACTGCTATGGAACCATCTGTACACCTTTATTGATCCTAAGTAAGTCATTCCTGAGTTGCAATACATTGTTTCCATGCTCTTCTTGTCAACAGATTTGCCGAATCAGATGGAGCCCAACTTCACTCGCCGTGTGGCAACAAGCCAGAAGGCATTAAAAACGATGGAAAATCAAAAGAAAATGATCAAAAACAATAATGTCAATGATCTGGTTAAAATTAGCCGCAATTTTTGCAACTCAAGAGCCCAACACAAAGACGTCAGAGTCATACACGTTCTCCTTTCACAATTCATATCGTGGCTCTTGACAGTTCTTGACAACATGATTGTACGGTCGCTAAAATTGCGCCGCCTCGAAAGACATCCGCCACTTCTCGATCCTGTTCTCACGACTTGGTGACGATAGTCAAAGCTCACTCTTTTTATTCATCAAATTATGAGGTCATAATTCCCTAAACTCACAGAAACAGAGAAGACTATAGAGGCGTGCATTCATTAGGTTCTGGGTATTTTCAGGAGGATCATGTTGAATCTGTCTTGGATGTTCTATGAGTCACTTTCTCAGACATGTCTGGTTGTGATTATTAGCTCACCATCACTCTTTCTGCAGCGTTTGTTGATGATAACATCTCTCTGGGACCAGAATTTGACTCCACATCCTCCAACAGATTGTAAATCCAATAAATCACCATTGTTCTTTGAAACTCCAGTAATGGACGTGGATGCAGGGGGCTGGACCACGGGCAAAGAAAAACAAAGTGCACGGTATCCTTGAATTTTTGAATGGATGGATAAACAGTTTAACGCAACAACGTGGGGGAATCCGTTCACTGCTGAACGGCTTCATTGTGCTACGTGACGAAGTCTTGGGAATGTTTTGGGGGTTTTGGAGCAAAATACATCACGACAGCAGTCTATTTTCAAAGTAAAGCTGGAAATAAGTGACTCATCAGGCGTTTGTTACAATATTGGAAAGAGGAGGTTGGACATTACCGTGCATATCAGGCTCTGATTAAAGTTGTATTATTCCTTCTTTCATCTTGTGTGTGTGTGTGTTTCTTTTTTCAGCAATAGTAGGGATGCACCGTAGACACCATTAGTGTCAGACCGCATCAGACCTCAAGCTAATCAGGCTGCATTGAGCATTATTTGACAGTTAGCAGCTCCCTATAGTGGCAGGCAGCGCTTTAATTATTCACCAGGACAACATGCTCCCGCAGAGTGGGTGGTTGTGCTGCTTTTTCTTTCTTTCTTTCTTTTTTTTTTTCTTTCCTTTTTTCTTTTCTGCTGCTGCTCATGCTGCTGGCTTTCTGTCTCTCACAGGGAACGCGTTCAGATTATTTTACAAGGTGCTCGCACAGCAGTTAAAACATATGCATGGAAAGCATTTAGTAATCTGGGATTCTTATGTCTGAGGCTAATGAAGGATTTCACCATATTGATGGTTGTTTATTTTTATTTTATTTTCTCCCAGATTGTTTAAGATTTGAATAAATTGCATTTCATTAGGGATGTACCAATACTGATACCACTTTTTTAAAGGACATGGACAATACTTTTAGCACTTGCCGATACTTAAGTACCAATTTGAGTACCTTTTACATGTCATAAAGCCTAAGCTATTCTTCATACGCAAACAATATGTAAAGGGTATGTGTGGAGGGCAAACGCCCTCCACACATCGTTTCTTTAAATATGGGTGTTAAACTTAACAATCTGGGCCCGGTTGTTTAAAACCAGCCGTTAAATACATTTGACCCACCGTTAACTTAAACAGCACTGTTATGTTGTTTTAAAACCGGGTTAATCGGGTGTCATCTTGACGTTAAAGTTAACACACCTCCGTACCTCCGCTAACTTTTTAACCGCGGTTAACTCTCACCATGGCATTCACTGGCAGTGCTGCGTTCATGATGCCAGTTCAGCAAAGGAAGGATAGAGTGAACCGTGGACTTAACTTTGATTTAAGTCAGTACTGTAATGAGGAGTTACGCTTCTACGGAGCCTCAGAGTGGCCATAGAAAAAATTCAAAATAATAAGAATATATAAGTTCTCTTTCACATGAAGCCATTAAAAGGCTCATTTAATGGCTAAAGAAATCCAAGCTTTCATTTACAGTAGTATGTAGTTTGTTTAGTAGTTACCGATGAACCAACAGTATTGCTTTATTATAAAGAAGTACTGTGGAGCGTCTCATAGCCGAGCAACACAGCCTCATGCAGACCTCTCCCTCCGTGGCCACGAGTAAAGAATCTCGCGGCCAGAGATTAAATGATCTCGTTCCCTCGCTTTATTATTATTTTTTCTCTATGGCCACTCCAGGTCTACGTACAGTCCACTTTCTATGTCATCATGTCGGGTCAAATTTAAAAAAAGAAGCGGCAACATGATGCCGTCGATCATCCAGCTCAGTTTTCATGTTCCCCTTTATTATCCTGGCAGCAGCGTAGTTTGTCATGTTTTATGGTCGTTTTATAGACGAGATAAAAACACCGCGCTGCCGTCCACCACAATGTTTAAGACAAAACACGGAAGCGCTGAGACTTGAAACTGGGCGGAGCCTTGGGCGGAGCCTTGGGCGGCGCGACAACAGGGACGCTAAACAGTGACGTTAACCTCACGGTTAACTTTGACGGCGACGCTAGCTAACGGGATGGCTAACCACGTTTTAAACAACGCATATTCAATGGTCGGTTAGCTAGCGGCGGGTTAAGGATTTAACCAGCGGTTAGGGCTTAACTAGTGCTTAAAATAACCCAGTTTTGAACAACCGGGCCCAGGAGTATTTTACAGTTTTTAAATATTGGTAATTGCTAAGAATGATCCAAAACAGCCTGTAAAAGTGACCTGTGTCCTCAGCATGACTTGGTTTGCAGCTGTCAGGTAAAAACAGTGTATAGAGTATTGTGTTATATCTTTCAAAGTACCCACTATTGTTGAAGGCAACACAATTGGAGACGGTCCTGAGCTTTCTTTGCGAACCTGTCACTCACAATCCCAAACCTTCTCAGTCGAAGCAACAAAAACAATGTTGTTAATTTTTCCAAATTCAAGATCAAACCTTGAACATTCAGTTTCGAATGAAAATGTTTCAGTCACATTTTTGGTTTTTTCAAATGAACAAACCTTTGGGCCTGGAGTTAGCTCCATATTTATACTTCTAATCAAACACCTTTAGATAATCATAGAATAAACTGGATTTGAAATATAAGATTAAAATCGAGATCCACTCCTGCCTCGAGCAACAGCTTGATTGCAGCTCACGTTAAATTCTTGATAAAAGTCATAAAAAGAAAATGATAAGACGTTTAAAAAAGCCTATAAAAAGTTATAACCTGAGAATGACAGAGCTCGTGGTGACAAATGTTCACGAGTGCTGTCTCGATTCATACATTCAATCCAGATCTGAGTCCATTTCTTGCTCCTCAAGTAGATTTATAAAGAATGAGTATGTGTTTTGCTGCCTGTGCTTCTCATTTCTATCCTTTCTCATACCCCCCCACCCCCCACCCCCTCCCAACACTGCCATGTCTTGGTTTCTGTGTAATCACCATTCTAAACAGGCTGTAATCAGGAAAGGCTGAATGTGAACTCTCGGCTCTGATTGGGAATAACAAACATGTCAGCCTCCCAGCTGATGGTGGAGTCACTTATGAATTCCTGTGTGCACATTAAAGCTCGTGGGCATTAGGGATCTCCCCCACCACCCCGCTCCCACTTCATCTCATCTCATACTCTGTGGAAATATGGACACACTCGAATGCAAGAAGAAAGGAAGAGCAGATATGTGAAGGGGTTTTAATGAAAAGTGAATATTGGACATCAAAAGGAGCAAAGAATAGAAATAATGAGCAGTGGAGCTACAGAACGGCGCTCTGCTCATCCTAATCTCATTCATCCTCCGAAGAAAATCCAACCGTGCGCCCGTTTTACCTTTGTCTTTATTTATTAACGACACTTCAACAAGGGACATCAAAGCACAAAACATCATGAGCTGTGGAACACAACAACAGTAATTTGACAAGGCTAAGAGCGACAACCAAAGGGAGACTTACGGGCTTCGGTTGAGCATTATTCTGTTCTTTGTTTTACAGTATCTTAGTGGAGGATGTAGATTTTAACTTTCAGCGGAGCTGTTTGATTCAGCTGGAGGCACTTTGGTGTTGGAGTCTGTTACGTTCGGGAAGTCCTTTGTGTCTCTTATTGCTTTCAAAGTCAGCTGCTGGAGTTTATCGTGTTGCTACACTGGTTCTTCCTCGTGAAAGTTAAATCTCAGCAGTGGTTTAAAAAACAATGAGTTAGAAACACATAAAAAAAAGGAGATAAAGAAAGCAAGTCGGGTCGAGTGTTTACCACGCTTCCCTTCACAGCAGGGACATTTTGTTCGGCGTTTGCATGTTCTCACTGTGGATGTGTGAAATATTTCTTTTTTTTCTTTTTTTTTTTATGTTTCACGATCCAAAGACCTGCATTAAGAGTTTTTTTGGGGACTCTAAAATGCTATTTTCCTGATGTCATTTAAGAAAGGGACCAGAACCTGAAGAAAGCAGTTATAGAATGTGGATGGATGGATGGATGGATGGATGGATGGATGGAGACAAAAAACATGTTAACCTATGAATTGTGGATAATAGAGCTTCTAAACCTTTATACATATGTTGACTTGCTGTTCATACCAAATCTATAGCTTATATTACATTTCTGAAATCTGAGAACAATTTTTATTTTTTTTTACTGGTTTGAGCCAGATTGAGCTGTTTTAGCCATTTTGCTCTGTAATTTTGAATTTTTCTGAATTAGCTCACAAAAGGGTGCTGCTGCAACGCCATTCAGGAGCCACTGAAGAGGGACGAAAGGGCCACATGCAGGTCTGGAGCTGGGATTAACAGACCACTGCTCTACATTTACTTTTGAGTTTTGGTGGCTCAAAATATGATGGTCCTAAGAGACTGTGTAACACTCACATAACGTTTTGAGGCACACAGACTTATCACTTTTATTTGTACAAACAGTGAATATTGTGCTGTTTTCTTCCCTGCAGTTTCTTGACAGCTTCAGTTACTGCCGGATGAGATGGTCCCCCTCGCTCCACTTCATTAGCTCCATCCTCCTCTTATGTGTCACTATTGATAATCTAGAAATATCATAAATGATAAGACATCAAAACAGAACATTCATATATATATAGAGACATCGAGAAAACCCTTCATTTGGAGAATGGCTGTGGGTTCCTGTGCTGGATTAATTCTTGTGGCGTTGAGCTGGAAAAAGATAAGAGACTCAGTTCACCGAGTATGATTTTCTGGACAAACTACTTCTAATTCATGGCCTGGAAATGATGAAGACGTGAGGACTCAGTCAACCACCGGACTCTCACAGAAATCACAACTAAATTCCACAAATTCCTGCAGCCCTGCCAGGCCAGGTATGACTGTTTGCAGCCTTTTGTCTGTAACCCTCTTCTAAAGTCACACGTTTGCACATTTGACTTAAAATAGCAACGGCATTGGAAGAAAACATTCACTCACAAACACAGATTTAGAGCAAAGACTTAAACTCATGTTGTGTAATATTGATAGGGGCCATTGGGGGGCACTGTGATTAACATTTACTTTATGCGGCAGTCAAGAGCAAAGGAATATAATAAATGCTTTATGCCATTTATAGCCCTATGAAAACACTCGTTTATTTGCTTGATTGGATGAGACACCCCTTGATATTTTAGTTTTTGCCTTCATCACTTGGTTTATAACCTGCAGAAGTCACAAAGCAAGGCCTTGTGCTGATGCCTGGCCCTTTTAAACGTGCCTTTGAAGCTCTGGTTCACGCAGACGCGCACAAACGTGTTTGAATGCTCACAGCCCGACTCCCTCTGGCTTGTTCACAGCAAGACCGCCGCAGACGGCATTCGTCACCGCCGGCCGCACAAACCTCCCCTGTCCTTGATGCCGCATTACAAGTGCAGCGGCTTACTGTCCAAAGACGTTTAATTGTGTCGGCGAGCCGCGGGCCCTTTTCTTTTTGTTTTGTGCAACAGGGCTCCTGACAATGCGACTCTGATTGTGGTTTTTGGACAAACAATAACTCTGTGATTTGAGCCACTTGGCCGCTGATTGCTGCCAGAGCAGACTTTGTGACTTCTGGCAGCGAGGACGACGTCCACACTCCCCCTGTGAGACACACTCTCTCTCACACACACACACACACACACACACACACAGCGAGGTTGGTTGTGTTTACCCGTGAGTGGGTGGTTGTTTACATTTTTTTTTTTTTTTTTTTGCTCTCCATTTTCCTCTCTCCTTCCAGGGAATGCCTTTGTCATCCCCTTTTAGTTTTCAAGAGAGTCTGTAAAGATCAAGCGGCTCCCTTTGCCCCTCTCTCTCTCTCTCTCTCTCTCTCTCTCTCTCTCTCTCTCTCTCTCTCTCTCTCTCGGTCTTTCTATCTGTGTATGTGATTCAGATTCCTGGTGGCTGATGACAGCTCCGCTGGAACTTATTGATGGATCACACAGTGTGTGATCAAAAGCCACTTGCGGAGGCAAGTGCAGCGTTTGATTTACCGCAACAGCACAAACGCACAGATGAGAAAGTAAGTTTGGGAAAAGTAATCTCAGCACTTGCCACGCTAAATGCTGAGCCACTGGAATTTGATCAACAACCATATTAGCCCCCCGCAGGTCCTATTATGCTCAATTTGCATCGTGAAGCTGTAAAATTACATTACGACTTTTTAGGGAATCCAACCACTACTGTGAATACTAACGATGTGAGCAAACGGGGTCACGGTGAAGGATGGGGGGGGGGGTCCGAATGGTATTTAACCAGTGGCCAACAGAGGTTAATGCAGTAATTCGTCTGAGAGATGCATATCACAGTGAAGGACACGGAAGCCTTCAATAAAAAGAACAATAGTCGGTCAAAAGTCTGTTTTAGGTGCGAGAAAGCGTTTCAGGATTTTATTTGACGTGCAAATTTAATTCTGACGCACTCAGATCAGACAAACATTTGTCCTCCCACCTGTGATCTCTGGTTTGCCTCTCATTTTAATTTGATTTAAGACACTTTATTATTTCTCTATAATTAACCCATCCTACTTATAGTTACACCTAACTCGGCTGCGACTGTGCAGCAGTCAAGTAAATGGAATTGTGGACAGGAGATGGCGTTAGATGAGGGTTAAAGTGGTGCTACTTCAGATCAGGCAGGAAAATTAACAGTCTATATATTCTTATAATTTAATTTCTGTGCAAAGTTAGTCTTAATTTCAAGGTGTATTTGTGTCTGTTTTGTACATGGATGGGAGGGCTCAGGTTTGGCAGTACTGCCACAGTCAGTACATGATTGTCAATGGACACTCCAGGCTGATTCTACCTGCTGTTTGCACGACCTTGACGGGAACTTACCTTCCCCCCGACCTAACCCAGGGTCTGTCTGCAGCTCCGAGTTTTCCCTTTCCAACATCTCCTCTATGCTTGCTCATGTGAAAATGTTTTGTTTTTGTTTGTTTTCGTTTTTTTTCTTTCAAATTGGCTTGAAATGACTGTTTTATTTGTTACGAGAGAAATAAAATTGAATTGACAAACGGCATCTTTTCAGGGATGTGCCTCCTCCCACAAACATACCAGCTGCAATTTTGGTTTTGTGTCGCCTTCTGTTTTTGACTTCTTGACCTTTTTAAAAATCCAATATCAGTAATAACATTTCCGTCCCAAATAGGGACTTTTACCAGGGTTTAAACTCGGGCATTAAAAAATTGCGTTTTGTTTTCCAGGAAAAGCAAATATTATCATACATTCCATCAGATTGGCTCAAATGCAATCAAAATCCAAGCTGGAGACGCAATCTGAGTGTACGCTCACCGAGGCTTTGTGTGCTGTGAAGTTTCGAGACTAATGAGGCTTCCCTCCAAGCGTTGCCGATATCAAAACACACCGAGACGCGGCAAAGCTTGATGCGTTTTGATGGATCTGTTCAGCTGCCTTGCCAGTCGACAGGAATACAGGTGCCTTGGCACCGATGCAGACAATAAAGGCTCAAGTAGAAGAAGTTTAGTTTTATTATTGTTCAGTCCAACACAACCATTTTTTAGGACGTAAAACCAAATTCCTCTTTGAACTCTATTCATTACATGTCTTCAATGCCAGGTATTTGTTTAAAATGTGGCAGCTAAAGAAGAAGAAGAAAGAAAAAAAAAGTACACCAGCAAGACAGTTTGATTAAAGTTGGACACATGGGCGATGAATAAAAGACATTTATAAATTCCATCATTTCATGGTAGAAGAAGCTCAAGCAACACAAGGTCATTTGCGACACAAAACTTATTGAGCTTTAGATCAACAAAAACAAATGCATGCAGAGTAACGGCAGTGCTGATACGTTAGACTTTCTCTTATAGTAGCAGACTTACAGCGGTTCCCACACACATTCAACATTTCAGAACACCTATGAAAGGAAGTTGGGAGCAATGTCAGGGTCTTGTGTCGGAACACTTCAGCACATCGACATTCGTACATCTTGCCAGCCTTTGAATTGACGCGGAACATCTGAGCCTCTTCAAAACTAATAGAAGCTCTTTAAACTCGTTGTGTTTGCTTACATCAAGCAAAACAATAAATAAAAAAATCTCTGTTTTTATCTCCTAATCAACCCTCTTCATTGTCTTTAATTGCTTTGGAATTAGAAGTGAATGAAAAGAACAGTTACTTTTCTCCAATACAGGCAACTGTTGTAAATGTTGCATATTTCCCTTTGTGTTTTTCACAGCGCAACTAAAGAGATGCTCCCAAGATACAACGATTGTATTTTGTTCAAACACCTGATTCATTGCACAAAATGCAACCGGTGTTCTAAACAGGATTCAGTGATTGATAAAACCCAAAGTTCCAGGCAGTGTGTGTGTGGGTCGATTGCGAATAAGATGAAATAAGGGAAAGTCTGGGGTTGTTGGGCAAACTATGTTGGCGAATTGGGGTACACATTGTTCTTTAAAAAACAAACAAACCAAAACAAAACACATCAATGCCAATAAAATGACTGTTGGTTGGAAATGAACTGAAGTGAAAGATTAGAGGTGAAACTGGCAGCTCTGCATGGGAGGACGAGAGGATGACAGAAGGGCAAAGCTGTTTTTTTTTTTTCTCCCTTGGTGGGTTTGAAGACGAGTTTAGAGGAGCTGCAAAGAGCCGGAGTGCTTCTTCACTATCTGATTCAATCAACACCGCGTGCAAGGAAACAAAAGGTGCTGCTGCCTGGTTAAACAAAGCCACAAAATCTGCTTCTGACGTTGCTTTTTCATCCGATTTCTCAACTGAGACGCTCCGACAGAAGGTTTATGACACCATGTTGATTGCTTTGTCTTCACTGCATTTGCATTTACCTCTTACCACATTTAACCTGAACTTGTATTAACCCCCTCAATATTAACCCCAGGTAAAATATTCCTTACCAACTTGAAACAAATATCATTAATACATGATGAAGAAAAAAGTTTTTGACCAGCGCAGTGGAGGAGCTGTTTGCCTTTGCCTTTGTAAGTAAATAGCAAATGAATGAGTGTCATTTCCGGGGTCATTTCAGTGGGAGTAATTAGCTTTGTAACACCTCATTGCAGGAACATCAGCATTAGCCTCTAGATTAGCTCGAAGGGAACGTTGAGAGAATACAAACATGCAGAGAAAGACATCACGCAAATGACTATCAGAATCGGCTTGATCAACTTCACCCATCTGCAAATATACATGGACATATGATTGGACAAGTGGAACCATTCAGATCTTCTCTTCGTTCTCTAGGACGTCTATTGTTGAATATTTCTTGTTCTTTTATGGTTTATTTTGGTTGAAAAATATACTTTGGTGCAGTGGTTATGATTTTTCCCTCGTCCTCTTTTAATTCTACATGTCAGACCTCATTGTAAGATCTGCATTACTGTCATGATGCTTACGTAACATCATTTCTGCACGCAAAACAGACTGAGTGCTTGCAGTATTTGCAAGGATGCAATGCAGAAAATTCCATTATTATTATTACATGAATATCCTCTTCATGTTGCCTGAGGCCAGCCTCATGCTCTCACCCAACCCAATAAACCCAATAAAGAGAGAGAAGTAAGATGGAGAGAGTATGTTTGGAGTCTCTCTTGCCTTGATTTGATTAGCGAGTTCTCTGTTGCTAAATATATCTGTAGTGTTTCGGACAGCTTTCAGGGATAACTCTGTCGATTGCCTTGATGATGTGCTTTTTATTCCTAAACTTCTGTCCACGCGGCGGATGTTATTAGTTTTCCGAACAGGCACAGGAGGATCACCCGGTCATCCTATGGAGTTACGCAAATGATTGATTGGCTGCTGATAGAGGGGGGCGGGGGATGTAATTTATCCCTTCATCTTTTCATGCAGGATAAAGCATTAAATATTTGTTATTCTCTAGATGATCGAACTCGCCAATGTTTTTCTGGCGCACTCGCGAAATCCATTTGAAGAGTTTCAGTATAACATTCACATTCAATATTCATCCTGCTAAAGAGTTTGGAAACCGAGTGACTGTTGGGGAATGCATGACTGGTAACCGAATGTTCACTTTACTTGTTGATGTCTTGTGGACCTGCTTTCTTTACTTCAAATGAAATAGTTAAAAAAAAAAAAAATAGATTTTTGCGGGTTATTTTCTTGTAAATCGTGGAATCACTTGCTATAGCAGCAGCTCATAATAACCATATGTGGCTAATTTGCCATGGCAGCAGGTTAAATCAGCTGTAGTTCACTAACACTGATCACCTAGGGAATTTAATAATGAGACAAAAAACAGACTTGGACAGTGCCAGGTTCTTTCAGCTCAGATCTGCACTTTGTCAAACAGCGTTTATTAAATTAGGAAATCTCAGTTTGTACCATCAGCAGTGGACTCCACTTTGTGTTTCTGTTGTTCTAACAAGAGGCTCTTTTTTTTTCCCAGTTAAAAACCTTTTAACCTGAGCAGATAATCGTGGATAACTGAGTTACGCCTTTATTAGTGCGGCTCAGTTCATTAGACATCTTGTCAGCAATCGCGTCAATAGACGTGTTGGATGGGAGTCGTTGCCCGTTGTAGAAGAACCACGGTGGGATTAAATGTGACCATCAGAAACTGTTTGTAGTTGTTGGAACTTGAGTGAAGGCCTCCAATTTCTTTTCCTGCCAGACAATTGCTCGTTCAGGCAACAACCTATACTTCACACGGGGGCTGATCACATCCTATAAAGTGTGAAACGGCTCACACAGACACACTTTTCCGCCTTTGTTGGGATGATTTCTGAGACATATAACATTCTGGAGAAAATGATGGATTCAGAACAACTTCCTTTCCGTTTACCATCCACTAGTGGGACAAGTCTTTATTTATTATATTCCAGGCTATGATTGGGTGAAATGTGAGTGTCTGGCTTTAACTCTATGTGGAACGGTAACCTGAACCAAAGTGATTAGGACTGGCTGAGATTCAAAGCCAAATTCATCCCATTTTGTCCTTATTGTCATCACCTTTTAAAGACTTGCTCCTTTTCGCTGTGATTCGCAGTCACTCTTGGTTCCTGATACATCTTTGAATATCGGTTTGGCTTTTTTGGCTGTACATGATCTTGATCTCACACATCGCCATACGTACCAATTAGTTTGAAGTAGACTTCTCACACTACTTTGCATTTAGGCTATTAAAGATTTGGTGCTTCTCCAGCACTTCAATTGGAAATTGAAAGGAGGTTATGTCAAGACCAAATTAATTGCTTTGGGAATAAAAAAAAAGAATAATTTCAGCTTAAACAACATGTTGGAATATGAAAAAAAAAAGTATCTTCACAAAGTAAACTCAGTAAAAGTTTGTGATCCATTGTCTAAAGTCTAAGGTTTACCTTCACAGTTCTAAAACTGACTTGCGGGGGGTTGATCATTAGTCTTTGCAGGGCCTGAACTATTGACAGGAGAAAACAAACCATTGGTGGTCCGAATCCGCAGGACCTGGTCTTGGATTTCAAACATCAAGTCCTAAACGCTGCCAAATGCTGGTTGTGTAATCACCTTGTATCCATCACTGATCATTAAAGCCTTAAGCTAGTGCTATGGTTTAACTTACTTTTGGAAAGGAGCATTGTTGCATACAGGAGTATGGAGGAGTATAGCGCTTCCAAAGAGATTCTATAGAGTTTGTGTGTTTTAACAAAATAAGGGTTCATAATTGGGATCATTTGTGATCCAAAAGCAGAATGAGGATGCGTCTTCATGCTCGTTCTCATGTTGACTGCATATACATGCTGTCACGCTTCCTGTACATGCTCCTATTTTTGCAAACCATCTCATTGCCCTCCATGTCAGCCCATTCAGCTCATTAGGTCTTAGGGCACATCTTGACTCTGCCATTGTCATGGCAACAGCAGAATTAAACTACTCAGGGCATCTCTGGCTATTGCAGAGCCTTCGCCTCCAAGGCACTTAGGAATTCACGTGGAATATGTGCGGTGGTTGTTGCACGCAGCTGTATCCCCGAGTGATGAGTTAAGAGAATACGTGCGCGCGTGCACATCTGCGTGCAAGACTTTGCATACATACAGCGTACGCCTCAGCCGTCGCACACGAGGAGAAAAAGCCTCTCTATAGGCGGTGTTCCAAATTACTATGACCTGCGCGTGGCCTCAGAGCCACTTGTCTCCATCGTGAAACCCTAATAAAAGTTGTCTGTCTGCAAGCAGTAGCCAAAGCCAGTTACAGCATGAGAGGATGAGAGCGGCGCAGGGCGATTTGTATGCACAGGAGCGCCCCGGCTGTCACGGGGTGGGCTAACCCAGGAGATTAAGAACCCGCAGAGGCTTCGGTGTCAGGAAGAGATCATGTTTTGGTCCTAGTGATCAGCAGTAGCTGCCACACGACAGCGTGATAAACAGGCAGACTCAGGCACATCTCGGGTGATTTAAATACCCCCCTCGCACTCACCTCACTATTAAAAGGGCCGCGGCCAGCCTGAAGGATACACTCTCACTGCCTCATGAAATATCTCAGTGAAAGAAGCCAAGGCGAGGGAGAGTATGATATACAGCGGTGTAGGAAGAAAGGGAGCCTGTTTTAATGGGTAGAGACCAGGAAGAAAAAAAAATCTGTGGAAATAAAAAGGTATGGCCTGCTAAAGATATATACGGAGTCGTTATCGAACCTTTTGTTGCAGAACATATGTTCAGACTGTTTTGGTTCAATGGACCAAACTGCCAAAATGAAGGCATCTTAACCTTTTTCCTAATGTCACATCACAAGCGAAGTCTACTTGCCCTACAGAATTGAATTTATGTCCCTTCGGTCTGCAGTTCACCTCTTTGATTTGTCTCCTTGTCGATAACACTGACTCTATTGTAAAAAGGCAATATTCTCAGTGTGGACCTTTTCAACCAAGTTGGCTTTTTACTGCATGATTGCCAATATTACTCAACCTGCTTTACCAGCCTTCCTCCGGGCTTCTCAAGGGGCGGGATGATATTGGCTTTAATGGTACGCATGTGTGTGTGTGTGTGTGTGTGTGTGTGTGTGTGTGTGTGTGTGTGTGTGTGTGTGTGTGTGTGTGTGTGTGTGTGTGTGTGTGTGTGTGTGTGTGTGTGTGTGTGTGTGTGTGTGTGTGTGTGTGTGTGTGTGTGTGTGTGTGTGTGTGTGTGTGTGTGTGTAACTTCTTCAGGGCAATGCATACAATAAATGTAATCTGGGTTTTTGGGCAGAACAAAAACAACAAAATGGATTTTTCTTCAATCGAAGGCAGCCCGGTCTCCTCGCAGCTGTGGTTATGCTTTGTGTTTGGCCCCTTTGGGATCCTTTTAAGTAAGCCTT
This sequence comes from Lipophrys pholis, assembly GCF_963383615.2. Lineage (NCBI taxonomy): Eukaryota > Metazoa > Chordata > Actinopteri > Blenniiformes > Blenniidae > Lipophrys > Lipophrys pholis. The sequence continues at coordinate 12,175,613 of NC_137646.1, read as the reverse complement.
ATCCATGTACTGTAGAATAATTCCTCATAGGGGTCTGCTTTGTTGTCACAAAAAGGAGTCAGCGTCCAATAGACGAGCACTAATCCAGGGCGACCATATGCTGCTTTCTTACTCATATCAAGATTTACAATCTATTGTGTCGGCCTCTCACATTAACTTCGCCTGACTTGTTTTCACTCCACTCCAGTTGGTTGGGAGGCAGTAAACAAAGCAGTGTGAGCCATCTAGTGAATTAAGACTTAGGAGCCATTAGAGTATATGACCGGACGCTGCTGTCACCACTGGATCAGGCATTAGTGGTGAGGAAAGTGTGTGCAGCCCATCTTGGCTCCATCTTTTTGTTCACTGCTTTCCCCCCCGAGACCTTCGAAACAATCCTGTCATGTGGTTTTAAGATGCAGAGGTAGAGAACCTGGGAGGGAGGTGATGAATAAAGAAAACTCCAAAACGGGTTGCATCTCAGTTGGTGGAGCATAATGGATTTGAACTTAATCAGCAATCAACATTAATGTTGATGTTGCACTGTTTATTCATATTAATCAACAAGGATCCCCCCCGCACCACCACCACCACCACCTACGATCACAGCTCCACCAATACCCCAACTTCCACCTCCTCCTTTCCACATGCCAGGAGAGCGGAGAATGTGTCTGTGCAGCGCCTTGCCAAGGAAATTGATGATGAATTACTCCGTTTATCAAGTCGTCCCCATTAACAGGCCTGCTGACGTCTGCATCCCCGAAGATGTTTTCTTTGGCTTCGGTGGATGGTTATTTAGATCCGAATATACCTTCTTTTTTTTTTTCATTTCCCATTTCCTGTTTGTCGTTTGAGTGAAAAGTGAAACTGCAGCAGGCTTCAGTAGTAATGGCTAGGGATGATGCCGAACCCTAATGCATTTTACTTAACATCTCACTGGTTGGATAAGTAGATGAGTAGAGGCGCAAAGAGCAGTTATACTGAAGTGAGGATAGGAGAGCGTGTATAAATCCCAGGGTATCTTTCTTGGCAGCTCAGGGTAAACACAGATTAATGTTGTTCGACCGCTACATCAGAGAGGATGTGCGCTTAGATAAACAAGATGTACTCTGGATATCGGCGCGCTGCTCAGATACATCCTCGTCAAGACTGTAATTTGGGATCGGCGCCGTCTTCCCCCAAAGAGTAAGAATTAATAAAGAGAAATCCAGCCTCAAAAAAGAATAAGCCTCAGCAAAACAAAGTATTTGTCAGGCTCTGAAGTGCCAGCAAATACCAGTTAAAAGCTGAGTCGAAGCGATAAGAGAGAGTGTTCCTTTAGACTATCTTTGGCACGACTGAACAAAGGTAAAGTAATTTGGCTTAGTTCAGCAAAGATGGCTCTAACTTCTGGGGCTATACATTGAGACTGAATGAAAAAAACATTGGAGATTCATTAACCACCAGCAGAGAGATAGATGGTGGGAAGTGGTACAAAAAAAAGAGAGGGAAAGCAGACAAAGCAATCAGATGAGAGGATGAAAAAAAAAAAAAAGCTTGCGGTGAAGGAAAAATAGCGAGATATCGGAGAGCACATTTCTTGTTGAGGCCATTCGTCATATACGACTGCAATAGGAGGAGGTGGAGGTGGGGGTGCCGGAGTGAGGTAGAGACGCAGCGAAGTGATGAACAGTTGGACCATCCCATCAAGGATGCCTTCTAACCTGTGCTACAAAAAGGGGGCATCCATCACGCAGGCAGGCGACGGCGTCGGCGGCAGCGCTTTACACAAATACTCAGGCCTAGAAACATACCTGCTAACTCGCCGGGCTCACAACTCACACCAGGGGCGCCGCGATAACAGCCAGAGGTTAGCGCGTATTACCCAGCGGGCCGCATCGCATTCGTCTGCAGGAATGTGCAGCCTTTAATCATCATTAGCTCCATCAATCTAAACCAAACTGATCAGAGGAAATTTCTTTTTTCCCCACACTGACACATCCACATACCACACCATTTTATAGATGCTCCAGGCAGCTGACGCCCAAACCCAGCTTTCATATTCTTTCAACGGAGGACATAAGCGAGCCTCGTGACAGGACATGCCATAGTGAACCATGGTGTGTAGGTTTCCCAGCAGTCTAAACTTATAGCAGCATCTCTAGAAAATGGTCCAGTGTGTCCTGAACAAACTCTAACTGTAAGCTTAATTTAGTAGAAAAGTCTTGAGCCGAACTTTCAAAGTAGAGACGGTGTCAACCTCCTTAAATTAAACTGGGAGCTAGTTCCACATGAGAAGAGTCTGATAGCTGAAAGCTCTGACTCCCATTCTACTTTTAGAAAACGTAGGAACCTCCAGTAGGTCAGCACTCTGACAACCAAATGCTTTTCTGAGGTGATATGGGACATGAGGATCTCAACCACAGACTGCGAAAGTAATTGATTAGTGGTTGAGTCAGGAAAGTTGCACACTTTTTTGGCCAATTGCAGCAACTTCCTCTCTTATTTTGAAATAAAAGCACCCATTTAAACCTATTTACATTCACTTTAAAGATACAGTAGTGGAACTTTATTTTTTTATTGACAATTATTACATTGGAACTGTTTGTCCCCAATTTAGCTTTTTTTAAATTTGTCTTTATTAAACTTCCAATAAATTCAGTTTATTTTCAAATGTGTTTCAATTAAATTGTTTTTAGTTTTATGTGCAACTTAATAATCATACTACAGTTTATTCTCGCTTTTCCTTCCAAACCACAACATTCCCAACTGGCCACGAAATAATTGCAGCTTCCATCCCTGCAGTATTCACCAGTGGAGGATTTCAGTTCACCAGCACTGGGAATGACGTGTCAGAAAGTAACTCAATCGCAGGGGATGAGTGGCGTCATTAATCCTGCAGCTGACTCAATGCCCGTGATACCAGTGTTGTAAAGACGTAAGCTGGACATTAACTTTACATCCACAGCAACCGCTTTGCATTAGCACACAGATTAAAATTCAGCGTATGTTTACAGCGCGTATCGGCTGGTGTCTACTGTAGTTTACTACTGCTGCCTTGTTGGTGCAACATAACATGCAGCCCCAATTTACATACTTAATGATCTTCTACGGCATGGGCGTCAAACATAAGGCCCGCTGGCCAAAACTGGCCTGCAAGAGGCTCCAATCTGGCTGCCAAAACTACCAAGCAATTTGTTAAAATTTCAAAGAAAGCAGAGATTTTTTTGTTAACAAATTTCTTAAGAGTGATGCTGTCGTAAAGCTATCAAACTAGCATTCACCTCAAAGCCACGCTGTCAGTTTGAGTTTGAAAAACATGCATAAAACAACAGATTAGGACAATATTTTTTGGACATTTCACTGTATTTTGCACCAAAAGCTTTGTAAAAATATAGACATTTTCATCATGTATACTCTACGCCACAACAAAAGAAAAACTTGACAGTTTAAATGTAATGATTATTATGGCACTATTTGACCAGGCGTGCCCACTCATGATGAAACTGGGCTGTATGAGGCCCCTGGACTAAAATGGGTTTGAGACCCCTGCTGTGAGGTGAAACCAGTGCGTCAGTTGGCCTTAAACTGATTTGCACAGTTCCTTTCATAAATCAATTCAGCAAATATCTATTAATTTCTTCATTGCTATTCTGAAGACCACAGAAGTCAAAACTATTTTACCTTGTGTTGATTAGCTTGCCCTGCGATGCACTGATTGCATTAAAATTTACCGTTTTATGGTGCAAGAATACGCTTTCTCAAACGCCTTTGCATTGATATGGCTGTATAGACAAGCAATACAATGGTTGGGTGCTTATTTGTATGCAGATGTTTGCCTGAGTAGAATGCGTGGAAGAGGGGGTTTTCAGTGGCGGGGAAGGGGCGGTGGGGGGTATCTGCTCGGGAACCATCACTATCCTGCACGGTTGTGCATGTCTGCATTTTCTTTCTCTGTGCGAGTTTCTCATCCTCGAAGGAAACACCTTTGTTTTCCACATACTGTAGGGCAAGCATTTATCCACGCAGCCCCGACAGCCAGCTGTGTGTCAAATGAGGCGCATGCATGTGCCTAGCGTGAAAACGTGTTTTTCACACTTGCCCGTATGTGTGCGAGAGACCCCATGTGAGAGCATGAGCGTGTGTCTGTGTGTGTGTGTGTGTGTGTGTGTGTGTGTGTGTGTGTACAAACCCAGGCTGTTCATCTGTTTCCTCTACGGTCGGCCTATTTACGATATGGGGACACAAGTGTCGCTCCCGGCTCGGCAGATGTTGGTGCTAATGCCGCTCGACTGTTCACTCTTAATCATGTGGGCTCACGTCAGACGCCCCGCTGCTGCTGCAGTTATGGATTAGTCTCTTCCAGCTATCGACTGCTGGTGATGCTGAGGACTGAGGAGAGGCTGATAAAAGACACCTGTGTGTGTGTGTGTGTGTGTGTGTGTGTGTGTGTGTGTGTGTGTGTGTGTGTGTGTGTGTGTGTGTGTGTGTGTGTGTGTGTGTGTGTGTGTGTGTGTGTGTGTGTGTGTGTGTGTGTGTGTGTGTGTGTGTGTGTGTGTGTGTGTGTGTGTGTGTGTGTGTGTGTGTGGTATGCGAGGGCCCTGGCTGTGGTTTCTTTTTTATTGACTACCTGGCCTAATCAACACACGCTGCCAAAGGGAAAGCTTGTTTGCAACCATGTACTGCTTAGATGCCTGCATGATGTAGGGGGTGCAGAGCAGGACGATGGATGGGAGGTGGGCACGTTTGTGTAAATGTCAATGTGAGTGTGAGCAGATAAAAGCAAGGGCAAGAATAAAATAAACAGCCTCCGCCTGCAGGGGCATGACAGTGCAGGCATTGTTGCAAACACACACACACACACACACACACACACACACACACACACACACACACACACACACACACACACACACACACACACACACACACACACACACGATAGCAGCACCGTCTCAACCACAGATATAGAGCTTCATGACACCGTGATGTCTGAGTGTCTTGTTGCTTCTATCAAAGTGATTGAGTTGTAAGCGTTGATGTTAATTCATGAATAAAGTCCATTTGTTGCAAAGTTGCTGTCTCTCTCTCGTTCAGGAGTTAATTGCTAGCTTTAGCATTGTTTGAACATGTTATCTCCATTCAGTTCACTGAAGTCCTGTCCACCGGTTTTAGTAGTTTTATCAGTATTTTTTCTTTCTTTCAGTAATTTCCTGTTTTACCTCTTTTTTTGAAGCACCTTTGCTCGTTGAGCCACTCTTAGCGATTTTATTCTATATGTTTTAGTTTATTCAGTAAACATTTTTTGCCTTGTTTTAGCCATTTTAGCCCATGTAGCGCCTTTAGCTCATGTTGGAATATTTTGAAATTGAGTCTTGTGTTCAAATAAAGTAAAACTGTTTGCCTACATTTGTCTGAAAGCTTCACGGAGCCACTACAGCAAGGCTACAGAGCAGGTTGCCGACTCCTCCTCTCGGTTAATGTGGAGTGTCGTCAGTCACATCTAAGGTTGCACACTGTCTGCAGCATTAGCATGTCTTTGGCTTTGAGGCTCATGTTAATTTAGTAGCAAGAAAGACGCCAGCCTTCTCTGATCTCTCACCTCAGGTGTCCATGTGGAGTTCTGCCTGGTTCTCCTACTGACACCACCGTTTTCTTAGTATTAGTGTTAGTAAAACATTGAAAGGAACTACTGTTTCTCTTCTATTTAGGTCCCATGTACCTTGGTCTGACCTCTTGTTTACACTTTCAGCTCTTTCATATGAGATATAGTTCACTCCACTTGGCGACAGTGACAGGAACCATAGAGTCTGAATGCCGTCACCTCTATCCCTAAAGAAACGTTATTGTCAGGAATCACTGGCTTAAACCCAAATTCTGAGTCGGACACACTCTGCTGGTCTAAATGTCACTGGTGATGAAGTTACTAGCTTTTGCCTCCTCTTGATATTTTGGAGGAACATAGTTACAGTCTGTCTTACTTTTGTCATTCTCATTCATTTAAAAGAACCTCCAAACTGTGCACATCCCTCGTGCTCTCTTGTCTACCTGATGCTTGGCATCACATAATATAGTGGATATTTTAAGAGTACAAGTACTCCTTGAAGAATTCGACCTGATAACCTGATACTGGTAACCGTATCGATGCATCCTTGGTGGAAACATGTTCAAACTAATCAAGCGTTTGTATCCAAGAGTGGTGAATCCAAAAGGCCGGCCACGGGAAAATCAAACGGCTGGTTTACCAGGAAAACACGAGAAGATGATGATATGATGATGCGACACTAAAGTACGAAGACGATGTGGCAAGATGAATATGACAGAAGTGAGTTCATCTACAGCAGGGAGACACAGGTGAACCACATCAGGAAGGAGTCAGGTAATGAGGGAAGGCGGACAGGAACAGGGAAACTAATGAAAAGAGACAAGAAAGGTAAGAAACTCTAATTTAGTCAGTACTTAGTCAGCGAGTACTGACAGTCATCATGAAACAAAACATCCTCACACAGTCCATACACATCTTTATCTGAATTAATTTCATACGCTTTGGCTCTCCTCATGAATCCCTTTTGACTCCATTTCATCTAGAATAAACGCTGCATCATCTCGAAGTCCAGTGATTTCCTTCCAGCTTGTCCCCAAAATTTCTTCAACAAACTATTTGAAAAATGAAAACACAACCTGTGGTGGTGTTGACACACTTCACAGGACTGGACAAAGTCATGAGTGCTGGGAGAAAACAGTTTGGTGTGTCAACCACTAAAGAACAGCACCCGCTCTGAGTTGAGCATTATTAAAAATGAATGAAAGCATTACTTGCTTTTTTCAATATCTGATTTAGAGTTAATGAGGGAAAATAGATTGGGGGGGTTGGTGGGTATTAAAAAAAAAGTAAAAAAAAAGACTGATTGTACCGGGTGAACCGGGAGGAAAGTCGACTGTGGTGCTTGCAGCCTTTGTTGCCATGGAGATCAGTGGGGAGGCAATTAGAAATGTGCAGATCGTGTTTGAATAGTGTATGCATAATTGATTAGAATCGTCTAGGCTGTGGTCTAGGCTATGGTCGTGTTGGTGATGATGATGATCATGATGATGATGATGATGATGATGATGACAAAAATCAATACTTCATTTTGTGGGGGGGGGGTGAGAGAGTTCGAACCCAAGGCTTTTGGACTTAAACCGTTTTGAACTTTTTAAAAATGGAGAATAAAGAAACAGAGAGTATCACTTCGCCCTTCTGTTACTCACTCCAGCTTTATGCATTTGTGTATAAATATTTCCATCCGCATTCACAAGCATTATGTTGCCTGCTCCACTTTTATGGCCCCCGAGCAATCGAAGCTTCAATGGTTTGTTTTAAGATTTCAGTTTAACAGTGCTGTTGACCTTCATTTACACAATATCCTGCTCTTTAAAAAAACAGCTGCTACTTTATGCAATCTAAGCATGGAGAAAAAGTTTGTCTTGTGTAAAGTCAGAGAGAGTCACTTTTCCACTTAGTTAGTTTGAATTTTGTTTCGGATTTAATTGCATGTTTATCAGATACACAAATCACAACATGTCACAGTCGTGTTGGATTTTGACAAAGGCGTCTTTGCCCAACACTTAGTGTTAATTACACAACGATTGGCTGATAATCGAACAGTGTGATTGTGTAAATGCGTAAATAAGTTTTCCAAAAAGCACAACTCTGTTGTCCCATCCTGATCACCACATGGTAAAACACATTTTCATAAGAACAAGTAACTGTCAGGGTTAGTTTTAAGTTGAAAAGCAAGCAAAAAGGCTTTAAGTGATGTTATGAGGTAATTTGTTTGACAACGGGTGAAGAGGTTTTAACCTTCTGACCAAGATGCCTCCAGGAGATGTACCCTGCACAGCCAACCGCCACGACTCTCCTTGGTCGGTCCTGGACCGATCGGAGAGAGAGAGATCATGACTCTCGATCTGCTTGAGGTCCAACCATGAGATGTAGGAAGATGAGGGAACATGGATTCCGGGTCATCTCTATATTCCCACCATCCATCCATGAAAACTTTCTATTATTGAGACATTCTAACTGTAGATGTCTAGCCTTACTTTCCCTCATTCAGAATAAAAAAAAAGTCTTTTTGTTTTTGGTTCATTGGAAGAGTCAAAACACAAAATTCACGCTGAGCATGTTCATTCATATTCATTTCAGCTCCAAACCGACTAAATCTTTCGGCGTTCTCCTTAGTGTTGAAAGCACTTCACACACAAATCCAGGACATAAGGGACCGATTTTGATACGTCACCGACACTGACTGATAATTCTGTAGCTCTCTGTGTCATTAGGAGTAATTATCCGTCCGTGTGTTCAGGGACAGGCTGTCATTCATGATTAAATCGAATCTTTTCCTCCACTACACCTGGCACGTCCTGGTACCGTCGCCTTCCAGAGGGAGCCTTGCACAAAACCCTCAATAAGTTTGCAAAGAGGGAGCATGTGTGGTTTGTGTGCTCTGAGGGGACCGCTTGACACTAAATAAATAAGCCAGAACAGAGAAGAGCTGGAACCGTGGAGAGGGTTTGGCTTCGGAGGTTTGGCAGCGTTTAGAGGATGGTTACTGACGTCTCCAAAAAATGTGGCTGCGCAAACATCATACATATGTAATGGGTCAGGGCGACAGCTGTGCGCTCATGACCACTAATGACACAGTAAAGCCAGGATTGTGCCCTGGCTGGGGCTGCAACTCACTGACTACTTTTGACAATCAGAAACGGCAAGTTGACTAATCGGATACTGAATGAGAGTTTTTTCTTTAGGTTTTTGGTTCGACAAAGTCTCTGCTGTTCATACTTAACTTTTACTCTGCATACAAGAAGCAGTGGGCTGCCATAGTACCGATAATGGGGGTCTTAGTCAGTGATCTGTCTGCCAGGTCAGAGGTCACATAGACGACATATCAAAGTCATACAGAGGCTACATAGAGGTGAAATAGAGGCCACACAGAGGTCATATGGAAGCCACATAGAGGTTGTATGGAGGTCATATAGAGAACATATAAAGGACATATGAAGGCCATACATAGGCTACATGGTGAATCAGAAGAAGAAAAAATATTTCCAAGAGGGACAATTAGATCCTGTAGAGGTCATATAGAGGACATACCGCTCAGGTGGATTACACTTACTCAAGTGGATTTGTTGGGTTTCTCTCTGTTAAAAGCACCTCAGAATGACTGTGTTGTATGTGGTGAAATATACATAAAGTTGAATTGAAATGAAATATAGAGGCCATACAGGTGACACATAGAGGCTACATGGACTACATATAGAGGCTACATAAAGGACACATGAAGGCCACACAGAGTTCATGTAGAGGTTGCATAGGGGACATATAGCAGTCATATCAAGGACAAAATAATTATTACAACTAGAGGCCACATACAGGTCCATTTTCTTTCTGAGAGAACTAGATTTTTAAAATTTAAAAAAAACTTTAAATGTAGGCAACCCCAAAGGTTTCCATTTGTCTGAATGCAACTAGGCGTTAATAAATAGGTTCACATATATATTTAAGTTTCTCCTCATAAAACCTGAAAAAATAATTAATTTTTTCTGAAAAATTACTGCAATTTCAATGTTTTACCATCTTCAACATTTCCTTCACTTGCAAAATGGCCAAAATATGTATTCTGCATTTTTGACATGTATGGTAATTCAGTCATTTGTAATAGCTCACTATTCTGCAGCCTTCAGCGAGCATGTTGGTGCATCCCAGGATGGTTTTGATGGTCATGCTTTCACGGCTCCATCACCAATTCATTCCCCAGTGTGGCGCTACGTCTGATTATTTTGGAACGGCACTTACTTTTATCAAAAAAAAAAACAAGCATCCCCAAACTTTCCCACTTTGCAAGCTCGATTCGTGAACCGGTTTAACCCTCAGATGGGCCACCTTTGGCCCGCGGACTGTATGTTTGACGCAGCCATGTTAAGAGGACAGCACCTCTCCTATTGTCTTCTCCACTGTGCAGTTTTCCACAGCCAGGATGCCGCCTGCCTCTCAGACAGGTCCCGGTCGCCATGGTGACGGGGTGTCCATGCCACCGCCTGGCATCGGCACTATAGAGATTTGCAGTTCGCCGGGCTCGCTGCCGAGCTCGCCTCTCTGCAGGTGCCAACGCGTTGCAATCGGAAAAAACTGTTAAAAACCCTGAGTGACACACTGTGGTGTCGCTTTGTGGGGAACGAGACTCCGGACTGAAGACGCATTTGACACAGCAGTAGAGAGGGATTCACAAAGTTTTACCTGAATATTAAAATCCACTCTGAAACAGGAGAGCGAGCCAACTTTGTCTCGCTCACAGATCAATCAATATTTTATTACCATATGTATCTTTGAAAGATTTGATTCATATCTGTTCAAAAACAAAACAAAACAAAAAAAAAGGGGATTTCTCACAATGAAATTCACAAACCAAAAGTGGAATATGCTTAAATCCGAGGCTTACTTCCTGCAAGTCCAATAAGATGAGATAACCCAGAATAGTAAAAAGAAAAAAAAGAAGAAGATTGGAATAATAAAGGAAAGCAAATTTCAACTTTTTTTTTTTTTTTTCTTCATTTAAGTCATTTTCCTGGATGATCCTTAAATATAATACATTTCAAGGCTTTGCTGAAGCTTAAGAGAGTACAATTAAATTTCCCATTCAATTATCATAATCATCAAGATCTTTCTTAAAATGAAACAAACAGTCAGTTACCTTATCAAGTACTGAGTGTTTTGGTTTATATTCAGGTGGCTGTTTGTGTGTAAAAGATTGAAAGCTTTTATTCTTCAGAGACATGCATGGGAACGTGATAATGTGAAAGACAATCATTATTTTATTTAACTTTATAGCTGCCGCACACAACGTTGCTTGATTTAAAACCAATGTATAGGTGATAACTATTACAGCAGCCATTCCTTGATATACATGCACATTGAGTCGGTTCACCAGTATTCACGTCATGATATAATGGGAGGTGGTAGAATGTCATTATGCGTGTGGTATATTATAAATGCACACATTCCCTGCATGGATGACACGTTGATGTGGAGATAGGAAAAAAAAAATATTTGCATGAGCCCTGCCTGCGGTTGTGCCACCCGTTTCATTTGGTTCCGCTTGGATTAACCCGGGAAAGGAATACGTTCCTTAAAAGAAATAGATTTTTAGGGATTTGTCTCCTTATGCAGCTGAAGCCTGAAAGGCACGTTTCCTCTCTGTTCGCAGAAGGTCCAAAATTTCCCCCTCCCGTAGAACGTGATGTTGCTTTATATGTCTACCGACAAATAGTGGTCTTACAAGATCATGATTTTACAGGACATATGGCAGGTTTCCCCCCCGCCCCCCAGGCCTCATTTTTGACACCTATAATATAAAAACGTGTTGGCTTTAATGTTGTGGAGGATCCTGTCCCACATATATGAGATGCTTGAGGAGTGAAATTGAGTCCCTGTAACAAGCAATAATGTCGGAGAGGATGTTTTCTTTCTTCTCTCCAGGCCAGGAGGTATTTACAACAAACCTTTGACATGTTTCCATTGCATTCGCCCGTCTTCATCACAAACATCATCCAGCGGTGCTTGATGGCGTGTCCTTTTATCAGCTGGTGTTAACCCCATCTGGCAAAAGTGACAGGTTCTCCATCACGCCCCCTGCTGTCCGTCCGCTCCGTCAGGACAGTGATATGAACAAAGTAAAGGCAGAATGAACTCAATTGAACTGAAACAACTAATAATGTCATAATTTTGTCCCATTCTGAATGTAATAAAGCTGATAATGTAATAACTTGCCAATATAGTAATAGAATAGTAGAGCTGCATAGTTTGTATTCTGATGATATCCATTACACCTGGTTTTCGTAAGCAACCGCCACAAAACAGATTTATTGCCAATAAATTCTATTATAATTCTATTTTGTGTATCAGTACATTTTTGGCTGCAGTTATTATATTTTTAATAAGATTTTATCGATACAACTTTAATGATGTAGTAACTTCATAGATTATTGGCAGAATGTTATTACCATAATAGAACAACCATCTTAATAAACTTTTATTATTATTCACTAATTGAAGAACCTGATGAATAAGTCCCACCTTGGGAGACTTTGTCAAAAGGTTGCATTTGCAGTGGCTCTGAGCAGAAAGATTTTGTGTTTTCTTTTGAAACCGTTGCTAAATTAACTCTTTAATGAGGTCAGGATCCAAGGATGGCCGCACTTATGAATCGAAGTGTGAAAAAGTATACAGAAATGAGTTAAAACTCACAGTTTAGCTGCTGCTGCATTCTCATGTGTCGTGCTACTGAACACATTTAAGATGTGTGGTTTTTTATTTTTTTTATTTGTCTGAGAATTTAGCCCTCTAAACACATTTGGTGTAATTACGTTGTTGTCTCCTCGCGAGCAACGATTGGGCTGACTAATTTGCATATCGTTAATGGATTAAATATGGATTCCTCCTCGCTCGGGGTGCAGCAGAGATTGTGATTAACCGTTCGAAATGCCTGCAGTCAATATCTGTGCGGTGATATGTCATGAAACATGGAGCGTGCTCCCATTTTCATGATAAGATAGACCCCCCCCCACTACCCCCCTTAATAAGGATGTAACATCTTAACACGATGACACAGATAAAAGGGTTCTCCTCATATTAACTGGGTGACAATCCCACTCACGTCCGCAGCACAGACCGCCTGTCAGTCATATTTCAGAGGCCTCGCACCCACTCGCGCGCGACGCTGCGTCGGCGGGTGGATGTCGGGGAGATTCGGCAGGTTCCATCTCATTACAATCGCGGTCTCACTCCTGACATGAGTGAAGATGACCTCTGTGTCTGACTCTTCCATCTGTTACTTGTTTATCCCGACCCCTCCCTCCCTCTCTCCTCTCATCTCGTCCTCCGGAGCTGCGACTGCTGCCACCGTCTGGCCACACACGGCGGCTTCGGTTCCCCGTGGAGTCGAGCCACATGTTCGGAGCTGACACGTTGTTGAAATTCTCTGCTTTTAAAGCTGTTTATAGATAGGGAGTGGAGGCACAGATGGCCATGTTGATATGCAGATGTAGGAGTATTTTAGAGACTTGCGTCTGCTTTGTGCATATTTTCACTGAGTTGAATTATATATATTTCTTAACCACCTTCAGGCATTTCAAGTGAAATTCAAGGTTTTGGGTTTTCGATACAAGAAAGTTTCACGTTTACACAGCGACATTTTGAAAACATTACCTGTCACCTGATGGTGCCAGGCCACGAGTTGGTGCTCGCATTTGTTTTTGTGAAGAGACCACACCAACATGTACACAGAGAACAATACAATATAAACATTAACAAACACGTACATCTGTATGGAGAGGCGACCAAGTTTGATTATTATTATGGTAAGTCCAAGGAAAAATGAAGCACCATTTCAGAAAAGTCAGAGTTGGAGCATTTAAAAACTCTTTTAGTGGCTCCGAGCACTGTTGTCATGTAAATCAACCCCTAAAACGCAACGGGAGTTTTGTGCTTTAAAATTGGAAATGTTGTGTAAAAGGGGCTTAAGGTTCATAAACTCTGGTATTGAATATGCCTAGGAGATGGATATTCAGAAGAAATCCAGAAAGTAAGGTACAAAATTAAACTTATTATTAAAGTCAGCAAATACCAGAGAGCCAGAATAAGACGAGAATCTCTACTGAAGGCGGAGTAATAATCTATGTTCAAGCTAGTAGCAGTAGAGCTCCTCTTAGTATTTTCCATGATCTGGAACACACGGTCAATATCCCATGTTCATGCAATCACATGTGTTGAATCAATATTGTCTTATTCTGCACACACAATCCTCAGTGCAACCCGTCATTAAAACAGCTTCCACTTCAAGTTTGCATCTAATATTTTTCACCCCCTCGTTTCCATGGATACGGAGTTGGAGCCTTTTGACAAGGTTTTCCGTTTTCACTTGAAACGTCATTTAAATGTGGCCTAAATCAAATCTGACGTATAGACAGAACGGCGGTAACCAACCTGGCGTCGGGACCCTCTTTAGTATGTGCCGGAGGTCACAGGAAGTGGTCAATAAAACACTTCTGAGGATTTGGTCCAAACCCTCTGTGGAGAAAAAGGAAAAAAAAAAAAAAGACACACACACACACTGTCAAGCCGTCAAGGCTTTTTGTGTTTATTTTTATTTTCATTTAAATATTCTCAATTTTACAGAACAGTCTTAAAAGTAGTCGGCGATGCGTGGCCGCCCATATGAATAAATAGGTCAATAATTATCGAAAGAGCTTTAATCACCAACTGTGTTTAACATGTTTGGCTCTAATTAAATGCTAAATAACATTTTCAGATGATCAAACTGGAATGAACTCTGTACACTGTCAATATGTCTGAATTAATCCACTGTTAACATGCTCAGCGAACAGTTGAGGCTGTTTTTATAAAAATCACAAGTCAACTACAGCTAATTAAACTCGTGAAAACCGACTGACTGGCTCGGACTTAGTTTTCTGTTCATTTTAGTTTGACTGGTCTTTTTGGTTTCCCACGTGAAACTAGGAAAAATAAAACAACTGAAGAACACTATGTTGAGAATGTTTTCAATTGAGATTAATGCCATTTATTGTGAATACTTTACAGCAGTTTGGGTGAAATCAGGAGGTAAAAACATGGCATGTGCCGTCTGTTGTGGCAGTATGCTGAAAGGTGTGTGGGATAATACTGCCTGTGTTGACATGAAAATTGGATTTGATCCTGTAATAGCAGATTAGGCTGGATTGGACACAATAGATGAATGCGCTTTTTTCCTCGCAAAATAGCAACGGCAGGGGCTGAAATGTTCACTAAACATACTGATACCATTATCCTGTTCCTATTGTCGTGTCATGTTGTCAAAGTATGGTACTTTGAGTCAAACTCGGTCAAGGTCATGGATGGAGCTGAATATAGGAAGACACAACCATTTTAGTCGTAGCGGAACATGACACATTTCATTTTCTTTCTGCTTTTTACAGCCAGTTATTGCAACGTGCATTATTAAGGTGGCTCAGTTTTACACTGTATGCCGTCCTCGCCACAGTGAGGATTCACAAACCAGGTGCGCCATATTGAAGCAAATTAAGACAAATTTAAATCATGTTTTCATTTGCTTATTTAGTTCTTTCCATGCACTCTCCAAACAGGGTACATACTACATCCGGAATACGGAGTACACTGTTCTAATGAACATAATGCAATAGAAACTATTAGAGTCATTTCTTAGTTTTTCAGGATCCGTTTACACGGCAATGGTCGTCTGTATGGAAACAGTGGATTGTGGGACTTTTTGGAAATGCTGCTATTGTGCATGTGCTCCATGGCCGAAGTAAATACATATTTACACGTGTGAGTAGATGGACATGAACAACAATGGTGGCCTCAAGAGTGTCACGACTCTCAGTCCATATTCTCCTGAAGCTTGGTGGTTTTATAGTTGCCACCGTAATAACAATCCAACTTGGTCGTCTGTCCATACTAATGTCAGTCCAAACGCCATTGTTAATTTAGCGTATTGTTCTCTGCACACGCGTGTGTGTGTGGTTTCATTACAAAAACAGACAGCACCCACCAGTGACCCAACATGAAAATGAAATCGTTTTCAGCTTTTCTGCCATTTCACTGGGCAAGGATATCATTTTCAAAAACCCTCCTGAAATGAAAACGATGCGTCTTCACCTAATCTCACCTGAGACGGGCTACAGGAGCAAGGATCTTGGATATGTAATCCTCTCGTGGGTTCTCCATAGAGATGGTTAGAAGACAGTAAACGCA
Organism: Lipophrys pholis; assembly: GCF_963383615.2. NCBI lineage: Eukaryota > Metazoa > Chordata > Actinopteri > Blenniiformes > Blenniidae > Lipophrys > Lipophrys pholis. Next base: position 12,159,847 of record NC_137646.1, on the reverse strand, counting down.
TTTTACCTCACCAGTATAGAACAGCTCTAACACAACATGGCCGCACTGACTAAAATAAGAGCATATGTGTCCCGTCAAATCGTGACCAGACATGACGCCAGTGCTTCAATTGTCAACAGTAACTTCATTTGGGCTGTACTTCTATGCACTGGTGCACATGCAGCAGTCATATGTGCCCACACAGATTCCCCAACATCAACTGTCAGTAACCTAGAAACCGTCAAGTCTTTTCCCTCTGGTGTGCTGACATCTCCAGCTGTGATCTATTCTTTCTCTCGCTCCCTTTTTGCGTCACCTCAGCATGCGGAAAGTCATCCCCGCCGTTCGTTATACGAGTCGTGGCGGAGTGCAACACTGTTAATGGTAAAAGAGGGTTTGTGCAGAGTGGCGGCGGATTCATGGGCAGAGTGCGATCGTTGTGCTGGTGGGTGAGATGGAGATGGAGTGGGGGTTTCTGGGGGTGGGAGGGCTGGGGGGGGGGGGGGGGGGGGGGCTCTACCATAAATCAAGTGTGTCAAATTACAAGATTGTGTTACATGATTAGCATCTACATAATGAGAGGAGTTCATTAGCTGCTTTTATTAGCTGTGATTGGGTGTTCCGGATGCCATGTCGGAAAAAAGCTTTGGGTTTGGGTGCATGCATGTTTATTAAGATGTTGTGTGTGATAAACATATGGACTCACTTATATAGCACCTTTTTGCTGACAACAGCCCCACGGTGCTTTACATAGCTCATCACATTCACCCATTCACACACCGTTGGAGGCTGCAGCCGTGCAAGGCGCTGTCACTCTAATGGGGGCAGTTTGGGGTTCAGTGTCTTGCCCAAAGACGCTTTGGCATGTAGGCAGGCAGAGATGGGAATCGAACCTGCAACCTTCCGATTGGGAGACCCTAACCCCGTTGTGTGCGTGTATGTCTATAACATATGGGGGGAAAAAGAAGTGCAACCATGCACATGTAAGTTTTCGCAAAGAGCTGCACATCGTCACACTGATGACTACATACAGCTGAGTTCAAGCTGCTCATCACCCTCCACACACACTTCGACATTGCATGATACCACCCCCAATCCAAACCCACCGCCCCTCTGTGAAGCATCTGCCAGACTTCGAGTATATACTCACCAGCTCAGCACGCCAGCACACTCCACTGTCGCTAAACCCATTTAAACCATATGGCTGCAGCACGTCTCCCGCTCCCTGCACACTGTGTGCACATGTGGGTGTAAATGTGTCCTGAATATGTGTGTGTGTGTGTGTGTGTGTGTGTGTGTGTGTGTGTGTGTGTGTGTGTGTGTGTGTGTGTGTGTGTGTGTGTGTGTGTGTGTGTGTGTGTGTGTGTGTGTGTGTGTGTGTGTGTGTGTGTGTGTGTGTGTGTGTGTGTGTGTGTGTGTGTGTGTGTGTATGTGTGAGACACTTCTTGTACCTGACTACACTTTGAATTTCTTCTTGATGGGTCAGCCTCTGTTAAGATCCCCGCTGGGATCACTCAAGATTTTCACTGTGTATTTCACATCTGTTTCACATCTTTTTGTGCTTTTTATGGCTAACTGCTACACCACTGTGTATTAATTATAGCTCCAGACGTCACTCTGGAAAATAATCAGTGACAACATTTGATGGGTGGTACCTTGATGGAACTCTTCTTCTTCTGTAAAGTAAAATCTGATTTACCGATAGAAGCTTTATCTTGCCGATATAAAAGCCAAGCCACATTCAAAGCCATTTATTGAAGTTAAGGTTAACTCTGTTAAATGTAGATAAGTAATAATTAATAGGAATAAAATCAAATCATAATAAGATACTTTCTCGACAATGAAGCACACCTGGGAACCTGCCCATTACTTTTAGGGTCTCCTGAGTACCCATGTGGAAGGTAAGAGTGTTAGAAGACTGTTTTAGTCACACGGCTCGTTCAAAACTGATCTTATCTTATACCATTGGCAGAATATTTGTTTCTCTTTCTGACGTCAGTTTTACTTGGGTTGAGCTGTAAAATTTGGTTTAACTGTAACATTTAAATGTTTGATTTCTCACAATTAGATCAGAAAAAGAAAATAAATTAAGAGACGATATCTATTTCAAAAAATGTCATGGAGTTTTTAAAAAGTGATGGGCTTAAAACTGAACCGTGAGAGACACCGTGATCGAACGTCAAAGGATTTTTTTTTGAGTGGATCCTAAAACCAGTCCCTCTTTTACAACCGAGATGCAGATATGCTGTAGGAAAAGAAAAACCGAGACACACAGAGGCTGACTCACACGTTCTTCGAGTGCTCTTTGGCCCTTTTGTTTTCGACTCTCACTCCGTCCGTCAGCATATCGTAAGTGTGGGATGAGGATGTAGAAGTGGTAAGTGGCGAGACATGACCCTTCCTTCCCCTGCATGCGCACACACACACACACACACACACACACACACACACACACACACACGCGCGCGCGCGCACAGTCTCAGGTTCTATCTTGGCCGTCCTCTCTCCGTGGTATTGAGGTGCTATCTCTCTCTAACCTGTCAAGGTTGTCAGGCACTGATAGATGGCAAACAGATAGGGCAGAGGGGAGAGGCAGGACATAAACAATGCCTCCTCGTACACTCTGCCCTTGCTCTGTCTCGGCTTGCGCACACAGCTGCCGACGGTGGAGGAAGGTTTCACCGGAAGCTTTTGTTATATAGTTTTCTAAAAGCGACATCACTTGATCAAATGTCCCTACATCTATGGATTCATTTAGAATAATTTTTTGGGTTTCCTTTCTGTGTTAATTCAAATAAATAGATTATTTCAATGCGATGTACAGTGATAGTCGTGGTATTAATAAGAGCAGTTTTAATCAAAGCAACAAGATCGCCTGTGTTTCTTTTTTTCGAGTTTTGCAAGACTGATATGAGAGTCAAAAACCATGATATCACTTTAACATTGAAGCCCTGTTTACACGTTTCAAGTGAAAACAAACCAGAAACAAGAAAGTTTTGCATTTACACAGTAAGAGCAGAAATGCTAAAACTGATTAGTTTTCATGTTGGACCACTAGTGGGCTATTTGGGGGTTGTTGTTTTTGGTTTTTGTAATGGAACCACGAGCAGAGAACAATGCACTATAAACATTGACAGCGGCAAGTACACGGACATTCGCAGTTGGATTACTATAAAGGTGACTGTCAACTACAAAACCACAAAGTCCCCGGAGAATATGGACTGGGAGTCATGACACTCATTCTTGTTATTGTCCATCTGTGTGCAAAATAACTATTTACTACAGCTGTGATGCACATGTGCAGTAGCAGCGTTTTCAAAACGATGTTTATCCCAAGTTTTCATAGAGAAAGAGTTTGAGCGTTCTTTTTTTTAAAGGTTCAACCTTGGGAGCCATTTTCAATAAGTTGCATTTTCAGCTACTCTGAGCACCGCTGTTGTATATATGTCAAATTGACTCCCAATATTAAATTAAAGGTTTCTGTTTTCACCTTTGGCTTTGCTCAGTAACCATCCATCCATCCTCTATAACTGTTTCATCCACGTCAACGTCCCAGGGCTACAGCCTGTTTGAGCTCACATTGGTCATCGTGTCTGGTTAGGCAATGATATTCCGCACACAGAAGAACTGATGTTCTCTTATTGGCAATTTAATGAAGAAGCTTGCTTAGCATTCACGTCTTCACCTGGAGAAAACTTAATGTCATTATTCCACTTCATAATCCACACACCAATCTGTCTTCTATAACGAGTTACAACTCCAGTTACGAGCTACAGACTTCCCATTGTGCACGATGGGCAGGTCACCGATCTATCACATTGTTAACACATCCACACATACAAGCAACTGCAAGTTAACTCTGAACCTATTTAGCAGGTGTTTCCCTGAATCAAACCCAATGAAGCAAAGTTGGAACATGCAACCCATGTCTTCTCGCAGTCAGGCGTGAGTGCTAAGTCCCTTTGTCATCCCACCATCGATCCATCTTCTATAGTGCTTGATTCAATTAAGGGTCATGGGGCACTCAAGTCGTTCCAGCTGATAATGGGCCGACCTCACCGAGCATCCTTGACATGCTGCTAGTCCATCACAGGCCAAACACAGGCATCCATAATGCACATTCACGTCACTCTTACCAACATGCTTCCACACAGGAAGACACCACCCTGGAATCAAACGCATCTTCTGCAGCGAGGTGAGAGCACTAACCAATATCGCATCGCGCCACCATCCCTTTTGTCATTTCTTTCTGAAGTGTAGTCACTAAACAGATTCTCATGCAGAGGTTACTGTTGAATCTCACGCTCATAAAGAGAATAGGATGATTCACTGATGATTAATTGCAGCTTTTATAGACTGCCAGCAGTGACACTGAGCGAAACCTTATTCTTTATTGCTCAAATTAAAAGGCAAATATCATCAAATCAAAGATTTGTTCTCGTGTTCCTGACAGCGACATCAGACAGCAGCTCTAAACGTGATTTAATTGGGTTCGTGAGCGTCATTAGGGCTGATGGGAATGTATGGAAATGTTTGGTGACATCCGATACCGAGAGGCGACGCCTGTCAGGACGCTGGATCCATCGCTGCCGTGCAGATACAGGTGCACGCAGGGTGTGGAGGAGCTCTCGGAGAGCGCAGCGGGCGGATTTATCATGGCTGTTATTTATGGCGGGAAGCTCCTCTCAGAGGTCAACACGCACGCCTCCTTTGAAATGTAATTATGTAGCGATTGGTGGAGTGTGGACGCCGATGTGGCAATATATGGCTGGCTTCGTCCTAAATGGATGGCGACCGATCCATTCAACTCCCACACAGACACACACACACACACACACACACACACACACACACACACACACACACACACACACACACACACACACACACACACACACACTTGCATGCAATTCAAGGCCCCGGCGCAGGCTAGAGTAAACGAATGATGGTGACACAAAGGCTGAGGCGATGAGTGCCTGGCCCGGGACAAGGAGAGGGCAGCGGAGGCGTCGGGTGTGTGACTGATCTCCTCGCTGATGCTGCCTATCTGATTCAGGGTTAATGGTAGAGATTCAAAGCTAATGAAAGTTTCACGGGTTCACAAATGGCCGCTTTGGGTTTAAAAGTGAAACCACATGAGTAATAGTATTGCAGCTGTCACATTCGGCAATATCAGACGCAGTCATGTCACGGTTAGGGCGCGGAAGAGATCCCCTCTCAATTCCAGAAAGGTTGGGGCGATGTGTGAGACGTGCATGAAGAACAGTGCGCGTTGATTTTGCACGAAGCCCACATTTTCATCCGCAGCAGAACGTAAACGTGAAATGTGTTGAAAATATTACGTTGTTTTGAATTTGGCAGCAACTCATCCAGAAAAAGTGTAAGAAAAGACTAGAGACTATTTATTAACAGCTCATTGCTGCAATTTTTAAGGAAGGAGCATTTTAGAGTGGCGATCTGTCAGAGGAAGGCGAATTTTTAAAGTCTGCTAATCTCTAATAACTGCCTACAAAGTTCATTTGAATTCCAATTACATTGAATAAACAAAATATAGTCTGTTATACAAGTTTTACCAACAAAGAAATCGGTGACACCGTCCAATCATGTGGACGTATTCATCAAGCAATGCTTATCGTGTTTTTTAAGTGGTTTTATTTTCCTTCTTTCGAGATACAATTAACCTTAAAACAACTTCCAAAACAGCCCACTCATGCTCATGCGTTAGAACAGCGTGTACCTCGGGAGCTTCAAGGTCACTCGCCGGGTGTTGTGCTAGAAACCAATTCAGAGCAGTGAAAGGGCGCCGGCCTGGCCGGGATTGTTTTCCTGTGGCCGTAATTAACTGCGAACAGAGATTAGGATTATTTCATTTAGTTAATCTGGCCCAGGAGTCCCCAGCCAGTAGTGGTCGGGAGAGATAGAGAAAGGATAAATTGGTAATGTCTTATAATGAGCTGCTACAACAGGCATTGCTTTGGCCCCGACCAGACAAATAAGCATGCAGTCGCCCCATTGCCTCCTCCCTCTTTTGTGACAGGGTTCCGAATGGGAAATCATTTTTCCATTTATTTTTTAATCATTTTCTCAATTCCCCCCCCCAACACCCCCCTCCCCGCAGTGCGCGGCGAGAGTAATTCAATCCGTGGGCCACTTCAAAAGGCCGATTTTGATGGGGAGGGCCAACGTCTTTTCCAAGTAACACACAGTGGACACACGTGGAAGCCGGTGCTCCTTCCTCCTGGTCCAGGGTGCGGTTTTCAAAGGAAGACCTTGTCCTTAAACATGTTCCAGTTGTCTCGCTCGAAATCACAACAAAAAACCTTGAGCGGCTTCAGGCTTCCACTTTTATCATGGTGCTATACTTGACACCAGCTTAACGGTTTGGAAAATCCGATCCGAAGGTATACATTTTCTCCCCCTAGCAATCACGGCTGAGAGGCGCCTGTCTGTCCGCCGTCCCTCCCGAAACAGCATTTCACCTCCATTCTACCGACTCTGAAGATTTTTGTTTACCCTTACTTAGGCTGGCGGTCGAAGGCATAAAAAAAAGAACCTCATGATGAGCAGGGTACCCGGGGATTCTCTGAGAACATGGATCCGTGCAACAAGCCTGGGAGAAGTTAAATCATTCCTGATGACAAATGATAAAGGGATGGGATGGGGGAGGGGGGATGGGGGGATTATGTACGATTTGACGTAAAGTCTGGACTCCTAATTGTTTTGGCTTGGAGGGACTGCGAGCGGTGTGCAAGCGCCTCATGCAGCCCTGCGGTGAAATGCTAACAAACAATGTTTGTGCTGATGAGGTTATTTATTGTTGTTGTGATCACCTCAGACACCGGGCAGCCAGAGCTCAAGACCTCGCTGGATGTGTGATGTGTTTATCTGGTCTCCGGCTGAACCTTCGTCTTTCATGATGACACTTTCCTTTCACAGCTTTGACCTCGACGGACTGACTTTTATCAACTGATGTAAGAAGTTTTTGACAACTGTGTTTATTCCCAAAGCTTTGTAACTATTGATTTTTAGGTTTGTTTCCATTTCTTCTTGTACTGTTGTTTTCTGCCGTTCCATAGTACTAATCCAACACAACAATAATGTACATGGGAACCAATGAAAAAAAATCAGACCTACTTAAAATTGTTTATAACCTGAACACATTTTAATTGTGGGGCCACATACAGTCCATTTTAATCCTGAATGGGCTGAACTGGTAAAATAGTGTTAAATAACCTTTGGATTGAAACTTTCAAGTTTTATTTTTTTTGTAGCGATTATATGTAATATATTTTTTACAAAAGCAAACAAATTACTACAATTTTGACATCAAACTAATTTGAACAATATAAGATACAGTGAAATAGAGGGAGAGGTTTGAGTCCACACCACCAAATGTAGCGTCTTGCATGGCAGTGGAAAAGCTCTATATAAGTGAAGACCATTTACTGGGAGGCAGTTTTTCAATGGGTGGAAGGAGTAACACCATCTTACAAGATATCCCGCTCCAGCCAATTATGTATTGAAGTTATTGTGAATCCTTAAGGAACAATGATAGGAGAGAGTGCGTAAGACCAGATTATTGTTTGTACCTTTGTGAGGAAGCTCAGGATAGCCGATAGCCTGTGTGGCGTCCTGTCTCGTCAGGCCCACTGACCCTCAGCTACTCCCCGACGGTGCAGACCACCTCTCAAACCCTGTTGTGTCGGTGAATGAGGAAAAATGACTGTGACATTAGATATCGATTCCACATTAACTCATCGGGCTCCATCACTGGCCCAGACACATTGATTTCTATTTGGTCTGTCAATGAAGAACACACACACACACACACACACACACACACACACACACACACACACACACACACACACACACACACACACACACACACACACACACACACACACACACGCAAAAAGATGAGGCTTTGCCAGAGTTTGAAAAATGGATGGGGTGTCTATTTTAAATAGCTGCCAGCTCGTTACACTGGTTTTCCCACAGTCGACCACGTCATGCATCACCAAACTTTCCCTTTGAGTTGATAAATATGCTCATTTTTTCAATCTGGAAAACTGGCGGACAGAAAGTTCAAATTTCAAAAGGCTTGTTGAGGAGCCATGTTTTACCAATTGTTTAAAGCAAACCTGACCAGGAACGCAGTACTTCAAATGTCCTGTCAAATGTCCTGTCAAATGTGGCGCGGAGCTGCATATTGTGCGAGCCTTCAGCGGCCAACGGCCCCTTTTTTTTCATATGTTGTCATAATTACCCAACACTATGCAAACGCGATAGCGTAGCTCGCGCTGCAGTCTTTGTACGGCATCTGGCCGGCGGTGCGTCGGGGACGAGGGCCTGCAGATGGCAGGTGGCGGTTCGGGAAGCTGTTCTCGTCAGTGGCGAGTGGGGGAGCGGTCACGCCAGGGCGAGCACACGAGGATACACTCGCCAGTCTCTGGCAGCTGCTGCCACTTGCTCATGTGGTCAGCTCGCTGGATGCTTGGTGCACCGGTGACTGGCAGAGAAAAAACACCACATGGCCATGAGCAGTGGAAGTAATTACCTTTGCTGGTGGAGACCAGAGACGGGTGTAACATTTCTGTCATTATCTCAGACCTCGTTCAAGCGAAACCCTCCCGAATTTCAGAAAACCTGGTGAAACAGACCTGTTATTGCCGTGAAATAAACAGAAAACTAGGAAACTGGTGTTGCCATAAATCAGCTTGACTTAACCTTTTATATGGCAAATATTTGAAAACTTCCCATTTTCTTCCTGTTCCATCAAAACCAACAATAGTGAGGAGGGAAAACAAATACTTAATTAATCGGATGTCTTTACAAAGCAGGACAGTTTTGATTTAAACATATCATGCATTAACTCTTTTCACACTGTCATATTTTTTGCCTCTGTACCCTTTAAAAAACACAAATTCCCAGTGAGTGTACAAGGTCACCTGATTGGTGCTTTTAAAAATCAGATGAAATGTGACATTCTGTTTGACACAATATCTAATCACAGCACATCAGGGGGCTTTATTTATTTATTTATTTTTCTTTCTTTCTTTAAAAAATCAACTCTTGTTGTACCAAACACTCGACCCGAGTCAGTATTGGGGCAATTCTAAGCTATAAACCAGAAAATATGTGTGATTTTTTTTTATTTTATATAATTATCCACTTTGTTCCCCAAGACTTCACTACAATTAACTGCAAGTTTTATTGGATTTCCTTTTACTTTGGTGTCTTTAAAAAGTGTCAAGATATTTAAGGGCTGTATTGTATGCCATACACAGTATTTAAGCGTGTGTGTGTGTGTGTGTGTGTGTGTGTGTACGCACTGTTTTTATACACTTCTACATAGATAGATAGATAGATAGATAGAATTTATATACATCTAAAAAATATTTACAGTTTTAACATCAACACCAACAACTCAGTGATTTATTTTCAGACACAGGGGAGTTTCACTTGTAAAAAAGTACCATAATGATTGTTGACGTCTGGACCAACTATGACACTGCAGCTTGGTAATTCTAACCTTTTTCGAGAAACATGTCATTCCCTCAGTGCTCCTTCAATTGGCTTGTATTCGCCGCACTCGTGCCTTTAATAAACATTTGCGTCGAACCCACCGATTCCACCACAGTGCTGGAATACGGAGGCTGCTCACTCTCCTCCTGATGGCGTGCCAACGATCACACAACCTGCCGAGTCGTCCTTGAGAAAGACATTTAATCCCTGCTGTATATTTAAGATCCCCAAAGGGCATCAGATTGTCGCTTTTAGCAGAATTCGTTATGAAACATTCTTTCATACTGTAACTGTTTTATTTCCGACTATTTTCCCCTCAGACAACAACAGCAAAAACTTTCCCCGAGTTCAAAATCTCCAAGGCAGCATTTTTAGTTTTTTTAAACATATTTCTTTCTTTTTTCTTTTTTTTTTCCTTCTTCCTTTTCATGAATATTTAGACAAACGGTCTTAACACTTGGCTGCCTGCGATCACATCATTCTGCCAAAGTGGCAGAAATGCAACTGTTTCGTTTGAGCTGCATGCATCTGATTATTATTTTTTCTTTCTTTTTTCCAAGCAGCCTCAAATGGAGAGAAAACAGGTGTTTTTCAAAAGCATCTACACATTTCATGGCTGATATACCAGAGAACTGTGACGGATCGGTATTAAACACAGCGTACAGCCAGGCAGCGCCACTGCAGAGAGGAACATAGTATATACTGAATTCATCAGTATATGAGAATTACAAATAATTTGAATATTGCACAAAAATGAGGGTTTAAATTAGACTCTGTAGGCCCAGGATGATACATGCTTTTATGTTGAAGGGTGAAATTCCTTTCTCCTATTTTCCCTTTTTAGTATTCTGAACATTTTAACTTTGTTTTTCAGGTGATGAACTAAAAGAAGTATAAATGTGCAAAAAGTAGTTTTAAAATTATATTTTCTTATGAAAAAAGTATTGTTTCCTTGTTTGTTTGCTTGCATTCGCCATTGAGTGGCTGAATGGAGTTGGCCATGTTGATGGTGGAAGTAGATGGAAGCAGAAAACCAGAGTGTTCCAGGGACTAAATCTGAATTTTTGATTTAAAAAGAAAAGGGAATTTGTTGGGCATAAAATTAAAAGTTTCAGGTACAACATTGAAGCATCGGTTTTATTGGCCAAGCTGACTTTTACATATATTAAAAACATGAAATCACATTACGCATCATGTATTTACCAGTTAGCACACTCAGACACTTTCATTTTAAAACTAAATTTGATTTCATTTTCAATTTCAACATTTATGATTTATGATTAAAACGTGTTGAAAATGTGTTTAATTCTCTCAAATCTCATGATTCAAAGCAGGTACTAAGGTTTTAAATTGACTCGTGGCCCATATAGAATGACCACTAGTTCCATATGTCTACTCAAATTGCTATTGCGTGTCTTTTGGAAGTCTGTCTGATGAAACCCCGAATTCCTCTAGTTAGATCATCTTTTCCATACGTGTGTGCACACCTTTAGCAGATCAGTGTTGTTCATAGGCATTTTTGGATCCAAATGAAAAGCTTTTTTTTTTTTTTTTACTGTCGACAGCATGATAAACCTTTATCCACAGCTTACCTGCAACTCTTTCCCAGTCACAGTGTTACCTCAGTGGCGCTACCGCCACGCTCACATCTTCCTTAAAGCTGTACTCTGAGGCCTTTATCTCAGTTGGGTCCACCACCGATTGTTTGTTTCCCCATCTTTGCATGTTTGATCCGAGTCCCTACGACTCAACACCGAGATAATACGATTATAGCATGTTGACACAACTCTGACGCTCAGTCCTGGCTCATTTGTCAGGGGTAGAAAATCCAAGCCCCCCGGGGGCGGAGGTGACATTGTGTTTGTGCAAACGGTTGTTGTGTGTGAATGTAGATTTTCTACGGGGAGAGAATGTGCCGAGATTGATGACTAAAACGGTGCGTGATTACTCACAGGACCTCCCTGGGCACTTCTTCCTGGAGCTGCCCTTCAAGTCAACAATGTCAAGACCAATGAGTGTCTAAAGGTCGCCGAGCGGTTATGATTGACACACACTACTGCCTGGGTACATGTATATCTGTGATGATAAGGGGAAAAAACAAGTAGACGTGTCTATTTAGAAGATGCAGAATGGGAGTTTTCTAAGTGTGGTAGGATGAGCCACCCCTTTAAAACCACATGTCATGCTCTTGGGTTTAATGCTTCTTATCGTTTGAGTTTTTTTTCCAATTATAGGATATTACTCCTAAGGGATCTAAAGGTAATAAAAAGCAGTGCACTTCTCAGACATTTTAGAGATTTTCTTTTAATTATCTTTGAAATTTCTCTATTTTACCACCCAAAATGTACTATAAATGTTTTTTTAATGTATTTATTCCTTTTCCACCGTGCTGAAACAAGTCCTTCCCAATCCTCCACATGCGCCTGTTGTAAAAAGCCAGAAACTTTGTTAAAACTCATACCTTCCCGTCTTTACGGTATATTTTGTACATTTTTCACCCCAAAGAATGGCTTGAACTCTAGAAATCCTGGCGAAAACATTGAGTAAGTGACGCACTGTCCACCCCCCCAAGGCTTTCTAAAACCTTCACTCGCACAGCAGTTATGTTTGAGCGTCTCCAACAAACAACACTATCAACAGTTCAAGAAGTTTATTGGGACAAAGATTGAAAAATGCATACAAGCATCTGTCCTATTGGGAAAAGAACTGAAATAGTACAATGAATCAATAATAGAAGATGACTCGCAATTACAGATTAAAAAAAAAAATAAAATAATTCTGTGACCGAGTTGGATAAACATTGTCAAACTATCCTGAGCATAGCTCGCTATCACGGCGAGCAGCAGGAGATGCCGTTCGGTGCAGGTTAATGAAGAAATGCTTGGATTATTGCGGTTATGCTTTGCTTGATTGGAGTGATTATCTCCAATTTTCTGGTGTCCACTTGTTAGCCACCATGGATGAGTCGGGTTGAAGGCGCTAAACCGCCGACTAAAGCCATACGCAGTTGTACTCTATACACAAAGGACATGCAAAAGCTATGCGATCACCTCCCAATAGCCTCTCCGTCGCCCGGTGCGCGCCTCCAACAATGTCTAAATACGTGTCAAAGAGCGCCACAGAAGTGCACAGACCCCGAGTGAACAGCACGCGCCGCAAAGAATACAAATGCAGTACTATATAATAGCGTTAATGGTGGGCTGGTCTATCTACGCTTTGTACATGTATAAAACTAATAATTCAGATGGCCTTTAGTGAGATTTTAAACCTTTAGCTCCGTCTTTGCACCAATATATATCAAATTTACTTTACATTTTCATTTGCCAAATATCCATTCATGTCTTTATCTTTCTTCTTCAGCAATGATTTACAGTGAAAATATAGCTCAACACCTCTCAGTAGGCTCTTCTTACTCCGTTGCTTCTGCCTTTGTGACGGAGAGGAAACCAAATCCCTCGCTCTACCTCGCTGTCATTGTTGAAAACCTGCAGTTTCCCGAACCCCAACAGTTGGCTCCCTTTCTGTAAGAGCTCACTGGCTCTAGTTTTTTGATGCGGCTGATGAAACAGGTTTGTTTTGACAGAGGATTTCTGTTTTTTTTTTGTTTGTTTTTTTCTTTCTCCCCACAACTTCTTCTTTCCTACTGGGACTGTGGTGTCGAGGCAGGACAAAACACAACGGCGACTCGGTTACCAGGTCGACGAAGCACAGGTCTGCTGCTTGTCACAGAAGAAGAAAATCATATTATCAGATTTGCACGCGGGTTGATCTTACCACGCTGTGGATACGACTACCATTCACTTGTTTACACCGTCATTTTTTTTCTGTAAATGTGGCGCCGTTCTGCTCTGCTGGACTTATAAACAGCACCCTTGCTGTGTTTGCTTACACTTGAATGGATTACTCGCTCTGCTATCAGTTTCATATCTGCTCTTTCGGTCTCTTTTTTGATGATGATGGCATTCAGACTGCATGCTTGGGTGTGTATGTTTCTCTAGATCCTGTGTTGGAACTTAATATTAGGGAAAATAAACTATCTTTCAGACGTTCGCCACCTCAAAACCAAACATTTTTTTAGACAAATCTGACCATAATAAAAGAAAATAATAAAATAACTTCACTTTATGGCCTCACCTATTACATACTATGAAGTTTCACTCCTTACACCTTGCATAGAATAAACCATGTTTGAACACGCAGCATGACATAGATGCTATGTGTGAGCAATAACGTGACAAAATGGTGGAACTTTTCTTATGATATTCAACAAGTGGACAACATAAGTGGGCCTACCAATAAATCGGCAAGATGGAAATAAAGTAGGTTCCTGGCAAAGTACGAAATCTAAAGTTCAACGTGGAGATCTGAACAAAGTGGGTGTGTGTGTCGGACAATGCGGATGTTAGTGTGACCTGCTGTATCACCCGGATTTTCATCTCCAGCGTTCAAAAAGACCAATTCTCCAGCTTTAACATTAACTCTGTAAAATCCCATAATTTAAAAAAAGAAGGGCGAGATAATTAAAGACGTTTAGAAATTCTCCGGTGAGTTAAAGTAATCTAACAGGGTTATGTGTCACAACAAAAGCCCTTATGGCAGAGTTGGGACATTTTCTGTTCCTGTTATTATAGTTTGTGTACAACTTCCAGGTACAAAAAACCCCAAAACAAAACACTGGATTCACAGGTGCTAGGATGATGGATTATTTTATGCTTATTTAAAAAAGTAACAATTGCATTTATTGTTTCCCAGTAAAATATACCAAATCCATACGTCCTCATTGAAATTTGACACATAGGCCACGTTTACACAACGATTTCAAGTGAAAACACAAAGGCTTTTGTCACATTATAAGGGTCCATTTCCATGACAACAGTACTCTGAACCACTGAAAATGCAACTTTTTGAAAATGCTCCGACTCCATCATTGTGTAGACACTTTCTGGAAACGCTTGGGCTCCATCTCCTTGTTGACGGCGAAAATGTTGCTACTGCGCACCAGTAGTAAACAGTTCTTCTGCACAAGTAAAGTGTGAGTAGATAGAAATTAACAATGGTGGTCTCCATAGTGCCATATGTGCTGCTGTCTCTTTTCAATTGAACAACGATCCCTCAACAAATTGTACAGGAGCTACACTATCTCTCTGGATAGAGCTGAGAGTCACCCGTAAAAGCAACTCATCATCATCGTCTGTCCACATGGACGTCCTGTGTACTCGCCATTTTTAAATGTTTACAGTGTATTGTTCTGTGTATGTTTTATTACAGCCAACACCGCCATCTCGTGGCCTGGCATGCTAACGAAATCCTTTTCAGCAGTTCTGCTGTTTCCATGTGAACGTGAAACTTTAGCGAAAAGTGTGTGTGGAAACGAGGGCCTTTGTCTTTGTCTTTGTATTATTTGCCTTAAATGTTGTTTCCCTTCCCTTCGGTAAGTTATTTCCTGGCATTCTTTCCGTGTGTGTGTGTGTGTGTGTGTGTGTGTGTGTGTGTGTGTGTGTGTGTGTGTGTGTGTGTGTGTGTGTGTGTGTGTGTGTGTGTGTGTGTGTGTGTGTGTGTGTGTGTGTTTGCGAGCCAGAGAAACAAACACATGGCATCAGTACAGAGCTATCACCCGACAGCATGTTTGCATCTCGGTTGTGCCGCCCGTGCCTACCTTTCTCGCCGCCGTAAACGGCTGCCTCCTCCCACCCTCTCATCTTGCACTCCTCTCTTCGGTAACATCTTTTCCTCCCGCCCTTCACCCACTTTCATCCCCCTTCCACCTGATCTACTTTGAAACATCCCCCCCCCCCCCCCCCCCCCCCCCAACTCGCAGCCCGTTCGAGATGTATGCGTGGGGCTAAATGTGATCGTGTGCTGAATTCATTCACTCGCTCGCATCGTACGTGTGGAGGGTGGCACTTTGGAACTCCACTGATGAGAAGAAGTAGAATTTGTGGAGAGAATTTTCAACAACAAAAAAACCCCAAAAAACAAGTGACACAGAGACAAACAAACACACCGATGCTGGGGAAGACAGAGAACGTATGTTTTTAGGCAAAGAAGAAAAAGATGCGTGGGAGGCGACGGGGAGACATACAGCGCGAGCAATGACGATTTTGATGATGTTGATGCTGCATCTCCAGAAAACTGCTAAAGAGTGGAAACGAATGGACGAAGGAAGAGAGGAGACGTCCGTGCAATTACCGCGGCTGCCAGAGAGAGGCTAATCGAATGGCACTTGGCACAGCGGGCCTCTGTTCCACGCAGCTGGTGGAGGAGGCAGGGAATGGGCTCTGACAGCGGGGAGAGAAGTCAGAACAGGGGCGGGGGGGGGGGCTGCAGAGGAGAGGTCGCAGGAGACGCAAAGGCAACCAGCTCTGAAAGACTCGACACGTTGGGGAGAGAATGTTGCAGGCAATGCGAAGCCACAGAAGCCAAAATCCAATCCCTGGACACTTGCTGGCGTGGTGCAGTGGGAAGGGTGAAGGGATGCCGGTGTTTGGGGGAAGAGAGAAAGTTAGTGGGTGGTGAGGCAGGAGATCAGGGATGTCAGTGGTGTGCCAACTATACCGCGGCTTTCAGGGATGCCAACCTTTTGGGGGGGGGGGGGGGGGGCTTCAGGGCCACAAGTGGACACAAAAAGCCAAATTGTTGGAGTTTCCTGGACATTGTATGGACGTCTTGTCTGGAAGTCCTATAGACATCAATGAAAAAAAAAAGAAAGAAAAAAGTGTGACTCTACCAGGAATCAAATCCACATTAACATGCACAAATTAACCTCTGAAATACGTCAACACGCATCAACAAACCAATAATTGACACCAAACATGCATGACCGTCAGAATATAATGAATGATTGAATATTAACAATACAGTTTATGGACATTACCTTCAGACAGAAGCCACCACTGACCTGCTGTGGACTTGGAAAGTTCACAGGTGCAAATCCCACAGCGGACAGGCCACCACTGTGAGTCCCTGAACAAGTCCCTGTGACCCCCATCAGCACCCTGGAATGCTGTAATATGGCTGCCTGCCACATTCTAGAAATAGGATCACTGAAAGCAGGGGAAAAAAATTCATTACCCCAAAAGGATTTATAAAGCATGTTTACATTTAATGCACTATTTTGAATACAATATTCAAATAAGAAAGACTTTGACTATCTATTTTTTCCCAAACTCACCTACACAGTATGTCTTTAATGGCAATGCTACCTGGCCAACAGCAGGATAGTGAGCATTCACTGCTCAAAAACAGGTCAGTGGCTCTCAGGCTGCAACGTTTCCGTAAAAAAAAAAAAAAGAACTTTGTTGTCTTTTGGCTGTTTGAAAATGGCATTTTAGACTGCTGTCATTTTCAAGGTGCATCCAGAACTCTGTGTAAAGAAAGGAGAACACAACCTTTCTAAACTACTCAGTAATGTACATGCATGATTGCTGTCCACATGTTTTACTCACACGTGTGAATAGATTGACAACAAAGTGTCCCTAGCATCACGAGCATCCGCGACACAATTATCTGCACCAGCAGTCAGATTTGAGTTTGTTTTACTTCGGACACTTCTCTTTAAGTATGTGCACCTGCCATGTAAACTGCAGCTGAGATTCTGGCGTTTCTGTGTGGACGATGGTGGACATCAAAATACATGTATAAAAAAAAAGCTATACAGTTAATTATTGTAATTGTTGTGTGACCCCTAGTGGACAGATGAGGAACATCAGTCCCTGCTATAAGCAACAGGTCTGAGTTGACCTTTATCATTGCTATTGTACAAGCTACATTATCTTATATAATATGCCTTGGATGCAGAAAATTTCCCCAGTGTGTGGAGCTATGAAATAAAATCCCAGACTATTAATCTTTAATTACAAAAAGTGCACCATTTTTTTCAATCGTAACGGTTTCAGATTTGAAAGAAAACGTTAGTCGAGCGGTCGTGTTTATCTCTGCGACTCAGTCAATCACAAGAGCAGAGTTTTAATAGAATGAAGAGAAAGCTTAGGCAATCAAAGCAGAGAGGGAATCTTTGCTGGCACTCGGCGGCAACGAGATGGCCAGTCAATGCTAATTTCAATAACTCTTTAATTATTGGTGTCAGAGCTCCTTTGGATCACTCGGCACTGCGTGAGCAGGCAAAGCAGAGGAGGAGGAGGAGGAGGAGGAGGAGGAGGAGAGGTGGTGAGATAGGGATTCTGAGTGCTGAAATATTAATGAAATATGAATGACAGAAGATACAAGGAAAGTGCTGTGGATGAAACGGAGGGGGTGAGAAAACAGTGATGGGAACGTCTCTTGTAATATTGATGCGGCGAGTTCGGCTGTGAGGCGAACTTTGGATTGGTGTGAGTGAGGGGAGAGGGAAGGTTAACATCTTTCTCGCTTACAGCTCCCACATGAGCTCCCTTGTTCATTTCGGGAAGAAAAAAAGAAAAAAAAAGAAGCTAGATCTTGCTCTTTTTCATGTTAACATTTTTGCTTCTCAGCCTGTGCGGAAGCTGACATTTTTGACACGGGGTGGCCTGGAAGGGCAGAAGGGTAACCGCACAGCAAAAGACGCACTGAGATGTCGCAAAACCGACGAGGGCAGCAAATACAAACAAATGTCCCAACATAAATACAAACGGCACAACATATATTCAAAGGTAGCCACATTTTTATTCTAAAATCACAACGATGTCACGAGACTAAAGCATGTTATTGCGGTATCGCTGGAAGCAGCAGGTACCGGAATGCTACTGTGCAAATTCCAAATCACAGAATATTAAACATGAAAGAAAAGTACCACCGCATTCCAAATAAATATTGGCAACCCTAATCATGTGGTAGGCTAGAGAGGCGGGCTAGAGATCAGGAGTTCACAGGACTGCTGTAATGTGGCCGGTTAATTTGGGGCGAAAAAAAAAGAATTTCCCAAAGGGGATTAATAAAATCTGGTTAGTTAGTTGTTTTGATACCACAGAATCCAGGAAAAAAAAAATTGGGAAAGACACAATCCAGGGAAAAATGCACACTTTTTAAGGCACAGCTGTGTAAATTATGGACAAAAGAAAGAGGACCGTTATTTGCAAGAACAATTCTCAAATCACAAATAGATTAACATCGTCTGCATACGTATTTATTATCACAAAGCACATTGTCAATGTCCTAATCTAATACTTAATATTCTGGTCAAACACATTTTTACTACACATTCGTTTTGGGTATACAAAAGGGCCTTTAACTATGCCAGGAACAGTTGTGCTTTATATTGCCTAAGATTCAATTCAGCATTTTACAGTTATATAACATGATGTGAGAAACATCGGGAAGCCAGGGAAGAGACCCGTGAACTACTGTGGACTAGTGTCAATGTTTGATAAGAGGCGTGAAAATAGTTTTTTCTGCATCTAATGCTAAACAGGCGGTGTAGTCTCCACCAGATATTATGCTCTGTGCAATTTCTAAAGCCCCGACAGGCACCTAAAGTAACTCTTTAAATAGAGAGTTGACTCACCACATGCTGCGTGAAAAGTACCCATTGGTATTCAGCAGAGAGCCTTTTGGGAGGAGGGACACGGTAGCCATACAAACTAAAAAAATAAACTGCAGACTATATCTTGTTTCCTTTTCCTTCTAAAACTGTCTTTTCTTCTGTTCTTCATGGTTGAATAGCACTTTCATCCAGCAGGTAGCCATAATACACCTTTAACCAGTTGTTAATTAATCGAATACACATAAAAAAAAGACATCTCTTTGTCAGTACTGACAAGTGTTGGTGTCTTCTTTTTTGGGGGGTTTATTTTCCATGTGGGTGAGTTTTGTGATTTTTGTTTTGCACCTTGTCATTGTGTACTTTTATTGGGCCTTCTTGTATTCGGGACCTCGTTTGCACAAGGGTTGGAAGTGACAACCGGTGATCGGAGCCACTGACAATGCAACTTTTGGAAAATGGCTCCCAATATGGGTGGAAACGCAAGGCAGTTTTAGGGAGGCAAACAGTGTTATTGTGAGTGTTTTGTAATAATAATAATTAAAAAGAAAGCCTATGTTAATGAAACTATCGACATTGTTACAGGCCAATACATGCTTGAGCAATCCATTGTCTTATGAAAGTGGAAGATCAGAGCAAATCAAAGCAAATATCTACCGTACAACCTTTCCATATGGTGTCCCTGTGTGGAAAACAGCACATTTGGTTCCTAATAAGGTCTTGTAAGCCTGCAATGGTATTGTAGTCCCCAATGTTGGCCCGTGATGGTGTTTCTTTTCATTTCTTTTTTTTCTAAAAATCTGAAACATTCAAAAGAAGCCAACAAATGTTAAAATTGACGTTCTCGATGAGAATCTACCAGGAAACAAGCTGGTTGTTTTTGTTTAATTTCAGATTTAGAACATTCACTTCCTTAACAATGGTAATCAAGTGCCTAATTAGGACTTTAACACTGTCGGTGTATAAGAGGACGTTTCTCCTCGATTCAAACCCACACGGACAGAAAATGCTGTTTAAATGAACACTAATCGAGCCCAACACATGCTTGCAATTGATATCCGCAGACAGCTCCCCAGTGGATTTCCCCACTTCTGGAATAAATTGTGAATTAGGAGAGAGTATAGAACACATGTAATTCAAGTACATTGATAAAATAATAAGAATTTAATTGTGAGCTCCCAAAATATACTACCAAAATATACAAAATATACTGAGAAAATGACATTTGGTTAGCTCCAGTCTTGGCATATACCGTTTATTTTTCTTTCTGAGCCGCAGCAGAGAATAATACCAATGGTCCTTCCATACACTGACTTAATATGTCCAAAAGATACACATGTGGCAAGTATCCGTTCATTTTTTAACTGTAAAACATAACGCTGTGACACAGTGTAAGTTTGTTTAACAGCACCCAGCGTTTTTTCTTCCTTTCTCATTAATATTGCATGAACTTTCACATATTGTGCAGCGATGGGCTGTCAGCGTCTCCCTCCCCTATAAACAATGGCTGGAGTTGTCACAATACGCCCTACGGTGTCAAACGTACCTTATCTCTTTAGTTCCTCATTCAAGGTTACCTAACCGGGGGCCTCGGGGGGGGTGGGAACACTTCAGATGTCTGCGGCGTAAAGAGTTGTGACATTGACACGGGAGTCACCGCCGAGTCACGTCTCCTACATTTGACAAGGTTGTGATGAGGCTGCCATCATATTAAGGGGGAAAGAAAAAAAAAAGAAAAAAGAATTAAGAAGAAGCAAGACGTGTGGCGAGACTTGGGCTTGATGAGAAGTTTTCTGTTGGCGGACAGAAGAAATTCTTCTTTTTTTTTTGCATGTCTTTTTCTAAAATACCCTCATCGGCCTGGGGAAACGCGCACACACACACACACACACACACACACACACACACACACACACACACACACACACACACACACACACACACACACACACACACACGTACTGCAGCACACACATAATAAAACACCCACATTTTTCCTCATGTAGAGAATGCCCACACGACTGCGCTGAGGAAACGTGTGGTTTTTCACTGAAGCAGCAATACTCTTCTGAGCCTACAGATAGTCAGAGAGAGAGAGAGAGAGAGAGAGAGAGAGAGAGAGAGAGAGAGAGAGAGAGAGAGAGAGAATGAGAGGGACAGATAGGGCCTGTTGTCTAATTAACTTACTGCCTTCAGAGGATGTGTGTGTCCTTAAATCCAAGGCGAATGATGACCATTGGGGAGATGGACGGGCGGGGTGGCGGTGGCGGTGGCGGCGGTGGAAACAGGCGGTGCTTGAAGGGGCCCTGGTGCAGAAAGCACACAACACACAAGCTCTGTGTGTTTGTCAAATGTACTTCCACTGTGAGGTTTTTGTCGGAGGAATACCAGAAGCAATTATATTTACAAGCTAGAAATGTATTTTGTGAAAGTTACTGAAAAAGGAAAAGCCCTTGATTACTGTAGAACCAGAATGTACATTTATTTATCTATGGTACATTGAGAGTCACGAGGTAATTGGCAGGTGTACTATATATGGGGGAACCTTTCTTCGTTGGTCAGACGTTTCACCCTGAAGGAGAAGCAGGTACACGTCGGGATGTTCGGACGGAGTGAGAGATGTTCAGTTGTAAATTATGGCTCATTTATCCATCATTGGTCCAACACACCAACAATCAAGGTGTCATTTAACTATCCCGGAGTAGCATATGAGTGAGTTGAAAATGTGGCGTGACCTTTACAATTACAGTAACTCGCTTCTTGTGGAAGTCACTTAACTCCTCCCCATATTGCAACAGATACAGGAGAAGTTTTTTTTTAGACATTTCACTATATTTTGCATGAGAAGGTTTCATTAAAATCACCTTTAGGTGGAGATTAAAGTCATTTTCAGTAGGAATTGTTTCATTTTGTGAGAATATGAACATTTTCCTCACATAATCTGCACCACTGCAAGGAGACATTGTAATACATTTTTAATTTAAAGGTTATTACGGCACTATTTGGGCTGTCAGGCCAACTCGAGATGAAATTGGGCTGAATGTGGCGCCTGAACTGACAACGTGTTTGACACACCTACATTATGTTTTGAACATTTTCATTGGGGCGTGTCTTGTTTTTAAGTTAAGGAATTAGATTTTGCTGATTGCTCAATTTTCACATCGGTTTTTAAAAGCTCGTGCAAAGCATTGCTGCTGTTCACACACCTACAGAACTCTTGCGATCAGTCACTGCAGAAAGCGGATAGCACAGTTTCACACGGTGACATGATGCTTAGAGCGTTTGTACGCATTTGCTTGACGCACAAATCGATCCGCCAACAGACGCATCTGTTATCTGGAGTATCGATACTTATTTTATCGATCAGCTCGTCACCCGTGTGGGTAAGTGATTGTCTCTATTTGTTTGAACTGGAGACCTGTGCACGCTGTACCCCGCCTACCGTTCACCGCTTGGATTGGCTCCAGCTCCACACGGCCCGTATAACTCCTATAAAGTAGGATGGATCGCTCACACGCTGTGGGTGATAAGGAGTTAGAAATACAAGCCAACGCTGGGGGTAGTACTTACTTGTCTTTTTCTGAACTCAAAATCCCCATGATGCCCACACCTGCAGTTTTACCCCCACCCCACCCCCCCACCCATGTTGACGGGTAGTAAGATTGTAAAAATCACTCTGTGTGAGATTGAAAAACAAAGTGGCGAAGACACAGAAGACAGGCAGGAAGAGATGCAGGAGCAGGGGCAGAGGGAGGCAGCGAATTAGAGTCTTTAATTAGAGCAGACATAGAGCGCTGTCTGCGTGTATCACACAGGCTAGGCCTGAAGGGGGGAGTATAAAGAGAAAGTCACTTTCAAGCTCCACTAATATAATGGGGTCCCTGTGGGACCGGGCAGGGGGTAGATGTCTTCTTCTTCTTCTTCTTCTTCTTCTTCTTCTTTTTTTTTTTTTTTAGCTCAATTCTGTCTGTGAGTTTGTGTTCATCTTAAGTTTTAACCTGTGTCAAGGTTGCCCCGTGCAGCTCCGACATCGCCACAGAGCCGCAAGGTTAACGGGGGACTTCTCTTTCTTTCCGCCCCGGTCGTCGTCCTCGGCAGGAGCGGAGCTGCACACAAACTCTTTGCCTCTCGCTAAGCCCGGTGTCATATCAGTCTTGTGTGGCTAAGCAGGCTGTTCAGTGGGTTGTGAAATTGAAATGCAGCCTTGGTTATTAGACAAACAGCCTATCACCCCGTACTGCTAGTTCACTGTCAATAGCCACTGTAGCGTCAACTAACAACACAACTCATTTGTTGATTAAGAAGAGCCGCCGCGAGTTTACGGGTCCGCGTGTCTGTGCTTGTGTTCGGCCGCCCCGAGTGTATTCATCACTGAGGCTACATTAGTGTGACATATTAATCCTGAGCAGCAGTACAAATAAAAACAAGATTGTTGGTTAAAGATTCTGTTTGAATCCATTAACCCCGTTAGAGGATCGCGCCAATATAGGTTTTACAGCGTGCCTGTGCAGAACAAGAGACAGTTCATGTTAGAAGAAAACTCTTTTCTCTTACTTTTCATCTATTTTCACCCGGTTGCGGCACAAGAAAGTTTAAATCTCAATATGAAACATTTATTTTTGTGATGTATAATTTAATTAACCAGGGAAGCAATTAAGAATAAACTTTCTTTTTTTTTTTTTTTTTTCCAAGGGTGATCTGGAAAAAGGCAAAGTCCTTCAAAGGAGAGGAGGAAAGAGCTAAAAGCAGAGTAGAAACTTAGGATTGTAAGAGCACCATCAATACATTATGTACAGTATATGGGTACATATTAAAAACAAAGTAAAATCAGACAACATACAAAAGCAAAGAGAAGAAATCCAACGGCATCATCGCTTTGGTCAACTTGGTAACTGTGAGGACGGTAATTATAGTGAGTTTAAATTATTCGATTCAGTTTTGTTTCTATAGCGCGGAATACAGCACAGTCATAAAGAACTAGACGAGGAGGAGGAGTGTTCCAGCTCGCTAATGACTATCAATCATATTTTAGTCATATTTAGCTTGTAACCTCGCTACTGTGTGAGCCCCGCAGCTCGTTAACATGTCGGAGTGCAAGTTTACATGATGCACCTGAACGCATCACTCAAAGCTGTCACATCCTGGAGTTAAAACCGGACCCACATCGCGGCTCGGACAAAAACTCCTGCTGAAAAAGCTTTTTTGGTCATTGCCAAACTTTCTTCTTGTTCTTATGGCTTCTAAATAGGAGTATGCAGGGGCCTTTAGACTGAATGCAACATGCAAACAGACATAAGTGAAATGTGATCAATTTAATCTATTTTATTTTCAATTATTTTTCATGGAAATGACCAAAACTTTTGGAGGAAACTAATGATGGGACAAAATAATAGGAACTTTGAATACACATTTTGGGGGATTGACTTGGAACTTCCTTCCTGTTATCGAATTGCCATTTAGCTGAAAAAAGTACCTAATCACAGCCCCAAAAAGGTGATTATCATATTTCCAGTTCAAAAGGTCCAGACGTTTTGAGAGAAAGTGTGAAACACTGCTGTAAAAAATGAAGTAGCTTCCAATAATTTCTAGACAATTTGGCAGGTAAAGGTTGTTGAATTTAAAGAATTTCTATTTATGTAGCAAAGTAACATTTTAAAAACTGCATCGATTTTCAAGGCAACTCTTTAAGCTCTCAACAGTCTGAAGCCTTCTTTCAGTCTTAACGACTTCGAGGTCCTTCCATCTTGTTTTGAATCAAACTAAAATGTCCCATTTCATAGACATCGTTTGTATTTCCTGCTCATAAACGTACTGAGTTTCTTTTAAGAAGAAACAACTCAAGACTAATGTGTTTAAAATGGCCCGAGTACGTCTTCTTTAGGGATTTTATCTTCTCTATTGGTGTTGATAGTTTTATCCCCACTCGTAGTTGGGAACTGTTATTTCTGTTTGAGTCTTATCACTGCAATATCATCCTTTGGTTAAACTCCATTAACTTGTTATTCTTTTAGCCTTCTAAACTGGAATGAATACAGGAAGGAACGAGTGAATTTACAGCCTGAGCGTCATTGTGTGTCTTTTTATTGGCAGCCATTGGACCGATGGGGTAGGATAGGGTCGGCTGCTTTAATTGAAGCTGGGGAACAAGGAGGGGCAAAATGATCATGAGGATCTGGAGACATCCCAATGGGCTGGTGACATTTCATAGCGATTACTCCGGTCTTACATTATTGAGTCTCACTGCAGGCAAAGAAGTCAAAGAAGCCGTGTGCTTTCTTTTAGGATCCGAACCAAGACGGCACCACCCTCAGTTCACATGTACTTATGTAACCCGCGCACCATCAACTCTCTCCACTCAACTGATTTCTTAACAGTCGTGGAAATGAGACACCTGGTTTCCGTAATCGGTTGTAGGGGATTATAAACGCCTGATTTTCCCAGGGTAGATTTGTCTTGGAGAAAGCGAATGGCTCTGCCACGTCTTCACACAACCGAGTTTCTAATCCTCCTGTTGCGTGACCGAAGGCCGCATACAAGGAAGGTAACACACGGAAGTGGCTGGGGAGAGTACATATCATCATACATGTCCTCATGAAGTCGAGTCAGACTTTTCCATTTCAGTAGGGTTTGATGTATGGAGAGAAAAAGGTACAAGGCAGGAAGCAGCGTTGACTCCCGAGCTCTACCGTTTAAGTCAGTTATCCATGTTTCCCTCGTAAATCGGAGGTAGCGAGAAATCCAATTACTGACCAGCAGCATGTGTATGCAACCTTACAGTTTACCCTGTGTGCTCTGTTTTCTCTTTTGCTGTTGGGTGTAAACACACCAAACAAACGAGCTTCCCCTACAAGTGGCAAACTCCAACGTCAACTTGGCATGTTGAGTTCAGATAACCTCAGGCAGGCAGATAATGATGCAGAAATTGTGGAGGAGGAGGCAGCGAAGTTTGCTGAAATCAAGTTTTGGGCACAAGTGTGACACATTAGCAGTTACAACAGAATCCTAAAATAAAAACTATATTACTGTATTTGCTGCAGCGATGTGGCTCGATATTATAGGTTGCCCTCTGGTTGCGAATCACTGTCTTCACCAACGATATATTAATATTCTGTTTCGAATGGAATAGGCATACAGTTTTAGGGTTTTATTTGGGTGAACCTTCTGGTCGCACTCTATGATGGACCTGATTTTGAATCCCATTCTATGCAAACTGTGTCAAAAATGGCCACGTCTATGGTACAAGTTTCCAAAAAACTTTCTGTGGTGGTCAATGTGAGAGCGAGCAAACACAATACCAGCAAAATGTGACGGTCATTATGTCACCACTACAACTTGGTACTGTTTTTTGTTTTTTTTTTCCCCAATAAAATATTTCGAAGATCAACAAGAAATGTATTATATTTCAGGTAAATACTTGTGCTTCTTTGACAAACTTTTGGTCTAAAAATCAAAACAGTCAGCGTCTTCGTTCACGCTCTGCCCAGACAAAGGCCAGAAAGCTTTTTGCTCTTCTATAATCCAATACTGAGGGGAAGGGGGGGGGGGGGGGGGGGTTATCTCGAAACTGAATGCTTCTATCGGTCTTCCTGTCATATGGGTTGATTCATGTTTCTGGATTTATCATTGACAAGCCCCCAGAGGGAAAGGTTAGCATTTAGCCAAAGGGGTTTCCAATACAATCATTGGTCTGAGTCTCATTTAAGCTCTCCCACTCTGTTTGTTGGGGAGTCGGTGAACCCTTCGAGTTGATAATTTGACGTTAAATGTCAGGTGAGAATATAGATCAGGTATGAAACTTTGCACAAAGGGAGCCTGGAGTTGGCTGTCTGCTTTGTATGCCTTGTATATTTTGTTCCGTATCTACATTCACTGAGTCATCCCAACTTTTTCTAGCCCCGAGAGTTTCTTGTTTTCAATATAGGAGTTGTGTTAGATTTCTCTCCGCAGTAAGAGGAGGGTGTCCAAAACAGGTTGTCAAAAGGATTGCCGAATGTTGCTGGTCCATGTTGACATGTCACCCTTATTTGGTTAATATTTTTAAAGCTTTCAGGCACGCAACCACTGAAATCCTCCTCACACTAATACTTCAGGCTCCTCTGTGGACACCTACACTGTTTTCTTTTTTCCCCAAGCTTGGCATCGGGAGGTCAAGTGCCTTTAGCAACAAGTCGTGGCTCATTAAATCTCTGCTGACGAATGTCTCATTAGTTGTTCAACACGCCGGGATGCTTTTTGCCTCTCGCAACAATGGCATTTACTCAAATTTGACCCTAAAACTGAGGTTATCTGCAATATGTTTCTGTTTCCTCCCCTGAGCTGACATTCTTACGCTTTACAGCTTCTTCTAGTCGTATCGGAAAACAGTAGTGCTTCTACAATATAAAATTATTTCTATCAGAGACGTATGATCAAGTCCAGTTGAACTGATTGAATCGCTTTTGAGGTAGTTCATTCCTGCACAAATGAGAACATGGATGGACAATACTACATAGGCACCAGAGAGGTTTTTAAGAATATTTAAATACTTAAATTTGGTGTAAATTAGTGTAAAATGCTGTCATCTACCATCTACCAGGTATGAAATCTAAAAAAAAAACCAGAATACTGACCAAAACCATTTGTATTTCACCATTTCAAATGTAATATGTGTCCAATTCCTACAATATAATGTACAGAAAAGGACGCCCATCACTGTGTGTCCAGCAGTGTTTACAGTGAAGGTAAAAGGTATTTTGTAAAATCAGAGGTTGAAGAGACTTTCTTATAGGTTACAAAGTATGGAAAAAAAGTTTCAGTAAGTACAGTAATTTGTTATCGAAAAAGCAGCAGCCAGCTTGCTGAGCACGGCAGCATGCGTTGACTTTAATTGGCAAGCATGTGCGGCTGGAAGAAGAAAAAAAAAAAAAAAAGCACTCCACGTTCTCTATTCTGCTGTGGCTGATGACATTACCATATTGAGTAAAGCAGTTAACAATGAATAATTCTTCAGGCAATTTGCCAAGGATTCTCATACAATTAATAGGACCCACATAAAACAACATCAGGCATCCTTCCAAATAAACCCACTACGTTGTTTTTCATTTTCTCTACTTGCTTAATCGACAGCAATTTATGATAAAAAAGTGCACGAGTGCAGTTCATTAAAGTTGATGTATGTTTCTCCTCAGGCAGTTTACATTCAAATAAAAATTAATCTTTCTTTTAATTTAAGAACAACTTATATGTTAGACTTGGGAACCATATCGTTTTAAGTGTGTTTGGGTGCATATACCAACATTGCTTTGTGTTTGCTGTGAGGGATTTTCACCACCCTTCAATGTCGAGTTAATGAGCCAAGTTCAGTCTGTGTTCATCGGAGCTGGAGGAGGAAAATCCTCCATGACTCTGGATTTCACCTGCTGCCGTCGGACTGAATGTGTTTGTACACGATGGGAAGTCATTTTGTCGAAATAGAAATTGTTTACACGAGTCATATTTCTGGGTTAGAATATCAATTCCACCTTAAATAATGGCAACCAAACTCAAACAGGGCTTTTGTTGTGTTTCTTTGGATTGGTTACATTACCTCCATCTCAGTATTAGTTCAGACTTCTCTGCTGTTATATTTCTCTAGAACTCACAACGATTCTGAACCGTGGCATAGTATAGCTTACAACGTTCAAGCAAAAACTACTACTATGGAATAAAAAACTAAATGAAAAATATCTTCATGCCTACCATTAGTCGGTCATTTTCTAATGAAAAAACACTTTTATTTGTGAGGCTTTTTATTCTAAACCTGCAAAAAGCGCCTCAAAGTAATTATACAAGGGGAACACACATGGTAATATCGACTAGTAGTAATAATAGTATTATTACATTTTCTATTAAAAAAATTCAAGATTTATTTTAGAAATTTTAAGGCTAGTTATATTTGTAATGTTTTCATTGCCATATTTTGACTTCCTGTGAACACCGTCTTGTTCAGCATCCAATAAAAAAATGATTATGCAGCTTTGTAAGCTTTCTTTTTGGCACCAACAGCAGCAATCCCTGACTTTATTTAACCCTATCAATTCCAAGAGAAGCGTAGGGCATTCAAACAAATACACCACTCCAAACAATCTTGAGCTAATCTGGTGATCTTATGCCAGTTTGACGCAGTTCCTGTTCCACTGATCGGTTCCAGCTTAGTTTGTTTGCTGGGTTTTCTCCTGTGCTGCGGGTTCAAAGATGGTGGTTTCCTAAGTATGTGCCCAATCAACCTTGGTTGGTAATCTCCCATAGCTCTTCAGTCCAGATTACCAAAGGCAATTGGATCCCAAGGATGGGATCCTTGAGACCAGGACCCTCTGAGGTTTTGGGTTCCCCTACAGGCCTCAGCTCCGTTGATTAAAATTACTGTTGTTGATCTGAACCTTTTGTCTTGTTGTGAAGGTATTGTTTGCTCTACAGAGCATGTGAATCACATGACATGTATCTGGAATTGAAATGGACTTTCCTGTTGCTCCATCATGAGAATGTGCTGTCTCCATGTGAGCTTTACATGAAGGACTCTTAGATGATATTAAGGTGCAGAATGTGTGGCGATAAGGGTGCCATAGGACAGTGAGTGGCGAGTGTTGAATTCCTCAAGTGGAGGGTGTGTTGTGGTTCCAGTTAATACAGCTTATTATGTATTTTGCCATTCCTGCAGTCAGTTCCTCTTTGGCTAAGGGGCTCACACTCGGGAACATGCAAGCCTATGGTTAGTGTCACTTTTCTTGACATTTTCTTGGTGTCCCGTTGGAGCCTACAGACCGAACAGCCCTCCACTGTGATAATAGTCACCTGCCAGACATCCACAGTGGGAGAGCAAAGAAATGGCATGAGAATAAAAATGAATAACAAAAAAAAAAATAAAAAAAAAAGCTGAAAATCAGAGGAGTGGAATGTAGGGTTGAGGTTGCTGCCATGCTGTCTGATATTGTGGTTATGAAACGAACGGTTTCCAAGGTGATAGACGACTAAAGGCAACTGCTCCATCCCCCATTATGTTATCTCTTTTCTGTATCCAATTAGCTTCAAGAACAGGAGTATGACAAGCAAAAGGACAGGCAGAATTCTGTCAGGAAAAGGTTTAATTTATACCCGCGGAGATGGCGCTGACCGAGAGCGTTGGAAAAGTCAAACCAGCGCACCAACTTGGCCCCCATGTTGAAGCACATCTTGTTTCCCGGGGTCATGTCAGGGTTCTATGACCCACCTTGCATTAGCAGTCCATCCAATGAAGATTAGATCGTGTATGCAAATCTGCTTCACTTTTATTCTTATTGGCTCTGCGAAGTGAGGTACTTTCCTCTTTCTTTACCACCTGCATGGTCCCTGCGCGCCCTTCAACTACTGTCAATCAAAGTAATGGCATAAGGGATTAAATTACAACGAAGCGTACACTCTTAAAATGTGACCTGCAGCTACATTTAAAGGTGGAGGAGCAAAAAAGAATCTAATCAAGAGTATTAATGCCAAGGGCTATGAAAATGCGTGTCCTCCACCGTCACACAGTCACGGTTTGGAAGAACATCTACGGGAACCTTGTAGACACAAAGTATACTAACAGAGTCAAGCGAGTGATTGGAAGTTTTGATATATGTGCAATGTAGCTGCAAATGTGATCCAAAAGGCAAAATAAGACCTCACCAGTTCAAGTCAGTGTTAATGTTCTCATAAACTTCATCACATCTGTTGCTGTAACATAGTTTTTTGGAGCTATTACTCAGAATTCTCTTTACAATCAATGGACACAATGCCAAAGACGTTTCATATTTTCAAGAGAAATGCTGTATGCCATACACAATCAAGGACATGCTTTTCAGGGGTGATGTCCACGGTGCTGGAGCGGATCCCAGCTGCCCGTGGTAGAAAGCAGCACACAGGTCACCAGTCCATTATGGGGCAAACTCAGAAAGACAAACAGTCACGCACACTCAAATTCACACATACAGCAATTTAGAGTCACCAGTTGGCCTCGAAGGCACGTTTTTGTAGAGGAAACTCACACAGAAGGGTCTCCTGATCCAAAACAGAGTCGATATTCTTGCTCAGACATTATAGACATAAAAGGATAGAATGGACATTTTTCATTAGATGCATCCAGATCCTTCTAAATTATTGCTGGTATGTGGCATTAAGTAACAACAGCAAATAACAACTGGAGGTATGACATATTTGTTGTACGAGTGTCTTGTAGAAGAAGGGTAGATTAAAGAACATAGTTGATGTGTTCTCAAAAATCATACAGAAACCTAAAAAGTAGCAGAGCTTTCACTGTACAATGAAGAAGAAGGGTGAGGTACTGATTAGTGGCCCTGCACATCCACTGTACATTTAAAATGAGACGCTGCTCTCAGGTAGTACAGATTACCAAATGGAACTATTCAGTAATTACAATCTTTTGGACAAAAACAATCCTTTGTCTCAGTTATTGTGAAGAAAACCAATGAAACCGTCGTGAAGGGTTTCCACCTCATGATAAAGTGACGAGCAACACCGATCAGGTGGGACATGGCCACCTCTTTATCACAGTGCCTGTATGTGGCTGGGATATAGAGTTGATGTGTTAGAATGAAGACAATTAGCCAGGATTGCGGTTGCTACACGCATGTGCATATCCAAACATGCAGTATCTCACAAAAGTGTCAGAGGAAGGATAAAGGATGAAGCTGTGACAAAGCCTTGGGCTGAACAGGTTTCTTGATGGCAGTGGACTCTTTCAGCAGAACAATGCACCATGACACAAAGCAAAAAATGGTCTGAGGATAGTCTGAGCGGAACACTTGCACATTTGAGGCAAAGACTTGGCCTCTAAATTAGACATTACAATCCAGTCAAGTAATGCTGATACTTTTCTATCTGCAAGGTACACAAGGTAACTGCACATGATGAAATGTTTAAATATTGAAACATAGCAACAACATTCAGGAGTTTGCAACAGAAGAACACCATTTAGCAAAACATGTGTGTTAAGGTGTGATTTAAAGCCCCATTTCCACAAGAAGTGTAAGTGAACATGAATTGTTCCTGCATTTTCTTTTTGGATTTTCATTTCATCAGGTTCTCAATGGCTCCGAGCACAGTGGTTGAGTAAACAAACACCCAAAACGCAACAAATGTTTTCTGCTTTCACTTGAAAACGTTAGGGTTAGGGTTAGGGTTAGGATTAGGATTAGCCCTAACCCTAACTGGGTGTAAGAGTGTCCAGGAATTTTAACTTTCAGATATTGGGGCGGGAGAGAGTTCTAGTGGTAAGGGAATCTGTGAGATGTACAAGACAAGTCCAATCTGTATAGACCCAATGGGACTCTGCTGCTGACATCATGGTGTACAGACACCACAGCACACAGACAAATGTCTACTGGAGCCGGTGAATTGATGGGCCAGGGCTGTGGCAGCGAAAGACACACCTACAATGTGGTGTGGCAGGTGGTCATAATGTTGTGGCTTCATATTGTTGGACTCTTAGCTGCACAGACCTTGCATTCTAACTGTTGTGTTAAAATATTTTTCATAGCATTTTGGTACATACATGGAAGCTCATTTACGATATTGTGACTCATAAAGTCATATTTCAGGCTTTAAGACAGTAATTGCAGTCACATTGTAGCAAAAGTATGGATCCAGGGAGCAATGAAACCAGTGTCAGCAGATGGTAATGGCCTCACCTCTGTGGAGCTCCTTTGCGAAGAGTGAAAATCAATTTCTGACTGGATTGATTCACCTATAGACTGCTCTCAGCAATCCGCTGTTCAAAATACATCTGTTTATTGTTTTGCCTTGTCTACTGGTGAAGTAGCATCAATAACCAAGAGGAGTGTATACATTGTGTCCCTACAGCAGAGGTGGAATATTCAATGAGAATCAATTTGTCACACATCTTGGAGATATATATATCTTTTTAAATACATTTCCTAAGCTGTATTTGGAACATATTCTCTGTATTTCTTTCTACTATTGAAAATGTAATTACTACCAATGAAAACTAGATATAAGCATTATCAGATTTGGTCAGTAAACAAGGCAGCAGAGACAAATTATTCAAATTTTTTAACATCATTGTGCTCAACTAATTCAATATTGACATCCCCTTGAACAAAAGTAGCACTGTGAATGACACAATGGCACAAATCCAGTGGCCCAACAAGCACTTTAGGGTGGGGGGATGGATGGGAATTGGTCAGTGCAACAAAGAACTTTGGGCTCCAACAAATGGACTGCTAAGACAGCAAATTATCGCCCCTTTATTACAGGATTACAATCAGTCCCCTCCTTGAATCAATACATACAGTAATCACCAGGTGTGCAGAGAAAAGAAAGGGGGAGAGGACTGGTGCTGGGAACAATGTTCCTCTAGTTCAGCCTCAACAAGAGGATCTATAATTGTATCGGCAAATTGCCGGTTGCAGCTAACATGTGACGGAACAGGTCAGAGCTGGAAATTAAAGAGAGAAGTCAGCTAGAGTGGAAAACTGCTCAATCTCCGATGAAAGAAAATGCATAATTCCTGCAATTATGAGCTGCTTAATAATATATGAGGGAGGAATTCAGAACAAATATTCACACAGTCAAGGTCAGCTCAACCATTCAGTTCATTTTGATCAGACAGCATATATGCATGTCCAATACTCTGAGCCATCTTAGCATACATAGTGTAGAGGGCGGCACGTGAGCTACAATTTAGACAAAAGATGGAGAAAGTTCAGGGGAGGAATATATTAAATATGATTTCATTATCAAATTATACGCATTTTTCTTTTCTTTGAGTAAATGCTATATTTAGATTGAAATATCAGGGGGGGAAAAGACTTTTCAAAAGCTCGAGATATAAACCATTGTGCTGACTAATAGACCAACTAGCTCCTGCTATACAGTTTAGTGCCTTGGAGGCAGGGGTGTATTGGGTTCCTGGACAAATTCCTGTGCTCTCGATTTTTCCTTCTTAGCCCAGAAACACAATTTCTTTGAAACATTGGCATGAAAGACTGCTCTATTTAGTGAAAATCTGTCCATAGTATTTACTCTTTGTCTCAGAATGTCAGCATAATTGATCAGTTTGCAATAGCTGCCTCGTGATGACCCACCCTACACTACCACTGATTGGCAAACATAAACATTAACCAATCAAATCAGTGATTGTAGTGAGTACGAGCCAATTAGAGGCAGAGCAGGGTGGGTCATGACTTCTTCATCCTCGCAATCTGGCTTATTGATACTGGTGAGTGATGCATTATGGGGGAGTTCTATACCCTGGACTACACTACGAGGAAACAAGAAACCAGAAACAATAATCTTTGGAAAGCCTTGTTTATTCAGATCTTGCGTTATGTGTGCTGGATTACATCCTCACTCAAAGAGATTACACTTTCTTTGATCAATTGAGAATAACACCAATAATGTCACAAGCAAACATGAGTTTTCCAATGAGGGGTGTTCTTGCATTTTACAGCTCACACAGGAACAATCTGCTGGCGTCGTAGTGTCGTTTTTTGTCTTCTTCTGTTTGCATTCGCCATTGGGTGGAGCGCTCTGTTCCCCCAACACAAAATGCAATGCGATAGTATGGAGCGGGATGTGTTGGTGGATGAACTCATTGCAGCGTTACAACAGAAAAAAATAAACAAGACCTAAGAAGATTTATAAAAGGCATATTTAATTTATTATAGATTGCATATAAAAGTCCCAGCAGGCCAGCTGATAAAGTGTATTTGCTAAAACTTGCTGAAATAATAGTGTGCGTCATTTTGAGCATTTGTTGGATGCTGTCCTCATTGTGTCTCGTGAATAAGACCAGCCTTCATGTGTTTATGCATGAAATAGCAAATCTGATGAAGGTGAAGTTGTTAAAATTGCATATTTTTCTCCAACATTATGGGGTGTTTAAATACAGCCTTCAGACGCGTGACTCACTCACACTGTACTAGAAACCTTTTCCTCAGCAAGTCAAGCAAAGGAGTTATATTTTGAACATTTGCGGGTAACCCCCTAAGAAGACCTATATGTTGGTATACAGATATGAACTATACTCCCATTTTCAGGATGGTTCCACCGCTGCTCAGTGATGGACAGCTCGGCCCGTACTCAGCTGATTTTGAGAGGCTCAGCGCAGTAATACTCTGCCTGAGCCTAAAATACCACAAATGTTTTCGTTAAGGACAGCTGACAGTTGAGATTTATACGCCAGGGAGACAAAGCCGGTGGAATCTATGAGAAGTGAAACTGAGAGCAGGTAAGGGGCAGCAGAGAATCGATCAATCGATCAATCATCCCTTCTCAGCAGCAGTCTCTACGCAATTCCCCCGCACGCCAAACACCCTCTGGCACTGAACCCGCAGCCTCAACTTCTCCCCCTCAGCCTCACTTTAATACCGCCACTTATTTTGTGTTTTACCTGTCGATGATTGTGACTTTTCTGTTTCTCCTGAGCTGCCACGAAGACTGCGGTGTTTGCGCGTTGGCGCTTCGTCGCTGCCTTGGGGATGAGTCGACGTATTTGTGCGCCATTGTTTATTTGTTGAGGTTTGCGAGAGCCTTCAAAACTAGCCGAATCTTCAATAGGCAGACAGACGTCGTTTTGTAGCACTTCACAGGCTTTTGTCCGTGCCGCGTAGCTAGCATTGGGAGACTAGCCGCTATCTGTAGACCCAGCAGGCCTGTTTGATTCACGAAGCGGCATCAAAGCCTTTCGCATGCTCCTTACATTTCCCACTGCTCGCTCTCATCTCGTTTTTGCATCGTTTCTCCAAAGCTGTCGGAAACTCTCTCTGCAGGGTGGATGGCACTCATCGAAAGCTAATAGAGGGTGACTTCATATGCGCGTGTGTGTGTACGACCAGCGAGGAAATGTGATGTGACGAGCGCACTTGCCAGCGCGTGGTCACCGCGAATGTTTTCACAGGCGCAGGCACTTTGTCTTGTCTTATTCCGTTCTCCCTCCTCTAATTCCCCTAAAAACTACCTAATCAGCCCCAATATGTAATCCAATCGGCCAAAAAGCTGTACGCTAAGGTTCATTATGCGTTGACTAATGCACCACGCAAGTTTGGATGGAGCTATTCATGCAGCTCATCTTATTAAACCTGCTCTCTCTCAGTCTGAGCTGAATCCAATTTAATAACACATGCTGCACTGCGCTTTTATTACTGTAATATCACTACAGATTAAGCCTGAAATGGCACTTTCGGGGCAGCATTGACAAACGCAGATTGTATTTGTCTTCTTGTGACATTTCATCACCATTTACGAAGATCAGTTTGTTCGTTTTTTAGCAAAGTGTAGATATCTGGGTTCGTGAGAAAACTTGCTAGCATACTGTATGTATTTACCCATATCGTGACGATTGCTGGTGGTCCTGAAGTGCGGCTATAGCGGGTTTCCGAGTACTCTGTGTGTAGGAGTTGAAGAGTGACGGTTCAAGTCAGTGGCTTTGATTCCATCCTGGCTGGAATTCCATCTTCTCCCTCCGTCCCCTCCTCCTCCTGCTCACTTCTCACTGCGCCAATGGCAGAAATGAAGCGCCCCCTCAAGAACAATGAGTCCAACCATCGCAGAGGACATGCTGCTTTAACACAGTGCCTGGCCTTAGCTATTGTTCAGCCTGTGGTTGTGACAGAGAGGTGGCCGTGGAGGTTGAACTTAGCAAAAGCATTTTGTGCAAAATGGGGAGTCACAGGGGAGGGAGAAGTGAATATATCAGGAGTTGTTGCACTCAGAGTGGGAACAGGAAAGATTTAGAAAGCAGGCGGTGGAATACAGAGTGGCCACAGCTGATCAAGCAGTGTTTTCTAGTGCATCAACCGGGTATGGTTGAACAATTATCAAACCATGTCAGAAACTCAAACCTTGTAAAGGAAAAATGTTTGAAACATGTCCAAGCCCAGCTAAAAAAATTAAATGGAAACATTTCCATACTAATTTCGAAAAACAAAATGTAAATAAGTAAAATCCCAAATAGAAAACAGTGTAATATCTGATAAATTCCATTAAAAATCCATTTCAAAAATACAACAGTAAACCAGCCCAAAACCAGCTGTGAGCCATTCTCAACCAAACCCAGTCATCAAAACTAGGGAATGTTTCCATGGAAGTCAAAAATGCTCGAAAAAACACTAAACGGAAGTAGTTCAATTAAGCTCATTATGCCTTCAGTTTGTTTATAAGTGTTTTCTCTTCTCTTCTCTTCACTCACGTTGATATGGTTTGACTAGATTCTCCCATCTTCATGAGAAATTGTCACCCGGTGACGGTGGAAGGCGTGTCCTCTATATCGGCCGGTGTTCAGGTTCAGGTGTTGTCTTCCTGACGTAACCTGGCGGTGAAGGGTTTTTGCTCAGGCAAACCTCGACGCACCTTTTGGTCCAAACCTCGAGGTCGCGACTGTCTGCTAAACGGTGGAATATGAATCATGTAAGATGAAGCAAAAAATAGTCAGGCTTTGGAAAGGACTGGTGGCAAATTTCACTCCTTCTCTGACATTTTACAACACAGGCAACTAATCAATTGATGAACACAATGATTCATTTAGTCTCTGGAGGTCCAGGGTGAGAGTGGACTGACTCTTGGGTTGACATTTCACTTTCAGAGAAATTGAAGGGCACCACTTCCGCAAGCAGAGGGTTCATTCAGAAGGTTCCAGCTGCATTTACCTGCGTGAGTCATTCGGTTTTTGAAGCTGCCACATCCAGAGTTCATGCTTCATATAAGAAGCTAGAAGGGAGAATAATGCGCGGGGGCTCGCTTGCATCATTGCATTTTCTTATTCATGGCACAGTTGTTGGATAGATCACACTGCCAAAGACGCCAAAGTAAAGTTCTGACCGCTAAAGAAAACAGCTTGAGCAAACTTTCAAGCAAACAAAACAAAATAAATCAGAGGAACTCAACATTTAATTAAAGATGAAGACATAGTTCCGAGTGACTACATTTCAAATGAGTCATTTCTGTAACGCAGTCAATGCTTTCCGTGAGGTGAATTGAGACCTTGATAGCACTTTCAGCCTCGGCCTCGTACTCGTACATCTCGTCTTCCCTCCGGCTGCAGTGCCAGCTCTCGGGGCTTGACAGGAGCAGATTCGATGTGAACGAAGTGCTACCGTTAGCATGTGCGCACACTAATCACATGAGTCCCGCCACGGGATTAGGAAGACGGAACGGGGGACGTACGGCAGATGTGCGACGAGGAGAAGATGTATATTCCTGAGTGATGACATGGCCCCAGAGAAGAAGGAGGAGAATAGTACTTGTCTGTATTTGAGAAGAGCGGAGGACTTTTTCAGCTGATGCACACGGGGGATACAACACATAACCTAGTGGAAGGCCTCCAGAGTTCCCCAAAAACATGATGCAGACCCACATTTTCACCATTTATTTAGGACAACATTACAATGAAGCCAAGCATTGGTGGAGACCTGCAAGTTTAACCAAGATCCTAAAGCCAAATCAGACATGCCATGCTCCACCTTTGATGATCTCAAAGCGGTCGCAAACCCCAGGTTTAGAAGCACGGACTTAAAGCGGACAGCTCAGTACCTAATTCAGAGTTTGACGAGCTCTCAAGTCACAAGTAAAATTAATTGAATGGCAGACTACCTGTTCTTCTCATTGCATGATAATACTGATTCACAGGCAATAAAAAGCAGGGTCTTTTTTTGTTGTTGTTGTCCTAATCATGTGCACCTATGATTTAATCCCGACTCTATTTAAATTGATGCAGGCCCCATTTACACATTTAATGTGAAAATGTTTTTGTGTTTTTCTTTTAGAAAGGTTTTGTGTTCAACCGACAACGTTCTGAAAACAATGTCCATTTATGCCAAAACAATATAGACACATGCATGCAAAGATCAACACACTATAAACATCACCAATGTAAGTACACAGACGTTCGTACGGACAGACAATGAAGTGGATTGTTATTATGGTGACTGTCAACTATAAAACTAAGTCCAGTGGACTGGGAGTCATGACATCCTGGAGGCTACAATTGTTGTTATTGTGCAGAAGAGCTGTTCACTACGGCCATGTGCAGTAGCAGCGTTTCACAAAAGTTGTTTTCCCCATTTCCCCCTGTTTCCATGGAGATGTACTCACAAGCCTTTTTCGAAAAGTTCCACCTTGGGAGCCGTTTTCAAAAAGGTTACTATTCAGTGGCTCAGAGCACCATTGTCTTGTAAACAGACCCCCAATACACATTGGACGTTTTCCAGTTTCACTTTTTTTTTTTTTTTCCCAGCACGTAATCGTGATGCAGTGTGAAAAAACCTGCATCCATTGTGAAATCATTCTTTTTAGACTGCGGACATTTTTTTTTATTTATTTTTTTTTTATTTGCCACAGCTTTTACTTGAGAAGGTATTGGTAGTTTGATGATTTAAGCAGATAACTTTAGAATTGCACGGCTATCCACAACACACAAGAATCATGACATGCATGCATTGAACCGCAAGCAACTCATGGTGCGGGGCTTTAATAGACCTGCATAATAGTCTGCATGAAGGCAAATCAACCTCTGTAACCATGACTCCCTCCATTCACATCAAATAATTACTGAAAATTTCCACTATAGTGCAGCATTTGGTCTATAAAGATAATAGTCGGTGTGAAAGCAGGTGCATCAAACCCCTTCGCCTTATTTGCAATTTGATCTGCATCAAATGCTCACTCTTCTCTGCTCACCAGTATGTAATGTTTTTCTATGTAGTATTTAATTATTGCGACTGTAAATTAGCACAGAAGCTGCTTTTAAAATGGAAATTATTTCAGATTAAATTGAAGGATGAACCGACACCACTTTTTTAAAGATCTCATATTATGCAGCTTTTCAACACTTTCACATGGTCTTGTTGGTCCATAGACGTTGTATTCAAAGTTTATTGCGCCAAATCCAGCTTTTCTTTGATTTTCCTACATTTGAATATTGGATCAGAGGAGCTGCATTCAGAATCTGCTGTGTCTGTGTGAGCTGGACTGGCTCCACCCACACATGCCCATCTTGGGAAGAAGAGGAAGTACTTCCTCTGGTGGTGCCATGTGGCAGAGCAGAGCAGCCAAATTGTGGGAGGGTCAAAGGGAGGGCCTACCTTGATTGTGATTGGCTAAACCCCTGATGACACTATATAGGGTTTAATTTCTGATTAGCTCGTTGGAGCAACACACTTTTTAAAAACTGAAACAAGCCAGGGAGAGAGATGACAGACTTTCTTCACTTGTGGGGCATCATTCGCAGGTAGGGGGATGGTTATTACTGTTGGAAAATCTATAGAAATTGAATTTTGCATAATATGACCCCTTTAAAGGACAAGTACAAGCACTAACATTTAGCTACTTGCTGGTACAGAGTACCAATATGAGTACTTAATAAATGCCATTAAGCCAAATTCACATTCCATATGCAAACGATACATGGAGACTCCGCTTTGCTGCAAACAACCTCCGCACAGCCTCTGTGTCGATGCAGACAACAGCCTGTAAGGCTCCAGTATAACAGTAGAGTAGGACAGTGGAGCTCCAGAACCAGGCTCGGACACACCGGGTCTATAGTGTCCCGCAGGGAAACCCAACCATGCACCTTGAAAATGATCGACTTACCCATGGTGAGAAGTACATTTGTTATTCAACAGCTTTTAAGTGTATTCTTAAACTACCAATAACGTTTTGATATGACAAATTACTTCTTCACTTCTTGAAGCAGTCACAAGCTGTTCGTTGCTACCCATTATCAGCCCGTGCTGCGACTGGGGGGGTGGGGGTTGGTGGTGGGGGCGGGGGGGAGATAGAGGGTGATGGTCCAACTTAGCGCATAATTGAAAATGGTTGCTGTGGTCGATTTGCCACGCTTTTGTTCTTCCTGCATCAGCATGGCGGGAGCCGCCCGGATGCTGCTCCACAGGGATTTGCTTTTGTGTGTCGTTTTATTACCCCAGCTCCATATCTTACCCCCACCCCCTCCACACCCCCACCCCCATTCAATGTTTAGGGTGGGGGTCACACTTGACTTGAGATTGCTTAAAATTTCAATTTCAACCAAAATGACATTTTAAGTAGCTGTATAAATTCTTACTAACTTGTTTTTTTGTTTCTTTCTTTTTCGTTGATGTGTTTCTCTTCCCCTGAAGTGAACAT
Source organism: Lipophrys pholis (assembly GCF_963383615.2). Taxonomy (NCBI): domain Eukaryota; kingdom Metazoa; phylum Chordata; class Actinopteri; order Blenniiformes; family Blenniidae; genus Lipophrys; species Lipophrys pholis. The sequence continues at coordinate 12,118,752 of NC_137646.1, read as the reverse complement.
TTATATTTTACGAGAGATCATCGGTCCCTATTATATCGCTGCATTTGTCTCAAAGTGATTAGCATCGTCTTTCCTGTGATAGTATTAAAGTATGACACTTACTATGTCGCTAAAATATCCCTAAAGCTATTTATTGTTTGTAAAGTCATCCATTGCAGAACAGATTACTCAATAACAGTATAAACTGAAAACAACGCGCTCCATACAGACATTGATCAATTACAGTTACGACTACTTATAAAATGTAGTGGAGTGACTTTACAGGTTATTGAAAATGTCAATACTGTGAGTGTTTCTGTGAGCTGTCAGCGCTGTGTGGGTCAGTCTGATAACTGATTCACACGTTACGTTCAACAGCTTTTTCATAGTGGGATTTTATTTCTCTGAATGAATCGATGAGAAAGACAAAAGTAAACTGTGAATATGTTTGGTTCTTAATGGATTCATAAAAAAAACAGTCATTTCTGAATTACAGTTTTACCGCGACTATACTACTTCGAACATCCACTTGTTCGGCCTTTCATTTAGAGCTTTAGAGGTTTGTTGTCTCACAGCTGAGTACAGTTTCAAAGACTAGACACACTTTAAATCTTTTCACAAAATTGGCCAAAAAGTTAAATATTTTTGTTCCGGTGAGGATCAGGGCTTGTTTTCATTTTCATTAACTAACATTTAGAACCATTTTCACTATAAAGTACCATGGTTGAATTCCTCTGCATTGTGGTCCAGGCTCCTCCACAAAAAAACAACAAAAAAAACCCACACATACCACCAAGGTATATCAGGAGGCTGCACAGTCATCAAATGACAGTTGCTTCCTTCGCTCATGAGATTTGGCTTTTAGTTTGTCTTCCCAGCCGTCACCCCTGCCCCCTCCTTCCTCCCAATGGCCAGCCTGGCCTGCTCTCCCCCTGGGAAATGCACCGAGGTCCTCTTGAAGTGATTTTGCTGTAATGGAACTTCAGGATAAACTACATTTGATGATCCGCCAGTACAGGAGCCTCCTCCTAGCTGCTCTTGAGTTTGTCGTCTTTCTCCCCCAATCATCCCTAAACCTCATTTATCCCAGGCCCATTCTTTCCCCCCCGGGGAGAAACTGGAGGTGTGGAGGGCCAAATGAACACAGGATGCAGAGCATCACTTCAGATCACAGCTCGTGAGAACGAAGCAAGTGATGTAGAGAATGAAGGAGAGGGACAATCTTTTGAAAGTTGACACATCTCACCATGCACTCACCAAAAATAATCATCATCCAGGCTTCAGGATACTGTGTCTACAGTACGTACAGGGCAGCGCATATCCTCTATGCAGTCCCTTCATGAGTTTGTATTTAACACGAAATAGCTCACCACCATAATACTCGGGGGTGTCGAAGGATCGATCATGAAAGCACATGAAACGCAACATTAGTGTTTTTTTCCTTGTGTTATATTATATGCATGAATATACAGCTTTAAGTAATTTTTTTAAGTTTCTCAAACAAGAGAAAAACTGATGTTAATCTACATTGTATGATACTTTAAAATAATATTTGTGGGAAATAAATTGTAGGGAGAAGACAACATGATTTGTTTGACAGACAATGGAGGTTATTTTATTGTAAAGTGCTGGCTCGGGGAAAAATGGAAAATTATAGCGAATGGGGTCAAGTAAGAAGTACATATGTTTTGTTTTTTTGCTGCAAAGGAGCAAAAACATAAAACAGTAATACATTCTCATGTAAAACTTTTCGTGTTAAATGTCACAATAAAAATATTCATAGTCATTTTTCTCTATAATCTGCCATGATCACAGTAATGTAGCATAATTATAAAGGTGATAAAGTTTCATTGTCAGATTTGATTATATTATCTTCTCAAGACGTTCTTCCTGAGTTGACCTTTTCAAACATGTTTCTGCTACTGTATTGTAACTTTTCACATAAACAACAAGAACTTCTGTTAAAACAGTAAAAAGTACATTGTGTCTCAGTTTGCCTTTATTTTATCAGGAACATTGAAATTCTATCGAATGTCTTTGTGGTTTTACCTTCTGTAGCCGTATTTAAGGTTTCAGTCTTTTTGGTACTAATAGTTTTATTTTTATTTTGATGTCTTTGAACATTTGGCAGTTTTCTTCCACTCTTTAAGCACTTTCAAGTATTTAAGCTGTATTTGGTGTTTTACTTAGTGCTTTTTACCCATTTGAGCTTTATTTTTACATGATTCCCGGTGCTTTCTCATAGTTTTAGTTGTTTTAGGGCTTTCAACTTAATGCCATTTTTATTGTTTCTTCCCACGTATCATGTTTAGCTCACCAACTGGTGCATTTTGGAAACCCTTCGCTTGAAAAGCAGCAGGCATGTGACATGGTGGTGACTCAGACTTCCCTTCACAAACACAATATCGAATGTAAATGTTGCATTTGTTTCCTTGAACTGCAAAATGGGAGTAATCTTACTTTATTGAGCAACCACGCAGAGGTTAAAGAGGCGTATGTGGCTCCAGAGCAGCAGGTGGAAGACCCAAGCCTTTTTCACAATAAAAGTGTGTGTGTGCGTGTGTGACCAATATTGCTCCATAAAAGTCCTTCAGATGAAGGATTGTGGGTGCCCACGAGTTTGGGAATAGAATTAAACACTGTAGATGGGTCACAGTTATTAAGTTTAAGAAGATTGGCAGGATAGCAAAAGACCAAATGGACGAGAGCAGAATAAAGCATCTGATAGACTTTGTCAGATTTGGAGACATTGATCCAAACTCCACACAAGATTGTTTTCTCACAGTTTGGTGCAGTACCAGCTTCTGAGATGACGGATGTATTTACTGATTTTAAAGGACAAGTCGTTCATTATTTATCAGACAATGGTGCTGACTGTACTGCACCAATAAGAGCAGAGACAGTTGGTATATAGACTATAGGACACAAATAAAAAAGCAGAGAAGGTATTTAGAAGCAGGTGTTGTGTCCCCTCCTGCCAATCGGTTTCCACATCCTCAGTTTGACTGCTGTGATTGAGGTGTCCCCGTTGCGAGCGTTGCTGCTGCTCGCTCGTCCCTCTGACAGCTGCAGGTGTTTGTTCGCTCCCTGACAGATGCACACGGCGTCCTTCCCGGCCTGCTGTTTGACACGTGTCCATTGTGCAAACTGTCTGTTGTGACTGGCCGAGCACAGGCAGAGCGCGAGCAGAGCTCGACGCTGTGGTGGAAGGCCATGTGGCACAGACAGACTGGCGAAGGCAAAGTTGCCCGGCACCTTTTTCCTTGTCAAGCTCTTTGTGGAAATCCGCTCTGCATGTTCTCCACGGTCACGTTATACTCCTTTTCTTGAATTCCACCACCTACTTTTTCCATAACGGTCCAATGAAGCTGGCCTTCATTGTACTCCAGATGAGGTCAAGCAGCTGTAACAATAAAGTCCATATGAAACCCTGTGCATGGAAAAAAGATTCATATTTATGACATAATGAAAACAAGTATTATGTTATTCACAAGAATATGGCCTTCCATTGCTTTTCCGTTGGTTATCTTTTTTTAGCAGCTGAACTGAGTCATCTTTTATTGTCAAAGGCTCAAAGGTGGTGACAACACAGCAATACTAATATATCAATATTGCCCCTACCACCAATGCCTAGTTTTGCCAGTTTAGTCACTATTCCTCAATAAACATGTTTTTCTTAGTTAAAAGTGGTTTTGATATTTAGGTTACATTTCTTGCTGGTTGCTGGTATGACGACTCATTAGTGACGTGGCTATTACTGTGTGAAAGCCCCACACATGCTGGAGCTCCAGATGTGTTTCGGGTGATCAGATCACATGTGGCGAACCCTAAAGACAAGTGCGAGCAGAAACTAAAGCGCTTTCACGCCAAGACAAAACCCAACCTGGCCTTTGCCCCGGGCCCTTTGGCTTTTTGGTGAAAGTGATGTGGCAGTAAAATACAATCCAAACTCAAGGGGTTAGCCCAAAACACATGATAAGAACCCGTTTAAACCATCCATGTGATGTAATCACCTGAAATGCATATTACCTCCAGGTCTGAACGAGCCTACAGTCACGTCAGAGGCTGTAATATTTGATTTAAAAGAAAATACCTGTAACTCCATTTACCAGTTCCCCTCACACATTGGACTTTTGTTGCATCAGTATGGTTATGGTTATTATGGTTTTACTTGGCATCGGATCGGAAAGCACATCAGTAGTGTCATATACTGTATCAATAGTGTTAATGTGTGTTCTGGTACCCTAAGATGTATGAGCATTTTGAACGGCGACAGGAACAACTGTGTGTGTGAATGGGTGAAACGTCACTTTATAAGTATGTCCAGTTGGAATCCCCACTAAACTACATCTTTGATTGTATTCCTGATCCGTCCACATTGATACATACGTATTGAATAGATAGAAGGGGATTTTTTGGGGAGGAAGTTGTGAAGGTAGCGACGTGAAGCCTCAATGGGACCGCAGCCATTAAAGGGCTAGTTTCCCTTCCTGGAACCTCTTTTGATTTATACTTTTCTACTACAGACTGGGAAGACCCTGGAATAGATGCAGTATTAGAGATGCTTTGTTCTAGTTATCCCAACCAGTAGAATTGGTTTCCTTGTCATATTAAACAACAAAAAAAAAAAACCTGTGTACTATATTCTACCACTAACAGTTGACACGGTTGGGGGTGTGTTTGGTTTACGTCACTGATCTTTTTGTTTTCTCTTTCTTCTCTTCTCCACTAGGTAAGGAAGAGTCGGTGGCCACCTTCAAGGGTAACGAGTTCTTCTGCTACGACCTGTCCCTGACGCCCATCCAGAGCAGCACGGACGAGATCACGCTCTCCTTCCGAACGCTGCAGCGCAACGGCCTCATGCTGCACACGGGCAAGTCGGCCGACTACGTCAACCTCTCCCTGAAGAGCGGCGCCGTCTGGCTGGTCATCAACCTGGGCTCGGGGGCCTTCGAGGCCCTGGTGGAGCCCGTCAATGGCAAGTTCAACGACAACGCCTGGCATGACGTGCGCGTCACCCGCAACCTGCGCCAGGTAAGGGCCACACCCCCGAACGATCCAGGGCCGCTGCGATCGGGATGGCTGCCTCTTTCTAGGCTTATAACGTTGTCCTTTCTCTCAAGCTGGTGGAGGATGCAGAGTGCGATTGTATTGCTGTTCACGTTTGTTTGATTTTTCTTCCCACCGACATTAATGAGGTTTCTCTTTTCCAGGTCAAAGTTGGACTGACCAAACTTTGTTGTGGAAATCATATTTCTGTCCACTAACCAAAGATCCACCTCACCTTCTTTTTCAGTTCATCCATTGGATTAGAGGTTGTATTGTGGGCCACATAAACATGAATGCTGAGCAACGTTTAATACCGGGATTTGATTTTCAGAAAAAAAACAGAGGGAAAGATGTTTTCAAAACTAAAGGAGTTGGGTGACTTTCGGGATAAGGGTGATTGAATAGAGACCAACTGTAGTATGAAACCCTGAAAATGGCCGAGGAAATCTGTCTGTATTCAAGGACCTACCTCACCTCCACTTTTTTTTTTTTTTTATTATAACTGTATTTATTATCAATTGTATATTGATGATTCATTTTATTACCGATCCCAAAAGCCATTGTGCACATGAACCAAAAATTGCTACTTAACTCCCGATTAACCAAGATCTTATATACAGTACACTAAATTGCAGACTCACAAATAGATGTCACACAAACTAAGAATAATATGATGCAAAAACAGGATTATTTCAATGAGGGTTTTAAATGCGTGAAGTCCTGTTACGATGAGAACAATCCGTTCTTGTTTCCATGTCCGTTTGCTTGCGTTCGCCATGGAGTGATCTGAGGGAGTACCGAGCCTCCTCGGGCATAACGTTTAATTTTAGAGTTTAAAGTTGGACATGTTGGTGAAGGAAGTTGTCAAACATATCAGAGAGTTACTAATGTCTAATGTCAACTCTGTCGGAAAAAGACAAACAGAAGAAATTCTGAGAAACAGTCTCACCATAATAATGTCCAGTTTCTGTGTTAACGAGTGAGCAGATTTGCGCCACCGTTTATAATGTGTTAAAACTGATGCAATGAACTACGTAAACATTTTAAAAGTTTGTAAATCAAATTGTCCATTGTACATTAATCAATTCGCAAAAACCTTCTTAGATATGTGTTGTGACCTGGTAGACACGCCCAATATTCCATATCCATAAAGACAGATAGTTGTGTCAGTGTGTACTGACAGGCCAGATTCCATATGTGTCCAAACAATATCAAGTGTGCACCCATTTTGAAACCTATACCACAGCAGGCCTTATGTGGCAATGCCCTCTCTAAAAAGTTGATACTCAAGCACCTTGCCGAGTATGCATGTAATGTACCCAGCTATACAAATGGAATGCACCCTAATATATCAAAGGTGACACTTCACTTAAACCCTTTCTGAACAAATTACCCACAACATCTTTACAAACCTTTAATCGGAGCTAATGGGGAACAAAAGACCACCAGTAACCTGAATGTCTATTTCCATGTTTACCAGTTTGTGTGAGACCTGCTCAGGATTTCCCGCTTCCTACATGTTGCGAGTTCTTTCCATCGACCCACAGCAGCACGCTGAGCAGCCTCTGAATCCCGGGACCCCGCCGATGCACCATCAATTGGCAGGTGCAGATACCAGCGGCGAGATACAATCAATTTCACTTACACTTACCCTGCTGACTTCTTCACTTTTAGCCGCTCTTTTTCTAAATGTAATTAGAATGAATGGCTTGTCAGAACTAATAATGGCCACTGTAAGCAGCTCTGAATGCAAAACAAAAAAACAAACAAAAAAAGAGGCTTAATGGGATTGCATTAACACAAACACGGTGCATCAGCGTCTTTAAGTGTTATTCCACAAACGTCTCCAGAAAGTTTAGGAAGACCAGCCGATACTACTTGGTTACTTTTAAATGCCGTAGAAATGTGAAGGAAAGCCAGATTTAGTTTCCTATGTTGACGAGGTGCTGGTGAATTACAATAATGTCCTTTATGCTGCAAAAGATATTATAGCAGATCTCGATGTGGTAGCTTAGTCATGGACACAGTCCAAGACTTGTAGAGCTGATGTGCTATTAGCATACGCCGAATGTGCCTTAGGATAAGGGCAAACGGTCAAACTCTGAAAGATCCAAACTCGCACATACACACTGTATTAAACAATGTGCACACACAGCCGGGGTCAAATAGACGATGCGGTGGAGCTGTGTATGATCACCAGAGTGCGACTGGCTTAATGAGTTTGGGAAGCCAACATGATTTCCTACATGAGCCAATCCACCTACCACCAACTGCACTCTAACCATCATTAGGCAAATGTGGAACACACTCACACACACACACACTCACACACACACATGCACACAGAAGCACACACACACAGCCTGAACACGCATGCCATTATTATCTGTCTTGCTATCCCACTATCTGTAGGGCTATTCATGCAAACGCATTGAATACTCAAGTGTCCTGCTGGGGATATTCAAAATAAACAAGCTCCTCAATTTGAGTGGAAACGAGTTAACGGCACAACGTCCAAAATACACTGTAAAAAGTCACGGGCAGCAATTGGCGAGTACTGTTAATTTTATATTTTTTCCCAGTGAGCTTTCGTGTAAAATAAAACCAGTGTTTGGCAAGTTACTGAACGATTGTGCCTGAATAGAGTTACCTCTTTAAAAGGTCATGGAGTTACTCACCAAAAAATACTTGGAAGAGTTCAAGCATCTGTTTTGTTTGGCTTAATTGTGCGCTTGTATTTTCAGTCTTCTGACTGATTTCACTCATTTCTATACCCCGCAGGGATGTCCTAACATAAAGTCTGTGGGCCAGAACAGCCCACAAGGTGCTCCAATTCGTATTTCGCGCCACAAGGTTTCATTAAAATTGTCTTTATGCTGAGATTGAAGTACTTTCTGGACTGTAATTGTTTAGTTTTGCTAAAAATATCAACATTTTCATCATGCATATTTCCTGCCATAACAGAATTATTATTTTTTTTAAAAAGAACTTTGAAGTTTAAATTTTAAAGGTATTATGGCACTACTTTACCGGTCTAGCCCACTCAAGATGGAAATTGGGCTCTAAAATGTTTTTGACACTGCTGCTCTATGATCTGGATGTCTAGAAAGCATCGGATTAAAGATCGAAAAAGAAAAACAGAAGCAGCAAGAAACCATCTGAGAGAAACCCCCAACATGAAGACACACAGACAAAGTAACAAGCTCACAGAAGCTTCAATAATTCAATTTTTTACAGTGTTATTATTATTATTTTAAACAATTAATTAGTTACATTACTTCCAACATTAGTGGCACTACACTGATTGCCTGCTCTATAACACATAATTGCAAACACAGTAAAATACGACCCCCCCCCCTACGCTCTCTGTAATTGGCTAGTCCTCGCTGCATTCACTGATTTGATTGGTTAATGTTTATGTTTACTGCGCAGCATATGGGCTGACGAGCCAATCAGAAGAAGAGTAGGGCGGGTCCGGGCTTCATCATCCTCGGGGATCCTCATCCAAGGCGATCTGTCTCTTAGATACTGCTGACTGGAGCATCATTACGAAACAGATATTGCTAATCGATAAATTACCACAGTTACGTATCAGTGAGGAAATGCTATTGACAGATTTTCACTAAAACGTCTTACATGCCACTACTTCTAAACAAAAAAAAAAAAACGTTTCTTTGCCACTTTTAAAGAAGGGAGTCCGTCCCTCCTGTATCCGAGAATTGGCTCAGGGTTTCTTTGCTGTATGAAAACGTAATGCGAGTAAGCAGATGTCAAATTTCTGAACTCATGCAAGTCAAGGCTCGACTCAGATCTCACATCCCACATCGTGTGGTCCAGGGCATCTCCATTAACTCACAGAACAGCTCCAATCCCCCGGTGGATCACTCTAATTGACTTAACAGCCGGCCCCGGTGTTAAAGAGCTCTCCGGGCTTACGCTGAGGCCTTCCCCACGGAGAGGCTCAAGGAGGAAGGTATCAATGGCATTGACCACCTCTGACCCCGTGTTTACTCGCAGGCCTGATACCCGGTGGATCAATCGGCGGCTTGGCAAGGGTTTGAAATCTTGTAGAAACACCACATTCATTTACACAATACACAAGGGCGCCTGAGACTGGAGCGCTGTTCAGTGTGACGACAAGACTCTGGCAAAAGAAAAGACCCGAATCGAACAAGCACTTCAACAGCAGTCTGAGGGAGAAGAAAAGAAGAAGTAGAAGACGGAAATATTGGCGATTAGAAACTCTCGGGGGGGCAACTTACTGCAGGGATGCTCTGCCATATTTTTGCTGGTATCTACAGGACGGCTTCCAAAACTATCCAGATCAATCAAATACTATTGAATGCTTTGACCCGTGAGTGCAACCACACTGTAATCAGTCTAACGACGCTCATCTAACACGCTTTTAACAATGTATTTTACAAACACTGCAATGAAACCTGGGAAACTATTATGTGTTAACCACTTTAAAAGGTATAATATGTCCACGCTTTTAATTTAATGGCCTAAATCTGTTTCGTTTTTTTTTTTTTTAAATCCATGAAACAAAATGAAAAATGAAACTAATAAAGGGTATATTATATTTGATTGATTTGAGTGATTTAGGATGTATAGAACTGCTAAAAAACAACATGGTCTGTTCACCTTAAGGGTGTCAGCTATTTTATGAGAGTTTTATGGAGGTATCAATATTTAATATGGTTATAAAAACAACCTGGAAATAATTGCAAGGCAGGGACCTCATCCCTCCCAGGAGCTGCCTGCTAAACTATATTGTACCACAAGATGGTGCATGTCTGTTTGCGTTCAGTTCAAGCCGGCGAATCAAACATGAGTGAAAACAGATATTTGGATAAGTGCTGAAGCTCTTGGCCGCATAATGTATATTTTACTTTCCGCACCTTTAAATCGAGGTACATTATACACTGTTACAAAACGGACAAAACCAGATGTAACCATTGGTCTTTTATGTATTTTGTAGCATTGTCTGAGATTGGGCAACTACGCCAACCCACTCCGAGAATACGTAAACAGCACATCCACACACACACACACACACACACACACACACACACACACACACACACACACACACACACACACACACACACACACACACACACACACACACACACGGCCATTGTTTTGCCACTGCCTGTTCGATAGAAATGTGCCTTTCCAAATATCTGGCTGTCGATAAAAACACGCGACAGATTCCAGCGGAGGCTATCTCCGAAGTCTCACCCTTCCTGGACGTGTTCTTGTTAATGCCTCTTGCAACGTCATGCATATATCTGCCGGCGCATCAGTGGGCTTCATAATAATTGAGCTTGTACAAGCCCCCCCATCTCTCTCTCTCTCTCTCTCTCTCTCTCTCTCTCTCTCTCTCTCTCTCTCTCTCTCTCTCTCTCTCTCTCTCTCTCTGCATGTGTATATTTGCCATCTTTCTCCACAAAACCTATGAATTTGTCAGCTTTGTGCAGGCTAAAATGAAGCAGACAGAATTAGGTGAGGTGATAGGAACTCTCCGCCAAGAGAGAGGAGAGAGAAGGGGTGTGTGTGTGTCTGTGTGTGCGTCTGTGTGTGCGTGTGTGTGTGTGTGTGGGGGGGGGGGGGGGGGGGGGTTACTCCATATGCCTGACGAGTCATCGAAGGCTCAGAGCTCCCCTTGGTGGCAGATGGTGGTACTCCAAAGTGAAGGAGGACGAGGAGGAGGAGGAGGAGGACAGCGGGTGCAGAGCTGGGCTTAATCCTGATGGTGTGCGGTTGACAGGCAGCAGAGCACACTTGCCTTGACCTTTCGTCAGTGTCTTCACACAATGCACGCACGCACAGCATCACCCATACTGTAGTATCAACTGTAGCGCCCCCTCCCTTTTTTCCTCCTGCTCCTCGTCCCTGCCTCCATCCATTCTTCAGCTCTCCCGGACGTGATGCTCTGCCATCATCGGATGTCTTGTCAGCCCCGGCACTGGTGATTCTGTCTCACGGGGCGTGGACGCGTCGGAAAAGAGAGGAAAAAAGAAAGCAGGCCAAGGGCAGGGGGTGGGAATCCTCACATCAGGCGGGACCAACACATTCATCTGCACTAAAAATGGGTCAGATATTAGATGTGATGATGACATGATCGACAATACTGGAAGGGGTGAGGGTCCTTCTATTCATGCTTGTACCATGAGCAGTTAAAAAAAAAAAAAAGGAAGAAGAAGCAGCTCATTGTCTGGCGCTCTGTAGTTCAGTGAATATTGATTTTCAGATCTTTTACAATCCCTCTTTGATTTTCCCAGAAGCCCTGCAGACACAAGTGCACGTCTTTGTTTTTCTTAACCCTCTCACTAGTCACTTCCCCCAGAAACTATTCAGTGCAGGAAGGCTGCTGCGAGGGAAGGGCAGATCTCTATGGAAAACCAGGTGACACTGCTACAACTGGCACAATGCTCTCGTTATCGGAAATCCGTCAGACACGGGATCCGTCATGACAGCTTTTGTACCGAGACAAACCAGTACACGAGACAGTACGCTTTAAATTCCAATTTAAGTGTTTTTAGATTCCTCACCCAACTTCAGATCATACACTACAACTTCTGGAAAAGAGAAGCATAAGTATCTATGGAGGATGTGGAATAATACATCCACTGATCCCCTAAGCATGCTTTATCAAGACTAACACACTATACTTGGCAAACACTTGTGCGAGCAGGTACAAAACCAGGAACGCTCTACCAAACCATCCAGTCAACCCTCCATCCATCCATCCGTCCATCCATGAAAAGCAAATAATCAAAAAATGAATAGTAACATATGCAGAAACTACAGGAAAAATCAAATACGCACATTGTATTTTCCCAAAACAATCTACTTTCACTTTGCATCTTCCTCTTGCACGACTCCTCACATCTTCAGAGGGATACGGCAAGATGCACGAGACAAACAAGGAACGCATGGATGCAGTTAGGAGCATCAATCTTTGCAGGGATGAGCTCTGGAAAATAAAATAATCAGCCACAATTCAATTGAAAATCTCTTGGACAGAACGTAAAAACCACTGGCGCCCGTGTCATTATGTCCATGCCCATTACTGTCATTACAGTACCTCAGAGCCAATTTATCTGTGCAGAGCAACAGGAGAACACGTGCCTCTCTGGTGGATGTTTGCTGTACTTCCAGCACTAAATTGCCTTTAAAACCTTCTATATCTTTTTTAGATTGTGTATCTCAACAGCAGCATGGAATAGAAGGCTGGGTAGCAGACAGGGGAGTACTTTCATCGGGGCTCCATGCTGTCACGTACACAGAATTCAAATTTAAACCAAGAAGAGAGCATCGTGAAGACCAATTTGAAATGTTCCAAGGCTGTGATTGGACTCTCGTGTGCTCCTTCTATTGTGACCGATCTAAAGGCTTTTACTAACACCATTACGTAACCTCGCTTCACCACTTTATGAATAGTGTCTTAAATGTATCTTTACATATTCTGTGCTCGATGCCAAATTGCTAGTACAGAGTACTTGAGAAGTGATATTTTCTGAAGTATAGTATTTCATTGCAATTACAAAGCCTCCCTCGGTTAGTAAAGGTGGACATACAGTGCCATAATCTGCCACCATCATTTCTTATGGAATTGAAGCTGCACTAGTATCAAACAGTCAGTTCAGTCATTTGTTGAATTGGGTTCTTACATTTTGATTTGATACTATTTACTCAGCATAAAAGAAAAAAAATAGTTTTTCTGATTGAGAATTCTATATGTTTTGCGTTGCTTAATATGAAAACCTCGCTGAAAGTCAACACCATGCCACATTTAGTTTTTGATTTGACGCTTAGATATCATTACTAGATGCTCATTCTGTCATTTACAGAATTAGGAAATCGACACGTTGGTTCAGCATAACACTTTGGAAATACCCTGCACCCTTTGGCTAGCAAAAACCTTGACTCAAATATATAAATGCTTTTTATTTGGATTAACTCACATTGAATAAAATATTTCTTTGCTGATCAGATTTTTACCTTTATTCCTTAACTGATGCTATAAATTAGTTACATTAGTTATTAGGAACATTTTACTTCCTTTAACTGAAAATTCTGTCTTATTTTTAAACTTTTCAAGTCAAATTCATTAGGTACTTGCTTGTCCTTGAATAAAGCGTTGAGAACTATTCAACTTCAAAAACTCGTCAATCACCCAAACAGGAAGGTTTTTTAATCGTGCAGCGAACATATCACAGCATCTTCCACCTGTGAAAATGTCAATCTCTCACCATTATAGCTGACCTGAACATGCAGTAGTGGAGACTTACCCTATTGGCTGTGGACCTATTTTAATTATGAATTTATGTTTTTTCAATTCAGTTCATCTTTATTTATATAGCACCAAATACAACACAGTCTTTTCTAGGTGCTTTGAACCGAGAGAAACCCCAAAAATCAAATCAAATCTTAAGTTTTGTACTATTTTGATGATTTTATATATTTATGACTGTGCCCCCACACACCACCAGAGGGAGCTCAGTGTTACGCGCACCGAAGTTGGTGTGCATGGAAAACGCACACAGGCACAGGTAGAACATGCACACTCCATCCAGGCCCCACTGGCGTGCAGGTTTATAAAATCTCCACAACTCTGTCTTAATTTAGAAATTCTGCAATCACATGAATTACTTCTATTGAATGACTGTCTGTAAAATTCCATAAATAGCACATTTTTGGTAGAATTATATTAGCATTTTTGTTCGACCTGATTTTGCATGAAGGAAGCGACATTCTCTCTCTTTTTCTTTTTTTTTTTTTTACTCCAGTTTCTCCAATTATCTATTTTAAGAGGAAAAACTTCCCTGTTGGCGAACACTGGGACAATCACAGCGGCCCGTATGTATGCTTAACAGGCACCGCGGTCCCTCAAGACACCGCAGGCAGTCTGGAAACATCACACACACACACACACACACACCGGCACTGAGGAGAAAACATGCACTTGTTCGTCTTGATTTCCCTTCGTGGAAGTCTGGGAAAATGAATTGTAGTGCTACTATGAGACTAAAGTGAGTATCTGAGTGGTGGGAGCAGGGTTTGTTCTCTCTTATGAACACAGGAGCCGAGGCGTGCTTTCTGTTTGATTCCCCATTGTGACGTTACAAGCGAAAGAGTCAGCATCCGTTGTGGAACAGAAGTGGGTCAGGAGCTTACGCAGCGTCTAGAGGGAGAGAGACCTTTGAACTCAATATCTCTCCCTCTTTTCACCGCTTTCATATCACTGTCACCCTTTTCCTCCCTTTTCCTCTCTCAGCAACAGTATCATCTGTCCTCCTGTCACCGGCTGCTTCTCTCTCTCTGCTCGCCATTGATGTTTGTTCAAGTTCCCCCACCGACGCACGTTTCTCTGCTTTATAATTGGACTGAAGCAGCTGCAGGGTTAATGAATGGATCAAACATACTTTTGTTTTTTTCTCCGCTATGTACTCCCAATACTGAGTGCACAGTGCTTTAATATCTGGCCGTGTTGAGTTCAACCAAGGCCACCGCATTTTAGACATCGTCAAATAAACGTACAAATCGTATCAGAATTGACTTTTTCACACGTTAAGTTTCCAGGTCTCGCTTAAAAAAGCTACTTGTTTGTGTTAGGGGTGACTAAAACTACCAAGCCCAAGGAGAACATGGACCGGGAGTCATGACACTCTGGAGGCGAACATTGTTGTTATTGTTTTTCTACTCGTTTTAGAAAAGTTGTGTTTTCCTAAAACTTCCGTCTTTGGAGTCATGTAAACACCCAAAACACAGCGTAAGTTTTCAGTTCTTACTTGAAAACACGGTGTGAATGGGGCCTCAGAAGAAGGAAAGGAAAATACAATCTGGCAGGAGCATTGATGAAATGTGATCCTGAGACTCTCAAGAGAAATCCACATACCAACAGCTCAGATCTACATAAAACTCATTTTACACTTCCCCTCTTCACATAAGTGATATGTTTAGTGTTTGCAAAAGGAAATGAAGCCGTGAGAACAGAATCAAAGATGATATGCACAGTGCAAAACACAGCTATTGTGCGATTGTTATGCATATAGGAGTTGCATCACTGCACACGGGGAACAAGCGGCTTTGAAAGTTTGTGTTTATTGTGAAGCAGCAGGGGCACATTTGGCCGTTTATGGCAGCTTCATAGTCAATCATGGATACTAAAACTTTACAGACACATATTTCACAATGGGTAAAGCCAATAAAGCTAATATAATCACTCCTTGACAAAAAAAAAACAAAACAGAGGATTGTGCTTATGCTATTTCTTGTAGTAAGTGGGGGAAGTAAGTTTCCTAATTGGAAACATAGACATAAACATAAGATAACTGGTTAATTCCCACTTTGTACATGAGAATTTACCATTAGTTAATAGGACATCATTCAAGATAGACAATATCTGTACGTTGCTCGGTTAGCCTACATAGCTAGCAAACAAAACAAGCAGTGTTTTCATAAACATGGATTTCTTGTTCTGATTCCAAGAATGATTTCATCCATCAGCTGGTTTCCCTTTATCTTTTTCAGCAGATTCTTCTTTTGGCGAACTTGTTTATCTGTCTTTTAAATGATACATAGATGGACAAGAGATTTCCCAACTGGCAACTTTCCCAGTTCCCAGGTGCCTGAGCAAACCATTAGCATTCAGCGTCTCTTTCACATTACCTCTGTGTTTATCCTCCGGTGTAAGATTCTCAAAATGTATGGTTGTTCATTAAAGCAGACGTTGTTTGATTACAGTTTTCCCAGTAGTGCCACTGCTCTTCTTAAACCTGAGGACTCTGTAAAAATCTGTTCACATTTCAGACGTTTCCGTCATCATTCAGCCATTAGCAATCCCTGAAACTGAAGACATCATCTTATTTAAGAGCCACGTGTTGGGGAAGCAATCATTTCTCCACATTTGTTTCATGTAGGAAGATAGAATAAAACTGTCACTTCCCCCACTCCAGATCAATACGAGACGCTGTGACACTCCTCCTCCTCCTTCCTCGTCACTGACTGGTTCAGAATGCTTATCAGCCATTTCTGTTGGCATGATCAGTGGCAATTACCTCCCTTCCTCTTCCTCCTTCTTCTTCATCCATCCACCCCTCCCTCGTTCCCCCTCCCCTCTCGGCCAACCTTTCCACAAGAGGCAGCCAGAATTTGTCAGAGAGAGCGACTCGCTTCCTCCTGCACTCGTCCTCCCCTCCCTCCCTCTCTCATTTTCACTCTATCTCTCGCTTCCATTCTTGCTAGCAATTTGTCACTTAGCAACGGTGTCCGCTACGCTGTTGGGGTAGTGAATCATCCCTGGCTGCAATCCTGCGTTAACCCTTTCCGTTCGGCTAAATATTTCAGTCTGAGGCTAAAAAATATTGAGCGTCGCCTGATACGACCCACCACGAAAAATTAAATAGCGGGAAAACAACAGTCAGTGCATCAGCAGAAAGTCGTCTGTGTCTCGTAACGCAAAGGTACCGCCAAATATTCTAAAAGCAAGATAGCAGCTCCTTTCCACCGTATTTTAGAGTACTACTTTTCAACAGAAGATGGTGTTATGAGTCATTTAGATGTTTACAGCAAACTGTAAAGCTTCATACTAAAGGCCAATGTTATGGACAAACAGCGACGCTTCACTGGCAGCCGCGGCTCGCTTTTACAAGTAGAAAATAATAGACTGAGGGTTGGTTTCGAGATACTTTGTATTGCCAGTTGTATTGCTAACTAACTGTTAACTCATATTATGGCTCTCCACAGTTTAAAAAGATGTTGATTGGAAAATTTTATTTAATGACACCCGCAGCATTCAGCTATTCCTTCTTACTGTTTCATGCAAATCCGCATTCCCTCTTCAGTCGACCAACATACAACTTATCTCAGAGTGAGGGCCTGTCCACACAAGAATGCAGTTTAATGTAACCGCATCATGCACACAGAGAGGTGTTTTAGGAGCCCCAACATTAAATTTTTTTTTTTAAACGGGTTCCAGAGTGGAAACGCGCCCAATGGCGGACAACATGCGCCAGGTTGTGCTGCAGAAGCTACTGATGCTAGTAGGTTTAATAAGACGATATGCTGGAAAACAAATGCTTGATTGCTTGAAAACAAGGATGAACAGGAGTATTCTTAGTTTTTGGGGTATTTCTGTGGAAGCGTTACAGCGCCACCTCAAGGCCTGGCATATGTACAACATTGTTTTTAGCCGTGTTCGTAGTGATGTTTGGATGGAAAGAACGGAGACTGGTGGGGAGAAAAAAGATTGTTTTAGCTCGTGTGGACAGGGCCGAATGACACTGTTGATGCTCGTCAAACTCACAACACCATCATGTGGTACAAATTGGTATTACAACCTGGGCTATTTGGATTTTGTTGCTTGTGTTAGCAGATAAATACAGTGAAGTAATTAAGCTTACAACCTTATTGTTTTGTATTTGACTGCCTTATATAAAATGATGATGTATTGTTCATTTAAAATAGATATTTATAATAATATACTACCATTTTCTAAAAATTATTTTAAGAAACAACGGGTTCTGATGAACTCAAGCACTTTAACACTCGGAAATCTTTCAAGTGCCAACCAACACAAAAGCTAGCGGATTAGCTCCCACCGTTCTCTTGTTGGCACCTCAATGAGGTCAGCATAATGTGTTTTAGTGGTAATGACAGATTGAAGCTCCTCTGGCCAAATCGGAGATGATATTTAGAGCACTTGGCTTTGCCAACATATACATCACACACATGGCGATTAGAAGAATTGCTATTCAAGAAAGACACGGGGTAGTGGATTTGTTTGATGTACATAATGACATGCTAACACCCCTGTAATCCTTCCTCCATTCACTGCCAATGACGTTTTAAGTATTCCTAATGTGCTCCAGCTATCCTGGGAAGGAGTGAGGGGGCACAGTCATCATGTGCATGTGGGAGGACTTTTTTTTTTTTCTCCGATGTAGATCAGAGGTGTATCCCTCAAATGCAAGTTTTCCTCGTGCAGCCCCAAACCTGCTAAAACACCAGCCCAGCTGTTAGATGACAATACTGTGGCTTTCTTTGCATTTTTAAGGGAGAAGAAGAACCTCATTTACATCGCATTTCCTGTGCATTAGCATACCAGCCCGCGTTCCCACACTCACTCACTTCGCCCGGCGTCATTTGCCACTACCTGCTCCAGTACTTTAATGTTTATTCATCCCCCTGCCTCACAGACCTATAATCAGATAACAAATCTTTGCGCCATTAGCACATTCAAACAAGTGGAAACAGGTAATAAACTGTCAGCGAGAGACAGAATCGGGAAAGAGATGGAGGCTGAGATTGTGGCAGGATAAGAGTCGGCAGAGTGAGAAGAGAGGACACACTGTGGTTTCACAGCAAATATGTATGTATTTTTAGCATTGACAAATCCAAAGTCAGGAAGACAAGAGTTTTAGCATCGCGAGCGACCCGTCACTATCCCTGTTCTTGTCTCAATTCAACTTCTCTGCTCGGGTTTGCTCAGAGGAGGACTCAGGATGCCAAACACTGCCGTTGGTGTAGCAGAAGCTCATTTTAGTTGGATTACACAAAACATCACAAACTCATCAAGGTCACAGCAGATAACAATGAGACACTGGAAAAGCCCAGAGATGGAAAAACACAGAGACACAGATGAACCAATAACGGAAAAAAAACGCAGAAGACGCCCAACATGTACCACAATCACCAGATGAAGACAAACACACATCAGGGCAGCGAGCAGCAATCAGACACCAGGACGGGAAGTCAAGAAACCAGAGGCAGAGGCCTCATTTACACAACTACATTTCAAGTGAAAATGTATTTCTTTTTGTTTCAGAAAAGGTTCATGTTTACATGGCAACAGTCTCAAAACGATGTTTGTTGACATAGCAACGGCTTAAATGCTGAAAATGATGTAGTTAATGATGGTTTTCGTGAAAAAACGCGTTTTCGCTTGAAATGATTCCCTTGCAAACGGGCCCAAAGTCAGACTTTCAAATAGAACACAAGACGTGATGCTCTCTGTATTAGCACTCACACAATGTGGTCAACAATATATTCCAAAAATCATGCGAAAGAATCTGTCGGACTTGTTCAAATTAAATCAACACCTTTTCACTTAAAGGCTTAAGGGATTTCTTGCTTGTCTCATCGCCTGTATTTCCCTGTTTGCTTCTTGTGAGCTCTTGCAGAACGTAAACAATCCAGAGCAGCTGGCGTTGCATGCATATTCATGCTCAGCTGCAGTCACTCACATACTGGATGGAATGTATTTTGAGGACTTAGGGACTAAAAATAAATGATACAAACCATACAGATACACTTCTGTTCCTTGCATCCCAATGCTCGCTTTAGTCAGATGAGCCATCTGTCCCAGAGGAAGTTTTAAGGATTCCGTGAGTCTGGAATTATTTTACCCAGTGTTTTTTTTTTGTGTTGCCTCTGAATGCATTGAGGGTCACATTGTAATGAGCAGTGGCCGACTGGTAGTTGGAGCAGAGTCAGGTGGATTTATTAGCATTCATTCATTCATTCAGCCAAACCACCATACCCCACACCATGTAGTTTTCAACATTTCTTCCTTTTGGGCTCTTCTTCACTTAACAATTTCTGTATGAAATTTACTGTGGTATTGTTTTCTCTGACATTTGGAAATCTTATTTTGCCAACCCTCAGAACCTCGGTGCAGGGAAACCCCGCTGAGTGAAGAAATAAAAGCCCTTGTTTGCACTCCTTTTTAGTCTGATCCTTTGCTACCAGACTAAATTGCTTTACATGACCAGACAAAGCAGGTTTTTCCACAATTCCGCAATCAATGGAGCTGAACAGAACAGAACAGAACAGAACAGAACAGAACAGAACAGAACAGAATAGAATATGCAATTCGTACAAGCCCAGTAACTTAACCACCGGTGGCAGTTGGACCCGCTCATTAGTTTAACCGCGTATCAGTATTCACTATTGACTAGTAGCTAAAAGTTAGTACCCATCTTTTAAATAGTGATATCATTTGACCCCTGGTTAGAATAGGTCTTTAGAGCAACTTATAACATTACTAACTTGATCTCAGCTAAAGAAGCCAGATGCCTAAAGCAATATAAGAATATTATATATTGTGTTAAATCGTAGTAATATGCGATTTATCTCTGAGTGATCATCTCCAGCATCGCAAAGCACAAAATTCAATTTAAACATTTCCTGGATCCGTTTGGAGTGTCTTTAGATTGTCCCTCTGAAAATTCAATTGTAATCTGGTATCCTGGAGTTCTGAGAATACTGGCAACCCATCTGAAGAAAAGAACTGACTGTATGTCAGTAAACAAAGTCTATTAAATCAACACGCACGTCATAATATCTGATATACTGTCAAAAGAAATTATGATAAATGGCTAAAAAACCTGTTTATTTTTTCCCCCTTAAAATCTTAAGTCGCCACTAAATACAATAAAAAATCAAGTTCAAGAGATAAAACCAAGAAGGACTCGGTGGTGCAGTGAAACATTCCTAACCTTCCACTGGACATTTTCTTGTATAGCTTCTAACTCGTTATTTAACAAATAAGAATTGTATTCTATTGTGGTTGTGTTACAGTCATGCGTATGTTCATCTTCTGAGACATTAGCGTGGGTTTTTAATCACTGGACATTTCCTTCGCTTTCCTCCAATCCGTCAATAAGAAAACAATCACATGTTGATGAAATCTTAAGAAAAAGACGATAGAAAAAAGAAAAAAAAAAAAAAAAAAAAAAGGAATGGATTACGATTGTCTCCACTGCGGCAGGCTTCGACGTTCTGCAGCAATTTCCCCCGCAACCCGTCCTCTCTTTCACACTCGCACGCACACCCTCACGCTGTTTGTTTGCAGACTCCTTCGCTGCCGTAATTGCAGTGACATTTATATTTTCACCTGAAGCCCGTCTGCCAGTTTCCATTACTCGCAGCCAGACTCGGAAGAGAGGCAGACTCCACTGAATGCCGGATGATTGGAACGAGGAGCGCACAAAACCAAATGTACCTGAAAGAGCTCTTTTGAATCAAGGCCCAGCTGAACGCCATTTGACGGATTGGAGGGGGCGGGGGTGCCGTTTTACTAAAACCAGCCCCTGATACTTAAACACATTAAATAAATAAATAAATCACCCAGTCAGGCACATGGGTGGACATAATATAGATGGTCATGTTGAATTTTTACATTTGGCTAATCATTAATTCAGACTGCACTAGATGACGAATAGCACCAATTTCCCTTCCTGCCCAACCCCTGTCATACAATATCACAATATTACTTTTACTTCTAAAGGCTCAAATTGGAAATTTGTCGGCGAGTGATCATCAGTCTCGGAACTCCCTCCCTTGCAATGATGAATCTATCCAGACTTGGGATCTTGGCCCCGGCCGCACCATCCATTGATCTCCTTCACAGCTTTGTCATTAAATATTTATCTGGCTTATTCGCTGGTGGCCACGGTTCAGTAATGACCATGCTGATCAGCGTGTGAAGGATCGGCCCGCTCAATGACGTACCCCCCCCCCCCCTCCATTCCCCAGAGTTGTAATCACGTGGGGATCGTTCACACCCCGGGGGGTCCCTTCCAGACAGTTGTTTATATGAGCTGCATCGTCATCAGCAACCCATCGGCATTTGTAGACTTTGACATTTTTCCCACATGGGTCAGTTACAGAGAGGCTGATGGGATGTCGCAGCAGGCTCTCCAGGCGCTCCAGGCGCTCCAGGCGCAGCGGGTTTGACTTGAATCAGGTGCACAAGAATGGAGACCCGGACAGCTTAGCGTTCCAATACTGTCCCGAATCCCACGTTGGGATGCGTCACTTGGTGCTCTCAGCTCGGTGTGGCGCTCCACCTCACTAGTACGAGTGATGTTTTTTTTTTTTTTTTTTTTTATTCCGAGAGGGATAACAAGGACGTTATCTTACAACTATTGCAATTTCCCTGAGCGAGCACGACGCCTTGCACTCCCTCTCTGAACATCTGAGCGCGCCGCGAAAAGGGGTGAAATCATGACAGAAACCTCTTAAAACCAGCTGGGTAGCGGAGCGTCGGGTTTGCCGTTCGAGAGCAAAAGTAGAACAAAAGTTTAATTTTCTGCACGATTGATCCCGACAATAGAGCGCCAGTCCAGCGGTACTTACAGCCCTCGAGCCCGCGGTGAGGGAAGAGTCCCCCCACGCACAATGGCTACGCCTCGAGATCATCCGAACATCTACTATCACACACACAGCTTCAACTGTGCCGCCCGTGTTTCAAACCGTGACCCCGGCCCTACCTCCCTGCTGTGGAGTTTGTTTTACTAAGTGGTTCGGTATAAAGTCCGCTCCAAAAAAAATGCTAATTCACTCGCGATAGCCGAAGGAGAATCAAAGAAAGCAGCTCAACAAATCTTCACGACACAGACGGAAGTTAATAGGAATTTATGACACATTTTGGCTTGAATTCCTGCTCTTTCATCACCCAATTGTCCACACTTTGATATTCCAGAGCTCGCCTCTGCAAAGGGTTGAATCTGAAAAGTGATAATGAAGAGACTTGTGCTTACTCACACATAAAAGATTATGCGGGCGAATTTGGCGAGCGGTCGCTCTCTTTTCTGTCATTTCGAGGTCATCAGCAATTTCTTTTTTGAAGGATACTTGTTTTTTCATATCCATTCCGGCCCTCCTCTGTTGATAAAACGATAATTCACAGGGATGAGTTCAAACATTTAGACATTGAGCATCGAGTGCCTGTGATGGATCTAAAACCTACAAAGCTGAGATACACTTTGTTCATCACCGTCTAATTTCCTTTACCCGCCGCACTGCAGCATACCTTTGAATCGGAAAGAGCCTGTGAGTCTCCGTCACCTTTGTGAGGATGCATTTCCATCCATTTAAGGTCACTAATAAACCTCAAATGCATGGTTTGTTGGACTGTGAGGAGAAACCGATCCACACATGGGGAGAACATGCAAACTGGCCAGTATTTGAACCCGGAGCGACTCCCTGTGAGGCAGGAGTTCCTACCACTTCTCCACTGTGTCGCCTGAGGGTGCATTTATTTAATAGACCTTGTAGTTGGTCTTTTTTATTTTTTTTTTTGCAGCTGCTCTCTGATGTATCAGCTGTTGTTGCAGCGGTCTAGCACCAATATGTTAATTCCCACCCACAATCTTTTTTTTTTCCTTGGTTATATAATTATTAGAGAAAGAGGAGCCGTTACACAAATCACTTCCTCAGGTGATAAAACATTGGGTGTGCGTATTGTTTCAATATGGACTCAAGAAGGGGAGCGGTGGGAGATCTACCACTCCCGTAAACAATAATATACAAAATCCACAGGTGTTTGCATTTAAAGTTCAGGTCATATAGAAAAAAGCAAGCAAATTCCAAAAAGTTCAAAGAAAACACAGATTTTTTCAAACTACTTTCTTAAAAGTATCGGACACAACACATTTGTGTCATTTCATTGATTTTACTCCAGAAAGCTTCCTTAAAATTGGCTTTATAATGAGATTGTAGTTCATTTACAGTAGTAATTGTTTTTGTGAAGAAGTAAAACAAGTCATCATGTATACGCCACACCACCAAAACAACAACAACAACAACAACAACAACAAAACTTTACATTTGAAGGTGTGGCTGTATGTGGACCGCTGAACTCCAAAACTGACTGAACACAGATGACCATGTGCTGAATCAGCTTCTTATGCATCAGATCAATACACAGTTCACACCAGTGTTGCCAAACATTACGAGTCTTTTTCAGAGTGAGGGAAAACTGATGATCACCTGCACATTCGATTAAAATTCCATTCTGCATTAACTCTATCTGAGTTTTCCAAAGAAGAATCACTGAGCAGCACACAAACTGTAAGCGTGTTGAACAAACTTCAACCATCCGCCGCCAACATCGTCTCAGCCAGAAGTCGCGCATTCAACTGGAATTCCTCAGAGGTAAATTTATAATATTAACTTGTGTAATCTATAGGAATCTCAGAGGCGAGGAGTCCTTAAAGATTGACTGAAATAATGAGCCCTTATTGAAGAACCCACCCTGAGTAATATGTCTGATATCCTGAGAGTCCTTTCCATCAGTGGTGTACATCTGGAGTGTTTAAGCCTCCACACTCTACACAGTCGTCCTCCCGCCGCCCTGTGTGGGGTAATTAAACACCGTGAAATCAGATCTCATTGCCGTGTGCTGCAAATGGGATTTGAGGAAGGGAAGCGGCGTCACTCGTCTCCACCGTGTCGTAGATATGGCCGCCCACGGCGGTCCGCGGCGCCAGCCTTCACATCAAGATGGAAGATGTCCTCTAGATTGTCCACTCTTGTCCTGAGGCGAGACACTCGGTGCAGATCTCAGCAGCAGATCTTTTTTTCAACCCCCCCCCCCCGCCATGCACCACCGGGGTCTTAACACCACCCACTGCGGCGCGGAACAGGTAGCTAGATTTAAAGGACAAGCTTCGGCAAATTCACATCAAAGTACCATATAAAGCAGGTGGCACATAGGGACACACACCTCTAAGCGTCTCTAAACACCATCCCATGTTCATCCGTGTATCTCCTCTTTATCCTCCTTACAGGGACCCGTGGTCGTGGTTGTGACAGTGGACTTAATGACTAAATGACGGTTTCTCTTTCTTTTCAGGAAGCGACACACGCCAGAACGCTCTTTGTCTCCTCTTTCAGCCCCTTCAAATTGTCCCTCTCCGTCTCAAGAATCCGCCAAATGAATTGTGTTTCTCTGAATGCCCCTGATGAGTTTCAAATCACCACATTAGCATCGGAACGGCACCGTCGTTTCCCCCCACGATTGATGATTTTATTTTTTTATTTTTGTTCCACAATGCAATGATTTCTTCGTCTTTCTTTTTTTTCTTTTACTGTCGCACAACATCACAGTAGCCCCTCCTGTTATGACACCTCTTGAC
The DNA here is from genome assembly GCF_963383615.2 of Lipophrys pholis. Taxonomy (NCBI): domain Eukaryota; kingdom Metazoa; phylum Chordata; class Actinopteri; order Blenniiformes; family Blenniidae; genus Lipophrys; species Lipophrys pholis. The sequence continues at coordinate 12,093,790 of NC_137646.1, read as the reverse complement.
CTATTACTGGGGGAAAAAAAAAAAAGAAAGCGATTGGCCACGCCCCCTCGGCTAGCACAAGGATTCAATACGTACAGGACCACGTTAGAATCTCTGAGTGAATACTACTAATACTGCTGTCCTTCTCCCCTCATCTCCCTCCCTTCTTCTCAAAAATCAACACCCTATCAGAACTGACCCCCCCTCCCCCACACCCGACCCCCTCCTCCCTCCTCCCCCTCTGTGGAAGTTGATTTGCTAACTCTTGTCTCTCTTACTAACAAGCTTCCGAATTCTTCCAATTTGATTCTTTTCATTGGTGACTTCTTTTCTTTTCCCTTACCTCTTTTTTTTTTTCTTTTTTCTTTTTTTCTTTTGTATGATTTCAACAACTAACCCTGTGTCATTCACGGAATGTAAGCCATCTGTTGTTTTCTCTACTTAACTTGCGACTTACATACTAACAAATGAACTGTTTTTTAATCCCTTTTATTACTTTGTTTTGGTTCCGATTTTTGGTTTTGTAGATGACCCTTACAAACTAAAGCGCTGCTCACAATTGCTTTCTTTATTTCTTTATTTGGATGTTCGAAAGCAGGGGATAGAATCTTCTAGATAATAGTTGAGCGATATATTTTTTTTTATTATTATTATTATTATTATTATAAGAACCAAATCGCCTGTCATAATAAGAAGCTGGTTTTGCAAAAAAAGGCAATTCTTCTTCTCTTTTTTTTTATTTTTGGGGTTGAGGTGTGCTTTCTTCCATTTTTTTAAAGGTTTACCATTATTATTTTTTTTCTTTCTCCTCCCCCTGTTTTCTCCTGAAGCACGCAGGCATTGGACACGCTATGGTAAACAAACTGCATTATATGGTAGATATCATTCTAATTGTCTTACACTTTGGTTTGCCCTGGGTTTTCCGTTACCTCTTTCTATTCTGTTTGCTTTACTGAAAGTACAATCCTCCATCAATTCCAAGGTAGCCGGAAATCTCCACCTTTTCTGTTTTGTTTTTTTTCTTTTAGCCCACTCTCTGTATATTTATATATGTTACCGCTTTTTATCGCCATCCAGTTTCCCTTTCCTTGAAAAGGTTGTTTTCATCCAAAGAGGTCTATCCCAAAAAAATATCAAAATCGATTCAGATCGAGTTTTTCTTTTTTTTTTTCTTTCTTCTTTATGAGTTTTTTTTTTTTTTTTATGTACTTGAAACACGATCCGTATGAAGAAATAAAGAATCATAATGCAAGATATTTTCTAAATTCAAAATTTTCAAGTGTTACCTTTGTTAATCCCTTCTCCCTGTTTTTTTTTTTTTTGTTTGTTTTTTTTGAGAAATTCCCAATAAAGTGAGTGCACACTGCAAATTTTTCAAACAGATGAATGTCCTACTCGGGCCAGCCCAGTGAAAGAAAGTAAAAATGAGCCTTTTCATTCCTGTCGCCTTTATTTCAGCGTCTTTAGAGAAATGGTACCAATGGGACCTCTTTGCCTTGTTGCTACGGTTGGTTCCATCCAGACTGTTGGGGAGCAACCTGTTATCCAGGCCTGCCAACACATGGTTTATGGAATCATGAGGAGTATTTACAACTCTTGATTTAGTGGTCAGAGCCCTCGCTGTAAAGTAGGCTTCAAATGAGGGCTTGATCCCATTAGTGGCCTCCGGGGGGAGCTGATTTACGATCAAAAAGGGGGCTGGTCCCCCTCCGACCTGCGTCTGAACACACACTTCTTCTCTAATGGGCCAGCATACAGTTAATAAAGCACATCAAACTGAGTCAAGCTCAGGGGCAATTTTTGGGGCAATAACAGTACAATTACAGGTTTATTAACCTGCATGCAGGGGCGACGTCAACCGAAAAAAAAAACTGCGTCTGATAAGACTCACTCAATTTATAATCTCGTTGACCCTGTTGCGATGCAGCCATGGTCACTCTTACTTGCTTTCGCTGGACTTTTAAAGTCGATAAACCAAAGCGTTTGCCTGGTGGCACTGCAGTGGAAAATGTGAAGTGTGTACGATCGACCCCTCATTAACACTAACACTAACTTATACTTCTTATACTTTCTGGCCTCAACCCTTGCATGAAGAGACTTGACTCCCTTCCTTTATGATATTTATTTTTCTGTTGTTTTTTTTTGTTTTTTTTGATAACCAGATTGCATTGAGTATATATGTATATGTATATATTCTGGCTAACATATATACATACATATATCAGTTGTCCAAATCGATTCAATACGGCCATAAGACATGTTAGCCTCTCCCTCCTGGTTTTACTTTCTTTGTTTTGATTTGACTTTGTGTTTAATTGTTGTTGTTTTTTTTGTTTGTTTTTTTTATCTTATATGAATTTTAACCTCAAAATTAACGTACTAAAATGAATAATGACCTCACACGCTATCTCCCTGATTCCCCCCCCCCAAAAAAAAAGGGAAAAAGTGAAGAAGGGAGACAGATTTTCACTTTCTGGTGAATAGAAGATTGAAAGAGTAAATATGAAGAATCCCTCACAGTGCGTGAGGCGGAAGAAAAAAGTGTGATATTGCTACCGCAACAGCCGGTGACTCACTCGCGTCTCGGCTCAAGTTTGAAAGAAGTCACAAAGCTGCTCTCAAACCTGAGAGGGAATTATTAGGTTTCGCGATCGATGATCAATCTATTCACCACAATTGGAACATCTTTGCTCTCTCCTCTTAATTTTCCTTATTCTTTAAAAAACCCTCTCATATCCGTTGATCCCATATGTGGTTGTTGACCCATCCTGTCCCAGTCTCCTCACCTCCAAACTGACAGCATCCGGTGGTTGTGTCCCTGCACCTGTGTCTGCATGTTTCTTTTGGCTAGAATGTCCTCACATCGGCATCCTCACTGGTTGTAAACGCTGCTCTAGCCCAGCACGTGTAAGTTTGTTATACACGTGTCTCGAGGGTTTTTGTTGTTGTTGTTTTTTAGTTTGTCTTATTTTGCCTTCTTGTCAAATCCCCCTAGAAACCTTCAACACTGAAAGCACTCTTCCTGTTCCCCTTTCATTTGTCTGGTGTCGTGGCGCTCTGCAATTACTCATTTACTTCCCCACTGCGCCCCCATCCCGCTGCATCTTGCCAAATGGTTGATTTTCCTCTTTTGAATAGTTGATCTGTTTGTGTGTGGTGTCTGACGGAGTTCTCCCCGCCCACTCACATCCTCTCTTGTGTCATCTTTTCATTTTTAAGTGCATGGCTTGTGTGTCAACCCGTGAGCTTGGACGGATCCATTTTGTTTCTTCTTAACCAAAACAAACCGTTGTCACATGGAATAACACATTCAGTCCAGATCTGGACCTGGTTTGAGCAATCAAATTGCAGAGGACTTTTAAAGAATCCTCACATACTTCTAACACGTTGACTAAATTTACTAAAACAATGTTACTAATCTACTGTTTGAATCAAACCTTTGTTGTAACTGTACTAACAACCATTTTTGTGTCTGACTTTCCCTTACTTACAAAAGTACTAACCGATTTCGTTCACCCTCCAACCCTTTTGACTCTTTTTGGCATACCGCTAAAGAGCTCCCCCTCTTTTTTAAACCCCCTTCATTTTCTTGACAACTCTTGCCAAAACAGCAAAGCCACAAGTTCCCAACCCTCCCTCATCTCTGTACTAACCTGGAAAAGTAGCCTGGAGTTTATATTATGCGTTTGCGTACAAGCTGCCAGACACCTATCCAAGTTCCACGCCGGATGGGAATGCATTGGTTACTTTGCGCCTCGTCTTGACCTTAGCTAATGTGAAGAGGATGTATATATCGGCCTCTCAGTGTGTGACGTACTGTTAAAACTGCAAAAAGACGGCATCACTTCTCCCGACAAACGATCTTGAACAGTAATCAGATGTAATTCCAGCAAGGGTAAGTGAATCCTGATTTCCAAGGTAAGCTTGTTGGGTACCTGCATGGGTTGAATGATGCCAGCTGGGTCTTCACCTAGAAACTAAACATTCCCAGTTAGAACAGAGGGCCTCCTCTGGTAGCCACAGTATTTTTTTTACAAGGATAACAAGGGAAAAGTCTGTACGTCTGTGTTTGGAACTGGCCACAGGTGATTGGAGGTACAACACCATGGAATTTCAAGCTGCGCATGGAAAGTTATATCATACCTACTGTACATAGCCTCAATAGCCCTTTCCCTCGGTCAGCACCAGGGTTGCCAGATGTGACTCACTGTTTCCATCCCAACCAACATACAAACCACACACCTCAATTAAAACCATCACCAGATCTCGATCTGTGTAGGAATCCTGTTGAAACCGTAAAACGATTATGTGTGTAGTAAAGAACACGGCGTAAACACACGGATGTACGAAATAAAATTCAGAAGTACGAGAATTTGGCTCCCCAGTTGGGGGATACGCGCCATATCTGGAAACACTGGTCAGCGCATAGATCCATTTTCAACTAAGCAGGCCAGATATGGGTCACGCGAAAAATCAGAAATGCGTCTCGTTTCCCTGCAGTGTGAGCTCTAAGTGCTCTAAGTTCCTCATTCCCTCGTGTCAAACGTTATTGTGTAAACAGGGCCAGCAAATCAAAATTAGGCCCACTGTGAGGACAATATAGCAATGCAATGTTCTGAAAAGATGTGTAATTGCTAAAGGTTGGGAACTCAGTTTTCACTGAAGATGCCTGAAGTTAAACAGTATATCACGTCAATTTGTAAAATTCCTTTTTTTCCCACTTGGAACGAAGTAACTTCTTTTGGTAATTCTCCTCTGTAGACAGTATCACCTGGGTTCATTCCGATGCACCTCTTCATGGAAGTATTGACTGCTGTGGTTGTGTTACCTTCTGTGTGTGCTGCTTAATTTCACCCTGGTCAGCAGATAAGTTGCTCTCGTACTTGTAAAGATCAATAGACAGTGGATGGGCTGTAAGTGCCCCAGTGCATCTGGGACTGTGTGTAGGTGGAATATCAATATTCCTCCTTATAACCACATGTGATCTCAACTTGGAAAAAGGCACATTTATGTGGCTAGACGTTGGATTATTTTGTCTTCTTTTTCGCAATATTTTGGGTTTGATCCACATATATGCATGTGTGGCAGCCAAGCGCCTGTAAAAGGTGTGTGTCCTTGCATTGCAGGGATTCCCTTCAACGTGTGAGCGTATGTGAATGTGCCTGATCACGTACAGTGATTTTAAGACTCCGCTTTATGGTGGTGAAGCTGCACATGAAATCCAGTTACCATTTTCTACATGGTCGGATGAACCAAGCTGCACCCAGTGGTTTTTTTCCAACTTGCTCACGATCACCGCTTGAGTCATGTCGGCTCTTGTTTACTTCACAAGAGGCGGATCCACTTTTTGAGCCCCCCCCCCCCCGCAGCCGCCTTCAGTCATATACTGAAAGATGTGGTCGATGAGCTCGTGACACGCACAGCTGAACACACTGCGGGATTCCGTAGAGGACCGTTCTCGTTTACAGTAAACTGCCATGACGCTGCTCCGCGACGGCTTTGCCCGTCAGCTGGGAGCCGATGTTTTAACACTACCGAGCGCATGAGACATGCTTAGTTCTTGTGTGTTTTGGGCTAATGAAGTATTTGGAGAGAAGTTGTTCTCTCGTGCAAAGACCTTGTGGATAAAGACTGGAATTGACAGACAAAAGTGGGGATGTGAGAACGGCAGTGAAGTGAAAATTAGCCATGGGTTTCTTGTTTGTCTTTTTAATTCGATTTTCACTCTCAGGTTTGCTTTACCAAAGCGCCTTTGGCGTTACAGTAACAGCAAAGTATTTTCAGGCCATATTTTCGCATGAACTCGGGGTCAATTGGAGTTGTTTTAATGTAAGCGGGGCAAAAATGGACAAAAACATCTTTCTCCCGGTAATGAAAGAGCCTTCCTATGAAGGCGTCCAGTAATTGTTCAGCAGTAGCCCCGCCATTGGAGCGTTGATTGGTAACCCTGGCTCTTCCGGACGACCCCCACTCAGCGCTGCCTTTGTTCCGTCTCTTCAATTACCTCGAATGTAATCACAATCGAGGCAACACAGAGACAGTTGGCATTTCCTCTGCTGACCTGAACCTGAATTTCATTAACCGTTTATTTTTACCCGTCAGCCATTATCACTGTAAAGTATAGATGAGTCGCAGACGGAGCTAATGATGGAGGTTTACCTTTGCAGACGCGACAACAGTTTACAGAAGTGAAACTTTGCTTTGAAGAGGTTTCTGTGCCTTTGGCGACCTGCTGATAACTGCTTTCATGAGTTAATCAAGGTTATAGAGAAGGATCGCGAGGAGAATGTAGCATTACTGTTCTGAGGTTAGTATTGTCCCTAAACGACAAGACACACTTTACATGTTCTCCATGTCCTTTTTTCAGTTCGGTCCAGTTAGTATTGCTTGTTCCAACAATCTTTAGATATTTTTCTTATTGATTGATGGATTGGCCTGTCCAGTGTGCGCCTTACCCATCCTACAATATGCTCCAGAAGTGTATAGAAGATTATTGAAATTATTATCAATCATCAGCGAAGACTCAGAGTATCTGGTCGTTTTTAATGGTGCTTTGGTTTCTACGGCGGTCTCAGTTTGTTCCCACTTAAGGGATTATCGTCTCACATTTCATGTAATGTAGTGGATTCATTTAGCGAGGGTCCAAGAAAAAGTCATAAAACCTTAGAAGATCCAACCCATGAACTGAAGATTGGACAGTTGAACTTTCAATGGAACAGATGTTGAAATCAAAGTATTGGTAGTACCACCAGGCCGCAATCCTTGGTACTTCTAGACTTTAGCTCGGCACTTAACAAAGTGTGATCACTTACAATTCTTATCTTGTTTATTTAAAATGAACCATTTACAGTTATTATTAATTACTGACCACAAGAAGGCATGTAATACTGGCAGCATGAAGTGATGAGAATGAGGCAACAGGATTGTGGAAAGCATTTTGAAACATTAAGTGAGATTTTAAGGAATATTTAGATATTTCTTTAACGAGGTTTTGGAAATGTGATGTCAAATGGGTTCGTTTTTTCCAATCTTTCTGACACATAAACGGCATTTAGAAGACTGATTAAAATCTGAGACATTAAAAAAGTGTGTCTTGAAACATTCTTTAAAATCAACCAGTGAGTTCAAGTTTTAACAGAATTCTATTGGTCCGGGGCATTTCTAATGGTTTTGGTAGAAGATTTCATATTTTAGTGTGAAGTTGGTCTTGATTGGGGCACTGTTCCGTCCTGCAGAAGCAATTCTTATTACTACCTTTTTCAAACCCACATTACCTCACATTAGAAACAAAGGAGTTCTGAGTCAAAAAATAAATAAATAAATAAAAAAGTAGCCTGTATCATTCTGCTAGAATCCTCATATTTTTGTCTGAAACACAGATATGTTTTTGTTTTACACCCAAGGATTTCAGACGAGACTGCACGTAGGGTATTTCGACTCGCAACCTGTGATATCATCAGCTTTCGCCTCCTACGGCCACTGATGCAAGTCCTTGTAAATTTTTGTCAATAGGATGAGCTTGCAGTCTGGTGGAGGCAAACACCACAGAACTCTAGTGAATAACTACAAAGTGACCTCAGAGTATTTGTGCTTTTTGCTTTTGTTCATTTTATTACCAGTAATGGTTCATGCTGCTTACTTTGGTACTTTGATATGCTCTCTGAAAGGGATTTTTATTGCTGTTTGTCGAACGTCTAATCAAACATGAGTAGAATATGATTGCTCCAGGCATTTATTATTCAAGTGCAATGCGATAAAAGTGGACCTTTTAAATTGTGAAATCTGGTTTGATTGAAAGAGAAAGAACAAAACTATGACTAATCTTTGCATTTCCCGTCTTTGCTGGGAATTTACAGGTGTCTGGCAGCTTCCTAGAGTAGAGCAGATCCGGCCCTGAAGATATGCTATTAAAAACCATCATTAGTTAAGGCAACAACAAAGTCAGCGTTGTATTTCTCTGAAGCTTTGCAGATTGTATTTTCGCCTTTATAAGTCTCCCATTTCCCTGTTTTGTTGAAATGCCATACAGCCAGCAGATGATTCAACTAATGACATTTGATTACGCTCCCCGTCCATCTCTCTAGAGTTCCTCCCTTCATAGCCTGTAAGGTTTCTCTCTCATCTCTAAGAGCTACAAAAGGAGTGGTCCTGCTGAAAAAAAAAAAAATAGTCCCCAATCCACCAACTCTAAAGACCCCGACACAACAACACTGAGAGCTGCAGGTTCCTCGCACCAGAGAGCAGCCAGCCAAAATGCCACATCTTTTTCTTTTTTTTTTCTTTTTTTTTACCTCCAGTAGAAACGGCAGACATAAAAATGAGTTGCCCTGTTAAGAAGGGAAGTACGGGAAAAAAAAAAACAAAAAAAAAACTGGGAAAGCAAAGACCAAACGAAACAGAAGTTAAATCCTCAGGTGGGGCGCCGGATTTATGGAGTGCAGTTGCTAAGGTTTCGCCTGGTGTTTTAGCGTGCACCTTTCCTTCACCTTCATTTCATGTGAAATAAAAGCCCCTTTATTCATTCATAATAGCGGTATTTTTAGCATATCGTTTGCAAATAAAATAAGCTAATAGTCTGCCATTAGTGAAATATGCTCCTCGGTGTGATGCTAAAGCAAAGCACCTCTGACAAAAAGCACCACCACGTGGGAAATTTCTGTGATTTGCAAAAACAAAAAAACTGAAGAAAAAAAAAGTCCGGACTTAATGAAATTATAGAACTGGGTGATAGCGTTTACCCTTTAGCATTCAGAAGTAATGAAAGGCAGATGGTTTTGTGCGCGGCTTTGAGCAGTGCTGCGTTTTTACATTTATGCAGAATAGCAGATGTTGAATGGAGATTGGAGTGCCTCGCCATTGCTCAGGCCAGCTCTTTTAGCATAATTAGACAATAAATTGGTCACTAACTGCAAAAGTCTCTGTTGAATCAAACAGTGCGATTTGGCAGGGTGTTTGTGTAACCGCGTGGCTGTAAATACTGATTGTAAATACAACCGTAATGTAACACAATTAGCAAAAATTACACTTATTAGCAATCCTCTCAACTCCAATTGTAATGAGTTTTAGTGTAGGAAGACACCGTTTTTAGGCGATATACTTTTGACTCGGTTCATTTTATTTATGGCTTAATATTAATTCAAGCTTTATTCTTATAACTGGTTTAATATTTCAAGCATTTTTCAGATCGACATTGTCACAAGAAGTGTCTTCGTGCATTTTAAATTAGTCTTATATTCTGTGCGAGTGACTATGAAGACCCAATGCAACATTTATTTAAGCTGAGAAAGAGTTTTTCTTTGCAGGTTGTTAGTGTCGTGGCAGCAGTTCAAACGTCACCATCTAATACCGCCAGCCAAAGACTGTGTGTTTTAGTCTTGAATCTGCACAATGCTCTCTTCTCAATCAACAGTCAAATATTAAGTGTAAGATGTGTAGCCTTCCACAAAATATGAGTTCTGAGACTGGAAGCTATGCCAAGTTATCCTTAGCTGACTAGAGTGTTAAAGAAAACAGACGCAATCACAGGAAAAAGCCTAGAATCACCTGAAAATATCACGTTTTCTTTGTCGGTTAGTATCAGCACGGAGCGAGTCTTCTAGAGGTTTGTTTACATAACTCTGAAAAGCTGAAATAAGATCATACTTCAGTCCCTGATTACACAGTCAGCACAACTTTACTTCGCCGCTTCCCCTTTAGCAACTGCACTCCAGAGTGAAGGCCCTCAGTCTGACTGGCACCAAAAGCAACCAACCAAGCGATACCACTTAGGGCTGCAGCCCCACCTGTCACTGGTGTTTAATCCAATTTCTTCCTTGTTTTTCCTTCCCATTTCTTCTAAATTCTCTCCTATCTTTGTCATTCTCTGTTTCTGCCTGTTCCTGCTCCTCTTTTTCTGCCTCTTCTCCGTCCTCTTCCGTCTGTCTCTTTTGGGCCATGCCTACGCCAGGTGACCATCTCAGTAGATGGTATTCTGACCACCACCGGTTACACCCAGGAAGACTACACCATGCTGGGCTCGGACGACTTCTTCTACATCGGGGGAAGCCCGAACACGGCTGACCTGCCCGGATCACCGGTCAGCAACAACTTCATGGGCTGCCTCAAAGACGTGAGTGACTTGGTGTTTCTTCTGGATCATATCTTTTACTACGGGTGGCTACATGCAGAATTCCTTGTGTTGGAATTTGGCCTACTGAAATATTTACACCAGCCTATTAAATCTACATATTGTCGGATTTGAGGTAATCTCATTTTTGCAGTACACCACTTTTTTGGTAGTTAATTGCAAAGATCATTGTGCCACAGGATTTTCAAACTATCAGGATTTCCAATGAATTAGCTCTATTGCGAAGTGACAGATTCCTTGTTACCTGGCTGAACCTGAGATGGAGCCAATATGCGATTTTAGAGGACTATAATCTCACTGTTTGGATGACCAGGATTTGTTGTTTTTTTTCATACCAGCGCTGGGAGTCTGAAGACTTATTAAAGGAAATGTGAGATATTGAGTTAAATCATGTTTGAGTCCAAAATGGTAGGTTAACTAAGGAGCTCCAGTCACCTGACATCACTGCTTGACTTTATCTACCCGTAATACTGCCTTTATCTGTGGCCTCATTTCATCTACATCTTCTAGAAGCCCTTGGGTATGAACCAAACACTGCACATTGAGATTAGAAGTGAATAACAAATATCTCAAGGTGCTTAAGACCCTCAGAGAACACTGGCACTTTCTCCACATGTGGCATCAGGGCTAAACCTCCTGCTGTCGCCATCACAGTTATTCTAAGATTGTGCTGCGTTGTATTGAGCCAGTATGTTTATTTCAAAGCCAAATCCTGAGCCCAACACATTGAAAGTGTGAAGTGACGTTCACACAGTTAGAAACACACGTATCTGTTTCTCTGCATACATGGAGCATGAATGAGCTGGTGGGAGCGATCCAACCCTTACCTTAGAGCAGCAGTTCTCTCTCACAGAGCTTAAACTACATTGCACCCCCTCCACAAAAATGAAATAATTGTTGTCTCACGCCATTTGGTAATTCATGGTTAAATGCCAGCTTTCCTGCTTATTTTTAATTTTGTTAAAGCCATTTGATTTAGATCTACAATTGTTGTTACACTCGTGGTTTTGCAATAAAGAGTATTACATTATCTTACACTATCAACAAATTTATGGATAACATTGTTCAATTGATATCAGTAATTCACATTCTTTTCACGTATCACAATTTCTCCTAAAAAAAAAAGTGAAAGAACAAATAAAAATAGCACCAGATTTCTCTGACCCAGAAGACGCCTGCCCCACATCTGTTAAAAACATGTTAGAGTGGGTGAAGAACCTAAATTCTATTGCGATCATCCAGGATAAGGTAAGATCAGTGTCGAATCGTTTCGACAAACCAAATGTTACACTACCATCTCGCTAACAACAGTAAATTAACTATGTCTTATACAAATAATTAGTAAAATAACAAGTGATTGACTCAAAACAAGCAAATTTCGACCTATGAGAATCCTCGTTTCGTTTCAGTCTTAGTCAGACATACTGCACGGTGGCTTATTAGATTCAAGTGATGTCGGAATATAAACTTTAAAAAAACAAAAACAAAAAAAGTTGCAGTTAAACTGTTTTTATTAACTCTGCACTTTAGTTCTGTAACCACAAATCAGAAATTGCTGGAAAAAAATCATTGACATATATTTTGAAATGAAGAAAATAAACATACATTTAATAATGACATTCATTTTATTGATTGCTAATACGATGTTCATTACATGAACTGAATATTCCTTCATTGTAAAGTTTTGGTCCGACCACTACTTGTTCTTGCGATATGAATCGACTTATCATTTAGGAGACAGATTGTGACTCATTTTAATCCTTTATAATCTGCCTGTTTAGCAGATATCAGGACGACTGTGTAGGCTGATTTTTATTAAACATGTAAGATTTCTTCCAGGTCTTCTTGTTCGAAATATAACTCCCTGTAGCACCTGTGACTTTCAGGACAAAAGTATAAATAAATAAATAAATAAATCTACCTCGCAGTGACAACATGCCTGTTTCCACTGTGCGATAGTGTCACACATGCCCACATGAGCACGTTTGTTGACCAACACCGTCTCCTGGGATTCATCACTCTGGACTGATATAACTGCCATATGCGAGAGTGGGAGGTGTCAGACGTACAGTATCTCTCTTGGCTACTTCCTGCGTCGGTCTCACAAGCACCGCAGACTAAACAGCCGTGTGATCACAGACGGTAACTCACACAGTCGAGGATAGATATGTGGATGGGAGTCGCCTTATAAAACCTTTATTTCAACTAAGCCCTGACAAAGCAGACTTTCGTTTTTTTTTTTTTTACTCTAGGGCGTTAATTCATGGCCGAACAAGCTGTCAAGAGAACCAATCACAGCTTTAAGTATTATGCCCTTGTAAATGTAATGACTTGTATAGAGGCGACGCAACATGGTGCCATCGCATTTCCTCATAAAACCACGCTGATTGAATAAGTAATTACTTTTGCCATCACTTTTAATGGATCGCACTGTAATCACCCTATCGCTAACTTAATTATGCCTGTAGAATTACATTTTCATTATTTGGGTTGCTATCGGAAGAATCCCCAGTGTGTCTTAAACTTCCCAAGGCGGTTAACTATCCTCTCGCTCATCTCGACGAGGCCGGATTTACAGGCGATGTACAGGCAGGGACACCGGGGGAAAGGAGAGGGGCTGGGAATGGAAGTGAGCGCAGACGCCGACGAGAAGTGACGGCGCCGGGTAGGGGTGAAAGTGAAGGAGGCAAACTCGTCGAAATGGGATGTCGGAGCAGATGGTTTGCGATGCGATCGTTTAAGTCTGCCGGATAGATTAATCTCCCAATAAGTAGCTGGGAAAGAGGAGACGCTGCACCGAGGGAATGAGGAAGAAGTAGGGGCAATGAATTAAAAATGCAAATTGAATATGTACAGCACTAAAACTAAATCTTAATGGGTTGCACTGTGAAGACGATGTGAGAAAAAATAAATGAAATGTGACGATTTCAAAGTAGAGGATTTTGCTTGGAAGACTTGGGAACATTGCTTTTCTTCTTCTGCTCGTCTGAAAAACCTCCTAAAGTAGCGTTCTCTTTGGAGATAAGTAAAATAGCTTGTGAGAAGTTACTGATGAGGCTACGTAAGACACTTCTGGGCGCTATTTGAAGACACTTCTGGGCGCTATTTGAAGACACTTCTGGGCGCTATTTGGTCTGTATTTTGGGCAAAGCCTGGCCTCCGCCGTCTGAAAACCGTGGCTCTGGAGCCACACGCAGCTTGTTAGCGATTCCACAGTGACAAGCCAAATATAAAGTAAATTGTTGAAAAGGATGTTGATTGTTGAATAAAAACAGTTCACAATCTGTTGACTTAACAGTAGCAAAAAGTTATTTATTTATTATATTTTTTATCTATTTTAACAAACCAAGACAGAAGAGCGGAACTACCATTATCAAAAAGTGGGAAGAGTAGAAGAGCTTGTCGAAACATTCGGGCCCTGTTTGCACAGCAACGTTCCAAGTCAAAATGCATTGTTGTTGTGTTTCCATTTTTGAGAGGTTGTGCATTTTCACTGCAACGTTTTGAAAACGATGTCCTTTTACACTAAAATAGCGGAATTGCTGAAAAACAATGTAGTTAGCATGCCGGGCCACTAGTTGGCTCCGTGCTCCATTGTCACGTAAACTGACACCCCCAAAACACAATAAAGTTTTCCCTTTCCATTTGAAAATGATTTGTAAACAGAGCCTAAGGAAAAAGAAAAAAAATAATAAACAGAGCTGGAAAACAATGATCAGATGTAATACACAAAAAACTACTCACCACCTTCGATAGGTAGCGTGTTTGAAAGAGAAAACCCAAATTCCTGTGCACCGTTTCAACCTTTGTGGTCAAAAATGTAAATATTCTCAGGAGCTGTCATCGACCTGCTTTGATGCATTTTGTTGCGTGGTAGTATTAAAGAATAATTATTCATAGAAACCCTTTTGATACTTCCCTACTTTTGATCAGTCGCTGTGGGAATCAATGCAGCAATAAATACCTTTGATCTCAAAATGTCAGAGAAAACTTTCAGAATCCAAACTCTGTATTTTATTCTTGGTTTTAACCTTTAATGCTCAAACGTCCAAACATTTTTTGTGGTTCCAAGGTTTTATTCTATTTTATATCAGCTCCACATGACAGACTTTACCACTAAACTACCCCTGGTACCCCTAATTGCCATGCAGTCCATCAGTGACCTTTCCAGGGTTGTACTCCACTAATCACCTAAAGTCCACATAAAGCGGGAATAGCAGATACATGGACTGCAGTGTCTGGTTATCACCTTGTTCTTCTTGTCCCGGATTGTAAGAACCTACAACCCCAAATTCTCCCTCCGACCTACAAGAAAAAGTAAAACTCCGTAAGGTCAGCAAATGCTAGAGTGAGTCTTCAACTTCCTCCAAGCGAGATCTGAGGTCTTTTTCCGAGTTGTTTGAGCGTAATGGTCTGAGATTTTCCTCTGCGGTGGAGCGCTAATGACTACATCAGGTTGTACTGAGCCGGAAAGGTAACCACGCAGGACAGGCTTTGAGGAAAAATCCTGTGATGAGAGGAACTGAGAGCACCAGGTAGAGCTGTAGTAACGAAAAGTAAAACAGGTAAGCGAGTGGTTCCGGGGGGGGGGGGGGTTGTAGGGGAGGGGGTGTTGGGTAGACAGCAGTGCGTTTCATCCCACTCTGGTTCTGTGGCACACCGCGGGATTATCAGTGGTGTTATGGTCCGGGGCAAGGCTTTCATGCCGCCACCATGGTCAAATGCCTTTGATACGCTTGGCCAGCGCCCTACAGGCAAGCAGGAATCCAAAGGCAGAGCGCGGCACAAAAAAAGAGTGGAGAAAAAAAAGAGAATCGCCGAGAAGCACGGGGAAACCGTATGAAGTTTTAATTCGCTCCACGTGTGTGCGCACTCCTCCACATGTGTTCAAAGCTGCCCACATGCTACGATCATATGCACTTGGATGTGTGTGGATGTTCCAGAGAGGTGTGTGTCGGGACGGGTGGGGGGGTTGGGGGGGTCTTCTTCAGGGGGTCACCATCTGTCATTCCATCTCAACCTTCACTGCCACCATCTCTCTCCCAGACAGTGACCTTCCTATCTCCTGCTTCACACAGCCCTCGCAACCCCACCCCCCCTCCTCCGTTCGTCTTTGTCGCTGTTCCTGCCTCACTCATCTCTTCTCTCCATCTCTCTCACTCTGTCTCTCATCTTCCCTTTCTCGGGGGCAGTTTTGTGTAATTAAGTCCATGGTAGCACTGTTGGTGCACCAGCTTTGCCATCCTGACGGCCAAATTAAAAATTGATTTCTTCGACTGATTCCAAGCACTGGATGAATGCTCTTGCCCTCCTCCTCGTCCTCACTCTCTTTCACTCCCTTACCCCCCCCTCCCCCCTCCCTTTTTTTTTTCCTTCCCAACTTCACATTGATGTACTATCTCTTGGTCTATGCTTTTCTCCGATTTTCACCTTTGTCAGGCTTTAAAATCCGCCGGAGTCACCTATCACCCGGCGTCAAGTCCCTCCTAAAAGCACGTCGACACTTTGCTCTGCACCAGCAATCTCTGAAATCTATGGAAATGTGATGATACATCACAAACTGCCAGTAGATGCCACTAACATTGATAAATACCCCAAATATAGAATATAGAACACCATATGGAATAGAGCGCTGGATCGTCTATCCATCAAAAGCAACATTTATGCTAAAGCCGACTCGCGCTGTGTTGGGTGTGGGCTCATCAAACATTCACAACCCCCAGAGTGTATGTGAAAAAAAATAATCATTTTTTTCTGTTTTGTGCTCCAGACAAGCAAGACTTTCGGACTCGCTGAGTTTCTCAATGACAAAACAAATCAATGGCATCACCCCTGAGGGAGGCCTTAGCCCTGCATGGGCTGTACCGGTAGAAGAATAGGAAAGAACAAGTCAGTCGGTGGAGTTGCATGCATTTCGATCTCATAGTTTGTTGGATTTAAAACCACATTTATGCATATTCAGTATCTATTGTTGATAGATACTGAAGCAAGGAGTGACGATAAAATCAAAAGAGGCGACAAAAAACTTTTTTTTCCCGGGGAGTTATTGCCTCAAGCTCCGGACGTCAGAGTTTTGCTAAACCTTTGACAAGTTGTCCTTTTAAACCCTGGACAGCAGCAGTGAGCCTCTCCGCAGCGGGTGAATCGCCTTGTTAGAGCTGCCTCCGCTGGTATTGAAGAGGACATATCACACAATGTCTGGGCAAAGCCGGGTTTTGAGCCTAACTCAAGCCTTTATATATACATATATATAGAATCTGACTGTGTGCAGATCATGTAGGACCCCAATTATTCGATATCTGAGTGAGTCCTATATATTTTACGCAGGATGTCACTCTTATATTTCCCACCCATCGCCATCTTCACTGACACCTTCCTCCTGAACACTCCTCTCATGTGTTCTCCGGCAGAGTTTTCTTGCCCCAAGTCATTGAATTTGTTGCACATTTTGTGCCTAAGAGGGCAGAATGTCTGAAAAGAAAACTAGTTGTGCACACAGCACGATAATCTCTTTCAAAACATTTTATTATGCCAAATGTCATAATCTGGATTTGGACACCCACTAAAATCTAAAAATGGGAAAAGAAAAAACACTGGAAAGTTCTCATAATTATGACATGAAACGACTCGAGGGTAGATGTTACCAGCTACAAGTAGTAGTAAGGATTTACATCCCAGGTATGAAGCTACATAATGTTCTTTTAATGACTTGCATTCAAAATAGCTGAGTAAGTGTGCCACA
Organism: Lipophrys pholis; assembly: GCF_963383615.2. NCBI lineage: Eukaryota > Metazoa > Chordata > Actinopteri > Blenniiformes > Blenniidae > Lipophrys > Lipophrys pholis. The sequence goes on along the minus strand of NC_137646.1, from coordinate 12,076,943 downwards.
CTGTCTTGAAGCAGAATGTTCGTGATCCTTTTTCGATGCGTTGCACCAAAGTAGTTTATTTTTTTATTTTGTCACTACTCATTGTTCATAGTTTGAAAGAAAAAGAAAGAAATGACGAAGTTACCAAATAAAGTATTTTGCCTTGTGCATGGCTGATGATATATACGCAAGCAACTCATGCGCATTAACTCAATTTAAAATCAAAAAACCCTGTTTGGTTGTCAGATGAACGTGACTAAAACTGAGTGTATTCACTAGCGTAAAACGCTTTGCTCTCAGCCAAGGTGGGGAAAAAGTGTGAAAAGGTGCAGAAGCACTGAGACAACTCCTTTTCTTAAATAAAAGGGAGAAAGTACATATAGTAAATGTTTACCTTAAGGTGGAGGTGTCGAGGGTGACAATTGTTTTCATGCCTCAACAATTGTCATGATGACAAATTCAAAGTCAATTCAAATTCAAAGATTCAAAGTCATGTTACGTCAACGTCAAGTAGACATCTGTAGATTATGAAATTAAAAAAAATCTTTGAAATATCTGCGTCCAAATCCACACAAATACAGACACCTGACCAATGTAATTGAATGTGAAAGCAAAACAAATAATTTTTACTTTATAATATCTCTGTGGAATACATTCCGCTCTTGATGAGGATGGCACTCTGTCGGCAGCTAGCTGAGCTCACGCCAATGCTAATAGTCGCTGCATGCCTTCATTGCTGGTGTGATTGATGACACGTCGGATTGGCGACCATCCCCCGTCGACCCTCTGGAAGTCTTGATGTCCGTGGCAAATTGAAAGCTTGAGTAATGGTCTGTCACCGGGCCTGCAGTGTGCCGTCTCCGTCTTAAACATGTGGCACATTCAGGATTAGGACACGTTAATTTGTTGGAGAAAACGCGGCGACACCAACAGTGGCCTGGCTAGGGAACGAGCTTCCATATTCTCCCTGTGACGCTATGTGGTTGTTTTTTACTTCTTTTTTTTTTTCTCACAACCCACTTTGCTTCATGTTTGTCAGGAATGGTCGTCTGATCACTGGAAGTGCCCCAAAGAATTCCCCCTCTCCTCAGGGCTAAATTGTGACATAGCTTTTCTACTGAAATACGGAAATTTAACTAAAGTCTCTCTTACTTTTACAGTACAACACAACAGTCTGAGGCAAACAGTATAGTTATAGTACACAAGGTTTGGCTGTGTTTGCAAACCCAAAATGCTTAAAAAATTACTGTTAACAGTAAATTGTGTTTTTGGTTTGTAGTTTGTGGGTTGAGAGGTGTCTTCTGTTGTTGGAAATCGTGTGCCAGTTAAAGTCTGATGGAGGGTTCTTTAAATCGTCAGACCAAGAAGAATCCACGTGGCACCAATCTCCATCGTTGACCTTCTTGTTGTTGGCCTTCAGCTTTGTTTTACCGGAGCCCATGTCAATCAGCAGGTACAAATACCCGTCCAGAAATTCCATGGCGAAGTAATCGGTCTTCAGCTCCCTGCCAGGCTTCTGCTCCTTGGGTCCCTGCAGGCGGCCGTGGCTGAACAGAATCATTTTCTTCTTCATCTGAAGAAGAAAAGGATAGCAAGTAAAGAGGAAGTAGCACTTTTTAATTAGAGGGAAAAGATGTAGTGAGCAGCAGTACAGCGCTTCCTCACCGGAACATGGAACGGCATAAAACCTAAACCAATGGTTCCTAATTCGGGGACTGAACTACTAAAAGGTTTGCTTGTGAAATAATGGGTAGAAGGCTTGGCATGATTTAAGGTTGTCAAGATTAGATTATGTCAAAAAAAAATTAAATCCACAATAAGACACTTTGTAGAATTTAGAGCAGGCCTCAGGGACTGTTCACTGATTTTATTTTGAAGGCTCCTACTTTTGGGTGCTGGTGAGAGAGGATTTGCAACCGTCATTTGGAGATTTGTGTAATGCTTTGGCGATTCAGAGAAGAGATCAGGGGTCCACAGTTGGGGGGGAAGTTTGGGAAACACTGAAGTAAAAGCATGATAAATGGTCCACGGACTCTTCTGCCTCCTGTTTCATTGGTGTTTGCAGAGAGAAGCCGGTAGAAATCATTGTGTTTGATTAGTCGTATTGACAACAGACCCCCGAACAATGTGAGGAGAGCAACGTAGCCGCCCGGCAGAAAACCTAAGCGATGTGAAAGTCGTCTGCCGCGGTATGTGTTTGGCTTTTATTTGTCTGTCTCATCTCTGCCCAACATGCTGTATGATCCTTCCTAAAAAGCAACACCCCCAGGCTGTTTTTTTCTTCTTCTTTTTTTTTTATTTGGTAGAAGAGACTGAACAGTCATAGCAGAATGGATAAACAAAATCAAAAAAAAAAAAAAAGCCTGAAAATAAATCAAAATAAATCCTTCCCCCTCCTCGGTGCCTTTTTCTCTCGCGCACGTAACGCTCTCTTTTCTGACACCTTAAGCCAGGCGAGTTCATGCTTTATTAGCTGCCAGTTTTAGCGTTATCGTGGCTAATTACCAGGACTAATCTCCGCTAATGACGACATTATGAGGTGTACAGTACATGTGGCGGCGTGGCCAATGTGCGCGATAACAGAAGGAGGCTTAAGTTCAAGAATAACCCTGCATATCTGTGTTCTCGCTGAGCATTCTGCGCCGGTGTGGAGGCGTAGTGCTCGACAGGGAGGGAGAGAGGCAGAGGACGAATTAGAGAGCCTGAATGTGGGGGGGGGGGGGCAGGTAAGATTGGAGGGCTTTTGAAAGAGACGCAGCCTACGACAATGAGAAGAGACAGCGGTGGTCTGGACGAATTAGGTAGTCGAAAAGCAACGCGGCAAAGTGCACAGACTGGAGATATAAACAGGTCGGGTTGCAAAAGGTGACTGATTACCTGGAAAATCAGTCCCTCCTGCAGCTATTATCGCACTATAACTCCTTATGATGGTTTTATACCCCCGAATTCAACCGTTGAACTGATTTTCCATGCTTATTTTTTTGCAACTATCTTAATGCACGGATTTAGGTTGTCCCACTTGACTTCTAGTAATCACATTACTCCAACACTGGTGGAGACCGACGGTTACACTCTGATCCGGTGTAAAAGCACCTGCACCAACTTCTGCACTCTGCACCTCCACATTATGAATTGTTCATTACGTTGAGTCGTAAACAGTGAAGGAACGCCAAACCTGGAGTCAACGCCAATTCAGTACTTTAAAGATTGTTCCTATGATTTCTTAAACTACCACCGACTCGTGACAAGAGTGACGAATGTATGATGGATGTGCTGTAGATGCAGAATATTCAAGGCCATGACATTCTTAGACAGAGAAAAACAGAAACCGAGAACAGCCAAGCAGAAAATGGAAAATTCCTGTTGTTCGACAAGCTGCACAAAGTGCTTAATTGTTGTAGCTATGACACCACATTCTCAGTCGTCATGGAAACATGGAAATTTGGCATTCAATCTACGTCTCGGTTTGCACCAAATGTAGGCCTGGTTGGCTCAAACAGGTGTGAAAAGATCATCGAACCGGGTAGAATTCCAGAAAATAGGAAAGTGCAATAAAATCCATGTGCAGCATTAAAGTCAAACCCAGCAGGCGGCGATCACATCCACCGTCAGTATCAAACCAGAGTCGTACCCTGTAGCTTAGACTGCAGCAGAATTTCTTTTTCTTTTTCTTTTTTTTTCATCCCCCCCCCTCTCCATTAACCGTCTGTGGCGACTGTGTGTAGGTGTGTGAGGGAGCGTGAAGAGCGCTTCTTGGCGAGTCGAGAAAACACAAACATCCTCACGCTGTTACCTTGAGGATGGCCTCTTCAGCACCGTGCGGCAGCGTGTTCCAGAAATAAGGAAGAAAAGCATGAAAGACGGAGAATTTTGCATTTCTTTTAGCTCGTAATCCATTCTAAATGCACACGACGAGGCACACTCTGAGCTCCGACAATGCCGCTTTGTTTCCTCAAAGGCCATTGCAGCAATTACATTGAGGCTATAGGCAACTTTCATTTTGTCTTTTTAACCATTCCTTAAAGCTTTAGTTTTCACTTCATTGAGCACTTTTTTTTTTTGGTGTGTGTGTGTGTGTTCGTGTGTGTCCATAACAAATAGCTTGCATGCTTTCCGGATCAAACCGAGACGTGGGAGTTCATACTCTGGTGATCAGAGCGAGAGGGCTGTTCACCGGCACAACCTCAGCGTTCACAGGCATCGGCGGGATCAATGAAAAGCGAGCCCAGGGCAACTCCTTGGCCCCGAGTGGTTGCTCGTGGTGTTTCAATTTTTCGGTGCGAGGGATTTTCTTTGCAAATCATTCGACATCAGTAAACTGAGTGTTTCAGCTGACCTCGATCTCGTGTCAGGGGATCACGGGCAAGTGCTGCCCTGCTAATGCTGCCGCCTCCTCCTCTCCCTCCTCCTCTTCCTCCTCATGTATAAGCATTTTTTTTCCCGGCAGTCTCAGTAGGTTGTACTTCAAATTAATCCGGGCAGCGATTGGCTGGCTCTCAGTGTTGGGGTTTGAAGTTCTCTGACGTAGCTTCGGTCTGGGTATACAGTGTACTGAATCGGGATTGTATTATTTTCAAATAACAGTGTTGGACTGACACCGCACCGAGCTGATGTAGCACGGGCAACCTGACTGCTAACGAATTAGCATAAGCATCAAGGCCACACTGTGAGGGTGGATTTATGAAAACATGCTGCAAAATGGCTTTATGGCAAAATGCAACAATCGGACGACGTAAAGACGGTTTTGCACCAGGGAGCATCACAGACAATTGCTTTATCTTGATATTGCACATTTTAATTTAAACTGCTCAACTCCTTCGGTTTTTGTTTCAAGTTTTACACGTTTTTTAAACGTGTGTTTGTGATTAAAGAGAGCTGGATGGGCCAGTGTGGATATCACCTTGGATGTCAGAAGCAGAATCTTGTCGTCAGAGGATTTCAATATCCAGCCGCTAGTGGAGCTGATTTTAAAAATGGGCACTTTTAAAATTCTTTGGGAATAATGTGTAACAGTGGTTGCCATCCTAGGCCCAGGGACCCCAGGGAAAAAAAAACAGATTTTCACAAGTGAAAGAGAAATCATCATGATGCCTTTTTCAGAATTTGGAGCTGAATTCATAAACGGTCCATTGCTTTAATGTTGAAGGTTTCTGCTTCTGTATGTTGGTGAGAGTTATTGTGACTATTTGATAATGAAATACAAGAAATAGTCCAAAATATTTCCCCTAAAATCAATACATTACTGCTGGTTGACAAGCTTGTCCAATCACCCATATCTATTCCATACATATGTTTCTACCTTTTTCTATCTTCTAGGTGGTCTACAAGAACAACGACTTCAAGCTGGAGCTTTCTCGACTGGCCATCGAGCGCGACCCCAAAATCACCCTGAATGGCGACCTGGTGTTCCGTTGCGAGGACGTCGCAGCCCTGGACCCCGTAACCTTCGAGACCCCCGAGTCCTACATCTCCCTGCCCAAGTGGAACACCAAAAAGACGGGCTCCATCTCCTTCGACTTCCGCACGACGGAGCCCAGCGGGCTCCTGCTGTTCAGCCACGGCCGCCCGCAGGGACCCAAGGAGCAGAAGCCTGGCAGGGAGCTGAAGACCGATTACTTCGCCATGGAACTTCTGGACGGGTATTTGTACCTGCTGATTGACATGGGCTCCGGTAAAACAAAGCTGAAGGCCAACAACAAGAAGGTCAACGATGGAGATTGGTGCCACGTGGATTTCCAGAGGGAAGGGAGGAAAGGTGAGGGGAGACTTGTGCAAGACACTGATCCAGGATATTTCTGATTCCAGCCCAAATTCAACTGAAGTAGGGCTGATGTGTGAGAAGTATTTAAAAATACCATAAAGCCTTATCCCACATAGGATAGAACATAGGCAAAGTGTCACATGTTGAAAGAAAGACATTTAAAAATAAATTGAAAAGTATAGTATTGATGTGAGCAACACGTCTTTAAAAGATTAACTGTTATTCATCTACTATTATTATATTGCATTTTGTTTTCACCCCCTTTTTTCTTTGAGATTGGTGGTTTTGTATTGTCTCACAGATTTGCTGTTCTGCTGTTGTTTTGACTTTACATTTCAGATGCCACACATCCATCTCCCGACCAAACATTAACACTTTCACTAATTCATAGAGGTATTATACAATAATATAGTGTTTTTGTCTCACAATTACAAAATATTTATAAGGACTGTGTCATCTAAAATGCAAACAAACAGCCATGTGTTACATACATTACACAACATTTCAAGTGGAAATGCACTTGGGAGCCGTTTTCAAAAACTTGCACCCCCAGTGGCTCTGAGCATTGTTGCCACGTAGCCGGACATCAAAAACACACTGAAATTTAGAAACGTTGTGTAAATGGGACTTAGAGTCGTAAACCGTCTTGCTGAATGACACAACCTAAAGTCTTGATGGCCCCTATGGGATTGGAACCTAAAACCTACTAGTCTCCGGCTTTGACCGCCTTCCTTTATGGGATGGAGCATGAAGCTAAACCGGTGAAACGCAGAGACGAGGAGCCTCTGCTCAGTGAGTTCGGGTGACTGTGACCTGACAAGTGTTTACCTCGTTGTGTTGCCATGGCGATAACATCACAGCTTACGCAGGAGATCAAGGGTCAGTTTCAGGATAAAAAACTGCATTCGATACCAAATTCAAGATGACACATCTTTTCCAGTCCTTTTGGCAGGATTGAAAAAACCTGCTTTATATTCAGTATACTAGTGTTATATTTCTTGTTGTGGACTCTGAGTTGGGCTTGTTTTCTATAACAAACCACATTAAACGTGAACACCTGTTATCACCAGCAATGATAAATAACCGGTTTATTTATTTATTTTTTATTTATTTTAAATTTTAATTTGAGATTTCTGAGACATATAATGCGAAAGGACAACTCTTATTTAGAAGTACACAATGCATTGAAAATACTTTCAGTTAAGCCAAATGGTTTTGAAATTTTATATGAATTGCAGTAGATTTGTGATTACATTTCACGAAATACCACATTTTATAGATGTTGTTAGTAATAATGTAAATATTCAAAGAAAAACATGATTTAAAAATGCCATTGTTGATAAATAGCTTATATATTCAATGAACATTCAGATTTGGCAGGATTTTCTTTTCTCCTTAACAGTAAATGTTATATTTCCAATGTTGCAATGTTTGTGTGACGAGAAAATCCTCAGCAGTGGACGTTTGAATGGTGATCCTGAAATCATAAATAAGACAAAAATACAGTTACTATCAGACCGTTTCCAGTCAAAACCTGACCTGCTTTGGCTTCCCTCGACCTGTCTTTAAGTTGTTCGGAATCATCCTGCTCTTAATGCAAGTTGTTGCTGTTTTAAACAGAAGGGTTGTTTACTAACCGGGGCTGTGTCGTTAGCCTTGCAGTGCTAGTGGCCTGCCTGTGGACACAAAGCCAGAGCATCTGCACCCTTGAGCATGTCTGATGAATGATCTGTAGGTTGGGCAAGCACCTTGGACATTATATCCCCCCCCCCCCCTAATGGTATCTTATAATGAGGAGGTGTGTGTGTGCATGTGTGTACGTGTGATCTCACAGCCGCTCCTGCTGTAATTGGCTTTTAATAGAAAATTAAGATGGAGTCGTTAATCACAGAAAGGGAGAGGGCCTTTTGTTTCACCCACTCCCTGCTGCATTCTGCTTCCCTTCTCCTTCATTTAGCCTATTACAGACACATTAGACACACGCACACATGCGCACATACAAACACACGCACACACACACTGCTGTCATCTACACCCCCCCCCCCCCCCTTCCTGATTCCTGTACGTCCTTCTGTCTCGCATCCTTGTCCCTGAATTAGCCATCGACCGGCCCTCCCACTCGTCCTTTCACTCCCTCACACACTTGACTTCCCACCTGCTCGTCCACACCACTCACTGCTTCAATCACCGTTTCCGATAGTTAAACACAAAACAAACACGTCACCCTCAGCTCACATGTGTTTGAGGTTTGGTGGCTAAGGTTGCCGTCTCCTCATGCTTCTGTCCTTTAGGATCCATCTCCGTCAACAGCCGCAGCATACCCTTCAGCTCCCCGGAGGGCAGCGAGATCCTGGACCTCGACAGCGACATGTACCTGGGCGGGCTGCCGGAGACCAAGTCCGACCTCATCTTGCCGCCGGAGGTGTGGACGGCGCTCCTCAACTACGGCTATGTCGGCTGCGTGCGCGACCTCTTCATTGACGGCAAGAGCCGCGATGTGCGTCGCCTGTCCGAGATCCAGAGCGCGCTGGGCGTCAGCAGCTTCTGCACCCGGGAGCTGCAGAAGCGCTGCAGCAGCGCCCCCTGTGGCAACGGAGGGCTGTGCAAAGAGGGCTGGAACCGCTACATCTGCGACTGCACCGGCACCGGGTACCTGGGCACCAACTGTGAGATAGGTGAGCGGGAGGGTGATACTCATGTGGGCCTCGATTGAGTGTTTGCAGAAAATCACCCCAATAGAGACACATGGTTTTTACTAAACAGGCGTCGGTCACTCACACAAACACAGGACAACATGCAGACTCCAAACTGAAAGGACTCATATAGTTACTGTAAAGTAGAGCCATGTAGGACAATGTCTTATCGCACCCTTAGAAACAACAACAAAAACACAGTACTGAGACAGGATCTGGGAAAACATGCAAATTTTCTTTTTGCTGTGAGCTGCAATCAACAAAACACTCTCCATCAGCACCTGCTCCCATGAATCGATGAAAAACTTCAAAATAAAGAGGAGAAAACACATGTAAACGGACTATTTGGGCACACTCTCCAACAAGAAGTGGCACGTGCACCAGACATCACCCGTGGCTCCGTTTCCTCTGGGCCGACTCTCCAGGATAGAGTGACTAGAGGCAGGTCGACTCTGAGGTGCCGGGACGTTGGCAGAGATCTGGCAAATCAGCTCCGGCTTCTCTGCTAACATCTGTGCCAGTCACGCAGACCCGCACAGCGTGCACGCCGCAGCCAAGCAGGGGAGAACCAGTCAACGGAGGCGTCTGATTCATCCCAATTAGTCCTCGGGCACCTCGGTCCCACGGCATATCTTTGTTCGGCTGCGGGGGTGAGCCAGCGGCGACGCTGCAAAATTTCGAGGGTACGAGGAGGGTAATGAGGAATCATTGGGGGGGTGGGGGGGTCGTCGGGGGGGATTCAAATCAGGACAGTTGAGGCAGAGGATGTTATGTCTTTATTTTTAGGGGGGACGAAATACTTTACAGTTCAAGTCTGTTCACATGGATGAAAACCTGGGTTTTTGATGAGGCTCTTCTGCCATCTAGTGGAAGCTCCCATCACTGCAAGACTGGGCTTCTTTTTTTTTTTTCCCCAATAACCAGCCACATCTTTCTTCCTGTCTATAAACTGAGTTGACAAATTAGCAGAATGCAAAGAGCCTAATTGATACTGTCTCTTCCTGCTCTAATGAAGACATCACACATCAGGGATGCTTGGTAAATAGACTAACTGGGTACGTCAAGACCTGAAGGAAGAGGTCTGGTTTCACCTGACTCGGTATATCGTTTTGATAAACTGATGACTTTAGGGTTAAGAAGCATTTGTAGAGGGCGTCCAAAACATGGACTCTTAATAAATGTGGTCACTTTCATCTGTCGTTTGCGTGAGAGCAGAGAGCTTCAAGCCCCCCCCCACTGCCTTGACAGTGACTCCTGTTAGCCTGTGGTGACACGTATCGACCGATAGATAAGAGCAGTCCTCACTCTGCACCGCCGTCTATTTATGGCAGAGCTTGGGAGACAGTAGAGGGACCGTATGTGAGCGTGAATACTGAGATTTTCAGGGCCCGAATTTCTTTTTGCCCCCCCCCCCCCCCCCCCCCCCCCCCCCCCACTAAATCTGATCAATATTTGACATCGGATTAACTGTGTATACACAGTTTTTTGGTTTTGTGGTTAGTGCTGTTCAAATAAATTCCTTTACGTACCCGGCAAGCTCGATATAACAAAGATTTTGGAAAATATTGACAAGTCACGAGAAGGAAAAACTGTCCAGAATTACAGAAGATTGTTGTATCTCCTCTTTTAATTTGAATTTCTTTTAATTCACAAACTCAACTCAGGCTCGATTGTGGTGAATTACAAAAAACGATCTGAACAAATGAAGTAAAAAAAAAAGAACAAATGCTAATAGTACCAAAAGCAATAACATTAATTCTATGAATTTGCTGAGAACTAATGAAAATATATTATATTTTCCAGAAAAGTAGCTGCAGACGTCTTTTCCATTGGAATCTATTTAAATGCCTGAAGATGTGCAGCAGGATTTATATTCTCATTCATTGTCACATGTATAACATTATTCATTATTACTACATTATTTGATTAATTAGAATAGGCATTTACTTTCAAGTTAATTTGATCCCAAATTCCTGTTCAAGGTGTATTATTAAAAAAAAAAACATGACAAAAGAATGAAACATAATGTAAAAATGAATAGAAATCAATTTCACTTATGGTTGAAATGACATGTCAAGAAGTGTGGATGTTCATCCAGCAGTCTGCCGCCGGCCCACGCTGGGAGAAATGTGACAGGTTTGATATTATCTTTGAGCGGCGTTGCCTTGATCGCGCTGTTTACTGAGTAGTTGATCTTATGTTGCAGGACTGACACCCAAAGAAAACCTTTTGACAAACAAAGAAATGCACATTATTATTTAGCTGCATTTCGAGCCAAAGGGGGAAAGACACAAGAACGAAACCCAGATATATGGTCCATGAAATTGAGTGTACAGAGAAAATGTTCTGGTTATGGCTTGAAAAGATAAATATGATTTTGTAATATCATTGTACGAAATGACAATTCATTGGTCTGATAAGTAGTTGCAATCACAGAAAATACTCAATAAGGTTTTATTTTGACACAGCTTTGCTCCCGTCTCCTTCTGTGACCCGACTATTTTGTTACATTTACTTTAAAAAGCCATGTTTCTCATGACTCAGGCAGTGAATAACATGGCAACGTTGATTGAAGCCCATTATATTTCGAGCACACAAAAAAAAAAAAAAAACAAGAAGCCGAAATCCAAATGACCAAAATCACACAGTCTTTAGAGCCAACAACCCGAACCCACAGTAGAGGCCCAACATGTAGCGCAGCCACCAGGTAAAGACAATCACACACTCTACCAGTTTGTGCTGTTTGGTTGTTTTTGTTATGAAACCTCACATGCACTCGGAGAACACAGAAACTCACATGGACAGACGACAGAGTTTGATTGTTACTACTGGTGACTTTCAACTATACAACCACCAAGTCCCAGGAGAATATGGACCGGGAGTCATACCGCTCCAGATGTAAACATTGTTGTTATTAATAATAGTAATAATTGTCATAGCATTTCAAAAATGTGCATTTCCAGTTGCTCCTTGCGGCGTTGTCATGCAAACGGACACCCAAAATGCAAATTTTCCATCTTTGCTTGAAAGCGTTGTCATGTAAACGGGGACCCGAGTGTGATGAAGCTGCTGCGTCCCCACCGGGACACATGATAGCATGTATGGAGGCCTCGTTAACACATTTCTTTCCCCCTCCCACCCCCACCCCCACTCCATGCAGAGGCGACAGTGCTGAGTTACGACGGCAGCATGTACCTGAAGATCATCATGCCCGTCACCATGCACACGGAGGCCGAGGACGTGGCGCTGCGCTTCATGTCCCAGCGGGCCTACGGCCTCCTCATGGCCACCACCTCCAAGGAGTCGGCGGACACCCTGCGGCTGGAGCTGGACGGGGGCCGAGTCAAACTCACTGTCAACCTGGGTAGGCCGCTGTGCGACTCGTTGTGGACGTCCCAGTCTCATGCCATTAATCCTCCCACTTTCTCCATTGTCGGAATTTGGCGGCAGAGAGTTTCTGCATTTGTCCCTCAGTTACAGTAGATGACTTGATTCTTGATGAGCACATTGACTGTCAGTATCGATCAGACCATTTAAGTAATGTGAGTAGTATTATTTCTATGCGACATAACTGAGGTACAAAGACACAAACTCCTGCTCCGGGCAGTAGAAAGTAAGACAAAATGTGAAGGGATCCCCTCACTGGGGAGTCACCCTGCAGTAATCTCTCCTCCATATCCTCTGACCTCTTCACCCCTCCTGTTCACACGGTAAAGCCCTACAGCTCCATCTGAAATGAAAAATCCCCAGCTCCACCCCGAGTCTCAACCCCTCAAACTGTCTCTGGAATCCTTCAAGGTGGCCTTGCTGCTGTCTCGCTCCTCCTCACACTTTGTTCCTCTTTTGGCGGAGTCAGCCAAAGGGCCGACTGGTTCCATCCGGGACTGGGCTCCTAATCACAGGCAAATTGACCGGTTCTGAAAGAAAAGGTTGGATGTAAAAAAAAAAAGGGTCTGAGAGGTCATGTGAATGAGAAAGCTCGCTGATATTATCCAGACACTTGGTAAGACGGATGGTTTCACAGGAGGACTGAACGTGTTCCCCTTTAAGAGCTTGCTGCGGGAATACCAACCCGGCCGCTTCGCTCTTCAAATTTCCTTCCATTGAACATGAAAGCTGTGGGAACGATGCGTCTGACCTTCCAGAACTGGACACGTTAAGTCTGTCCTGACCCTCTTAGAAGGAGCAGAGCACCAGGAGGAGCATGACAGGGTTTAAGCCACCGTAGAGACAGCGAGGGTGAGGGTGGGGGCTGGGGGAGGCGACGGGGTAAAGGTGGCCATTCCTCTCTCTCTCTCTCTCTCTCTCTCTCTCTCTCTCTCTCTCTCTCTCTCTCTCTCTCTCTCTCTCTCTCTCTCTCTCTCTCTCTCTCTCTCTCTCTCTGTCTCTGTCTCTGTCTCTGTCTCTCTCTCTTTCTCTTTCCTCCCTTCTCACTCTTTCAATCACCCATGAAGCCCTTTCCACCTGGCCCAGACTCGGAAGATGGAACTTTTCATCCCTTCAATGGCCTGTATGTCTGCGGCCCTCGGATCGAACAGTCAGAGCGACCGGCTCGCCGCCGGAGCTGTCGCGAGTCCCTGCGGCGGCCGTTCCCTCACCTGGTCGGCCTCCCTCCACGCCGGAGGCTCATCCCTGACAGCAAACTCCCAAAAAAAACGTCAGTTTCAAAAAGGAGGAAATTAATCACAACGTCAAGTGACATAAATCTCACAGTGACGATTCTCACCTGATTTAAAGAGGCCGTTTTAGGCTATTAATATGGAATAAATCAATTTCAAAGTAGAAATTGACACCGATATTCAAAACAAGAAAAACTCCCAACGAACCCAAAATCATCTTTTTTTTTCAATAAAACTGTATAATGAGTCAGTAGGTATTTGAATTGCTTGTAATCAAATATTTTGTAAGACTGTAGAATCGCATACACTTAACAATGGAAATTGGTAAACGCATTTGTGTGATTATTTTAATTTCAAAGCAGAAATAGTCATTGTTTTCATTAATTCTCACAATCCAGCAGAACTGCTTGTTGTTAAGACATTATTGTTAGGAAGGAGGAAGATACTAATCATATCCACTTGTCCTGGAAAAAAAAATCTTTCATTACAACCATTTTAATCAATCGGCGGTTCTAGTTTTAATTGGGCTCATGGATTTCTCTGGCGTAGATGTTACTGATAAACGGTTTATTTTCCTCTGGAAAAGCCAATAAAGTCAGAATCACAGCGAACATGTAAAGTATTAATACTTAACATTGTCATAAAAATAATGTATGAAATGAATGTTGTTGGAGAACACGGTAAATCTGAGGCCATCACTCAGTTTGTGTGTCAGAGTCGTTCTCCACCAACTCATATTTGCCTTATAAAGTTGTTACACGCTGTTATTTTGCCGTAACGTGGTCGTCAAAATTACAAATTGCTCGGCACGTTTCAGAACCACAATGCTCTGAGCTCATCGTTCCTGGTGAGCGACCAGGCCCGACGTCACATGAGGAGCTTCGACATGAATCCCAAACGAAACTCGGCGGCTCTCCGGGGCGACGCCGGTCCCTGACTGTTTGTGTCCACTATTCTGTAGCGGTTGACAGCTCGAGACCACAACCCAACCACTCTGCCACATGCACACGTAGCACAAGGGGAGATTGCTATTTAGTTATTTATTTTGTCTGCAAGACGTGGTGATTTCCTGCTTAAATGAGTAAATGTCTGCCCCCGAAAAAAAAAAGATGAAATTGTAACATTTGCAGTTCCGGTGTGCACTGGGCGGAACGTGGCTGGGATGTGCAGATCACCCTTTCTCGTCATTTACGCTGTTGGGGTCTCTCAAAGTGCCGCAGAAGGCAAGCGCTGTCTCAAACTGGCGGGGGGGCTGCAGGCGCGAGACGCCTCGTCTGTCCAGTCTGAGGGTGTAAGTGAAAGACAGGAAGTGTGTCTCGTCCAGAGCGTCTCTGTGTCGCAGGGATCGTCTGCTTCTGTGTAACTTGTTTACCGAGGCAATTAAGTTCATTCTGCTTCGGAAAAGAACGAAAGAAGCGACATGAAATATTGAGGAGGATTAAAAGTGCATGGCGTCTTTGCCAGATGGCATGCTCAAACTTTGATGCTCATTATTTCGGGAGGGGGGGGGGGGGGACTTCCACACGGGGAGGACCTCCTAATTCTAAGTGCCTGTGATAACTTGTTAATATGCATTCATGTCATCGCTTTGCATAATGAAATTTCATCGCTATTAATGAAAGCGCCGTGGTACGTCTTGCCTTCTGCCGTGCTTTGGGTGGGGCGGGGTGGGGGTGGGGGTGCTGGGTGGTGACGGGACTGATGGTAGTAAAGGGTGATCCTGACTCAGAGTCTGTCCCCGGATGGTGGCCTCAGAGCAAAATGCTTGGTTGTCTGCAGAATGTACCTTGAAGGATGTAAAATGTCTTTTTTTCTCTCTCTCTCTTTTATCTTCTGTCTCTTTCCTCTTTATCCAATCTCACCATTTCGCTCTCTCTCCCGCCAGATTGTATCAGGATAGACTGTAGACTCAGTAAGTGGTCCTATCCAATTTTTCTGACTAAAATGTGAAAAAAAAAAATCAAATAAAAATGTCTCTCTCATCCCAAGTCTGTGCTCGCTCTCCTGAAACCTCATGATTAGCAACACCTCTCTCATCACCCGCTGCCTCTTCTCCTCCATACTTTCCCGCCTTTTTTTTTTTCCCCTCCCCCATTTCCTCACTTTTCCTCATTTATAAGTCCATCCATCTTCACCTCTTCTACTTTGAAATGTCTGATTTGAGGTTTTTTTTTTTTTTTTTCTCCTCTCCATAAATCCGCTTTAATTTTCTCCCGCACTCCCAGATTTAATTATCATTTCACTTGCATAATCATCGGGATTTTTTCCGCCCTCTCTTCGCTACCTCGCTCAGCTATGAAATAATTTTATTTTTACCCTGCTTATTACCCATTTCACTCATTTTCCTGTCAACCTTTTCTATTAAAAAATAAATAAAAAAAGGCCAACTTGATACTCCCCTGTTGAATGTTCCTATTTTCGATTATGCAGTGCGGAGCTTGGGCGCGGGCACACACAGGTGTTGCTTGTTTTTCTATGTGGGCCAAACTGTGGGGGTTTTTTTCGGGGGGGGGCGGGAAAGCTAATTGCTTATCTGCCGAGAGACCAGCACCACCTGGCGTGTGCTTGTTTCCCCGAACAAGCTAATGTTTTTCTGCCTCACGCTGGCAGAATGATAGCAAACTGTTATTTCTATCGCGGCCACTGACAATTGAACAATCAGCCCGCAGGTAAGTACCGCCGGCCGCGGTGACACACACAAAAAAAAAAGAAAAAAAAAAAAAGGAAGAAAACCTCATGTTTGCTGTGACAATTGCGTGTCTTTATGTGTTGTGTGACTGGGACAAAGATGCAGGAAGGAAATATTGCATTTCTGCCTGTTTTTTTTTTTTTCTAGACAAGGGAGTTGTTCCTGTCAGTGTTATTGACTACAAGTCAAGGTTTCTGTTTCCGTTCGTTTCTAAAAAAAAATAAATCAATTAATCAGCTTGGAAGGAGGGATGCAGTCATTTGCGAGGCGGTCTGATCTAATTTCTCCACTTTTACTGAATCCCTTTGACGCGCAGATTTATCCAGGTGTCACTAGAGGATGTAAATGCTCCAGTTGGCCACTGGGTGTCAGTGCAGCACCATGAATACAGCGAGCTCGCCCTGCCGCAGGAGGGAGTTGGAGGCTGGAGGTGTTTACTGTAAATTCCATTCGCCCGGTCAGAACTGTCCTAGACTTTATTGGATTATTAGTCCAAGTCAGATTAGTCTTTCAATTGAAAGCGACGGGGTTCCCTCCAAGAGTGTGCAGAGGTCTTCCATGTTTCCCTTCACAAATTCTTCATGTTTTATCAAACCAAATAGGAATAACAGCTCATTGGCCGGTTTCAATATTGATTCGCTCACAAAAGCGACACCCCCGAGCTGCTATGTTTTTGTGGGAGCCTAACCTTTGTAGTTTTTTTCGTTGGTCGCACACCTTTTGTCTAGTGATGTTCTGCCCCGTGGCGGCTCAGATTCCAAAATACGAGCGCGTGTAAAGAAGAGGAACAGAGTGTGTTTGAGGGGGGGGGGGGGACTGAGTGAACGAGCCAGGCAGGAACTACAGACAACATTTCATTCACCGCCGTGACATCTCCCGGTCGATGTCTCCTTCTGAGCCTGGAGTAACTCAAGCCTTGAATTTGAGTAAAAAAAAAAAAAAAAGGGCTCCTCTGTGAATGCAGGCAGCCAACTAATGGGATTCTCTGAAGGAGTAAACAGCACAGTTGATGCGACATTACAAATAAAAAAAATAAAAATGTGGCAATAGATTAGTTGAATGCACCAATGTCAGGGATTTCCAACTGCAGCAGTCACTCAAATTCCAGTGTCAGCGATTGACCTGGTGGCCCGTTTCCTGATCGCCTGGATTTTAAAGTGTCTCTCAAGGCTCAGGAGGAGGAAGATCGGCCTCGTGTGTTATTGCAGGACACCCGTGACCCGGCTCGCCCGGCTTAAGACTTCCTGATATGATATAGAGCAGAGCGGTAGCTCTCAGCCCCGCTCAGGTCACCATGTCGGGCTGATGATATCTGTTTGGATGGTGGCCTTTAAGCCACTTGCAGCACCTTCTCTTAGTGCAAGACGGGATGAGATTTGGCGTGACATATGGCCAGCGTGTGGGGCGCGAGCGCTCCGTCTGCTAATGCCGCAGCCTTTGGCCTCCCCACCTGGAACCAGTCACTCCAGAACCGCCGCATGTGGAGATGAGATGGAGATTAATGGTACAGCTAGTATATACAAATCCCATAGGAGAGGGGAAATGTAATTACAAGTCATTGAAATCAGATTTAATCCATAATCCATCACATGAGTATACATGTAGTTTATCAAAATATGAAATATTTCTGTAACGCCACAAAAATTCCCATTCATACTTGCTTTACTCTCTTAAAACAAAGTACATGTAGGCCTCATTTACATGACAAAAAAAAAAAAAAAAGCTTCACTTTTGTGTCTTTTCTGTTCAGAAAGGTTTCGCATTTACACATTAACGTTTTGGAAAACAATGTCAGTTTCCATGGAAACAGCAGAAATTCTGAAAACAATGTAGTGAGCATGACAGGGACAGAGTCTAAGTGTTTTCAGAAAGTTAGATATTCAGTGGCTCTGAGCACCATTTTCATGTTAACGGCCCCCCAAAATGGAACAAAACTGATCTCTCAAATAAATAACTTAGAAATATTATATGTTTTTATCAAGCTTAAATTCTTAGAAAATCTTTAACTTTAAGAAAAAAAATGTTCAAGACATGGTTGCATTGTTTTAGAAACTAAAATATGTGTTTGTGTGAACAAATTATTTACATAAATGCAACTAAATACCCTCAGAGTGACGGAATGAGTCATATATTAGGTACTGTCTTTTTCAGATAACACAATTACGTTGTCAGGCACAAGTATTCGATTGTAAAGAGGCCAAACCTTTAACAATTCTTTAATTTCCTGATTCCTAAAGATATTTTTTTTAAGTTTTAGATTTCTTTTGAAGCTAGAATAAAACAGTATATATAATTGGATCTGACACTAAGTGATGATTTTTGAATACTAGACTTCATACTATTTTCCACAACATAAGATATTATTGTCAACATGTTTCAATCCACAGGCAGTAAAAATAACTTTTTTTTCAAACGCGTTGGTTGTATTTATTTTCATATTTCTTGGGAGTCTTCATAAAAACAATGCCAACGTAAATGTTGGGATAATTGTTTGACTTGAAAAAAACAAACCTGTGTTGCAGTTAATTAATGTGTATCACATTGTATGCATAAACCCCTCAGTTTCTCTATTATGTATCACATGATACAATGGAAGAGAGAGAGAGAGAGAGAGAGAGAGAGAGAGAGAGGAGAGAGAGAGAGGAGAGAGAGAGAGAGAGAGAGAGAGAGAGAGAGAGAGAGAGAGAGAGAGAGAGAGAGAGAGAGAGAGAGAGAGAGAGAGAGAGAGAGAGAGAGAGAGAGGAGAGAGGAGAGAGAGAGAGAGAGAGAGAGAGAGAGAGAGAGAGAGAGAGAGAGAGAGAGAGAGAGAGAGAGAGAGAGCTAAATAGTACTATAGAGCAAATTCAGACCCGCTGTGACTCCTATGCAATAATGAATTAAATTCAGTTCAGTTTTATTTCTATATTTACTTAAATGGAGACTTTCTGCTGTTCTGGTTGGAGTCAGGAGATAGAAGGAGAGAAAAGGAGAGGACAGAAAACAACTAGCAGTCAGGCATAAACTTCCTCACTGCAGAATAAATCCAAATTACAAGAAGACATTACAGGTTAAAATGAGAAGAGGGGATTGTGGTAGTACTGTTATCGACGACTGGAAGTTGCTGTGTTGAGCCTGTTTAACCACAGACTGAGATAAATGTGGAGCTTTTATTCTTACAAAAATGCTCCAGTTGAAGAAATGGCTGAAAATCAAAGTCGCCAGTCGGCACCAGCAATGAGTAGGAAAGCTTCAGTTTTACAACGTGTGTGGATGAAATAGTGCGTAATAGTTCCACCCTGCAATTCTTTCTTCACAAAAACACTTATTCTCAATAAAATCAAGCGGAGTAAAGGCATCCACCTGACCCTTAGTTTGTTCTTCCTATTCCTCCTCAGCACTAAACCAAACACTGGATAAAGACAGCCGACTCAGTTCCTCCCGGGCAGGGCAAAGACATCAGCAAATAGTTTAGTGACATTTTAAATGTGTATAAAATGATCAAAAGTGGTGTTTGTCCTGTTTCAGACGGGCAAAACGCGACTCATTTCCATCCTGTAGTAGGTAGGCATCCCCTGGCTTGTGTGCACTGATCCCCTCGTCGTACAACTCAATACTTTGCAAGTTGAAAAGACTTTGGGTCAACATTTATTTAGATTTGACTTGAACACAATAGGAACAGTCCGCTGATGACTAATGGTGGCAGAAAAGGAGTGCCTTGCATTTGCGAAGGCATCGACGAACAATGCTCATACACAGAATGAATGCAACCTGTCGAGGTTAGATAGATGGTTCTGCTCCTTCATACACGCGTCAGATTTTGACGGCTTCGTCTCAGCCTGTCAGACGTAAACTCCTCCCCCGCGTTCTCTTCACGACTGCTGAAGATTGGGCTGTAGCTCACCTGACGCCACTCGCCGCCACACGTATTTGGCGACAGTCCGTGCGGAGAACCAACAGCCGTGTGAAATCCAAAGAACGCGGCTTGTTCGATCTGATTTTTTTATCGTATTGGCTCCTTGTTCGCCTCCCCAGCTTTTTATAAAAAAATTTTTACCCCAAACCCCCCCCCGCTCTCGTCTCTGAGCAGATGGCGCTCACTTCTTTTCTCCGCGTATCACAAATATTGAATTTGAATGAGTTTCCAATCACGAGCTCACACCGTGAGTCATTGCGTCCTTTTCTGGAGCCAAGGAGATGTCAGAGATGGATTTGCAGTCGGCAAGTCGCTCTCCGCATGCACGACGCCCTTCACTTTGTAAAGTCGGAGCATGTATCAGAGTCGGACTGTATAAAATTTATTTTGGAGATGCTTGGATTGGGATTTGATTCTTAAAGGCAATTTAATGCTCCAGTGGAGGATGGCCCTTCTTTTATTTAATGTTCCTTTTATCCTCCACAACTCCAGGCCAAATGTGATGCAATGAGCCAATGAGAGGAGTGTAATATTAACATAATGTCTTAGATGGGTGCGCCTTCAGAGCTCGGTACACAATTTCTCTTTTAAATTGATTTATGTTCAAATCAATCACCTAATTCGACGACGGACAGCAGAAATTACTTGCGCATTTTCAAGACGTTGACACTTTTAAATGCAATTAAGGATCATGGATGTGACGGCCCGCGGTAGAGATTGCAGCAAAAAAACAAGAAATCCATAACGTGTTTGTCCAAGCTGCCAAAAAACTAGAGAGAACAGCCCAACGAATTTAAATACATTCCATCGCATTTTGCTCTTTTGTGTGATTTATTACAGCAAACGAAAACAGCTCTTTAAATGTTAAAAAGATATGACCTGATAGGAAAGAGAAATTCTTTTTTTTTCTTTCTTTCAAATACAGCTGGAGGCGTTTGTGTAAAAACATAGGAGCATGAAGAATTATCTGCTAATTTACCTTCAAATAGACAGCATTCTTTAGCTCTGTCTTCTTACCAGGTGTTGGGGGGGGGGGGGCAGCCTCAGAGCCAACACGTTTTGTTTTGTTTTTTGCTTTCTGTGGATTCCTCTCAAATTACCTCCTCCCATCTGTGATTTGCCAAAACAGGACAGTGAAGCCAACAATTAGTGGCCACACCAACTGGGATGAAGATGGAGTTTTCCAAGTCGGCTTAAGATTCTATAAAAAGCCTTATTCTGCTTTTCATTGTCGTGTACGAAGCTACTTGGGTCTGCCTTTGACCTTTGGTACCTTCCAATCTGCTTTTGGTACATTTGAAAATGGCCATCTACCTGAAGTCTTCCAGAAATATAAGATTCCTTCACAGACATTGGAGTTCAACTTAACCGAGGTCGTTCTTTGCCTCAGCTTGTCTTTGTGATAGTCATCGTCCGGGTGGTTTGGCAAAGCCGAGGGCTTTTTGGAGACGATACTGACCTGGCACCGAGCGCGCCTCTTGTGTATACTATAGTGCCACGCAGCCAAGTCTGAAGCCGTGAGCAGGAGGATCAACGCCTCAGTGACTCTCTCATGGAGACAAAAAGATCGCATGACTCGCTTTGTTTTGATATGTTGGGGTCTTATTGACGTGTGGTACTAAGCCTCTGTTTATGGCTCCAACAACGATCCGACCGTCACTTAAAAGATGGACATAACCGATAAAATCAATTCTTCCACGTGATGGCGGGTCTTACTCAGCACGACAAAGTGATGCGATCGACCATCCAGGAGGTCGTCGAAGTAGAAATGCTACACCTCCACATTGAAAGGAGCCAGTTGAGGGTGTTCGGGTATAGCATTGAGAATCTCCTTAGTCACCTCCCATTAGAAGCATACAAGGCACGGCCAACTGGACTCACTGGAGAGATACCGTCTCTTGGTTTCCATTAGAAAGTCTTGGAAAAGTTGTAGGCACATGGATGTTTGGACTTTCCAATTCTTCATGTATATGTGGACGATTTAGAAAATGAACACGATGGGAAAAGTCACATGTGAACCTAAATCCTCAATTTCTAAAGCTTTATACATCCATAAGAGTTCCTGTTGGACATACTTGCATATCATGGAAAAAGCCTTTTCTGCAAAGAGCAATATTGCAATACTTAAGGTGAAGTCTACACGGAGACGAACCACAGTTTCTAAGTGAGTGTAAAAGATCTGACAAGGGCAGTATTGCTGTTTTTCTTTCTTGTTCCATATACATCCGCCTGCATCCCTTCCTCCGGTGCACTGACAGCGCAAGGCAATGTGCTCAAGAGACCTAACAGGGTAGAGAGATGGCCTTTCTTACCCTTGTGGTCTAATACAAATCATCTAAAGCCAGGTACCCTTGTCCGCTTGGATTCTGGCAGCAATTTTTATATCCTTCAGCTTATAAAATCAGCTTCACTCTTTTTCATTGTGGGACCTTGTCTAGTACAAGAAACCATCACGTTCTTGGAGATTAGCTGTCGGGCCCACTGACAGCGAGTGTAGCATGTTGAGCATCGACTTCATAAGCAAGGATATTGCAGTGTCTCTCTGGGATTTATTTTGACCAATAATATATTCTGAATCACATGTGCCTAACCCAGCTGTTGTGTAGATAGTGGCCTTTTCGGTTGTTATTCTTGAGCTATGAAGTCTGATTAGATCTGGGACACGCCGCAGACTGCAGCCATGCATGATGCGTGTGTGAAAGTAGTCATCAATACCGAAATGTTTGATTGTTTTTTCATTGTAATACGTGGGAAGAGAAACTGGTACAGCAAAAAAGATCTAACCTTTATATACAATCACCTTCATTTACAATCACATCAAGCCTGATTGATCATTGTTTCTTATGGAAAGGGAGTTTTTCTGACAGTGCTTTTGTACTGGATCACTTTAGATTGTAAAAGTGTGATTACCAGAGTAGTTGGTGGGTAACTACTAATTAATAATTTGCCAAATCATAAAGTGAGTTATTTGGCTGATGTCACCACTGACGGGGTGTGTTTGTAATATGTTAGCCTGATCAGTAAAATAAATACCAAGTTAATATCAAGTTATTGCGGAGTCAATACAATTGTGGATCACACTGTGAGACTGTTGGTACGAGGATGTTTGTGACTCACAGACAT
The DNA here is from genome assembly GCF_963383615.2 of Lipophrys pholis. NCBI lineage: Eukaryota > Metazoa > Chordata > Actinopteri > Blenniiformes > Blenniidae > Lipophrys > Lipophrys pholis. The sequence continues at coordinate 12,054,187 of NC_137646.1, read as the reverse complement.
GCGGCTATAACAAGGTTTATGAGATCATGTTGAGTCACTGTAGTGTTGTCTGTTCACATCTTGGCTTTGAGTTTTGACAGTTTGTTAGTGAGTCAATGCTCGGAGCTTTAATCAATTTTTTTAATTAACTATGACAACCTGCTGCTGCTTCCGTTATCTCGTAATGTAAAGACCTGCGGGCATGTCTCATTACATCGACACATGGTAATGTTTGGTACTGCAACTCATCTTAATTTTAGCAAGTTAATGAAACATTTATTTTTTTGCATTTTTAAGGTCCAGTTACATGACAATGGTGCTCGGAGTCACTAAAAATTCAACATTTTGGCCCAAGTAAACAGTTCGTCTGCACATGCATGAGTAGATGGGCAACAACAACAATAGCAGCCTCCAGATTGTCATGAAATGCAGTCCCAATTCTCCCGGGACTTGGTAGTTTTATCATTAAGTTACAGTAACAACAATCCAACTTGGTCTTCTGTCCATACGAATGTCTGTGTACTTCCAATGTTGATGGTTGTAGCGTATCTGCACACACGAGTGTGTCTGGTTTCAATAACAAAACAAATAGCACCCAGTGGTAGCCCAACATGCTCACTACACCGTTTCCAACTTTTCTGCCAATTCCTTGTAAATGGGAATAGTTTTAAGATCTTTTCTGAAATGAAAGTGCAAAAAAGGATCTTTTTTTTTTACCACTAGCATTTGGCTTCACTGTAAAGTTTTGGCAAATCAGCAGTAATCTGAACCTTGACTGAAATGACTGGATTAGCTTTGCGACAACCACTCTTCCTCTTCCGGGGCAGTGGGGTGGATGTGTGCTCATTACAGACCCTCTAATGAGAGAACCTGGAGCAGCCTGGAGCTGTCAAGACACATACTGCTCCTCAGGACTGATGGCTGCCCCGCGGGGCCACACCCTGCTGCCAAAGCATACACGGAAACTTGATTCAAATCATAAAGAAACAGGACTGTTCTGCAGAGCTTGAGATAAAGACAGGCGTGTTAGAAAAGGGGGGAATTTAAAAAGAAGCGAGAAGATGAAGGAAGATGATAAGAAGGAGATGATGGAGGGTGCAGATGTCAGTCTGTGAAGGTAGAAGGGGTCTCGCCCAGTCCTTTGAAGCTTTGGCGATGGCACAGGAAATTGTGGAGAGGGTCTGGCGAAAATGTGTGATCTGTTCCCCCCTGCATCTCAGAGTCAATCCGCTGTTCCTCTAACCATCTCCCCGACTTAAACGTGTGGCCGTGCGGCATTTCAGAACTATCAGCAGCAGCTATCTTGTCATGCTAATGCACCCGCCCCTTCGTTCCTGCACAGAAGTGAGAACAGTGGGAGGAAAAGAAGTGTGCAGCTACTGATAGCAACCGGTGAATACAAATGTCGTGCATGTGCAGGCAAGCGTCGCACAGAGACCAAAGAAAACAGGCACACGGACACAGGCCGCCTTATCTCTGTAATCGGTGCGGGGGGGGGGTCAGAGCGGCAGGCGTAGATAATCATAGCTGGGGGTCATAATCTGTTCCTTCTTCTTATTTGCGCTCTGTCATGACAACACAAGTACAAAAAAAAAATCTTACAGATACATTTGGACACCCTGAGTCACTTTATTTCTTGCTTGGACTGCGGCACCATGCAAGAGTGTTGGATGTAGCTGAAGGGGGAGGGCGGGGGTTATGTCTGCATGTCCTGAGCTGACTGCCAGCAGACACCCCACCTATCACTTCCCCAATCCCCCCCCTCCCTTTTTTTTTTCAGATCCAAAAAAGAAGCTGCCTTTTCTTCCCATAGGTAGTATGCGCACACCGGAGCTAGGAGAGGGTTTGTCCTATTGTAGGGGAGGGAGCGAATAGATTAAAGGTAGCGGGAGAAACGTACACTCTGCTTGTGTGTGAGAGCGTGGGAGGAAAGGTGCACGGAAACAGAGTCGAAGAAAGGAGCGAGAAATGAAAAAGACAGATGGAGGAGGGTCTTGATATAGATGTCTCCTTGCATTTTTTTATCCGCTCATATCTTCCGATTCCATCACTGCATCTTTGCTGCTAGCAGATGGCTGCCATTTAGATGGCACACTTAAATGCGCAGACACACACACACACACACACACACACACACACACTGAAACACGCCCAGCCTTTTTATTAGATCTGCAGCGATATGCCTGCGCTCCTTTGAGTTAGAAAATACATCTTAAGATAGCAGCCAAATGGCATTATCGTCAAAAAGAGGTCTTATCCTGATAATCCTGTCTCTTGCCATTGAAACCATATTAACTCCTGCAGGCTTACGTAACTTCTTTTTGCTATCAGGCTTCACTCTTTCTGGAAAATAACAAGTCCATATGGGTCGCTTGCCTCTGTCGAAGAACCCCCTCAGCCTTCCTATAAACTCCATCCTGCAGCGGTAGAAAAGTCGTTTCCGCTTCCATTCCCACATACGCGATGTGTATATAATAACCATTTGGTAAATGATGCCGCAATGGGCGCCCGCAGAGTGACTAAAGCAAAAAGAAAGAGCCGCTGTTTATTAGGTCCTCCATTCAAACACACATGTATAATGTATATAGAATAGGCCCGAGTGGTCGCCCCAAAAAAAACATTCAATTCAGCTGCCGCCCGGCTCATTTTGAAAGGCGACACCTCTGCATCTGAAAGTCAATGAAGGAAGTTAACGCAGTCACCAGTCATGAATCATGAATTGGCACCCTCGGGTCTCTGAATGAGCCGTCATTAGCATTGTCCTACCTTTTGTAAATTCACTTTTAGCCACACATGTAAGAAAGAGTTTAGGCTTTGCTGGCTGCTGGGAGCACTTTTATTTTTTTATTTTTTTTTGTCACTGTGGAGTAAAACCTGGAAGGACTAAGAGAAAAATGCAATATCCCTAAAAGACTTTGAAAACCACGACGGTGACTCAATTGTGTGTTTATTTGTCACGCGCCTAATATAAATTTAAACTGCATTAAGGCTATTTTATGTAGACTTACATCATATTTTGGGGGTAATTCTGTCCTCTTCTCTTCTCATTCATTCAAATCAGGAGCCTCTGGGAGTTTTCCAGCTAACGTGGTGTGCGACACCATTACATTTTAACAGGCAATCATTCACACACAATACTCATGTAAACAGTGTTCATATATTCTGGGTTATTTTAACAAATTTTGGCATGGGCGCGTTCATAACTGATTGCTATTATGAGAAGTACAGTTCCAGTTACTAAAGAGGGCGCGACAGAGCTGCTGTTTCTTTTCACTGAAGCAACAGTTAGAAGTAGCTGTTGTTTCAGATTAAACTCTGTAAACACGAAGGAGTCCCTCATTAATCCTGAAAGTAGTATAAGCATTAGCTGGTCTCTATAGTAGCTGTGATGTAGTAGCGTGGGTACTTTAAGATTAAATTTAATCTCCTAGAGTTGTCTGTATCTTGATAGTTTATCTAAGCTGTTTAATTGTTGAGCTTTCTTGTTACCATTAGTCTGTGATTCCGTTGTTGATTTGAATCTCATCTTTCTCAGGCCCCATTCCTACAACGTTTCGAGTGAACTTCGACCTTTTAGCATTTTCGTTTCACAAAAGTCTCATGTTTAAACGGCAAAGTTTTTAATATGATGCCTACACGGCGGCAGCAGAAGTGCTTGAAACAATGTAGTTTACATGTTGGCCACTAGTGGGTGCTGTTGCTTGTTTTTGTGATGTAACTACACACACACGTGAGCAGAGAACAATACACTAGAAACAGTAACAATGGCAAGTACGTGGACATTCGTATGGACCGACGACAAAGTTGCATTATTATCCCGGGTGACTGTCAACAATGAAAACTCCCAAGTCCCAAGAGAAAATCGACGGGGAGTTGAGACACTCTCGAGGCCGCCATTGTTGTTATTGTGCAGAGGAAGTATTGACTACGGCCGTGCTGCACATGCGTCATCGCAGTATTTCAGAAAAGTTGTGATTTCCCACAGTTCCACGGAGTATTTTGGAACATTTTCAAAAAGTTCCACCTTGGGAGCCGGTTACAAAAAGTTGCGTTTTCAGTGGCTCGAGCATCGTTGACGGGTATACAGACAGCCAAACCAATTGTTGGCCATTTCTATGGAGGTATTGTTCCTAACAGACTTTTTACCAAGCTCCCTCAACTCGGAAATGACACTTTTACCCAAAAGTAACTTTCCAAGTTCACATGACTGAATGAACACACTAATGAAAGCAGAAAAACAATGATGTGTTATTATTTCTTTTCCGCTCACATGGGACACATGAATATGTTTGTTAGTTATGTATGCATTTCTATTTGATTCGCAGAGGTTTTGATCTGAAACGTAAATCGCGTCCCTGTGGCTACAATTAGTGAACTGTGCCACGCTTGTAGCACATTGAATAAAAAATGACATTCTGAAGTCTCCGCTCCGTACCACGCTCCACAAGGCTCCAATCAGACTTTTCAATAGCTCGTTATGCGTCTCCATCGATCGCCTTTGTTTCCGTGAAGTCATTATTACTTAAATGATGGATACGGGTGTAAAAATTGCACTCATTACTGCGGTCGATATCCGTTCAGTCAGTGTTTCTCCTGTAAGAAAGTAGAAAGAAACACTTCTCAGATGTACTATCTTTAATCAACCCTCTTTATATTTCACGTTAAGGGCTAAGACAGAGCAACGTAAATTGTCTTGATTTCCCAGAGGCCTGCTCTTCACTTCTGGTAAACAAGCGCACCTGTTCCGGTTTCACAAGTCAGCTCGTCAGATTCCTCCTTGGCCACCCGGAGGAAAATGCAGGTGAACTTCAGATTGTCGGCAGATTGAATCAATAAAGTGTGAGGTTACACACATTATTCACTGGTGGATTTGGAAAGCTTGAAGAACAAGCTGTTCAGTCTACCACAGAGAGGAAATACAATGAAAGAGACCATTGGCGTGATGGTGAAATAGCGTCTTCAGAAGATATTAACTGAGGGTTTACTTGCCTGCTAGATATCGTCTAGTGAAGCAATCGTTAATTAATCATGAAAGCCTTACAAACACATTAGGTGGACCATGCTAGGACCAGATTACACTCCTTTCACCTTCAGGTAAACAAGGTGCAGATTTTTGTGCACGAAATGACGATGGAGGCCTTTTGCGTCTACTGAGCCCATTATCACGATTCGATCTGTGTTATCCTGCTGGACGCATCCATCAGGACCTGCTACACTGTGGCCATGGTCAGCATCAATCCACAGGTAGACTGTGGAGTCTAAACGACTCCCAGACGATACCAGAGAGGTCGAAGTGTGCCAAGAGCAGCGCCCACTCACCACTACCTCGCGAGCAGCGCTGAATGATTGATAGAAA